>NC_138123.1:14166700-15596404 GCF_964146895.1 Miniopterus schreibersii | reverse complement strand
CACTGCCATCTTTGCACATTTTACATATAGTCTGGCGAGTAGCACGTTTTAAGATCTGTAGATACTTTCCTGAGTGACTGAATGTTGACCCATCTTCACAGAGAAACACCTTCCAGGCGGTCCTGGCCTCCTCTGGCTCCAGCTCCTACGCCATTTTCCTTTACCCTGAAGACGGTCTGCAGTTCACGACGACGTTCTCAAAGAGGGACAAGAGCCAGGTCCCAGCCATGGTCGCCTTCAGCCAAGGGCTGGTGGGACTCCTGTGGAGCAGCGATGGCGCTTATAACATATTTGCTAACGACAGAGAATCAATTGAAAATTTGGCCAAGTATGCTTCTTTGTTCTTCAGTAGATTTCCCCCCTTAATAAGATCAGCACTTTATTATTTTATTAAGGGTAATGTAATGGGCGTTACAGAACATTACCTAAAAACGTTCCTTGGGTTGCAATTCCGTGTATAGTTTTTATATTTAGTATTTTTTCTGATGAACTCAAGGGAAGATACTCTTAGAATGCACAGGTGTACTGTTTTTTAGGTGTCATCCTCATTTGAAACAGTTTCTACCATCTCCTTTGTAAGTATAAAGTTAGAAATAAAGTGTTTCAAGCCCATCTCTTGCTATGAACCCAAGGCTGAGAACACCCTTTCCCCACATTGACTAGGCAGGAAATCCTACAACAGAAACACTGCTCTCTCAGGCTCTTTTGTAGAATTTGGCAAAAGGGGAGAAAGGTCAGATGCCTTTTCTAAAATTAAAACCTTTTCTCTACCAACATTCTTTAAAAAATAAAGATTCCCCCCACCCCCAATTTCATATTATCAAATTGAGTCTAAAGCTCCTCTGCTTTAACTTAATGGTGTGCTGGTAGCTGCTTAACAGCCGGCTTTACAGGTGTGGAAAAGCCCTCGCTTACAGTGTTTGCCTATTTCTGTGGTGTAAACGCTCCAGCCACGGCCAGTTTCCAGCTGTTCAGGTCACCCTGCTCCACGTGGAGATGAGAGAAGATGAACCATTGTACGGTGTTCATACCATACAGGTGCAGTAGACAAATAACCTCAAGAACATAGATATTAGTAACGTAATTCAAATGTGATGAGTTTTGAGTATTTATTGCCTTTTCAAAAATATAACTTATTTCATTGTAATTTTACATCATTTAGTTTTGTACAACGGCTGTGTTTAATAACTGGCTTACAGAGTTTCTAAAATCTA
Source organism: Miniopterus schreibersii (assembly GCF_964146895.1). Lineage (NCBI taxonomy): Eukaryota > Metazoa > Chordata > Mammalia > Chiroptera > Miniopteridae > Miniopterus > Miniopterus schreibersii. The sequence continues at coordinate 15,595,190 of NC_138123.1, read as the reverse complement.
AGTTGGCTCTCCCGAGGGGCGCGGGCGGACAGGTTGACTGGACGCCCTGTTTCTGCAGGACTCTCCTGATCCCCATCCCCAGGCTTTTGCTCAGTGCTCTCCACCGAGTAGTGGAGGTCCCTTCTTTCCACTGTATAATCTGGTAAGAGTAAAAACGGTGCAGCAGCAAGTGGAGATTAGGGTTAGTCTGTTGTGTTTTGTAATTATAAAATGCCTTTAGAGTCTGAATCTCATTTGCATTTCACTGTTCTTTTTGAGCATAAGAAGGTTAACTGAGACTAAGATTCCACAGCTAACAGACATGGGATTTCTCATAAGCCAAGTCTACTGTTTTCACTAACTACACTTCTGACACCAAATATGTGGCTTTCTTTCCCACACCAACCAATTCTCCAACCCTTCAGACACCATTCGAGTGTCCTCCAGTTCAGTTCAATTCCGACACTAACTGCCCGGAGTTAGCACAGACCCCCAGGTGAAGGGCTCTGTCCCACAAGTCGCCCCCACTTCAGACACCAGTCACAAGTCCCAGGTTGCAACCCCCCCCCGCCCAAGTCACACAACTCAGGAAAGCACTGACATGGTGTTACCAGTTTATTATAAAGATGCAACTCAGAAACAGCCAAATAGGAGAGGTGCACAGAACAAGGTATAGGAGGGAGAGGGGGCACCAATCTTCTCTGCCTCTCTGGGGTCACCACCCTCCTATCACCTCGATGTGCTCACCACCCCAAAAGCTCTCCAACCTCATCCTTTGGGTTTTTTTTATTACCAGCCATGATTGATTAAATGATGGCCACTGGTGATAAACTCAGTCTCTAATTCCTCTCCCCTCCCTGGAACTCAGGGCATGGAGCTGAAAATTCCAATCCTCTAATCACGCCTTCGTTTTTCATTGACCAGCCCCCATCTAGAAGCTCTCTAGGGTCCCCAGCCACCAGTCATCTCATTAGAATAAAAAAAGACACTCTTATCAGTCCAGAGATGACAGGGATTTAGGAGCTGGATGCCGGAACTAGAGACAAAGACCGAATACTACTGACCCTTGAACAAGGTGGGCTTGAACTGCAGGTCCATTTATATGGTGATTTTTTTTCAATCAACACTGTAAATGTATTTCTTCTTTATGATTTTCTTAATATCATTTTCTTTTCTCCAGCTCACTTGATTCTAAGGATACAGTACATAATACATATAACATACAAAATATGTACTAATCAACGATGTTATCTGTACGGCTTCCAGTCAACAGCAGGCATTTAGTAGTTAAGCTTTTGGGGAGTCTAACGTTATATGCTGATTTTTGACTGCATGGGGGTTGGTGCCCCTGACCATGCATCGTTCAAGGGTCAACTGTATATAATTCTTATTATATCACACCATGCCAAGGAAAGATAGTAACAGATAAAATGAATGACTCCAGTCAACAGGTTGCTTTCATGGGGGGCATATGACCAGGGGTTAGTATAAATCGCATTGTAAGGCCTGGCAGTGTCCCTGGAGAGCACCTCTTCAAAGGCAGAAGGTCAGTCTCTGCTGGTCTGTGTCCATTTGGATGCAGCCTCACCGAATGGCCTTGATAGCTTTAGCTCTGCGATGACCACGCATGACCCCATCTGCTCGCCCACCCTCCAGCCCAGCTGCATCGCAGACTGACACCGATCCGCAGGGCTCCTGCTTCTGGGTAGTGGGGGCCTGTTTCCAAGAAGCCTGTCCTTTCTCCTAGGAGCAGCAACTCTGGGCAGCAGGGCGTCTGGGTGTTTGAGATTGGGAGTCCAGACACAGCCAGTGGCGTGGTGTCCTCGGACGTTAGCCTGGGACTCGACGATGAAGAGTATGATGATGAAGATTATGACTCCGTGCCAAGTCTGGGCCCAGAGGATGTGGGCACCACTCCCTTCCCCTCTGAGGCCCCGAGAAGGGGAGACGCTGGCCCGCACAGCAGGCACAGAGCCTCCCCCCGCCGCCTGGCCACCGACAGACCCGCCGGGCCTTCCACTGAGAGGACCAGGTCTTTCCAGTTGCCCGGGGAGAGGTTCCCCCAGCAGCACCCGCAGGTCATAGACGTGGATGAAGTTGAGGAAACGGAAGTTGGTAAGGCTGCTGCAGCGCAGCTGGTACACCCTTAGACACCTGGGTTTCCAGACAGGGCAGGTGCTGGAGGGGTGCCCGCCGTGTGCTTTCTGTGGTGGGGTGTGAGGACGAGCGCTGGGCGGCGGGCGGAGCTGGTGCGGGGCATCCAGACAGGCCCGCACCTTCGAGGCCTCCAGACCTCGTTGGGGATTAGGGCCGTGGTTATGGAGACTGCGGAGAGTGGCCTCTTTCAAGTTCCTTATTATTCCCTTTTGTCTGTTTCAAGGAGAAAAGTGCTTTAGAATTATTTTGAAAGTCAAATTTCTTATTTGTGATTTTTGAGATCAGAAGTATACTCACCCACCTGAGAAAACATTTCAGAAGGCCCTTTGGCTGCTGACGCAGTGGGTCTTTGACATCCGCTTCCTCTTGGTTTTGGAACGAGAACAGCTGATTATTTTTCCTCCCAGCTCCTGTAAGCTTCAGAGTCACTTTGTGAAGATTTTAAAATACAGAATAAGTAGGTCTCCTGTTTTAGTGCAGTATCTTCTAGTCAACTGCATTACATCAGGTTTTTGCTACATTTTGAGGGGAAGCCAGCATGCTTTGCTTCGGCTTATAAAAGACATTCAAACTAAACTGTGTTCATTAATTTTTGCTCTTCAGATTGACCTGTAACCCATTGAAACTCATATAAATAGGATAGTCCAAGCCTTTAAATGATGTTTATTATAACATTATAATGATGAGAGAGCCTACGTCATTCCACAGTCGCTCCCTTTTATTTCTTCTTACTTGTTTTACTGTGTCTCCTAATGATAGCCATACATGTTTGTTCTTGAGTATCCCAATGAGTGGACAAGATCTGGTGGCCAGAGGTAGTGCGCCTCCTTCCTTCCGAGGCTCAGAAGTGGAGACAGTGCTCGTTAGTCACATGACAACGAACGACACGGGTCCGCGTCTCAGGGCTTCCTGCACACTGTATCCTGGGTTTCCTGGGGTGATGCTGACATCCCTCAGAGCATGCCGCTATGCTCTTGCAGCTGGGTTTCAGAGGGATCTGCCCAGATGTGTTGGGTTGTTTACTGCAGATGTTGAGATTTGAGCTTTCACCCTTATCTAGGAGTCTCGGAAATTCTCCTTTGTGAAGTCATTGCCTTGAAATGCTATCATCTCTGGCCCCAGCAACATGTGCATTGCTTGGCACTAGTAAAAGCCTAGATTTGAACCCAACATGTGTCTAAAACATATTTTTCTGTCCATCTATCCCAGTTATTTCACTGTTTTTATTAGAAGAGTCAGTCTTCGGCGGCCAGCAGTGCATTCCTGGGGTTATTTGAATAGTTACCCACAGAGATGCAGGCCACAGGGACCCACTGGGAGCTGGGCCCACAGCTGGAGCTAAGCAATCTGTAGTGTCACATGTGTTCAGCTTGGGGTCCAAGTGTTCCCAACTCCACACTCCACCTCTACACACACTGGAAGTTCCCTCTGGGCGTGTAGGGCTAATGGAACCTTCCTGGGTGAAACTTGGCTTTTATCTTCATCCCTAACAGTCAGCTACAAACTGGATCACTCTCTGCTCTCAAGTTCACCCCTCTTGTCCTTTTGAGCTCCATTCCAAATTAATTTTCTCTGTATAATGAGTTGGTTCTTAATTCCAATAAACTGAACCCGGGAGGTAGACGTTTGAGATAGGTAGAGACTCTTTTTGTTTCTTGAGTGAAAGGAATTGAGGAATTATTTCTAATCAGCTTTTGAGTGTAAGAGCTTCTGAGTTACGCCCCGGGGAGAAGAGGCAAAAAAGTTCCAAAATGCTTTAAAGTCATTAAAATGGCAAATTTAAAAAACAGTAAAAGAATATTTTAAGGTCCCTTCAAAATGTGGAGCTGACCTTTCTGACTGCACCAGGCGGACGCCAGACTGACTGACAGTGGCGCAGGGGCCCGAGCAGATGAGATCAGAGTGCCTTTTGGTGGTTCACCCCTGGGTGGGTGGCTGCTTCCAGCCGCAGCCCCGCGGGGGGGGGGGGGCCGCCCCCTCCCCTCCCCTCCCCCCTCCCCTCCCCCCCTCCCCTCCCCCCTCCCCCCTCCCCTCCCCCCCTCCCCTCCCCCCCTCCTCCCCTCCCCTCCCCTCCCCCCTCCCCTCCCCTCCCCTCCCCTCCCCCTCCCCTCCCCTCCCCTGCCCTCCCCCCTCCCCTCCCCTCCCCTCCTCTGCCCCCCTCCCCTCCCCTCCCCTCCCCTCCTCCCCTCCCCTCCCCTCCCCTCCTCCCCTCCCCCCTCCCCTCCCCTCCCCTGCCCTCCTCCCCTCCCCTCCCCTGCCCTCCCCCCCTCCCCTCCCCTCCCCTGCCCTCCTCCCCTCCCCTCCTCCCCTCCCCCCCTCCCCTCCCCCCCTCCCCTCCCCTCCCCTGCCCTCCTCCCCTCCCCTCCCCTCCCCTCCCCTCCCCTCCCCTCCCCTCCCCTCCTCCCCTCCTCCCCTCCCCCCCTGCCCTCCCCCCTCCCCTCCCCTCCCCTCCCCTCCCCCCTCCCCTCCCCTCCCCTGCCCTCCCCCCTCCCCTCCCCTCCCCTCCTCTGCCCCCCTCCCCTCCCCTCCCCTCCCCTCCTCCCCTCCCCTCCCCTCCCCTCCTCCCCTCCCCCCTCCCCTCCCCTCCCCTGCCCTCCTCCCCTCCCCTCCCCTGCCCTCCCCCCCTCCCCTCCCCTCCCCTGCCCTCCTCCCCTCCCCTCCTCCCCTCCCCCCCTCCCCTCCCCCCCTCCCCTCCCCTCCCCTGCCCTCCTCCCCTCCCCTCCCCTCCCCTCCCCTCCTCCCCTCCTCCCCTCCCCCCCTGCCCTCCCCCCTCCCCTCCCCAGCGGCGCCCGGCCCGCGGGCCGGAGCTGCGGGCCGCGCTCACCGCGCTGTGTTCTCCCCGCAGTCTTCAGCTACAACACGGACTCGCGCCCCACGTGCGCCACCAGCCGACACCAGTGCTCGGTGCACGCCGAGTGCAGGGACTTCGCCACCGGCTTCTGCTGCAGCTGCGTCGCGGGCTACACGGGGAACGGCCGGCAGTGCGTGGCCGAAGGTCTCTGCTCCTCTGCGTCGGCAGGGGGCGGGGGGGGGCAGGCGGTTCCCCAGCTCGATTGGAAATGTTGCCGTCAGCCGGGTCGGACGGGGGCTGGCCTTGAACCCCGCGCCCCGTTTCCCCGCGCTGCCGAGAGGGCCCCTGTCCCTGCCGCGGGGACGGGACGCCGGCCACCCCCCGGGCCACCCCCAGGGCCGCCTGCAGGGCCACCCCCCGGGCCACCCCCAGGGCCGCCTGCAGGGCCACCCCCCGGGCCACCCCCCAGGCCACCCCCAGGGCCACCCCCAGGGCCGCCTGCAGGGCCACCCCCCAGGCCACCCCCAGGGCCGCCTGCAGGGCCACCCCCCGGGCCGCCTGCAGGGCCACCCCCAGGGCCGCCTGCAGGGCCACCCCCAGGGCCGCCTGCAGGGCCACCCCCAGGGCCACCCCCCAGGCCACCCCCAGGGCCGCCTGCACGGACGGGGCTGGCCGGGTGCAGTGGCGCGGCCCGGACCGGGGATTGTGGGTGCCGCTCGTTCCCCGTCGCCTTCACCCCTCGGAGCTGGCGCAGGTTCGGACCCGACGTCCACGGGTTAAACCCCGGAGCTGGCGAGGCCCGTTCCGGCCCCATCCCCGGGGCCGCCCTTCCCACGCCCCCACCGGCCCCCGGTACTGGCCGGGCACAGGGTGACCACAGGTCCTGCGGGCGAGCCCCAGATGGGACGCAGCTGTGGCGTGTCCCCCGCGCTCTGCTCCCGGGGCCCCGCTCAGGGTCACGAAAGGCTGGAGGCTCCAGATAACAGTTTACTCAGCAGGAGCCCTGGGGGGGGGGTAAACTCCAACGAAAACAAAAGCCACAGAAACACTGCCATAGTGAACATTCTGGTTCCTGCAGATGCCAGATTACCTCACTTGTCACTGGCCATTTTCCTGGTGTTTAGTGAGGAAACTCAATTGCTGCTCAAAATTTGACTAAAGTAAAACTTGGAAGAATTTTTCTGTTTTTCAGATCCCCTGCCATCGCTATAGTTAAAAGTTTTTTAATTTTCTAAAAAAAAAAGCTGCTTTCTGGTGCACAATTAGATAAAGTGAGTTTTGTTAAATAACAACTTTGGAAGTGAAAGAAAATTTTGTATACTTCATTTGGGGAGATGTTTTTAACTTCTATAAATGTGTTTTCTGTTGTTTTTACAAATCGCACCACCCAGGGGTGGTATGCCTGAGCTTTGTTTTGGGCTTGGCTTTTGTACCCTGGGGGAAGCTTCCAGAATGCACAGTGAAAGCCTCTCCTCAGGGCCGTCCCGGAGGCTCTCCCGTGCCAAGCGTCAGAGCTGGGAGTGCTGAGCAGTGCACTTGGCTGCAGGCTCAGATATGACAGGCCGTCGGCCCACATTTTAACATTACATACACGCCCAGCAAGAGTCTGGTGGTTTAAACATTTGTTGGATTCTTGCAACATTTGATACATTTTTTTAGCTCAAAGTTTGGTGGAAAAAAGTTGATTTCCTTACCTTGGTTTTCCTGCCTGTTGCTGTGATTGTCTGGGGATGTGTTTCTTCAATGTTAGTCTTCTAATGTCACAGCGTCCCCAGTCCTGACAACCTGTGCAGAAGTGCTGTCTGTCCAGGGCTGTTCAGCAGCTTTCCTGAGGACACACTTTGCACAGAAAATTGCAGAGGTGGAGCGAGGGAGTGGATGTGAAAGCCCTGTCCCTAGTAATTTTTAATCTAGGAAGAAAACCAGACCGGTACAATCAACAATTGATGAAGTTAATCAATTCCAAATCTATACCTGAACAGTCCAAGGTGACCAATTTACCTCTTCAGTTTTTATAAAGATAAAATGAACACACTTGTTTAAAGTAGACAATTTGGTGGGCTTTAGTATATTCACTAAGTTGTATAACTCTCACCAGTACCTAGCTTTAGAACATCTTCATCACTCCAGAAAGAACTCTACCCATTAGCAGTGCTCTTGATCCCCTCAAGCCCCCCAGTCCCAGGCAGCTTTCTGTCAGTGTGATTTCCCTGTTCTGGAGGTTTCATATGAATGGAACCATACAACATGTGACCTTTTGTGTTCGGCTTCTTTCACTCAGCATAGTGTTTTCAAGGTTCACACATGTGTTAGCATGTGTCAGTGCTTTGTTCCTTTTTTCTAGCCAGATAATATTCCATTGCACAGAGAGGCCACACTTTGTTATTTGGGTGGCTCCTATCTTGGCCATTAGGAATAATGGGGCTAGGAAGGCTCGTGTACACATCTTTATGTGTACATGTTTTCTGTCCTCTTGGGTACACGTTAGGAGGTGGAATTGCTGAGGATCCACAATGAAATCTTACTCTTAAAGAGCAGACTCATGTGTGATGGAGGTCAAATGGTAACCTTCAGTTTTCTTATTTAAGTACAAGAACTTAATTTTTTTAGAGCTTCTCTTCATTAAACAATAACAAATATATGCAAGTTATAAATATTCAAACATTATAAAGACATAGAGTGTAGGAAATGAAAGTCCACCGTATCTCCCCGAGTTAACCACTGTGGGCAGTTTGTGTACATCTCTTCAGATATTTCCCCCTAGGGAGATGCTGACATTTTTTGTTAATGTAACTTTTAAAACAAAAACAATACCCCGGATACACTATTTGGCAGTTTATGAAGAAAGCTTTTAAATTTGCGGCAGGTCTCACATCTGTCCCAGTTGTCCGAGTGGAACAATCAACACATCCCCCTCCACAAGGGGGTCCTGGGTGGGTGGGCATGTGCGTGGCTGTGACGTCTGCCCACAAGGCCCGCGTGCGGGCGTGGGCTGCAGTGAGCTCCAGGGCCAGGCTGGCGGCTGAGCTGGGAACCGGGCTGTATTTCAGCCAGAGATGCTCGGTAAGGTGTCAGCAGTCAGGCCACCGACGGCTGATTCCCAGGCATACAGTTCAGCCTTTCTGTTCCAGTGAAATGACTCATTCTGTTCCCTGCCTCTCAAAAGTGACCAATTTCATGGTCATGTAACTCTAGGTCACCCGTGACACTGTTCCTCCCGTAGTTCCTCTGTCACTCAGTTCCCATGGGAGCCCGTCCTGCTCCCCGTCATCAGTCAGCCTGGGGGGCAGGCAGGGCCGAGTTCCTTGGGCCACAGACTCAGGTGTCGGCGCTGTCTTGGAAAGAGCAAGGACTTTCGCTGACCCCACAGCCCCTGACCCCAGTGCTGTTCCCCTCTTTGCTTACAGGGATGGGTCCTGCCAGACATGTTGTTCTTTTGTGAAAAGCTGGCTTCTCTGTTTGTCGCTCAGGTTCCCCCCAGCGAGTTAACGGCAAGGTGAAGGGAAGGGTCTTTGTGGGGAGCAGCCCAGTCCCCGTCGTGTTTGAGAACACCGACCTGCACTCCTACGTGGTGATGAACCACGGGCGCTCCTACACGGCCATCAGCACCATCCCGGAGGCCGTGGGCTATTCCCTGCTCCCTCTGGCCCCCGTGGGCGGCATCATCGGATGGATGTTTGCGGTGGAGCAGGATGGATTCCGGAACGGGTTCAGCATCACAGGTATCACAGCACATGTTAAAGTCAGTGGGCACGGGGTGGGGTGGGGGTGGGGGCCTGGGGATGAACAGAAAGGGAACGCCACGTCTGCGGACAACTTACTAAGCATTTTGTGGCTCTGGGAATAAGATGTTGTGGTAAGATTGCCAGTATTGTTTCATTAACATATATTCACTAAGACAATAGAATTGCATCTGGACCAGGGACTCAGAAATCTCCGCAGGGCAGGTGATGCCACCTCAGCGCCTCATGACCCCAAGTGTGGGGCTCACTGACCCTTGTCCTGCTAATTTAGCTGCCTCCACACCCAAACCACTGACACTGGTCCTTGATATGTCCTCAGTCTCGCTCGGAGGAAAGGAGCCTGTCATCTCCAGCTGGCAAACAGTCCTCACAAGACTCAGGACACCTAAGTCTCCTTGGAGCTCCATAGACACTGGCCCTGCCAGGGAAAGGTGTCGCTAGCAGACATGTGGGGGCAGATGGCTGGGGGGACATTCCGAGTGCACTGGTGCCTCTCCTTGCTCTGCCCACCCGCGTGTGCTGGAGGCCTTTCCTGGAAAGGCACAGGTGGCAGAGCCTTCGTCCCTCACCTCTGGCCGTGTCCAGGACCTGGAGCCTGCTGTCTGGGGCACAGGTCCGTAGCTGCTGCCCCCGACTGCCTCTCCCCACCCTCCGCCCACCACCCAGCCTCGCTAGAGCCTCGGCCATGGCTTGGTTGTGGACACACTGCTGAAAGCAGGGTCTCTGGGCTTTATACCAGGACGCTCTAAAGTCACAGGGCATAGCCGCCAACTTCCAGAAGTGTGGCCATTTTTAGAAAGGAGAGCCTTTATATTTGAGAAGAGGTGAATCTACCCATCAGATAGCTAACCTGTGGCCTAAGGTTTTTTCTCCGTTCCTCAGGCACATAGATCCTGAGTGTTATAATCATGTTCACATTCTTTTGCTTGTAGACGTCGTCAAGCTTTACGGTCAGACCCACAGACCCTACTCCTCCCCCGCATATCTTTCCCTGGGTGATGCTTTGTAACATGCGCCCACTTCAGCGGGGCTAGGGAGTCTTTACAAACTCCCCACAGCAGCAGATCTTTGTTGCTAGCGTGGTTCACTTCCCCAGCACCTGTGCTGTCAGCTGGACGTCAGCCTGGAGGCTGGATATTACAAAGCAGGAGTTGTCAACTTTTTCTGCAAAGGGCCAGAGAGTAAATAGTTTCAGCTTTGCCTAAATATTTTAGGCTATATGGTCTCTTGCGACTCAACTCTATCATTGTAGAGAGAATATAACCATAGATAATACGTAAGGGAATGAGCGTGACCATGTTCTAATAAAACTTTATTAATGGGCACTGAAATTTAAATGCTATGTACTTTTCACATTTCATGAAATATTCTTGTGACTTAAAAAAATTTACAGATGTAAAGACCATTCTTAGCTTAAGGGCTGCCAGTGGATTTAGCCTGAGGGCCACAGCGTGCCAGCCCTGCCTCAGTGGGAGTATGTGCGTGTGGGAAAGGGGGAAGCTGAAGGGGAAGTGCTTTTCCTGCCTGTCTGGGGCTGCTGCCCTGCACACACCCTGGGCAGTTCTGAGTCAATCCCAGTGTGCGCTCTGGTGGTTTCTGGTTTGCCCTGGAGAAGCCCCCATCCTGATCAGGACTTAGCAGACATCTGGGAGCACTTGACACCTAGCAGAGCACTGTCTAACGTACTTCATTCATCTCATTTCCACAAGATAGATCGCAACCCTTTTATCATCAGGAACTGGAGGCTCAGTGGGCTCAGTTCACCCATCCAGAAGCTAGCACAGTTGGGTGTAAAATCCTGGTCGTCTGCTTTTTCCAGCACAACCCCTGAGCCAACCCATCTTGATGCTGGTTTGTGGCTGGGAAACAGCCTCTCTCAGTTGGGCCACATGGATGTCCCAGCTCTGCCCTCAGATGTCATCAGCCCCATTTCTACCAACCGAACTAAAGCACCTCCAGAAGAGGTGCTACCCCATGGCCCTTGACCAGCACTGTGCACCTAGGGCAGGCACAGAGGCGGCTTTCCTGATGGCAAAGTGAAGGATGACCTTGCTTTCCAGGGGGCGAGTTCACCCGCCAGGCTGAGGTGACCTTTGTGGGGCACCCGGGCAAGCTGGTCATCAAGCAGCGGTTCAACGGCATCGATGAGCACGGACACCTGACCATCGACACGGAGCTGGAAGGCCGTGTGCCGCAGATCCGGGTCGGCTCCTCGGTGCACATCGAGCCCTACACGGAGCTCTACCACTACTCCCGCGATGGTGAGGGGACAGCCTGGTGCCTGCACGGCTCCTGGCCACCACTGTAACAGCCGAGCTGCTGCAGTCTCCTGGGCCGCAGAGGGAAACACTGGGCGATACCTAGTAATACCACCTCTCTCCCAATGACAGACACAGTTCACACTCACTCCAGAGAATTTAGGACAAAAAGAAAATAAGCATAACTTAGAGTCACAAAACCAGGCTATAACTCTTATTAAATTTACATGTATTTCCTTTCAGCCTTTTCCCTAGTATATATAAAACATCCCAATATATGTACCCATATATATACAATATCCCAGCAGAAATAGCTCAACATATTATATAATTTTATTGTGCTATACATCTATATGTAGTTTTTACCTACTTTAAATATCAATTTACAGCAAAATTGAAAGTAATGCAATTTCCACATACCACTTACCCACTTCACCGGTTGTTAATATTTTGCCACATGTATCATTCTCTCTCCCATATACACATACACACACACACACACACACACATATATATATACATACAGATTGTAAGTTGTAGACATCGTAACCCTTTATCCTGTAAAAATGTCATGTGTTTTCCTAAGAATAAGAACATTCTCTTACATGGTCGCAGTACCATGATCAGAATCAGGATATTTAACACTGATGCAATATTACTGTATAATCTACAATCAGGTATATAGTCTTTCTTTAAATAAAATTGCAATCATATCACATTATTATATTTTCACTTTTCCAGTTAATATCAAATCATGAGTATTTTATGGTTTTATTAAGGTTTTGAAAACACTGTTTAATGAATCTTTATGGTTCTATTATATGACTTAATTTAAAACATCCTGTTTTCTAAAGCTTGGTTATTTCCAATTTTCCCTTGTCATAATGAGTTGAAAATGACCATCTTCATCATAAATAACTGACCAAATTTCTGATTCTTTTCTAAGACTCAATGCCTAGAAATAGAAGTACTGAGTCAAACAACAAGAACTTTTTCAAGGCTCTTGTTAAGCTGCCATCCAGAAAGGTGGTACTAGTCACTAAGGCTCTGTGGCTTGATGGGCTCTCCTGGGGGTGAGGTGGGTGCCTAGGAGGTGGAATGAGCAGCAGGACCCACTTGCGGTTCTCTGCAGTCAGATGGTGTTTCTGGCAGCCCAGCATGTGGTAGCTGGACGAGAAACAGCTTATACTAATCTTTTATTTATTCTCTGGCTTTATTTTGAACTACAGCACAGCACACAAACATAAAGAGTCTTTTATACTTTTTTTTTTTTAAATAGGAAGTGGAGAGTTTTGTGGTGGGGTGAAAGCAGGCTGTCTTCTGAGTGGGAAAGTCTCTCTCTCCTCTATTGAGGTTTGCTCCCAGCACTTAGTAACTTGTCAGAAATTGGCTACTGAAATCCATTTAATGTTTTAAAATATCAGTGAACTGCTTAATCTAGGGTTATACATAGCAACCACTATTTATTGAATCCTAAATGAGATCATTTCTATAAAGCAATGAGCACTGTGCTAGTCACATGGTAAATGCTTCATAAGTGGTAGGTGATCTGAGTAGTATTCGCCTGCTCATTTCCAGAAGTTTTACCTACCTTATCTCATCCTCTCCCAAGCCATGCTCTAAAAGAAACAGGCTAAAGAAGTTAGTGACTGGCCTGTGTTCACACAGGTGGTGAGTGATGGTGCAAGGTGTGAGTTCAGATGTATCTCCTTCCAAGAGTGTGCTCTTTCCACTAGACCTTAATCTTTAGGTTGCTTCTGGGCAGCTTAGGAACTTGATGGGAAAAAGCAACACATATTACTGATGCAAATAATACCAATAATAGTATGGGAAATCTAGGTAGCAGAAGGAGTCTCCATGTAGAAATAAATGGTCTTATTTACCTGCTCCACCTGCTGTCTCCTGTGGAAGCCGTGAGGCCAGGGATCCCGCTGATAGTTCTGAGGCCTGGATGAAGCCTCTTGCATCCTTACGCTCCCTCCTTTCTCTCCCTGCCTCGTGTCCCTCTGCCCTCCTTTGTCCCCGCCTTGTGTCTCTCTGCCCTCCTTTGTCCCCCTGCCTCGTGTCCCTCTGCCCTCCTTTGTCCCCCTGCCTCGTGTCCCTCTGCCCTCCTTTGTCCCCCCGCCTCGTGTCCCTCTGCCCTCCTTTGTCCCCCTGCCTCATGTCCCTCTGCCCTTCTTTGTCCCCCTGCCTCGTGTCCCTCTGCCCTCCTTTGTCCCCCTGCCTCGTGTCCCTCTGCCCTCCTTTGTCCCCCTGCCTTGTTTCCCTCTGCCCTCTCGCATCCCAGTGATCACATCGTCCTCCACCCGGGAGTACACCGTGACAGAGCCCGAGCGGGATGGTGCTGCTCCCTCGAATGTCTACAGTTACCAGTGGCGCCAGACCATCACCTTCCAGGAGTGTGTCCACGATAGCTCCCGGCTCGCCCTGCCCAGCACCCAGCAGCTCTCGGTGGACAGTGTGTTTGTCCTGTACAACCAGGAGGAGAGGATCTTGCGATATGCTCTGAGCAACTCCATCGGGCCTGTGCGAGGTAAGAGACGGCAGCTCAGACTGGGCATCGTGTACCTGCACGTCTCTCTGTGCTCCGGGACATACTGTTTTTTGTCTCCTACTCATTAAGAGGAAAATTATGTGAAAATATCTAACAGAAAAAAACTGTCTTGTTACCTGTGGTTCTTAGAAAGCCCATCTGTTTGGCTAACCGAAGGCCTCATTACTGTTTGGGGTGAAGGGTGCTCACCTGTGACTTACCTTACAGAGAGGGCCATCCAGGGCGGCAGCTGGCTCTGGAAGGGCTTTTTAAACACTGTAATACTCAACCCCGAAAGGAACATGTGGTCAGGGCCTAAGGAAATCCAAATAAAAGCCGCCGAAATGCAGACAGCCTACAGCAACCTGCCCCATGCCGGCAAGTTGTGGGTGCTTATGGCTACGTGGAAGGAGCCTGCATTTGGGGGAGCTAGGGGGATCTCTGTGCTAGATTTCACGTGGTCCCAATCTTCAGGCCCCTGGGGTTTTGCGTATCTGGGGTCCAGGCAGTAAGGTCTTGCTCTTTGTCAGTGACTTTGGTTCTGCTGCCACACCCAGATCCCTTCTCCAGCTGATCAAGTCTGCCCTTGTCTAGCTCCACGGAGCAGGAGGGCACGTGTCTTCTCCTTCCTTTAGCAACTGTAGCTTAAGGCACCAGGGGTTGGCGCCTTTTTTGTGCAGTGGTCAGACGGTAGACACTGAGGCTTTGCCAGCCAGCCAGAGTCTGTCGCAGATCTCGGCACAGAAGCAGCCACTTACCGACGGCAAGCCAGTGGGTGTGCGGTTCCCCGGACACCTGCTTCACGACGGGGGCGGGGGGCCGGGGGGCCGGGGGGCCGGGGGGCCGGGGGCCTCACTTTGTCTTGGAGGCGGCTGGCCTCCCGCCAGGCACTCCTGCCGCAAACACTGTCACTGCGCGCCTGTCGGCCGTACGGTAACACTGTCGTAAAAAGAGGTAAACCGCGGAGCTCGCGCGGTCTGAGAGCAGAGTCGCGGGCCTAAGCCTCCGGAAGTCAGGGGGCGGCCGGAAGTCGGGGCGCCGCGCGGGGACGCAGTGAGTCTGGAGCGGAAGCGAGGCCTGCGCGCCTTCCCTTCCCGCTCGGACTTTCAGTGGAGAGAAAGCGGTGAACTAGTGGTGGTCTTAGGACAGTGAGCCTTTCTTCCAGGTGACACGGTTTTGTCCCAGATTTTGCTGGTTCCCTGTTTTGAAACAAGCGCGTGGGGAGCAGGAGGGCGGCGGTGCCACCACAGAGATCAGGATCGTCCCAACCCACGCGCGGCTTAGGCGTATTCACGGGGTTTGTAGTTCCCAGGAGTCTTCCTAATTTTACGATGTCCTCAGTGCCCTTCTTAGGCGTCGTGTTTGGTCTTTTACGGTCAATTCTGCGGTGGGAGCGCCCGCAGGTTGCTGCCCGGGCCCTGGCCCCAGGCCCACGGCCCACGGCCCACGGCCCAGGCTGGGCCACGGCCCCGCCTCCCTCTCCGTGGGTGGAGAAGCCTGCGAGCGTTTCTGAGGACTCACTGTCTTTGTCTCTGCCCTCGCAGAAGGCTCCCCGGACGCCCTGCAGAACCCTTGCTACATCGGCAGCCATGGGTGCGACACCAACGCGGCCTGTCGGCCGGGCCCCGGGACGCAGTTCACCTGCGAGTGCTCCATCGGCTTTCGAGGAGACGGACGCATCTGCCACGGTACAGCCTCGGCCCTGACGCGGGGCGGCGGGGGTCCGCGGGGGACGCGTCCACGCCCTGTAACCCAGACTGTGCCGGAGGGGCGAGGCTCCGAGATGAGCACTGGTGGCATGGCCTCTAGGGCCCCCGGGAATGTTAGGGGCGCTGCCCCTTTATGTTGATCAGATGCACTGCTCCAAGCCGCAGAGCAGAAAGTGTGAGGCCACACCCCACGCAGGTGCAAAGGGAAGCTAAGGTCAGGGCTGTTTATAACACGTGAAATATAAGGTTCCCAGGCACAGTTGCATGAGCCGCTTCACAGACACCATCTCAGTTAGTTCAGTAACTGTAATGAGATAGAGGCTTTCATTTCTGCCTTTTAAAAGTTATTTTAAATTATGGTAAAATACACATAATATAAAATTTACCATGTAAACATTTTTAAGCATACAGCTCAGCGGCATTAAGTACATTCACCCTGTTCAACCATCACCACCATCGATCTCCAGAACTCTCTTCATAAAGCTCTGTTCCCATTAAACAACTTCCCATCCCCTTGCCCCCAGCCTCTGGCAACCACCATTCTACTTGCTATGAGTTTGCCTATTCTAGGGACCTCATATTTGTGGAATCATATAGTTATTGTCTTTTTGGACTGGCTTATTTCACTTAGCATAATGTTCTCAAGGTTCATCTATGTTGCAGCATGTGTCAGAACTTTATTCATTTTTAAGGCTGAATGATATCCCTTTGTATGCATATACTACATTTTTAAATTTATCCGTCAGTGGACACATGAGTTGCTTCCATTCTTTGGCTATTGTGAATAATGCGAATATTTGCATGGCTGTGCAAATCTCTCTTTGAGTCCCTGCTTTCAGCACTTTCAGGTTTATGTGCAGAAGTGGAATTGCTGCATCCTGGGGTAATCGTGTGCTTGGTTTTCTGAGGAACCACCATACTGTTTTCCATAGCAGCTGCACCATTTTTCATTCCCATTAACTGTGCAAGGGCTGCACTTTTCTCAACATCCTCGCCAACACTTATTTTCTGTTTCTTTGATAGTGACCATCCTACTGGGTAGGAAATCCATTCCTCTTGTTATATTTGGGAAATTGAAGCTCGTTCAAGTGAACTCATGCCTCTCACTAGAGTCTCTGACTCCAGTGTGTATATTATGCTGTCTTCTCATTGAATTTATTTTATTACTTATAATTTAGTTTCAGATACTTTCACATAGACAGCCTGATATTTACATGTTTGTTGTTAAATTGTAATCTGCTACCAAGGGGAGCTTAGTTGACTCCAAACTCAATGAAGAGTATGAAAACTAGAGGCATCTACTGTGAGAAAGTCCGATTCTTTTTTTTTAAGATTTTTTTTTTTTCTTTAAATATATCTTTATTGATTTCAGAGAGAGGAAGGGAGAGGGAGGGAGAGAGACAGAAACATCAGTGATGAGAGTGTCATTGATCGGCTGCAGCCTGCAACCCGGACATGTGCCCTGATCGGGAATCGAACCCTGATCGCCTGGATCCCAGGTCGACGCTCAACTGCTGAGCCACACCCGGCCAGGCAAGAATGTCCGATTCTTTAAGCTGTTCTACCTCAGTCTGCACCAGAGGGCTCACTAATAAACGTGAGATGCCCGGAAGAAGTCTCCCCAATGAAATGAGGGGTGTACACATGTACATTTGAGCAGCCCCTGTGAATGACTGTGGTATGAGAATCTGAGCCCAGCAGCCTTGGAATGTGGGAACAGTGCCTTAGGTCTGGAATCCCAAGCCTCCAGTTAATGGCGAACTTAGCATGCTGGTTTAATGTGAAGGTTAGAAGACCCTGCTGTCTTGGGTGTTGCTGTGTTTGCGTCAGAGTGAAATGGGAATAGGTTGCACAGTTGTTTAGCCGGCTTACTCATAACTTTGTACGTGTGGGGGAATTCAATCTGAATCTCATCTGCCTTGTAACATATCACTGGGGAGGGGATAAATTCCTACTCATCTCAGATCAGAGTTCCCCAGTATTTCCCAAAAGAGCCTGATAGTCTTGAATGGTTGAATTTGCTCTGGGCAGTTTGAAGCAGCATAATACTGTGGTTGTGAAAGCAGAGCCCTCCCAGGGTTGAGAGGACAGGATGGACACCATGCAGGGGTGGGGCATCCCATTCCTCCAGTCTTTATGGAGCCCTCCTTCAACTTCGTAAGCCAGCTGGATAATAGTAAAGCATGGAGACACTTCCCCACCTGCTGCTGCCGAACCCCAGCCTCTGCTGATTCCATTCTTGGTGCCTGAACTGGTCGTCGTAGGGGTGCTTGCTTCAACCAGTCATGCTTGCACGACCAGCCGTGCTTGATGTGATCTGTCACTGCCACTCTCTGATGTCTTCGCCCAGGAAGACAGGTGGCCTTGTGTGGACTTGCTTTTGTCCTGTGGTTAGCCCTCTTTCTGGCAGATTAGCACCGGGGAATGTGAGTGTACTCCCAGGCAGGCCATGTTTTTTTCGGGGTCACTAGAACGTGCCTCAGAGTGTCAGTACACTGAGACCCTAGGCTGTTGATAGGAAACTGCATTAAGCAGATCACTTCGTGTATTATTTTGGCCTGGGAAGGGCCTTAGGGGAGAATGAAGCACAGCCTTTGTGGTTCAGTGTGCATAGCATTAATAAGATGATAGGCAACACTGCAGGGCGGGTGTTGGTCAGACACTGCCCAGGGACCCTCCATGGTGCTTTGGAGATTTCCAGTTGAGTCACAGCTCTGCCTCTTGGCTCAATGGCTCCTGTATATTTCTCCACTGGGTTTCTGTAAAGGTAGTTTTGGATAAGCTCTCATAGAGTAATTTTGAATATGAACAGGCATTTAACAAATCCATCATGACATTCCTCTCAAAGAGCCTGGCCTTTATGAAAGGGACAAATTGGAGAAACTTAGAGTTGAAGATACGTGAAAAGTAGTCAAAAAGGGAGCAGTAATTAATTCCAAGAGTAATCTAGGATTTTTCTACTGGGTTAGAGAATGATTTATTTGAAAGGAAATCTCTTCCCAGAGAAGAGGTTGACCAGATACTGAATAGTAACAGTAATTTTCAAGCCAATATTGTGATGTTGTTTATGAGGGACAGTCATCACTAATTCACTGTTTCATTGAAGAAATGATTAAAGTCCTGGCCTCAGTTTGGAGAAGGGAAGATTTAAATTAGATGCTAGGAAGGATTTCCAAACTGCAAGGGCCATGAAATATTGGTGGGGAAATTGCTAAGGTCTTACTCTAAGAGAAGCTGTCACCAGCTCTCATCATGCGTGTGGACCTGCATGGAGGTGGAGGTTGTGCTGAGGACCCCCATCCCACCGGTCCTCACACCCTGTCTGCAGTGGTTCTCCAGGTAGGCTGTGAGGGTCCAGTGCCTCTGTGATCTTCCAAGAAACTTTTGAAACATACTCCCTGTCCATAAAGCTTCCTGGGGAGAACGGAGCTTGGTGGTGATGTTCTTGTCCCTTGGATTGAAACCTGCTCTGTGCTCCCTCATGTGCTTTGGCAGTGGAGTGGCAGCCTTGGGGCCCTGCCGTCTGCACACGGCATCCAGATGTCTGTGCTGGAGTGTCCTGGGAGCTGTGGAGCGGGACAGTGGGAGCCAGAATGATCTCTTCTTCCCATGCTGGTGTCACCACAGCTGGTTGATGAGCTGTGAGGCGCACACTTGCTGAGCCCCCCATCTCCACGCTGCTCCTGCTGATGGAAGTGACCACCTTAGGAGGTGCTCTGTTCCTGAACCTCCCAGCTGTGCCTGGAACCGACATCTCGTGTCTGAATTTCACAGAAACATTCATTGCAGTATGTTTTCAAAAAGCTGAATACCATTTGGTTGGGTTTTTGCCTAGGTTGAGGTCCACTGGCAAGCTTTCTCTTATTATATGTAGTGATGTGTGGAGAGGTTTAAAACAAGTCTTCATTGTTTAAAAACTTGCTGTAGATATCGACGAGTGCTCAGAACAGCCCTCGGCATGTGGGAGCCACGCCGTCTGCAATAACCACCCAGGGACCTTCCGCTGCGAGTGTGTGCAGGGCTATCGGTTTTCTGAGGATGGCACGTGCGTGGGTAAGTTCTATGTGTCTGATTTCCAGAATCTTTATTCACGTGGTGGATGTTAGTGCCTGTGGAACAGTGTGGCTGCAGGTAGCCATCCTGGCTGGGTGGAAGGCGCTGGAGTTGGGGGCAGTTTACAAAGCTGAATCTGATTTGTCCCTTTCCTCCAACTCCCTGGGGCGTCATATGTATAAGGAATCAGCACTGTTACTGTTCACGCTAGTAACATCACCTCACCTGTTGCAAGCTTTGTATTACTTTCCGTTTTTATAAAACTTTTTTTAATTCTTTTTTGTTTTGAACATGTGCAAAATTTATTCAGCTCATTAATTAATGAAGACACCAGTGGAGCATAAAATCATTTCAAAAAGACACTTTGAGGAACTACTTATAGGCCACTTGAAAGACAAAAAGAGGTATTAGAAAAAGAAAGTCTCTGACCGTATTTAGGAAGGGTCATTAGAACATGTGTTTGTCATTAGTTGAAGTATCAGCCCACTACATGTACTTTTTAACAGAAAAGTAGGAAACACATTCAACTGAAAGTATTTGCTGAAGGACACATCTGTCACGTCAATGTCAGGCAGTGCGACTCACCAGATGGGCCCTCAGGGAAGACCAGGAACCGTGCCTAATATGGATCATGACACGGTAGAGGTTTCGAAACTTACTTAAAAATTTGGACCTAGGAGCATGCAGGGTTGGGAAGCCAGAAAGCAAAGCTTGAGGCTACAGTCAGTCAGATGTCAGTAGCCAAGATCTTAATGAGCCATCAGGCCCCAAAGCTCAGGACAGATGAGAGTCAGATAGACTAAATCCAGGGCACAACCTAAGACATGGGAGAGCTTTGACCTTAGCCTGTACTCGACAGCCTTCACCTACCCACACTAAAATGAGGCTGTCTCTAGAAACCAGAAACTGATTCTTGATTTCTCAGTTTTTGTTACACCCCACTGACATCTCCCTGATGTTATTGAAAAGCATAAGACCTATTTTTGCATAAACAAGAATCTTAAGTCTCTTTTGCATTGATGAGTGGAGGTGATTTGAAAATTAATCATTGTAGGAAGTTAACCTGAGGAGCAGATATCTCTTGAAGTGACTACCCAGAACATGAACATTTTCTTCTAAGAATTACACCCCTCCCCCTTGCACATAAGGGTTGGTTCTGGCTGCTATGTTGATAGTGTACATTCCTACCCCTTCCGCAAAGCTGGTTGAACCAGGGGTGGTACCTAACACAAGTTGGGCCAGTCAACATTTCTCTCTCCAGAAGTTGAAATTGGAATTCAGGAAGGCAAGTCAGTCTCCGCAAGTTGGTCAGACTGAGGGTATGCAAATGAAGGCACTACCAGACAGCGACCTTTTCCATGTTGCTCTCTGATGTGGTAGAGACTAGCCACATGTGGCCATTTAAGTTTAAATTAAGTAAAATTGAAAATTAGGATCCTTACTTACCCCAGCCATATCAAGTGGTCAGTGGGCACCTGTGGCTAGTGACTACCATATTTAACAGTACAGATATAGAATATTTTGATTACTGAACAAGTTTTTTAAACAGCCCTGATTTACCACATGTTCAGAGAAGCAGAGAACACTTGTGTGCAGAGACAAGGGAAGAAAGTGGATCCATAGACAGAAGTAGAACCAAGAGACAAAGAAAAGGTGGAGGTTAACTGTGTTTTCTACGCCTTTGTTCTAGTCTTGAGTATGTATCCCTGTAATAAATTCTCCTTTCTCACTTAAGCTGGTTTGTTTAGAATGTTTTACTTGCAACTCAGAGATGCTTAGTTAACATAATCTGAATCGTTTTAACCCTCCCCATTTTCTTTCTCAACACACTGTAGCACTGAATTACTTCGATAATTATTGCTATTTTTTCCCCCTTCATTTTTATATCTACAATATGAGGGGTTTTTGTGGGGGTTTTTAACATTTATCTGCAGTAACAATTCCAAAATTTTACTGTGCAGGGAATATTAATTTTTAATTTTAAACCTTTAAGTAATATGGGATAATTAGTTCATACAACCTATGGATAAAGCTTGGCTGGGGTAAGGTAAGGTGGTAGGTGTAGAATTAATTGGAGGGTGACTTGTTTATTTCCTCTATTAATTCTTTTGATTATTTTAATAGCTATTAAAATTAGACTTGTTTTCCCTTAAATTAGTCGCCTTGGGATTCCTGTGGAGGGGCCATCTTATTAGGCACTGCCTCAGATGAATTCTTTCTGATTTGCATCTAAAATTCCATTGGGGGCCATTCTACTTTTGGGTTTCAATTTTACAAGCCACAAGTAGTAACATAACTTCTGAGCCTTATCAAAGTAAGTGAACTGAGGTTATAAATGAGGCTAACTATGCTTTGAGTTGACGATGATTTGGTGATGATGATGATGGGCAAAGAAAGAGATTGTTTGAATTTTTCCATTTTTTCTTTCTGCTGCACTTTGAACTGTTGGTTCCAAGAATTTTAAGTTCAAAGATTCTTGGATAATTCCAGTCTGGAGGGCAGCGTGCTGAATGGGCCATCTGAATTCAACATTTCTTCCCAATTTAAAACAGATTTCTCTTTTACTGCCTCACTGACCCATCTCCTTGCCCTTCTTTGCTGTTACTAAACCCTAATGTGCTTTCTGTTTGCTCTGTCTCGAAGCTTGGATGAGGCTGCCGAGGTCGTAGGGTGAGGTGGAGTCTTGGGGGCTGGAGGGAACAGGCAGTTCTCATATTTTGAGTATGACCCAAACATCTGTGAGTTGAAAGAGGCCAGTCCCCTTTGCACAGAGTTGAGATTTCAGCTCTGCTAAAGCTGCTTCTATCTTTTTTTTTTTTTTAACTAGAGAACAATTTCTGTGCATTTGGCCTGATTTCCCTTTTTGCTTTTTGAGATGGAGATTCAAGGGTTTATTTTTCCTGGCAACAACATCTACATTACATTTCAACTCAAATTTGGGTCGTGGGTCCTTTACCTCTTAGGTGGTAAAGTTCATGGTCCTGGGACAGGTATGTGTGGGGCAGGATGTCCTGGGTTTCTGGATCCAACCATTTTTGACGTCCATTCTCACTAGAGGGCCAGGCTAGGTGCAAATGTCTCTTCATAGGCATTTGATTTAGAGGAAGATACTTAACCTCTCTGGGCCTCAGTTCCTCACCTACAAAATGAGGCAGTTAGACTGCATCATGGGGGTACTATGTCCCATAAGCCCTTGGAGCTGACTCAGGAGCTGCTAATGAGGCTACAAGGAAGCCGTGGGCAGACTCTTATCCTCTGTCCCCAACCTTCATGCTTCCATTTCTTAATATGTCAAAACCTGAGCAAGATTTTCTTTGCATAATGGATCCCATTGCTCAGAAACAAGTGTGGAAACCATCTGAAGATCATGAAATTCCACTAAGACCTGGCATCATGAGGCTTCTCATTTCTCCCTCTGCCTTTAGACCCCATGCAGTTCTTTTTGCTGGGCCTTCACACCTTTCATTCGCTCCTCAGACTCACTGTGTGGAGAGATGGCTCACTGTGCCATACCAAGTCTGCCTAAATGCATCCAAACAAACTCTGGCTCTCACTGGATAACTCCGTGGTCAGTTTCACCTCTCCGGGAATTTCCTTATCAAGACGGGATCCGGGCTGGAAGGCTGGGTTGGGAAGGTTTCTCTCTGGGTCAGGGGAATCTGTTGTGGGAGGGCTGCTTTGTGGACTTCCATATTTGGCAATTTCTGTACTCCTGTGACTTTCTCTTTTCTGCTGGGTAAAAACTTTTATGACTAATTGGAACATGCAGATTGGCGTCAGCTCACCTATAAATCACCTTGATGTGATGACATTGACACCCCCCTGAGCAGACAGTGGGGTTCTGTGACATGGCCTGGCATATGGAGGTGGGGGAAATTTGAGGTCCCACCAAGCCCTCATCGGGGCGTCCGTCAGCTGGGACCGGGCCGGGCTGAGCCTTGCCTCAGGAGTCCTGCTCTCTCCTTGCCTGTCGCGTTGTTGGGAAATTATTTTGAAGCATTAATTCTTGTGATCTTGTTCTCAGTGACTAGAGGCTGTGCGAGACCACCCTTTACACCCGCCCTTTGTCCTTTCTGATACGCGACTTCTCCCCAGCTTGGCCGCCTCAGCATCCCCTCCTTCTCCCTCATTCCCTCGTTTGCCACCCAGCAGCCTGCCAGTGTCTCTCGGGGACCACTGTCAGGTGGGTCAGGTGGGCGGCAGCACCTCAGAGCCAGCCACCTGCTCTGCTCTTTCCATATCAGGTACAGTCCTAGAAAAGTGAAACCCCAACTTACAGTTTAATTCAATTAATTTTTAATTCCCATTTTGAGCCCAATTTTCTCTACTTTCCAAAACTTTCCCTCCATCCCACCCTGCAGCTTTCCATTGGTTGAACAGCTGGAAATTGCCATTCGGAGGGTCAGGAGCCCCGAGGACAGCACAGCTGGGCGCACTGGTGTCCCCGCTGGTGTTTCAGGTCTCCTTCACGTGGGTGGGGTGGCAGTGTCTCTCTTGTGATGGGCCAGTGACTGCCCTGGTTTTAAAATTACTCCTCCTTGAATGAACATAAATCAGAAGAACCATTGAGAAGCTCCGTTTGTGTGAGGACTGGGGAAAGCAACCTGGGTTGTCAAGAGCCTCGGGAAATATTTTCCTTTTAATTGATGTGAAACATTCCCTAAAAAATGCTCTATTTATTTTAAAAATGAAAAAGGTAGAACTAAACTGTAAAGTTGACTTTTAAAGCTTATGTAAGAAGAAAATTCCTTTGGTGTGATTTAAAACATTAAATTATAAACTGCTTTTTTTGATCGGTGATTTTAGGAGTATAGAAACCCCTGTGTGAAGGTGACAGCTGGGCAGAGGACCTGAGGATCTGCACGTGCCTGCAGTGAGGGCCTCTGTCCGTGAGGGTGGGGGCAGGGGAGGCTCTGAGCAAACATTTGAAATAAGAGATAGAGAAAAGAAAGTGCAGGGAGGCTCATCTCCTGGTGGTTTTCTGTCTGAATAGATCCTTCCCACCTCTTAGGCGCTACAGTTCTTCGAGAGTGTTCCCTTTCACACTTTGTAAGCTGATGGAGTTGGCAGGGTACCTAGAGACAGGAGGAGTATTAGAAGTGATGGGAAGGGAGGGAAGAGAACAGGGTCCAGGGAAACGGGAGTGTGTCCTTGGACTGGTAGGCTTTTTCGGGTTACTGTTTTTCAGACAGAAATTGGGACCATTTGTAGCAAATTAAACTCCAACTGCCTGTTGGTTCACAAGATTTGATGTGGTGGTGCCAGTCCCACAGGAGTTAGTCGACAATCTTGACTCGGGAGCCTAAGCTGCTGAGTGCACAGGCTGGGCCTCCAGCTGCCAGCACTTTGCTAACCTCGCGTCTGGCAGACTTTGGAGAATATCCTGGTCTGTATCTGTTCTCTGACAGTGCGCACAGTGCTCTGTCTCGAAGCACGGGGGCCAAAATAAAGTGGATAATCTTGGGAAGACCCATTGAGGAGGATGGGACCTCCTGCGTCTGAGGTAATCCAGACCGTAGGCTTCCTTGGAGGGAAGGAAGGGTTCTGTTCTGATGTTGTGAGGGACCAGACTCCGTCCTGGTCTTAGAGCTTTAAAACCAGAGGCTAAATGGTGTCGTGGGGCCTGCAGAGTACCTGAACCAGCCACTGGAAACCATCCCCAGACCTCAGCCCTTGGCTTCCATCTTGGTGGTGGTGGTTGTTGTTGATACTCACCCAAGGATATTTTTTCCATTGATTTATAGAGAGGATGGAAGGTGGGGGAGAGAAAGAAACATCAGTGTGAGAGAGACACATTGATTGGTTGCCTCCTGCATGTGCCCCAACCAGGGCCGGGGATTGAACCTGCAACCAGATATGTGCCCTTGACTGGGAATCGAACCCACGACCTTTCAGGGCGTGGCGGTGTGGCCGACACTCTAACCACTGAGCCACATCGGCCAAGGCATTGACTTCCATCCTGAGGCAAGAGCACGGATGGGGTATTGTTGGCTCGCTTCCATGTCACTCACCCACTTCCTGAACCCTCATTCCATGAGTTGTGTCATCAGGACCCGTAGAAAACAATAGTCCCATTTACTGGGCCTCCCTGTGCTCAGCCTATTGGAGTAATTCCTGTTCCGTAGAGAAAGAGTGTGAGGCTCTGGGGGTTTAGGATTTACACAGGCCATGTGGTGGACACATGCACACCTGGTAGAAACCCAGGGCTGCCTCCTCCAAAAGCCCCACTGTCCTTCTCACATACCTGCCCACTGCCCTAGAAGTTCATTTCTCCTTCCTTGGTGGGAAATGGGTGGCCTTGACCTCAGCATTCACAGTGACCATCCCACCTGCCCAGTGAGCCCCAGTTGAAGACACTGTGCAGAAGTCTCAGATCCTTAGCTCCAAACATTCCACCAGCAGAGTTGCCCTAGGGAGTGTGGGCCTGCGATGTTCCACCTCCACACCCAGATGACAGGGAAGTTGGGTGTGAGATTGGTGTGGAGAGTGGACCCACACAGAGCCCTGGGGTGAAACTGAGGTGGAAGCTAGGATGAGTGACCAACCCTGGTGTCATTCTGTGAGGCCTAGTCAAAGGCTGAGTCCAGGTGAGAGGAAATAGAGACTGGTACCAGCCCTGTGGGAAACAGGATGTGAAGCCTGAGAGATGCCTGGAGGCCTGGGCTCCAGGCACTGCCCCCTAGTGGACTAAACCACTGTTGTGGAGGGACCTGGGAAGGCCACTGGGACTTCTTAGGGCCTCCCTTCTGAACATTGTGTCCACTTGTGTTTGAAGCTGTCGCGGACCAGCGCCCTATCAACTACTGCACGACAGGCCTGCATGACTGCGACATACCCCAGCGGGCCCAGTGCGTCTACACGGGTGGCTCCTCCTACACCTGCTCTTGTCTGCCAGGCTTCTCTGGGGACGGCCGGGCCTGCCAAGGTGTGTGGGGACTCTGATTTTTCTCTCTGTATAACCTGAAAAAATGCCCCGTGGGGTACTTATCATATGCTAATTACCGGCTCACCCTGAGTTTAAAAGAGTTATTCTCTCAATTCTGTTGGTGAATGGGCTGCATTTTGTCTTTCTCTAGTAGTTTGAACTATGCATTTTCTTTTGGGGACTGTTCTTATTGGGGAAAACACTTGGCCTCCCCCCTGGTGTTTTGTTCTGTGTGACTTGCTCGTTCAGGCAGCAGTTATACACCTGCTGTCTGCTAGGAACTGGGGGGGGGGGGGGGGGAGGATTGTCTTTTACGAAAAGAAAAACCATCCTTGCATTCATGGAGCTTAAAGTCCAGCCATTTATTTAATAAGGTGTGTAGCCATTCACCTGGCCTGCTCTAATCATCTCCAAAAAGACGAGCTTTGCTTATTGAATAAAAGAGTGGAATAGAGAGCAAATGACCCCACAGAACTCTCAGACCTGAACAGTCCTGCGCTGGCCACCAGGGCTCTGGATAATTTAGGTAAATAACTGTCAACATAGTGCCCCAGTCCCTTGTTCTGCAGGATTACTTAGCTTTATACCACGAAGTATTTCTGAAAAGTCCAAGGTTTTCTAGGATAGATTATAATTTCTGAGAGACTGTCTCTTCATTACTGACCATGTGAATTTTCTCTAGTCACTGAGGTTTTCTGTCCAGCAGTTAATCTGTCTGCAAACCCTCAGACATTTTTGAAGCCCTCATTTATGATGAGAAGAAGCATTTTATAATACAAAAGAATCCTTCCTTTTTTCCGTTGATGAAAACATTATCATCAAAGTGAAACAGTTTGTAAATGCACAAGATAGACATTGGGGAGTTACTGGTTTGATAATTAATGTTGGGTGAATTTTAAATCACTGTTACCAGATCAGAAACAGGTTCCCATAGAGTTGAGCAAGTGGCTTAAATTGCTGTGTAAACTGTGGATTCCAGAAGAAATCTCATTGTCCTGGGGCCTGGGGCAATTTTGCAGATGTGGATGAATGCCAGCCAAGCCGCTGTCACCCTGATGCCTTCTGCTACAACACTCCGGGCTCCTTTTCATGCCAGTGCAAACCTGGTTACCGGGGAGATGGCTTCCGCTGCATGCCTGGAGGTAAGGTGCTAGGACATTTGGAGTCAGTGGGCCGGTGCCATATGGGTGAGTACTGAGTACATGGCCCTGGGAGGGAAGGTGAGGTGGGGATGTGTGAGGCTCCATGGCAGTCCTGAGGGCTGTTGAGGTAAATCAGAGCATGGCTGCACTGAACAGGCATGCAGGTTGTGTACTGCTAACTACAGGGGGTACCAAGCATGAACCATCCTATACTGGCAGCCTGGAGTCTGGTTTTTCTGGTAACTTGAGTCAGCAGTGCAGGGTAAGAACTGGTCTGTAGCAGTCAGGTTCTCCAGAGAAACAGAATAATAGGATGTATGTATAAATATATATATTTATATTAAAGAGATTTAGTATAAGAAATTAGCTCACATGATTATAGAGGCTAGAAAGTCCCAAGATCTGCACTGGCCAGCTGGAGACAGGAGAGCTGACGGGCTAGTTCCAGTCTGAATGCTGGCAGGCTCGAGACCAGAAAGCCAATGTTTTCATTTGAGTCTGAAGGCAGGAAAAAGTCCATGTCCCAGTCGTTAGGTCATCAGTCCTTTTTTCTTTTTTTAATGTTTTTATTGATTTCACAGAGAGGAAGGGAAGAGATAGAAACGTCAATGATGAGAGTCATTGATTGGCTGCCTCCTGCACACCCCCTACTGGGGATTGACCCCCCCCCCCCCCAACCTGGGCATGTGCTCTGACTGGGTGGTTCATAGGTCAACGCTCAACTACTGAGCCATGCTGTCTGGGCAAGAATTCTTTCTTACTTGGGGAAGGTCAACCTTTTTGTTCTGTTGTGGCTTTCTACTGATTGGGTGAGGCTCACCCTCATTAGGAAGGGCAGACTGCTTTACTCAGTCCATAGAGTTAAAGATTAATCTCACCCAAAACACCCTCACAGAAACACCCAAATAATGGTTGACCACATATCTGGGCTCTCTGTGGCCCAGTCAAGTGAGTGCATAAAATTAACCATTGCAGGTTCCTGGAGCTGTGTGGAATAGAACTAGGCTGGGGTGAGAGCAGGGGTGAATGGTTACCAGTTGGGGAAAGATGCAGGCTGGGGCCTCCATAGAATTGTTGGTATTATGTGTTACATCTGGGCTGTGCAGCTTCTAAGGTTGCCTGCTGACCTAAGACCTGAGTGGAATCTCATTAGATCATAAGGACAGCGATAGCCTGAGGTCAATACCAGGAACTCGGGAAGCACTCAACAGAGGTTGTGGGATGAATAGGTATAATTGGCTGCCATTTGTGGAACCTACTGTGTGCTTAGTGCTTTACGTATACTATCTCATATATTGTTTACAGTCACCTTTTAAAAGTAGGTGCTATTACTATCTACATTCGTGCTAAAACTTAGAGATAAAGGCGCAGCCGAGGTCTCACAGGTAGTAAGGGTTAGGTCTGACTCAAACTCGGCCTGTCAGATGGACCCCAGCCTGGATGCAGCCTGATAACCATGTGGGATCCTGTCATGAGAGTAACCATGTATTTGACTGGAGTTAGCCAGTCATGTTACTGATTATTTTTAATTACTGCTGCTGCTATTGGCCAGACAGGTTTATGCCACCATGTTTCAATAAGAGATCTAAGTGGAAAGTTCCATTTCACCACTTTTTTAAGCAATTAATAACTATATCAGTGTCTGTCCCCTTCGCTAGCCTGTCAGTGCCCTGAGGACAGGATGTGTGTGCATTCTAGTTTGTATTTTTATTAATTGGGGGGGGGGAGTGAGAAACATTGATGTGAGAGAGAAACATCGGTCAGATGCCTCCCACATGCAGCCCAACTAGGGATTGAACCTGCAACTTAGGTATGTGCCCTGACCAGGAATCAAACCTACTGCCATTTGGTGTATGGGACTACGCTCCTTGGAACCATCTGAGCCACCCAGCCAAGGCTGTGTATTTTATTTTTATATCCCCAGTAACCAGTGGAGTATGTGGCCCATGGTGGGGCTCACAGCTGTCTAGAGTTGTTGAAGAAATAAAGGAATGCACCAGTTTCCACTCCTACCAGCAGCATTTATCCACACTCAGCAGGACTGAGTGTGACCAGTTTTTAGGATAGTTGATCATCCAAAAGGAGAAAACTTTCAGATTAAAGTTTAAATTTTGATATAACTACTTGTTGCTGGTCTAAGTTGTTTTCTGCTTAGAACAATGATCAGTAAGCTACTACTCATAGGTCAAATCCTGCCCACCTGTTTCTGTAAATAAAGTTTTATTGGAACACAGTTGTGCTTGTTTGTTTATGTATAGTCTGGCTGCCTTCATTCTACAAAGGCTGAGTTCAATTTGTGGCAGAGTCTGTAAAGGCCCACAGAGCCTGAAGTGTTTACCACCTGGCCCTTGACAGAAGTTTTCCAACCCCCGGCCTAGATGAACCCAGGCAGGGCCACCATTCTGTTCCTGAAAATATGGGTAGAAACTGTAGTAATGCCCAGAGACTCTGATCAGCAAGTTGCACAGAGAAGACTTCGTGATAATTTGAGTGGAGACATTCCAGTTGCTATTAACAATGACTAACATTCATTATTTCCTTCGGCTTCCTTCACATCTCCAGTTCAAAAAGAAGTTCTTTTAAACCTGACTCCTTGTCCCCCCTTTAAGGCTCTGTTGACTAAACAAACAAATCCAGACCTGCAGGCTGGGATGTAAGGAGGGACCAGGATGAAACCAGTAACAGCTACTTGCTAGGATTGTTTATGTAGTTAATCCTGTTCTTTTAAGAAAGTCAACATCCAGTTATATACTAGTGAGAATGTGCATTAGAAAATATAGTATTGTTGGTAACCTAAAGAAATCTAAATGACTATCAACAGAAGGAATGGACAAATGAGTTTTGGGACATTTCACACAATTGAAATAATATACAGCAGTTAAAATGAGTAAACTAGAATTAATGGGTAAATCTCAAACATGCTGAGCAAAAAAAAAGTTACAAAAGGATATATGCAGTATGATCCCATTTATATAAAATATGACCCTTTATGGAAATAAACCGATGCATGTGTACCCATATGTAATAAAACATAAAATGGCCCAGCTGGTGTTGCTTAGTGGTTGAGCATCGACCTAGGATCCGGGAGATAGTGCTTCGATTCCCAGTCGGCACATGCCCGGGTTGCAGGCTCGATCCTTGGTAGGGAGTGTGCAAGAGGCAGCCAACCAATGACCCTCATCATTGATGTTTCTACCTCTCCCTCTCTCTTCCTCTCTCTGAAATCAGTAAAAATATATTTTAAAAAAGAGAAAAAGGAAAACATAAAATGCACGCATGGGAATGAGAGACAACAGCTGGAGAAGAAGGTTCCCCGGATGGTGACAGAGAGGGAATGGGTCAGGTGGGCAGGGCTACACAGGGGCTGCATTTATGTTCTAATGGGTCTGTTTCTAGCATGATTATGAACATATCATATTTTTCTGAAGTTTGTATGACTAAATATTTTATGAACTATTAACAGAAAAGTAATGTGTATTGTCATCTGGACTCCTCTTGCCAGACAATGAAGTGCAGAGATTAGACAGTTGGCATTTACTTGGCACTGACTCTCCACAGCGGGGCTAATTCAAAAATACAACTGAACTGGCTTTAAGGGTGAGTCAGTTAAAGCCATGACTACTGCAGTGTCAACAGGCAAAACAGAAGTTATGATTCCCCACCCCTGCCCACCCCCATCCTCCCGAGCTCTGCCCCACAACCACATGTGTTTTGAAGTCAGTTCAATGGGCTGCTAGCACCATTTTCTTTAAATGAAATGGGATGAAACAAAGTAAGGAAATATCAGAGTATGTAGAGTGTATGTAGTAGGAATAAATATTGTTTTATGAAAGGATACTTGCATATATGCTTGTACTTGCATGGAAGAGCGCGCGTGTGTGAGAGTGTGTGTGTGTGTGTGTGTCTGTCTGTCTGTGTATGTGCTGAATTGCCGAGTGGGTCACGGTCAGAAAGTTTGAAAGCTGCCATATCAGTTATCTTTTGTTGTGTAACAAATTTTCTTCAAAGTTAGCTTCAAGCAATAAACATCTATTATCTCACAGTTCTGCGGGTTAGGAACCCAGGAGCAGCTTCAGTGTGGGGCCTTGTTCAGGGTCTCTCATGAGGTTGTCAAGACATTAGCCAGGGGGAGCTGCAGTCTTCCCTGAGGTCCATCTGGGGCTGAAGAGCCCACGTGGTGTTGGCAGGCCTCAGTTCTTCGTGGACCGTGGACCGAAGACCTTGTTTCTCATAGCACGGGGCTGCTGAAGTGTCTTCAAGACCTGGCAGCCAGCTCCCTCCAGGGCAAGTGAGAGAGAACCCAAGATGGAAGCCTTTTGTAACCTAATCTTGGGAGTGACAATGCTGTCACTTCTGCTGATACTATTAGTCACAGGCCCGTCCTCAGCAGTGGGAAAGGGAACTGCGTTAAGTGTGAGAGTACCGTGAGGTAGAGATTGGGGGCCATCTTGGAAGCGGGCTACCACGGCCACGACCTTGCCTGGACAGTGTCTGGGGGAAAGTCACTGACTAGTTTGGGGAGGTGGGGGAGCTTATTAGAGGATCAAAGAGGAGTCTAAAAAGTCTAGGGCTGCCCGGCGGGCGTGGCTCAGTGGTTGAGCATCATCCTAGGATCTAGGAAATCACAGTTCGATTCCGGGTCAGGGCACATGCCTGGGTTGCGGGGCTCGATCCTCAGTGGGGGGCACACAGGAGGCAGCCGATCAGTGACTCTCTAATCATTGATGTTTCAGCTCTCTCCCTTCCTCTCTCTGAAATCAATAAAGATATATTTAAAAAAAAATAAAAATAAAATAAAGTCCTGGGCTGGAGATGTAAAGCCTGGTCCTGAAGGGCAAATACCAAGTCTGTGGAATCTGAGCACCTCTCCTCACGCTGGGCACCAGTCACACACACATACCAGCCCACTGTATCGGGCTCACGCCACACATCCTACAGAGAAAGATAATTAAAGAGATCAGGAAGTAGGACTGCAGGGAAGATGAAACATTTAGGACAGTACAACTAAAAGGGGAGAAAACTGCGGATCAAGAGAATGTACACTTAGTTTGTTACGTGTGGTTGTTTGTGTTACAGTTTGTACTTTATTTTAACAAACCTGATGTCAGAAAAGGAATTTCCTAGTTATACCTAGAATGGACTCTAGAACTTCTGTAATTTATCTCCTTTGTTTTATAAATAAGGAACACAAGGCCTGAGTATTTTCTTAGTTTACAAAAAGATTTCTTGAACTTTTTATGTAAAATAATTTTTATAGAAATTTTCTCAAAATTGAGTAAGACCTTTTTTTTTTTTTTAAATAGCTCTTTTTTTTTTTAATATATCTTTATTGATTTCAGAGAGAGGAAAGGAGAGGGAGAGACAGAGATAGAAACCTCAATGATGAGAGAGTCATTGATCGAGCCCACAACCAGGCATGTGCCCTGACTGGGAATCGAACCCTGATTGTCTGGATCCCAGGTCAACGCTCAACCGCTGAGCCACGCCCGGCCAGGCGAGCAAGACCTTTTTAAAAGAAAAACATCCTTAAGGCATCCAGTGTAGGCTTAGATTGTTTTTATTATGGATAAATCTAGGGATCAACTTCTTTTACAACTGTAAAAGCAAAACATTTATAAAGTAAATTATAAATTATAGTTTTCCAGTCAACCTTCATTTAATGAAATCTGCATTCCTGCTGTTGGCTCCCCTGCGTAATTCCAGTCAGCCTGCAGAGAAGCTGTGAGATTTCTCCTTTGAGAGACAACAGCAAAGACTTTCCTTGACCCCACACCCGTCTCTCACCGCCATCCCAGTTCCAGCCTCTCCTTTGTGATTTAATCCCTCATAAGGGTTGTCTGGAGTTGCTGCACCCACTTCGTCTTCTCACATTCTCTCTTTTTATCCTACCTTTTTATTGTTAAATAAAACAGATACTGAGAGTCAGACAGAACAAGTGTACAGCCCAAGGAGTGATTCTAAGGTGACCCTGTAACTACCACATGGGACAAGAAGCAGGACTTGACCAGCAGCCCCAGAAGCCCCTTCTGGTGCTTTGTCCCAGTCAGCCTCCTCCCTCTCCCCAAAAGTCACAACTAACTTGACTTTTACAGCAGTTACGTCCTTGCATTTCTTCATAGTTTATCACACGTGTGCATTCCTAAGCACTATACATTTAGTGTTGCTCATCTTTTCATCTGTAGTTCCCTCTTCCAGCCCCCCCCCCCCCTTTTGCATTTTGTGTATTGAAGCCTTGGAGCTGTGGAATTTCCCACTGTCTGGGTTTTGCCGATGGTACACACACTCCTGGCGCAGTCCAACGTGCTCTTCTACCCTAATGTCTGCAGACTGGCAGCTGGGTCCAGAGGCTTGATCAGACTCAGGTTCAGTCCTTTGGCAAGACAGTAGGTGGTGTATTACCTTCCATCAGAAGCACATGAAGCCTGCTTGTCTCGTGATGTTAGGAGCCATTTATGATTCTGGCCTAGACCTGTTCATTTCTAGGGAGTGGCAGATGGTGAGATCTGTCCGTTCTTTCTCATTTGTGAGTTGAACTTGATGCTCATTTCTTAGGTCTTTTCATTTTTACTGGGTGGCAAAAGGTGATAAGTCTAAGTGTGTTATCATGTGTGTTTTCATTTGTTAGTTGAGTACTTACAAAAAATGCTTCCCTCATCTACTCTTTAGTTTGCCCAGTGGTACATTTCATAAAGGAAAGTCGGGAGAGATGCTTGGGTCTTACCCTTACTTAGTAGTTGTCAGGATAGCAGATTGATTTCTTATCAGCCCTGGAAGGGGACTAATTCATTTTTAGTTTTTTAATATCATTACAAACTCA
The DNA here is from genome assembly GCF_964146895.1 of Miniopterus schreibersii. Lineage (NCBI taxonomy): Eukaryota > Metazoa > Chordata > Mammalia > Chiroptera > Miniopteridae > Miniopterus > Miniopterus schreibersii. The sequence continues at coordinate 15,561,083 of NC_138123.1, read as the reverse complement.
TGGGTCTCAATCGGCTATAATTATTATACTCATTGTAGCGCTCAGTCCCGTCTTCGGCCCACAGGAACCTCTTCCAGTTGGCCCCCGGTCCTTTTAACACGATCCTAGTAGCTTCCTTGCTCTCGGGTATGACAAGGTGTATTTGGGTTCAGGTATATTTCCTGCCTCAGACTAGAACCAGCCATTTCTCCATTGAGCCCTGGTTTCTTTCTGTGGAAAATGGTATTGCAGGACCACAGTCTTAGCACTAGGGATGCTCAGAGCTAGGAACACTTGAGTTTTTGTTGATATTTCCGGTTCAAATTCTTGACTACAGGGTTTTTCTTAACCTCTTCTAGATTGTATCTGTAGCTGTTTTCTTCCACATTGAGAATCCTGGTTCTCAAGGGCACTGTGGATGACAAGATTTAACCCTTTGCGGTCGTATTAAATTTGGACATGGGTGTCGTACTGGTTGGAATTAAGAGCTTTCAGAGAAATTATGAACTGATACATGAATGGAGTTAAGATTCGTACGGTTCCTTGCTGTGGTGGCTGAGAGCAGACATACGACCAGAACGGTAAAAAAGCTTTGGTGGCTGAGAGTAGGCAAACGACTGCAAAGGGTTAAGATTCGACCATAATTATTATTATTATTATTATTATTATTATTATTATTATTATTTTTAAAACAGGTTTTTAAAAAATATATCTTTATTGACTTCAAGGAGAGGGAGAGAGAGAGACAGAAACATCAGTGATGAGAGAGTCATTGATCGGCTGCAGCCCGCAACCGGGCATGAGCCCTGACTGGGAATCGAACCCCAATCGCCTGTATCCTAGGTTGACGCTCAACCGCTGAGCCATACCCGGCTGGGCCATTGTGAATGTTTCTTAAGCATCTATGCGTTGCCACTGTGCTCAGCGTGTGAGTAGTAAGGTCTGTGCTCTGGAGGAGTCACACTGTCATTGGACAGGAAATGGGAATGCTCAAAACTCCTAGTGAGTCTGTCTTACCAGGGGCTGGAGACCCCACAGAGAGATCCCAGCGAGCTGAGAGGGTCTGCACTCAGCCTTGTAGGATGGGTAGGATTTGAACAGGAGATAGGGCGGGATAATAAAGAGGAGAGGCAGTTGGGCAGCCCTTGGGAGGTCGGACTATGGAGGATCCTGAAACCAGGCCCTCATGGCCCCTCCAACCACTCCCAGCCTCACAGCTCTCCCAGGGCCTTGTTTCCGGTTCTGTGGCGTCATTGCTGAGCCTTGCAGCTCCTCCATCCCATCTTTCTTTCCAAGTCCTCTCATCTAAATCCCAGGGAGCATGTGTCAGTCACCCTCACCAACACCCTGAACTTCTTAGCTTCTCATCCTTCCTTCACTCAGCCTGAAAACCTCAGGCCTTAGGTCACTCAGCCCCACACCAGGCCGCTTGGCTCAGCCACATGCTGTGCATATTAGGGACTTGCAGTAGCCCTTGGGGTGAGGTGAGCCTTTGACCAAGGCGGCCTAGGTGCCCTCCTCCCTGCTCCCACTGCAGCCTGTTCGGACCCAGCCAGCCACTCACAGTACCCACCCTGATGGGGCCCTGGGAGCTCCCTGGCCTCTCCTACCAGCTCTGACGCCTGCTGCTCACAGGGCACCTGCTCTCAGCAGGTTTCAGTTAATGCTTATTATAACAGGTACAGTCAGGATTCAGGGGGCCACGGGGTTCCTGATTCATGAAATATCATGAATACAGTGATTTTTACGGCCTAGAGGACATGTACAGCGAGGGGCCCGAGGAGACAGTTTCACATGATGAGATGGCACCCAGCCTGGAGGCCCTTTTCCCCTTCCCGCAGTTTCATGAGTTTCTGCTTCCCCTGCCCTTTCGCCTGGTTCTAGTTGCTAGTTCACTCCCTGCTCTGGGCATTCTTCCTCTCCTGTCCTGTCGGGATTGGGGATAAGTGTCGGGAAGGGAGTTGAAGAGAGTTCATGTAGAGGTGTCTTTGTCATCATCATCATTAGTGGTGGTGGTGGCAGTGTTCTTAGTAAACCCCCCGGAAAGTAAGAATGACAACCACATCAGACTGGTGTTTCTCCTTTACTGTAAATTCCCATTCTTGGACTATATGTGCCATCTGGCAACTGATGAGATGAGGCCACGAGCCAGAAAGTGAAACCCAGCAGAGCACAGGCATCGCTGTCCACGCTCGGCTGAGGTGTGCACGCAGAGGACTGCTGGGAGCAGCTGGCACCTGGGAGCCAGGGTGCAGACTGTACAGGAGGAGCTGGACCAACGCCTCCCAAGTCCCTCTTCCCCAGGCCTAGATCAGATGTGAGCATTAGTTATTTAGGTTAACACAGAGAAGAAAATTTAATCAGCTGTGCTCTGGCCCTGACAACAACCTGAGCTTCGGTTCTCTCATTTTGTGTAAAAAGCAGGGCTGTCTGTTTCATAGGATTATAGTGAGAATTAATGAAATGTGAGTGGAGACAGCTTATGTGGAACCTCTGAAACCCTATACAAATGCAAGATGTTGAGGAAGTAAACAAATTCTGTGTCCAAGAGTGAACAAAACCCAACATTTTTATTTTCAACCAGATGGTTTATTTCTGGCTTTGTTTGACTCTTCCTACATCAAATGTGTTTTGTTTTTTTACTACACTGTTAGCTTTTGGGACGAGAGAAAGCATAGCAGTGTTCCTTTGCCAGGTGCAACAGCTCTTCCCTGCACGCTCACTGCTGCTGTCCAGGCGCAGCCACATCAGGCAGGTGAGAGTGAGAACTGGCAACGAGACAGAGAACTTCAAATATTTAATGGCAGCATGTGCACCGGTTGTCACCACAGGCCTTGTGTAGACACATCTCAGTGAACGTGGGCACAGGACTGGACATTCCGCCCGTGTAGACGCGTCTCAGTGAACATAAGCGCAGGACTGGACGTTCCACCCGTGTAGACGCGTCTCAGTGAATGTGGGCGCAGGGCCAGACATTTCACCTGTGAGCATTGTCTGGTCATGTTCCACTCACCCCCTCAGAACGTGGCTGTGGGGTCCGTTGCTGCTGCCGTCGCTTCCTGCACTGGGGTCGCAGCCTAACCAGCATTGTTGACCTGCTCGAGGCAACACCTGGCGTGCTGGGACCAGGAATCACAAACATTTCTCAGAGAAAAAATTCTGTGAAATATACTCCATTATTATAGTATATATATTAATTAACACACTAATATAGTAACATGATGCCATATGAATTAGTATATTTATATAAAACTTCCCCTACATATCTGTGATGCCCTAGAGCAGAAGTTGACAAGTACAGTCCCCACAGGCCTAATCTGGCCTTGTGCCCACTTGTATGGAGTTTTATGGGAACACATTCATTCATGTATTGAACTTCTTGCTTTCGTTCTATAACCGTGGAGTTGAGTAGTTGTAACAGAGACCATATGACCCACAAAGCCGAAAATACTGACTTGCGACCCTTAGCAGGAACATCAGGTGGAGTCCCACCCCTCCTGCTTGTCCTATGCTGCCCTTCTGTCAGGACTCTCTGGCTGGACTGTACCTGTGTTCACTGGTCCCTCCAGACTGCGAGCTCCTGAGGGCTGCCCTGTGGGCCCTTCCCTGTGCATCTCCACTCCACCCAGCAGGTGCTGCCTGCGTCCAGGTGAGGGAGATGCAGTCACTTGCTGCGCTCGGAGCCTAGAGTCTGCCCAGGGAGGCTGGGCAGGAGGTGTCCCTGTGACAGCTGCTGGTGGAGGAGCCTACGGGGCCTGGGAGGAAGGGAGGAAATGCCAAAGCCGAGTTTGAAGGATTAACTTGGGGGGAGGGGGCACACACAGTGAATAGCACATAGAAAGGCCTGGAAGAGACTGGCAGCTATAGGGTGCCGTTGGGGTGAATGTAGTCAGGGTTCCCACCGGTGCCTGCACGGCTGGCCTGGCCGTGTGATGGCCGGACTCGAGCTGTGCGGAACCAGCTGCAGCTCTGCCTGGGGTCGGAGTTGTTTATTCCAGGCCATAGCTGTTATCAGCAATTCCCCGCAGAGTCAGAAGTATTTCCTGCTCTGGGGTCTGAGTCGCACAGTTAAGAGGCCATGTTTTGTGCCAAACATGAGTGTGTCATTGAAGGGAAACATACATATTGGTAACTGTGCCCTGTGTGTTTAGTCCCCAAATCTTTGTGACTAATTGTGGGTAGTCCAGAAGCTTGAGTGATAAAAAAAGACAAATTCAAGAAAAACTTAAAAGAAAAATTTAAAACAAATTTCAGGGCTGTCTATAACTCCTGAGTGGACAAACAGAATAGAATGTTGTTCAGCCACAGAAAGGAAGGAAGTACTGATAACATGGCTACAACTTGAATTAGCCTGAACACATTCTGCCGAGTGAAAGCAGCCAGGTACAGAACTCAAATGTTGTGTGTTCCCACTTATGTGAAGTGTCCAGAACAGGTAAATTCTGAGCCACGGAACAGATTGGTGGTTGCTGGGGGGCGGGGTTGGGGGGATGGGAGCCACTGCTCAGGAGATGTGGGGTTTCCTTTGCTGGAAGAATTGTGTTGGAACTAGATAGAGGGGGTGGCCACACAGCATTGTGACTACTAAATGCTGTTGAATCCATCACCTAAGATCATTCATTTTGTGTTAATGTCAATTTTGCCTCAATCTTGAAAAGAAAAATTGCCCAGGAGAGAAGAAAATGTAAACACAATCTTCTTGACTGTTAAGTCCATTAAATAACATGCATCATTTAAATTTTAAAAAGTTAGTAAAACATGACCCAGTGCTGACCACGCAGCTCTGCTGCAGTGAACCCCTGACGATGACACAGCTGACATGTCCCCTTTCTTGTCTCTGACAGAAGCGGAGAAAACCCGCTGCCAGCTCCAGCGAGAACACATTCTCAGGACAGCGGGGGTGGCTGGCCCACAGCAACCCCTACCCCTGGGGCTGTTTGTCCCTGAGTGTGACGAGCACGGGCACTATGTGCCCACCCAGTGCCATGGCAGCTCCGGCTACTGCTGGTGCGTGGACCGCGACGGCCGTGAGCTGGAGGGCACCAGGACCAGGTCCGGGATGAGGCCCCCCTGTAAGTTGGGGGCAGTGCGTGCTTGGACTTGGGCCTTAGAAAGGCCTGAGGACCAGAGACCCGAGTGCCTGTGAACACCGCAGTGGGGCCCTGCCGAAGACACAGGTGGCGCTTTCTGCTGCCCCAAATCCTGAAAGCTCCCCTGGCTTGAACCCCATTGCCTCCCTCCGTTTCTCTCCTCTCACCCCTCTTCTTTGTCTCCCTCAGCATTCCTCACTGCTCTCTATCACTCCCCCCTCGTCGCACTCTCACTTTCCTGTTCTGTGCAAATGACTGGTGGCTCTGCTGCAGCCATGCTGATAGCAGAGAGGGCATGTGTCCCGGGGTGAACACCCTGCAGTGGGTGGCCTGGCCTCCCAGTGTCTCTGCATTGGGACATTGCAGGCATGGTAGAAACCCAGGGCCTTGCTTCCTCAGGTGGTGGGAACGGTTCTCACCCTGGGACACTGGACTCCTTTCTAGTTGTGCCCTGGGCCCGTTAGGTACCAGGTCATTTAGGATTCAAAGAGCAAAGAGCTTTGGAGGTTTCTGCAGCTGGTTCTGTGACAGCCGTAGCAGTGGGACCCAGGTTTCTCGACATGTCTTCTGTGCCCCTTACCCTGCAGCACAGGCTGCCTGTCCCCTCCTGGGACACTATTGTCAGGTGAGCCAGGGAGCCATGCGCGGCATTAGGGCCAGTAGTTAGGAGGCAAGGCCTAGCCCAAGGGAGAATCATCCCTGGTCCTCACGCTCTGGCAAGCCCAGAGGGGCACTTTGCTGCCATGGGTCTGAGACTGCCCACCCTGAAACTGCACGTAAGCCAATCCTCTCTGACAGTCTTCATTACAGAGCTCAGCAGCCATCCCTGTGGGTGAGCTCCCTGTGGGTGGGGCGCCGTGCGCCACTGTTGGGTTCACCGTCACCCACATCCGAAGCAGGCGTGCACAGTGAGGTGGCTTCCATTTCCAGTAAGGAGAGGCCAGACCTTTTCTTGACTTGACCTTTAATGTTACACGTAGCCCTGTGTTATCTTCACAAATGCCCTTTGAGGTCTTTTTGCTCCCCTGCTTTCAGATATAAAATGGTCATTGTGTGCCTGAGGTGTGTGGTGCCCAAAGGTGACGTGACCTGGTGTGTGGGTTTGTGTGCATGTGTGTGTGCATGTGTGTATTCCTGCTGCACTCAGGCCTTGCTCACTGACCTCTCCTACGCCCTAGGTCTGAGCACAGTGGCTCCTCCGATTCACCATGGACCCTCAGTTCCTCCCGCCGTGATCCCTCTGCCCCCTGGAACCCACTTACTCTTTGCCCAGGCTGGGAAGATAGAGCGCCTTCCGCTGGAGGGAAGCACCATGAAGAAGATGGAAGCCAAGGCATTGCTGCATGTCCCGGTGAGTGTTGGCATGTCACACCTGGTGATATGGGGAGGCCTGGAGAAACAAGCAGGGTAGTCAGGCCCGCCTCAGAGAAGCCTGTCTGGCAGCGCTGTCTCCTTGTCCTGCTTTGTCTCATCACACTCTAAGCACTACTGATGCACACGTCAGTGTGTGTGCTCTGGATCAGACGTGCACCTTCCCACCAAGAATATAAAACTGCCTATCCGGTCCGTGGAGGCATTTCTTCACGGTGGGGTTCCAAACGGTGCTCGGCACTCAGGCAGTATCTGCTAACGAAGTGTGAGTGATCTTGGTGTTCTCCTGTTGCCTCGTGAAACAAACCCCCAAGGGTGGTCGCTTCTCTTCCCGTGTAGCCTCCAGCACACTCAGAGTGAGAACAAGTTAGTTCTCTGGGAAAGTCATTTTCCCCCAAGACCCAAGGGGAGAGGCTGTGAGGCTCTGAAAAGCAGAAATGGAGGTGGGAGGGTACTGACATGCAGGGTGACTAGCCACTGTGTCCTTTGTATTTATCTGTTTATTACCACCTTCATCATTTTCAAGGGTATCACTCAGTGGCATTAAGCACTTCTGCAGTGTCGTGCAACCATCATCACAGTGTTTCCACAACTTTTCACCATCCCAAACGGACGTTTTATGCCCGTTAAACTCTAGCTCTCTTTCCCTCCTTTCCCTCGCCCCTAAAAACCGCCCTTCTGTGTTCTGTCTCTGACTTTGCCTACCCTAAGCATCTCATGTAAGTGGAATCGCACAGTATCTGTCCTCTTGTAACTGCCTTACTTCACTTTGCATATTGTCTTCAAGTTCATCCATATTGTAGCATGTGTCAGAATTTCCTTTTTAAGGCTGAATAGTATTCTGTTATATGGACATGCCACATTGTGTTCATTCATCCATCAGTGGACATGGTTGCTTCCATCTTTTGGCTGTTGTGAGTAGTGCTGCTATGAACATGGGTGCACAAATGCTTGAGTGCCTGCTTTCCCTTCTTTTGGATATAACCCCAATGTGGAATTGCTGAATCCTATGGTAATTCTATTTTAATTTTTTCGAGAAACTGCCGTACTGTTTCCTTGACAGCTGCACCATTTTACATTCCCACCAGCAGAGCACAAAGGTTCCAGTTTCTCTGCCACCTTGCCAACACTTACCATCTTCTGTTTTTCAGTAGTAGCCGTCCTGATAGATGTGAAATGGTGTATCGTTGTGGTTTGATTTGCGTTTCTCTATGCTTAGTGATGTTGAGTACCTTCTCCTGCACTTGAGGACCATTCGTGTATCTTCTTTGGAGAAATGTTTATTCATATCCTTTGCCCGTTTTGTAATTGGGGTGTTTTTTGTTGTCATTATTGAGTTGTAGGAGTTCTTTATATATTATAGATGGTAACCCCTTATTAGATACCTGTTTTGCAGATATTTTCTCCCCCTTCATGGGTTGCCTTTCACTCTGTTGATTGTGTCCTTTTATTTTCAAATGTTTTGAATTTTGACAAAGTCCAATTTATCTACTTTTGTTCTTGATGTCATATCCAAGAAATCATTGACAAATCCAGTGTTACTAGGTTTCCCCCTGTGTTTTCTCCTAAGTTTTTATAATTTAGCTCCTACATCAAGGCCTTTGGTTCATTCTGAGTTAACTCTTGTGTGTGGTGGAAGGTACGGGTCTCTCTGCCCTTTTTTGACCTGCCCTCTTGAGGGACAAGTGTCTGTTGATAGCCCTGATTTTCCCACTGAAAGATCATCCCATCCTCTGCTTCTGTGGTCCCAGAGCCTCACTTTGCACTTCTGTACACTTTTTAGAGTAAGCTTGTCAGCTTCTGCACCCTCCCCTCCCAGAATAAGCCTGCTGGATTTTAATAAAGATAGCACTGAAAATCTTTAACTCTGTTTAGAGAGAATTGGTCTGTTAGCAATATTAAATCTTACAGTTCGTTAAACTAATTTATCTCTTAATTTATTTGGGTCTTTAACTTCATTCTGCATTGTTTTATAGTATTCCATGTCGAATATTGCACATTTAAAAATATTTATCCTTAAATACTTTGTTTTTGATGCTATTGTAAACATTATTGTTTTCAAATTTCATTTTTTGCCAGTAGAAATACAATTTATATTGACCTTGTATACTGCAGCCTTGCTAGATTCAATGATTAGTTATAATAGTTTTATAGATTTCCCCAGGATTTTCTGCAGTAACAATCATATTGTCTTGGAATAGAGTGGATTCGCCTCTTCCTTCCCAATATTTATGTCTTATATTTCTTTTTTTAATGATACTCAGGTCGGTAAAGATTTTTTTAGGTAATATACAAAGAGCATTAACCATAAGAAAAAATAAAAATAAGTTGGATTTAATAAAATAAAAACCTTTTTCTCTTCAAAAACACCATTAAGAAAATGAGAAAATAATCTGTGTACTGAGAAAATATACAAACACACACGCATATATAGATAACAAGAGATTTTTTTTCTGAAATCTATGAAGAACTCCTACAACTCAATAATAAACGTCTTAAAACAGACACAAGTCTTAAAGACACTTGATAGAACAAGGCACAAAAGCACATGCAGTTCCCACCGTCACAGGTCACTCAGGTGCTGGTGGGTGGGCCCCTCTCACCGCCGTCTGTACTTCCAGGATAAAGTCATCATTGGACTGGCCTTCGACTGTGTGGACAAGGTGGTTTACTGGACGGACATCAGTGAGCCTTCCATTGGGAGAGCCAGTCTGCATGGCGGGGAGCCAACCACCATCATTCGACAAGGTGGGCAAGAAGGACCCTTCTTCCTTTTTGGTTTTGCTTCTAGCAGCCCAAGTGGCTCTTGGGGGAGAGTGGATGGATCGAGTGTATGTTGCTCCCAGGATATGGCGACTTCAGAGGGGCCGGGCCCTTGGCCTCAAACACTACCCTTTCCAGCCTTCTCTGAAGAGTCCTCCGAGGACTCATCGTGGAATCACCAACACCTCACCTGGGATGTGTTGCTAGTCTAAGGAGAATAAAACTAAAACAGGGTAAGTGCGTGCCATTCTCTGAAAGCTTATGTAGCCAGTTTCAATGAACAGTAAAGGCCATACTCAGCCTTTCAGTTGGTTATACATTCTTCCTCCAGCTGCTGGAGAATGTATAGAATTAATTCTCAGAGTGGCTCCCCACCTCGTGCTCCATTAGGGTTTTCCCACAGGCACCAGGCACACGAATCATACAGCTGGAGGGTCACAAGCATATTGGCCAATACTATCCATGGTAGTTGAGTCTGTTCCCAAGACTGTGTTCAAGGTAAATAAAGGGTGGCCACTTCATGGGAGTGGTCTCCTCTGCCTACCCCCGCCCCCTCACGTGTTCAGATTGCCTGTTCCAGAGGAGTCCAGCAAACCAAGCTGAGCTCTTACAGGTTTCCCTCATTCTCTTTTTTTTTAAATTGATTTTAGAGAGTGGAAAGGGGGTGGGGTGGGGAGAAGGGGGGTTGGAGAGAGAGAGAGAGATGTGAGAGAGGAGAAACATCGATTGGTTGCCTCCTGCATGCTCCACAACCGGGGATTGAACCCGCAACCTGGGTATGTGCCCTGACCAGGAATCAAACCTGCCACCCTTTGGTGTATGAAACAGCGCTCCAACCAACCGAGCCACCGGGCCAGGGCCCCTCAATCTTTGTTGCATTATTGATGGTAAAGTTCCCAAAGCTTTGGCACAGGCTACCCCTCAACATGTAGCTTCAGTTCCTTAGCATACGGGTGCTGATTTAAGCTGGGGCTCTATGCACTGTTTTGATGCATGCGTTCAACAAGTCAAGACGATTTTACATGGTTGTGTTTTATCAACACTAAAGACTGTTAAAACCAAAATGCAAGGACTCTGCAAAAATCCCCCTGTCCTGGAAAGGGCCGCTGATGTGGTTTTGCTGGGGCTGCTTGTTGTGTAAAATCATCTTGCTTCCTCCGCAAAACACTCAGATCAGAGACAGAGCTTTGAAATGCACGAGCATTTGGTATTCTCTTTACTTGGGGCTGAATGTGGCTTTACAGTTTCCTGGTTAACATTTCCCACACAATTGATATTCCAGAAGGTTCTTTTGCCTGTGGAACAGCCCCTGGGGCATTTTGTTTCCTCGGCCCCGTCATAAGAGACAACGCCACCGGGATTGAGTCAAGATAAACCCGACTGGCTTGCACAGAGACCCAGCATCCTTTTCTGGAAGCTTATGTGGGATTTAAACAACATATGCTGGTTTTCATGGTTTGGTTTAATGAACAGAAGTTTGGAAATGTCCTTTTGCATCCTGTGTCTCTGTTAAAAATGTTGCTGTTACTGGGATTTGACTTCACAACCCAGTGGGAGGGGGGCAGGTCATCGCTGCTATTTCCTGTTGCTTCTGGGCCAGGAATGCTGTGAGCACAGTGAGACGTTCCAGGCAGAAGCCCACTGTGAAAACAAGTAAACCAGGAGGCGATCCTTGTAGAAGGAAGGGAATCGATTTTTTTACCTAAAAAGAGAAAGGAACTTGCATGTTGTGTCCATCCTGGCATAGTCGGCGTGTCCCTAGGAAGGAGCGTGGCAGCGACTGGTCTCCTTTCGCTTGTCCTCCTTACCTCCTCCAGTCGGAATCCTGGGCTTCTCTTTCTCTCCTTGAGTTAAAGTCCTGATGAATTAGCTTTAAGAGGTACCCTAATCTGTCCCCTGAATATATTGCCTTGCTGTCTTTGCTTCTCACCATGACTCCCCAGTAAAGGGGGGCGTTTCCATGCCCTTCATCAGCACTGTGGCCCATATAGAAGTGTTCCCTGGTGGGGGGAGGAGGGTGGGTTGCTCTTGGGATTGAAGTCAGGGCTCCCAGGTGTCTTGTAAATACGAGACTCACTGAGCAGCCTCTCCCACTCTGCTGTGTCTGAGCAGCCCCTGTCACTCTGCTTTGTGTGCCTGATTAGCTCCTGTCACTTGCACAGGATGTGCTCATTGCAAATGGACCCCAGCATGATTTTTTCTGCTTTGAAAGTCCAAAGGGGCCTTTGGAGGTCATTCTTGCTGTCCCTTCACCTCTAGGGATGTGGGGCATATTTTCATACTTTGAAAATCTCTATTTTGAGTTTAAATAATGAAGACCTTGTTCAAGGGTTGTTTCTTATTCTTAATAAACTCCCTCAGCGGGGCGGGGGCAGGGGTGTCCTTTCAAGGCTCTGACATTTCTAGTATCCACAGTCTCGATCGTGTAGCTCTCTGCTGGAGGCCAGTGTGGGGCTGAGGTCTGACTTGCTCACATACTGATGAACAAACTTTTCAATGATTCCCTCAAACCCCAGAGTCCTCAGTTAGGGCAGCTTACCCCTCCACTTCTTCCCTTCCTACTATAATGAGTGACTTTCAATTCTCTAATCAGAGAGGAGGAGAAACCCTGAGTGACACAGGAAACTCTGGTAGGGTTTTGATTTTGCTTACAGCCAGGAAACCACTGCAGTCTGACCTTCCTACTAGCTAGGTGGGCACTGAAGTCCACACCATGGCCAGCTTACCCTGTGGCAGCTCCTGGCTGGGAGTCAGTTACTTGTAACCTAGTGAAGATTTCCAGGAGTGTTACTTTGGGTGACTGACACCCCTTCTTTGTACTCCTAATACTTGTGTCAAGTTAAAATTAGCTATGATTTCTTACCTATATTGTTTCTCTGAAATGACCTTTTCCCTTGGTAATTAATGAAATGATAAAACTGTTTCATTCCTCATCTTAGTATCTTCCTGTGCCTCCCCCTTGCCTGTGGGACAAGCTGTAAGATCATCAGCATGGCATCCCAACTTATCTCTGACCAAGCCCCCACCCTCACGCTTTGCAGCCATGCAGTTTACAGGGATCAGTCCAGGCCATGTCCAGTCTTCCTTTATGCCTGTGTGCTTGTCCCACGTCCTGGAAAACCCTTATCCAGGATTTTGCCTGGGAGACTCCTTCAGGAGCCAGCTTCATGAATGTTACCTCCCCCGGAATCCTTCCCTGGTCTCCGCAGGCTGAGTCCAGGTTCCTCCCCTTCTCCCAGAGAACCAGAACTCGGTCAGAGTTGGCTCAGCTCTTTGACGGTGGGGCCAAAGCTTCGGCATTGTTTGGACCCAAACATCTACCAAGTGAATGTGTGGCATTTATAATTTGTCACTTTGAGTGTTGCTTATCTCATGAACAGCAAGCATGTTACGTTCCCGTTAGTTTTCTCAAAGTGCCAGGATTGGACGTCCTGTGAAACAGCACTGAGCAATCAAAAAAACTGGTTCTTACCTGCTCAGACCAATCAGACATGTTCTGCGTTTGCTTTAGATCTTGGAAGCCCAGAAGGCATTGCCCTTGACCACCTTGGCCGCAACCTCTTCTGGACAGACTCTCGCCTGGATCGAATAGAAGTTGCAAAGCTGGACGGCACCCAGCGCCGGGTGCTGTTTGAGACGGATCTGGTGAATCCCAGAGGCATCGTGGTGGACTCCGTGAGAGGGTACTGTGGTGTCAGTCTGTGTGTGTGTGCGCTGTGCTTGCCCCACCCTTCTGGGTGCTCAGTGTGAGGCTCCAACGCAATGTCACCCTGAAATGAGTGCCGACAGCTGGTGGTGATCAGCGTCCACAGTGAAATGCCACAACCCATGTTACATTGTGGGCTTGATGCCTGTTCCACTTGCAGGTCTTCTACCAGGGGACTGACTGTAAGTTGGGTACTTCCATGTGGGTTGAATGTGGATCAGTAGCCAAGTTTTATGAAGAGCTTCAGAAGAGCTTCAAGTACAAATGTACCCCGGGGCTGCTCCCTGGGGCCACCCAGCATGAACACCTTAGAGACCCCTCTGATGGTTTCGTCAGCACCTCAGTGCTTTCTCTCCCTTTCCTACTGCAAGGTCCGAGTGTGACACACCAGGCCCTGGGCTCTCGCTGCTGAGGCCCTGTCACCGGTCTATGCCTCCCTGTGTGGTGAGAGCACATGTGGTTCCCACGTGCTTATACCAGCCTGATCTTTTTTAACAGCTTTGAGATATTGAAGGGAAGTGAATTCAATATTCACAGAATAACCAGTTCATGTGAAGAACCAAAGGAAAGTGTGCCTTGTTAACTCCAGGTCCTTTTTAGCCAGTCTGTGTTTTCACGTCTGCTCACGTCTTCATCACACGTTCTTTCCACGTGTTTTTTTAATAAACTCTCTCTCATGCATCTTCATTATTTCTCCTCCTCTTTCCCCTCATTGCTCTCCTCTAGGAACCTTTATTGGACAGACTGGAACAGGGACAGCCCCAAAATTGAGACTTCCTACATGGATGGCACAAACCGGAGGGTCCTCGTGCAGGATGACCTGGGCCTGCCCAACGGGCTGACCTTTGATGCCTACTCGTCCCAGCTCTGCTGGGTGGATGCAGGTGACTCCTGGGGTGGAGGAGTGCCTTTTCTCTTTAACCAGACAGTTATGTGACCCACTGGGAGCCACTGTGTCTGTACATCAAGAGGATCCGTGATGGGAAAAGGGCATGAGATAACCTTTTCTTTCCTGCACAGAAGTAGCTGCATATCCTTGCTCTGAAATTCACAATTTATCTGGGGGGAGGGGGGGATCCTCCATCATTTGAGTCTAGGGTCAGCAAACTACAGCCCATGCGCCAGTCCAGCCTGCCACCTGCTCTGGTGTAACCCAGGACCTGGAAACAGTTTTTACATTTTTAAACATTACATTTTAAATGGTTACATAAATGCCTACTTAATGTCCTTGATTTTGCCTCTTGGCCCACAGAACCTAAAATAGTTACTATCTGGTCCTTTAAGAAAAGTTTGCCGACCCCAGAGCCTGTCCCCATTGTGGTATCTATTAGTCACAGCTTGCATTCCTGTAGCTCCCACTTGTGCCCAGGGGCCAGGGCAGGACTTGAGCCAAGGGAGGTAAAGTAATATCCTTCTGACACGTGCCCCAGCCCTGGCAGGTTTGGGGTATCCCTCGGGCAGGGACTCTGGGCAGGGTGCTCAGGGAGGAACATTAATCGTCCATCCATCTCTGGAGAACCTGCTCTGGTGCCGCAGGGGTGTAGGGATTAGTCTTGCACTTGGAGCGCACAAGAGGTAAGGTGTGCGGTTAAAGGGAACGCAGCCTTAGTCGTCACGGGCACGGGCATGTGGCCGGCACACGTGCTGGCCAGCAGTGCTGTTTAGTTTGTAGGCCCTGAATTCAGGGAGGGATCTGGGAGGCTTCAGGGAGGACAGACTAGTGAGAGCCGGAAGGTGCTGCCTTCCCCCTGAGCCCCCGCTGCTCCGGGAATGAGCTCTGCCCCACTCACCTCCCAGCAGAGCCAGCGTGGGTGCCGATGGAGGTGGGTGTTGACCAACAAGGGCAAGAGAGAAGGGGCGGCTTTCCAGTCGTGAGGAGCACATCTCCTGCGTTCCCCAGGATCCGCCATTGTCATGCCGGATTTCTCTTGCCCCCACTCTCATTGCTCTTGCTCAGTGACACAAAGGGGCCATTTCTTGTGCAAACAATGAACGACTTGTTCTCTCTCACACAGGCACCAGCCGGGCCGAGTGCCTGCAGCCTGGGCAGCCCAGCAGACGCAGGGTTCTTGAAGGGCTCCAGTATCCTTTCTCGGTCACGAGCTTCGGGAAGAATCTGTATTACACGGACTGGAAGACGTATGTCAGCGGCCTGACCAGCAACCCTTCACCTCTGGGAGGCTGAGCCCTTGCCTCTGCTGCTTTGCTTGACCTCCTACCTTCTGAATGCCCCCTCTGCCCTGGCCTTCTGGTTGTCTGGATAGGGCAGGGCAGGGCTCCTGAGGGAGAGGGCGCACCATTTATCGCGTGGATGCCGCAGTGTGGGCAGCAGCTTCAAGTCTGTAATCCAGGTTTTCTGAGTACTGAGCATGCTGCCCTTTCCCCAAGAGCTGGCCCAGTCCCTTGGCTGGTGGGCTCCATGCCCACTCCATGCCCCACTCATTATTCTTAAACTGCCACAGCACCTTGACCACCCCTTCCTGCAGAAAGGAGGGTTAAACCGAGCAAGCGCTGGGCCAGGGGCATCTGTGTCGGAAGCAGGTTTCCCAGCTTGGAATTCAGTGCCAGAGGAGGGGATGCCAGCTGGTTTTTGTCCTTTTTGAAGGAGACAGAGAAATGCAGGCTTGACCCACCCCAGCGGAGGGAGGGATGGCTAGGGAGCAAGGCAAGGGTATCTGTTTACAGCCTCTAGTTTATCCCCTAAACTGTGAAAGAGGCTGCTCTACAAAGTTGGAGCCATCAGATTTGTTTTACCTTCTGTCCTTTGGTTCTTGTAGGAATTCTGTGGCTGCTGTAGATCTTGCTGTTTCCAGAGAGACGGACACCTTCCACCCCCTGAAGCAGACCCGGCTGTATGGCATCACCACTGCCCTGTCTCAGTGTCCCCAAGGTAAATCACCTGTGCTCTTACTGTTCAGGGGCCAAGGGCACCCTGGGACTCAGAGCCCACACTCTGGCTGTTGCCTGTGCAGCTGATCACAAGGGTCTTCATTATTTGGTGGGTGAGTCAGATGACTAGGAAACATTCGGGAATTCATTGGACAGGGAAAAGCACTGAATCTTGGTCTGGGTGTAGAAGCATGTGGTCTTCGGGTACCAAACAGGAACATCATCAATGTTAGGATCTCTCTCTGCTGCTTTGAAAGTGCCCTTACTTGGCCTAACAGCAACAACAGTAATTAACAATCAAAATAATTACAGACATGGATATAGCACTGTAAACTGGGTGCTTTGCATAGATTAACTCCCTCATTGTTCTAAGTGCTTTGTATCCATTAGTTCATTTAATCCTCATAGCAACCCAATGAGGTAGGTACTCGTATTGTGCTCATTTTGTAAGAAAGGAAACCGAAGCCACTTGCCCAAAGTCACACAGCTGACAGTGGCAGGGCCAGGGGCATCTAGGCAGCCTGGCTCTGGAGCCTGTGCTGGCTCTTCAAGGCCTTTCCCCTCATGTACTCTCTTCTCTGGCTTCCCTCCTCCCCCCAGTCAAGTGCCAAGTCAAGTGAGCAAGCTAGATAGAGGGTACTTTGTGCTTCAAATTCCAACTCAGTGTTATAATCAGAGCAAGACTGCTCTCCCTGAGATCCACATGGCCCCCAAATCAGAATTCAGGCTTTTTGACTATCTGGCAAATCCTCAATGCTGAGGAAACAGCCAGGAGGTGAGCTTAGCTGAGTGCCTGGAACTGCCTTCCCTGCTCCCTGGAGCCCCCACAGGCTTGGCCTCTGTGCTCTTAGAGGGCTGTTGAACTGTTTGCTGCCTCTTCCAGGTCACAACTACTGCTCAGTGAACAATGGTGGCTGCACCCATCTCTGCTTGGCCACCCCAGGAAGCAGGACCTGCCGTTGCCCTGACAACACACTGGGAGTTGACTGTATCGAGCAGAAATGAAGACAAGAGTGCCTTGTTCCCTCACCAAGTATTTCACAGCAACACCCTACTTCAAAGGGTCTAGACTAAAAACTGTCTGACTTGGTGGCTGAGTGGCCACCAGCCTGAGCCTCAACAACGTTCCCTCATTGTCCCGAAAACATAAGCCCTGAGCTTCTGGAATGGGAAAGTCTCTTTTCCTACACAAAGACAGGACCACTGTCGTGTCCCCCCTCCCAAATCAAATTCCAGACCCTTAGGCAAGCATATACAGCCCTGAGTGAGGGTTATATGCCTCATCCCTGTGCTCTGGAAGTGTTCCCTGGCTTAGCACCCCAGTGGTGAACAGACCTCCCAGGCCTGAGCTGCACCTTCCCTGTGGCCTTACAAGCTCAACCTCACTGACACACCCATGACTTTGTCAGCTCCTTAATACCAGCCAGGGCCGCAGCCCATTGGAGCTTGAATTGGGAGACACCCTTTCTGTGAATAATTGGAGTTTGTTTTCAGGGGCAAATATATCCCCAAGAATCACAAGGTTTGGGGAACATGTAGATCGTTTATATAGCCCAATCCATAAATTAGTTTCACTTTCTTTTTATATTTATCATTCTATATCAAGCTCTCTATATCAAATGTTTGTCATGATTTTGTATAATTTTTATAACTTTTTTAAATGGTAAATTCTTGAACTGTGGAAACCATTGAAGGTGCTTATTAACTGTTACCCCAGTTTATTCAAGTGTTGGATGACTCCTTGAGTTTACAGCTATATAAAATATTAGTGCAGAAAATAAAAATAAAATTTTTGGTAATAAATCTTCCTCTATCCTCTCTGAATAAAGAAATTAATATCAGGAGGTTGATTCACAATGGAAAGACAACCATTTGATAATCTTTGGACTCCATTGTTATGAGAGTAGTTTGTTTCCCAGTTGAGTCCACAAAAGACTGAGGGGCTTGTGATTGGCTTTAACACTAACTCAGTCATACACCCCAAATCACCCTTTTGGACATTGTTTTCATTTAGAAACATTTCAGTTTCCTCATTTAGTTCTGAAGATGAGCTGTTTTTCTTCAATCCTCACCTCCAGAATAAACACTTTCCTGGCACTGGCCATGAATTGAAACCCTGGTCAGTTCTGAGTGCCACCAGTGGCTGGCCCCTGGTGGAATAAATAGGCCTTTGACTTGGACGGAGTAAGGGGGCCTCAGAAGTTGCAGGAATTAGGTTCTTAAAGCTGCATTGTGAAGGGAATTGGTGCATAAGGGCCCACTGAACCAGGGCCATCAGTGGAATCAGTTACAGCCTGCAGATAAGAGTTTCTTGAAGGGGACAATTTATAGTTAGGCTAAAACCTCCAGTGTTTGATTCTGGTTATAAAATCTAGTTAGAGGTGACATCAGGGAGGACAGTGGAGTAGGAGGCTCCAGGAATTCATCCCTCTATCAAAGCAGTAGTTGAAGTGGCAGGAGCTGAGTAAACCACTTTGGAATCCCAGCTTGAGAAGAACACTCAGCACCCAGGTGAGAGTTTGATGAAGAAGCAGGTAAATTTGGGTCAGTTTCAGCTTTCCCTTAGCTGTGGCAACCATTCCCATCACCCAGCCCATAATAGTCAGCTGTCAGGACAGCAGTCCATGTTCCTAGTGTGGCTTGTTGGAGCCTGTGGGCAATAACGACTTTGTTAAAAAATTAGGGTTGTAGGTCCTGATTGCTGCTTTTAATCATTGGACGAGGGGAGGCAGCACATGGGGAAATTCTTCATGACACTGGATTTGGCAATAATTTCTTGTATATAACACCAAAAGCACATTGGTCTTCATCAAAGTTGAAATATTTTGTACATCAAAGGACACAATCAAGAAAGTGAAAAAAAATTCCAAGATGGTGGTGGATTAAGTGGAAGCTACACTGACATTCTCCCAGGACCAAACTGGAATTACAACTAAAATATAGAAAAACCAACTGAAGACTGGCTGGAGAGAACCCTTATAACCAAGGATAGGAGGTGGAGACCACATAGAGACTGGTAGGAAGTGTGGAGGTGCAAGAGGACTGGCCAGGATCCCACAGGCAGCAGCTGAAGATCTGGAGGGGTATCTCAGCTGTGGGGGACTCCCGCTGAGAACTCTGGGATCTAAACCCCAAGCTGGGCTCTCCAGCCAGAGCACCAGAACTGAGAAAGGTGCCCAGATAACATCTGGCTGTGAAAAGCAGCAGGGTTTCTGTCTCTGCCAGGGAGAGACAGCTGGAAATGCAGGCACCCTCTTAAAGGGCCAATGCACAAAGTTTCATGTGCAGCCACTCACCTTGGGCTCCAGTGGAGGGAGGGCAGAGAGGACTAGAGCTGTGTGAGGAAAATCCAGTGGTACTAGCTCTGGATAAGTCTTCCTCTATCCTATCCGAGTAAAGAAATTAATGTCAGGAGCTTGGAGGGCGGCCATCTGGGTTCCTGTGCTGAGTTATTCCCCCATACTGCAGAGGACTTCTTTCTCAGGCAGACCTTTATTATCCAAGCAGCTTTTGCCTGGGGCGGGGAGCAATTATCCCACCCTGTTGGAAAACCTCTTAACTCATCCTGTGGAGTGTACGCCTTGCAGTGGTCTACATCCTGAGGCCCATTGAGGGACTAAGAATAACAGTCTGCAGGCAGAGGCAGAACTTTGGGTGCTTTGAGTCTTCACCTGATCTGCTTCTGGATCCAGGCCTTGGAAAAGCTGACCTTGGTACGCATCATGGTCCTTTCCAAACACACCCAGCCCCAGCAGAGGGTGCCACAAGCTGTGGATTGTTGATAGCTCCTAACAGGGTATCCAAGGCCAGTCACAAACAGCGTCTGACATTGGCCTGCACCAGAGACCTTGCAAAAAGACTGGGAGTCCTAGTAGATTTACCTAATATATAGAAACAAACCCAAACAGGCAGCCAAAATGGGGGAGACAAGCCCCAAGTGAAGAACAAGAGAATTCTCCAGAACTAAATGAGATGGAGATAAGCAACCTGTCAACCTATTGCAAGGATGCTCAACAACATGAGAAAAGATGGAAACTGAAGCACATTAAAAATGACAGCAGAAATAATACATTGGAAGGAATAAACAAGATTAAGGGCAGCTGAAGATGGGATCAGTGAATTAGAAGATGGTAGAAAAACAATCAGATCCAAAAATAGAAAAACCAAAAACAGGAGGACAGTCTAAGGGAGCTGTGGGATGGCATGAAACATTATTTGCATCATAGGGATGTCAGAGGTCGAAAGTAAGGAAGGGTTAGAGAAACTGAAGAAATAATGGCAGAAAACTTTTCTAACCTGGTCAAGGAAAAAGTCACACAAGTTCAGGAGGCACAGAGAGTTCCAAGCAAGAACCACCCGAAGAGGCCCACACCCAGACACATCATAATTAAAATGCCAAAAATTCAAGACAATAGTAAAGGCAACAAGAGAAAAGCAATCTGTTACCTACAAAGGAGCTCCCGTAAGGCTGTCAGCTGACTTCTCATCAGAAACTCTACAGGCCAGAAGGGAAGGGCATGAAGTATTCAAGGTAATGAAAACAAGGATCTGAAACCTAGAGTACTCTATCCAGCAAGGCTGTCATTCAATATAGATGGTGAAATAAAGAGCTTCCCAGACAAAAAAGGCTAAAGGAGTTTATCACCACCAAACCAGCAGTACAGGAAATGTTAAAGGGACTGCTGTAATAAGCAGAATGCTTGGTAAAGCTCCCCTGTGAAGATGTCTGGACCAGGGCTTTTGTTTGCTGGGGTTTTTTTTTTTATTGCTGCTTTGATTTCATCAGTTGTTATTGGCCTATTCAGGTTTTCTAATTCTTCCTGATTCAGTTTTACATGATCTCACTTGTACATGGAATCTAATAAACAAAATAGATCAGAGACATGGAACAGACTGAGGAATCTCAGAGGGAAGGCAGGGGTGGGGGGAGAGATTAATCAAAGAATTTATATGCATATATGTATAACCCATGGATACAGACAACACTGTGATGAAGGGCTGGGGGTGGTGGTGGAGAAGACCAGTGGGGGGAAAAAGGGGAAGTTTTTTTAAGACTTTCAACAATAAAGATAAATTAAAAAAAGAAAAATGTGAAAAGACAACCCATGGAAGGGGAGAAAGTATTTGCCAATCCGGTATCTGAAAGTGGTTAGTATCCAGAATATATAAAGAACTACAATTCAACGATAACAAAAACATCCCAATTCAAAAATGGACAAAGGGTTTGAATAAACATTTTTCCAAAAAAGATACACAAATGGCCAAAAAGCTCATGAAAACATGCTAACATCACAAATCTTTAGGGAAATGCAAATCAAACACAATTAGATATTTAAACAAACACCGTGTTGAGGAGGGTGGAGAATCAGGACTCTGCACAGTGGAACCACATTACCGGTGAGAATGAAGTGGTGCAGCCACCATGGGGGATAGTTTCATGGTTCCTCAAAAAGCTGAATATAAAGTTACTGTGTGGCCCGGCAATTCCACTTCCAGGTACATACCCAAAGGAATCGAAAGCAGGGGCTGTAACATACTTGTCCTCCCCATACTCTCAGGGTCCCAGGAACCACTGCCCCCTGGCCTCTTGGCTTCAGGAGGTCACAGCCCCTGGCACTATGCCCTGGGACTGCTCTGTTCCTAGGAGATGCCCCACGTCCCAGCCATAACTTTAAACCTCAGATTATCCTAATGGGAGTACACCCGTTTTTTGCTGAAACTCTAGCTGATGCACGAGTCCGTAACTGTGACCTCTACTTTTGAGTATGTTTGAAGACGTCTATAGGTTTAAAAAACATTACAATGCTATTTGATTTTATTTCTATTTAATACTCACCTGAGGACATTTTTTCCATTGCTTTTCAGAGAGAGTGAAAGGAAGAGAGAGAGACACATTGATGAGAGAGAGAGACACCGATCGGTTGCCTCCTGCACTTGCCCTGACCAGGTCTGGGGATCAAGCCTGCAACCGAGGCACGTGCCCTTGGCTGGAATGGAACCCAGGACCCTTCAGTTTGCAGGCAGACACTCTAACTACTGAGCCAAACCGGCTAGGGCTAAAATGCTATTTTATAATCACACTTCACATATACTTTTGTCCAATTAGGATGCATGTTAGTTACAGGAAACTAGCAGGGATGAATTACACAGATGCACAAAAATGTACCACAAAGCCCTGTTTGTTTGGCTAGCTCACTGATGTTCAGATGGGAGCCCTGGGATGGCAGGCAGCTTGACCTGCTCACTCAGGGAGTTCTGGTTCGGTGCAGTAATTGCTGTCATTCCAGGCTCAGACTTGGCTATATTCGGGAGTGTGGGCACCCCATCCTTGCTCAGGGTTCTCCTCTAGTCCCAGATCTAACCCCCTGGGTCTACAAACCTGCTACGAGGATGCCCCAGCACAGCCTGACTGCAGCAGGCTGGCCGTCCACTGCAGGTGGCCCTCCAAGGCTGGGCCTGCTCGGGCTGTCCCCACTGGGCTCTCCTGAGCCGCCTCATCTGGCCACCTGGACTTCAGGGACGCCAGTGGCTCCTTCAGCCCTCTCCACCCCTCTGCAGATGGACAAAGGGCAGCGTCTCCTCCGGAGAAACACAGGCAGTCGGTGTGCCGCTCTCCTCCCCGGCTGCCCTTTCTTAGGGCCTCCCTGCAGAGGTCCATGGGACATGTGACGGGCCTCCCCCCAGCTGGTAGGCCCCACTCCGCTCGCAAGAGCTCGGGAACCCAGTGAGGTCCTGCCCCCCTCCCGCTGCGCTGGGCTTTTCTGGGGGCCGTGCGGGGTGGAGGCCTCTGCGTGCTGTCTCGCACTCTTGTGTAAGGTCATTCTAACCACAGCCCTCCCGGGAGCAAATGGAGTCTCTGTGCTGTGGTCTTAGAGGCAGAGAGCACAGGTGAGGGTTAGAGCACAGCCGCAGGTCATGCCTCAGAGGGTCAGTGTCTCACACACACACACACACACACACACACACGCAGTGCAGTAAGGGAGTAATGTGGACATAACTACCCCAAAACACTTCTCAGGAGGAGATGCTGAATGTTAGAAGGCAGACACGCTGTGCACATGCATTTGCTCAACCAGTGGTCCTAGAGCCGCGGGAATCTCTTCTCTGGTGCTTCAGCCACTTTCATATGGAGCAACTGACTTCTCCCCGAGGAGCCCGGGTTCGGGTCTGACTGCTCGCCCAGGAGGCCTCCACTGTTGCCACTCACCCCTCTGTGCGCTGAGTCTCCCCACGCCCTAAACGTGTTAGCGCCTGGAGTTGCGACCCTGCCAGAGGCAGGAGGTGAACAGTCTCATGGGTCTGTGTGCAGCCGGGTGAGTTCAGTGCTGTCCGTAAGGCGAACATGTGGCCGGAGGCAGGAGATGCCCCTGAAGACTGGGGAGCAGGAAGTGACGTCAGAGGCTGTGGAGTTGCTCTTCGCCAGACTTGAGAGATGCAGGTGAGGGACGGTCACTCGCGTCCACTCCGGGGCTGGCTCTGGGTGCCAGGCAGGGTGCTGGGAAGGGGCCGCCAATGTCTTCCCTGCCTGGCATTTCCAGCCTGGGGGGAGGGAGGGTGTCTTCCATCTGTGCCGAGTTGTCCTCCAGCTGCTGGTCCTGTGGGTCTGTGGTCCTCTCTGCGTCCCCCAGGCCCACAGCTGCCCTCTTCCTACTCAAGGGCTTCCAGAGGGCAGAGCTCACCCCCGGGTCCCCTCACTTCCTCACAGCACCGCCCAGGTGCGGCATGAGGGCGGAAAGACGGCTCCAGGGTGGGCTTCCTTGTTGCTTGACATGCAGATGGGGAGAGAGGCAGCCGATGTGACAAGTTTCACTCCTAGAGGGTCCTCTCAGATGCAGTTCCATCAGAAACCACTAGAGGGCAGGAGAGGCCTCTCAATGCTGCCTGGTGGGTGGGGGTGGGGCGAGAAGTGGGGTGGGTGGGGTGGGGGTGAGGGGTCGGATAGGGGCGGGGTCCCGGGCTGAGGCTCCAGGGCGCCCAGATAACTTCCCCCAAAGCAGCAAGGCTCAGGCTTTCTTATCACCCTGCTCAAGAACTTTCTTAACATTGGTCAGTTGCCTAACCTGTTACCAAAGGAAGCCCTAAAGTCAGCTTCCCAAAGGCCTTCAAGCCTCCTCATTTTAGGGCAGATTCCCCCAAATGGCCCCCGCTTTTCCTTCCGAAGTCATCTACTTAATAAACATCTAGCCCTCGGGTGGCACTTAGGCCACAGCGTTCCTAGCTGGTTTCTGCGCAGACCCAAGTGCACTCCTCTCTTCAGGGGCCAGAGCCAGGAGCAGAGCCCTCCTCAGCCTCGGAAGGAGCCCACCCTGCAGACACCTTGCTCCAGGACTTGTGGCTCCAGAGCTGACACCCTACTCTTCTGTTTAAGCCTCTCAGTCTGTGGGACTTTTTTACAACAGCCCAAGGAAACCGATCCACACATGACGTGTCACTAATACACACGTGACAGGCTCCACCTCAGTCCTTGCCAGTCTGAGAATTCCTGGGATTGAGAGCACGTGGGTTTCAGAAGGAGACCAACGTTAGCTGCGCGTGTGCGGGCCCCCAGCCGGAACCGCACGTGGTGGTCACATCACAGAGGCTGCCCTGCGAGGTAGGCAGGGCCAGCTCCACGCGAAGCTGAGAAAGGCCAGCAGACCAGGACGAGTGGAACAGGGAAACAGAGACAGCTGAACAAACTGACAGAGCCGCTTACAGCGATACAGGTCACCTCCCTAGAGAGAACATCTAGGCCTCAGTTTATTTCAGCTCCAGGCCCAGAAAAGCAGCAAAACCAGGTGGGCGACACCAGGACCAGCTGCAGTGAGTAACGAAGGACCCCCTGCTCTGGCGCTGACCAATCAGTGAAGACCAGGGTCCTGAAGGGGCGCACCTGGAAAACTGAGGGATATCCTGCTAAAGCCCTCCCTCGAGATCTCCCCTAAGTTTCCTGCCTGCAAGAGAGAGAGAAAAGCCTCAAGACAAAGGATCCAGGGCGTCCTCTCCCTCGGGGGAGCACCTGCCCACCCACCATTGCCGTTCCCTTTCCCCTCCTTCTCGCACAGGCCCACGTCTCCTAAACTCTAAGGGACCCCCGAGACTTGCTACCAGGGCAGCAAATGGGCAGAGGCAGCTTGTCACAGGTGAGTCCCCAGAGCCTGACCCCAAGGCCCCCTTTTCTCTGACTTCCCAGAGAGCTCGGGCAGCCCAGCCTGGGCTCTCCTGTTGCGTCTCCTATGCTAAGCCCTTTCTTGTTTCACTGTCCCAGCTTTAATAAACGTTCCCTCGCCGTCACCTGGACTCGAGTTATGAAACTTTTCCTGCACGAAGTCAGGAGCCCACACACGACCGGCTGACCCTGGGCAGCTCCCATTTCCAGTGACAAAACCAGGCCGCTGAGGCTGCACTCAGTTCTCCTCACAGGTGACGCCAACCTGCAGCAAAGTGGGAGCCATTGCAAAAAACCTGGAAAAATAAAAATACCCGATGGGACTTTGATAGGGGCTGGGCTGCATCTGTAGATCAGTTTGAGGAGAATCGCCCTCTTAGTAACATTGAGGCTTCCAGTCCGTCAGCATGGGCCATCTCCATTTATTTAAGAAGAGCTACATCACAATGTTATTGACTATGTTCCCTGTGCTGTCCTTCACATCCCGTGACTATTCTGTGCCCACCAACCTGTCCTTATCCCTTCACCTTTCTCACCCAGCCCCCCAGCCCCCCAGCCCCCCTCTGTGTCTGGCAACCATCAGTCTGTTCTCTGGATCTATGAGTCTGTTTCTGGTTTTTTGTTGTTGTTGTTCCTTTATTTTGTTCATTAGATCCTAGATATAAGTGAAATCGCGTGGCGTTTGTCTGTCTCTGGTGATGTATTTTGCTGGCTGGCTGGCACACGCCGGAGTCCCGCTTGTCTGTGTCGCGCGGCTTCCACTCCACCCTGTCGCCCCTTCTCACTGTGACGGTGGCTGACGGCCCCCAGCCGCTTCTAGCTCCGGGCATGTCTTTGGCCTAATCAATGCCTTCGACAAGACCCAGCTAAAGACTAAAGGGAGATTGGGTTATTTATAGTAACCTGGAAATGTGTCCGAAATGTAGAAATAAGTGAATAAGGAATCCCCAGAGACTGTCCTATGACCCCTTCTTGGGCAACCAAAGGCAGGTTTGTGTTTGCTCTTAGGGGAGGCTGGCAGGAAACACAGGTTTCTTCACTGTGGTTCTCGGGAGGGTGGCACCGAGGGCGGTTAGCGAGAAGGTTCTAACCCTCCACCCAGGGCTCCCCTCCTCTGTCATTAGGATGCGTCTCCGTTACAGTGAAGAGAATTTCAGGTTGAGAGAGATGGGGAAAGATTTTCCCCACGTTGCCGATTGCAGAATCTTGCAAATGGGAAGTTCCTCGGTTCCCCTTCACAACTGTGGTGACTTTGGAGCCATTCCGCCCTTCCAGGGTGGCTGTGCACGCCCGCACCTTGCAGGGTGAGCGTGGGGGAGGAAGAGCACACCCTGAAGGAACCGACCTGCCTCTGTCGCGCCCCAGGTCCTCTGCCCGGCTGACCGAGGGAGGTGCGTAGCTGCCGCCCGCAACGCGACACTGTGGATTGTCCCTCTGGGTATGCAGGCCACCCGCTTCACCCATGGACCCTGCAGCAGTTCCTGTTTGGGGACCAAGGCACCAAATGAAAGTGACAAAGAGGAAGCTGTGGTCGTGACAGTGACAGTGAGAGTGGGGTAGGGGGAGAGCCACCTTCTCTTTGCCCTTTGGAGATGGGATGCTCCTGGGCTCACTGCAAAGGCTCAGCAGGGCGGGGGCTGCTCCCGGTGCTGCCTCGGGGGCCCCTGGAGACCACAGAGTAGGTGAGGCCTTCACCCTGACCCCCTCCCTCTGTCACCAGCCCCATCCGACTCACCCACCCTTCCCCTGCTGGAACTCCTCCCACTGCACTGAAATGACCTATTTCTTTGTCCACGACCCAGACTGGCTGTGAGGTGTTTGAAGGCAGGAACTCTGTCTCACTCCCCTTTGCTTTCCTGAGGCCTAGAATCATGCCGGGTACATAACAAGTGCACCTCAGATGTCGACGGATGGACAGGTGGGCAGGTGGACAGGTGGACAGGTGGGGCGAATGCAATGAAAGCTGACGTATTCCCACCCAAAACAAATGTTCCTCCAGCCGAAGCTCTCCCACGGCCGGGACATGGCCCCACGACCAGCCTGCTGCCCAGTGGCCGTGGCCAGGGGACAAGTGTCACTGCACCCAGAGCACAGCCTGAGGACACTGCTGTCTGTCACCATCTGCCCTCCCGACTGTCTGAAAACAGAGCAGGCTTACAAAAATGAGAAGACAAGCTGCAGAGGGGGAGAAAATATTTGCAAAACACACATCTGATAAAAGACCAGTATCCAAAATGCACAAAGAACTCTTCTCACTCAACGGTAGGGAAACGAAGAGCCCCATTTTAAAGATGGGCAACAGGTCTCAACAGACACTTCATCAAAGAAGATACACAGGTGGCAAATAGCGGATGAAAAGATGACCTACATCATGTATAATTAGGAAATTACAGAATAAAATGATGACGAGACACCGCCGCTCACATGCAAGTGGCCAAAATCCAGAACCCTGACACCACCAAAAGCTGGCAGGACGTGGAGCAGAGGGACTCTCGTTCGTTGCTGGGGGACTCAATGGGGCAGCCACAGTGGCAGGCAGTCTGCGCTTCCTCACAAGCACTCTCACCATCACACTCACAACCTCGCTCCTTGCTGTTTACGCAAAGGCGTTGACGACGCGGTCACACAAAAACCTGCACACAGACGTTTATAGCAGCTTTATTCATAATTACCCAAACTCGGAAGCAACCAGGTGTCCTTCAGGAGGTGATGAACAAACGATGGTTCATCTGGACGAGGGACTGTTTTTCAGCACTAACAAGAAATGGGCCGCCGCTCCGAGCAGAGGTGAGGGGGAGCAAACACGCATACGGAGTGAGAGGAGCCAGTCTGCAAGGGTTGCCTACCGTACGGTCCCCACTCTGGCACTTGGGGAAGGAAAACTATGCAGACAGTAAAAGGAAGGAGTGCTTTGGGGCCTGGGGGAGGGAGGGGGAACGGGCGGGGCACGGAGCGTTTTAGAACCGTGAAGCTGTTGTGAGTGATGTAAAGGTCATTTTAAACACCGGACAAGACCAGTGGTGAGCCCAGCTGTGAACTATGGACTGGAAAACAATGTATAGTGTCCCCTCCTCCCCTGGCGTTAGTGTCCCACACGAACAGGAGATGAGAACAGGGGAAACTGACTTCTAAAGCTGTGCACATGTGATTGTCCCGAAATGTTTGAAACAACATAAAATAAAACACAAAATCAAAGGCTTCACTTGGGAACTGGAGACTGAAGGGCTGGGAGTGTCACTGAAGACATGGGACGGTGCTGTTGCTCTAGGGCCAGTGTCCCCGGGCGGCCAGAACAACACACCAAGACACGGGTGGTTTAGACAGAAACGGATTTTCTCCCAGTTCTGGAGTCCAGACGTCTGAGAGCAAGGTGTCGGCAGGCTGGCTCCTCTGAGGCCGGAGCGAGCATCTGCCCCAGGCCTCCCGCCTCGACTGCCGCCCTCCGAGTCCACGTGGCTCCTCTCGCACGCGTGTGCACGGCCGCGTCCACATTTCGCCCTAATGACCTCATTGTTACGGGATCTCCCTACAGAGACCTCCCTCCAAGAAAGCTTCTGTTCTAAGTACTGGGGGTCAGGGCTTCAGCAGATGAACTTAGGGGGACAATTCAACTCGTGACAGCTGAACACCCAGCGCACTGGCAGAGGTTTGTCACCAACAAAGTTGGGGGCCTGTTTTCATCACACAGAGAAGCAGCATCTGAGGCAAGAGGCCTTCCCTTCCTCAGAGAGAGCTCACCTGTCAGGCGGCCGGACCAGGAGCCCGGGGGCGAGGTTTAGACCAGCCTCCCGGATAGGCCTGGAGCGGTTTAGAGGGTGAGGGCAAGGAGAAACCATTCATATTTATGCAGCTAGTTAGGGAGCCTGCAGTGGACAGTCTTGGAACCAAGTCTAAGGTAGGGATTGGGAAGGCGAGCGAGAGCATAAAGGAACTCCAGGTGGCTGGGTCGGTTGGGTGGGATCTAGGTGCCCAGCACCCCTCGTTCTGAATACTGTCCGTGAAGACTGGGTCTGCACACAGAGCTTCTGCCAGAGACGAATGTTGGTTCTGGCCACCTGGTGGGGTCGTTCGGATCTATTTGTAGGCTGTCTGAGCCTGGGGGAGCCCCTGGGACCAGTGAGCCCCTTGGGCTAGTGGTCTCAGGGCGCTGTGAAGGAAGCCTGCTGTTATCTCCCAAAAGGCACCAAAAACTAGGGAAAAACTATGAGGGTCTGGCTTTGGGCCCTTCTGGTAAAGAAAATGCAAAGAACAGAGATTGTTCTGTGGCCTCAGGGAAAGCTGTCCGAGCGGGAGCTCTGGGCGAGTGTAAGCAGCAGAGCTCAGGGTGGTGGCCCGCCGTCTCCGGCCACTCAGCCCCGCTCTCCCAGCCCTGCTGTGGCTCTGCCTGCTTTCTGCCCCTGGACTCCGGCTCACTCCTGGGTCAGGACCACCTGCCACCCAAGGGACATCATAGAAGAGGCCACTTTGCCCTTTTAGGGCTGTGCAGGGGGTGCTGGCTGTCCCCAGCCTTCCTCAGACCCAGAGGGAACCTCCCAGTCCTGCAACGGCTGACCAGCTGATCAGGGTCCGGGGTGGTGGCTGACCGCTGCCAGGAGCACCATTGGCCATGCTGACAGGACGTCGCTAAAGGTGTAGCTGTACCCGCCTGGAGCAGTGGAGGCCACCGTGGGCTGGCTCCTCACCCAACTGCACTTAGCAGACTAAATGCAGCAGAGGACCTGGAAGAGAGCCGGTGACCTTGGGGCTGAGAGCCTTGTGTGGGCGACTGGCCCAGCGAGGGGACAGCCTGGCCCCTGCCTGGTCACCGAGGGGGCATTTTGTTTGGCAGACACCATGGATCTAACTACACACAGATGGGTGGTCACCTGCAAATGAGACCACCTGACCAGGGGGAAGGTGACTTATGTTTTTCTTGGACAAATAATTGTATTTAATGAATTCAAATATTTTATACCTCACCTCTTTCCAGAAAGAAATGGGGACAGCTGCCCATTCCTTAAGGGAAACCGATGTTCTGTCTGTTGAGGAGAGCTGTGTCCTGGAGGGCTTTGTTGAGACGCTTAGTAGCCATTTTCATATTCTTTTCATATTTGGTGCCCTTGACCGGCGATGAGACCGCGAAGAGGACTCTCTCCGAGAGGCTGGGTGCCTGCGAGCGGGGCGGGGAGGGGGGGCTGCCTGGCTTCTCTCCCCAGGGCCCCGACCCAACGGGGGGGGGGGAGTGCAGATCAAGGGCTGGAAGCTGGTCACCTGTTTAGAGTCAATATTTTAGGAAAGTTTTCACCTGGATTTTATGACCATCCCAGCTATGAGCCTGGCTCTTTAATGTCTGATGTCCTGAGCAACTCCTGCCCTTGACACAGGGAGCTAGGAATCTTAGCATGGGGTCAGTGATTAGACTCGCTTGGCCACGTTATTTTGTTCATTTACTACACAAAGATTCACTCAGCGTTTATATATTACTGTCTAAACCTCACAGCTATTAAAAAAAATTTTTTTTCGTTGAGATATGATTGACATAAAATATTCTGTTAGTTTCAGGTGTACAACATAATCATCCGATATATGTATACAGGGTGTCCCAAAAAATGTATCCACACTTCGAATAATGATAAAGGCAGTGGTTATTAAAATACATTTTATTTTCAAAAATTGAGCTATCAGCTGTTAAAGTGTGTATGCAATTTTTAGGACACCCAGTATATTGTGAAATGGTCACCACGACGAGTCTCGTTAACATCCATCCCCACACAGCTACAAATCTCTTTTTCTTATGATGAGAATTTTTTAAGATCTACTCTCTTAGCAACGTTCAAACATACAACACAGTATTATCACTAACTGTAGTCACTGTGCCATGCACTACATCCCAGGACTTATTTTATAACTGGAAGTTTGTGCCTTTTGACCCCCTCCACCTCTCTGCAGATATTAAATTCGCAATGAAATGTCTTGTTTGTTTTACAAGAAGAGAAGGCACCCCAGGCCTGGCTGGGGGCAGGAGGCACCTAACTGCTATATTTCACTCTCTGTGAGTGTACATGGTGCTCAGTGGGGATCCCCAGCTGTATCACATGCACCCCTATGCCAGGGACACAGCCTGAAAGGAAAAGCTAGATCATACTGGTCACCTGGCTTGTGCCAGTGCCCAGAAAATCCATCCCGGGACAAATTCACTTCTCCATGACCAGGTTCCACCGAGGCCACTCGTCCAAGACCCAGGGGTGTCACTTGTACAGGCTTTAAGGAAGGTCAAGACTCAGAAGACAGGTCCAGTCCTTGCTTTCCCTGCTTCGCCCCAGCCCCCTCTCCTGTGAACAGGGAGCCTCGGCTGATGGACCATCCCACGGGCAGGCTGCTGGCGGAGTTCAAGGTCCACAGTGTGCCCTCGGTGGGTGCCGTTTGTCAACCCCTCACACGGAGTTACCTTTGCAAAGGGGCTGATGGGCCACTTTGCTGCCTGCCTTAGTGGGTCTTGTCAGTCATGCTCCTGCCGGGGAGCTGCTCTCAGTAACCATCACCTGGTCCTAGACGCGAATCTGCAGGTGATCGGAGCACAGTGGCCACGCAGAGATGGGTAGGCCACGCCCGGTCAGCTGATGGCTGGGCCGGGTCACGGACTTTCCAGGGATCACCAGATGACCCACTGAAGCAAAGAGGGGCCAAGCTCAGGTGAAGAGAGGAGCTGGGGTTCTCCGGGCGCTCACAGCATTGGCACAGACTTGCTGGTCTCTTGGAAGAGGGCAAGGTCCTAAACATTTCCAGCTCTTAACCAGGCTCTGTCCAGTCACAAGGATGCAGCATCAGAACAGAACTAACACTAGGCCTGGCCGGTGGCTCAGTTGGCGGGGCAATGTCCTGTACACCGTAAGGCTGTGGTTTCAATTCCCAGCCAGGGCACATACCCAGGTTAGGGGCACACACCCAGTCAGGCCGTTTGCAGGAGGCAACTGATCAGTGTTTCACTCACATTGGTGTTTCTCTCTCTCTCTGTCTCCCTCTTCCTTCCTCTCTCTAGAATCCATAAAAGCATATCTTTGGGTGAGGATTTTAAAAAAATACTAGTAAATGTCACATGATCAGACCAGCTACCTCCAGGGTTCTTGGGGGAGGGAAAGACCCCAGTTCAAATCCTCCCTTGCTCATCTCCAGCTGTGTGTCCTTGGTGAGTTACTTAATGTCTCTGGGCCCCCTTCACTCATCTGGAAAATACTTTTAATGACACCTACTTTAGAGGATTGTTGTAGAGATAATGTTTGGAAAGGGCTGGGCATGTGGAAGGCATTTCATAAATAATACTCACTGAATGTTTACAACAGATCTGGGGGGAACTTTAGGCATCACCCAGTTCAGTGGTCTCCAACCTTCGTCTGCATCAGTTATCCAAGGGCATGTTCTGACGCAGCTTTCTGGGCTCCAGCCCCAAGACTCTGATTCAATGGGTCTGAGAATGTGAGTTTCTAACACGTTCCAGGTGACCCTGCGGCTGCTGGTCTGTCCCACTTAGACCTGCTGTGCCTGCTTAAACTGTGGTTTCAGGGAGCAGACTCCTGAGGCCAGAATGTCTGCTCCTGGCCCGCGGTCAGCAGTCCAGGCCTCCCAGCTCCCGGTCCAGGCCAAGGTCGGAGACGGAGAACCAAGTGCCAGCCCCGGGACAGTCAGGGTGCAGGAAGGCAGGCTCCAGGCAAAGACCAGGGGACCTAAGGGTCTAGTGAGGAGAATGAACTTGACAGAGAGCAAAGCCCCCATTCGAGGAGGGATAGGCCTTTGTGGGCCTGAGCCACGCAGCCCAAGTCTCTGAGCCTAAAGTTTGTGTAAGTGCGTGAGGGGTAAGTGTGTGAGTGTGAGTGGGTGTGTGAGAGTGAGTGAGAGTATTTTGTGGGTGTGAGTGGGTGTGTGCAACAGTAGGTGAGTGAGTGAGTGGGTGTGTTAGTCACTCGGCTGCTAGAACAAAGCGCCACAGCCTCGGGGCTTAAACAACAGGGACTGATCTTCTCACAGCTCGGAGGCTGAAAGTCCGAGACCACGGTGCCCATGGGTTGGTTTCTCCTGAGGCCTCTCTCCTCTGAGTGTGGATGGCCGTCTTCTCCCTGTGTCCTCACACGTTCCTCCCTCTGTGCGTGTCGTGTCCCAGGCTCCTCTTCCTATAGGGACCCCAGTCACAGGGGGTCAGGGTCCACCCATGTCACCTTTATTTCACCTTCAACTCTAACGGCTTTTCCTGCAAATACAGTCACATCCTGAGGTGTTGGGGTTTAGGACTTCAACACATGAATATTAGGGGGACACAACTGGGCCCACGACAATGTGAGTGTGCGAGTGCATGTGCAGCCTGTAAGAGCGCTGGTGTGTAAGAGATCCGACTTTCTTCGTGTGTGTGTGTGTGTGAGCGTGAGTGTGTGAGTGAGAGTGTGTGAGTGTGTGAGTGTGTGTATGTGTGAGTGTGTGAGTGTGAGTGTGTGAGTGAGTGTGTGTATGTGTGTGAGTGTGTGTGAGTGTGTGTGTGTGAGTGAGTGTGTGAGTGTGTGTATGTGTGTGTGAGTGTGTGTGAGTGTGTGTGTGAGTGTGTGTGAGTGAGTGTGTGTGTGTGTGAGTGTGTGTGAGTGTGTGTGAGTGTGTGTGTGTGAGTGAGTGTGTGAGTGTGTGTATGTGTGTGTGAGTGTGTGTGAGTGTGTGTGTGAGTGTGTGTGTGAGTGAGTGTGTGTGTGTGTGTGAGTGTGTGTGAGTGTGTGTGTGTGAGTGAGTGTGTGAGTGTGTGTATGTGTGTGTGAGTGTGTGTGAGTGTGTGTGTGTGTGAGTGTGTGTGAGTGTGTGTGAGTGTGTGTGTGTGAGTGAGTGTGTGAGTGTGTGTATGTGTGTGTGAGTGTGTGTGAGTGTGTGTGTGTGTGAGTGTGTGTGTGAGTGAGTGTGTGTGTGTGTGAGTGTGTGTGTGAGTGAGTGTGTGTGTGTGAGTGTGTACGAGTGTGTATGTGTGTGTGAGTGTGTGTGTGTGTGTGTGCACCCTGTAACAGTGCTGGTGTAAGAGATCTTTCTTCTTGTGTGTGTGAGTGTGTGAGTGTGAGTGTGTGTGTGTGTGCACCCTGTAACAGTGCTGGTGTAAGAGATCTGACTTTCTTGCCTCTCCTGGGTTGTGAGTTTATGAGGCGGCCGCAGAGGTCCTGTCTGTCACAGGTTAACTGGGTTCCTCGGGGCTCAGGTTGGAGGTGAGTCCCCCCAGTTCCTGTGGTGCTGAGCCTCCCTCCCAGCTCTGCCTTCCTGGGAGCACCGTCATGTGACCACGTCGCCCTCCCAAGCCCACCCTCCTGGCACAAGAAGGGCGGTTTGGGGAGGTGGCTGCCACAGGAGGATGCCCCTCCGCTCCCACCAGCCCGGATCCCTTCACTGGGGCTCCGCTCAGCGTCATAATCCTGTGTCCCGGAGGCCAGAGGCCCCATTTTTTAAAAGCTACAAAAGACGTTTTTAGACGTTGCAGCTGGCTGAGCTCGCTCTTTCTCAGCGCAGGACTGTTTGTGGCTGGACGGGATGTGCAATAGCTCACCCGGCCTTTCGAAAGCCTTTTCCATTGGGACGGTCGTTACCAGCGGCCGTTCCCACAGGAACTGAGCGAAGCCGCTGACACAATCGCAACTGCTGCGGCCCTCGCGACAGCCGGACAGTGTTCGCTTGAGGGTGCAGCCGGCACAGAAGAAGGGGCCTGGGTCCACCTGGGTTTTCAGAACAACCGCATCACTGGGCCTGGGGTGGACGCCGGCCACAGGCCAGCACACGCCGGCTGCAGGCAGCTGGGGCCAGCCAGGTGCTCTCTGGAACCGGGGCTCACCCGGTGTCTGGTGACTGACTAACCAATCGAAGGAACAAAAGATGCAGTTTAAAGGGAGGGAAATGTGTTCAGGCGGAAACGTGACAGAGGCCTTGCCACGCTTCCTTCTTGAGGGGTCGCTGCCGTGGGGACCCTGCCTTTGAGAAAAGCTTTCCTCAGGATGCCTGTCAGTCTGCCTGAACTTGCTGGTTAAGTGCCCACTGTATGCAGAATCCTGAGAAGTAAAAAAAAAAAAAAAAAAAAAAAAGACATCTCAAGAATTTTGATTTTCCACTTATGTGTTATATAAAAAACCATACTTGCCCCTATAGACATGTGTGAGTCAGGGTCCCCAGAGAACCAGGACCAGCAGGACACACGTGGATGTATAGAAAGAGATGTGACTTACATATAACACTGTCGATTTAAGGTGCACAAGCTCAAGGGGATTTGAGAAAGAGATTTGTGACGAGGAACCGGCTCATGCGATTATGGAGAAGCCCACCGTCTGCTGTCTGTAAGCTGCAGGCCCAGGAAAGCTTGTGGTCCAGCCCAGGCCTGGAGCCAGGGGACCGGGAAGGCTGAGGGCCATGGGGGGAAGACGGGCGCCCCAGCTCAGGAACAGAGAGAATTCGCCCTTCCTGCCTTCTTGTTCTCAGGCCCTCGGTGGGCGGGCCGTCTGCTCCGCACGCGGATGTAGATGCAGCTTCAGAAACACCTCACAGACACCCCAAGAATGTTTCACCGGTGACCCCTCAAGAAGGAAGCTTTCTGTTCAACTCTTAGCCAGTCAAGTTGTCATGTAAAATTGACCATCGCAAGACAAAAGGGAAAAGACTGGAAGGGAAATAGAAAAATAATTGTAATTGATGGTATTGACGTCATGAGATTATGGCTAAATTTATTTTTTTCTTCCTGACTTTCTTTGTTATTTTTCAGCCTTTAACATGAAAACAAGTTTTTAAAGTACGTTAAACCTCTGCTGTTGTGACCACTGCAGTCAGCTTGGACCAGGGGTGTCCTTCCTGGAACCCTAACCTTAGTCTCAGAGGATGAGGTCAGTGACCAGGAGCACGACCCCAGCAATGGCAAACTCGGGCCATTCTCAGGGCAGAGTCAGCGCCTCTGTGGGGCCACATCTGCCCTTGGCAACCTCCACTCATTTTGCCCAATAACCTGAAAATCTGGCTTCATTTTTACTGGTCTCTATCATATTTTTCTTTTTTTTTTTTCTTTTTTAAAATATATCTTTATTGATTTCCGAGAGAGGTAAGGGGAGGGAGAGAGAGAGGTAGAAACATCAATGACGAGAGAGTCATTGATCGGCTGCAACCTGGGCATGTGCCCTGACCGGGAATCGAACCCCAATCGCCTGGATCCTAGGTCGATGCTCAACCGCTGAGCCACGCCCGGCCGGGGTCTATCATGTTTTTCCACTAAATCATTCACTTATCAGACATTTATTAAGCAACTGTCTATGAACAATGAGCCACGTGAGGCCGTGGGCATCACAGAATGAGCCTTGGGCCCTGCGTTTCTGGCTTGGCCTACAAAGGAGGTAGATGTTTAAACACACGGGGCAGGATGGGAACCACCACAAGTGCTGTCAGAGCTCAGGGCCAGGGACCTGAGCATCCTGAAGGAGGGGAGGCATCTGAGGTCCAACTCAAAGAAAAGCTACAAGATAAACACAGACTTTCTACAAAGAAGTGAAGCCAGAAAGGCTTGGCGGATTCAGTGTCATGGGGAGCAATGCCCGATGTTTACAGGAAGGGGCTCTGAGGCATCCCCTGGAGCCAAGGCTGCAGGCGGGAGGGGGCACGGTAAAGCAGGTGTGGGCAGATTTCCAAGGGTGGGGTCTGCCCTGTAAAGGAGTGTGGACTCATCCTACAGACAGTGGGGGCCGGGTCTGAAAGCGGAGTGAGGATGTGGTGGCACTGGCTTCTTAGCAGGAGAATCCTGGGGGCCGTTGGAAGGCTGGGATTCCAGATGCAGGGCCGGTGAGCAGTGACAAGGCCGGTGGGGGCACAGTGAGCAGAGTCTGATCCAGGACCCAACGCTGGGTGTCAGCGGGATCCTGCCTTACTAGGACTTGCAGATCAGTCGGGTGATGGGGTGAAGCTGGGGAAGCCAGTGTGCCCAGGTGCCTCTCCCAGTGTGAACACCCCCCACACCAGGACACCCCCTTATGTTGGGACCCGGTGATGTGTCTGGACATGGTCCACGCCTCCTGAGGGTCTGGAGTCAAGGACTCGACCCTCCCCACAGGTTCCCACGAGGAGCCGAGATAAAGAAATCACCAAGGTCTGGGCTCACGCAGGAGGCAGGGTGTCTACTCTGAAAGAGTGTTCATGCGGCCTTGAGGGAACTACTCTGTATCACCCTCACCGCATTATCACTTGTTTGTTGAAGCCATTTGGGGTGCTCCTCATCGGAGGGCAGCCCTCCTGATCCCATAACTTTGTTTGTCTCTTCCATTCCCACCGCTCGACCTCAGGTTTGTTCGTGTCTCAGGCTGGTTCCTGACACTGACACACCCCTCCATTTCTGCTGCTGACACCGTCCTCAGGGGGCACCCAGGCTGCCTTCCCTCCTGTGTGGCTCACCTCCTCCGGGAGGCCTTCCCACCCAGGTCCTGAAGGGCTCTCTCCCTGCTGATTCCACAGCACCAACTCCCACCCTCCACCATCCTGGATTTGCTCACGTGTCATGCCTGGTAAAGTATGGCGTACGCTCTTTGTGGGAGAGTGACACGAATTAAACCCTTTCTGCGCCTCACGGAAGCCGCAGTCGACAGATGGCTGAGTGATTGACCTGTCGTCAATCTGCCCATCTGTCAGGCTTGTTGGCAGCACCTGTCGCCCTGCAGTCTTGGGTGTCACTAGGTGGTGGGCTCTGGACGTGAACTCTCAGCCTCAGGCCACTCACTTAACCTCCCTGGACTTTCATGTTGTTGGCAGTTGTTGTTAACTCCTTTTATTGACAGTGGGCCCCTTTCAAATGGGGGCTTGTTTATGGGCAAGACATGAAAGTGAAGCTGCCCCGAGCCAAGCCTCACCTTCCCTCCTCCTTCCTTCCCTTCCAGCCACAGTAGACTCAGGAAACCATTGAGAACCCCTGGCTGGGTGGGTCCTTCAAGGCAAACTCTCCGAGGTCCAGGACAGCAGAAATGGCAGTTTGAAGACTGCACGGGCTTCGGGGGGTCCCTGCTGAGGCCGGGTGGGCCCATGCTCACTAATTATAGCGAAGCAGTTACTGCAGAATTTCCCGAGGAAACCAAAGCTAGGGTTTGGTTTCCACTTAGATTGAGCAACTTCCTTCTAGGGCGCTCAACCTCCTCAACAAAACACAGTACACTTGACATAAATGTATAAACGCATCTTCGGGAGGAAGTGGTGCCCGTGGCTGTTCCCTCTGCTGGGGTGTTTACATGACCTTGACCACCTGAAGAATCTGGACTCATTGAGGTCACAGTTTATGGGCATCATGGAGGCAAAGGACAGCTAAGACCATAATGTTAGATTTAAACAAAACAGTGTTATATCAAGTCCCAGAGGGCGTTTCCCATCTCACTGCAGCCATCTAAAGATAATTTAAATCCACACTAAAGTGATCCCAGGCTTTCATTACCTGAAGCCTCCCTTTCACAGTTTGGTCTCCTCTGCAGGGTACCTGAGCCCACCACGCCCACTGCGCAGGCCACGCCCACCCGACCACGCCCCCGACCGACCTCGCCCACCTAGCTGACCCCCACACTCACCTGCAAGGAGCTCCCCGCCGCCCTGGCTCTCGGGAGAAACAGGAAACAGTTCTTGTTAGAGATGTCGGTTGCCTCAGAAAGGCCCAGATCCCTGGGCTCACCTCCTGCGACCTGGTCCAGCCATGTCTGGACTAACTTTGTTGACAGACTGCAAGGCTGTTTTCAGCATTTCCAATTCTTACCTTTTCTGTGGACACCTCGGCCTAAATCTCCAGCCGCTCTTACCTCTCCCTCGCACACATTTCATATATATATCCGTCCACAAAGAGCATCCCCCTTCAGCGTTGTCTCTCCCTGCAGGAACAACTGTGGTGGCAGATAGCCCGTCCACCCTGGACAGCGGGTTCCTCTTCTCCAGTGGTTGTCACAGGGGCTCGTGGGGACTATCATTCCGACAGAAGAGCTTCTCAGAGGAGCGGGTGGTCAGCGTGGCCCACGGGGTGCTGGCTGATACACACCCGTGGAGGTTTCAGACAAAAGAAGCCGATGGGTGGTGTGATGGTGGTGATCGTGTGTGAGAGACGCCCAGTCGAGCACTCTCACCAAGGGGCCGAGTCAGTGCACAGGCCCCAAAGGGAAGGCGCGTCTATGTAGCTATTGGATAATTGCCTCCCTTTGGGAGTCCATGTGGGGGGGGATTCTGGCAGTGAGTATTTACTACACAGTCCAGGAAAGGCCTGGAAGCTGAAGGAGGGCAGAGAACTCCAGATGTTCTGCTATGGTTTCCCCCCGGCGGGACTGCCCAGCCTGCTCTAGGTGGGCTCTGCACTGAGAGCGCCCTGTCTAAACCTGCCTTCACTCTGCAGTCATTAATGTCTGGGTAATTGCTCTTGGCCACCCACACAGTTGGTAGAATTTAAGAGCAACCACCTTCTGGGCCCCAGGTTCCAGAAGGTTCTGCATGAAAGTATGTTTATTACGCACCAAGCGCTGCTTTGAGCCCTTAACATGATCTTCCTCATTTAACCCCAGAACAACCCTATAAGGTAAGTGGGGTTATAACCCTCATTTGTAAAAAATGCTTTAGGCAACTGAGGCTAGTAGCCTGTCCACGGTCACCGGGACAGTAACCAGGTGAACGTGGGATTTGACGACAGCCTCCTGGCTTTAATCCCCACGCAGCAGCTGTAAGGGCGTGGTCCTGGGGCCGCGTCCCAGGCTGAAGTCCCAGCTGCACTTGCCGGCGCTGAGGTCCTGGTGAGGGAAGACACGTCCCCTCCCTGGGCCTTAGTTTCTTCACCTGTACAGTGGGTTTGACAATAATAATATGAACCCAGTACGGAGGCTGACGTGATTAAATGACTTAATAGTGTAAGCGCCTGTCACATCGCAAGCACCAAATGTGCCAATAGTTATTTTTCTTATGCTGCTCCTGCCTCTGACGTTAACACAGAACATTTTTAAGCTTTTTACTTAGAAAAAACTCCTTACAGAGGAGTTACAAGAAAAGTACAATGAACTCTATACATCCTTCAGGTGCACTGACTGTTAATATTGTGTCACACTTGCTACAGTTTTTTCTTTTTTCTTTTTTAAATCCTCACCTGAGGATATGCCTAGAGAAAGGAAGGAAGGAGAGAGAGAGAGAAACATCGATCAGTTGCCCTCCATACAAGTCCCAGCTGGGAGCCGAGCTGAAGCCCAGGTGTGAGCCCTGACTGGAATCGAACTGGCAACCCTTGGGTGCCCAGGACGACGCTCAGTCACCTGAGCCACCCCAGCCGGGTGCTGCCTTTCTCTCTCTCTCCATACATGTTGTCATTATTGTTACTTTGCTAAACCATTTGAGAATTAAGTTGCAGTATTTTGCCCTTAGCCTCTAATAACATTTTCTTATATAACCACAATGCAATTGTCATATTCAGAAAATTTAACGTTAGAACAATATATGATCTAATACGCAGTCCATATTCAAATTTCACCACTGGCCCAATAAGGTCCTCTAGAGAAATGGCTTCTCCCTGCTCTGGGGTCCCACCCAGGGTCACATGTCCCTTCAGCTGCCAAGCCATGTTATCTCCTTTCACGGGGATAGGGCTCGGCCTTGTCTCCCGGGCCAGATCACGCAGGTTTGTAGAGTGCCTCTCCTTGGGCCCGTCTGATTTGTTCCTCATGACCAGTTCTGATTATGTGCTTTGGGCATAAATGTTACATAAGTGCTATCTTCTTAGTGAGTCATGCAGGAGGCACATGATGTTAGTGTTCATCTGTGGGAGATGCTATGGGACTATAAATATCTCAAACTTGCCCCCAGTGGTTTCTAAACACGTGAGAAGGCCACACACTGCATGGCACAGATGCCCAGGGTGCAGGTGACTGCTGCACCCTCCCTCAGGTGGCCCGTGCCTCCTGTGTGCCCCTCCCCTGCTTTGAGCACAGGGCCTGCTCTTCATGTCCCTTCCCCCTTCCCGCCTGTCACGGAGGTTTGCACTGAGCAGGGACCCCACCAGTGCGTGTCAAATCAAAGTAAATAAAAAATATCTGATCTGAGGTCCTGGCTATCTCTCAGGAATGGCACCTCGACAGGAGTACCTTTCAGGAAGATCTCATCCATAGCTAACAGAGACACACAAATATCCTTCTGTTCATCGGCCTGTGGAGAAAACTTTGAATGGAATGTATGTAAAAAAAGAAAAAAGAAGGAAGGGGGAGAGAGGGAAGGGAAGACAGGAGGGCGGGAAATAAAAATATAACTAATTATATATTAATATGAGCATGAATATTAACTAACATGACTACACCTCCCAGCCCAGCCACTCTGCTGCTGGTGTTCATGGTGGCAGGGAGTGGCGACCCCTCACTAGGGAAGAGAAGAGTGAAACGTGGTGGGTGCACACTCATTCATTCAACAACTGTTTACTAAGAGCCCATGGAGGCCTGGCACTTTCACTGCTGGGGATACAGCTCTGATCAAGACAGAGTGCCTGCTCTCATGGAACATACCTTTTAGTGAGTGTCACAGACAGAAAAAAAATATTACCCACATGCTCACGAGCGTGCACACACACACACACACACACACACACACACACACCCCGGGCTGCAGTGAGGGGCAGGGATGGAATACTTTCTACCATGAGAAGTAATAAGGTAGATTTACAAACATAATGCAAATAGAACTTAAAAACAAAGTCAACTGAAAGGAGACAATAAAATTGGTAGCACAGTGCCTTAAACACACATGCAGAGTGATGCTGCAGGAGTATATGTGTGTATGCACTCAGATACACATATACCCAAGAACATGCATGTAAGCGTGTTAGTGTGCAAGCCTGCTGGGGGTGAGAATGGAACTTTGGAAGGGGGAAAAGGGGAAAGCATAAACTAAAACAAGAGGTGGGCTCCGTCTGGATGGATGGTAGGAGGCCAGGAGCTGAGGTGGCCCAGCTCAGTGCACCTGGGGTCCAAAAAGAGCAGGGGAGGGAGATTTTGTTGGCAAGTACAAAGAAATGCCTGCACTCTCCCTCCTCTGTGCTTTCTGGGCCGGGGCTGTCCAGGAGTCTGTGCTTCTCCCTCTGTCTCCAGGAGGCTGTCCCCAGGCTGCCCCTGCGCTGGAGCAGGAGGAGGCGCAAGCCTGAGGCAGGGACCCGTCCCAGCCTTGGCACCATCCCATGTTCCCATGCCAGCTCCTTCAGCTAGATTGTGACCTTTGGGCCAACTGTTTAATCTCGCCAAAGCTCAGTCTCCCCATCTGTGAAATGGGAATGGTAACAGTCATCTCTTCAGAGGGTGGTGTGAGGAGCCCGTGAGCCGAGCCCGTGATCCATGCCCGTGAAGCCCCCATCCCAGGGCCTGGCTGCAGTGCGTCCTGGGAAATTCTTAGACTCCAGCATTCTTCTTTGCTGCCCTAAAAGGTCTGTCAAACCAGCTTAGTCCCAGACGTCTCTCTGCACGTCTGGAACACAGCCGACATACCACAGGCAGGGACTGGTCACCTCTGCCAAATGATGATTGTGACTTTCACCTAAACACAGGGAACCTGAGCCTGGGTGGTCAGCTCCCAGGTGGGGGAGGGAGGTCACTCTCCCACAGGCCTCAGCTGAGCCTGCTCCCCTGCAAGAACCGGAGGGAGCCCACCCTGCCCATGATCCCCTCCCTGGGAAGCTCTGGTATTGCGTGTGTTTATCTTTCAACGCACTGCGCTCCAGACAGCTTCCCTTTTCTAGAACTTTGGATTGGAATCACATAAGAGCTTGGGTTGAAGCACCAGGAAGACGGGTTGTGTGCACGCGTGCAAGTGTGTACAGCCTTGTGTGCGCGTGGGTGTGTGTCATCTTAATCCAGCCGTGGCTGAGTTCCCATCTCTGGCTTTTGTTTTATGAAGC
This sequence comes from Miniopterus schreibersii, assembly GCF_964146895.1. Lineage (NCBI taxonomy): Eukaryota > Metazoa > Chordata > Mammalia > Chiroptera > Miniopteridae > Miniopterus > Miniopterus schreibersii. The sequence continues at coordinate 15,518,253 of NC_138123.1, read as the reverse complement.
CTGCACTCAGCTCTCAGGCCAGGAGGAGTGGTCACCGTGTTTGTGCCTGACGTTGGCAGGAGCTTTGGCAGGAATATGGGCATCGTTTTGAAATCTGTGCAAATCAGAGGGTACCAGGTTGCAGCGAGGCAGCAGTTACAGGACATCAGGGTTCCACTGGGACAGAGGATGGAGCCGCTCTCAGTGGCTGAAATTACAAAACTGCTCCACCCTCTTTGCTGTGGGGACTAGAGCCCAGGAGGGCTCCCTGGGAGGAGGGGCACGCGCTGTGAGGCCCAGCCTGCGGAGCATTTCCACCTCAAAAGCACAAGTTAACAAGTGTAACAGGGAGGGGGGCTGAGTGGGGGCGGTAGGGTGGGGGCTGACCCCTGCAGAAGATGCCAAGTTGTGGGCTCTGTATGGTCAGGGACTGGGCCTAATTCATCTTCTCTCAGAACCTGGCACTGGGCCTGGCTCAAAGTAGCTGTTCAGCAGCGTTTGCAAAATAGAATAAAAGGCGGAGGGAATTTGATTAAAGCTTAAAACGAAAAGTAGCTGTCACATCTTGTGCAGTGCAGCCAGCTAAAACGAGTTCCAGATCTTCTGTGCATTACAGCATCTTGCTACCACCTTATTGTCCTGTGATATCTTTTTTCCCTTTAGAAATGCAAACTGCAGGGTCTCCCTGGTGTTATTCGGGGGACATTCTTGCCAGCTGAGCACTGTATGCCTGCTTGCATCTGTGCAGCAGAGTCTACACACATGCAAAATGCCTCTGGTGACTCTTTCTTTGCCTCACTCTCCAAAGCAAGGTCACGGGGCACCCCCAGTGTCCCTGCAGGCTCCAGGGGGAAGGGGGCATGAGTGGAGGAAGTGCAGTTGTCCAGGGAAGACAGAGGGGTCCATCTCCCTCCTGCCCCCTGGGGTCCAGCCTTCCCTTAACCTGCTGAGTCAGACCCCTGAGGCTTAAAGAAACCAGAAACCTGGGTTCCTTCTGCTCTCTGGCGTCTGCACTGGTCTCCCACGCAGTGGACTCGGCAGTGGACTGAGCCGCAGTCCACTTTAAGCAACACGAGTCCAGTGGCGTGGACTCAGGCTGAACTGGTCTTCCTGGCAAGCTTCTCAAGCTGAGTCTAAAGCTGACTTCCTTGCGCCGTTTACTGTGAACCCCCCTTTCTAGAATGAGCACTCGTCCTTGCTACGAGAATCACACATTAGTACAAACATATTAGTATGTGTGGATAGTTTCCCCCAAAGGTCCCCCCGTCCGCTTAGCCAGCTTAGAGCCAAAGAGGATCATCAGAGGAGGTTTGTACTCTTTGGAACCGACTTCTGTGCAGTGGTTGCTGCCCTGGAGTCTTTTTCTCCTTCAGCAAATCGATCGCAATTCTGAAAAAAGCTGCCTGAAATGCCAGTATTCCAGCGTGGATACAGAAGGTCAGCCTCTCACAGGGGAGAGTTTCACTCTATTCCCCGTCATGTTCTCAAGAAAGGGGACAAAGCCCGCTGTCCTCACTGCTCGGTACCAGAGGGGACATTCAGAACTGAAAGTGTAGTGGTTTCTTGATTAGGGAAGACCGGTTTCTGGTTGCCACGTCCAGGCCCCGGAGCCCTGAAGGGAGATCACTGGAGCCGTGGGGAGAAAGTGGGGTTTGACGCAGGTGTGTTCCCTCTGAAACGCTGCTGTCATCTGTCTCCTCAGCAAAACACGGACCCTCCCTGAGCTGTTTGCAGTGGAGCCATTTAGCTGCGCAGTTAAGGTCCCAGCTCCATGCCAAGGCCCTGGGTTCAAGTCCTGACTTGGTGTTTTCCACTAGAGCGACTTTGGGCAAATTATTTAATACACCTTGGCCTCAGTTACCTCAGTTGTAAAATGAGAATGATAATTGTCCCTGCTTCTGGAGTTCTCAGGATTAAATGACTCCATTTACGTAAAGTTTGTGAAATAATGCCAAGGACTATGGAAGTCGCTCAGAAGAAGAAAAAAAGGAGCTAATGTTATTTATGAAATGGGACTAGTAACGCCCAGCTTCTGGGAGAGTTGTGGTGAAGATTCGCAGAGCTGACACTTAAACGTCCAGCACCCAGTAGGTCCTCGGCAATCCCGCATCCCTCCCGCCAATGCTGGGGTACCTGCCGCACAGCTTGTCGCGGACAAACAGGAGCTTTGAAAGGGGAAAAGCAGGGTGCCGATAAAGTGGGTGAGGGTGTGCGAGAGCACGCGCGACGTGGGGGTCCTTCCCCGGCAGCCTTGGTCCCAGGAGGTCCTGCCCCTCGTCCTCTCCATCCCCTGTGGCTCCCCCCCCCCCAAGCCAGCCCCTCTGCGCCCGTGGCGGGACTCCCCTCCTTGCTGAGCCTCTGTCTGTTGGTGGCGATGTCAGGAAGGTGGCCCCAGACTGGACGGGGGCTCTGGGCGGCCCATCTTCATCTGGAGGCGCTGTCCATCCTCTAGAGCAAACTTCTTAAGGGCCACAGAGAAAAGATTTTTGGCTGCAGGCCGCCTGGTCTCTGTCCCCGTTATCAACTCTGCCGTTATCACTCTGAAGTGCCAGAGAGGCTGCCTGAGGGGCCGGGCGCGGCTGGGCTATTTTCTCTTGATTTTTTTTCTCAGCATTTGAAACGTGAAAACTATTCTCAGCTTCAGGCCGCACAAAACCAGGCGTGGGCTGGATGTTGCGTGGGGGCCAGAGCGGCCACCTCTGGGGATGCCTGTTTCAGTCTAGGGTTTCCCTTGGAAAACGTCTGGTTATTCTCTATTTTTATTCTAATGAGATGTCGGACTTAACTACTGACCTTAACGCTTCAGGTCATTTTTTTCCCTCCAGAAGGGAGGGGATGAATTGTTGCTTAGATTCCTGATTTAGTTGAAGAATGTGTTTTCCCCCGATCTGTTCTCAGGCAGGAGTTTACGGCGTCGGAGGGTGCGTCCAGTTACCAAGGTGTCTCTCTTCTCACCTCTCAGTGCTGCTGTACGAGACAGAAAGAAAACAGACCCTTAAAACCGGAGAGAGGCCTGCGATCTCTGGCCCCCAGAGTGCACTGGAACCTTAGAAAATGAATGAATGCGGGAGCCCTCCCCGCCCGTCGGGACGCCCGCCCCGTTTCGACTGCTCGTGCCCTCCTGTGGAAACAGCAGCAGAATAAAGCCTTTGATGGGACAAGCTGCAGAATTTGATACGGCAAGTCCCTGTAATTGGATTGTTGGACACGGACCTGGAGGGACCTTTGCTTTGTCTTTTTGTCTGGATTTTATTACAGCAGGTACAGAATCCCAGGGTGTTTTCAGCTGATAAGGCAAAAGGCTCGTAGCATTGGACTGGCTTTCCCAGGCATCCGCTGGGCCGTTTTGCCTCTGAGGTGCCAGCAAATTCTGCTCTAACACAAACAGCTGCGCTTCCTTCCCCACCAAGCCCGCCCACAGGCCAGCCCGGCCGGCCGGCGACCTCGCAGTGGCACAGGTCCGGCACTCGGAGGCCCCCGCGCTTGGTTTAACGCTCCGCTGCTGCTGCCCGAAGCCCTGTGTCTGAGCAAGGAGGCCTGCGTTCTCATTCCGCACTGGGCCTCACAAGTTACTAGCCAGTCCTGCCCGCAGCTGAGGCTGCTCTTACCCACAACCACACAGGGATGTTTGTGCGAGGGCTCAGCAGTTATGAGGACCCCCTCCCTCGGATCCTGCCCTACATCGGCTCCAACCTCCCCACCCCAAGACTCTAATCATCTCCCAGGCTGGGCTTTCCCGCCTTGTTCCCTGCTGCTGAGACTTGACCCACCTGGACCCTTGGACCTGACTCTGAACCTGGCTTCCCTAGGTTGACACAAAGTTAAAGGCACCACAGGTCGCAGGCTCTATTCACCCCTTGGTTTTTCCCACTTGTGACAATTTAGGGCAAATTCACCTCCCAACTCACTCTAACTCCCAGACTCCTAACCCAGACAAGCCCCAGCCCTAAGGGATCAGTTAGCTGACTCTATTTATGGAGAGTTATTTGGACTTTGGTTAAAAATTCTTCATGGTGAGCCAAAAATATACTTCTGTAACTCTGATACTTTACCTGGTAAATGTGATAGTTATTGAGTCAGCAAGTAATTCATGCAAAAAATGACCTTATTGAAATCAAGCGTGTCTGTTCTAGTTGCCGATACAAACAAGCCTCCCCCCGATTAAAACACAGAATGGCTCTTCCCATCACTGTTCACACCTCCCTCCAGAACAAGCCCAGGGCCACCCCGCCCAGCCTCCCATACACCTGTGTCCCCCTCTCTCTCTGTTCCCTGGGCTCCTGTTCACCCGGGCTTGCTCATGGCCCTTTATTCACACTCCTCTCTGACCCCAGGCCTCCCATGAGGTCACCAGGCCTGCATGTCATTTCATGGTGACAAATCTTCCTAAAAACCTTCTTTTACTGTGTCCTGTTTTCACACCCTCTCACTGCCCCACGCACTGGATTTTCCTGGCCCTGGCTCAAGTGTTGACTTTGACCGACGCTCACGGATTGTCCTGCAGTTACCACCCCACCCCCTCCCCCACTGCCCTGGCCCAGGCAGAGCTGCAGGCCCCTGTTGTGTCCCTGATACAGAGCAGAGGATCACTCTGGTTATAGTGAGCACAGGTCTCCTCTGAGGGGGCCAAAGCTCCTGTCATTTCCTTCCAGCAGGAGCAGTCTTTGATGCCACAGGTCAGAGGAAGTGTAACCCTCGCTGCCTCGGGGTGACTGGCCCAGGCCCCTCCAGTGTTCTCTCTGCTCTGAGCCCGGGCCACTCAAGGTTCTTTCAGCTGTGGTCAGATCAGCCACCTTGGGGCTCGGAGTGCAGGTGGGCACCCAGGGGAGTGGACACCCTTCTGCAGAGTCACTGGCCTCTTGTTAGCTCCTCACTGTGTAAATCATGTTTCCTGTGTGCCTGGCAGGGTAGAGACTAGGCTTCAGCTGGACAGCAGAGACGACAAGCTGGCTGCCAGTCTAGAGAAGCACCTGGAAGATTTCTGCACCAGTCCTCTGCTGCTGTGCCAGGTCCCTTTCACACAGGTCTGGATGAAGGTCGCAGGCAGGTGGATCAGGTCACACCAGGTCAGTATGAGAATGGGGTTCAGCAGAACTCAGCAACTCCTCAATCAGACCCACGTGGCCGCTGGCGTGGACTTCTGCCCCGGGACCAGCCTACTGGGGGTTGGGGTCCACTGCTGGGCTTTGGCCACCACCACCACCCTTCACCCAGCTGCTCCCTCGTCTCTGACTAGATCTCTGTCCCGCTCACAGGCATGCAGCACTAACTCGGACCATTCCTGGGTTCAGGGCCCAGTAGCTGCAGAATCTCAGCTAGAAGTGATTTGAGAAGAGGCCACTGTGACTCCTACCACAGGCTTTTCCAGAGACCTGGGACTCTTCCATGGCCATGACAGCTCCCTCCAAGTTCAAGCACGAACACTCAGGAGATGACTTGTGGGTCCTGCCAGAATCTCCTCAATGGGAGAGAAGGGGTGGTCCCTGAAGGGACAATATCTGTAGGGTCCCCACTGCATGGAGCCTCTGGGCCCAGGAGCTTCCGGGCCTTTCAGATGCAAAACTCACAGTTCCCTTACATTCTTATTTGAGCATTTTGATCAATGACTTCACTGTTCTTCAACCTAGGACTTTCAGTAAAGTACAGTCTTTTAATCATTAAAATGATGAAAAAAATTTTCATTTTTATTTAAACATGTACATTTTATTTAAAATTAAATGAAAACTGAATAGTATTCACTTTTTTAAAAATGCAGCATGGCTGTAAGACGGGACTCCTGACCTGCTTTTCCCTGAAAACACTAATCCTGCCTGAATGCCATGCGCTTGGCGGCGGAATGTGTGTCAGACCACGTCCCCAGGGCTGGACTCACCGCCTCCTGTCACGTGGGGCCACTCATGCTTCTTAGTCAGCCTTGGATGACTTAGCCGATGCGGTCCTGCTTTTATTTTACAAAGCGTCTTCCCAGCCAGGCCTGCGCTGAGCTTCTGGGCCTCTCCTTGGCTCCACTCCAACAACCTGACTAATTTCCTGAGCTGAGGGCCCTGGGGCCAAGACTCCTCCTCTGAGCCACCACATCAGAGCCCGAACCCACTCAGTGTTCGCTGGAGGGATGGCTTCTGGAACAGAAGAGCCCTGAAGTGGGAGACTGAAGCCTGCGCGTGGATTCCGGCTTTGCCCCTTAGCAGCTGTGTCACTTTGTACAAGTAAACTTCCCTGGGCTCCCATTCCCAGGTCTGTAAAACAGGACTCACAAACAGGATGCAGAGAGAGAATGAGCTCAGGCCCGAGTGGGACAGAGATGCATTCAAACCCCAGCCCCGGGGCTTGCTCAGTGGGGGCCGGGCTGTCCCCTAACCTCCCAGGGCCCAGCTCTCAGCGCCTGTGAATGAGAGGCCCTGTCTGCCTCTGCGAGCCTGTGGGAATTAGAGGGTGACTGTGTGCACTGTGCCGGGCATGTGCTTAGGCCCTGAACAAACGTCTTTTGACTGACTGTAAAGATGAAACACACCACGCACTTCCTCTGTGACTTTTAAAAGGATCAGATTACCCTGCAAACTATAAAGTAATGTAGACTGTCGTTATCATTGTTGAAATCTAGTTTTCCTCTTGGCCCTTTCACACCTTGAAAAAGTTGGAAAAAACAGTATAATATCTGAACTTCCTTTTTCTAGATCCACCAATTATTAACATTTGCTCACTCTATACATCTATAGCTGCCTCAATCTCTATTTACCTGCCACTTATCTATCATTTCTTGAATCATTTGAAAGTGAATTGCAGACATCATACTCTATACCTAAACACCTTAGCATATGTCTAAGAATATGGTTATTTTTCTATATAACTGAGTATTATTATGACCGAGGACTTTAACATACATACAATAATATTATCTAATATATAATCCATACTTAAACTTCCTCAGTTATCCCCACAATCTTGCTTATGGCTATTTTTTTGTCCACATACAGGATCACACATTTTAGTTGGTTTTAATGCCTCTGTAGTTCTCTTTAATCTAGAACTGTGCCAGCTGGCACAATGCAGCCGCAGGGGGCTCCTGAGCACTTCAGCCGTGGTCGGTCCAAACTGATTGCACTACAGACACGCACACAAAGAATGCAATGATCTCATTTGTAAATCTTATATTTATTGCATGTTGAAATGATAATACATGGAATATATTGAGCTAAAATGCATTATTACAGTTAATTTTACCTGTCTCTCTACTTTTTAATGTGTCCGTTTAAAAATTTTGAATTGCATACATGGCTCGCATTATATTTCTATTGGATAGCACTGTTCTAGAATAGTCTCTCCTGCCTTCTTTTTTCTTTTGTGACATGGATATTTTTGAAGAATCCAAGCCAATTTTCTGTAGACTGCCCTACAGTCTGAATCTGTCTGCTTCCTGTTGACTAGATTCTGGTTAAATCTTCCTGAAGAGAATACAACCTAAGTGCTCACAGGGCGTCACCTCACTTGTGATGTCAGTGTGTCTCACCGATGGGACCACAAAGTGGTTAAAGTGGCATCTGCCAGATCCCTCCAATATAAGGGTCCCTTTCTCCCCTGTAATCAATAGCCTCAGGTGCCACCGTTTGAGACCCGGTGAACGCCCTGCTCCTAGTGGTTTTATGTTTTTGACATGTGTAGTCCGGTGGGCCTCCAGCAATATTGCACAGTTCACAGTTTTACCAAATCACTCAGGATGCTTCCACAGCACAAACTGGCTTAAATAATAAAGGCACTTACCAGGCCTCCAGGTGAAAGGGGCCGTACACTCTGTTTTCACTGTTTAGGAAGACACTGGCTGGCCCACCAGGCTTCACGTTTACAGTTTGAAAACACTGGCTTAAAATGCTCAGATTCCACTCTGGAGCTGGAGAGAGGTGCACCTGAACAAAGTCTGATGTCTGTTAGCAACGGAGGAAGGACGTCCATCACCTTGTCCACATGGGGTAGCAGAGCACACCTGTCCCCAAGCCCTCCTCACCCTCAGCTTTCTAGTCTTTGCCCATCTAATAAGTGAATAAACTGTCCTTTTAAATTTCACCTGTATAACAATGAGATTTCTTGGGCAAGCAGTATTGTACAGGGCAGGCCCTGTGAGAGACCTGCCTGGTTCACAGTCTGGAACCACCACTTACCAGCTCTGTGACTTTGAGCAAGTCACTTAGTCTCTGTGCCTCTGGCTCATCTCTAAATGCAGATAATAATATCTACCTCATAGATTTGCTACGAGGATTAAAAGATAATTTGTATAAAGTGCTTAACACAGTAGGTCATTTCAAAACGCAACTGTTTTTTCATTTGCAGATTTCTGTTGCTCTGTCGGGATGAAAGCTGGATTTGAACTCAGCACGCCTGAGAGAAGTCGACAGACACATGGGATCTGCCAGCACAACCTCATCCTGGGTTTCACCCAGCTGGTGGCACTTGGCAAGCTCAGGGAAGGACTGCTGGGGCAGTGTGGACAAAGACCTGGCGCCCCGTGCAGAAGATGACAAGGACTCGTCTTCCAGGGGCGATAGGAGGCAAAGAAGATAATCCTGAGCATAAACGCCCTGGGCAGGCTGGGGTGTTTCTCATCTAGTCCCCAGGGCTCCTTGCACTCATGGCAGCCCCTTCTCCCGTGTGTCTCCTCCGGGTCCTCCATCTGGTCTCAGCTCCTCGGGCCTCGGCCCACGTGCTCCCGCTTCGGACAGGGGCCGGCACCTTGCCGGACCCTCGGAGAGCACCGAGTAGATGGCAGGCTGGCTAAATAAGTGCGATTTGCGATTACCTGCGAAGAGGCAGAGTAACTGGAGGGTCGTTTTCCTCTGATTTCAGTTTTCCCTCCGTGGTGGTTTGTGTACAAAACCTAACAGTCAGCGTCTCCTGGGGGGATGGGGCCCTAAGTACTGAGGGACCGTAGGAAGGGGCTGGAGGGCTAAGGGGGCAGAAAGACAGGAGTGTTCCTGTGAAAGACGGAGCCTAGCAGGAGGGTCTGGGGCGAACCTCAGCAAACTGCAGGGGCCCGGAGCGCCCTGGGCCGGGCAGCCCGGGCAGGGCCGCTCGTGCTGCTCCAGGCCTACGGGCCGGGGCGTCCAGTCGTGTGAGCGCGCAGGCTGTGGCAGGTGAGATTAATAGCAAACAGGTGACTCCCCCCATTGGAAAGTGGGGAAACCATAAGAACAAATAAATCCTAGAAAAAACACAGCCCCCCTAGAAGAAGTAAAATACGAGGCCGGCGTCACTCCCCCAGATGGTGCTGAAACGGAAGCCATCAGCGGCTGCCACGTGAACAGGGTGGCTTGAAATAGTGGGCGGAAGGGGGTCACAATCACAGTCACACTTAGCGTTCTTTGTCCCTGTGACTTCTTTCCCTTGGTGTGACTTCATCCCAATCGAACAGCAGAAATCCGTGAGAGAAAAAGCAGTTACTTGCTGAAACACTTCCATGTGAAGGGCTTTACATGAATTCTCTCTTTTAATCCTCATAACAAGCCTGTAAGGGAGATATTTTTTCCTCACTTTATTTATTTAAAAAAAAATTTTAATTGATTTTTAGAGAGAGAGGAAGGGAGAGGGAGAGAGAAAGAGAAGCATCGATGTGAGAGCGGAACATCAATCGGCGGCCTCCTGCACCTGGCACGTGCCCTGACCGGGAATCTAATGGGCAACCCTTTGGTGCACAGGACGACACCCAACCCACTGAGCCACACTGGCCAGGGCTTTAACCTCATTTTAGATACGAGGAGTCAGAGGCTCCTCAACAGAGAGGTTAAGTAACCTGCTCAAAGTGACCCAGCGGGGATGTGGTAGTTCCTAGAAAAAACACAACCCCTCCCAGAAGAAGTAAAATATGAGGCCAGCGTCACTCACCCAGGCGGTGCTGTAACAGAAGCCATCAGCAGCTGCCACGGGAACAGGGTGGCTTGAAACAGTGGGCGGAACGGGGTAACAATCAGTCACACTTAGCGTTCTTATTAGGTAGTTATTTATGTGGTAGGATGAACGGAGGCAGGCCTCTCACAGAGTTTGCACTATGTGATATTGCACAAAGCCCAGCTGCTTCTGAGAGGCACATGCACTCAGTGTCCACTCAGATGCTCCCAGACTGGTGGCCGCCGATATCGTAGGGTAATGCTGATGCTGACATTTCCAGTGACCTTGAAAGGTGCGTAGGGTTTGGGGAGCCACTTCTTCAGCGTTCATTGTGGGAAATCAAATCTAACTCGTCTCCGCTCTGTGACTAATGTTCTTTTCTGCCCCTGGCATGACTAAGCCACCAGATAGATTATTCTCTAATGACTTATGCTGCATAAAACCAGCTTCTGAGCCAGCTTTGCATCTGGGCCTGGAGAGGAGATTGTATCTGTCTTTCAAAACTGGGCTAAAAGGGGGAGTGTCTCTTAATGTCACAGCGAGCTCCACTCTCTTCTCTTCCCTAGTGCACCTGCTTCAGGCTCATGGGGGGAGCTCACCCCGGCTGTCTCCCTGAGAAAGGGGTGCTGGGCTGGGCCCCCTCAGGGCCCTCCCAGGCATCATGCCCCACCTCTGGTGGTTTCACAGTTACTCAGGGCCACGGAAACAGGTGGCGCTAAATTAGGCAGCAAACCAGAAAACAAGCCCCATGCCTTTATTTTCAAGCAGACCCCGTCAGAGGTCCTTTCTGACCCTGACATCCTATAATTATGATCCTGATAAATATTTATCTAGACAACGGTGCATACATCAGCTGATGACTGTCCTTGTTACTTGTAGACTAGGAGGGTCAGAGGTAATTCCGTGTCTTGAAATTGAATTGTTTCAGTTGCTAAAACAGAATTACTGAGCTTGTCTGAGTGCTAATTGTTGATGTACTTGGCTTCTTCCCAGCTAAAATCCTGGCCTTTTCCTCAGCTTCTGGGAATAAAGAAAATCTCATGAGACCATTCCTCTGCTTAAAACCTGTCAGTGGCTCCCCTTACCCCCAAGATAAATCCACCCCTCTACCATGGTAAAGGAAGTTCATAATCCCGCTCACCTCCTCAGCCTTGTCTCCCAGCACCCCCACTGGGGCCCCCACCTCAGCACCTGCACACCGAGGCCCCAAGGCACCCCTCATCCTGAAACAGCCCTTCCCCACCCTCACCCACCGCTGGCTCAGATGTCATATACTCCTAGCAGCTTCCCCCCACCTCACGCGGGGGTGCCACTCGGCGTGCTCCCACGGAACAGTGCAGCGGTTTTCATGCCGTTAGAGGGCCCGTGGACTTACCTGCCTCCCTCTCTGACCGTAAATCTTTGAGAGCAAAGACTCTGCTACCTTCATGCTATATTCCCAACCCCAGCCATGGATGCTGGGCAAATATTTCTGATCGAATGTCATTCGTGCCCATGTGGGTTTTGATGTTTTTGCCAGTTTCCATCCTCTCTGCATACTCTCTGCCACAGCCAAGTGGCTCCCACTTGCTCCCGCCCCAGGCTGACCCTTCTCCGGCGCTCGGGGACAGTCCTCTCCCAGTCCCTCGCCCACGCCCACGCCCAGCCAGCCTCACCCCTGCCGCAGGGACTTGAACATTACATGGAAGAATTGGCTTTTATCCACAAGAAGGGTGAGTCTGTGGAAGTTCATTTAGGACCAGGGGAGTGTGTAATTACAGCTCGAGGCCAAGACGATCACATCCACAAGGTACAGGGTGGACTGGCAGCAGGAAAGACATGATTGGTTAGGGAACCATGACAGTAATCAAAGAAAATTAGGCGCCTGGGGAGAAAGGGCCAGATTTGAACTGAGAGGCAGGATGGGCAATTCGTTAGATGAAGGCACAAAGGAGAGAGAGAGGGGCTCGAAGCTGACACCCAAATCTTGGGTCTAGAAAATGGGGAGGCGGGTGACACCACTAACAGAGCGGGAATCATTAGAGGGGTCATGTGAAGGGCTGTGTTTTGTTTTTTAGGGAGGAGGGGTGTGCATTCATCTGCTAACAGTATACGAGCTAAAAAGACAATTATTCAAATAAGAATTACAGATAACATGCCTAATGTGATTGCTGTGTGCCAATCACTACTATCCTACCCACTTTACAGATAAGGAAACTGAGGCTTAGCTCACTTGTCCACGTTCACGCAGCTATTCCTGAGTGTAGAGATAGGGTTGGGCCTGGGCTCTGTGACCCCAGCGCCTTCAGCAGGGGGACACTGAGGCTGGAGAGGGCTCGGTGCTCTCTGTAGGCTCCAGGGTGCTCCGCATCATGGTGCTGATCGAACTCCGTGTCGGGCGAGGTGATCAAGGGAGACAGCGTACGGAGGGACGAGTTGGAAACCAGGGATGGACGTGGAAGCCTCGGGCTGAGCAGGCTAAGGGGAGACGGGAAGCCAGAGGTGAGACTAAGCAGGGGCAGTGGAGAAGGGGAGTGGACAGAACAAGGCATCATTGATGAGGCGGAAACACCTTCTAGAAGCAAATGATAGTGTCGAGTGCTGTCTAGAGCGATCAGGAAAGGGAAGTACTTTAAGGCCATGGGACTGTTTATTACCTGTTGATTGGTCAGGTTAATAATATGTTTTCTGAGCGTCCCTGGCATCTGCAGCGCAGAAAGCAGAGAAACGCCGAGAAAGCACTTTGGGTAACATGAGCAGCGTTCACAGAATTGCACCTGAGACCAGCACAGAGCGGTGGAGGGGACTCCCGCTGCGGTGTCCATGCTTCACAGATGCGAAGCTGTGACATGCCCCGTATTATCAAAAAGGTCGCGTGAAACCCACAGGTATCACTACAGCACTGCCAAAGCCTCAGCGTCGCTCTCGGCTAACAAATTGGCCTTTAATTTGAACACATAATCTGAGACAGCCTTGACTCTGGCATGCTGGGCCCCTAAGATCGTTTGCCAAAGGCCCAGATTGTATTTCCAGCTCCCCTTTCAGGCTCCGGCACCAGATAACATGGGGTAGGGCCATTTCCGGAATCAGCTGGAATTACTTTTCATCTTGAACCATTCAAATAATACTTTATGCGCAGTAACAGAATTTACAAACCAAGATTATTCTCTCCAGCTTTGCCCATTGCTAATTGATTTTCCAGGATGATCTGCCGAGTGCCTGAAACTGGGAATTTAAGATGATCTCTGCTAAGACTGACCCTTTGGAAGAGGAGAGGGCTCTTTCCTTTTCCGTGGTTAAATAATAAATGAACTGGTATCCCAGTTGCTAAGACTGAACCCCATTAGGGGCTTGGTGGCTTCACAGAGCACGTGCTGGGGAGGAGGGGCAGGACATACTGGCAGTCTTGAGAAACTGTAAGATGTCAACACTAAAGGAACATCGAAACCAGTAGCTCAAGCCCTGTCCTGCGGATGAGCAAAATGAATCCCAGAAATGTGAAAGGGTTTGCTCCAGTCTCAGAGCTAGGTGGTCCCAGCTAGTTAGGACTGGAGCCTAGTCTCTTAACTGTAATCTGCTCTCTTTTCACTCTGCTATTCAAAAAACAATTCATCGAGCCACGGATTTCATACTCTGTCTAGCACCCCAGCATTTTAGCATCTAATACCACTTACTGTCTCCATAAGTACACACCCTGCCTTAGGCAAAAGAGAAGGGAAAGAGATTGGCAGATAAGCTCTTCAAAACACACTGAGCTGATGCCCAAGGAGTTTCTTATGTGGTAACATAAGCTTTGGAAAAAGGCCACCCGGATTTGGAATAGCCAGTCTTGTTTTCTGTGTGTGTTTTTTTCCAGTTTATTGAAATATAATTGACATCACTCTTGGTTTTAATCCTGGCTTCATCCTATCTAATTTGTGACATTGGGCAAATTATTACTTAAAATCTGTATGCTTCCTATTGCTGCTATAACAAATTACCACAAACCTAGAGGCTTAAAAGAAGACAAATTTATTCTATTAGAGCTCTAATAAGTCAAAATGAGTCTTACAGATCAAAATCAAGTGTTGGGCAGGGTGAGTTCCTCCTGGAAGCTCTAAAGGAGACTGTTTCCTGCCTTCTCCAGCTTCTAGAGGCACTTAGATGCTTTGCTAACACCCATTATACCTGAGGAAGTAGAAGAACTTCTATGGGTAAGAAGTAAAATATCTCCATCTCTAACAGGAAAATGCAGGATTATATGTCTTCTAGCTTAGAGTCAAAGACCCTTCAGGGCAATTAGAGGCAATGCATTGGTTCACCTTCTTTGTTTTTATTATAAGGTTGTTTTGCCTAGAATCTAGTACACATTTGCTGAAAAAAGAGGGCTGGCTGACTTTCAGAGGCCAAGGAAGATAGGAGCAGGTGAGATGGGAGAAACCCACCACCTATATTTCTTCACCCCAACTGGGAAAAACAGAAATGCAACCTGGGTCTGTGTTTACCCTTTCAAGGCTGGGAACTACTGTTCTTTGTCTCTTCTCCCCTTGATGGGCCATAACTACTTTCTCTACTGATGTTTGCCAGGCACAGTGGAGAGACAAGAAGATGGCAGCAGGCCCGGGAGTTTTGGGCAGCCTTGTGGCGCCAGAGTCACTATATCCTTGGACTTGCCGTCTGGCCTTATGCACGTCTTTCCTCTTTCCATTTCTGCATCTATAATATGCCTTACTCACCTTACAGATGCCAAGAAATTCAAAGACTTTGTGTTCCTGTCATTAAAGGGAAAAGTGAAATTATAAAGCTGCTGTTACTTGTCAGACTATTATTAGACCAAAGCTAAAGTCAAGGCTAAAGCAAGCTTTGCTTTCATCTCAAAACATGGAGAACTTGAAAGGTACGTGCTGTTTAAAGTGAACCTGCCTGCCCTGAAACTTGTATTCAGACTCAAACATGTCCACTATATGTCCACTATAGGGAGCCTGGTCCCCCTACAAGTACACACAGTAGGACTTGAACCAGCAACCTTGCCTTTCAGCCAAGCAGTAGCATGGACTGACTGCACCACAGTCAGGGTCTGATTGGCAAACCGTATTTGCTGACAAAATTAGGTCCCGTGGTCTGCAGAAGAAATTTGAAGTGATTTGTTAATTTATTTCTATGAAAAGCATAACAAAGAAATAAATATTAAACAAAACTCAGTTTTACATTCAGCATGACACTCTTTTTAAGAAGAAAAAATTGTATAATCAGGCCCCTGTGAGCTCCTTGAAGCCAGCATATTTTATTTGTGTTTAAATCCTTGTCTTTAAGATATCTTTAAAATAGTCTGTGCTCAATAAATTTTGACAAACTATTAAGTATTCAATCAAACACTAGTTCTATTGCCTGATACAGAAATAAAAGGGAGACTAGAAGACATAATTTTTGCCACACATGGGAGGTAACAGATAAACAGATTAAAGAGACATATAGCAAAAGGACATTGTGAAAGTGAAAACAAACTTGCATTGACATGGAGCTTATGCAGTTAGGCAGTATTGATCACTCATTCATGTACTCTCTCATTTTTGTCATTCAGGACTCTGAGACTTTTTCTGATCCAAGGTGGTGGTGGAGTAGGTGGAAGTTATACTCATCTCTTTGCAGAACAAAACTGGAATTGCAACTAAAATATAGAACAATCAACCTGAATAACCAACTGAAGACTAGCTGAAGAGAAGTCTTATAACCAAGGATTTACAGAAGAAGCTACATCAAGACTGGTAAGAAGGGCAGAGACTTGAAAAGGGCTGGTCCCGCTCCCACAGGCAGCGGTTGAGATTCTGGAGGGATATCTCAGTTGCAAAGGTTCCCCCTGAGAAGTGTGGGGTCTGAACCACATGCCAACCTCACACCGGGTTCCCCAGACCAGAAATCTCATTCGAGGCCACTCACTCTGGGCTCTAGCAGAGGAAGGGTGGAGCAGACTAGAGTTGCATGAGGAAAGACTGGGGTTTGTGGCTCTGAGGAGATAGCTGAAGGGACAGTCAGCAAAATCCCCATGCTGAGTCCCTCTCTCATGCACAACAAATGCCATCTTTCTTGGGTGGAGCCCTCTCTCCTTACAACACCAGCTTGGGAGAATGTAATAGCCCTACCCTCTGGACTCCTTGTTACCCACCCTGTGGAGCTCACCCCCTGCTGAGGAGTCAGCTGTCTGGGCCAGGGTGTAGAGGTCCAGGCAGACTCAGGGGGTATCAGTGACTGAATTGTGTGGCTTTGGAGTGGGGGCCATTCCCCCCACTTTCCCATGAACTTGACCAGTGCCTCACCCTCAAAGGAGATTCACAACCTCCGGGGTTCCTGGTGGTCCCACCCTGCTGAGCTCAGCCTCCCTAGGAGGTCTGAGGAGAATCTAGGACAGAATAAGTTGTATGGCACTGGGGCTGGGGCACTTCTCTTCACCTTCCCCAAAGCCTGACAGGCATCTACCCCTCATAGGAGATCCATTAACCCCACCCTCCCAACTACTGGTGGCCCCACCCTACTGAGCTCTGGCTCCCGGCAGAATCTGGAATAGGCTGAATTGTGTGGCTCTAGGACAGGGGCCCTTTTTTCCCTCACACCCAATTTGGTGCAGAACCCTCCCTTCACATGACCAAATCTTGGTCTGTTTGGACCTGATAAGCTCTGCGGGCCTCACACTGATGACTCCCTAAGACCACAACACAGGTCTATAGGAACCTGTCAGGAGGCAGCTAGACTTGGTGTACCCTGGGAAATCTGCTGAGTGACCTCAGGCTCAGCATTGGCACTGAGTTTGAACCTGTATCAATCCGGTGAACACCACTCGCCCCTACCTGGTGACTCACTGAGAACCTACCTCATGCAACTCGAGTACCACCAGAGGCTCTTTCAGTGACTGAGCCTAACCAGAAGTGGGCAGGTAGCAGTGGGTCTTGGCCTTTTGCTGACCTATCCCCAGGCTTGGTGCTGGTGGAAGCCGGCCTTGGTGCACAGTTTGGTCCTTCACACACACACCCAGACCCAGCAGCGGCAGCCACAAACTGTGGATTGCTTTGTAGCTCCAAACAGGTTGTCCAGGCCAGTCATAGGCAGCATCTGACACTGACTGGCGCTGGAGTCTCTCCCAAGATGCCCCAGAACCAACACACCCAGTGGCCAGCTTCAAACAACATCAGAGCAGAATCCAATTAGCTTCACAAGTGGCATATTAAAAATGAGATCTCAGCAGACATGAGACAACTGGTGAGGCAAATTCTACTCCATGTGATCAGCATCTATACAGCAGCTCATACACTGTGGTTGGAGTCAATCCTCATAGTCAGACAAACCCATTGCCAATAGCAATCAAGACTTAATGACAACAGGAAGGCCCACATTACTCACACAAGGGACATTCCTAGAGCACCCAGCTCAGGATATCAAGGAGACTACACCACTGAGTCCCACAGGACACCTACTACATAAGGTCATCCTACCAAGACTAGGAGTCATAGCAGATGTACCTAATACATAGACACAAACACAAAGAGGCAGCCAAAATGGGGAGACAAAGAAATATGTCCCAAATGAAAAAACAGGAGAAATCTCCAGAAAAAGAGCTAAATAAAATAAAGGCAAGCAGTTTACCAGGTAAAGAGTTGAAAAAAATGGTTATAAGGATGCTCAAGGAACTCAGTGAGAAGTTCAACAAAGAGAGAGCAAGCATTAAA
Source organism: Miniopterus schreibersii (assembly GCF_964146895.1). Lineage (NCBI taxonomy): Eukaryota > Metazoa > Chordata > Mammalia > Chiroptera > Miniopteridae > Miniopterus > Miniopterus schreibersii. Next base: position 15,500,725 of record NC_138123.1, on the reverse strand, counting down.
AAGGGCATAGAAACCATAAAAAAAGAACCAGTCAGAAGTGAAGAATACACTAGTAGGAATAAACAGTAGGTTGGATGAAGCAGAGGATCAAATCAGTGATTTAGAAGATAAGGTAGCAGAGAAGGCCCAATCAGAGCAGCAAAAACAAAAAAGAATTTTTGAAAAATGAGGATAGTTTAAGGGACCTTTGGGATAGTATGAAGCATAGCAACAGCTGCATCACAGGGATACTAGAAGGAGAAAAGAGAGAGCAAGGGATTGATAACCTATTTGAAGAACTAATGACCGAAAAATTCCCTAAGATGGGGAAGGAAAAAGACACACAAGTCCAGGAAGTGCAGAGAGTCCCAAATAAGATGAACCCAAAGAGATCCACACCAAGACACATCATAATTAAACCAAAGGTTAAAGACAAAGAGAGAATCTTAAAAACCACAAGAGAAAGACAGTTAGTTACCTACAAGGGAGCTCCCATAAGACTGTCAGCTGATTTCTCAATAGAAACATTTCAGGTCAGAAGGGATTGGCATGAAATATCAAAGTGATGAAAAGCAAGGACCTACAACCAAGACTACTTTAGCCAGCAAGTCTATCATTTAAAATGGAAAGAGAAAGAGTTTCTCAGATAAGAAAAAGCTAAAGGAGTTTGTTACCACCAAACCAGATTACAAGAAATGTTAAAGGGCCTTCTTGAATAAGAATAAAAATAAATAAGAATAAGAAATAATAAGAATAAGGAGACGAAGAAGAGGGAAGACAGAGGAACATAGGTATAAAGAGAAAAATGGCAATAAATATGTACCTATCAATAATCACTTTAAATGTAAATGGCTTAAAAGCTCCCATCAAAAAACAAAGGGTAGCAGAATGGATAAGAAAACAAGACCCAAATATATGTTGTCTTAGAGAGACCCACAACAGAACTAAAGATACACACAGACTAAAAGTAAAGGGATGGAAAAAATATTTCATGCAAATGGAAATTTTAAAAAAGCTGCATAGCAATACTTATATCAGACAAAATGGACTTTAAAACAAAGGCTATAATAAGAGACAAAGAAGGAGACTACAAATGGTAAATGAAGCAATCCAATAAGAGGATACAACACTTGTAAATACTTATGCACCAAACATAGGAGCAGCTAAAGTTGTAAAGCAATCTTGATGGACATAAAGGGAGAGATTGGTAGTAATACAGTCATAGTAGGGGATTTTAACACTCCACTGACATCAATGAATAGATCTTCCACACAGAAAATCAACAAGAAAACATCAGCCTTAAATGACACACTAGATCAGATGGATTTAATTGACATCTTTAGAGCATTTCACCCCAAAACAGTAGGATATATATTCTCAAGTGCACATAAAACATTTTCTAGGATAGACCACATGTAAGGACAAAAAACAAGTCTCAATAAATTTAAGAAGGTTGAAATCATATCAAGCATCTTCTCTGCCCATAATGGTATGAAGCTAGAAATAAATCACAGGAAAAAAACTGAAAAACACACAAAATATGGAGGGTAAATAACATGTTACTAAACAATGAATGAGTTAACAATGAGATCAAGGAAGAAATCAAAAGATACCTTGAAATGAATGAAAATGGGAACACAGCAGCCCAAATCTACGGGACACAGTGAAAGCAGCCTAAGAGGGAAATTCACAGCATTATAGACCTATTTAAAGAACAATAAAAATCTCAACTAAACAATCTAACTTTACACTTAAAAGAGCTAGAAAAAGAACAGCAAACAAAACCAAAGTGAGTAGGAGAAAGAAAGTAATAAAGATCAGAGCAGAAATAAAAGAAATAGAGTCCCAGAAAAATACAGAAGATCAATGAATCCAAGAGCTGGTTATTTGAAAAGATAAACAAGACTGACAAACATTTAATCAGACTCATAGGAAAAAAAGAGAGAGGACCTAAATAAATAAAATCAGAAATGAAAGAGAAATAACAACTTACACCACAGAAATACAAAGGATTATAAAAAAATACTATGGACAGCTATATGCCAACAAATTGGACAATCTGGAAGAAATGGATAAATTTTTAGAAACATACAATCCTCCAAAACTGAATCAGGAAGATTGAGAAAATTTAATAGACTGATTAAAATGAATGAAATTGGATCAGTAATCAAAAAACCCCCAACAAACAAAAGTCTTGTACCAGATGCCTTCACCTATGAATTTTACCAAATCTGCAAAGGACTAACACCTAAGCTTCTCAAACTATCCCAAAAATCTCAAGAGGAGGGGAGATTCTCAAGCTCGTTTTACAAGGCCAGTATTATCCTAATTTCAAAACCAGATAAAGACACTACAAAGAAAGAAAATTATAGACCAATATCCCTGATCAGCATAGATGCTAAAATCCTCAACAAAATATTAGTAAAGATCCAGTAATACATTAAAAAGATCACACACCATGATCGAGTGGGATTTACTCCAGGGATTCAAGGTTAATACTATCTGCGAATCAATATATGTGATATATTACACAAACAAAATGAAGGGTAAAAATCACATTGTCATATCAACAGATGCAGAGAAAGCATTTGATAAAATCCAGCACCCACTTATGATAAAAACTCTCAGCAAAGTGGAAATAGAAGGAACATACCTCAACATATTAAAGGCCATGTATGACAAACCCACAGCCAACACCATACTCAATGGGGAAAAACTAAAAGTGTTTCCCTTAAGATTGGGAACAAGACAGGGGTGTCCCCTTTCACTACTCTTATTCAACACAGTACTGAGAGTCCTGGCCACAGCCATCAGACAGGAAGAAATAAAAGGCATCCAAACTGGGAAGGAGGAAGTAAAACTGTCATTATTTGCTGATGACATGATACTATATATAGAGGACCTTAAAGATTCCACCAAAAAACTATTATAACTGATAAGTGAATTCAGTAAAGTAGCAGGATGCAAAATAAATATCCAACCGTGGCTAGTGTGGCTCTGTTGGTTGGAGTGTTGTCCTGTGCCCCAGAAGACTGTGGGTTCAATTCCCGGTCAGGACACATACCCAGGTTGAGGGTTTGATCCCTGGTCAGGGTGCGTGCAGGAGGTGGCTGATCAGTGTTTTTCTCTCACATCAATGTTTGTCTTGTCTCCCCCACCCCCACTGTCTTTCCCTTCCTCTCTCTAAAAATCAAGAAAAAGATTTTTTAAAAATAAAATAAATATCCAGAAATCAGTTGCATTTTATACACCAATAATGAGCTTTCAACAAGGGAAACTGAAAAAACAATCCCATTTACAATTACATCAAAAATATGTAGGAATAAATTTAACCAAGAATGTAGAAGACCTGTACTCAGAAAATTCTAAGACACGGAAGAAAGAAATTGAAGAAAATGCAAATAACTGGAAGCATATACTGTGTTCATGAACAGGAAGAGTTAACATCATTAAAGTGTCCTTACTACCCAAAGCACTCTACAGATTCAATGTAATTCCTATAAAGCTACCAATGGCATATTTCACAGAACTAGAACAAATATTCCAAAACTAAAGTGGAACCACAAAGGAGCCCGAACAACCACAACAATCTTGAAAAAGGAGAACAAAGTGGGAGGACTCACACCACCTGATATCAAACTACACTCAAGGCCATAGGAATGAAAACAGCATGGTGCTGGCATAAAAACAGACATAGAGATGAATGAAACAGAATAGAGGGCCCAGAAATAAACCCATGCCTTTATGGTCAATTAATATTTGACAAAGGAAACAAGAACAAACAATGGGGTAAAGACAGTCATTTAAGTAAATGGTGTTTGGAAAATTGGACGTGCAGAAAAAATGGAACTAGACCACCTTCTTACACCATACACAAGAATAAACTCAAAATGGATTAAAAACTTAGATAAATGTAAGACTCAAAACCATAAAAATCCTAGAAGAAAACATGGGCAGTAAAATCTAGGAACATTTCTCTTAGCAATATTTTTTTCTGATATACCTCCTCAGGCAAGGGAAACAAAAGAAAAGATAAACAAATGTGACTACCTCAAACTAAAGAGGTTTTGCACAGCAAAGGAAACCATCAAAAAAATGAAAAGAAAACCTACTGTATGGGAGAACGTATTCTCCAATGATACATCTGATAAAGTATCAAAATTTATAAAGAACTTATACCACTCTACACCAAAAACACACACAATCCAATTAAAAAGTGGGCAAAGGACCTGGAAAGACACTTCTTCAAAGAGGACATACAGATGCCAACAGACATATGAAAAGATGTTCAGTGTCACTAATCATCAGAGATGCAAATTAAAACCACAATATCAGCTCACACCTGTCAGATGCCACCATCAATAAATCAACAAACAAGAAGTGCTGGCGAGGGTGTGGAGAGAAGGGGTCCCTCATGCACCTTTGGTGGGGATGCAGACTGGTGCAGCCACTGTGGACAACAGTCTGGAGTTTTTTCAAAACATTAAAAATGGAACTGCCTTATGACTGACTCAGTGATTCCTCTGCTGAGAATATATCTGAAGAAACCTGAAACACTAATTTGAAAGAATATATGCACCCCTATGTTCAGAGCAGCATATTTACAATAGCTAAGATCTGGAAACAGCCCAAGTGCCCATCAGTAGACGAGTGGATTAAAAAAGCTGCGGGACATTCACACCATGGAATACTACTCGGCCGTAAAAACGGAAATCTTACCTTTGCCACAGCATGGATGGATCTGGAGAGCATTATGCTGAGTGAAATAAGCCAGGCAGAGAAAGACAAATACCACATGATTTCACTTACATGTGGAATCTAATGAACAAAATAAACTAGCAAATGAAATAGAAAGAAACTCATAGATACAGAAAACAGACTGACAGCTGTCAGGTGGGAGCCCGGTTGCAGGGCCGGGTGAAAAAGTTGAAAGAATTAAGCAAATGGCAATAACAACAAAAACCCCAAATTCGAAACTCATAGACACAGACAATAATATGGTGACTGCCAGAGGGAAAGGAGGGTGTCGGGAGGTAGAAGAGGGTGGGGGGATAAATGGTGAGGGAAGGAGACTGGACTTGGGGTGGTGAGCACACAACACAAAATACAGATGCTGTATTACAGAACTGTGCACCTGAAACCTGTATAATTTTATTAACCAATGTCTCCCCAATAAATTCAATAAAAATTTTTTAAAAAAGAACTATGAGACAATAAATTTTTCGTGTTTAAGTCACCCAGTCCTAGCAAACTAACAAAATTCAGAGACCTAGTGGGTGAGGGTCAGGCGAGCTGGTCAGCAGGAAACCCGGGAGAACGGGATGTGCCAGAAGCCAGGGAGGCTGCGCTGGGAGGGGATGGTAGCCGTGCCCAGCGCTGCCGAGGAGTCAGGTAAGTGAGGACAGAGGGCAACTTCTACAGGGGAGCGTGTGTCTCCGGTGACGTTTAAAGAGCAGTTTTCTGGAAGGAAGGAGCCAGAGCCACCTGGAACAGGAGGCAGAGGGGAGAGTTCACAGGTTTCCGGGAGAGGCAGCTGCAGCTGGAGGGGAATTTAGGATCCAAGGGTTTTTGTAGGGAAATCATTTGTCTGCTGGTGAGACTGACGGAGGGAGGAAGGGATGGTGCTGGAGACAGGAGATAGTGAGGGGACAGCTCGCCCCGCTGCCGACAGGCACTCAGGCTGGCGAGGAGAAGGGTGAGAGTGAGGGCAGAGGAGCCGATGTTAAATTTAGTTTAGCTTCTTCTTTTTTTTTAATTTGTTAATTCTCATCTGAGGATATTTTTTCCATTGATTTTTTTTTAGAGAGTGGAAAGGAGGGAGGGATGGGGAGAGAGAGTGACATCGATGGGAAAGAGACACATCAACTGGTTGCCTCCGCACTCACCCCGATCGGGGCTGGGGATCGAACCTGCAACCATGTATGTGCCCTTGACCAGGAATCGAACCCACGACCTTTCGGTGTGTGGGCCGATGTCCTAACCGCTGAGCCACACAGGCCAGGGCTAGTTTGGTTTCTTGGGCTCTCAGTAATTGAATAGAATTTAAGCAAAGGAGAGTGAAAAATAAAAACCTTATGACTGATCAAATGTGAAGTCCAGACTGGAAAAAGTGTGCCCTGGTGGCAGGGGGCGGTGGGGAGCAGCAGCGGATAGCGCAGTTTGCAGTGGCGGAGTGGACACTGCGGGGGCGGGAAGGAGCCCCTTCCCCAGCTGGGCCGGAGCGGGAGCTGGAATTCAGAGCAGGCGGGAGGGAGGCTCACTCCAGACCACTGGGGAGCTGTCCCTGCTGCGGCTCACAGAGCAGCGGGGCCGATGGCAAAGGTCAAGGCAATGGTAAATTCGGAAAATAGTGACTCTGGGAGCTCAAAGTCTTTTGTAGTTAATGTGAAGGCGGGAGATAGGTAGCCTTTCACTTTATTCCCCCACCTACCTGGAGTTGAGGCCCTGACCCTGGAGGAGGAGCTCTGGGAGTTCAGGAGCAGCATGACATCACCACCTGGCAGCTATGGACCTTTGGTGAATTACATCACCATCACCATCACCATGACATCATCATGAATTTATTGAATGCTTGCCAGGCGCCAGGCACTGAGCTGAGTGCTCAGTCCTCAGGCAGAACTGGCAGGTGCGGGCAGTTAGCACTGGCACCTTGCTCAGGAGGACGCTGGGGCTGGGGCGGGTAAGCGACATGAAGTACAATAGAGGCCACTCGCTCCAAGTGGTGAAGCCACCTTAGTGTGACAGAGGCAGCCCCTGAAGCTGCGATTACTCATCTCCTCTGAGCCTCAGTCTGCTTGCCGTCCGAGGGACTGAAACCACCTCCGCGCAGGGGTGTTCCACGGGTTACGTGACCTAGTGTGAAAGTGGGCGCCCCGCAAGGTTAGCTGTGACTACGCTGGAAATGTTGACGTTTTAGCGAAGGACCGCAGGGGGAGAATGTGTGTTTGCACGAGAGTTTGTATGTGCGTGTGAGAGGGAGGAAAAGAGCAATAATGATCGTAAGGTCGTAAATTAGAGTCGGTGACATTTTGAATATCCGTCAGAGAGGTTTTGTGTGAGGTGTTTGCCTTAACACCTCAAGGCCTGTGACCTACAGCCGTTCTTCAAGAGGCTGAGAACAGGGTGAGGTGAATGAGGCACTAGCCTCCCATGTAACATAAGGGGACCCAAAAACTCAGTTATCAAGGTAAATTGTGTATAAATTTAAATCATATTATATATAAACAGTTTACACCTCTGAATGTGCTGGTTCTATGAAAGCATGTGTTCATCCCGTAGCATTTTAAGATGGATTTTGGTATTTTAACTTACTACTAATGGGTGAAATGAATGATCTTTCCACTTTTGCCTTACTTGGAGACTTATTTGGAAATAGTATCTACATTTCTATTGCTCTTGAGTTCTGTCCAAAGAGTAGTTCGAAATTTTGTGTTTATTTTTTTAATTGATCTATAATTGACATATAACGTTATATCAGTTTCAGGTGTACAACTTAATGATCCAATATTGGTATCTATTGGGAAATGATCACCACAATGAGTCTAGTTAACATCCATCACCACACAGTTATAAATTTGTTTTTCTTGTGACAAGAACTTTTAAGATCTACTCTCTTAGCAACTTTCAAACATACAATACAGTGTTATTAACCGTAGTCACCATGCTGTGCCTTACATCCCAGGACTCGCACCTCACTTTCTCCAGCTCACCAAATGTCCTGGCCAGGCAGTCTCTTTGTTATTGGAATTTCATCCTAACTGCATCACCCAAGCTCTTAGCTCTCTTCTCTCTCAGCAGCCTCAGCCAACCTGCCCCACACTTCATCAGTAACCAAGTTGTACCAGTTTTACCTCTTAAAGATTCTTGAAACTGTCCTAGACCCTCACTCTCTGTTACCTGTGCCCCAGGTAAGAGCCTTATTATATTTCACTTGTCTCCCTGCCACCAAATGTGTCCTCCTTAGTTCCACCCCCCCTGTCCCCTGCTCCCCATTCATTCAACCAGTGTTTATTGAGCATCTACTAAGGAGGAGGTTTTGGGGATATAGCTGTGAACCAAAAAGGTTCATTGTCTCTGTTCTTATTGAACTTACCAAGAGGTGGGGAGACAGAAAATACCAAAGTAAGCAAAGAAATGTGTAATTACGTGTAGTAATGAGCACTGTGAAGGGACTCAGCAGGATGCTGTGAGAAAAATAGAGGTGGGCAAGGAAGAGCTCCTAAGGATGTGGTTTTTAAGCTCAAGTCAGCAAGGACAGGAAGGAGTAGAAGAGAAGCCATCCGGGACTCAGGCAGGGGCCCTGCCCACGCAGGCTCCAGAGGGTGGAGAGGGAAAGAGAGGCCCGTAGCATTTGCTGGGGAGGCAGGCAGAGGCGGGGCAGGTGGACTCAGGTCAGACAGGGTTAGGAATTAGATTTTGTTCTCAGTACGGTACCGTGGCCTGGAGAAAGGGAGTGGTGGCATGCTGAGATGTGCTGACATTCACGGGGAGCGTCCAGGCTGCCAGGCGGAGGCTGCTTGGGAAGAGAAGGGGAACAGTCCCAAGTGGTTGGGACAAGCCTTAGGGTATTTAACTCTTCTTTTTTGGAAATATTATCCTTTACCCCATTTTATAGCTGAGGAAACTGAGGTTCTGAGCTAGAAGGTGGACCCATGTCTGTGCTATCCCAGAGTCAGAACTTAAAACCCTGGCCTCTCCTGGGCTCTTGTGCTCAGTGACACGGAACTTCCCAATGGGCGACAATGGAAAAGGCAACAGGGAATTTTTTTTCACCCACTGTAGACGGGAAGGCTCACCATGCCATCTTTTTAGAAAAAAGCCCAGGCCCTGTGAGACGTGTGTCCTTAGAGTCCCCCATTCCAGTTTCAGGAATCCTAAAAATATAAATCAGCTCCTGGGCAAAGATATCCAAATAAGTCTTGTTTATTAGTGTTTGTAATAGTAAAATAGGGCATTGACAAAACAGACCTCAGTGCTGTGCAGTTAATGGAACGACTACAATATATTGCCCAATGAGAAAACTGGCTTAACAAAAAATGTAGTGTGATTCTATATTTGTAAAATATGTGCTTCTATAGAGAGAAAATAAATTCTAGAAAGATCTACCATGTTAAGAGTGGCTATACTGGAGGATGGGAAATCTGGAATTTTTGTTGTTGCTGTTGTTTTTATTTATTTATTTATTTTTTATTATTATTTTTAAAAATATATCTTTATTGATTTCAGAGAGAGGAAAGGAGAGGGAGAGAGAGAGATAGAAACATCAATGATGAGAGAGTCATTGATCGGCTGCAGCCTGCAACCCAGGCGTGTGCCCTGACCGGGAATCAAACCCTGATTGCCTGGATTCTAGGTCGATGCTCAACCGCTGAGCCATGCCCAGCCGGGCGCTGTTGTTTTTATCTATGGTGTCTAATTGTTCTATGATTCTATGCTCATGACTGATGAGAGATCACAGCTGGACACACCCATGTAAGCAACACAGAGATCAGGAAGCAGAACAGAACATCCCGCCTCCCAGGCACCCCACCCACCCCAGAGTCACACAGAACCTACCATGTGTGTCTAGCGTCTTCACTCAACACTATGTTTTGTGCGATTCTTTTATGTGGCTGTATTGAACTGTAGTAAATTAATTGTTTAAAATCTTACAATGCTAATACCTTGTCTTTTATAAACATGATACCTTAGAATTTATGATAATCATCAGCATTTTTGTCAGCTTATAAAGCACTTTTCATGGATTCTAGCAATAAGTATTACTATCCTTACTTAATAGACAAAGGACCTGGGCACAGAGGGTAATTGGCCCAGCCCCAGCTCACACAAAGCTAGCAGGTGGCAAGGCCAGGACAGGTTCATATTTAAATCCATTCCCTTTGGCCACACCTCCTGGGATTAAGAGCAAAGGTGGCAGTGGATTAAATGAAAGGAATAAATTGCTTACCATTAGTCTCTGTAGACATTGAGGCAGTTAGCTGGGGAAGGTGTTTAAAGTCCTTTTCTGAAAATCATTCAGAATACAATACACAGACCCTTCTAATTCAGAAGGTGAATGTCCTATAAATATTCAACCAGTTCTAATATTTATTTGTCCCTGGAGAGAATTTCTTTGGCTAATAATCTGTGAAAGCAATATATCTCATTTAACACTATTAATCATATACATGTAAAATGTGTATCTATCTATCTATCATCTATCTATCTATCCATCCATCCTTGTCATATGGATTTTATTTGTGCATATGGCCATTCTCCTCTCCAGCTTCATGAATAACATTGATCACATGCAGGAGTTTCACTTCTTACTCACAGATGGGAAAATTGAGGCCATGGTTGGATAGCTGATTCCAGCCACACTGGCATGGAACTCGGGCCTCTGGTTTGCAGCCGCAGCCCTGGCCTCTCCTCACTGCATAACGTGAGAAGCTTTTCCACTTGAAAATATAACCAGTGATGGTCCAGATTGTTCATTAAGCTGTGAGAGCGTCGTTGTTTTCAGGAAAGCCAGACTGCATGACTTAGCTTATACATCATCAATCATATTTCACTATAAGATCCATAATGATCCTTCTTTAAAACATTGTGAGTCTACGAGTCTGTATTATCAAATTTCACAACCCAGTATACGTCATAGAGATTTCAAAAGAAATTATGTGAGTTTGTAGAAAAAAACAAGAACATATCACCTCAAATATTTACTTAAGCAGCAACATAAGTATCCTTGTCTTACAGATTAGAGTTGTCAGCCCTTAAAAGCTGCATGAAATAACTGAAGGGCTTATGCCGAACCCCTCCTTTCCTTCCCCATTCTTTTCTCCCCTCCTGTGGATATTCTTATTTTTTGTGCTAATTTTAGGAAAAACCACAAACAAGCAGTTCTTATCTGCAATCTTCCTACCTGTGTATCCAGCTTGGATGCACTGCCCAGAATTCAGGAGGCCGTTTCCTGGGTAGTGGGCTCTGCATTCCCCTGGTTGACTTTCAGGAATCCGAAGACTGCAGGATCTGTTTCTCCTGTCTGCAGGACAGTGCCAGCAGGTCAGAGGACAGTGGAGAAGCCTGCTTATTTTCCCAGGGACCCTGGCCAGGTACTTTCGCACTCCTAGCTCTTCCTGGTCAGCCCCGCACAGCAGCCTTGACCCGCAGCCTTGACCTGCAGCAGGCTTCCCTCTGCCCTCCCTGGCGGCTTTCCATGCCTCCTCTTTGAGAGTCTGTGAATCTCTCTTCACAATTACCTTTTTTATAAACAGCCATGGGGTGTGGGGGTTAAATAAACAGATGAATGAGATCTTGGAGCTCTTGCCCTTCTAATGACCTTTAGACATAAGGGAAATACTGGCAGCAATGCAAGGAGCCCTCAGAGCTCTGGACTTTCCCTGTCCCAGGGCAGGGTCCTCAGGGCGGTGTGGTCCCCTAGGTGCACAGCTTGAGTGCTGAGTAGTAGCCCAGGGGGCTTTCAGTGGGGATTCTACCACTTAGAACAAGCCACATGGCACGAACACTGCCTCTCCTGCAGAATCGGCTGAGCCTGGACTCTAGTCTGCTGACCTGGACTGTAGCAGAGACTGGCACCCTCAGAGGTGGTCACGTGTCCTTAGATTCAGAAAAATCGGGGCACAGCACCAGGGAAAGCTTGAGTGAGGGGCTTCGGGAAGGGAGTGGCAATGGCCTACAGTGATAATGACCTTTGAGGAGGTCAAGGGTGAAAACAAGCCTGAGGCTGGTGCAGATGAAAATGGGTTCATCAAGGGGAGGGGTTCCCAGCAATGCTGCTACCTGAAGGAGGGGCAGGGTCTCTAGGGAGACCCCCACTCTTGACCTCTCCCTGAAGTCCAAAGGCCTTAAGAAATCCTCTTTTTCAAAAGGTGTTGCTCTTGGCCAACACTTTAGTATATCTGCTAACAATTTTGTTAGGCTCTTGAATGATAATCACCACATTTTGGATGTTTACCTCTGGGGAGGGGCCACAGAATTCTCAAACCAAGAGAACTGATGATCCTGATGGGGACCAACCTGGCCCTGGCCCTGCAGGAGAATGTGGGTACTGACTCACAGGAGCTACCACCAAACCACTGACTGGAAATCCCCACTGCAGCTACCCTGCAAAGGAATTGGACTTGATTTGCCAAATTCCCCATGTGACCCAGGCATGGCCACCTGCCAAAGAGCTGGAGGGAGAGAAGGCCACTTGCCTTCCTGGCAACACAGATTTCCAAGCCCCATCACCGAATGAAAAAGCAGCATAGGGCTTCCAAGGAGCCGTTTCCAGACCCGATTTGGCTTTGATAAGAGCGGCTGTCACACCGGAGTGTTTGGTGCATCGCCTCTTCTGGCAGCTCATCCATTCTTCATTGGGAAGCTGTGTCCTGAGGCTCTTGCGGTGCATGAAGCTACTGCATCTTCCTCCGGTGACATCAGGGAGTGCAGCAGGATTGGCCTTGGCCTTCTCATGGGGTTCAGGCTGTTTGACTCCACTGTGCATGTTTTCTAATGCCAGGACAATGATCCTACCCCAAGTCAGCTGAACAGAAGCCAGAAGTTAACTGCAAAGAAGCGGCCCAGCTTGCTTAAGGGTACAGAGCCCAGTTTCACCGCAGAGTAGGTGGCTGCTAGTCACCGTGCAGTGAAGGTGCCTGCAGAGTGACTACGAAAGGGAAGAGCTCCTTGCTCTCCTGAGGAAGGTAATAACTGTGCAGGTGGGTTAAAGTGTTTCTGAGACTTCCCAGTGCCAGCCAAGAGCGTGGCAGCTTTGGTGGGCAGGTTGGGTGCAGGCTGAAAGCTTTTGAACCGCTGAGAAAGGTAATTAGCAGATGGGCTCCTGGCAGCCCTGGTGCTCTCAGGAGCTGGCTCCTGCACACCGCTTGCCCAGAGGGGCCAAACACTGAGGAAAGGAAGGGGAATGAAGGTCCTACTCTGGAGTGGGGTGAGCCAAAGTCCCTCATTAGAGAGATTCCTGCTCTGATTCTTGGGTGCCAGTAAACTAGGATTGTTGGGCTGGGGCATGGTGTAATTACAAGGACTCACTCAATAATTGGGTGCGGATGGGCTCATGTGCGATGTTATTAGACAAGGTGCAGCAATCCCAGCCTATCCCAAATGCACTCATAATCTCCCCTCCCCTCCCCTCCCCTCCCCTCCCCTCCCCTCCCCTCCCCTCCCCTCCCCTCCCCTCCCCTCCCCTCCCCTCCCCTCCCCTCCCCTCCCCTCCCCTCCCCTCCTCTCCTTCTTTCTGCTCACTGCTGGCCTTCTCTAACTCTCCAGCTTCTATTCTATTCAAGGGCATCCCGAGACCCTCCTTACCCCCTTGTCTTAGAGACTAGAGACGGGTCTGGCAGGAGGAGGGAGTCAGCACAAGAGCAAGAACTGGAGAGAGAGAAGGGATAGACGAGAAGTTCCATGCCTGGAGTTGTACGGAGGGGAAACACTATGGATAAGATCCAAGGGAAAGCTGGGAAGAGTCGGAAATCCTGCCAAATTGGGAGGGGGCTGAGGCTAGTGCGGAGGCCGGGAGTTTAGAGAAAGGGAGGTAAAGAACACGTCCAAGCAGGGGCAAGGTCGGGAGGGGTCTTGAGTAACTGCTCTCAGCCGAGAGACCTGGAGAGCACATGGCTTGTCAGCCTGGCTGGGGGAGGTGGGTGGGGGGTGAAGAGATAACTCCGGGGAGCCAGGCCACAGGCTGGAGCTACCCTCCCCTCCATGAGCCTTCTCCCCCCCCACCCCTCGTCGGTTCCCACATCCTCTCAGCACAGGCCCTCAGCATCTCAGTCTTGGGAAATTAAAAAAGTTTCCTCACCAGTGTCCCTGCCTCTAGTCTCTTTCCCTTCCAACCCATTCTTCACACGACTGCCAAGCATTAGCTTTCTAAAATTCAAGTTTGGTCATGTCCCCAAGCTTAAAGGACACTAGCCGCTTCCCATCGCCTGCAGAATAAAGCCCAAACTTCTTGCATAGCACGCCAGAGGCTTCAGGATCTGCCCCCTCCCCACTGTGGCTCTATCTCCTGTAACTCACCTGCAAGCTCCCAGGCATCAGGGTTATTTGCTGTTCCCTGAATATGACCTTGTCATTGCCTTGTTACTCCCTCAGCCCACAATGCCGCTTCTCCGGTCATGCCTTCCGGGCCTCTCCTCATCTTCAGGACAAAGCCTCCTCTTCTGAGAAGCCTTCGGCAGCCTCATCTCATCCCTCCAGACCAGGGTTAATTGTTCTGTCTGCTAGTCTGTCTCTCTCTGTAGGTGAACGTGTGTGATAAAATGTACCCTTTTCAGGGTAGTTCTGCGACATTAAGCGCATTCATGTTTTTGTGCAAGCGTCATCGCCATCCATCTCCAACTGAAACTGTTCCCACAAAACACTAACTCACGTGTCCCCTCCCCCAGCCCTTGCCACCCACCCTTCTACTTTCTGTCTGAATTTGACTCCTCTAGGCGCCTCATATAAGAGGAATCATGTATGCATATCCCTTTGTGACCGGCTTGTTTCATTTAGCACAAACCCTCAAGGTCCATCATGTTGGTGCCTGTGTCAGAACTTCCTTTTTGAGGCTGAATAATATTCCATTGTGATATAACACATGCTGTTTATTCATTCAGTCGTCTACGGACACTTGGGCTGCTTCCACCTTTGGAATATTGTGGATGCTGCTGCTGTGAACATCAGTGTTACGTACATTTGAGTCCCTGCTTGCTTTTCTTTCTTTTCTTTTTTTAAATAATTTTTTATTGCTTTTTAGAGAAAGAGGAAAGGAGAAGGAGAGAGAGAGAAACATCGATCAGCTGCCTCCTGAACACTCCCTCCCAGGGCTCAAGCCCTCAACCTGGGGTGTGCCCTGACCAGGAACTGAACCAGCAGCCCTTCTGTGACTGAGACAACGCCCAGCCAACTGAGCCACAGCAGCCAGGGTGAGTCCCTGATTTCAGTTCTTTTAGGGCTATATCTAGAATGAAATTCCTAGATTGTATGGTAATTCTAACTTCTATTCTGTTTCATCAAAGGTAATTGTGCATGTTAAGTGTGCAAACAGTAATGTACATTCTCTGGGAGTAATGTTAGGCAACAAAGCATGGCAAAGACCCTGCAAAGAATACTTGACTCTTTCTTGCAGCAAAAGTGTGGTTTCCACACAGAGAAGTTGGAAACCAGTACAAACATGACTGTGCCAGTAACACTGAAACTCTAAAATTAGACTCTGGCAAAATGCTTCTAAGAACATCCTTTCAAGAAATCCAGGTAGTAGTTTTTGTAGTGCTTCCTTTGTTAAGACCTGCTTGGGAATTTGGAGTCAAGAAACCTGAGTTCCACCCTGCCCTGTTCATTACTAACAGTAAATTACCTCATTCTCTAGGCTCCAATTTTACCACCACAAATGTCCATGTACCCTCATGATAAAAAGCAGTGCAAATTAAAGCTCTCTGGAAACCTCAAAAAAAAAAAAAGGATTGTCTGAATTATTGTAGTGATAATATGGTGCCCCACACAGCCCTGGGCATTTTTAGCAGAACTGAATGGTAGTGAGTTGGATGCATAGTCCACTCTCAAAGGAGGCAAAATGAAATTCTTTAAAGAATGCAGTGCGGGAACATTGATCATTCCCATCTGGATTAAAAAAAAAGTGTTTGAGTAAGAAGTGGAGCTCCAGGGACCTTTGAAGAGTGATAGGAAAGCTGCTGGTGGGAGCTTAAAACATGGCGGTTGAGCCCAGCTGGTGTGGCTCAGCGGGTGAGCGTCGACCTAGGATCCAGGAGATCGGGGTTCGATTCCCGGTCAGGGCACATGTCTGGGTTTCGGGCTCGATCCCCAGCAGGGGGCGTGCAGGAGGCAGCCGATCAATGACTCTCTCATCATTGATGTTTCTATCTCTCCCTCTCCCTTCCTCTCTCTGAAATCAATAAAGACATATTAAAAAAACAAAACAAAAAACCACATGGCAATTGAGGAGACGTTTTCCATAACTAAGGAACAGGCACAGAGAAAGAAAGCCCTGAGCCAAGATAATAAAAAAACACTCCCGGTAAAGGCAGATGGGTGAGTTCTGTCCAGTACTGGGCATCCCATCCAGGCAGCATCGACGTGAGGTTTTGTGAGCACCTGGAGGTAGAATAACTCACCTGCTTCACACGGTTACTTCTGGCCTATAGTGCGTGTTATGTCCGGCAAAGATGTGTTTCTAGTCACTGATAAGATGTTGGTGCCAAATTATGACGCTTTTACTGAGTAATAAGTCAACGTAGCTTCTTGCCTTAGAAGAACTGCCCAGTGGAGTTACTTCCAGATCCTACCACCCGTGTCCGTCTCTCGTGTTTTCAGAATCTGTGGCGTTGGCTCTGCAGAAGGCAAGCAGAGCAAGGCAGGCGCTGTCTCTCCACGCGGGCTGATGCGTTCACATCGAACGGGTATGTCCCCCTCCCTCACGCCTTCCTCCTCACTCCCTGAAACCGAACGAGTGGCCAGGAAACAGAGCGCGAGTTTGGAACACGTTCAGGGTTCAGGCGATATAATCACACTTGCATGTACGAGAAAGGCGGCACAGGGCTATGGATCTGACAGCAGTTAAAGGAAAAATTAGACGGCACTTCTTCTGAACTTCTGAAAACTCAGATCCACTTGCAGGGCTATCAGTTTATGGATCTGTATTTCTTCATTTTAGAGAGTTCAGAAGTCGCCTGGAAAATAGAAAGGAATATGTAGTATGTATTAAAGGTGGCATTTCTAATTACAGGGGGAAAGATGAACATAATGTGTGGTGTTAAAATAAGGGACTATCCACTTGGAGGAAAATATTTTCCCCTTTAAATGGTGTCTTCACACGAATTCTCAGGCATCTGGTTAGCGAGCCAGGAAACAGAGTTAGCACCAGGGTGAATATTGTTGGTACTCAACCATTTCCCACCATCTGTTGCTTAAACCAGTCCCCAGTGGCCAAGGATCTGTCTTATTTTCAAAGACATCTATTATATTCCTAACTTGAATTTATCAGTTTCAGGAAGCCCCCACATACCAGCAAGTTCATTCTCCCCAGGGATGAACGTTCTAACGCCAGTTCTCCTTGAGGATGCTCACCTGACAGCTGCCTTCAATGTGTGAAGTCAGTTCTCTAGCCGCCTGAGTTGGGCGTGGTGATAGCAAGCACAGGGTTAAAAACCAGGTTTCCAACAGCAGAGGGCCAGCGGCTAGTAAACCCCGTGTTGTCTGCGTCCCATCAGGAAACCCTTGGTCTCCGATAGACCTAATCATTAGCCAGCAATTGAGTTCCAGAAAGGGTGCTGCAGGTTGGACAGGAAACAAGTCAGGAGAGGTTACCCTGAGAGGCGAGTGGACCTACGACAGTGCTGTACAGTACATTTCCTGGGTCATCTACTGCTTTAGTTTGGTGGCCTCAAAGTCCTGGTTGGTGCTTTTAATGTCTGGAGATGAAACTTGTATAGTATGAGCAGCAATAGCAGAAGCAGGACCATCATCATTACTTTTACTTCAGATTGCTGGTCTCTGCTTCTTAGGGAGAGTGTCTGATGGTGGGGCAAAGGAGAGTGGAATAGAACAAGGAGAATGTTCCAGAAATCACATAGAATTCAGGAGAAGCTGAGTCAGGCAGTTTGCACGTTGGCCACAGGTCTCCCCAAAGGGACAGTCACTTGCCACAGAGCCACTGTGCCCTTGGCCAGGGAAGCCATACAGTTTGGTGACGAAACCTCCTGGCTGTAGGCTGAGCCCCCCGCTCCTGCGCCGTTGCCTTGGGGCTTTGCCGACTAAACTACTCTACGCCAGCATCTGTGATGTGACATCATGGTTTTCCAATATGGGTAAAATCCAGGAGATTATGGGCATGCATTTTATTTTATGCTCACTTAAGGTCCTTTCCAGGTCGCAAAGGAGATTTAATATGTCTCATCTGATAAACGGTTTTTCTCAGTTGAGTCCTAGGATCTGGAGACCCCTATTTTCTCTATCTCAGTGATTGACTTTCCAACACTGTCTGCATTTCCCCCAGTGTCGCTGTGTGCTTCAGACCTCTTCACCGTGTCGGATGTTGTTATACTTCCAAACAGATTGCAGCACATATTTTATTTTCAGTACGATGGCACCCTGGGCAGCAACTGTACGCTCAGTGAACAACTGTCTCTGCAGGTCACTCCCAGAATAGCTGCATTAAAAAGACAGAAGTTGGCCATAAGTCGCCTGTTTACAAAATGAATTCTCCGTTCCTCGTGGGGTGCTGTTCCCCGCACTGCTATAATGTCAGCGCGAGCTGGACAGGGAGAAGGGTTCTCACTTCGCTCCAAGTCTCAGGCACGCAGGGCTGGCGCTGGCGGGTGCCCCCCCAACTTCTCTTTTTAAAGAATGCTGTAGAATTTTATTGAAGAACGTAAAAGAAGCTCTAAATTAATAGAAGGACAAACCGTGCTTCTGGATGGGAAGGTTCAATATTAAAAGACATCAGATCTCTCCAAATTTGTATATAAATTTGATACAATTACCAATCAAAATTCTAAAAGGATGTCTTGAAATGAAATGAAATGAAATGAAATGAAATGAAATGAAATGAAATGAAATGAAATGAAACAGGTTTGAAAGGGAGGACAGTGAGGGGGGTCTTGCCTAGCCATTCTAAATTTGAGGAGCCACTCGTTTCCCCAGCGTGACCACGTGGCTGCACAGATACTAAGGTCTAGCACTAGGGAGCCTACAGACATTTCCGTGAAAAGAGGCCTTTCAGCTCTTAATCTCACATACCTTTGAAATATCTTTTAAATCTCAGGACTTAGAAATACCTAGGACGTGGGTGGGAGCAAACATGGATGCCAGACGCCCTGCTGCACATACCATCGCCCCTTCCCTCTGCAACTGCCTTTTACCATTAGATGAGCTTGAGCACCAGAGACGCCTGGAGCGAGCGCTTCCCCGGAACCCTCCTCACCCACTCACGCCGACCTCTGCAGAAACACGTTTGAGATACGTGTATCTGCACAAAAACATCTGTGGGCATATATGTCGCTCACTAGTGGTTATTTCTGGATTGAGACCACAGAAGACTTTCATTTTCTATATTCTATATTTGTCTTAACATTTGAATTTATGAGAATTAATGATACTGTTGCCCACAAGTCTAGTCTTTCTCATATACTAAAATAGGACAGGAAGACACACTGCACAGTTTCCACAGCAAAGAAGGGAAATTTCGGTTCTTTTAACACTTTTTAGCTGTTGAAAAGATCGCACTATATATATATATATATATATATATATATATATTTTTAATTTATCTTTATTATTGAAAATATTACAGATGTCCCCTTTTTTCTCCACTGACCCCTTCCACTCCACACCCACTCCCCACCCCAGGCCTTCACCACACTATTGTCTGTGTCCATGGGTTATGCATATAAATTCTTTGGTTAATCTCTCTCTACCCACCACCATCTTACCTCTGAGATTCGTCAGTCTGTTGCATGCGTCTACATCACTGAATCTATTTTATTCATCAGTTTATTATGTTCTTTAGATTCCACATATAGGTGAGATCATGTGATATTTGTCTTTCTCTGCTTGGCTTATTTCGCTTAGCATAATATTCTCCAGGTCCATCCATACTGTCCCAAAGGGTACAAGATCCTTCTTCTTTACAGCTGCATAGTATTCCACGGTGTAAATGTCCCACAGCTTTTTTATCCACTCATCTTCTGTTGAGCACTTGGGCTGTTTCTAGATCTTAGCTATTGTAAATTGTGCTGCTATGAACATTAGGGGTACATATATTTTCTGATTGGTGTTTCAGGATTCTTAGGATATATGCCTAAAAGTGGGACCATTGGGTCAAAATTGGACAGGTACATGCAAAAATATGAAACTAGATCACCAACTTACTCCATATACAAGAATAAATTCAAAATGGATAAAAGATGTAAATGTAAGTTGCATAAAATATTTTTTGATGGTTACATATTTTTTAATGCAATGACATGAAATTTTAAAGCAAAGAGTACATACTTTGGGGAATTTAAAATGCTATCAGTGATTTAGTAGAAAAAACTACATAAAAGAGTCTTATTAAAACCTAACCTGATCAATTTTGCAATAAGGAATGGATGTTGCTAAATAACTTAATGGAGACATGAATTATGAATTGTTCTCTTCAATAAAGTTGCAAGGTACTTATTTAAAAAGCAATTTTTAAAAGATTCTTAGGTTTTCTAATAAGGTAAAGCACTCCGAAACTAAATTTGTACATCTATAATTTATAATGTAGCAATCATTTGGTCTGTAGTTTAATGTGGACCATCTGTATAATTTTGGCCATGTTCCTGTTAATTAAAGGACAGCCCTATGTCCTCTCTTCCACTTCTTTACAAATCCATTTCTGCTTCACTGAAATGGGCAGCTTTTATGCAGTGGGCATTAAAGTTGTCAAACTTCATCTAAAATTATCATTAACTTAGCATTTGGATATTTATTTAAATTTAAACAAAATTTTCTTAAACCATTCATTCAATAAATATTGACTGAGTGCTTACTATGTGCCAGGCATTGTTCTGGCCCTTGGGGTACATCATAACTAGAACAAAAGTTGTGGCAGGCAAGAAAAATAAACAATCAGAAAGAATATATGTACATCTAATGTTCATAGTGGCACGATTTACAATAGCTAAGATCTAGAAACAGCCCAAGTGCCCAACAGAAGATGAGTGGATAAAAAAGCTGTGGGACATTTACACCGTGGAATACTATGCAGCCGCAAAGAAGAAGGATCATGTACCCTTTGGGACAGCATGGAGGGACCTGGAGAATATTATGCTAAGCGAAATAAGCCAGGCAGAGAAAGACAAATATCACATGATCTCACTTATATGCGGAATCTAAAGAATATAATAAACTGATGAACAAAATAGATTCAGTGATGTAGATGCATGCAACAGACTGATGAATCTCAGAGGTAAGGTGGGGGTGGGTGGAGAGAGATTAATCAAAGAATTTATATGCATATATGCATAACCCATGGACACAGACAATAGTGTGCATTGCTCTACGCCACTTTATATTAGGGACTTGAGCATCTGTGAATTTTGATATATATGGGGGGTAGTCCTGGAACCAATCCCCTACAGATACTAAGGGATGACTATAGTTAAGTTTTGGGGGTGTCAAAAGTCATATAAGGAGTTTTGATTATGTGGGGCTTTGGGGTCCTTAATCCCTACTTGTTCAAGAGCCAAACTATATTTGTTAAACAACTGACAATTTGTTTCACTAACTTGTTAGGGATTTCATATCACAGGGGTGGAAAACTTTTCTTTTCTTACCTTTAGCTGGTCTACTATTTAAATTGACGTAAGACAGATTAAAAGGGGAAAAACAAATTTAATTTTCTATGTACTGGAATCCTATGAAAATATGAGCCCCAAAGGCAGTCAGGCAGTTGAGCTAAGGAAGGGAATAGGGGCCTGGGGCTTCAACGGGGGAGGAGGGCAATTGACAGAGTGGTAAGAAGAGCAGATATTTAGTAATCAGATGCTTGCCTGCCCAAGCAGGCGAGTCTTTCAGATAAAAAACTTATCTGTGGTAATAGCTCTCTTCCTGGTGCAGGCTCCCTATCTAAATTCCTCTAGGCAGTTAAAGGGGAGGCCAAAGTTTTTCCTAAATTGTCTGGGTCTTGATTGCTTTCAGCTCAAAATAATCCACATGCCAAATGGCACATTTTGGGGTGGCATATTCTGCTCCCCTTCAGGATGTTGCCCATCCCTAGAATATTTGCATTTTAAAAATTTATTGATTTGAGAGAGAGACATGGATGTGTTGGGACATGGAACGACACTCCTACCCACTGACCCACACCAGCCAGGACCAAGTATGTGCATTTTTAAAGGCAGAGGAAGCGGGCAGCCCGCGCCGTCGGTGTGAACCGCTAAGCGCTGAACTTCCGCGCTGCGTGGGCGGCGTCACGCGCGGGGTTCCCCGAGGTCCCTCCAGGCCGCAGCGCGGGCAGCTGCGTTGCTCGGCCCTGAGTCGGGTCTGGGGCGCAGCCTAGGATGTAAGATCCCCAATTACTTCTCTTTTCTTTCTTCTTCTTCTTTCCCCTTCGTCCTCTGCAGCAAGAGCGCGTCTTAGGAAGTGACGGGGTGGAAGGAGCCGCAGAAGCAACGCGCTCGGGAACGCGCCGCCCTGGGAAGAGGGGCCTGGAGCCTGGGGGGATGGGGGCCCCCCGGGCCGGGCGGAAGGGGCGGGGAGGGGCGGGGCGCCCCGGGCCCCTCCCGAGGGTGAGTGCGCGGGGTTCGGGGCTGGTCCCGCGCGTTTGCGGGCCCGCGCTCAGCGCGCACCGCTCGGCAGAGTGCACCCCGGCCCGGCCCCAGCCTCCCGGCTGCTCCGGCACCTCGGGCACCCCGCAGGGCCGGCCCGGCGACTGCGCGTGGGGAGGGGTGTCCCCTAAAAACGCCGAGTTGCCGGAGCTGGACCCGGCAGTGTCGCGACGCAGCCGGGGCTCCCCGGGGAGGCGCCGCTATTTTAAGGAACGTTAAGTGGACAGCGCGCCCGGGCACAAACGCCCTGGAAGACGTTCAGTTGGAAAATGCATCTTTGCGCTGAACTAATTTCACGGCGGCTGCGTTAACCTCTTCACGTTTCTTGAAAGGAGCCCACAGTGCCCGTTACAGGTGACCCTTCCTCCCTCCCCCGACCCCTCCCCGTGTTTCTTCGACACCCCCACAAGCTCCGGACCCACACGGGCCGCGCCGCTTCCCCGCGGCTCTGACGCAACCCGCCCAGCGGAGCCCGCGGAGCCCGCAGGACGCCCGCCAGTCGGCCCCGCCCCGCCCCGCCCCGCCCCGGCCCAGGCCGCGCCCCGCGGGTCGGCCCGCCCTCCTCCCTTCCCCATTGGCTCGACGCCTCCATGCGTCACGCCTGCGACGACAGCTTCCCAACCAGCGGGGGGCGGGGCGCGGGCGGAACCAGCGCGCATGCGCGGGCGGGCGGGTCCGGGCCCGGATGCGGGGGAGGGGCGGTGTTCCCGGTTTCCTGGGTTACCTGAGGGGGCGGGGGTGGGAGCTCGTGGCGGCGGCGGTGAGGACTCGGGTTTCGCGCGGTGAGGGGAGCGCGCGGCGGCGGCTGCGGGCGGACAGCAGGTAAAGTGGCGCGGGGAGCGGACAGTGCCCGCGGAGGGTCGGGTGCGGGACCCTACCCGCGGCCTGGAGGGAAGGCGGTCGGGGTGGCGGCTGTCACCGGGGCTGGGGTCGTGGCCCGACGCCCCAGCGGGGGCTTCCTGTCATGCTCGGGGCTCGGGACGCCTCCCCGCGGCCCTTGGCAGCCTCGAGCTGCAGCAGGAGCTTGGCGGCCGCCGCGCGGCCCCTGACTCGAACTTTATCTCCCGGCGCGGGGTCGGAGGTCGAGCACGCCGCCGGCCGCGCGGTGCCGCCTCCCGGCGCCGCGGTCCCCTACCCCGGCGGCGGGCCGTTTCCCCGCCGTCACCCGGCTGTCGCGGCCCCGCGCCTCGCCCACCTGTCATGCCCCCGGCGCGCCCTGCTCCGCCCCTGCCTTTTACTTTCTTTGCCCGGGCGAGAGGCTCCCCGGAGGGTCGTCTAGGAGTCTGCCGTCTGCCCCGGGCATCACCGGAGCCTTGGCCGGTTTTAAACTCATTTCCTCCACGCCACCTGTGGGATTAAACTGTGGGGAGCAGCCCGCGAAGCCCGGCGCGGCGGCGCGGCGGCCCCGGGTGGTCGGCGGCAGAGGGGCGAACTCGCAGGCTTAGCGAACGTTCCCAGCACGGTTCTTACCGGGCGAAACAAAGCCAAACATTCCCTGTGTGCTCTGCGGGCGGAACACACCCAGTGACAGCACTTGGTAGTTGCTGAGGTTTGTTTTATGCAGATAGAAAATTTTGAGGGAGCTGAATACGTTGGTGTTGAGTTCGGACCAGTGTTTTCCTTGAATATTGAATTCAGCTCGCATTTTCCCCGGCGTTCATTTAACAGATTGGTAGGACAGACTGAATTGGGCTTTTCTTCCTGCTGATTGTTGGTTATTCCGCTGTTACTCTAAACTTCCACACCCAGAAACCTTAAGCTAATAAAGATGTTGACTCTGATCGTTCATTTTATAAATGTAGGTGATTAATATGGGGTATTTGTTTGAAAGAGCTTTGCAAGTAGCCAGCAACTTTTTTCTGATAGCTCTTGCTGTGATCCATATTGTTACTGCAAAGATTGGAGAATTTGGACAAAAGGGGGCATGAGGAGAAAATGGGTTACTATGTAATTTAATTTACATGAGAGCAATTTATAAGCTATAAAATTACATATAAATTTAGTAAATATTTATTGAGCACCTATTGTGTGCCACAGTTTTTCTAAACAGATAAAACCTCCCTCCTTCATGGAGCTTATATTCTACTGGGGAATCTCAGATAATAAATAAAACAAGTGCTATGTCAAGTGGTGTTAAGGACTGAAGAGAAAAAGTGGGGAAGAGGAAGGATAGGGAATGGGAGAGGGTTGCAGTTTTAACTAGAGGTGGCCTGGGAAAACTTCCTGGAAAAGGTGACATTTAAGCACAGGACTGGAAGGAAGTGAGAGGGTAATTCGTTCGCCTCTCTAGGGGAAATGTTCAGAGGGAAAGGCACTTGCAGAAGCTTCCAGGCAGGAGTGTATGGGCACGTCTGAGGAAAGCAGAGAGGCTGGTTTGGCGTGGTGGAGTGAGCAATGTAAGAGTAGTCGGGCTGGCGTCAGGAATTAAATGGGAATGGGAAATGAGATTGTGTGAGACCTGTAGGCCTTTGTAAGGACTTGGGCTTCCACTCTGAGTGAGACTCCTCGCTTTGAATGGAGAAGGGATATAAACAAACTTGCTTTTTGAAAGGGTCACTCTGGTGGTTGGATGGAGAATAGACTTTGCTGGTGGGGAGGGTTGGGCAGGAGCAGAAGCAGGGACATCAGTTCCGGGATTCTTGCCAAAATCCAGGCCAGAGATGATGCAGCTTGGACCAGAGTGCAGTTGATGGAGTGGTTGGTTTCTGGATAAACTGAGGGTCATAGAGTCAACAGGAGACTTCAAGAGTACCACATTTTATCCTGAGCAAGTAGAAAGAGCAGACATGTACCGAAGCGAGGCTTATGAGAGGAGCAGTTTGATGGAGAGAAGGTTAGGAGTTGTTTAGAGGGCAATAAATTAGACATCCAAGTGGAGATCAGTATAGACTAGAAAATTAACTTTGACTTTGTATTGAAGACACTTTTTACGTTATCTTGGCTCTAACAGGGGCTTAATAACTTCACCCATGAACTGCCATCGTTTTTTATGCTCATTTTCTTTTGGGCTCTTTTGGAACAATCTAGTCATTCTTTCTACCAAATGTAGTTTTGTTTTTATTTGCTTGCACTCAGTGCATCTGTTTGTTAGTTTCAGTTGTAGAGAAAGCCATACCATCCAGGATTTCAGAGCACCTTTTTAGTTTGTTGCTGTCTTTAACTTGAATAACTTCATCTGATTTTTTTCTGAATTATGTTTAGCTGCCTGACTTAAGTTCAATAATTTTTTTAAGCCTCATAAATCTCGTTATCAAACGTGGCTTCACTTAACCATTTGTGAAATTACAGTGGAAATGGCCTGTATTTTTAATGCTTTACTATTAAGTCAGTAATATACAGAGGTTATCCTAATTCTTCTGTTTCATTAAAGAAGCTTTAAATAAATGGGCCATCTCATGTTAAATGGAAATCTTTTATCAAACTATGCAATATTTGGAGCAATAGAATTTGACCCATAAAACTTATATCAAAATGTATCAGATTCCTAGAATTTAAGATCTGCCCCTTATATTGAGAATCCAGGTAATGCCCTGGTTAGTGTGGTTCAGTTGGTTGAGCATTGTCCTGTGTGAAAGGTCACAGATTCGGTTCCCCCTTAGGGCACATACCTGGGTTTTGGGTTTGATTCCTGGTAGGGGCACATACTGAAGGCAACTGACCGATGTTTCTCTTTCTCCTCTCCCTCTTCCTTCCTTCCTCTCTCTCTCAAATCAATAAAAACATATTTAAAAAATAAGCTAAAACTTTAAGAAAAAGAATCCAGGTAATAAGCTAATATATTTTTTAATTGATTTGTGACAGCAATAGAGAGAGATGATAGACTTGTTGTCCCACTTACTAATGCATTCATTGATTGATTCTTATATATGCCCTGGCCTGGGATCAAACCTGAAACCTTCGCATATTGGGACGATGCTCTAACCAAATGAGCAACCATCCAGAGCTAAGCTAGAATTTTTAAATGGATTTTCAACCTAAATATATCCCGAAAGTATATAAGATTATTTGTCACATTAATAACTAATTATAAACGGATCTGGGGTCAATGGGAACACTATAGTCTCCTTGGTACTACTTTTGCTGTTGGTTCTCACCACTGTTTGTCCTTGTGCTGCTTAATTCTCTTGGACTTGGTTAACGGTAATTGAGGGAGACCTGATACATTTAGAAATTTTGAACGCTTTCCAGGTCTAACTGCTGGGGAGAAAAAAAGGTGGGGGGGGATCTTACCTAATAATATGAAAGAGTAATGCTTAAAGTGTGAACATCGTAATTAAACAGGAAAGGAATTAAACAATTTCCCGAAGGCTAGTCATTGTTTCACTCAAATGTAATTCTTTGAAATTGAAACTCAAAATGGAGGAGGAAACGAGAGTTTCTAGCCACCTTCAATGAGTGGAAGAAATAGATAAATGATAAGGTAGAGTACTACCCGTACTTGGAAATGTTTGTACAACTGCTGCCATTCATCTTTAAAAAATAAAGAGAATAGAAGATTTTGGCCATAAACCTAAAGAATCGCATATTTTACATTTAAAAAGGGGTGAGGGAAGAGAAGCCCATAAACTGTACATTGAACATCTTGACACTGACTGATTCCTACAAAAATTCTAGACCAAATTGCCAAACAGTTGTTTGTGATTTGTGATTAGAAAAGAAAGTATTGATTACTAAGACCCAGAATTGTTTTTTTTAAGAACAAGGTATAGTAAGTTTAACCTCATGCTCATTTTCCAAAGATATAATAATGTTAAATAATCTTTATATGTACCTCACATCTTACACTCTGTCTCCCATTTATTATTTCCTTGAACCCTCACAGCATCCCTGTGCAGTAGGAGCCCTGAGAAGACACAGGGGACAGATATGGGAGATTTTAGGAAGGACTTGCTTAGGTATAGGGTAAAGAAGAGGATTCTCCATTGTCTGACTGGGTGAGTGGTGATGCTGGTAATTGATCCTAATTTTAAAAATATAGGTAGAGAAGTAGATTTGGCAATGTGAAATTCATCAGTTCACATCAGTTTGGTGGAAATAGCTGTTTTATTTTCTTTGTTGGAACTGAGTCAGATAAAATTAAATTTTAAAAATAGATAAGTCTGGAGCTCAGGAGAGAAGTGTGAACCAAATAAAAAATTCTTCATTCATTCAGTAAATACATTCTTTCAAACATGTTTGGTAAGGAAGGGAGGACAGTGAATGGAAGCTTGAGTGGGGAGAGGTGATCAAGGAAGTTTGTTTTTCGTTAAAGTTGGATGAGTCAAGGGCTTTTTAGTGGACTGAGAGAAAGTGGCATTGAAGAGGAAGAGAAAATTGAAGTCACAGGGGAAGATAGATATAATCTCAGAGGAGATGGAAGCATTGGGAACATGAGCACAGGTGAAAGGGTTGCCTTGAAGAAGAGCAGTGATGTTCCTTCCTACTTAAAAAAGAAAAGGGAATAAGGAATAGATACAGACATAGATACATATCCAGAATAGCATCCCTTGTCTCTGTGAAACAAGGTTGTCTGCTGAGATTGAGAAGGAAGAGCATGGGATGGAGTATGTTTGAGGGGAAAAGAAAAGTTACCCTTGTGATTGGAAAAGGGACTTAACTAGGGACAAGTGACCTAATTGCTGAATAGTGATAAACACCTTTGCAATCACAAATGTAGAAAGAGACCCATCAGAATGTTTAAGCCATTTCTCCAGCAGCTCCCTATAACAATGCAGAAAACAAATAGTTTGATTGAACCTGGATGGGTTGGAAGGGAAGGTATGCCGGAGAACTTGGGTAGGGGGTGGTATGAAGTTAAGGAGTTGAGGGTGGTCATGAGTTTGCTAGCTGACCTGCTGAACCGTAGGTATCCCATTTAGTTAAGGAAGAAAGCTGAACCAAGATGAGCTGATAAGTATGGAGAATGAAGAGTGTTGAAGAGTCTCAAGGAGTAAGCTGTAGGACTGGTGGAAGTAAAGGAGTACTAGAGCTGGGACAGTAAGAACTTGTGATGTGAGAGTCCTAAATCTAACATCCAGAGGCGTAGCTACTGCAGATGACACGGCCAAAGAATGACCGGTGATGGTGGTGGATAGTCAAGATTAATAGTGCTAATTACAACAGTGATATTAATCAAAGCTACTGTTTATTGAGTACTGCATTGCTAGTCACTATACTAAATGCTTTCCTTTAGTTATCATACTTTTTTTTCACAGCCATCTTTGAGGGACATACTAGGATCAACATCTTACAAGTGAGGAAACTTGGTCTCAGTGAGGTTAAGCAACTTTCCCCAAGGCCCAGCTAAGAAGTAATTGAGTCTTTCTAGCCCCAAAACCTTATACCCAACTACTAAACCAGGCTGGCCTTTTGCAAAGTAGGGTTTACTGAAGAAGAGGAAGTCCAAGAGCTCTAAATGCCAGTGTATTGGGATTAATTGTTCTATGGATAAGAAGCCCCCAGAATAACAGATCATGTGTGGAGAGAAAGACAACAGTTGTATGACAAAGTTCTCAGTAAATGGAGATGAATGATCCAAAGATCAGGTGACAACTGTAAATGTGGCTATAGCATAGCCTTAAAAGTCGATAAAATGGGATAATGGTGCACAAGCCACTTTGGGAAACCAGGATAGTAGACTTATCTTCCTGGCCTGGGATGTGGGTTTAGAGGTTTACTAAGAGGAAGAGATGAAGTGATCTTCCTGTGTGAAGGCACAGGATATAGGGAAGTTTCTTAGCAACAGAAGGGGTTCTCAGAGGGAGGGAGTAAGAAATCCAGGGAGGCAGGAGAGCTCACCTAGTTGTATAGGAAAAATCAGGAAGAATTGGTAGGCAGGTAGAGTGATTATATAATTTATTGGCCAAACAGGTGTTGTTTTTCAAAATGAAAAGAATGTTATTAATAGTTACTCTGGGACATCAGGCATAAACCAGGACTGTCCTGGGCAAATTGAGATATTTAGTCATCTCAGTGATAGATAACCAGAGGAGCTATCGCCTTGGAAAGGGGTTATGATGTTGAGAATGAATGAATTGAGCCCTTAATTAGAGGGGCATGAATGGAGTTCACTTGCCTAAGATTATTCTTTCTAGCCCCATGATGCTGCCCTGAAATGTTCTGGGCACATCTTGTTCTGTAAGGGTGTGGAGATTTGAAGGAAGTTCTGAGTTAACCTCTAGATGAAGATTTGGAAGGCGTTAACATGTCGGTGGGACTTGAAACCTTAGAAGTGGATGAGAGCGGTCAAAGGAGAACACAAAGACAGGGACATGAGGAGGAGGGGAGAATCCAGAGGCCCAACACTTGAAGGAGTTGGTGAGGAAGAAAGAATCTAGCCAAGGAGACTGAGGAGGAATGGCCAGAGGGGTGGGAGGAAAGCCAAGAGATTTGGCATCTCCAAAATTCAGAGAGATTTAAGAAATGATTAATAGTCTCATATGCTTCACGTTCCTCGGAGAGGTCAAATAAGATAAGGACTGGAACGTGTCCACTGGATTGGATTTGGCAGTTAAAAGGTTATTGTTGATCTTGGCTGAGTAGTTTCAGTGGAGTTGTGTGGGCAGAAGGCAGACTTCACAGAGCCCTGAGGTAAGAAGACTACTCCCAGGGTAGACTACCCCGTAGACTACTGCAAGTCATCTTGAAAGAGGAGGTGTCAACAGGATATATATATGTAAATTTAGGCAGTGGAAAAGCCAGTGTTAATGAGGGGTTAGAAACTGAGGAGCTGGAAGTCCAGCCAGTGCCTCCTGGTAATGTCTAGACAGAAAGTGAGAAGGAGATGCATCTTAAATCAAACTTCCTAATAACTACAATTTGTCAGAAGCTTGAATGGATGGGAAGTGTTTGTTGAAGAGACAGAATTCCTAATTTGGGTGAAATACTGGAAAGTGGCATCTAGGTTGTGGACTAACTCCAGGATTCTGTTTTTTCTCTACATTTAAACCTGTTTTATAGAATGGTTTAACCATGTCCCATCCCCAAGACTATTGGGGATGGTTTGCTCTTTTCTAGGAATTTACCCTTGTTCATGTTCCTTTTTGTCTTTGTACATTGGAAGTATATTCTGCTTAAGTATATTAACTTTCCTGTTGTGGTAGCATTTGATTCTTGGCCGAATTCACTGTGTTTAATAATTTGTATTTATCATAAATGAAATCAAATCTATATGCTTATTTCAAAAAGGAATAATAGTATAGTAATCTGTTCCCTCCTGTTGTTCCTTCTTTCAAATTGCTCAGATCAAAATGTGATTTGCTACAATGGAATTCGATTAGTTCTGTAGTTCACTTATCTTAGTTTCTTAGATGGGGAATAATAGTCATAATCGCACACATATTATTTCAACAGCATAATTATTATATTGAGCTTGGGTGAGTGTAAAATTAAAACAATGGTAAGAACATTTTTCTCTTTTATTATAATGTGGCTTATTTGGAAGGACAACAAAACATGTTTATCAGTTCATAAAATGTGTTCATGTTATTGCTTCTGGATAGTCACTCATTAAAGTGCACAATTCAGTGTAGCCTAGTGTAACTTGCAGGACAGCTGCTTCTGTCCATCAGGTTGCTTTTATGCTGCTTTTCAATATTTGCTTGTCTGGCTTTTATTGGACTTTTAATGCATTATGACTTAGAGTTTTCAAAGATTAAAATCCTTTGCCATTTTCTGGATTTCCTCTTAATGATGCTTTCAAAGACAGTAATGCTGATAACTGTACTTGACGTTTTTTCTCGGTTAGCTTTATTTAAATATTTTGGAGAATGTAACTAAAATACGTATTTATTTTCTCTACATCTTATTTTCTTTAAATAAAATCCTAGTAAGGTAGCTTGGACAAAACCTGATTATGCACAATTTAAGAAAATATTTAGAATGTGTCATTTTAATCTTAATCTTGAGGCTCACTATTACTGTATTACTATTTTCTGAATGTTGTACTTTCATGAAAGTTCACAGCCTAAAAGATATTTAGAGTCCATCTAGTTTTTGTTTTTGTTTTCTTATATATGTGTAAAAAGAATGGAGATCAGAAAGGTAGGCACTTTGCCTGAGATGCTAAAGAGAGTTTGAAGCAAAACAGAAAACCAAAGTTTCTTTTAGTTTTAGTCTAGTATTCTTTCTACTGTACCACCTACCTCTTGAACATGTTAATGCATTTTAAGAAAGTAATCTCAGCCAAAAGATGCTTTATACCCAGAGAAAACATTAGTGTTTGGTTTCTGATATGCAATTTGTTTATAACTTCAACATTTTTCTTTATACATGTCTGCATTTAGGCCATAGTGATAGAAACTAAATTGTAATAATACCCAGTGTGGTAGGGAAAAATATTAAGTGCAGGTTGAATTTGAAATGCATGTGCTTAGAAAATGTTTAATAAACATTCCTTTCTTATTTCTGTTCTCTGTCACTCCCAGTCCCTATGCCTTTCAATTCTACTGTCTGTCCATCCTCATGGATGGCTAGAGAGCAATAAATTAAGCAACTGGATCTCACTTGTCTTTTTTGACGTGAAATGTTTTGTAACAATAAACACATTTGTCTATAATTGATTGCTACAACTACATTTTTTTCTTTAGAAGGGAAGCTAATTTTCATTGTGTCTGTAAGAATCATGAAGGAATGAGAGGAAAGCAGTGCTGTCTCTACTTGCAGGGTGTCTTTAAAGTTTACAAATATGTGTTCAGTATTTCTGAAACTTATTTTGCAGAGTCATTTACTCTACAAATATATTAAAAACTATTGATCATTATGGTGTTGCTATATAAATTATGCTCATTATTCTTATTTCCCGTTTAGGATAAGGGTCTGAGCTATGTTTTAATGTGTGTGTTTTTTAAGGGGGTATGGAAAACCATCATGTGTACAGTTGATTTTAAAGAACTTTTAAACTGTATACTCTGAATTATCTTTAACATAGGAAGAATAAACATCCAAGATTTTATTGCTGAAGTTTTTTGTTTTTAATCTAAAAAAATTTTGGTAAGGTTTTTTAGGTGTCTCTTTAGCACTTTCCTCAGTACTATAAATGCTTGCTGTGGAATGGAGAAAGGCTTTTGTAAATGTGCTTATTTATTTCTCAGAGCTTTAGCTGTGGGAAGATTTCCTAAAGGAATTTTAATATTAAAACATTTTCTATCAAAGTTAGTAGTAAGTGAATATTTATTTGTGGCACTGTGTTAGGCACAAATGATTTTTTTAAACAAATAAGACCTGATTTCCCTTCTTAAGGAAAGTATAATCTAGCTTGGAAAGAATCAGTACAGCCCTGTAATACAGTGTGGTGAGTCCTAAAATAGAGGCATGTAGAAAAGTAGTTAATTGAGAATTAATGGAATTTCTAACAGCAGCAACATGGTTAAAAAAAAAATCAGTGAAATAGTGTTGAGAAAGTGCTACCCTTAGGACGGATGATTGGGCAGTATGGTGGGTTATGAGATGTATTGAGAGATTAGAAAGGTTAGATGGTGGGGGAATTGCATAGCACAATAATAAAGAGTTGGGATCTTATTTCCAAGGAATTGGAGAGTCATTTATGATTTTAAGGAATATGAGTGACATTTTTAGCTATTGTAGAATTTGGATTGGATGGAAAATAGGCCAAGCAGAGTGACCAAGGAAAAGGCTGTTGGTATTGTGAGTGAGAGAGGAGATGGGGGCCGAGGAGATGCATGCTTAGGTATGAGGTTAGAGGGAAGGACCAGATCCAAGGTGATCATGACTAATAATTATTGTTCTTCCCACAGTCGGCCAGGCACTGTGCTATGCATTTTATATGAGTTATCGCATTTAATTTTATTATTTACAATAATTTTAGGTGCTCTTAATAACTTGGTTTTATAGATAACTTATTGAGGTTTAGTGAGAAGTCAAGTCCCCGAGGTCATAGAGTTAGTGAGTAGCAGATGCAGAGGTGAACCAGCAAGCTGTCAAGAGGAAAAACTGAGTAGGCCCCTGAGGAAGGGCTGTTCTGGTTTCTCTGCTGGAGGGACTGGGTAGAGGCCACTATGTGAAATAGGTATGAGGAAGGAAGAGCTGGTTTGTTGGAGGGAGGAGTCAGTGTTTGCATTGGAGAATAGAAATTATATACAGAATACAGAGAAATTGCCTGGGCCTGAATCTTGCCTCTGACACTTAGTAGCTGTGTGACCCTGAGCAATTGGCTAACCTCACTGTGCTTCAGTTTCCATCATGTGACAAATAGGGATATAGCTGTACCCTTAAGATTGTTATGAGGATTAAACCAACTGTAGTAGAGTGCTTATGGGAGTGCCTGATGTGTAGTAATCAGTCATTGTTGGTGTTAGCTGTATCATCATCATCATCATCATCTGTATTCTATAAAAATTCAGAGATCCATTTTGAAGATGGGTGAGCTACTTGGTATAAAATGTATAGCACATTCCTTCTAGCAGGGATGTAAGGTGAGGGAAAATGATTTGCCTGAATGGGCCTTCATAATTCCTTTCAGTGCAGCTTTGTTTTAACCACAGAATCTCATAATTTTCATTCTTTTAAGGTGCTCAGGATCAAACACAGATTCTTCTGAGATATCTGGTTGGCCAATTTGTTTTAGGGAAAACGAACTGCTTGGTGAAGGACTTGAGCCTGATACATTTTGGTGTGACTTCCTCTGAATTTTCTTTAAAATTCTGCCTTGCCACACTGTGCCTGTGTTTCCTTTATTTCGTGGCCAGCTTTGCCAGGAGCCCAGATGGCCTCGCCTCTTTGGGCCATCACAGGTTTCAAGGAGGTAGTGATGGAGAGTGTTAACCAAGACTTCATGGGCTTGGGGAAGAGGAAGGGAAATAGGCAGTGTTGTTTTCACCTCCCTGAAATATGAAAAAAGAAGCATGTACACTTTCCTGGGTCCATTGCTTTCTTAGATTTCCACCCTTTCCCCCCAAACCACTGCCCTTTTCCATTTTACTGAGTTTTCTCTATATGAATAGACTTCACAATTCTATATAAATTGAAAATATTTCATTCAACACATATTTGTACTTTGACTTAGCCTAAATGCATAATATAGCATAAAAGTAGGAAAAGTACAACTGTTTCCCCCACATTTGTTGGTTAAGGATTATTATAGCCCTACATTTTTAATATGGATCATCTAGGCCTAAGCCAGCTTTTACCTCTTCTGTGTTGTAGTTCCTGCTGGAGCTGAAGGTGTTTCAGTGTTGCTGCTTGTTAAAATGCAAATACTTCTTTCTAGGAGCAGCACAATTTTTTTTCAGGTCATTTACTTCTTGATGTAAATAAGAAATGCAGAAATGTATGGAAGCAGATAACATAAAGCTATAGAACACCTTGAGAAGTTTGGGGTACAGAATATATTGCCTGGAGGGATGAAACAGCATAGGACACTGAGGCAGGATCACTGCCTAGACATGGCCCGTAGTGCCAGACCTGTCACTAAAAGGCTCTGACAAGCAGCTTTCTGAAAGACATGGTTTGGCTGTGAGGAGTCTCTCGAAAACTTCAAGCAGTGTTAGGAAGAGCACCGGATAGGAATCTGAAGACCCGGCTGTGAAGTCCTATGACTTTTGGAAAATCACTTTAGCTCCATCTGCCTTAGGGTTCTTACCTATAAAATTTTGAGGGAGGTACTAAGGTCATTTTGCTCTCTGAGTGTTAATGCTAGGATAGATTCTCATTCTCAAATAATTCATAAAATACAAACTCCCTGGCAGTTTTCCTTTACAGGCAGTCAATGTGTTACTCTGCAAAAATTGGAAAAACTTTGTTTTGATTATGGCAGTTACTTCTTATAAATGTGTTCCAAAGGTTCATTTCTAAGGTCACTGTTAGCATGTCAACGATTTGCCCTTACCAGCAATGTTATATGAGGTGTGCATATCCACAGGGCTCTTCACCTCCAGGCTGTTTAAACTGTGACTAGTAGACCTAACTGTGAGAGAACCGGGAAGGAGGTTTGGGGAAGTGCTAAGATGGCCTCAGGAGGCTTAACCAGCCTACTGTTTGCCTCGCGTGCTGCTGCCCTACTTTGGGAGCCCTTTTCCAGATCATTGGAGCCACCACAAATGGCTTGGAGGTGTGAGAATCCCTTGTTCCCTTGCCTGGAGGCAGACACTGGAGGAGCGTGAAGCAAAATGGGTTGCTAGCAGCTCTGGTTGGAACTCCGAATTCATTTTCCCATGGGGCCAGGGGTTGTTACTCAGGCTCCAGACTTTTTCTTCATGATACCACATTAGTACCTAAGGAGCTAGAGACAACAATCCAAACTTCATAAGGATGTGTGACATCCTTACAATCAGAGGTTCTTTAATGCAGAATTTAGAAAATCAAGTCATTATATGTCAAGTAGGAGATGAGCTGTAAACAATGGTTATAATTTCTTTTGAAGTTAATTGAGCCAATGAAAGTTGTACACCCACCCAAATATGGTGAATTATCAGTTATTATGAGGTTGTGATTTGTCTTATGGAAGTTTTCAGTTTGTGGAACCATTAGTCTTATTGCTAAAGTGGTTTTTATGAATTCCCTGATTCAGTTATTGAATTTAGAACTTTGTTAAGGTGTCGTATCTTTCCCTAAACCACATTTTAAATTCTAAGAAGGCACATTAAAATATATTTTAATTTTCTTTATTCAGTGACTATCAAATTATCTACTACAACATAGGTTGTAAAGGTGCTTGTATTAATTAAAATATATATGGTATGTAAATAATATCCTGATAAACTTTCCATTGTAAGCCTGTAATTGGGAATCATTCTGATATGCTTAACAGATCTAGTATGACCAGAAGTTTACAGGGTAAAGCTTAGGTGAACAGATACTCACTTGCTTAAATATTGTATAATTTAATTAAGATGACATGCCTTAACTAGCTTATTCCTTAAAGAGAAGTCTGTTAATCTGAACAAGGTCAGTTTATAGTCTCCTCCCCCATCCCACCCAAGCTTCCTGCATTTCAAACATAACTCTGTGTTGTAATTATAAAGTTTGTTTCCAGGTGTACAGATTTTAATCTGATGAACCTGAGTGAAGGCTCTGGATAACATTTGTGATAGTATTTTGTGTTAAGGAAACTTCTTTGCCTGCGGTCTAATTTTTAATTGACCTGACAGACGAAGAAAGGCTGTGTCTTCTAAACTTGGTTATTTTAGTTCCAGTTAGTTAGCTCCAAAAATAATAACTGTCATGGGAACTAACCATGGGACCTTGGACTTTTGGGCTTCAGTTTTTGTCACCCGCAGAATGTGGGTGGAGAATCTGATGGCTAAAGTTTTTGTCACTGAGAAAATGTGTGATTTGACTTATCTGTTTTCATTCCTTTATTCATGGCATTTATGAAATGGTGTAAATAGTGTAGTAATTTTTTTCTCCTAAGGTTTTCTGATTTTTAGTAATGTGTTGCAGAGACTTTGGGGACAGTCACTAATCGGTCTATAATCAATATGTATTGAACTCTGGAGAGATGGTATTTAGTATAGTTAAGAATCCGTATCAGCCAACCCTTGTTTTCAGGAAGGCTGCTGCAGATTGTGGCAGGCTGGGATCAGTAGATTCATTGAGTACTTACTATTCTGTACGTCATTCTGTTTAATCATCACAGTAATTCTGTGATTTAGAGCCGTCTTCTTTTTGGTACATAATATGTTTCTGAAAAATATGCTTTCCAAAGGTAATTTCTCTAATACTATAGTAATTAAGAAGTTTATCAAGTACATAGAATTATTTTAAAAGGGAATTTACCAGGATTTTTGGCATTTGGTGAAAAGAATAGAAATTGTTGTTAGTTTGATGAGAAAAAAGTATTGCTTTCTAATCAGGCTATAAGAATAAGTTAATTATTATAACCTTTTTTCTTGTCTTTTTCCTTTTACTTCTTTTCTGTAAAAGTCACAAGGCAGGGAAAAGGCAAAATATACAGGTACTCCCTACTTTTATTTTCAGCACTTACTTGGAAACTGCATCATCACAGAGCAGAACAGGAGTGTTTCCAGGCAGTCTGTTCTGAGGGGAGGTTGCGGTGATCGTCTCCTCCTGCAGGTGGCCCTCTCTGTTGTGCTACGTCCAGCTGGTGCTGAGCATTTAAAACGGCATGTTTACTGACATTACATAATCCCGAAGATCCACATGGCAACTCTGGGATAGACATGTTATGGGAGAGGAAGCCGGATTTCACACAGCTCTTTATGGCTGTCCAGTAATTGCTAGATTCCCAATCTGCTGCCTGGGTTTTCACCACTGTGACAGTGCTGACTATTTGATTATTCAGAAACTAGCAAAATAGAATAAGTAAGCAGATTAGTAAATATTTATTGAAATATTTATTTGATAAGCAATAAATATTGGTTGAACAAATGAATGAATGAGTGAAAAGGGCACTGTAGTGGACTCTTCCCTTCTCATCACTATGGCCACTGGGCTATTTGGTAGCTCTTGAGGAGGAAACTTGGTGGCTTAGGAGCACTTCTTGTCCTGTTGTCGATCTTCAGGTTTTATTTTCAGTGGTAAATGTAATGTCATTGGTACCGCTGACTAAAACACAGAAGTGACAAGGTATTCAAAAATGCCTAACTGTGAAGAATGACTTGGTGTAGGGGGCAGGTGTAGTACATGTCAAGCAGATAAATGTGTGAAAGTCCACAAGACTGAGGGTAATAGCTTAATTCTGTGATCTTTTGGATAATGGGTTGGAAATTAATCACAGAACTGGAATAGAGCTAAAATGTGAGAGTCACTGTCTGTGGGAAGTCTCACTCAGTGAAAGCAGAGCCACCGTTGACTTGTTTTATTGACCATTTCATTTCTGAAGGCAAAGGAACAATCCAGAGAGCTGATGGTCTAAGCCTAATTTGACTTGCTTGAGGGCTTAATTAGATAGGTAACCATCACAGGAATCCTGAGCAAATTCAACATATTCAACAAATGATCGAAATGCCTTCTCTGTGCCATATGCTGTTCTAGATGCTCTGGGTTCAACGGTAAATGCAACAGACAAAACCCCTGTTGTCAAGGAGTTTTCATGTTAAGAGTTGCCAAGGATCTGTTGTCCTAGAAACTAGCCTCGTGGTTGCTTAACTGCAGTGACCTTGACTTTCATGACACTTCAGACTCCTGCAGGGTCACATGCTGGGTGTTTGCATGATCTGGAGCTGAATGTTTCAAAATCTAAAAATTCTAATATCCTTCCTTCCCACATTTTCTGTTCTTCAGTCTCCTAGTGATTGATTGTATTTCTCCCTGTGTATCAGTATTTACCTGGCCTTGTCCTCTTTTCCACTCAATCTTTACCCCATTTTTGACCATGTGGCTTATTCTCTCACCTGTACCCTCGATTCCCTTCTGCTCCTTGGCTGCCACCGTTCATCAAAGTCCCACATCTAGATCAGGGATTAATTCTGCATCCTCTGCTCTTAGATCCCTCTGAGGAACCTCAAAGCTGAGAAAATGGTATCCCCAGAATTCATGACTTTTAGCCTCTGCTCAGCTCTCAACCCACTAGTAGATCCTTCTGTGTACCCTTGGTCACTGCTCTCTGCACCCTTGTCCTCCTGCTCCTCATTTTGCGTTTTGATACAAAACTTACTGTAATTCTCCCGGACCTGACTTGAGCTGCTCTTGAAGTTTGTAGCACCTTCTTTCCCTTCTTTTCTACCCTTTCCTGTCCCACTTTCTCTCAAGGATGACCTGCTTCATGAAGCTGCTCTGATCACCCAAGTTGGGTTCAGTGCCCCAATCAGTACACAACACCCAGTGTATTGGTTGGCCTTTGCCGCCATAAGGTGGTGATCTCCTTGAGGGCAGGGACTGAGATACTTTCACACTTTGTATTCTTAGTGCCTGGCACAGAGTGGGTGTTTAGTGACTGGTAGCTAAGTGAAAAAATAACAGGAAAAGGAATATGGAGCAAAGCCAGAATTTAGAGAATTGGAAAAATAGTTTCTAAGTTTCAAAGAAAATGTAGGCAAGATGCCGTGGATACAGTGTCTAGAAGGGAGAGTGGTTGTAAGATGACCAGAGACCATCTTTATTGAACAACTGGAAATAATATGTGACGGAAAGGCAGAGGTAGAGTGGCCACGTGAACTCAGACTTTTAAGTAACATGCAGAAGAGGGAAAGAAGGATGCGAAGCAGATGTATGTGTGTCTATACATAACATTTATATATCATGTAACATATATGTGTAACACAAAAGGGGGACACAGCCCAGGGAGAATAATGGGCTGAGGTTTTAAAAGGTTAAGGCTCACCTTTCACACTTTATGTGTAGATGAAAGCAATAAGCAAATTAATAGATTCTTACTAACAAACTGACCCTGTAGTGAGACAGAGAGTAAGTGAAACTTCTCTGCTTCTTTTGTTTCCATCTTCTCTGACATGAAGGATGATCTACACAGACTAATAAGGGTAGAAGTAAGAAAAATAATAGGGGAAAATTTAAACCTAATATTGGGGAGGAGATTGTATCGGCGCCTCTGGCTGCTCTGAGTGAGTTCACATCTCAGGTTCAGATTCTGAGAAAATATGTACATGTCATTGCTGAACTGGTCATCTCTGAGTAATTATGATGATAATATCTTTTTAAACTTTTAGAAGGCTGTCGAGGAATAAAGCTCCAAAGTTATAAAAAAGAATGTAGATTCCAGAGATTTTAGTGAGCTTGAGCGCTCTTTTTAATGTGTTGCGGAATCTTGGTTTGCTAATATTTTGTTGAGGATTTTTGCATCTATGTTCATCGGGGATATTGGCCTATAATTTTCTTTCTTTGTAATGTCTTTGTCTGGTTTTGGAATCAGGGTTATGGTGGCCTCATAAAATGAGCTTGGGAGCCTTCCTTCCTCTTAAATTTTTTGGAATAGTTTGAGAAGGATAGGTGTTAATTCTTCTTTGAGTGTTTGGTAAAATTCACCGGTGAAGCCATCGGGTCCAGGCCCAGTCTTTGCTTTTAACAGGGATGCTCCATGTGCAGATTAGGAGGATGCTGCCACTGTGAGAGACCTAAATCCCCATAAGGCCTTTGACATCATCTGTGCCCTCTCTTATTCTTGGGAACATGATGGAGAAGGGACTATAGTATGGGTAGTTAGTGAACAATAGCGCTCAGACTTAGTCACTTACTGGCAGCCTCGTAGGAAGTCTCTGTGGGCTGCTGTTTCTGACCCTGTTCCACCTGTCAGTGTAACACCTTCTCCCACTGCTCACTCTCAGCAGATAACCTTGCTTGCAGCTCATTTCACGGAGGAAATAGAAGCATCTCCATCTCGGTTCTCCCACTGCCAGATAGTCGCCGTGCCTCTGCACTCATGTGCTCTGTCACCGTATTTCATTAGATTAGACGAGCCATCCTGTTCTTTCCACTTGCACATTGGCTCCTCTTCCTTTTTGCTTACTCACTGTTGTGAAATTATCTTCTCTCATTCTGGTTTTTCATCCATCTCTCGTCCTCTGCTGGACAAAGATGCTGTACAAACATGCTATAATATTTCAGCTCACACACTATAATATCTTTTTAAACAGTAAAACCCTCTCCTATCCTGTGTCCCCTTCAAGCTACCACCCATTTTGTTGCCTTTCTTTAGGGCAGAAAGTCTTAAAAGAGCTGTCTAAACTCCTTGCCTCCATTTCTCTGCCACTCTTTGCCCCTCCACTGAGACCACTCTTTGACAAGGTATCAGTAACTTCCATGTTGCAAAGTCCGGTGAGTTCCCAGTCCTTGTCTTACTGAATCTCTCAGCAATATTTGACACAGTCAGTCCCTCTTGCCTTTCAGACTTTCTTCACCTTGTTTCTGGGAGGCACCCTCTCCTGATTTTCCTCCTTTCTCATTTGCTCCTGTGCTGGGCCCCCCCCCCCTCCCTGACTCAGGGACGCTAACCCCAGGGCTCAGCCCAAGAGCCCTCATCTTTGCCCCATTTACACTCATTCTCTAGGTCCCCACTGCTCAGTACTCTTGCCACAAGCCACAGCCCTATCAGTGTGGAAAGTTCTACTAGACAGCACTGCTCTAGGCTCTCACACCCATCTAGTCCCACTAAAATACATCTGCATGCTGGTGACTCCCACATTGATTCACCAGTTCCAGCCTCCTCACGTGAACTCCAATTGGTATACCAAACTGCCTCCTTGATATCCTTTACTTGGTCTCTAACAGACCTGTCAAACTGACCATAGCTAAAATGGAATGTGTTTTCCCTC
Organism: Miniopterus schreibersii; assembly: GCF_964146895.1. NCBI lineage: Eukaryota > Metazoa > Chordata > Mammalia > Chiroptera > Miniopteridae > Miniopterus > Miniopterus schreibersii. Next base: position 15,459,294 of record NC_138123.1, on the reverse strand, counting down.
TCATCCTGCTCTTTGTCACCTTGCCTATCAGTAAGCAGTGCTAGTCTTCAGACAGGTTTAGAAACCTTGTCATCTTTTTAGGGGCTGGGGGGGCTGAGGGCAGGCAGGAAGGAAACTTCTATTCTTAGGGAGAGACTGTTCCAGAGACACTTCTGTTTCCTCTTTCTGCACCTCACTTCAGTCCCTGAAAGCAGGAGTGAGTGGCTTTTCTCACTTGATAGTAATTTTTAACTTCTCTTTTTCTCTTGCACTCAGCATCCAAAGCAGCAGACACACACTTATCTCAGTCCCCTGGAGTGCTCTTTGCCCAGATACCCTCATGGCCCACCTCTTTACTTCCTTCGCATTTTTGCTCAGATATCACCTCTTTTGGCATTCCTCATGCACCCTATCTAGAGTAGCACTCCTAACACTGTCCCCTTACGCTGTTTTACTTTTCCCCATGGCACTTAGTACTGCCTGATGTTACAGTGTTTGCTGTTTGTCTGTCTCTACCCCACGGGACTCCGTGAGGATAGGAATTTTGTTTTTGTTCTATACCCAGTGCCAAAAAAAGTAGCTGGCATGTGGTAATGTTCAATAAATATTTGTTGAGTTGAATGACATATTGCTGACATTTCTGATGACATCAGACTAGGAGGCATAGCTAATACATTGTCAGTTTTTTGCTTTTTGTTTTGGCCATTCATGTTTTAAACTTTACCAATCACTGTATTAGAGAAAGTGAAACCTGTTATTTTTCTGAGAGGGTCATTGATATGATTATAGGCATCTTGTTATTATGACTTTCATTTATGGTAAATTTTAAGAATAAAAAATTTCTAGTAATGTTAGCAAGTTTTATTTATTATGGTATTACAACAATTGTTGCATTAGAAGTTGAAAATTATAGTAATGATAAATTTAAAATTTGGTGTTATAGCTATAAAGCGCAAAAAGTATTAAGACAGGGTCCCTGGCCTTAAGGAACTCATGACCTAGGGGGTAAGACAACCATCTATAGATAAGTAACTACAGGGTATCCATTTGGTTTGGAAATGTAGTTAGAGGCAAATATATGTAATGCCCTTAAGGACATCTTCAATCTTTTAAAAACTACATTTCCAGACTTTATGGACACCCAATTATTATAGGGTGGTAACAATTAGAATACAGCTGTGTGTAAAGAGTGGCAGCCAAGTAAAGGGGCACAGATGATTGTACTGACTGAATTATGATCTTGGATGGAGTGAAACTCCATGGATATCCAAACTGGGCTTTACAAAATACAGAGATAAAGAAACCATTCTAGTTTAAGAGCATTAGAGAAATCCTTCGCTTGGCCTGGAAAAGTCTCTTGATAAGAGAGAAACAGGTGGGTCTTTTGCTGCTAATGGCCATGCTGCGTAAGCTGGAATCATCTTGGTGTTCAAATAGATGGCTCCACCTCGTAGTACAGCTAGAGGGTGCTAGTCGTCAGAGCAGCTAATACTATACCATCCCTGTGTTCATAATTTGACTGATAATCTCCCCTTCTGTAATTTTAGAGTTAAAAATATATGGATGATTTTGATTTGCTCAGGCGACAGTAGGAACAGGTGTGGAAGGTGTATTGAGGTTCCATCCCAGGATTGTCCCATTTGGTTGAGCAAGTTGATGCACTGGCCGCTGGTGCTTGGCGGTGGAGTGGATGAGTGGGGCTGAAATCTAGCCTGTGCTTTGATAGCTGTGTGCCTGATGTGGGGCTGCACCAGCCTGGGGAGAGATGTTTTTCTTAATTCACATGGAGTCCTGTGTAATTTAACAGCAGCTCTGTCCCATTTCCTGCCTCCAATATCCTCAAGTTTCTAGATTAATGTGGGTTATAAGAACTGTTTGCCGCCCCGGCCAGTTGGTTGTAGCATCGTCCATATGCAAAAAAGGTGGTGGGTTCAATCCCCAGCAGGGGCGATAAGGGAAGGAACCAATCGATGTTTCCCCTCCCCCACTTCTTTCCCTCCATCTCTCTAAAATTGGTAAACATATCCTCAGGCCCTTGCCCATGTGGCTTAGTGGTTGGAGCATCATCTCCTGCACCATGAGTCATGAGTTTGATTCCCGGTCAGGACACATACCCTGGTTATGGGTTCAATCCCTCGTCAGAGCAGTACTGGAGCTAACCAGTAGCTGTTCCTTTTTCACATGGGTGGTTCTCTTCCCCCCCTTCTCCCTTCGTCTCTCTCTAGAATCAATGGAAAAAGCATACCCTCAGGTGAAGATTGAAAAAAAAGAAAGAAAAAAGAACTGTTTGCCTAGATGAAAGGAATTCAAGACAGTTCTGTAGATTTGAGCATTTTGAAGCAGTTGAAGATCATTCTGATTTTAAAATTCATGGTTCAAAATAAACCTTCATGTTTGTCATATAACTGTAATAACGAAATCTTTTTCATGCCTCTGCCTGGTAAAACTATGGAGAAGAGGAAAACAGGTAACTAAAGAGAAACATCTTGTTGCTGTCCCAGAAGTGGGAATGTATCATTTAGTATTTTACAAATAGCCTTCATTGTACAGTACACAAAAGATGAATTCATTTAAAAAATTCAACAGAGACATGCTTTTTGGTGCTGGTTTATTCATTGGCTTTAGTATATTCTGAGTTCTTATATATCTTCAGTACCTTTCACTCTTACATAAGAGTAACTTACTTGGCTGTCCATGGTATGTAGATGATATTCCACTGCCTCCTGTATTCCAGTGTTAAGAAGACTGATACTGATCTGATCTCCTTCCTTTGTAAGTTAACTGGTGATTTACCTGGAGGTTGTAAGTTAGGCATTGGAAGAGAAGCATTGGGGAGCTACAATCAAGTACCTTGTTCAGATCAAATACATTTTCTAAGACTCCCTCTTTTGAGACTCCCTTCTTGAAGCTCTAGGTGTTTTTAGTGTGCTCTTGAGATTCCAAAAATTTATTGCTGTTTCATACATCAGATATGAAGACTGGCCACTGATTTTTATGCCAGACTTTGTTGAAGTTTTTTGTTTCACTATTGCCATTGATACGTCTTTTTTTTTTTTTTTGTAGGTGAAGCTTTATTCTAAGAATATTTGTTTCATACAGTTCATGTGTTCAAATTATACTCTAAATGTTACAGAAGTGTTGAAAGATTGGTAAGTATTTAATGTAGTAGATACTAGCAGTCAAAACTCGGTTCAGTCTATGGTTTTGAAACTACATAGTTATTTGACATTAGTTAATGTCAATTAAACTGCAATATAAAAACAAACATTTCTTTAGTAGAGATGGATATGTAAATTGTTATTTATTCATACGATGACATTCTGCACACTGGTTTAAAGTAATGAACATAATGTTGAGAGAGAAAAGCAAAGTTATAAGAGGATACATATAGCATACCATTTATATAAATTTTTAAAAATATATATATCTTTATTGATTTCAGAGAGAGGAAAGGAGAGGGAGAGAGAGAGGTAGAAACATCAATGATGAGAGGGTCATTGATTGAGCCCGCAACCGGGCATGTGCCCTGACTGGGAATCGAACCCCAATCGCCTGGATCCTAGGTTGACGCTCAACCACTGAGCCACACCTGGCCGGGCTATATAAATTTTTAAAATAATTAAAACTGATGAATATTTTTATGACTATAAACATCAAAAATTATAAACATATGTATGAAAATGATAAACACCAACTAGGGAGGGGAAGAGGTATGGATGGGATGTAGTTTTCCTATACCGTAAGGGTTAATTTCTTTATACATACACACCTGCACGCACACACATGCACATGCATGCACATGAATTCACTCTGGATATAGTGTAGTGTTAATACTTCTTGGATCTGAATATTGGCTGTAACCTCATATTATATGTTCTTTGTACTTTTCTGGGTGTCTTAAATATTTTTTAAAAACTTTAAAAAATACTGTGCAATCATCTTTTAAGTTGGAATTCAGATAATTGAAGGGAATTCTGTTAAATGCAACATTCCTATTAGATAAATAGGAAAGAATGAAGATTTTTAAATGTGCAAAGCTAAAGTGCTCCCTGTCACCCCTACAAGCACTGTTCTGTTAAGTAATAACTAATGCAGTTAGACAGAGGAGAGTACAATGTGTGAATATTGGACAGGAGAATTCAGAATTTTTGTTATTTGTAGATGATAGGGTTTTACATCTGGAAATTCCAAGAAATCAATAAGAGAGTTTATTAAGAAGTTTAGATGTATGATTACTGTATCAAAATAAATCTACTTCCTGTGTGCCTCCTAAATACCAGTTATCTATCCTAGTTAGACTATTTAATGGAGAACAAAAATCCCATTCAGAATAATGATGAAAACTGTAAAACACCCAGGAATAAACCTAACAAGAAATGTGTAAAATCTGTTACATGAAGTAAAAGCAATTTCTACTTCAAGGAAATAATAGGATAAATATGTAAGTAGTATAAGGATGTTCATTGCAGCTTTGTTTACAATAAAAAACTAGAAATAACCTAACTATTCACAGTGAGAGATTGGTTGCCTAGTCCTAGTGCATCTGTATAATGAAATATATGTAATGTGTGCAAGCAGCTGTTAAAAGGGAAGAGAACTCATGTGGAAAGATTTCTAAAATATCTACATGAATTAAAGCAGATAATAGATCATTTATATATAACACCCTGTTTGTGTAACAGTATATTTTTTATGTATATTATAAAATCAGGAATACCATACATTCTCCATATTTTATAATACTTTTTACTGACATGGCATCTTTTGCTTTTAGGAAGTAGGATTGAAAATATTTCCTTATTAAAGTGTCATTCATGTTAATTTCCATTATCTTAATTCCTAGAAGATAGGCCCTAATTATTACCACAATTTGTAATTTTCACATTTAATATTTCTGAAGTTTCGGTGTACCTTGCAATCAGTGGTCTCTTATAAGCACTGTCAGGCTGTACTCGTGAAAGGTTGTTCTTGCCACTCATGAGTAAGCTTGGTCATAGCTGCTCACATCAGCTCTTTACTCGAGTTACGTGCATTGTCAGCACTACCTGAGTTTTACATATTTTCTGGTTGTTCTCTGAAATGTTCTGCTAATCGCATCTGATATCAAGAAAGCAATAGCCCAGCCGGGTGTGGCTCAGCGGTTGAGCATCGACCTAGGATCCAGGAGATCTGGGTTCGATTCCCGGTCAAGGCACATGCCCGGGTTGCCGGCTAGGCAGCCGATCAATGACTCTCTCATCATTGATGTTTCTATCTCTCTCTCTCTCCCTCCTTTTCCCTCTCTGAAATCAATAAAGATATGTTTAAAAAAAAAGAAAAGAAAGAAAGCACTAGCCTCACAACTTATAGAATGATGTCAGCATCTTTGGAAGAAATTTCAAGAACAACATAGTAGTGCTCTTAGGAAGCGGAGCATGGGAAGGTCTTGATGGCCCAGAAGGTGGCATTGCTGGGAAATTCTAAGCGATTAGCAATTACCGTGCTATTGTTTAATTGGCAGTGGGTTTTTTTAGTTGTACACTAAATAATTATGTATCTTAAAATCAGTGACAGATTAAGTGAAATAAGTTAATAAAGTTGGATTAAGCTATTTCACTTCATGAAAACTTATAAAGAACCAATATTATGTAAAATAGAGATTGCTTTTTCTAAACTCCAATAATATTAAAAATAATATTTGATATACTAGAGCAGGGATTGTTATTGTGATAATGCCCAGAATCCTGATGGGAATCCAGGAATTAAGCCATCAGGACCTAGAGTGAATAGAAACAAAGGAGTAGTAGGAATTATTTTTGGTTTCCCCCTTTCCTGTTTACCTACTCTGCATTCAGTTGGTTCATTTTTACCCGGTTGGCTTTTCTCAGCCTCAGCTACCTCAGCATGACCACCATAGGCCCATCTCTATGTGACTTTTCAGCCATTCAGATTCCTATGAGAGAGAAAGAAAATGTGGTTGGCCCAGTGCTGCTTTTTTTTTTTTTTTTTTTAAGGTATCTTTATTAATTTCAGGGAGAGGAAGTGAGAGGGAGAGAGAGAGAGAGATAGAAACATCAATGATGAGAGAGTCGTTATTGATTGGCTGCCTCCTGCATGCCCCCAACTAGGGATCAAGCCCACAACCAGGCATGTGCCCTCAGCAGGAATTGAACCTCAATCTCCTGGATACCAGGTCAGTGTTCAACCGCTGAGCCACGCCTGGCTGGGCCCAATGCCTCTTTGCAACCAGCACCATACAGGTCACATCTTGTGGCCAGCGTGGTGGTTGGCACTCCTGCTCAGGTGTGCTTCAGTCAGTTAGGCCCAGAGGCAGGCTGTGCTTCTTGACAGTTGGCACAGTCTCATGTCCTTCTCACCAGGTCCCACAGAGAGGGCTTCCCCCAAAGTAGGTGAAGAAAAGACTCCTTTTTAAAAAATAATCATAATAATAATTAGTTAATTAATTAAAAAAAAATTTTGTTCAAAATACTACAGATGTCCCTTTTCTCCCCAATGACCCATGTGCTGGTGAGGATGTGGAGAAAGGGGACCCTAGTGCACTGCTGGTGGGAATGCAGACTGGTGCAGCCACTGTGGAAAACAGTATGAAGTTTCCTCAGAAAATTAAAAATGGAGCAGCCTTTTGACCCAGTGATCCCACTTCTAGGAATATATCCTAAGAATCCTGAAACACTAATCAGAAAGAATATATGCACCCCTATATTCATAGCAGCGTAATTTACAATAGCTAAGATCTGGAAACAGCCCAAGAAAAGACTCCTTGATATCCATCTCCCAGGTTTAAAAGTCTTTAAATGTTTTTAAATGCTGGATGTCTCAAAATTACCTGTAACCCTAAGATGAAATTATTTTAAATTCTTTGGGGATTTTATTTTTCATCATTTTTCCTTTGTGAATATTTATACATTTTTTCCTTTATGTTTGTGTTTTCCCATCTTTATCTGCTTTACCTTACGGTTCTTCTTATTCTTGAAATATCAACATTCCCTTTATTTGATTCAAATGTGTAGTAAGAAATAAAGTGGCATTACTTTGGCTGCTAGAATTCTTCAGCTTCTATTCACCGGTGGGTAAATCCTTTCCTCTAATTAACTGAACTCTGGTGTATGGGGAGGGTGGGTAAGTGATTGTCAGTTCCATCGAGTGAAAAAAGTTTATATTTTTAAAAGATTCGTTTATCTTTTAAAACATGTAAAGCAAGAATATTTTATAAGTAATGGGATTATTTTTGTTCCATGGTGAGTCTGTTGAAGACAGAAGGTCAGAATTGACCTTCCCAGCCACCACTCACTAGTTAGTGTCCCCTGTTCAGGTGCTTTCGCTTGCCCACGCTTGGTTCTGCTTGGGCATTTCACCCAGGACTCATTTCTGCCAGGCGTGAATATTTAAGGAGCACCTGTCTAGGTCAGAACCTTGTCTGAAAATTTTATAGGGTTAAGTACCAGTGCCCAATAATTTAAAGTCAGTCTTTAGATGAAAACAAACAATAAACCTCATAGTTTTAAATTAAGATTTTTGTTTTTCTAATCTCTTTTGTAATATTTATTTTATAGCTCGGTCATGAGCACTGACAGTAACTCTTTGGCACGTGAATTTCTGACTGATGTCAACCGGCTTTGCAATGCAGTGGTCCAGAGGGTGGAGGCCACGGAGGAGGAGGAGGAGGAGGAGGAGACACACATGGCGGCCCTTGGGCAGTACCTTGTCCATGGCCGAGGATTCCTGTTACTTACGGAGCTAAATTCTATCATCGATCAGGTAACATTTTCATATCAAATAATTGTTTTCTTCAGTATATTGTTAATTTTAGGTACGTAGTTTCTTGGTTGCATAGTTTCTGAGAGTCTGAAATAAAGTTCTTTCTCTCACATCACTCCACAAAGAAAAGTAGCCCCTTTTTAGAACATATGTTTATTTGGATACTTTTCAAAATGTCTGAAATATCTTAGAATTATAAATGGCCTTTCTTCTAAGATGGTTTCATATATACTATGCTTTTATCCTAATAACAGTGCAGGATAACTATGATTATTAATAAAGATACAAGATTACAATTCAGAAACATATGAATTTGCACTTTTAATAAACATCAGGTATGTTTTTGAAACGTTTAAATTATATTTAGGGAGCTTTTTTTTTTTTTTAAATATATCTTTATTATAATTTCAGAGAGAGGAAGGGAGAGGGAGAGAGAGATAGAAACATCAGTGATGAGAGATCGGCTGCAGCTCGCAACCCGGGCATGTGCCCTGACCGGGAATCAAACCCCAATCTCCTGGATCCTAGGTTGGTGCTCAACCACTGAGCCATGCCCGGCTGGGCTAGGGAGCTTGTTAAATGTGGGGTGAAAGTAGAGAACCCTTTGTGGGAACTAATAATTACCGAGTCTTCCAGCTTGTGTACATCTACTTTAGTACATTACTGTGTTTGCTTAAAGTATTGTATGACCATGTGGTATTGTGCTGATTCCTTATTGTAGAATTAATATTTTAAAGCGAGTTGGAGCTATAGAGGTGTTTTCATCCAGCCTCCTTTTATACACGAAAAACTGAGACCAGAAACATCAAGTAACTCAGACAGGGTTAACTTGAGGCCCAAATGTGATTTATATCTTTATTAAGTTTTAATAGAAAACAAATATTTCTTTTATGAAAGAAAAACTCCACCGTCTGCTTCCAGGGAACTAATTAATGTAGTCAGAGAATATTTCAGTTAACATGAATCATAAAGATAATGAGGTCTCTATAGCACCAGAATGATGGACATTTCTAAACACTTTCATTGTTATTGGCGTTAGATGCGCACTTATCCATTGTTAAATTTCTTTGATATGACAGCATATTTCTAATAAATACATACGTTGGGTAAATATAGAGACTAAACTTAAACAACGCCTCTGTTTTCATTGTAAGCTCAGAAACCTAACAATAGGGAAGTGTTTGTTCACTGTCATGCCCACCTATCATGAAATATTCCAGAATATTTGCAGGTTTATGTAATTCTTTTTCATGAATGTGATTTATTAAATGTGCAACTAAGTGTAATTAAGGTTTTATATATTTGTATGACTTTTCTATAAATAAGTTAAAAATCAGAAAAATTGTTAGACCATGTATAGTGGTTTTTCCTTTTGAAACTTTGATGATTTCATATTTATCTCATACTCTGTTCATCTTACCCCACATTAGAACAATTCAGTGCTTTCTCTTTTTAAAAGATGCTATATAAATAACATCATAAATATAAACTGCCCAGGAACAAATGTCGAGAGAAACTAAAAAAGACCCAAATAAGTTCAGAACTATGTAATTTTCATGTGTTGGAAAAATCAGTATTAAAAAGATACTGTTTTCTCCAAATTGATCTATAGATTCCAAGGCAATCCCAATCAAAATCTCAATGGCTTTTTCTTTCTTTTTTTAAAAAAATATATCTTTATTGATTTCAGAGAGGGGAAAGGAGAGGGAGAGAGAGACAGACAGAAACATCAATGATGACAGAGTCATTGGGGATTGAGCCCACAGCCCGAGCATGTGCCCTGACCGGGAATTGAACCTCGATCTCCTGGATCCTAGGTCAATGCTCAACCACTGAGCCACGCCTGGCTGGGCTCAATGACTTTTTCTTAATGAGATATAATTCACCTATTTCATATGTACAAAATTCGGTGTTTTTTAGTGTAGTCACAATTTAAGAATATTTTCATCACCTCAGATAGCACCCCTGTGCCTTTCAGCTGTCACTGTCCTATTCCTCCCACCCCCTCAGTCCTAAGCAAACAATCTATTTCTTTTGTTGTTGTTGATATATTTATTTGGCCATCTACAGATTCATTCAACAAACATTTTCTTCTTTTTTCCCCCTCTTTTAGAATATAACACAGTATTCATTTATTTATTTATTTTCTTTATTGTTGAAAGTATTACAGATTTCCTCCCCAGCCCTTGACCCCTTCTTCCCCGAACCCATCCCCTACCCTCCCCCCTGCCCCAGGCCTTCACCATGCTATTGTCTGTTCTGTGTCCATGTGTTATTCATATGTCATATATGCATATAAGTTCTTTGGTTAATCTCCTCCCTACCCCCACCCCTGCCTTCCCTCTGAGATTCGTCAGTCTCATACTTCTATGTCTCTGGAACACTAATGTACTTTTTATCTCTGTGAATTTTCTGCTTTCTCTTTTAAGTCATGAAGTAACTTTTAATATATTATTAAATGACTGCAGTCATTCAAGTCATAATTGAATGGTATGTTTTCTTATGGTGATATTTTTAATCCCCTCTTTTCCCCATCACCTTTTGGAATATCTGTAGCAATGATAGTAGGAACAGTAGAAGCAGAGTGAAATTAATAGCCTTTTGAAAGTAGGGCTTATCAATATTTAATTATTTAAACTAGGGAATGGAGAATGACCATTTGGATCCTTAAGGGGAATTTAATTGCACAAGATGTAATCATTTAAGGTGGAATCAGAATGCTAGATTCCAGGCTGCACATTTCAGGAGGAACTTGAGCTTTGTGTTAGCTTCTCACTAGGGGAACACTTGTTGGGTACTCTGGGAAAGAGACGATTGAAGCCCTTGCCCTTCTGCTGCAGTCCTTTGACTTTATCAGTTGCTATTTAAGTAGACTTTATTGACATCTAATTTACATGTAGTAAATGCACAGATGTTACGTGTATATTGGGGTGAGTTTCAACAAATATATTCACCTGTGTAGCCACCACCCACAACAATGTGTAGGACATTTCCACTCTTTAGAAAGTTTGCCAGGCTCCTTTTCAGTCAGCCCCTCCGGGCCCCCCTGCAAGATCCCACTGTTCTGATTTCTAGCATCTGAGTGTAGGTTTGCTTGTTCTGGAACTTCATATAAAGCATGTGCTCTCCTGTCATGGAGATTCTCCCATTTGTGAGAGTCAGCCGCTCACTGCTTTCTGTTTCTGATTGGAGTCTTCTTGTCTGGAAGCACCACAGTTTGTTTACATTCCCCTGCTATTTAACCATTTGGGTCAGATCCACTTGGCTATTATAACTAAAGCTGCTGTGAATATGTTGTCATTTCTCCTGGGTAAATATCTAGGCCTACAGTTGCTGTGAGAAACTGCCAAACTGTTTTCAAAGTGGTTATGCCACTTCATTCTCACCAGCAGTGTGTGAGAACCCTAAGCTCTTTAATGTCCTCTCTACATCCCCTCCAACCTGCTAATATCTGCGTCCCCTCCAACGTTCGATACTGCCAGTGGTAGCATTCTAAGTGAATAGAAAGTAGCGCTCATTGTGGTTTTAATTTGTATCTCTGACAACTAATGATAGTGAGCACTTTTTCATGTGCTTACTGGCCATTTGCATACTTCTTTTGTAAATATCTGTTCAAGTTTTGTGCCCATTTTTTTCATTTTATTTTTATTTTTATTTTTTTATGTTCCTCACCAGAGAATATTTTTTCCTATTGTTTTTCACAGAGTGGAAGGCAGCGGGGGAGAGAGAAAAAAAACATCGATATAAGAGAAACCCATTGATTGGTTGCTTCCCACACATGCTGCAACCAGGGCAGGGGATAGAGCCTGCAGCTGAGGTATGTTCCCTTGGCCAGAATCGAACCTGGGACCCTTCAGTCCTCGGACCGATGCCCTAACCACTGAGCCAAATAGGTTAGGGTCCTTTTTTTTTCATTTTTTAAACAAATAGTGCCCTAGCGGGTTTGGCTCAGTGGTTAGAGTATCAGCCCACGGATTGAAGGGTCTTGGGTTCGATTCCACCAAGGGCAGGCTCAGTCCCCGGCCCTGGTCAGGGCACTTGCAGGACGCAACCAATCTGTGTGTCTCTCTCACATCATTGTGTGGGGTTTTTTTCTTTCTCTCCCTTCCTGAAAAGCAATAGAAAAAATATCCTCAGGTGAGGATTAAAAAATAATAATAATAAAAAATAAATAAATAAATAAATAAATAAATAAATAAATAAATAAATAAACGAGTAGTTTCTCAGAGAAGGTGAGTATATGAAATCAATACTGATCATTGTACTACACAAGAATATTAATTATGCCATGGGGAGTTACACGGCTATGTTTACATTAATCCAAAACATTAAATATAAACTTGCTATGCTTATGTTATGCATGGCTTTTCTTCTTTCCTTCTCTCTCTCTCTCTTTTTCTTTCTCTCCTTTCTTAAGTTTGGGTTGTGCCCATTTTTAAAGTCAGGTTATGTGTTTATTCAGTTGTGTTAGTTCTTTATGCATTCTGGGTAAAAGTCTGTGTCGGATTGCGAATATGTTCTTTGTGGCTTGCCTTTTCATTTCTTAACAATGTCTTTAGAAGAGCACATTTTTGAGGGGGGGGGAATAGTGCTTTTTATATCCTGTCTAAGAAATCTCTGTCTTACAACCCCAGAGTTGTAAAGATATTCTCCATGGTTTTTTTTCTAGGAGATTTTTAGTTATTGCTTTTGCCTTTAGGTCTCTGATCCATTTTGAATTAATATTGGTATATGGTGTGAGGTAGGAGCTATGGTTCCTTTCTGCCCCTCCCTATACACTAACCGGTTCTTTCACCAACATTTCTCCTTAGAAATGCTTTTTTCCCCCCCAGCGAATAACCTTGGCACCTTTGTTGGAAATCAGTTGACCATCTATTTATGAGTTTATATATTCGTCATGTATTCTTTGACTAACTCCATACTGTCTCGATTACTGTGGCTTTTATAGTAAGTCCAGAAATTAGGTGCTGTAAGTTTTCCAACTTGGTCTTCATTTTTAAGAATGTTTGACTATTCCAGTTCCTTCGCATTTCCATATAAATTTTATTTTTAATGTTTAAAAAATTTTGTTGATTGATTTTGGAGAGAGAGAAACACCAGTTTGTTTTCCACTGATTTGTGCAATTATTTGTTGATTCTTCTGTGTGCCATGACTGGGGATTGAACCCGTAACCTTGGTGTGTTGGGACAACGCTCTAAGCCACTAAGCCAACCGGCCAGGGCTTCCATATAAATTTTAGAATCAGTTTATTACTCCCCAAAAACATTCAGTAGGATTTCAGTTGTGGTGGCATTGAATCTAGATACCAATTTGGAGAGAATTGGCAACTTAACAATGTTGACTTTCTCAGTCCATGAGCATCATTCAAATCTCTGTTCGAGTGTTGTCTCATTTCTCTGCAATATTTTGTGGTTTTCAGTGTAGAGGTCTTGCATATTTTTGGTTAAATTTATTCTAAATATTTATTAATTTTTTGGTGTTATTGTAAATGGCAGTTAAATTCATTTCCCTGTTGACTCTTGCTCTTAGAAATACATTTGATTTTTGTATGTTGACCTGTACTAAATTCATTTATTTCTATTTATCTTGAAAATTTTTTGTATATTCCTTAGTAATTTCTGTATACACAATCATGTCATCTGTGAATAATAATTTTACTTCTTTTCCAATTTATATACCTTTTCTTTTTTTTCTTTTTATTTTCGCTTTTTGCATTGGCTTCTAGTACAAAGGCAGATGAAAGTAATGAGAGTGGAATCTTCCTTGTGTCTCACCTCGGGGGGAAAGCATTCAGTATTTCACTGCTAAATGTGACGTCAGTACAGGGTTTTCTTATATGCCTTGTATCAGAATGAGGAAGTTCTATTCCCAGTTTGTTGAGACTGCATTCTGAATGTATGCTGGATTTTATCAAATGCCTTTTCTGCATCTGCTGAGACGATTATATTCTTTTCCCTTTTTATTCTATTAATGTGGGTGAATTACATTGATGCTTTCTAAATGTTGAACCCCATTTGGTCATGATTTATTATACACAGACATACTAATCTGTTTATTCTTAGGAAAAAATACTCTGCTTAAATAATAAAAACCATATTCTTTTTAATGGTTAAAGATGTCCAAGTTGAAGTTTATACTCAGACCTGTACGAGTTTTTTGAAAGAAACTTTGCCCAGCCTAAAAAGAAACAGTTATCCTTGATTTTAATGTTGGCACCAGTATCAAATAGATAGATGACTTTAGTTAATATTTAATTGCTCCAGATCTCAGTATCCTCATCAGTAACATAAGTACATAGAATTGGATGACTTAAAAGATCTCTTTTAACATAAAAATTATGTTTCCATGTAATATTTGATTATAATAGTTTCTGATTTCTTCCATACCCTGATTATGAATATATATAGCTTAATTCTGATATGAGTAGAAAATTGCAATGATTTGTTACCAACAAAATATACTAAAACTGAACTAATACATGCACACCATGTGTTATAAATAGTACTTTTAAAAGTTTATTTGTATATGATTTGCATACTTCACACTATTCATTTTGAACTGTCTCTGCCCCTTTTAGTCCAAGCTGTTAGTATTATTTAATAATACAACTTTATTTTATTTATTTATTTATTTATTTAAAATATATCTTTATTGATTTCAGAGAGAGGAAGGAAGAGGGAGAGAGAGAGGCAGAAACATCAATGATGAGAGAGTCATTGATCGGCCACCTCCTGCACGCCCCCGACTGGGGATCGAACCCACAACCTGGGCACGTGCCCTGACCGGGAATCGAACCCCGATTGCCTGGATCCTAGGTCGACGCTCAACCACTGAGCCACGCCCGGCCAGGCTACAACTTTATTTTAAAATGTGGGTTTGCTCTTATGTTAATGGAGTTCACTCCATGCCCCAAGCCACATCTATAATTGTGTGTGTTTTTAATCCTCACCGGAGGATATGTTTATTGATTTTTGAGAGAGAAAGGGAGAGAGAAACATCAATTGATAGCCTCCCATACATGCCATGACTGGGGATCAAACCTGAAACCTAGGTATGTGCCCTGAATGGTAATTGAACCCACAGCCTTTTTGGTGTGCAGGATGATGCTCCAACCAACCAAGCCACCTGGCCAGGGCTGTAATTGTTTTTGAGACAGACCTCTCTCTACTTTGGGTGTGTAAAACTGTGTCGACAAACAACGCCCTCAAGATTCTTAGTAGTACTTTTGCCTAGCTGACAAATCTTTATGGAGTCTTAACAAAGAGTATTATAGCCAGTTAATAATAAACATTTTTTTTGCTGGGAGTGGAGGAGGCATCCTGTGGCCTGTAGGCCAAATATTGCTGCCAGTGATGTTTTTGGACAGCCCACAGGCTAAGAATAGTTTTTGTATTTTTAAAGGGCTATTAAAAGAAACAGAAGAATATGTGACAAAGAACATATATGACTCACAAAGCCTAAAATATTTACTATCTGGGCCTTTACAAACAAAATTTGCAACCCATGGTCTAATTCAAGAAACACTATTACATAAAGTTTGACATCAGCGGAAAAAACAGTACATATAACTATTCTGAGACCTCAAAAACATTCAACAAAATTCATCTATTTTTAACAAAAGCTCTAAAAATAAATTAATAATAGTCTTTCATATACAAAGAATAGCAAAACCAATAATATATTTTAAATTATTTTTTATTTTTCAATTACAGTTGACATTCAATATTATATTAGTTTCAGGTGTACAGCATAGTGATTTATCTGATACATCTCTTAGTCATCCACCCAATAAGTCTAGTACCCACTTGGCACCATACATAGTTATTACATTAGTATTACTATATTCTCAATGCTGTAAAAACCGGTAATATTTTTAATAAGCTTTACAATAGAACCAGTATAAGAATAACTATTACTGTTTGATAGCATGTTTTAAAAACATGCAGTAATAAAGTGGATATGAAAGCAGGGACAGCCAAATGTGAGGACGGTAGAAAAACAAAAATACTATTTTTAAAGTGATGTGTATAGAAAAATCCAGAAGATCATCCAGAAAACAATTCAGCAAAGTTATGGATATAAGACAAACATATTATTTTCCTTAGCCATACCTCTACAGCTAGAAAATAAAAAAGATACTATTTATAGTACTAATGAAGACATGTTCATATATGTATGTATAGACACATATACTAGAAATAATTATAAAATTCTAATAAAAGAAATAAAGGACTTAAATAATATACTTATTTCTGCTTATGCCTGGAACATTAAATTAAAATGTCAAAATGCTGATTTAAATACCACTAATACCAATTAAGATAACTTAAGCAGTTTTCCATCACATTCTGTATACAGTCCGAGTTGCTTGGCATGTCATCCTGAGGTCCTTGAACCCCATTGCTCTGGTGCCCACCTGCCCTTGCAGCCTCAGAGATATCGGTCTAGTTTGGAATCTCAGCTCTTCTTCCAACTCACTTGCCCTTTCTCATTGTGCCGACACCTCTTGGATGGCTAGGATAGGCAATGAATATAAAATCCAGTCTAAACAATAGAGTTTCAAAAGGGACAGTGCCTTACAACTGGCAGGTAGGTAAAATATGTTTCTTGAGTTGAACTGAAAAATTGCCAGCCAAATGAAACTACTTTTACTGGTTTGTTATTGCTGTGAGAATTTAGAAAGGTATGACATGTCATTTTCCCTGCATAGGGGAGACAGGGGTAAGTATTAAATGAGGAGTGGTGTGATTTCTATAGGTTGAATATCTTGGAATAGCCAGGGACAGGATCTGTTCATGGCACATATTTCCTATTATGGCATGTAGAGAACTTTCCACTTGGATGGTGTGAAATAGCAGCCATTCCTCTGGATACTGTAGTATTCCTTTGGATGCTACTTGGTTTGAAACAGAGGGCTGCAAGTTCTGGTTTGCCAGGGTGCCCACAAATAAGAGGAAAAGATTTTATGACTTGCGAAAGGATAGAATTACATATGTGGTTTCTTTAGGACTGGAAAGGATAAATACCTCTGGGAATGTCAATACCTAAAAAAGTAATAGGTCTGGAGGGTTAGCAAGAGCACCCCAATGGTGAATTTTGTTAGACATGATTGTGGTGGTGTGAAGTCAAGAATTGTGCCCCTGCCGTGGCCTGTTTGGCCCAGTGGTTAGAGTGTCTGCCCGTGGACTGAAGGGTCCCAGGTTCGATTCTAGCCCAGGGCACGTACTTCAGTTGTAGGCTCAATCCCCAGCCCTGGTCAGCACATGAGCAGGAGGCAACCAATCGATGTGTCTCTCACATTGATGTTTCTCTCTCTCTCTCTCCCCCCCTTCCACTCTCTCTAAAAAGCAATGGAAAAAAATACCCTCGAGTGAGGATTAAAATTAAAAAAAAGAATTGTACCCTACTGTGGTAGCAGGCAACAGGGAGGTGACAGTGTCTTCAGGTCAGTAGTTACAGTAGAGGTGGCAAAAAACAAACACCCGCACTGGCTTCCCTGTCATTCTTTTGGTTTCCAAGAGCTAGTCCACTTGGCGGAATGGGGGCCACGGGCATGATGTCCCGAGCAGGGAGGACAGTAATGGGGTCAGGGTGGGAAGAAAGGCTTCATGGGGCAGTGTTGCTGGCGCTGGGCCTTGAAGCCAGCGAGCCGTAGCTGTGTGGGAAGGAGCAAGAGAAGTTCCAGACCACGTGTCCTGCAGAGGCCAAGAGGCTGGCATGCCTGTTCACGGAGCAGTGATGGTTTGCCTGTGTACTGTTGGGACCAGGGCTCAGTTCAAGGACAGCACGTCCCAAGCTCTTCACATGCCCTTGAGGTTTCCGCACACTCCATTGGAATGTTACGAGCTCATCTGCTAAGGGACTCAATTAGGAGGACTTGACAGGAATAGCCTGACCAACATTGGATTTTTAAGACCATATACATTTTGCTGGCACCTTTAAAATGTTGAGGTACATAATGAGTCTGAGCTATGCGTGGAAGTGTTATCCAGACATCTTTAGACTTGTTAATTTTGAAGTAAAGAACATGGAAATGGGTCCCTATGACACAATTTTTACTTTGAATCCAGAATTTAAAGTCTTTCATGTAGATAATGTTTATAAAAATCCACCTGTGTACTAGGCATTGCATGGCAGAGGGGATTTCTAAGGACTAGGGCTGCACCCTGGAGTCTGGCTCTGAGGGAAGTGTGTTTGAGAAGCTTCCCATCATATCTGGAGGTAAATTCAAACTCCTGCGCATGGCTCGCGAGGCCGCATTAGGTCTGGCACTGCCTGTCTCGCTGGTCTACACCCCCCGGCCTTAGCGCCCAGAACTCTCCCTTTCCCAGCCCTGTATGTACTTCCCAGGAGCCCTTTTCTGCCACATCTTTGCATGGATTCCTCCTTCTTGTCTGTTAAGTATCTACTCTAGTGGCCCATCCTGAGTAGCTGTAAATGTCCCCCTTGTCATCGTCACTGTCATCCCTCCCCTCTTTAACTGTCTTCATTCTATTTGAAAATGTCTTATTAGTGCCCATTGTCTGTGTCTCCCCTATGAGAGCGTCAGCTTTGTGAGGTGAACATTGTCTTTCTTGCTCACTGCTGTGTCCAAAGTGTCTGGCACATAGTGGGCTGTCACTAGGTGTTAGAATAAAGGAGGGAATGGGTGCAGACATCAGCCATTCAGCACGCTGCTTGCTCTGCTGGAGGTAAAGTAGAGACATGAAACCAAACTTCATCAAGGGGGTGAGAGGAACTGAGAACTAGAGGGTGAGTTGGAGTTTAGCAGCTGGGAGGGTAGTGAGAGGAAGATTGCAAGAGCGGTGCGTGTGAGGAAGGTGCAGGGGATGCAGAAAGCAGTGGGGGTCAGGAGACCCTTGGTAGCTGGACCTGTGGAAGGGGTTGGGTGTGGTGGTGGAGCTGAAACTGGACGAGTCACTGGGAATCAGGTCACAAACGGTCTCCTAAGCCCAAAAAGGAGTGTAGATTTTACTTTTGAAGAATTTTGAACCTTTTCATAACCAGGACTCGATTAGGAATAGTCCGAATGCTTTGTCTGCTTTCTCCTTCCCTCTGACTGTTGGACTTGTACCCAGTCATTCCATTAAAACTGCACTTGTTCAGGTCACCAGTGACCTCTGGGTGTGAATGCTGTCACCATTATCTTACACACTGAAGAACAACAGCTCCTGACCCGGTGGGCTCCCCCTTTCCTAAAGCGCCCCCCCAATCTCTCTGCTCCGCTTCTGCTTTGGGAGCTACTGCCCAGGCTCCTTTGCAGGCTTGTCCTCACCACAGCCTCCCATCATTGCCTAAACATTGTTCTTGAGAGCGTCATTCCCGCCACTCTCCTCGACATCCTGTGTACTCTCCCTAGGAAATCTCTTGTATAGCCTTGACTTCTGCACCAGTGACTCCCAGCTCCTTTTATTTACTTGGTGTCTTTTTCTTAAGCTCCTGTCTATACATCTAACTGTTGACTAAAAAGCTGTCTATTTGGATATCTCAAACTCAACACGTCTAAAGAGTGCCTCCATCATTTTCCCCCAGCCTAATACCACTCCTAAATTGCCTGTCTTGGTGAGTACATTTTCAGTCACCTAGTGGCCTAAACCAGAAACCTTTGAGTTTCTTTTAGATCTTTTGTTTCTCCCTTATAACCATAGGTAATCAACAGCAGTCATTTCCGTTCCCCCTTACAGCTATTCAAACAGTATGTCTCCCTCACAGTCTTACTGTCAGAGCACTTCAGGTCCTCTGTCATCTGCATTGGTTGCCCTGCCTCTAACACTGGTCAGCCCCCACCCCAATTCTGTCCTCTGTATAGTGACCAGAGTGGTCTTTCTAACCTGCAGATCCGACGGTATCACCCTCACCCACTCACTGATGTGAGGAATTTAAACTTGACTTGTCATTAATTCCTTGCCTGCCATGTCCCAGGTGTCCCAACTCCAGTCCACACTTCTGACTGACATGATCTCTCCTTTCTGTGCGCTCCTAAACTGAACACCTGTACCACACCTGAGTGTTTACTCATGCCACATGCCTTCTGTTCTTTAACTTTGTGTGTATGTATCTTATGGACTAAGTGAGGGGACCTTCTCCAGGGCTTGGACCATCTCCTCCAGAAAGGGTAAGACAGTAAGTGCTGTGGGCATAGTGTGCCATCAGTAAACACCCCATTTCCTTCACTAATGAGTCTTTCTTTTTATATATTATTTATTAATGTCTGCTTCTCTTTTAAAAAATGTGTTCTCTGAATCTTACATTTAACTGCATGAAGATGTTTTTCTAATAACTTTATATTATTGGTTTGCTAATTAATAGGACTGAACTTTTCATTTTCACCTGGCAAATTGTTTTCTTGTAGGTGAGGTATTCTTGCAGTGTGCCTGGTGCTGTGACATCTAGTTTTAAAAATCAGCAAGAATGTGCTAAATACCGTCAGACACTCTTACATTCTTCTGTCACTGGAAAGGTTTATAAATTGAAAAGTATCACAGCTTTAGTTGGATTTTGAGATAGGTTAATTTGTTTCTTAGCTTCTCAAAGAAAAGGATTTTTTGGTTAAGTTTAAGACAGGGTATTAGGAATCAATGAGCCTCTTGACCTCAGAACATGAAGGGCTCTTTTATCTCTAACACAGGCACTGACATGTAGAGAGGAGCTCCTTACTCTCCTCCTCTCACTCCTTCCGTTGGTGTGGAAGATACCTGTTCAGGAAGAAATGGCAACAGGTACGTTTCTTTCCTTTGGGTACTACCTTAATCATATCACTGTGTTATCAAAATTCCACTGGGAAAAATGTTCCACTGAAAAGTTGCTTCTGTACAAATTGGTAATAACAGAAGAGTCACAGGGATGTAAGTTACAGCACAGGGAATATAGTCAGTAATATTGTAATAACTAGGTATGGGGCCAGGTGGGTACTTGAAATATTGGAGGGATCACTTTGTAAAGTATATGATTATCTAACCACTATGCTGTACACCTGAAACTAACATAAATTAATACTGAATGTCAACTGTAATTGAAAAATGAAAATTTAACACAAATTTTTTAAAGTTATGTTTACACTAAAAAAGTTACATTTCCCTTATTTGTTGATACAGTTCAAATTCAGAACAGTATATATTAGTTTGATACTTAATATGAAAAATTCCCTAGGTAAGCACAATTTTATTTTTTCTAGTAACACAAAAAGCCGTGGTGGCTCTTAGGGGCTTACTCGACTGTAACAGTAATGGGAAGTGTGTGAAGAAGCAGAAGCAGAAGCAGGAGATGCAGGCAGCACGGCATCTGATATGGGTAGTGGAAAGCTTGAAGGAGAAAAGAGAGTGCCTTTGCTCAATTTGAGACTGCTTTCTCTCACCATGCTCGGTCTGACTTCTGTACTTGAGTTTTCTAATGTGATTTTCAAAGGATAATTTTTTTTAATCCTCACCTGAGGATATTTTTTTCCATTGCTTTTCAGAGAGAGTGGAAGGGGTGGGGGGGAGAGAGAGAAAGAGAGAGAGAGAGAAGAGAGAAACATCGATGTGAGAGAGAGACATCAATTGGTTGCCTTCCGCTGGTACCCTGCAGGGGATTGAGCTGGCAGCTGAGGTGTGTGCCCTTGGCTGGAATTGAACTGGGGACCCTTCAGTCCATAGGCTGATGGTCTAACCACTGAGCCAAGCCAGCCAGGGCTGAAAGGATAAATTTGAAGTAATATTTTGTTTCAAGTCAGTTACTCCACTTAAGGTTAATATATATTTTTAATTTCTGATTTTGAAAAGATTAAAGAGTACACACACACAGGGTATCCCCAAAAATGTGTACACACACTTCAAATAATTATAAAAGCAGTATTTATTAAAATACATTTCATTTTCAAAATTGAGCTATCCGCTCTTAAGTGTGTATACATTTTTTGGGATCCCCTGTGTATATATACTTATCACATTAAGTATATGAAACTCAGTTTAAATGTTTCAGTGAAGGGATTAACAGTTTTTCCCCTGACCATTTCTGGGATATGTGAATTGTAAGATGTTTAAAGATCTCAGATTTTTCTTCTGTGTTATATTTTAACCCCACATGGCATCTTGAACGCATTCTGAGACAGAGCCCTCTGGTCAGGGAGTCATCTGAGGTCTTGTAGTACCGTGATCCTGCTGCTTGTTGATTTGCCAGCTCTCTTGTTTTCTTCTAAATCTGCAGAAGTCACAAGCTGTTAGTCACCTAAGATAACCGATTATTGTTCTTGTGGGGACGTCTTTTGCACAGGTAGAATTTGCCCTCCTTTTAATCCCCCCTAATTAAGGCACAGATCTTTTACTTACAGGTTTGTGTTTATTCATTCTGAATTGCAGCTGTATTTTTCATGTAGGTCGTATTACATGCTATCGCAAAGCATGTAATACTTTATGATCTTTTAATTTTTAAGGAGGATTTATTTATTTCTCCCAAGAAATAGGTGTTGAGTGCTGAGCCCTGCATCCCAGGCACTGGGGTGAAACAGTGATGCCTGCACCTGGGCCTCACTCAGTGATGGCACGCTCGGGAAGTGTTTTGAGTGACGATCTCTTTTAACTTCAGTATTACAGAATATTTGGTGTTTACTGTACAATTTTGAAATAATTTTTGAAAATCTTAAAGTTCTTAAATTATATCAGGGCTATAACCTAAATACTATTTTTGAGAATATAATATACCCCTGTATCTTAATTGACGGCACTATTGGAAGAGGTTTGTAAATAGTGTGAACAGTAGTACTGTATCACCCAGTTTCTTATGTTAACATGAGAGTGCAATATATGGTTTTAAATTAGATCCATTTTTCTAATTCTGTTCTCCTTTGTTGTTTCCAAATCAATTCCTATCCTTTGAACTAATACCACCTAGTACTTATGAGAAAGGTAAGTGTGGGGGGAAGCAACCCAGAGACAAAACAGTAGCTAAAGGAAATCAGCCCAGTGGAAAAAACAAAACAAAACTGAGGTTAAACTCCTAAAATACAAATACAAATTGAGTGCTAAATACAAATTGAGTTTAAAAACATTAAGACATTCCAAAATTTCCTTTTTTGTTTCCTTAGATTTTAATCTACCGTTCTCGGCTGATATAATCCCAGCCAAAGGAAAGAACTCAAGTTCACAAAGATCTACTCAGGAAAAATTATATTTAGAAGAAAGTTCTCCATCAGGTCATGTTTCTGCAAAAGTGAATGTTTTTCGAAAAAGCAGACGACAGCATAAAACCACCCACCGCTATTCTGTAAGAGATGCAAGAAAGACACAGCTCTCTACCTCCGACTCGGAGGCCGATTCAGACAACCGAAGGACAGCAGTGAGCAAGCACAGGCAGCCCCATCAGCTGCAGCCTTTTGTAACACAGTCTTCTAAAGAAGACGAGCTTACAGCTCAGCCTGACCACCTGTCGACCAAAGAACAGACTCCTCCTGATACCATGGCTCTGGAAAGTTTCCAAGAGATTACGCCAAGACAGGAGGCAAACACCGACATTTTAAGTGAGCCAGCTGCCTTGTCTATCATCAGTCACATGAACAATTCTCCATTTGACTTATGTCATGTTTTGTTATCTTTATTAGAGAAAGTTTGTAAGTTCGACATTACCCTGAATCATAATTCTGCTCTGGCGGCCAGTGTAGTGCCCACGCTGACTGAGTTCCTCGCAGGCTTTGGGGACTGCTGTAATCTCAGCGACAACTTGGAGAGTCAAATGGTTTCTGCAGGTTGGACTGAAGAACCAGTGGCCTTGATCCAACGGATGCTTTTTCGAACAGTGTTGCATCTTATGTCAGTAGACGTTAGTACTGCAGAGATGATGCCAGAAAGTCTTAAAAAAAATTTAACTGAATTGCTTAGAGCAGCTTTAAAAATTAGAACTTGCCTAGAAAAGCAGCCTGACCCTTTTGCACCAAGACAAAAGAAGACACTGCAGGAGGTTCGGGAGGGTTTTGTGTTTGCAAAGTATCGCCATCGAGCCCTTCTTTTGCCTGAGCTTCTGGAAGGAGTGCTGCAGATCCTCATCTGCTGTCTTCAGAGTGCAGCTACCAACCCCTTCTTCTTCAGTCAGGCCATGGATTTGGTTCAGGAATTCATTCAGCATCATGGATTTAATTTGTTTGAAACAGCAGTTCTTCAAATGGAGTGGCTGATTTTAAGAGGTGGCGTTCCCGCTGAGGCCTCAGGACATCTGAAAGCCCTAATAAAAAGCGTGATGGGGATAATGAGCACTGTCAAAAAAGTGAAGTCGGAGCAGCTTCATCATTCCATGTGCACAAGGAAGAGGCACCGGCGGTGTGAATATTCCCACTTCATGCATCACCACAGAGACCTCTCAGGTCTCCTGGTTTCGGCGTTTAAAAACCAGGTTTCCAGAAACCCATTTGAGGAGACTGCGGACGGCGCTGTTTGCTACCCAGAGCGCTGCTGCTGCCTGGCCGTGTGTGCGCACCAGTGTCTGCGCCTGCTGCAGCAGGCCTCCCTGGGCAGCACGTGCATGCAGGTCCTGTCAGGAGTCCAGGAAGTGGGGCTGTGCTGCTGTATGGACCCCAAGTCTGTCATCGTCCCTTTGCTCCATGCTTTTAAACTGCCAGCACTGAAAAACGTTCAGCAGCATGTATTGAATATCCTTAGCAGACTTATTTTGGATCAGCTAGGAGGTGCTGAGATGCCACAAAAAATTAAAAAAGCAGCTTGCAATATTTGTACCGTTGACTCTGATCAACTAGCCCAACTAGAAGAAACACTGCAGGGGACCTCACACGATGAGGAGCCTTCCTCGGGCCTGTCCAGTCCTTACAGGTGTCAAGGGATCCTGCCCAGCAGTGGGTCTGAGGACTTCTTGTGGAGATGGGATGCCTTAGAGGCGTATCAGAGTTTTGTTTTTGAAGAGGACAGATTACATAGTGTGCAGATTGCAAACCACATTTGCAATTTAATGCAGAAAGGCAATGTGGTTGTTCGGTGGAAATTGTATAATTATATATTTAATCCTGTGCTCCAAAGAGGAGTTGAGCTAGCCCGTCATTGCCAGCACCTTAGCTACACTTCACCTCAGGCTCATGTGTGTGGCCATCAGAGCCAGTGTTTGCCTCAGGAAGTGCTTCAGGTTTATTTAAAAACGCTGCCTGCCCTGCTTAAATCAAGGTTTGTATGCACACGTGTGTAGATATTTTCCTTATTGTATGTTTTTGAATATCTGTACCCTTTATTCTTTCATAGCTTAACAACAAAGTTCCTATCCTGTATCTCATATTTTTTTTACATTTATTTATTTTTACTGGGTGGTTATAAAGGAGAGGACAGAGCCATTGATTTTAATTTCTTGGTGGAAAAAAGGAGTAAAGTTTTAAATATATTTCTGAGAGCACATAGACACAACAGATATCCAGTAGCAGAGGCAAGGTTAAATTAATTGTTTTATATTTACTTGATGGAATATAATTAACCATTAAAAATAATGGTTACAAAGATCACATTGGGACATGAGAAAATACTTATACTATTTTGTTGATAAGATATACAAAACTCAAAATGTCGGCAACTTATTTACCACTGTGTAAAAGATGCATGTACATAAAATGAAATTTATCAAGGCAGTAGAATTAAGGAGATTATTATTATTATCATTATCTTTACATTTTTAAAAGTTCCTGACATTCTGACATTGTTTCAATAGAACTGACTGATTTGAAAGTTTGTAACTCAATTGGCATATTTGTGGACAACCTGGGTCTTTGCTGACTGATTTATGTTAAAGTTATTACCAGGGTTCCGGTGATTTAGACCCCCGAATCTCACCTGAGACAGAGCTGAACATCCTCAGATCTGTACTTGGGCCCTCTCCCTTCTTGAGGTGCAAATTTAAAACAAGCAAAAAGCCCTTAGAGAGCCAGCAGGCGGATGAACAAAAAGACACACCAATGCTTGCCTGCTTTCCGAGTGTCCATCTGAAGAGTGGTGGTGCTCGTGGCAGTTAGAATTTATATAGAGTCTGTTATTTGGAGAAAAGTGTTCTTCCCTGAATTGCTCCGTTTAACCTGGGACACATGTAACCATTCTGTTTAGATGCTAAAGTCATACACGCAGTATTTGGAGGATGTGAAGGTCAGAAGGTACCTTGAGATCCTGGTCACATCTAATTAAGGACTTAAGCCAGATGATTGATTAGTTAAATTAAGTGGTCACCTGTAGCAGTGACATGTTTAAATAGTATATGCACCTATTTATAAATGACCTTTCTATATGTAAAACCTCTTGTATGTTTTTTTTTCCCCTCACAGGGTAATAAGAGATTTGTTTTTAAGTTGTAATGGAGTAAATCATATAATTGAGCTAAATTACTTAGATGGTATTCGAGGCCATTCCCTAAAAGCATTTGAAACTCTGATAATCAGCCTTGGGGAACAACAGAAAGATTCGATTCCAGGTACTGATGGGATAGATGGTGAACAGAAGGAGCTGTCATCTTTAAATGCAGGTACCTCTTGTCACAAGCAGCAGGGGTTTGCAGAGTCTCCCCAGAGCCTCAGCAAATTCTATGCCAGTCTCAGAGAAGTCTACCCCAAGAAACGGAAGTCGGTCCACCAGGACGCTCACCTCAACACCATCAACCTCTTCCTGTGCGTGGCCTTCCTGTGCGTAAGTAAAGAGGCCGACTCAGATGGCGAGTCTGCCAACGATTCTGAAGACACTTCAGGCTACGACAGCACGGCCAGCGAGCCCCTGCACCATGCGCTGCCCTGTGTACCGCTCGAGAGCCTAGTCTTGCCTTCCCCCGAGCACATGCACCATGCAGCAGACATTTGGACCATGTGTCGTTGCATCTACATGTTGAGCCCAGCCTTCCAGAAACAGCTCTCCAGGCTGGGGGGTTTCCGGGTGTGCCATAAGTTAATATTTATGATCATACAGAGACTGTTCAGAGGTCATGAAGAGGAGCAAGGAAAAAAGGAGGGAGACACAGGTGTGAATGAGAACCAAGATCTCATGAGAATGGCCCAACCCGAGATCACTGTGAAGGAGGGTTCTTCATCTTCGACTGTGAAAGGTGCCGCTGCACCATCAGAACCCAGCAGGCTACAGGAGCGTGCTGACAGTTCAGGTGAATTCGAGTCACAGCCTGTTTCATCCACAAACGAGAATCCCATTCCAGCTGCTGGAGCTGCTCCTGAGGAAGCAGAGGGACTGAGGAGTCGAGGGAGTGAGACCTCTCTTCAGAGCATTCGACTTCTGGAAGCCCTTCTGGCCATTTGTCTTCATAGCACCAGAGCCAGTCAGCACAGGATGGAGTCAGAGCTACCTGATCAGGTAATAAATAACTGTCCTTTGTCTGGCTATTGTGTAACATGTATCTTTAAAGTTCTGTCATAATACTTTTGTCATTTTGTTTTCTCGAGCTTCTAAGTTTTAGCAAGCGCCCATGTGCTTAGGACCATAGTGGCACGTGCTGTGGAGGACACAACCAGAGACCCTCTTGCCCTGGAGACACTTACATTGAGTTTGTAATGCAAAAACCACAGTGACAAAGTTACCAGCCCCACAAGGCATTAGATATGCAGTAAATGGGAGCTGAGTAATAATGGTGTTGTGTTCAAAGTTCTTGCTTCACAGCCTTGGTGTGGTGCTCCTCAGTAGGGATGAGCTCTGTGGGGCAGTCCAGGCTCCAGAGCTTTCCCTGTCGTGAGGCAGGGGCTGGACCTTTATTCTGAAACTACTCTTTGCCTAGATTCTTCCCCTGATGCATTCTGCTTCCCTCACACCTTACAGGTTTTTCCTGCCAGCACTTCTCAACATAAAAGGAACCCCCAGTTGCATTCCCTGCTCCTAGGGAACCTTCGAATGTGGCAGGTCCCTTCTTTCCTCACTAGCCCACCCTCACTGTTCCACCAGCCAGCAGGCTCTCCTGTTGCCTCCGTGGTGCCTCCTGTCTAAATATCCTGCTGCTCCCACGTTGCTCACAATTACAATCCATGCTCCTTAATGTAGGCACAGAGCCCCTCACAGTCTTGCTTCCGCTTCCTTGTTGAGTCTCACTTCCTGCCATCCTTCACCAGGTGCAGCCAGCCACCCCAAGCTGCCCACTCCTCAAGATGCCATTCTTAGTCGTTACTCTACTTCTGTGCATGTTCCTCCACTGGGCATATCCTCTCCCTCTGATTGTGTGCCTGCTGCTCCTGTGAGTTCTCCATTGTGCATATCATACAACCCCTCCTCTGGGACACCTTTTACAGGCCTCTCAGGCACCTTCTCTCTTTTTGTTCTCAGAGAACTTTGTTTATAGCTCTAGAACGCTCATCATATCTTTAATTTTTTATTTTATTTTCAATTTATCTTTATTGTTGAAAGTATTACAAATGTCTCCCTTTTCCCCCCATTGATCACCTCCCCCCTACACCCCTCCCTCCAGGCCTTCACCCCACTATTGTCTGCAGCCATGGGTTATGCACATATGCATATAAATTTGTATGTTAATCTCTCCCCATCCACCCACCCACCCACCCCTGCCTTCCTTCTGAGATGTCTGTTCCATGCTTCTGTGTCTCTGAATCTATTTTGTTAATCAGTGTATTTTATTAGATTCCACATATGAGTAAGATCATGTGATACTTGCCTTTTTCTGACTGGCTTATTTCACTTAGCATAATACTCTCCAGGTCCCACCATGCTGTCTCAAAGGGTAAGAGATCCTTTGTTTTTTATAGCTCCATAGTATTCCATCATGTAAATGTCCAAGAAGATGCTTGATATGATTTCAATCTTGTTGAACTTGTAGAGACCTGTTTTGTGTCCTAACATGTGGTCTTTCTTTGAGAATGTACCATGTGCACTTGAGTAGAATCTATTCTGCAGTTTTGGAGTGCGATGTTCTGTAAATGTCAATTAAAT
Organism: Miniopterus schreibersii; assembly: GCF_964146895.1. Classification (NCBI taxonomy): domain Eukaryota; kingdom Metazoa; phylum Chordata; class Mammalia; order Chiroptera; family Miniopteridae; genus Miniopterus; species Miniopterus schreibersii. The sequence continues at coordinate 15,430,677 of NC_138123.1, read as the reverse complement.
CCATCTGATCTAGTGTGTCATTTAGAGTCACTATTTCCTTGTTGATTTTTTTTGTCTGGAAGATGTATCCAGTGATGTCAGTGGGGTGTTAAAGTCCCTTACTGTGACTGTATTGCTGTCCACCTCTCCTTTAAAGTCCTCCAGAATTTTTTTTTCCTAGCATGTGAGTCTTTTGTTCTGAGGTGGGTTTCTTTTAGACAGCGTATATTGGGTCTTCTCCATTCAGATACCCTATGTCTTTTGATTGGGACATTTAATCCATTTATATTTAAAGTTATTACTGATAGGTACTTATCTATTGCCATTTTATTTCTTTATACCTATGTTTCTCTTTCTCCCTATTTCAACTTCTTATTACAGCAGTCCCTTTAACATTTCTTGCATTGCTGGTTTGGTGGTGATAAACCCCTTTAGCCCTTTTTTTGTCTGGGAAGCTCTTTATTTCACCATCTATTTTGAATGATAGCCTTGCTGGATAGAGTAGTCTTGGTTTCAGATCCTAGTTTTGCATTACCTTGAGTATTTCATGGCATTCCCTTCTGGACTGTAGTGTTTCTGATGAAAAATCAGCTGACAGCCTTATGGGAGGGAGCTCCTTTGTAGGTAACAGATTGCTTTTCTCTTGCTGCCATGACGATGCTCTCCTTATCTTGGATTTTTGGCATTTTAATTATGATGTGTCTGGACTTGTGCCTCTGGGTTTTTCTTGCTTGGAACTCTCTGTGCCTCCTGAACTTGTGTGACTTTTTCCTTGACCAGGTTAGGGAAGTTTTCTGCCATTATTTCTTCAAACAGGTTCTCTAACCCTTGCTTACTTGCTACACCTTCTGGCACTCCTATGATGCGAATATTGTTACATTAAATGTTGTCCCACAGCTCCCTTAAACTGTCCTCCTGTTTTTTAATTGTTTTTTCTTTTTGGTTCTCTGATTGAGTGATTTTTTTCTACCCTGTCCTCTAATTTGCTGATCTGATCCTCATTTTCACCTAATCTGCTCTTCATTCCTTCCAATATTTGTTGTTGTTTTTTAATTATTATTTTTACTGTCATTCCTAATGTCCTTCATAGTTTTTATATTTTTTCTCATGCTGTTAAGTATCCTTATGATCAGTATTCTGAACTCTGTATCTGATAGACTGCTTATCTCCCTTTCGTTTAGCTCTTCTTCTGGAGAATTCTTTTGTTCTTTCATTTGAGGCTTGTATTTTTGTCTCCCCATTTTGGCTGCCTGATTGGATTTGTTTCTATGTATTAGGTAGATCTGCTAGGACTCCTAGTCTTTTGGATAGTCTCTGATGCAGGCCAATGTCAGACTCTGTTTGTGACTGGCCTTGAGTACCCTGTTTGAAGTTTTCCATGCTCCACAGCTTCTGGTTTTCTCTGCTGGTGCTGGGTGTGTTTGGACAGGACCAAGACGTGCACCAATGTCTGCTTTTCCAAGCCCTGGGTCCAGAAGAAAATCAGGCAAAGACTCAAAGCACCTAGAGAGCTGTTACTCAGTCTCTTAATGAGCCTCAGGCTGTAGAAACTCCATAGGGGCGGGGCCAGAGGTTTTTGAGCAGGTGGAGCAATTGCTTCCCCCTCAGGCAAAAGCAGCTTGGAAGGTAAATGTCTGCCTGAGAAAGAAGTCCTTTGCCTAATGGGGGAATGACTCAGACCTAGGGTCCAGATGGGTGCCCTCTGAGATCTCTTCACTCAGCCAGCCCCCTCCCCCGGATTCTCCTCACACAGCTCTACTCCACTCTGCCCTCCCTCCACCGGAGCCCAAGGTGAGTGGCTGCACACAAAACTTTGTGAGTTGGCCCTTTAAGAGGATGCCTGCAGTTCCAGTGGTCTCTCCCTGGCAGACAGAAACCCTGCTGCTTTTCACAGCCAGATGTTATGTGGGTACCTCTCTCAGCTCTGGGCTGGGGAGCCCAGCCTGGGGTTTAGAGCCAAAGTCCTCAGTGGGACACCCCGCAGCTGAGATCTCCCTCTGGACCTTCAGCTGCTCCTGTGGGAGCCCAGCCAGCCCTCTCGCCTCCGCACTTCCTACCAGTCTCTATGTGGTCTCCACTTTTCCTCCTTGGTCATGAGGGTGCTCTCCAGCTTGTCTTCAGTTGCAGTTGATTATTCAGGATAGTTTTTCTATATTTTAGTTGTAATTCCAGTTTGGTCCCGGGAGAGTGTCAGTGTAGCTTCCATTCAATCCTCTGCCATCTGGGATCTCTCCAAATATCATCAAATCTTGTTTGTATGTGTCTCTGTCTCACATGGGATTGAAAATTTCTTAAGGTAGACATCAGCTTCTTACCCATCTTCATGGTCTCATCACCTCATGTTAGGACGTGGGCCAAGGTGCCCTTCAAGGGCAGGAGTGAAGAGGGGGAGAGAGAAGGATGAGACTGCAAGTGCTCCTTAGTCTAAATCAAAACTCTCAAGTTTCCTCTAACTGTTTTTGTGATACAATTAATTTATGATACATTGAAATTCAAAACCAGATAAGGTAAGTAAAGCATTTGATAAATAAAAATGTTATTAATCATGACAGTAGATGTTTATGTAAGGGCTAGGTATTCATACAGTAATTTTACTTTCTACTTATTAATATTAATGTATCATCTGTCACTGTTTCATTTTTTTCTTAAAGCATTTTATTAGTATTCTTAGTCTCTTTTTATTTTACCTTAGAATTTGTCTGTCGAAAATATATTGTTTGAAATGAGGGACCATCTTTCCCGGTCAAAGGTGGTAGAAACAGAACTGGCAAAGCCTTTGTTCGATGCCCTGCTCCGAGTTGCACTGGGGAATCATTCAGCAGATTTTGAACATGATGATGCTCTGACTGAGAAGGTATGAATAGTATGCAGTTGTGCGATCTGGGTATGACCCACAGAAGAAGAGTATGGGATGGGACTTCATGGGTGCATGTGGTTAGAACACATGGGCCAGGAGGTGGTGAGTTCCATTGTCCAGGCTGCGTAGTATTGACTCAGGGCCTGGTCTCACACAAACAGGAGAGCACTGTGACATGCTTTCTTCATCTAGTCTGGAAATTTACTGAGCATCACTCTCATAAGACAGATGTATTATTTTATTTGATGTCTTACATACAGTAACTGGTAGTTATTAAGTGATAATTCAGGGATGGTGGTGACTCAGGTGTCTTATCTACATTAGTGCAGCTGGTATTTCCAGAATACTGTACTCTACTTTAATTTTAAATCGCTCCACTTAAAAATGACTAATACTTGCATAGAAAATAGAAATTATAGTTTTTAGTTGTTCATGTTGGTTTTTTTGTAAAAGAACTATTTTAATTTTTTTTCTGAAATTGTGATACATATTTGGTTTATTTCTCCCCCCTTTAATGTTTATTTTTACCTTCAATTAATTGTCACCTGCTCTTCATGGTTATATAACTTCTCATTTAATTCCTTAGTCTGTCCATGTATGTGACATTTGATGATCTGCCATAATATTTTTTGTTACTGATTGTCGTAACTTAAAAACTGACTGAAATGGCTACTAGTGCCATCCATCATCATATTACTGAATCAGTTGGTTAACTGGAAAATGTTAAAATAATTACTTTATTATACCTTTTATTAATGTTGCAATGATAAAGTACTCAGCTTCTTTAAGTGAAAGTATTTAAGTGTGTGTGTGTTTTAGTTGCACAAGTCAAATGAAAAACTCTAGTCAACAAGTATTGAGACATAAATCAGTGTAGTTTGAGCAATCACAGAACAGTTCTGGAAGGCATTGAGATCCCGCAGGGAAAGTAGTATAACCTGAAGGCTTGCCCAGATCTAAGCGAGTGGATAAGCCCATAGTCAGGTGGCCATGGCAGATGCACGCTAAGCAAAGTGCTGTGGAGACGAAGAGAGAAAATACAAGTAACGTGGGTTCAGCTGAATATTAATTGGTGCGTCATGGAAACAATACAAACAGCATAATAATTTGTCTCATTTTACTGTTTTAAATAAAAGTATATATCACATATATTTATATTGTTACTATTACCATCTCTCTCACCTCAGCTCCCATTCATTGTTAGATTAAATAGGAAATTAGCACACTTTACCCCCGCAAATGTGCTGTATAGTATGATATAGACATGATTACTGCCTTCTAACACAAACCAAGACCAGTCTCAGTAAACTGAGGAGCAGCATAATACATAGGTTAAAAAATTATCATTTATGTAGTATAAAATAGCGGTTAATGAATTTGGTGATGAGATGTGACAAAAGCAAGCATGAAAAATGTCAAGGTTGGTATTGCCACCTGTCCTTTGGGTTTAGAATAGTCTCAACCTTTTTTTCACTGATGCCATACTCCCATGCATGTACCCAACCAACCAGTCATCTTAACTCCCCATTGCTACTTTTAATTTTACACACTATTAGAAAACATTTTCTAATAAAGTGATGATATTTGTAGATTTTTGTAAGAAAAGGAAAATTTCATGCTGCAGAATTTTGCACAGGAGGTTAATGCTGGAACTCTCGATTTCCGGGATGCTTGTATACAAACAGTTGCATCCTGAAATCTTAAAACTTACCCCTTTGAAAATGTTTTGTCCTCTCTGGTTTCTAATTTACAAAACATATAAAAGTCCTGTGGAAAAATCTTCCATGAACAAATGTGTAAAAATAATATGTACTTATTAGCATTTAGTGGTAAGAAGTATACTTCCACCTCATTGTGGTTTTAGCCATTTCCATTATATAGCTAGAATATAATTTGTTAGACTTACTTTTCAGTAAATTTGAAATGACCTATAGCTTAATCTGTTAGAGACACCTCCCACCCACTGTTGAGGTGTTAATCAAGTTGTCTGAGAGATTCTGGAAAATTTTGCTGTGTGAATTTCATAATTTATAGTGGTAAATATCACTTTATAAGTTTTTTCTTAAAGAAATTACTGAATCTGTTCTTAAAATAACATTTGCATAATAAATATTATATTACTAAAAATGAGCAAAAGTTACAAGTTTTGCTTTTTAATTGCACCGATCTTATAGAGTCATCAGCCTGAAGAAGAATTGTCACCCCAACCTGGAGAGTTTTCGGAAGAAGCTGAGGATGCTCCATGTTGTGGTTTTAAACTTTGGGTTGGAGAAGAAGGTTATGAAGCAGATAGTGAAAGCAGTCCTGAGGACGGCGAAGCCCCGGATGGGGGTAAAACATCATGGAGTACTTGTGAATCAGTTTGCAAGTCAGATTATTAATTAGCAAAATGGTTCATAATAATATTGCTTTAGAATTTGTATTGTGTTACAATTTAAGAAGTGCATGGCATCATTTTATTGGACCTTCACAGTAAATTCTGGCACTTGTATCTGCAATTGAAAACACTGAGGTTGATTTTGTTATCACAGACGTTGACCTAAGATTACAGGGGAGAGCAAGTCCCTGCCTTCATGTATGTTCAAGTGAAAAAGAATAAGTAGCAGAGACAAACAGTATGAAAATATAAAGCAGGGTGAGGTGTAGCGATTGGGTGAAGAGACGAAGCCTCACTGAGGATGTTGTTTACATTGAGGCCTAAATAAAAAAGATCTCTCCGGACAAACATTGGAGGAAGAGCATTTCACAGCCTTTTCCAAGGGTGCTGCAGCATAGGTGTCCTCTTGGTTCCTCTTGGACAAGCGCCCAGCTTGTCCTTGGGGTGGAACCACACTGCACACCCTCCTGTGTCTCAGGTTAAACTGTGAGTGGAACGGACAAGGTGGATTCATCAGAACCAGGCGACTCTGGGAGGCCCATCCTGTTGTAGGCTGGCTTTGTCCAGGACTGAGTCCTTGTGAAGCCTGCAGTAGCCTGCTTCCCAAGTCTGTTTTCCCTTCCCGTCCATTGACTGGGAACAATCACTTCGATGTTCCACCTAAAGGGCCTGATGGACCCATGGCAGATGTTTTGTTTTGTTTTTACCAGAAAGAGAATGAAAAGAACTAAAAAACAGCCACAAATTTGAAAGAATATATATATGTGTGTGTGTATATACAGGGGTGGGGAAAAGTAGGTTAATAATAATAAATAATTAATAATAATTAAATAAGTAATACAAGAATAAACTGTATTGCATACTCACAACTGTAAAGCTATTTTTGCTACCCCCTGTGTACACATATATATAGCTCACTTGATTTATTGTTTTCATTTTTTTCCAGTTTTATTGAGATATGATTGACATACATCACTGCATTAGTTTAAGACATACAGCTTAATGGTTTGATTTACATATATTGAGAAATGATTACCACATAGGTTTAGTCAACATCCATCATCTCATATAGATACAATAAAGAGAAAAAAGTTTCTCCCTGTGTTGAGAACTCTTAAGATCTACTCTCTTAACAACCTTCCTCTGTGTCACACAGCAGTGTTACCTGCAGTCACCATGCTGTACATGACATCCCCAGTGCTTATTGATCTTCTAACTGCAAGTTTGTGCTTGTTGACCACCTTCCTCTAATTCCCCCCACCTCAACCCCTCAAGCAGATGCTTTTGAAAAAACATTGGTTTAATGGTGTTGGTGTTATTGTAGTACAGTCGTGGTTTTGTAATGGCAGATTTCCTCCTTTTTATAAGTTTGCTAACTAGATCTTAATTTAAAGAATTCTGATCTAGGTAGAAATTTATAAAATTCTTAACTATATGAACACTGTTGAAGAGCACAGCAGCCTCTTTTAAGAGCATCTAAGTTAAATTTCCCAAAATGTAATAGTGAGACAGTGTCTGTCTATTTCTCACTTATGAGGAAGAGAAGGTACAGAACTTATCCAACCCACAGCCAAGCCTACCATTTTCAGAGAGATGGGTAGGCAAATAACTGCCCTGTGATTTAGGTGTTTGGGGTCACAAAGCTTGGGATAGTGTTTTTTTTCAGTGTGCCAGAGGAGTGTGTTAAGTCTGTGTCACATGTCTATAGAAGTTGCTGTTGATAATATTGGTAGTTCTGTTGAAGGTCAAAATTACTTTGGAGGCTGCTCATTTATCTTTGAAATATCCATAAGACTTGATTATTCAAGATACTTGTTGTAATCAAAAGTCAGGTTGTAGGAAAGGGTTTTGTGAACATCTTATAAATGGCACTTTCCCCACTACACCTTTCAAATGATGAATGAGATTTGAAATATTCAGTCAGTGTTCAGGGAGTAAAAATAATGGTTTCTTTTCCCCTTTCAGGAGGAGACGTAAAGTCTGAAGCAGAAGGTCTCATTGCGTCAAGCAGTCCAAAGGACTTACTTGAAAACCTCACTCAGGGGGAAATAATATATCCTGAGATTTGCATGCTGGAATTGAATTTGCTTTCTACTAGTAAAGCCAAACTTGATGTGCTTACCCACGTATTTGAGAGTTTTTTGAAAATCATCAGGCAGAAAGAAAAGAATATTTTTCTACTCTTGCAACAGGTAAAAGATGTATTTAGTTAAACGAGACCAATATTTATTCCGCTCATGCCCAGTTACTCATTTCCTTATTTATGACCCAACTTGTCTGAAAATTATTTGAGATGACTACTTATATTTTTTAATACCATATACATGTTTTTTGGCTACAAGTGGTATTCTAAAAGCCTTCTAATTCCATAGTTCTCTAAAATGCATAAAAATTAATGATTTCATTGGACAGTAATGACTCCTGGTATATTTCTGAGAATGGGTAATAGTTTTTAAATTGCACTTAATTTTAATACTTGGTCATTGTTTTAAAAAATTAGAAAGCCAAAGCAGTATGAAACATAAAATAAAAATTGCATATAATACTACCCATAGCCTTCTTTTTAGTCATTTTAAATAGACTTCCAAATCATTTATTACATTACAGTTGCTTCATGCTTTCATGAGGTAAGAAATTTAATTTATTATGTTTTGTTTTTTAATCTTCAGGGAACTGTGAAAAATCTTTTAGGAGGGTTCTTGAGTATTTTAACACAGGCTGATTCTGATTTTCAAGGTGCGTTGAAAATGTTAGTTTTAAACAATAGTTTTGAAATGATTTTGTTGTGATGTGAGATGAAGTATAGTATAGTGCTCCATGGTTTCAAAAGTAGTTTTATATGCATCATCTCTTTTGTTCCTCAGACCCACCCAGTGCAGTAGACATAGTACAAGTATCTTGATTTTATAGAAAAAAATCTAGATTGCAAGGACCTGAGTTGTTCGGGGTCATGTACACAGAGGTGGCCTTAGGAGGACCATGATTTGGTGTAAACACTGAACAGGAAGGATTACTTTAGAGATTGTGGGATCGTGCTGTCTTCTTTGTGCTTCACAGACAGTTGAGAAACAGATGATATGATTCTACTTTATATATTAGACAGAGACCTACATTGTAGTTGGAAAAACCTAAATTTTGGTTGGAGAATTAAAGCTGACATACAGGAAATGTTGATTTGAATTTGTTGGATACTTCCTGGTGATTGGTTCAAGTTAGGCACTTTTATTTTATTTTTAAAAATTTTTAAAAATATATATTGATTTCAGAGAGAGGAAAGGAGAGGGAGAGAGAGATAGAAACATCAATGATGAGAGAGTCATTGATCGGCTGCCAGCCCCCAACCCGGGCATGTGCCGTGACCGGGAATCGAACCCCGATCGCCTGGATCCTAGGTCGACGCTCAACCGCTGAGCCACGCCCGGTCGGGCCAAGTTAGGCATTTTTAGCAGACATACCAGCAGCGATGCTGTGCCTTTCTCAGTGCATCATACCTAGGGGTTAATGACATCTATGTCTGATTACTGGGGATGTGGACTTCGATCACTTGGTTAAGGTGGTGTCTTGCCAGGTCTCTCCATTGTAAAGTCACTATTTTCTCTTTATAATAGTAACTATCTTGTGGGGAGATAACTTGAGAACTGTGTAAATACCCTTTTCTCCATCATACTATAACCCACTAATTTTAGCATCCATTGATGATTCTTGACTGAAACAGTTAGTACTGTGGTGTTTGCCAAATAGTGACTTTCTATTTCCATCATTCCTCTAACATTTATTAATTGGGATTGTACTCCGAGGAAAAGCTTCCCTTTCCCCCCCATTTCCTTATTTAGTGTATATTTTTATTAATTGTGCTGGCACCCAGTGGATCCTTTTGATCTGAAGACATTTCCAGCTTAGCTCTGAGAAATTCTATTCCATTGTCTTTTAATAACAGTTTTATTGAGCTATAATCATATACAGCTCACCATTCAAGCACACAGCTCAGTGTTGTTCAGGGTATTACCATCATCATGGTCAGTGTTGGAATGTTTCATCACCCATAAGAACCCCATACCCCCTGGCAATCACTCTCTGTTTCCCCATAGTCCTCCCCCCCACACCTCCCCCTGCCCTTGGCAATCACCAGTCTATTTCCTGTCATAGATTTGCCTGTTCTGGATATTTCATAAGCAACTGTTCAGTTATACCTGGTAGCCCTGGTACTAACATCCTACTATACATCCCAGCTTTGCCTGGCAATTCATTCAGTTTCCGAAGAGTTATCAGGTTGGGGGCATAAAGGTAAAAGCTGAGCGATCTGTGCTCCATACTCAGGATCAAGGAGAGGAGTGGATGTTCACAGGCACATCTTTTATTAACCCCTGTGTGGCAGCCCCATTCTTCTTCTCCAGGTTCTAGACACACAGATTGGCTCTCCACTCTGAGCCCCTTTGTAATTCAGAGATTCTAGGCTGCAGCTTTCTCTTCTGTCTATCTACTGTTCCATTCTCCAGAAATCTGTTTAAATCTCTCACCTGGTGTGCTTCTTCATTTTTGTAATTCTGTACTTTTAGCTCAGTGAGTTTCCAGTGGTAGACAGGGAAATACTCTGTGTGTGTGTGTGTGTGTGTGTGTGTGTGTGCGCGCGCGTGCGTGCCTCCATTTTGAACTGTAACCTGTCAGTTTTGAACTGAAAACAAAATCTAAGCATATACCCTTTACTCTGATCACATTTTGTTCCTACTCTCAAACCTTTAATGGAGTCCTATTAGTTACAGGATAAAGTCCCTACTACTTTACCATCTCTTAGCAAGTTTCCTTCCAGATGTGCCAGCTGATTTGGAGCTTCCTCTGAATGTTTGGCTTCAGCAGGGCTGTCCCAGGCTTCTCAGCAGGGTTATTCTGGTCATGTCCCCAACTGAGATCATATTTGATTTGTAAGACTTCCTTGGAGGGCGGTGAGGATCAACTGAGATAATGCATGTAAATATACTTTGAACACTAATGTGTGCTACAGTTATTAGCTCTTCAAAGCTCTCTGAATTTGTGTACAACTGATTATATTTTATGCTAAACCCCATGATGGAATAAAGAAAATGTTCAAACTAACTGTGATATTTAAGTGTTTTCATAATCTTCAGTACTTCTACTTTTATTTATGTCATCTAATTTTCAATTTATAAAGTGAAAAATATAATGTAAACATTTTCAAGATGAAAAGACTATTTTATGGTACTTAACAATGTCAACTTAATGAATACTGTATTAATTTATGCTTTTAAAAAATTAATTTTAAATTGAATTAATTGGGGTGACATTGGTTAATAAAATTATATAGGCTTCAGGTGTACAATTCTGTAATATATCATCTATATATTGTATTGTGTGCTCACCACCCCAAGTCTAGTCTCCTTCTGTCACCATTTATTCCCCCTTTACCCTGTTCTATCTCCCCCCATCCGCCTTTCCCTCTGGCAATCACCAGCCTGTTGTCTGTGTCTGTGAGTTTTTTGTTTGTTTTGTTTTTTTGTTTTGTTTTTCGCTTAATCTCGTCACCTTTTTATGCTGCTTTAAATAATACCTTTACTTGACTTGGAGCTAACCAATCATTAAAAAAAGTGATTTTGTTGTTTTTTGTCTGTTGGTTGATTTTCATTTAACCATATTGTTATTTCTTCAGCAAATTTTTGGATTATTAGGTTGTTTATAGTCCACTTGAAATGTGACAACAGTCTTTTATCTTTTTCAATGAAATTATTCGTTTCTTTAATTAACTGTGTATTTGGCTTTAATTTTTCCCTCTATCTTTCTTTAATTTAGCATGCCAGAGAGTATTGGTGGATCTTTTGGTGTCTTTGATGAGTTCAAGAACGTGTTCGGAAGAGCTAACCCTTCTTTTGAGAATATTTCTGGAGAAATCTCCTTGTACAGTAAATATGCTATAATTTAAAATTTTTCACTGATATTTAATAGAGTATTTTTTAAAGTGTTTGAAAATCACTAAGCTCTCTCTTTTGTTGTGGTAATTATACTCTGTGTTACTACTTGTGAAGTTTCTCGTTATTTTATTTATTTTTTTAAATATGTTTTTATTGATTTTAGAGAGAGGAAGGGAGAGGGAGAGACATAGAAACATCAGTGATGAGAGTCATTGATCACCTGCCTCCTGCACGTCCACATATTGGGGATCGAGCCCAAAACCTGGGCATGTGCCCTGACCAGGTATCGAACTGCAATATCCTGGATCCTAGGTCAATGCCCCAGTTATTTTATTTTTTGCACATATTTTAACCATTTCACTTATGTTTTGGCTAATCAGACATTTCAGTGGGATCACAGTTCATTTACCACAACCCCTCCCCCAGTCTTTTTTGTGCTTAAGAAATGCTAAATAATTTTAATTACCAAAGACAACTTAATTATGAGTAATTATAACCATTTTGGGACTTATCCTGTTTTTAGAAAATTATTATCCACTCTTCGCTGTCTTCTATCACTTCTCCTTTCTGTTGGTGTAACTTAGTGACTTTTAGGCTTTTTTGATGAAAAATCCATTTTGATAACAAAATATTGACTGGAAGCTTAAGCAGATAAAACAGAAAACTTTGGAGCTACTTCCTCCGAAGCAAGATTGATGTTCCTGAGCCCTGTGCATTCGACCAGCCCACAGCCTGAGGGAGCTCTGTGGAGCCACACTTACAAACCACTCGTGTAGACAGTTGAGGACTGACTGTGTTTATGGAACGTTCCTTTTACTTTTTCTGCGAGTGTTTCCATCATAATCAACATTAGATGCTCTTGTGCATGAGTAGGGCATTGTACTTAAGGTTAATCCTTTTTTTACTTGTGTCCTTCGTCATTGCTTCTCCCTTTAATTAAATTCTCATTTCCTCTCTTTTTTATACATTCTACATTTCAGTTTAACTGAAAACTTGTAATTATAAATAAAATCTGAAAACCTTATTTTAGTTTACCAAACACAGATGAAAACATTCATTTGATTTTGGCATGTAAAATAAATTAGAAAGTAATTGAGCACTCAGTTTTATAGTCAATCATACCATAAATATCACTCAGCAACCCGGAGATTTTGTAAGGTTCTATCCCTTATTTAAAAATATTTGAGAGGAGCCCTGGCCAGTTTGGCTCAGTGGTAAGAGCATCGGCCAGTGGACTGAAGGGTCCTGGGATTGATTCCAGCCAAGGGCATGTACCTCGGTCGCAGGCTTGATCCCCAGCCCCCGGGGCCGAGGGCAGGAGGCAACCATTCAATGTGTCTCTCTCACGTCGATGTTTCTCTCTCCCTCCCTCTCTCTCTGAAAAGCAACGGGAAAAATATCCTCAGGCAAGGATAAAAAAAATTAAAAGAAAAGAAATAAAAATAAAAATATTTGAGAGAAGCAACTATATTCTGCTTGGGAATAAACATCTTTCTTTGGTAGAAATGATTCCTGGTATAATAATTTAATTTCTAATACTTAAGGCTGAGTCATAATTTTTAGGTTTGTACCATAAATGCATCAAAATCTAAAATCAATCATAAGAGATTTCACATTTTAAGGATGAAGTCTCATATTTTATCTTTTAAAAATATATATATATTTTTTACTGATTTCAGAGAGAGGAAGGGAGAGAGGGAGAGAGATAAAAACATCAATGATGAGAGAGTCATTGATCGGCTGCCTTCTGCATGCTCCCTGCTGGGGATCAAGCCCTGACCAGGAATAGAACTGGGATCTTCTAGATCATAGGTTGATGCTCAACCACTGAGCCGCACGACCAGGCTCATATTTTATCTTAGCTATACAAAAAATGAAAATGTAATGACATGGTAGATAGGAGGCATTTAAATAGGAATGCTGATATGTGTATGTTTGTATGTTCATTTATAGCCTGAATTTCAAGAGTATTATGTACCTTGTAACATGACTGTAAAGTTTTGTTTTTCTTTTTCTCTAGGAAATTCTTCTCCTGGGTATTCTGAAAATAGTTGAAAGTGACGTTGCAATGAGCCCTTTACAGTATGTGACCTTCCCTTTGCTGCACACTCCGAATCTAAGCAATGATGTTTCAGCACCAAAGTGTCCTGGGATTCTCAACAGTAAGGCCATGGGATTGTTGAGAAGGGCACGTGTTTCATGGAGCAGGAAAGAGGCCGACAGTGACAGCTTTCCCCAGCAGCTGCTCTCCTCCTGGCACATCGCTCCGGTGCACCTGCCACTACCGGGGCAGAACTGCTGGCCGCACCTGTCAGAAGGGTTCAGCGTTTCCCTGTGGTTTAATGTGGAGTGTGTTCATGAAGCTGAGAGCTCTACAGAGAAACGAAAGAAGATCAGGAAAGGAAAGAGGTCGTTAATTTTACGGGATAGTAGTTTTGATGGAACAGGTATGACGACTGCTTATCTGTTACACTCAGCCTTTTTGGGCAGCAGCTTTGGTTGACCAGTAAGAGTATAGCGATGTTCTAACTTACTCTTAACATGTTCTTCACCTTAAATGCCTTAGTGATGTCAGGTCCTGACTTACCATAGCCTGAGTTGTCAGATAGCCTTGAAAACTCCATTTTCTTCTGTACTTTCCTGTGTGTGTGTTTCTATGTGCGGATGGGGGTTGGGGGACACACACACCACACATACAACTGCCACAGAGGTCACCAGCCCCACTTCCTGCCTATCTCCTGGTCCCATTCCTGGATTAGGGTGGCTCCTGATGTTAGCCATGGTTCTGTCCTGCTGTTTCCCTGCACCTACTAGTCATCCCTCATCTCCTCTCCTGTCTCTTTTAGTTCAAGCTCTGCTTCTCAAGCTCTGTCTTCCATCAGTGCCCCTCTCCGAGCTCTTGTCACAGAGTATTTGAGTGCACCAGCCATTCTCCAGAGGTGGAATAGGTTTGATTCCAGTCCTTTTTATAACGAGTCAGATTGCTATTGTGCTGGTTGCAGATGGCACCTTGGTCCTTGTGTGACTTGGGCAGCAAGAACCTGTTTGTTAAGAAGCAGCTGGTGGTGGTGGAAGTAAAGCAGGCAGGCTGATTCTTAGGGTCCATGGAAAAGATGAAGTGACAGGTAAGACAGGTGTTTAGGGGTTATGCATGTATGGAGGAGCGCCCACACCCCACTGCAGCCTCTGGGTTGGGACACTGGGCCTTCCCTGCTGTCTGGTTTCTAGGGAGGTCCTCTACCACTGACCTAGAGATGGAAGGAAGGTCTTTAATGACACTGTCAGGACTGAAGGGTGGGTGATGTCACCTGATAGTCACAGTTGGAGCTCCAAGTCCAGACACATGTCCATGCTATTAGATAGCATATTTATGTACTTTTATGGGTTAGCCTAGAAAGCCAATTTAAATTGAAAAATCTTTGCAGATAATATGTAATGTTTCAAGTAGTTAGAGCATTGTTTTTGTGAATTGAATGTTGCCACCTAAGAATTATGGTTTTGAAACAATGTCTGTGTGATGTGATTGATGGTAACACTACCTGTTGTACATTGAATGTGCGTGTCACTTTGCTCAGTTCCTTCTATGCACATTTCATGTTCACAACAATCCAGTGAGGTGAGCTCTCAGACTGCCTATATTGCAGATGAAGTTCAGCAGCAGGTCCCATTTCTCTAGCTGGTGAGGGGAGGGAGCTACAACCACCTGTCACTACGACATTGTAAACAGTGTAGATTGCTTTCTCATAGTTGAAGTGGGGGCAGTCACAGTGTAAACAATCTCTTCTAAAGTGAATAAATATGCACAGTGATCTGAGAAAAGCAGGTACTGGGAAAATTTAAAATTTTTTTAGAATAATGGAAGTGTGGAGACCAGGGAAGTGGTGATAATGAATAAAAGACAGTGGCTACTAAAAAAATGTATTAGAACACATTTTAGAAAGAGGGTTTTCCATAAGCATTTTAAAACAGTAACATATTAAAATTTTCAAGATGGAATAAAATATTACACTAATAACACCTCCTTTGCCGCTAAACCAGCTGAGCACATCAGATCTGTCACCCTCAAAATGGGGATGATATTTGCCTATTAAGATTGTTGTGAACATTAAATTAGGAAATACCTGTAATGTTCCTGCTTCACAGTTTCTGAGTACACACTGGTTTTTGTACTAGTCTTTAATTTGTACAAGTTCAGATTTGATATGGAAATTTTTTAATATCACATTGGTTGTGAGTTCTCTGTACATCTTATGTCTTGGACAACAGTCTTCAAAATAATCAATGAATTTAACTCTTTTAAAAAACCATTATCATTGCTAGGGGGAGTATTCTTAAAAAATGGTGGTGGTTATACCCGTTGAAAAATAACAACAAATAAGTGGTGGTATTCATCTTCTCTAAAAGCCTGAGCCTCTGGATGGGCATTTGTGTTTCAGTACATCTTGATTAACATAGCTTTCCAGAAAGCATGCATCATGGTCCTGTAGATGGATGGCTTGAGGGTTCAGCTCATCACACCTGTTCAGGCAGTGCTGGGTTTTAAGTGGTAAGAAAGTTAAGTCAGGATGAAAAACCAGACAGCCCAAAGCACAGAGCATTTTACCTTAGCTAGTCTTAGAGACACTGCTTGGAGTTTCAGGAACACTTAGCAATCCCTTTAGAAGATCACTCATCTGGGAATATATTCAAACACTTTTCCTAAAAGGAATTTTAATATGATTAACTTTTTAAAATCATGCTGTCATAATAATTATAGGGTGGTTTGGGTTGTACAGGGCCTATGATGGTGGTGTGTGTTTCCTGGGCTGAGGTCCTTGGTGTCAGAGTGGCCCATCCAATCTGTAAAAGCATCGTGGCACAGATTGTAATAGTTTACTGTGGTGTCGTCACAGGTGGCTAAATCACTCCTGCAATTAGTCCTCAGTTATCATATATTTTATTTTTTTATTGTTGACACCATTACAGATGTCCCCATTTTACTCCCCTCTGCCCGCCTTCACCCAGCCTCTGCCCCTCTTTCCCTCTGACATCACCACACTGCTGTCTGTGTCCATGGGCTATGCACATATGTTCTTTGGCTGTTCCCTTCACCCTCTTTCACCTAGTCCCCTTTCCCCCTTCCCCTCTGACAGCTGTCAGTCTAATGTATTCATGTCTCTGTTTCTGTTTTGTTCGTCAGTTTATTTTCATTAGATTCCATATGGTATATGTCTTTCTCTGACTGGCTTATTTCACTTAGCATTAAAAGTTATTAAATATTTTAAGATGTAGGATAACTGGAAAAACATTTCATAACTTTTAATGCACTCAGTTACTGTTTTTACCACTGGTGCTTTTTTGGAGTTAATTAACATCTAAACTTTGGAAATTCTGTTGTTTGGAACAGGCATGTTGAGACATTCTGGGTAAATAATTTACTACAAATAAACAATCATGCTTTGTATTCTTTTAAATTCACTTTCTACTCAGTTTTTATCCACTGCTTTACTGATCATTCTAACATCTTTTTATCATAGAGAGCGACAGGCCAGAAGGTGCAGAGTACATGAATCCTGGTGAAAGACTCATAGAAGGAGGCTGTATTCACATGATTTCATTGGGATCCAAAGCGTTGATGATCCAAGTGTGGGCAGATCCCCACACTGGCACGTTCATCTTCCGGTATGGATTACCCCCAACCCCATGGGTAGATCATGTATTTAAGTAGTTTATGTAAGAGACAGAAGTATGAAATCTACTAATAATGAGCGTTACAGCAGTTTTTTAAAAAGATTTAAATACCACCTTTTTAACAATATATTCTACCTAAAAATCTATAATTAAACTCTAAAGAAAATTATATTCTCAGATTTTAAATCAGATCCATACTTAGGTCCTATCTATGGAAGTATTCTGTCAGGTTGCAATGATCTCAAGGTGTTAAATCAGATAGCCATTTTCCATGCAGATTATATATTTAATAGCCATTATCTAATAAGCTTAAGATCTTGCTATCTTGTCCCTTTTTCCTACCTCCTTTGTTAACTAGTATAGATACAAGTCTTTTATTTGTATTGAGTAAGAATAGTATGAAACTATTTTTTATAAAACTTAAAACTAAGTAAACAATGTTATTTAGGGATATATGCTTTGTAAAGGTTATAAAGGTTACTAGGTACTGTGTATATATTATATCCTAATTCTCTCAGCAATTCCTCAAAGTAGGTTAGACCTCCAACGCATCGTGGCATTTGGACATTTGTGTACAACACGTATTAATTTTTGTGTGAACCAAATATTGCATTGTAATTTCTAAAAGGGCAATAGCAATGATAAATTTTTTTTGCAAATTGAATTCTGAAAATTATTGCCTAAGTTATTAACACTAGCAAATGAACCTAATCTACTGTGTTTCATGATTGAGGTAATGATATAATAAAATAACTAAACAGATTATGGTGTAAAACAAGGACCTATGGACTTTTCAAGTTAGTTTAGAAATAGAACTGGTTTTAAATCTCCCTTAAATATCCACAGTTACTGTTGTTATACTTGCGTCAATATTGAGATCTGAAATTCCATGTGTTCAGCCTGTACCTTTCTCTCCTCTGTAGTGTGTGCGTGGATTCAAATGATGATGCAAAAGCTGTTTTACTAGCTCAGGCGGAATCATTGGAGAATGTTTTCCTCCCAAGCAAATGGCAACATTTAGTACTCACCTACCTACAGCAGCCCCAGGGGAAAAAGAATATGCATGGGGAAATCTCCATATGGGTCTCTGGACAGAGGTATGAAACATTTTTCGTAAATACTTATTGAACTCACAATTTTAAGGTTAGTCTGCTACAGCTTCTAAAACAGATTGCAGAAAACTACAGATAAAATTTACTATATATTAATATAGGAACATAGGTCAGAGTTCAGTATTTCCCTATTTATCACTTCCATACAAAAGTAATTTCCCATAGAAGTAATTGTTGAAAATTAATATGTGGGTTTGAGGGAGCAACACAGAAATCTGGACATTTAGATATTTATGTGGAATATATGTTAGATCAAAGAACTATAGTTTGGTTCTTCAAGCACATATATTATAAAATTAATCCAGAAAGATTATTTAAATTAAGTGACTAATAAGGCTAATACCTAAATTAAAATCAGGGATTCAAAAGAAATTAGGATGACTAAAGAAAAAGAGAAGCTGATATATCAAGTGATAGGATAGTGCCCTAGAAACATACCAGGCGACAGATTCAGGTGTAGGGAGTACTACAGGATGTTTACTGACCAGGAGAATTATGGGTCAAGTTAATAAGAAACATTTTCTGGAATATCTTAATGTAAGGTGTAACCCTGAGAAAGCTACAAGGTATCTTGGATTTGTGAGAGTTGGGAAGTACTTTATTGAACGAAATTCCATGAAAGGGGATACAAATTGGAAACTAGTGTGGCCTGGGAAAGGGTCGAACTGGCTTGGAAGGGAGAGTCTGAGTTGAATAATGAGAAGGAAAAATAAGTGGGCGTGGCCAAGCTGTCTGAATGCTACGATGGGGAGTCTGGACTTAATCGAATGGACCATAAAGCATTGCGTACCAGTTGTGTTGCAGATCTTTTGCTAAGTACTTTATATACATTATCTTCCAGTTCTGTCAAAAACCCCTTGCAAGTAGATTAGACCACAGAAATATAGAATATATCCTTTGCACAAATTAGCCTCTTTTTATTCATTCATGTGTTCATCCAGCACATTTTTTTTTTAATGTCTTTATTGATTTCAGAGAGAGGAAAAGAGAGGGAGAGAGAGAGAAACATCAATGATGAGAGAGTCATTGCTTGATCGGCTGCCTCCTGCACGCCCCCTACTAGGGATCAAACCCAAAACCCAGGCATGTGCCCTTACCGGGAGTTGAACTGCAATCTTCTGGATCACAGGTTGATGCTCAACCGCTGAGCCACGCCTGGCTGGGCTCCAGCACATGTTTCTATGTGTGTACTGAACACATGCTGTTAGCCTGGGTGCAGTGGTAAACAGGGCAGCCATGTGCAGTGCCTTCTGGACCTCACAGTCTAGTGAGGAAGCAGACAATAAGTGAACAGTTAAATGAAAACATACAAATTGTGACAAATACCATGAAGGTAACAAACAGGATCCGAGACAGAAAATATCAGGTCTGCTGCTTCAGAGAGGTGGGTCAGGGAAGGCCTCTCCAGGAACAGATTATTCAGGCTGATGCTGGAGGAGGAGCTGGAGGTGTCATGAGCAGGAGGGAGGCCGAGCATCCAGGTGGAGGAAAGGCCTTTGGAGACTAAAGGAGTGGCTGCAGCACTAGAGGGAGGAGGGGCAGACGGCTGTGATGGCTGTAGGGTAGCTAGTCCAGGTGTCAGCCACAGGAAGGAACAAAATCAAGGGCTTCATTTTGGAAATAAAATCAAGGGCTTCGTTTTGTTTATTCATTAAAATACATGAAAACACACCATTGAAACTTAATTTCTGTATTCTAAATAAATTATTTTCTGAGACATTCTCAGTCTTCACAACTGCCTAAGCCTGAATGGCAGCTGCAGCCAATACTAAATTTGTTTTCAGAAACTTAAGTTGGTTTGACAGGTTAGAGCTGGTGATGTGGCTGTGGGTAGAGGGCCTCTCCCCTGGCCTCTCTCCTCATTTCCTGAACTCTCAGCATGTGCCCGACGCCCTCCCATCAGCACTGCGAGCAGATGCATTGTCCTGTTTTACACGTGAGGCACCTGAGGCCCGGAGTGGAGAAAGTCACTGACCCAAGGTCATGGAACCAGTAAGGGTGCAGCTGAAAGTTGAACCTCGACCCTGACCCCAGAGCGAGCCCACTCGTTTAAACCCTAGCTTTCACTGACCCTACAGCCTTTCGGAAGCAGGCCTGCTGACAGGTATAGGACTCATGAGCTAGTCGGTGGGCATGTTCAGAGAGAGTTCAGTGCTCACTATGGACATTTCTGAGGTTAGTGAGCAGTCTCTTGATTCCCACCCACCATTTTTCACCCGCCCACTTGTGTCTGCATTGCCTCGAAGGAGCTTTTTTGCCATTTGATACAAGTTAATGACTTCATCTGTTAATAGAGCAATGAGCAAGTGACCAAGGACAAATACATTGTTCTGTTGATTAAAATTTGACACTACCTTTATCACTTTCAGAAACATTAGAATAATTTCTACAAATAATACATTTTAAGAGGCCATTTTAATAGTATATAATGACACTGAAAAACAACTTACTAATATTTTATATTAATTTGTTTAATGAAAAGCACACAAATCTCATAGGAATATATGGTATAGTAGAGACTTAGTGTTTGTTGAATTCATCTTGCACTGATCATGCAATGTCTCGTCACCCTTAAAAACTGTATTATCATACTGCCACTAGGGGTCAGTAGTGTCTCAGTCATGGCCATTTATTTGGTGAGCGAGAAAGAGAGAGGCATGTAATGCAAGTTCTCTTTCATGTTGTCATTTAAACATCAATTAAAAAAAGAAGTTATCTCACATATTTCCTTTATTAAAAAGTATTTCTATAAATAGTTAAATTTATGTTAAATATGAAACACAAAGCCTTAGGGAAAGTTTTTAAATAAATATATACCAAAGTGGAATTCCTCTTTAAGAGCTAACCAGATTAGTTTATTCTAAGTCTTTATCTTAGTCACACACTTACCTTCATTATCTTCATAGGGAGTTTAAAACGTTCCTAAAATAGGGGTAGAGCCTGATGATCTGCAGTCTCGACTAGATGAGGAAGCCCTCCCATCATGGGTCTCAACCCATGAGAAAGCCTTAGTTTACCTTTTCCTATAAGGATTCCTGTGAAAACAAGAGACAGTCAAAAGCTCCATAATGACTTAGCATTGAAATAAACAGAAAATGCAAAACAGCACTGGCATTTCCATGGCTGGTCAGAGCAAAACCTGAAGAAGTGATTTTTTCTCTCTGAATAGTCTTTGAAGGCCTCATAGAGGACCTGAGATTTTAGGAATTGTTTACCAAGACATCTTGGTAAAATTCGGGGAAGGTGGTTGGGTTGTACTTGTAAACCAGGAAGGTGCATATGCAGAAGTCACATGACACAGAAAACTTGCATATGTTAGGTCACTTCATCACTTCCTGTGGCCTGGTGCAGGATCCCCAGGCACCTCCGTTCTGCTCCCGTTTCTGGGGCATGTGGACAGCCAGTACCTTTGACCAAGACAACAGAATCAGTTCTCTTTCTCCACTTTACCAACTGTTTGATACTGAACCAAGAAAATTGGTCAAGAATTTCCCATTACTAAGCACTCTTACTTTAAAAATACTTAGTACTTAGTCCTCACTGAAGTAATTGATTTAACTTTGTTTTAATGTAGGAAACCTGATGTTACTTTGGATTTTATGATTCCAAGAAAAACAAGTTTGTCATCTGATAGCAATAAAACATTTTGCATGATCGGCCATTGTTTATCATCCCAAGAAGAGTTTTTGCAGTTGGCTGGAAAATGGGACCTGGGAAATTTACTGCTCTTCAATGGTATACTTTTCCCCTTCAAAGAATTTCCTAATTCTTTCAGTTAACAAGTATTAAACTAAGTAAATTATCCTGGGTGAAACAGTAATCCCTGTTTCTTTACTTGTACTTAATAAGCACTGTATTGCCTAGATTTCAAGATGACTTTTAAAATATTTTAACATTTCTATAATCTAGATGTTTCTTATAATTGAAATATACATGTAATGCAGTGGTGTACTTCCTAGTCACTACCCCCCAAAAGAAGCTTATGTTATGTCAACTTTATTTTGTAATCCTGGAAAATGCAGTATTTTGACAGGTAAACTTAGAATGGTTGTCTCTTTTATAATTTTAGTATAGTCTATAAAAATCCAAAATTTAGAGAAAAATAAAATATATGATTTAAAAAAATACATCACTAAACCTGACACATAGTAGCATCCAGACAGTGTTTATTGAGTAGACGGATGGAAGGAATGAAGATACCGATTCCCCTGTCATTTTAAAGAGGAATTTCCTGAGCTATACTGTTCATTTACTGAAAAACAAAACAAAACAAAACAAGCTCCCGGCCCTGTTTTCTAGTTTAAGGAGCAAATAGAAACTTTATGATGCTATTTTATCAAGAGCTAACTTTCTATATATTAATTCATCATTCATCCATTTGGAAATTGAGGCTTTAATCAATTTTATAAAATATAGTGAACAACTAAAAGAATCTGGCATAAAAAATTCTTGGTTTCTTGTTTTTTGTGGAAAATTCTGGTCAGAATGTTTTAAATAGGTACCTTTGTTTTTTCCCTTTTCAGGAGCTAAGATTGGTTCACAAGAGGCCTTTTATCTATATGCATGTGGACCCAACCATACATCTATAATGCCGTGTAAATACGGCCAGCCTGTGAATGACTACTCCAAATATATTAATAAAGACATTTTGCAGTGTGAACAAATCAGAGAACTTTTTATGACCAAGAAAGATGTGGACATTGGTCTCTTAATTGTAAGTTTTCATTTTATGTTTAACTTTATAGTAACTGTACATGTGTTTGTTTCTTGAATGTGTAACTAGCTGTGAATTAGATTTCTAATGTTTCTCCTTTTTGTTTCTCAACATTTTCTTTCTTTAGAATGTGGTGTTTTTTTCCTGAAAAAAATTAAAATACTTTGACTTCAGAATTTGTTTTCAGGTTTCAAATTTTCATCCCTTTTTCCTTGGAACTGTGTTTACTAAATTTTGTTCAGTTTATATGTATCATTCAAAAAAATGTGTATGATATAGTGAAAATATAACATGTTAGCTTAAAAATATTGCTTATTATAGCTCCTTTCCATATTAATAATAAATGCTAGGTTTTATATTGATTTAATTACATATATTCAGATTTTAGAATATTCTTTTTTTTTTCCAATTTGGGGAGCCCTTTGAGTGTCTTTTAATTAATATATAATTCACATGACTAAAATTCACCCTTTTAAAGTGTACATTTTGTGGGCTTTGGTGTAATTATAAGATTGTGCAACCATCACTAGTCTCTAACTCCAGTGCATGAAGAGCTTGAAGAGAAACCCTATAACCATTAGCAGTCTCCCCCGTTTTTGCCTCCTTCTAGCCCCTGGCAACCACTGATCTTTCTATCTCTCTGGATTTGCCTATTCTGGACATTTCATATAAATGGAATCATATAATATGTGGTCTTTGTTGACTGGCTTCTTTCATTCAGCATGTTTTCAGTGCTCATCCATGTTGTACAGGAATCAGTACTTTATTTTTTATGGTTGAATGATATTCCATTGTATGGATGTAGCATGTTTTCTTTATCCATTCTTTAGATGACGGACATTCTGGGATATTCTTACTCTCACTATTCATATGGCTTCCTTCTCCTCTCTCTCTCTTTCACTCTCTTTTATTGTTGATACTATTACAGATGTCCCCCATTTTTCCCCCTTTGACCCTTCCACCCAGCTCCCCCACCCAGTCTTCACCACATGATTGTCTGTGTCCATGGGCTATGCATATATGCATATGTGTTCTTTGGCTAATCTCTTCAGTCCTCCCCCACCCCCTTGCCCTCTGAAATCTGTCAGTCTCTTCCATGTATCTATGCTTCTGGTCCTATTTTGTTCCTCAGTTTATTTTGTTTATTAGATTCCACATATAAGTGAGATCATGTGATACTTGTCTTTCTCTGACTGGCTTATTCCATTTAGCATAATACTCTCCAGGTTCATCCATGCCGTTGCAAAGAGTAAGAGTTTCTTTTTTATAGCTGCATAGTATTCCATGGTGTAAATGTCCCACAGCTTTTTTATCCACTCATCTACTGATGGGCACTTGGGCTGTTTCCAGATTTTCCAAATCTTGGCTATTGTAAATTGCGCTGCTATGAACATAGGGGTACATATATTATTTCTGATTGGTGTTTCAGAATTCTTAGGATATATTCCCAGAAGTGGGATCTCTGGGTCTAAATTTTTTGAGGAAGCTTCATACTGTTTTCCATAGTGGCTGCACCAGTCTGCATTCCCACCAGCAGTGTACTTGTGTTCCCTTTTCTCCACATCCTCGCCAGCACTTGTTGTTTGTTGATTTATTGTGGCAGGTGTGAGGTAATACTTCGTTGTAATTTTAATTTGCATCTCTCTGATAATTCGTGACATTGAGCATTTTTTTCATGTCTATTGGCCATCTGTGTGTCCTCTTTGGAGAAGTGTCTATTCAGGTCCTTTGCCCATTTATTTTTTAATATAAGTAACAACTAGGAATTTTGCTTTCAAAATATTGCTAACTCTGCTTATAGGGGTCTTTCAGATTGCTTTTTATATATTATTCTAATATTTTATTCTAGCATACACTTTAGGAGCTTGTGAAGGATTTTTTCATTATAGCAGCTAGAAAACTGAGCCTTCATAGTCTTAGAAGATCTACTACAAACTGGTAGACGTGGCCATCTCAAACTGTGTTTCTCTTTGACTTGCTTCTGATGAGAGGTGCACTTATAGGGCAGAGAGATTTACTGAAGGAGGCTACTGTTTTGGAATGTATTTTGTTGTTAATGAGGTGTATATTTCACAATCAAAATAAATTATATATTAAAGCTGTAATATTTGATCAAAGTAAAGAAGAAATTCCTAGTACAGATATTTTGTAAAACATGTGTAAGTCTTGGGCAGTGTTAAATATGTATCTGTGTAAACAGATGTGGATGCGGATGGAAACTGAAGGTCTGAGGTCAGGCCCTGGCAGCGTCATACAACAAAGAACTGCCCCACACTCAGAAAACAAGCCTCAGGGAATCGGGCCTCAACCTGAGCGAGCCTCAGAGTTGCACAGAGGCCTTGTTAGAACATGGGTTGCCGGGCCAGTTTCAGAGTCAGGATGACTGAAGTGTGGCCAAGAATTTGCATTTTTAACGAATTTCCAGGTGGTGCCAATGCAGCTGGTTTGGGACCACACATGAGACTAAGGAGCTCATATAAGCCTTGTTCAAGTGGGAACAACAACTCTCGTTTTTAGTTAATCCATTTGTTTTCACACAGCAAAAAAACTTTTCCTTAATCCTTTTATTTTGCCTCAAAAGAAGATACAATATGTAAGTTGTAAAATTCAACATAAATTATCACAAATTAAAATTCTATGGGTTTTATGTGAAAGTTTTTTAGGAAGCAAATATTTTAGGCCTGATTCAGTAGTTTGGGGTCCTGAGGTCCTGAGTGAGCAGTCAGGCTGCGATGGTGCCTCCTGGCAAGGTGGGGTCAGGTGGGACTTGTTCAGGCATGCTGGCATCCGGTCAGGTTTCTGACAAAAACCACACAGGTATGAAGTTTGCTTTCCCAGCATAATGATCTACAGGAGACGTCATAGTCCGTTTAGCTGGTATATGCAGATATGCTAGATGGTGTGTGATCAAACTGCCCTTACCTCGCCAAGGTTGAAAACGACCGAGGCCCAAGGCCCCAAGGCCTCTGCGAGAAGACACTGGTGGGCAGTTCATGGTTTTCCTAAGCCTGGGCTCCTCCTGGTGCATTCTGCATTTTAAATTTACCAGAATTTTTAAAGTAGTCGCCCCCTTCCCCCATCCACAGTTTCACTTTCTCAGTTTTAGTTACCTACAGTCAGCCCCTGTCCAAAAATATTAAATGGAAAATTCCCAAACTAAACAATTCATAAGTTTTAAATTGCGCCCCATGCTGAGTAGCATGATGAAATCTCTCACAGTCCGGCTCTGTGCTGTCCGGGGGGTGAATCATCCCTCTGCCCAGTGCCTCCGCTATAGATGTTCCCTACAGTTAGTCACCGGGGTGATCATGTCGACTGTCGACTGGACTGTCGCAGTGTTGCAGTGCTGTGTTCACGGCACCCTTATTTTACATAATGATGGCCCCAAACCATTTACATAACTTTCACTGCGGTGTATTGTTATGAGTGTTCTATTTTATTATTAGTTATTGTTAGCCTCTTACTGTGCCTCATTTATAAATTAAACTTTATCATAGGAATGTATGTATAGGAAAAACACAGTGTATATAGGGTTCGGTACTGTGTGTGGATTCAGGCTCCCGCAGGGGGTCCTGGGGTATATCAGTGAGTGGAGGGGTTGACTAGTTAATACAAGCTTGACAGGGAGCCAGAAGCTGATAGAAACTACTCTCTGCAGGGGAGAAATATTGAAAGTTCTATTCAGTTTTAGTTAGGTGGACTGATAGTCTGGGATTTTATTCTAATACAAAGCAATATCTGATCTTAGAGTGGCTTTTATTTTGTTTAATTTTATTAAATTTATTGGGGTGACATTGGTTAATAAAATTATATACATTTCAAGTATAATTCTATAATATATCGCCTGTATATTGCATGTGTGTAGAGTCACTTTTAAATTCAAGCCCATGAGCAAATTGAAAGGAAAATATTGAGTACATTGGTCCCATCTCATAGGGTTGTAAAGACCAGTTAATATTTATGTTCCTAGAACAGTGCCTGGCATGTAATGGGTGTGGTATAAGAGTTAGCTGTTGTTAATGGTAATAGTAAGTATAACTTATGTTTATTTAAAACAATCAAAGCTGGAACCTCTCAGCTTCACTGTGGTTTATACTGTTGATCACTGCTAAATGCACATCTGTTCCTCTGGGGAGTCACCTTACGGCTCGTGTCCACCTTTGTGTAGTGTAGCATCCGTCTCTTTTAAAATGAAGAAAAAGATTTAGGTGTCTTTTTACTTTGGAGTATTTGCTTGTAGTCGATAACTTTTTGAACTTTATCTCATTACTGAGGGGAAATATTTGTGTTTCAGGAAAGCCTTTCTGTTGTTTATACAACGTGCTGTCCTGCTCAGTACACCATCTATGAGCCGGTTATTAGACTTAAAGGTCAAGTGAAGGCCCAGCTCTCTCAGAGACCCTTCAGCTCAAAAGATGTGCAGAGCATCTCATTGGAATTTCATCATCTAAAGAATCTCCAGCCTACTGAATGTAAAACTATCCAAGGCATTCTGCACGAGATCGGGGGAACTGGGATATTCGTTTTTCTCTTTGCTAGGGTAAGAGTCATTGCTTTTAATTTTATCTAAAGAAAAACTTTTTATTATTGATAAATTTTAGGGTTTCTTTTTTATTACAAAAAAGCTATACATCAATTTTTAAGATAAAAAAAATCGCATGCCTTGGCCAGTGTGGCTCAGTTGATTGAGCGTTGTCCCATGCACCAGAAGGTCACCAGTTCGATTCCCGGTCAGGGCATATACCCAGGTTGTGGGTTTGATCCCTGATTGGGGTGTGTACAGGGGGCAGCTGATTGAAGTTTCTCTCTCACATTGATGTTTTTTTCTCTCTCCCCCTCTCCCCCTTCCTCCCTCTCTAAAATCAATAAAAACATATTTTAAAAAAAATCACATATTTAAAGTGTCATCAAGCGTTCTGCCACAGATGTTTAAAGTTTCTTTTAATTCATGAAGATTTTAGGAGTTTTCTTTTATCTCGAAATGTAATTAGAACCCTTAACTGTTAAATTATAAGACTGAAATTGCCTGTAAGAAAAGAATGAATGCTGCAGTGACAGTATAGCGTGTGCTTTAAGGTTTATGAAATGTTTTCTCCTTGAAGTTTCCAGCTGTACAGGGAAAAACAAGGGTCAACAAATAAGTATAAAAACAATTTAATTTATTTGGGTTTGAAATGTTTTTTTAAAGAGGAGAAATATAAGAAGTTTAACTCCTGCTATGAGTACAATTATATTAACCTAAATTGTTTAATTTTCTGTTTCATTCCATTATTTGGGGGCAGGCGAGCACCTTTCCTGACATGGTGAGGCAGTCAGTGCATGGACTGTTTCAGGGGTGGTTGAGATCCAGAGTAGGGGATGCAGACGCTGTCACTTTGCTGTGAACCATCTACTTCCTGGGACTCGTATCCTTGTTAATGAAAGCGGCCCTGAGCACCTTCATTTTCAGAATCATATCCCTAAGTATAACTTCCGCACATTTTCACAGTCTCCCTACCTGGCTTCCTTTCTTTAATGGAACCACTTTTGATAATTTTGCAGTAAGGGACATATCAGTGTTGTTGTTATTACTGTTATAATAAATATTCTGCTAGCATTTGGCTCACCATACCCTAAGCTGTCTTTTCTTTCCCTCCTCTGCCTTTTTCAAACCTTTTTTTTTTTTTTTGCTTTGAATATCTAGTTGAAGATTCCCCTAGTGTTTTAAAAGTAAAAGCTCTTCATTTAGCTCCAGATCATTTTGTGATCTTCTTTTATAGCTTGTACAATTTCAAAATGTGTACTCTTAGTTCTTCCTCTTTTGTCAAGTTATTGAATGTAATTTTGTTACGGTCACTGCTACTCAGTGACTAGATCCTTAGAGAAAATGGTTAATTTTTTATCTCACATATATTTAAGACTTCAAAGTATGTTTTCACATTTAAAGCTTAGAAACACTGTTCTGTATCTTTCCTCCTCCCCTACAAAAATGAAAGTCAGCCTCCTTAAAATCCTTACTGCATAGACCAGCTTTTAAGCCTAATCTCCACCATTCAGCAAAATCGGCAACCTGCTGCGTCCTAGATGAGCTGAAAACTTCCAGTTTAGACTTTTACCTTCCTTCTCCCGACTGTCTCCCACCTGCAGCCACCCACCTATCCCTGCTTTCCAGGACTTTGCTCTTTCCAGGCCATCTTCTCTTTTGTAAGCGTCCTTGTGTGCCCTGGAGGAATTTATAGCGTCTCATTCTCCTTTGCTTTTTATCCTGATGGTGTATGTTTCTCACATGGAGTAATTGTGAGAAAGTGTCGGCTGAATTGACAGACAAGGCACAATCCATGGCCTCTGTACATACGTCTCTTTAGACTGAACAGTGTGCCCACGGAGGCAGGTGTCATGCCTTTACTCCTCTTTATCGCACAGCACCAGCCAGAGCCTGTTTGTTGACTGGCTCATCAGCAAAAATCTGAGGCATTTTGCTGACATTTTATATCAGTAATAAAATGCTACTGACTTTTAAGGTTGTTAATTTTATTTTAGTTCATTTATTATTTTAGAGACTGAAGAGCATGGGGGTTGTCTTTCAGTTTTGTTTATTTATAATTCTTAAATAATTACAGGGTGCGAGCAATAAAAAATAAACTTTCAAATGAAACTGGTGGATTGATTACCTAATGGTAGATAATCACACGTTACATTTTTACTCTCAACAAATCAAGAAAACATACCCCCCTTTTTTTTTTAGGTTGTGGAACTCAGTGATTGTGAAGAAACTCAAGCATTAGCACTGAGAGTTATACTGTCATTAATTAAATACAACCAGCAGAGAATACATGAGTTAGGAAATTGTGACGGGCTTTCCATGATTCATCAGGTGTTGATCAAGCAGAAATGCGCTGTTGGCTTTCATATGTTGAAGGTACGTCCTCATGAAGTTTATTCTCATAGCTTCACGTGCAGTGTGCTGCTTTCTCCATTAAGTGAAGGAGTCACAACAGTGTAAATTTAATGAAGCTACAGTACTCTTCTGGTTTTTCCCATCATTTAAATAATTACATTTTTATTTTATTTAAAACATTTTAGAAGAGTAAGAGAGAAAAACTAGTAGAATTTTAGGCCCGGATGAGCCCAGAGATGTCTCCTAGGCTGGCACCTCATCCTCTGAGACCCTCAGAGACACTGTTGCTTCGGCTTCCACAGTTCTTCAGATGCCTCATGCTAAGCATTTCCGTGAGGTCACACTGCTGTAGGGCTTGTTCTAAAGCCATATTGGCTCTTACTACGATCCAGCTGTCATCACATATTTAAATACCTTTCTAGCTAAAAGCAGTTAGCAACCTTGTGAAAGCATTTCTTTCCGAGGGCCTAGCACTAAAACAAGCCCCTGGCCCTCCCTGTGCCCCAGCTCCCAAACCCTGGGAACTGTCGAGGTCTGAACACTCGTGGCATGAATCCTGACCTTTTGGGGAAAGGTTTGTAGCCTAACAGATTTTAATTTTAAAAATAAAAACGGAATGTGGTTTACTTTACCCAGATTTGAAACTGAGTAATCATGTACAAATATTTAGAAGTTTGTGTTTTTCTAATTATTAGAATCGTTTTGCAAAGGAAATTAAAGGTACTCTGTGAGGTCAACTGATTCACCAGCTCTCCTTTGAGTTCACTGTTACAATGGCTGAGATTGGAAGATTCATGTTTCTGTTGAATTTGAGAATGAATCGATTATTAACGCATCTTGTGTTGATGCTGATTTTCCATAGACCCTTCTCGAAGGTTGCTGTGGTGAAGATATCCTTCAGAACAACGAGAATGGAGAGTTTAAGGTAGATGTGGAGTCTAAAGCCATAATCCAAGATGTTAAACTGCTCGAGGAGCTATTGCTTGACTGGAAGATATGGAACAAAGCAGAGGCATGTACTTATTTTTTATGACATTTAAGCATACTGTACAGTGTTGACTGCATACACTTTGTCCCACAGCATGTCTCTAGAACCTTCTCATGTTGCTTGACGAACCTGTGCCCATTGAACACTAACTCCCCATTTCTCCTTTCCTCTAGTCCCTGGCAACTACCATTCTACTTTCTGTTTCTATGAGTTTCATTACTTTAGATGCTTCATTTTGTGACTGGTTTGCCTCACTTAGCATTATGTCCTCAAGGTTCATCTATGTTGTAGCATATGACAAGATTTCTTCCCTTTGTAAGAATGGAAAGTGTTCCATTGTGTGTATACACCGCGTTTCCTTTATCCATTCACCTGTCAGGAACATTTGGGCTGCTTCCACATCTTGACTGTTGTGCATAATGCTGCAGTGTACATGGGTGTGCAAATGTCTCTTCAGGATTCTGTTTTGTTCTTTTGAATATGTAAACCCAGAAGTGGGATTGCTGAATCATATAGTGGTCTATTTTAATTTTGTGA
Organism: Miniopterus schreibersii; assembly: GCF_964146895.1. Classification (NCBI taxonomy): domain Eukaryota; kingdom Metazoa; phylum Chordata; class Mammalia; order Chiroptera; family Miniopteridae; genus Miniopterus; species Miniopterus schreibersii. The sequence goes on along the minus strand of NC_138123.1, from coordinate 15,399,645 downwards.
GGCATCTTCGTACTATTTTCTGTAAGAGCTGCATTATTTTACCATCCCACCAACAATGTGCAAGGGTTCCACTTTCTCTCCATCCTGCCAACAATTGTGATCTTCTGTTTTTGTTTTTGATAGTAGCCGTTTTTTTGGGTGTGAGGTGACATCTTATTTTGGTTTCGATTTTCATTCCCTGATAATTAGTAATGATGAGCATCTTTTCATGTACCTGTTGGCCATTTGTATGTATTTTTTTGTAAAGATGTCCACTCGAGTCCTTTGCTCATTTTTTTAATTGGATTATTTGATTTTTTTGGTTATTGGATTTGGGGAGTTCTTTATATATTCTGGATATTAATCCCTTATCTGGTATATGGTTTTGAAATATTTTCTCCCATTCCTAGGTTGCCGGTTTTTTTGTTTTGCTCTGTTTCCTTTTTGTTTTGTTTTGTTAATCCTTACCCATCCAGAGAGCAGAAGGGAGTGAGAGAAGGAGGGGCGGAGAGAGACAGAGAGACAGAGAGAGAGAGAGAAACAAGAACACGCATGTGACACATTGATTGGTTGCCTCCTGCACATGCCCTGACCGGGGCAGGGGATGGAACCTGCAACCCAGGTACAGGAATTGAACCCGAGACCCTTTGGTGTGAGGGCCATTGCTCTAAGCACTGAGCCACTCCCGCCAGGACCCTAGGTTGCCTTTTCACTCTGTTGATTGTTTCCTTTGCTGCACAGAGAGCTGTGTACTTTTAAATATTCATCTAATCATTCTCCTGGAGACCAGAACAAATTACTGCTTCAATACTGGATACTTTGAGAGGAGAATTTTAAGGCACCTTAAAAGGATGAACTACTGTTTGAAGAGGCACAGTGTATAATTGTGCAGAGAATTCTATTATTTGGGCTTAGAAGTAAATTAATCCAAAAATGCAGAATTTTCACATTGTCAGTGACTTTTTTCAATTTAGTACAATTTGTTCTAAAAGTATTTGATTAAATGCTGTATACACAAATTAGCATTGAAGTTTATACATTTTTAATAATGCTTTTTGAAATAAATTGTCAATTACATTGAAAGGTGTTTCTCTATATTGAGTAAGTTTCAAGATAGTTCACTTTTTAAAAATCTATCCATCCTTTAATGCCACAGGAAGGTTACTGCTCTAAAGCACCTAATGCCATATTGCATCCAGTGTAAGTGTGTAGGACTGATACATCGACAGCAAAATAGCCTGGGAATGAAGATGGACTTTCGGACAGGTTTAATCTTTGACCTGGATTCTTACACAGTGGGGAACTGACATATGCCTGCCTTCAAGAAAGTGCACAGCATGTTCTTCAGCAGCCCTGGGCTAACTGGTGTGTGTGTTTATTTATACAGCCAGGTGTTTGGGAAACTCTGCTAGCGGCTCTGGAAGTGCTCATCCGAGCAGACCACCTCCAGCAGATGTTCAACATTAAGCAGTTACTGAAAGCGCGAGTCGTTCATCACTTTCTACTGACTTGTCAGGTTTTGCAGGTACTTTCCATGTAGTTTCACTTGGGGAGATACTTTTGCAGTTACTTCTGTTTAATAACTCAGTATTATGGACTTAAATTTTTGTCAGTGGAATTTTTCTCTTTTCCTGCCCCCCCCCAATCCCTTTTTTCAGCAAATAGTTTAAGAGTTTTTCAACCCCTGCCTCTTACAGCTTCATCTTCACACTGTCCTTGTACCTAACTCAGTTACAAAAGAGTAACAACTACTGAATTTCTGAGATGTTTCTTTATGTTTCAGATGATAATAATTGTGTAGTCTCTTGACCATGGACAACAGTGAAAGTTTAACTTGTTTGAGGCACGATCACCGATCACTGCTAACCAGTCCTCCTTCCACGTTCTTTACATGACAAGTACAGCCTGCCCTTCCCCCTTTCTCCCCTCGCTCTCTGCACACACACGATTTGTTAGCTTTACGTTGATTATGACATCATGGTTTATTTCCCTCTGTAGACCTCCTGAGGGCAGGGGTAATGTTTTTGTTGATCACATGGTAACCACAGTGCCTGGCACATACAGGTTTACAGTTGTAAGTACGAGAAACACAGAGTTTATTCTTGTATTACTATGTATTAATTACTGTACTCTCCATACGAACAACTATAAACCTACTTTTGCCACGCCCAGTATTTAGTGAATGAATGGATCCTAAAAAAAACCCAAAAACACTTTCTTGTTGTTCTCAGCCCCTGTGTAAATGAGACTGCTGTCTTCAGGCCTGTGATACAGCTCTCGAACGCCCCTTGTTTACTGAACCTTTTATGATATTTGTACATCAGTAGTCCTCTAAGTGACTTGCTTTGTATATCCACCTAGAAACTTGGCCGTTTTTCAGCGAGTTTGTCTGACAGTGTGAAGTTGATATTCAGTCTTTCCATTTCAGACAGTAACACATAAATTTAGACATTTCAGCATATAATCTCACTTCCATATTGTTTCTAAAATGCTAGAAAAATCCAGATGCCAGTCCTTTTCCTGAAAAGTGTGTTTCTTTACCTTCCTTCATTCAAAGAGTCTGTTATCAAATTGACATTTATTAAGAATAGCTTTATGTCGGGTGCTGTGGGGTGTATATGAAGAAGTGAACTGAGTCATTGCCTTTAAGGTATCTCAGTATTGAAGGAGCGTAACAATGGTGGCATATTGGACGTGAGGCAGTTCCTTTGGTTCATGAGTGGAGTGTAGAGACCTGGCCCTGGGTGATGAGAATGGACTGTAAAACGAGGACAAATACATAGAAGCTGCAGGAGACCCAAATCTATCATGTAAAATTTCCCACTGGGAGACTGGAGGAATGATAGCACCATCCAAGAAAGAAGAATGAAACATGCCATTTTGTCATTTATACCCTCTGCATTTGAGATTACAGTGGATGTCCAGTGGCAGTGACCACCAGGCACTGAGATGGGCAGGGTTGGAAGTGGGGAGAGGACTGGAGCAAGGTTGGGATGGGTCTGCACTAGCAAAGAGCGAAGCTGTGGGGTAGAAAGGCACTAAATATAAACAAGTGTAGTGAGAGGTCCTGCCCCTCAGGAAACACCCATTTCAGGGTGTGAAGGACACAGGAGCTATAGAAAGAGATGGAGAAAGAGTCCTTGAGAGAGAACCTGCCTGGAAAGAGGTGGTTTCTACACCAAATAATGGAGAAAGTTCAAAGAACAAGTAGACATGAGGGGCCGTCGGCTTGGCTGTGCTGAGTGGCTGGCAGGGTTTCAGGTGAAGATGAGCCTGATGTCTGGGACTTAAGGAGGCGTGTGCAGTGGAATCATGGGAGGTGGTGAGAATAAATGATGACTGAAAGGTCCAGCAGCAAAAGGAAAGAGAAACAATATTAATGAAAGGGTCTCAATAGGTCAAGTTCAGGGATTTTTTTTTTAAATGAAATAGGATACTAGTGACTGTTCGTAAGGAGTCAGTAGAGAGGGCAGGATTGAAGAAACATAGGCTGGGATGGACTCAGGCATGAATGACGAAGGTTGTGACTAGGAGATTTGGGGCAGTAGAAGGGCACGATTTAGAGCAAGGGCAGCTGGTTGTAGCAGAAATAACACTGCACTGGAAATCAGGAGACCTGGAGGCCTGAGTTCTGCTGGCGTGGCCACTGGCAGCTGTGATGCCTTGGCAGGGGGTTTTGTGCTTCTTCCATAGACTCAGGCTGAACTGTTTCAAAGTTACCAGGTAGATCTCAGGTTTCTGATTTAGCAGGATGCGGAGTGAGTGTTGAGGAGTGGGTGTTGAGATACATGTTTGGGTTTGGGAGAGGGAAGGTGAGGATGTGTAACTCCCATAGCCTTCCATCTAGAGCTGCTGCCCACTGGGGAGGAAGAATTTAGAGTATAATTGATTTATACTCATCTTTACTTTTAGTAATTACCTGGCAGTTTGCCAGATCCCATTATTCCGGCAGCAGGCGACACAGCAGGAAGATGGCAGAGGTCTGAGTCTGAGTCATGTTTTCTGTGTGGTTTAAGTTGTCGGATACATAACCACTCTGAGCCTTCATGTTCCAGAAATCAGGGATCAAACCTCTCAGAGTTGCTGTGAAAAAGTGCTTTATAAACTGGGCATGCTGTGTGAATGTCATTAGTTTTGTCTACCAAAAATGTTCCCTCAGATTCTGTAGTAGCAGAAGTGGTGATGACAGCAGTGACAGGAGTACCGGCGGTAGTAACATTTGCATGTGAGGCACTGTTCTGAGAGCTTACATCATTTATTCTTCATACAGCCCGTAGAGTAACACTAGGATCACGGTGTTCCCGTGTGATACTGTGAGGCTTGGAGTTAGTAACTGTCCAGGGCCATGCAGCTAGTGAGCGGAGGAGCCAGGATGCAAACCTTGGCAGATTGAATCCTGCGTGGCAACACTGGAAGACAGCTTAGTTAGGATAAGTGGGCTAGAATTAAATTGCCATTGGTTTTAGTGAGTTGTTTTTTTTAATAATCTTTTCTTTTTAATCCTTTCCCAAGGATATTTTTTCCATTACTTTTCAGAGAGAGTGGAAGGGGGAGAGAGAGAGAGAAACATCGATGTGAGAGAGACACAATGATTAGTTGCCTCTGGAATGCTCCCCGACTGGGGCTGGGGATCAAGCCTGCAACTGAGTTAAGTGCCCTTGGCTGGAATCAAACCTGAGACCCTACAGTCCGTGGGCTGACTCTCTAACCACTGAGCAAAACCATCCAGGGCTTAAAGAGTTTTTAATAGCGGAAGTCCTTGAATCGAGAAATAGCAACTCAGTGTAATGGTGAATGTGGTCAGACTGGAGAAGCAAATCGGCACAGCTCTGTCATAAAAGGACTGTCTAGCTTAAATGAAAAATGTTAATTAAGTCGATAGTTCTCTTTCAATCTATGGAGAGTCTGATTCTGGTTTTTCAGGAACACAAGGAGGGGCAGCTTACATCCATGTCCCGAGAGGTCTGCAGATCATTTGTGAAAATCATAGCAGAAGTCCTTGGATCTCCTCCAGATTTGGAATTATTGACAGTTATCTTCAATTTCCTGTTAGCAGTTCACCCTCCTACTAATACTTACGTTTGCCACAACCCCACAAACTTCTACTTTTCTTTGCACATAGGTGAGTATAATCATTTTTGTTAGGTCTCAGCTGTCTCCATTCTCGTGTTTTCTTCTCACTTCATCCCGTTTGTTTGCTATTCATTGGGTGGCCTGTGTAATAGAAATTGCCCTAATTGCATACCACAGTTGGGGCAGGGCAGAGGGCTCTGAAATGAACCAGACATGGTCTCTGCCTTCAGAGAGCTTAAACACCAAGAGGAGAGAGGAGACATAACTCAGATAACCACAGTAGGAAACAGACTTGGTAAGTACCTAATAGATACAACAGAAGAACTGACTGGATCTTGGAGGAGTGAGGTTCCATCTGACAGCTGTGGAAAGAGAAGATTTAATAGCTTACATATCTGACACTGAGGAATTTAGGTAGAATTTGATAGGTGATTGCAGAATTAGCATTCCAGGTGAAGAGAATGATGTAAAGGGAGGAAAAATAGAAATAAGAAATAAAGAATAATGAATGTTACCTAAGTAAAGAGGATCTATAAGGAGTAGTGAGAAATAATATAAATATAGTTTGGGACCATCATTTATTTTTTCTCTAATTGAGTCCCTGGATGTAAGAATTTGAACTTGTAGTGTTCTAGTTAGGGGTCATTGAAGGGTTTGTGTGTTGTGTCTCTTTGTTTTAAGCAAAGAGATGTGTGGTTTAAGTAAATTATTGCAATAAAATTCAGGAGGGAGAAACTACCTCCATAGAAGTGGGTCGAAGTTCTTAGATGAGACCCCTGAAGAAAAGTGGAGAGAGCGAGAAGGAAACAGAAGCTAAGGATAGAACTGTTGGTAATAATGCTGTTGAGAGAGCAGTGAGAAAGAGTCATCGGTGTAAGAGAAAGATGAACTAGTCAGACTTCTAAGGAACTAGTAAAATGTAATGTGGCGAGAAAGCCAGCAAGACCACACCTATGAGAAAGCTAGATAGTACCTTAGGAAAATGGTTGTAAAACAGCCATTGAAGGAATGTAATATTCAGCAGCAGTAAAAATCCAAGTGAAGTGAGCAGCGTGACTTTGTGTTAGGTTCAGCACACATTTAGTGATTAAAGTACCATCATGATCTTGGGAGCAGGGTAATTGCAAAGATGAGTAAAATATGGTCTCCTCCCTTAAGGAGATTACAGCCTGAAAGAGGGGGGAGAGACATAAACAGATAGTTACACTGTGTGGAAAGCACAGTGATACAAACATTTTGTTCTCTGGTAACAGAGAGCATGGTGAGGGGATGTTTCCTGAGGAGGTGATGCCTGCTCTGAGTCTTAAAGGGCAATTAGGAGTTGAAGAGAAGGGCTGCCCAGGCAGAGCAAACAGCTTGACAGGGAGCTGTGAGAACTAGGAGTTGCTAAAGTGTAATGGAAGAAAACAGGCTGGAAATGGGCCTGGGGACAGATCCTGGAGATTCTTGTAGATAAGCTGCTTGTCCCAGAGTGGTGAGGAGGCAGCAGAGAGGCGCTGGAGGGTTTTAAGCAGGGACTGACTTTGCTAGAATACTGGTAGCCATGAGGATTTGAAGATGACCACATGTCCATCACAAGAACCGTTCAGAATCTGTGACAATAATCCAGGTCGGAGGTGGTAAGAGCCTGTACTATAGGACTGCAGGGGATGAGAGGAGCTCAGGAAACAGGGAATCCAGTCAGTAGAGCCTGGAACCTGACTTGTGGGTGAAGGAAGGTCGTGGCCCAAGGTGGCCCCAAGTCTCTGCATGGAAAATGGGTGTTTCCCCAAACCAGGGAACAGAGCAGGAGTGACTTTAGGGCAGAGAGACAGTTCAGGTTTAGATTCGTTGCATTTGTATTGCATTGAAGAAATGAAGCAGTTGAATTTGTAAGTATGAAGTTCAGGAAGGAAGATTAAGCTGTAGGCTTCAATTTTGGAGTCGTTTTGGACCTTGAAGGAGACATAAAAATATAAGACAGTCCTTTCCTCAGGGAATGAAGAGGAGGGCAGCTCCTCAGAGAAGCCAGATCAACATAAAATAAGCAGGTAGCTCTTCAGCTGTAGGATGACTAAGTATGGCAGGAACCCAAGGACAGTGGTCCACAAAAGCTTAGAGCGAGGTGGCTGGCACCCAGCTCAGATGTGATCAGTATGAAGTACGCCACAGTTTTCTCTTTGAGCACCTTCTGTTCTGGAAGAATTTGTATTTGATGATCTGCTTTGAAAGTTACATTTTTGTTTTATCCTTTTTTAAAGTTTTACTGTCTCAAAAATTTTTTTTATTCTAGATGGCAAGATCTTCCGGGAGAAGGTGGAGTCGATCGTGCACCTGCGGCGCTCCAGCAGCGCAGGAAGGGCTGCCCCCAGGCCCGCGCTGAGGGCAGCCGGCCAGTCGGGCTTCACTGCTGCGCCTGAAGGTAGGATGGTGCACGTGAGAGCACAGCCTCCCCCCCGTTCCGGTCGTGGCGAGAGACTCGGGTGTCTGCATCAGCATTGCAGCCCGGCCTGACGCCCAGGCTAAGCAAGGGGAAGGTCAAACTCAGACGTTTCGGAGTCTGTGTAAGGGATCCATTTCTCTGCGTTGTGGTATCGGTGACTCCCAGTCTAGCAGGAGATGCTCAGGAGAACTTAGGGAACCGATGGGGCTTGCGCTGTCCTGTTCTGCAGCTCTCTGTCCCTCTAACCCTGGTCATTTGTCTTTAAGCTTCTGGTTTATTTCCCACCATCTTCAGAGCTCTGTTTGGCCTACTTTCTCCTTCCTACCTGAACTCAACATTCTAAGTAACTTCACTGGCCATGTGAGTGGCCATCAGCACTCCAGCCTCGTGGTCATTGACTCAGGTGACCTTCCCCTCAGCTTTGCCTGCCAGTATGCGTGCATCTGTCCTGGTCTTCAGCAGCAGCAGGAGTGCTCCCCACCTTGGAGACTTGTGTCCCACTCCTCAGTAGCAGGCTCCTGTCTTCTGGCTCCTCCATCCGTCCCAAGTCCCCGTCTGCCTGTTTTCCTCCTCCAGCCTAGATCCCTTAGCCAGTATTTTTCTCAACACTGTCTTCAGTTTCCTTGTCCTAGGCGTTTTTGGCATTTTTGACCTGAAAAACCCTACCCTTGCCTCAATCTAACCATCCTCACACTGCCAAAAGCTGCTAGAGAAAGTCATTGCTGTGGATTCCTGCCATTACAAGTCTCCAACTGTCACTGGCCTTCATGCTGGCTGCCCTATAATTCTGTATTTCAGAATTAATTCCCTCTTCTGCCTTCATAGCAAGTATGTTCAAGTCTGTAAGCTTACAGTCTTTGCTACCTTCCAGTTTACTCCTAACAGACTACCTCATCTCTGCTGTCATAGAGAAGAAGTTGGGGTGTGTCCTGGTTGTGCACTGGCCAGTGTCACCCTTTCCTGATGCTGGCCTGTCCCACGCTGAGGTGTTGCTGTGCTGTCAGCCCCACAGTCTTGTCTCAGGCCGCACTACAGGCTGTTAAACTCTGCAGGCAAGATAGGGCTATGGCAGATAGGACGAGATAGAAGGCCCTGATCTCCAGTTCCACTGCTCTCCCAGGGCATTTCCATTCTTCTTGACATATTTTATGGCCTTTTATTATACTATTTTAAGGCCATGTTTTAATTAATTTTATAGCAAATGCCTATTTTTAAAAATAATTATGCATCATTCTGAAACGTTTTCAAATATAGTCATTTTACCAGCTCTTTGGAACAGAATCGTTTAGCCCTCTGGCCAAAATCCAGAAATAACTAGGAGAAACTTCTGAGCTGTGAAGCTATTTTATTACCACAAAGTCTATGCCCTAAAGCAATACATTCAGTGCCTATTCATTCTTTATGAGGGCTTTTCAAGTTTTAGCATGCAAAAAAATCAGCTAGAGAGCATGTTAAAATGCATATCCCTGCCCCCCCCCCCCCCCAATACATTCTGGTTCAGTAGACCCAGGGTGGAACCTGAGGATGTGCATTCCTAACAGTCACATAGGTGGCGCTGATTCCAGTTTCTGGTCCGTAGACCACACCATATAGCATTCACCAATATCTCCTGCACTTAGAATGAGTGATATTTCTGGTCTCCAACATAGAATATTAGAAGCAGCAAATTGGAGAGCTATAGCAAGAAGGGAAAAAATTATTGCTTCTCACCAAGAGTAGCAAGGAGTGACTACAGAAATGGAGGAGAGAAAGACTTATGTTAGTCTAGTCATAATGACAATAATACGACTATTACTGCCATTTATCAAGCACTTATTCCTTGCTGGCCACTATGCTCTGCACACTGCAAATATGACCTCACTTTTGCTTAAAGCAACCTTCAGAGTTGATAATTCTAAGCCCTCATTTTAGATGTGCAGAAACCAGCATTCATAGAATTAAATGGTTTACCCAAGGCCCCATAATAACATAGCTATCACTTGATTCCAGTTACAGCTGCAAAGTCTGCTCTTTCCACTGTCTCAGACTGCGCTCTGGTGACTGCAGGGAAATGAAGTTTTACTTAACTTCACTACAATAGAATCATGAGTCCTAATGATTTTGAAGCATTCAATTAATATTGTATTTTGTTAAGAAGGTGGGATAAGACATTTGTGGAAGACTTTAATAAAAATAATTAAAAGAAAAATAGTTCAGATACTCAAGAGCTTTAAACAGTTACTAAGAGCACTGACCTATATGGGTTCTTGACCATTGCTGGGTGAGCGAGCTATTGCCATGGCTGTGGCTGATAGCGCAGAAGGGAAGTGCTCCCCTTCACAGGTTTTTGGTAATGTTTTCCGTCCACTCTTACCAGGAAACAGTTCCTCCAGTGGCCTTCCACCGCAGACAGCTGCTGGCCTGCGGCGCTCCAGAAGCCTGCCGGCACTTCCTACCTCTTTAATGCCACCTCGAAAACTGACGGGCAGCTCGGACTGTGGCATTGACAAGGTACAGGGTACGGTGGATCATTGCGTTGCACCCCAGCCTGAGGAATGGAGTCCTCCGGGCAGTTCAGAGTCACTGAAAAAAGGCGAAGAAGATGCAGTCATCAGCAGCTGTGAGTCTGCAAAAGCTGTTTGTGAAATGGAACCTGTCCTCTCAGGACAAGCCTCCATCAGTGGAGGCCCCAGAGGAACACTGGAGTTTCCAGTGGTCAAAGTAGATCAGAAAGAGTTGGAAGCAGAACCCAGTGCAGATGGCGACAGCCCTGGGGACGAGTCCTGCCCACGCCGCCCTGATTACCTGAAGGGACTGGCCTCATTCCAGCGCAGCCACAGCACCATCGCAAGCCTGGGGCTGGCGTTTCCTTCCCAGAACGGAGCAGCAGTGGTGCGCCGCTGGCCAAGTCTTGTTGACAGGAACACCGAGGAATGGGAAACCTTTGCCTGTTCTCCTGGGTATGAGCCCTACAGCCGAATTGCCACTGCTCACAGGTACACTTTTTTGCATGCCCCCCTTCCACATGGTTTACTGTTCTTTTAAGAATTCTACATGTCTAGAAATGGCTTCATTATGTCACTTCTTACAATAAAACATACATTAATGACAAACAGAAAGATACCTTTCTCCTTGTTTTAATACCAGGTAATATTGAATTCCATATTCAGCCAAACACTAAACCATAAATAGCTCTCAAAGAAATCAAGCTTGTGGTTTATTTAATTCTTTATGGTTATTAGAGAAAAAGTATTCAGTTCAGGGAGATTATGAGGTTTATCATTGTTTCCAAAACCACCTCAAGTAGCACGGTCCAATGAAGCCATGTGTGATGATGGAAATGTCTCACCTGTGCTGCCCAACAGAGCAGACCCTGGCCATGTGCCTGCTGAGCACCTGAACTGTGGTCAGTGCAAAGGCAGAGCTGGACTTTTTATCTAAATCTAAATAGTTCAGTAGCACATGTGGTGAGTGACTGCAGGATTGGACTTCACAGGCATAGAATAAAATAAGTGTTTAGGAGACTGTATACCTAAAAAATACCGGAGACAAAAACTGATGGCAAGTTTGTGAATCATAGTTAAGTCAGGAAACATTTTAAATTTTGACATTTTGACATTTGGTTTCACATGTTAAAATTATTACTGCAGCCCAGCTGGCATGGCTTAGCAGTTGAGCGTCGACCTATGATCCAGGCAATTGCTGTTCAATTCCCGGTCAGCTCACGTGCCTGGGTTGCAGGCTCGACCCCCAGCAGGGGGCGTGCAGGAGACAGTGATTAATGACTTTCTCATCATTGATGTTTCTGTCTCTCTCTCCCTTTCCCTTCCTCTCTCTGAAGTCAATAAAAACATTTAAAAAAACATTATTACTGTACATAGTCATGCACAGCATCATGACTTTTTAGTCACTAAGGGACTACATGTACGATGGTAGTGTCCCCTCTAGCAGAAGTGAGCAGGAGGCTGCACTGCCCAGGGTGTGGGAGTGCACTCTGTGACCACACTGGGATGGAATCACCTGATGACGCCTTTCTCAGAATGCTCTCCACCTGGTACGCACTCATGGCTATGCTCATCACAGTTCTTAAGGGATTCATCGCGTGCTTTTCTCCTGGATGTTGTCAGTAAGAGGGCCTGGGTCTGTTTCAGGGTTGCTGAAGACTGCCTGGTTCCCATATGCTGCGGGTTATATGAGCTCCTCAGTGGCGTCCTCCTCATCCTGCCTGACGCTATGCTTGACGATGTGATGGACAAGCTTATTCAGGCCGAGGTGCTGCTGGTCCTGGTGAACCACCCCTCGCCTGCGATACAGCAGGGGGTCATTAAGGTAAGGACAGGTGCTGGGTGTGGCTTTAATTCAGAAAAATACTTGGGTGATTTATGATCTGAATACATATACATGTTAAAGTAAACCTAAAGCTTTATTTTATACTTTGGAATAATGAGCTGTTGTAGTGCCTTACCTCTTACTCGTATTTTCATGTGCATTGTCATGTAATTTTGACCCCTCCTCCAGAGGCTCAGGTTTTAGACATTTACTTCAGGTTTCCACTCAGATGTCATCTCTCAGAGGCCATCCCTGAGCACCTTCTGAAGAGTTTCCCTCCAGCCCTGTTCCTCACTATATCATGGCATCCTGGTTGTCTACCTTTTTGATTTATGAATCTCCCACACTGAAATAAAAGCTCCATGAGGGTAGGCATCTAGTGTCTGGTATATAATAGGTACTAAATAAATAGCTATGAATAAACATGTAGATGTAGAATATTATGTAACCACTTGTAATTCAACCCACTATTTATTGAGCTTCCATTTCACGTGCAAAACACTGGGCTAGTTGCTATGTGGTTGGTAAGGGGATAATACAAGCCCATACATTCAGGGACTTTATAGTCTAGGGAGGGAGAGACACACATGCCCAACTAAGTAAACATAAACTTCTATGGCGAGTGCTTCACTGGCGGTATTACTAATGAGGAGCAGGGGCATAGGAAAGCAGTGAATTCTGATGGGGGAACCAGGGACAGATTTGTGCAGAAGGAATTCTGCTGTGAACTTAGAAAGCTTTTTAAGTGGGGCAGTGAACAGATGCGTGTTCGAAAAGAGGCATCTGTCACCACTATAAGGGAGTTGCTGCAGGGGAGAGGTGCAGTGTTCTCTGAGAGACAGGACCAGCACAGCAGGCCAGGGGAGAAGTGACGAGTTCCTGGTCTGGGGAAGTGAGAGTTCAAAGGATGGACGGATCGGAGAGACACTGACCAGAATGGAGGAGTGGTACCTTTATAATTACACATTGGAGTCGGGACAAGAAAAGATTAGTCCTGAAGTCTAGGAGGATGGTGCTCCTGTGCTCTGAGGATGGAACCCTGGAAATGAGTTTGGAAGGAAAAATAGCTAATTTGGTTTTACACATTATGTTTAAGATGCTAGGGTGGAAACATAGGCCTGTGCTTAGGATAAACAGTCTGTCAAGATGTCTAGAAACAGAGGTCTAGGTCAGACACACACACACACACACACACACACACGCGTGCGCGCTTGTAGAGAGAGTGTAGAACTGTGTTGACTGGATTTCTTCCTTCAGAATTAGGCACAAATATTCTACATATACTTGACTAAGTCTGCCAGTCCACTAGGTGGCATGTTCAGCTAAAAAGCTGGCTCTCCCATCACAGAAGTATTAAGGTCTCCAAGATAGAGTCCTGATTAGCATTCTGTAGTAAGTCAGAGACAAAGTATTTTGTTTTGCTATGGAGGTGGCATTTTTTGGAGCTTTCTATGTTCTACATACATGAAATTAAACAATAACTTTCAAATACAAGTATAATTAACTGTCTGATTTGTATACATTATATAAAATTTTAATACATTATCTAAATTATTTTAATTTTTCCTTAGCTTTTAGATGCATATTTTAATAGAGCATCTAAGGAACAAAAAGATAAATTTCTGAAGAATCGTGGCTTTTCCTTGCTAGCCAACCAGTTGTATCTTCACCAGGGAACTCAGGAGGTGTTAGAATGCTTCATAGAAATGTTCTTTGGTCGACATATTGGCCCTGATGAAGAGTAAGTGGGTTCTTCCCTCCACCATACGTGAGGATCTTTTTGTCTTAAATGTAAAATTTAAGAAACTGACTCTTAACAAAAGTATTGGTCACTTTTAGAAAAAATCTGCTAGAAGTCATTTTCCAGGTGAATCAATTTATTATTTTCCATGACTATCAAGTCTTTCTAATATAACTTACCCCTTTGTATTTCATTCACTAGCTAGTGACTAGAAATGTAAATGCTGTATAAATGAAAGAGAGAGTGAAGATTAGGCGTCTAGTATTAACATGAGCAGGTTACTAAACAGAAGGGTGACCCGTATGTTCTCAGCAACAGATTGCATGAGTGGTCCATGGAGAAGCCCCTCTCTCCCATGCAAGCCTTCAGGTCGTCTGGGGAAGAGCCAGTCCCTCACCTGGAATTCCTGGTGTACTGATGGCTGAGCTCTGGTCCTAGGACAATGCTGAAGGATTAGCGAAAATGAAAGAATATTTCCTCCCAAACCAGAAGTTTGGCAGGAAAGTTAAACTGTTACATTTGTCTGTGATAGATAGAGATGATTGTCTCATTACTATTATTATTATTAAGTGTCTCCAGCTTATTATTAAGTAGACCAATTCAGACCTTGAGGATTTATCGCAGTCACGACAGCAGTACTTTCATTTGCATAGAGCTTTTGGCTCTTTCAAAGCCATCCTGCATTATCTCATTTGATTCTCACAACAACCTTGAGAAAAAATAGGGCAGATATCCCACCCATATTTGACACATTGGAAAATAAGGCACAAAAGGCTTGAATAGTCTCCCTCCATGACAGAGGCAGATAGTATCCGGACTAGAGATCAAGCCCTTTGCTAGACCTCTGTTTACTACCTCAGGTCTGTCAAGTACTCTCAACAGTAAAGATATTTTTTAAATGCCATGTTAAATTATTATTATTTTCCTCTGTACTTGTTACATAGACCCCTAAGGAGCCAATGCATGAATTAAAGTGAGTCATTTAAAACCATGAAATTGTTTACATGTTTTATTTGTATGTTTGTGTATTTACCTTGGGACAGATTTCTAACAACACTTTTTATCTTATTTTTGGAGGGGTCTGTAATCTAAAATAAGATTAATAATCCTTGCTCCCCAAATTTATTTTTATAGCCTCAAAATTAGGTTAACAAACAGCCCATATTGCAATCATTTTTCTTTACTTCGTGGTGAATTGCTTCTGATATGCTCTTAACTGTGTATTATTTATTATAGATTTGACCAGGAAGATGTGAAAAACATGGGACTTTTTCAGAAGTGGGCTGTCATTCCCATCCTGGGACTAGTAGAGACCTCTCTGTATGACAACACGCTCTTGCATAATACTCTCCTACTTCTCCTCCAAATACTAAATTGTTGTTCGAAGGTAGCAGATATGTTGTTGGATAATGGCCTTCTCTACGTGCTGTGTAATACAGTAGCAGCCCTGAACGGATTAGAAAACAAGTAAGTTTCAAATCATTATTTAAAGCTACATCTAATGAATACTTTGGAAAGGGAAAACTTTAGTAATAGGTTATATTAAAGTATCTGATTTTTCATAATACTTTCAAAGAACTTCTTTCCCGCAAAACTGATTAAATCAAGTTAGATTAAATTTGGAGGGTACATATTTTCCATCATTTTCAACAAAGTTTGGTTAAAAGACGGTATTTATATGACCTTTTAGGTGTCTAGAACCTGAAGACAAGTTGAATGAATTTAACTGTCTTCAAATACAGGGTGGGGCAAATGTAGGTTTACATTTGTTCATACGGAAAAACAATAATTAATAGTAATAGAATAAACTGTGTGTTTCACATTCGCAAAACTATTTCCCAAGCTTCCACTATAGTCTTGTAAAAATTATTATGCCATGAGGAATAGGAACTTGGGGATTAGAGAGAGACAGTCACTAGAGGCTCACACAGCTGGTAAATAGCAGAGCACTTGAGACTGTATATGTCTCACTTCAAAAGCCTTTGTTTTGAATCACATGCTATTCCTTTATGTCCACAGCCACAAATTAATTTCTAATTGTCACAGGATATTGGCAAATGGCTGCTCACCAAATTGATTAACTTTGAGAAGCATGTTAGGAGTTTATTGGAGTGTTATAACTTTGATGTTTGCATTTATGATGTACAGTATGATGTTTTATTAGCATAATGTTAAAATATAAATCTCCAGAAGCACCATCTTACTGCCTGTTCAAGCAGTAAGTATTATCTCTGTTTCTGCAGAGAAGGTGGAGCATATCCTGGTTGGTGATTCTCTAGGCCAGCGATTTTCAACCACTGCACCACAAGAATTATTAACACGTGAAACACCTGACTGTTTAGTTAGGGGCTCTGACCTCTTTTTCCTTAGATTGTCAAATAAAAAAATGACAACAGCCAACACAACAGCAGCCATCTGGTGTGACTGATTCAAAATTATACATGTGTGGGGGTTTTTGGTCAGATGGGCAAAAAATATATTTTTTGGTGTGCTGCAGAATTTTAGTAATTTATGTGTAACGAGATGATAAAGGTTGAAAATCAGTGCTCTCAGCCAAGTAGTTTCTGTGAGTACAACAGGCACTCCTTGTACTCAGCTCAGTTTAGTTTTTATTGGGCAACTATTCTATTTAGGATCTATATGCTAAGCATGTGAGAAATAAAAAGAATACAAAATGTTACATTTCCTCAAAACACTTAGTTTTGATTACAGTGCAAAGCATGAAATTGGCAGAACTCGGAAAGAGTGCCTGCAGGCTTCTTCTGAAAGTAGTTTTTTTAAAAAATAAATTGTATTTGCCTGGCCAGGCATGGCTCAGTGGTTTGAGCATTGACCTAGAATCCAGGAGATCACGGTTCCATTCCCAGTCAGGGCACGTGCCCAGGTTGCGGGCTTGATCCCCAGTCGGGGGTGTGCAGGAGGCAGCTGATCAATGACTCTCTCATCATTGATGTTTCAACTCTCTCTCTCCCTCTCCCTTCCTCTCTCTGAAATCAATAAAGATCTATTTTAAAAATAAATAAATAAAAATTAAAAATTAAATAAATTGTACTTCCTGAATGTCCCTAATATGCTACTTTATTAATTGGCCCAAAACAATTGCCATTTCTAAGTCTTGTTTGATTTGGGTAAGTATTTATGCTTAATATAACATACTAAGGTAGATTCTCAAGGTTAAAAGTTGAGGGACAGAAATAAAATTCATATGTATTAGGTATTTACAAGTGATTAATGTATGTTCAAATCTCTTATCTCTTTGAATCCTTAAAATAACTATAATCTGTCTAAGTGAGTTTCAGAGGTTGATTAACATATTCAAATTCACCTTCTCTGAGAAGTCTTCTCAAAATGTTCCTATTCATACCCACAAAATCCCCACCTTTAGTGTGGGCTAGACACCTGCCTATATGTTCCTGTAGTAGCTTGTGTTAACCTCTGTCATTAACACCACCATTTACATTTTACCTCTACTTGTCTGGTTCTCTGCAAGACAATCAGCTTTCTGACAAGAGTCGGTGTGTGTCTTCTTATACCTGTCTCCATGCTTCCTGCCACCAAGCAGGCACAAATAAGCGGTGAATGAATGCAGGCTGGTAGAATGAGAACTTCAGCCAGGCCTTAAATTCTTCTTCTCTCCCTTTAGCATTCCTTCGCATGAATACCGATTGCTCGCTTGTGACATACAGCAGATTCTCATAGCCGTTACAATTCATGCCTGCAGCTCCTCGGGCTCACAGTATTTTAGAGTTATCGAAGACCTTATTGTACTGCTTGGATATCTTCAAAACAGCAAAAACAAGAGGACACAAAGTAAGATTTCATTTTTACAGAGTTTGGGGGGAGTTGGATAGTAGCCAAAAGTGTTATTTGAAACCTAATATTTTTCTTCTTGGAAACTGTTTTGCTGAAAGTTTATACTTAATTTTGTGATGATGTCTATCACCTTTAAAAAGAAGCCTTTTTTTTTTTAAATATGTCTTTATTGATTTCAAAGAGAGGAAGGGAGAAGGAGAGAGATAGAAATATTAATGATAAGAGAGTCACTGATCAGCTGCCTCCTGCATGCTCCCTACTGGGGATCAAGCCCACAACCCAGGCATGTGCCCTGACCAGGAATCGAACCATGATCTCCTGGATCATAGGTCAATGCTCAAACCGCTGAGCCACGCTGGCCGGGCAAAAGAAGCCTTTCTAAGTGGTAAAAATTTTAAAAAAGTGGTGCCTCCATGTAATTAGTAGCTGGCAACATATTAAAAGAAGTTACTGATTCTCCTTACCAAGTAGAATTAAAAGGCTTATGTTGAACAATAATGCCCTCTAGTTTTCTTTAATGGCAAATATTAAAGCAAATATGAAACAGAAAAATGTGAGAATTTCTGGGTAAACTTATACATATTAAAAATCTTGTTCCTTAAAACAATTATATAAAGTGAAATAAATTTGTGGTCATTTATAGTGACCATTTGGAAATTTGCTTTAAAATTGCCTTTAAAGACAGTTAAAAATGTTTACTACCATCAAGAACCCATGTTGATTTAAAATTTTTAATTTATTGTAATGAAACATAATTTACAGTTTAGGTAGCGCATGAATATAAAAGTCAGAGTTGACAGCACACAACTTGTAAACATTCCGTGCCTGCTGTTTTTAGGCATGGCTGCTGCCCTGCAGCTCAGAGTTCTCCAGGCTGCCATGGAGTTCATCAGGACCACCACACACCATGGCTCTGAGAGCCTCCCAGACCCCTCCCCGCCCCCTTCTGCTCCCCATCACCCACTGTTCCCGAAGCGAAGGAGCATTGCTGGTGAGTACTGAGACAGCAATTCAATAATTATGAGCTGTGGGGAGCTAGGCTTTCCTGTATTCTGATACCACTCACACTTTTAAATATTATTAGTTTAAAAACTTAAGCTGTAAAGTTTGAGAAAGTTTTCCTCCCAGAAGAAGCTACCCTCTGCTTTCTTCTCCGTGCTGTTCTCTTAAGTTAATTGTCTTAAGTTAGTTATCTCTTGAGCACCCACCATGTGCTAAGCACTGTGTTAAATGTAATGATACAGTGATTTAGAAAACAGCCACAGAGTCTGTCCTTGCAGAGGTTATAAAATAGTAGAGAAATGTAGGGATAGGAATGAGACCTGATTTATATCAGGAGGTAGGGAAATGTGTGAGGAGGTGAGACTTAATGGACGTAAAACATAGAAAGGGTTAGCAAGGGAGAAGGTCAGAGGACGGTGTCACAGGCAGAGTGGTTGGCTCACGTAAGGATCTGAGGCAGGAGACAGCAAAGTTTGCTCGGGGAAGTGGGAGAAAGCTGCTGGCTGGAGTTGGTGCTGGGTGAGGGGCGAGGGTGAGGCCGCCGGCTGGCGAGGGCCAGCATGCATGTGGTCACAGCACCATGCCGCAGGGTTCAGGCTTCATCCTAACAGGAAGTTCAAAGCAGGTGAAGCAGGTGGCAGGGCATGCTCACATTTTCATTGAGGACCACAGTGGCTCCTGTGTGGACAGGGGGATAGGGGAGAGCAGGAGAGGGTGCGGGGGTCCAGGCAGGAGGTGATGTGGCTGGAAGCACGTGACATCAAGGTTTGCTGTAAATTAGTACAAAGCATCAAATGATAAGTATTAACATTGTTAGACTTCCTTATTTTTCTACAGAATCCACTATGAACTTTATACATGTAATCCAGAAAGATAGCATAAAACACCTCTCCATAGATGGTACACACACATGTATGTACACATGTATGTTTGTATACAGGACATGTATGTATGCATACATATATCTCCAAGCAGATCACTTGGGAAATTGTTTGAAGTTTAATCACCTTTGCAGTCTTAGGGCTTTTCAATGCAAGTCTTCTGCATGTGTTACACTCCTCCACTGTATTCAGTGCTCAGCCAGACTTTAAAACCAGGTGACAGACTCATCTGTAGATAAAACTGTTAAATATGCATTGTCTTGCAGTAGTATGTTTAGATTATGCTGAATAAAAGCTTATGTAAAAAAACATAAACACCCACACTGCCCTCTACAGCCTTCCTTAATCGAATAGCTCAGCAGTCTCTCCTCTGGAGAGAGCTGCCTTCTCGCTGTAACTCTTGTCCTGGGTAGAACTCCATTTATACCAAGTTGGGCAATAATGTTCAGTTTCCTGTGCCAGATGCCAACTTCTGGAGCTGCCTTCCTTTGCAGGACTCCTGTGAAGTCAGCGACTGCTTAGACGGAGCTCACCTCTGTTGGTGTAGGAAAGTGTCCTTCACTGCTTCCCTCCTGGATGTCTCCCTCTGCCTTTATCCCTAGGGCTCTGGAGGAGGTTCCCATGCTCTGGGTCTGCGCCAGGACGTGGCCCTCTGGCCGTTTTCTGTTTGCTCTGCAATTTCTCTAACACCGTCCTCTGTCTCTGCAGATACTAGCATTTTTACCACCTTCAGCCTCAGAGCCCCATGTACCTCCAAGTTTGTTTTTGTTTATTATTTGTTTGAGTCATTTTAAACTAGATAATGGACCTTTAGTCCTTTCTCTAAGACACTTTGTTTTTCTGACTTTTCTAGCCTCCTATCCTGGGTTTACATTTTGCACTCTGTCAGTGCATTTCCAGTGAACCATGTGAAGCTTCCAACCTACAAATCTAATCTCTGTCAAAGACCTTAGAAGTCAGGAGGTCCAGCCTCCTCATTTTTCAGACCCCCTGAGGTCTAAATCAGGCTGCTGAACAACAACCCTACACTCCTCCTTTTGTGTCCCACACTGGCCTCATCACTCACGCTACACTCCTCCCTGTGTCCTACACCAGCTGCATCAGTCACAATAGGTCTGTCATATCTCTAGGATCTATCTCTTCAGATCTCTCCCAAGAATTTTTCCTGTTTTAAATACGACCTTAATTAAAATATATCTAAATCCAGTCACAAAATGCCACTTTGCATGTGTTAAGTCATTGCTATTAATTCCTTCCATGCTGTTTTACATGTGTACTTGGGAAAGACTGTGTTCTTTGTGTTCACTGTTAATGAAAAGTCATTGTCAGAAGTATATTGGTGCCCTGGCTAGTGGGCTCAGTGGTAAGAGCATTGCCCCTCGCACATGGAGAGTCTCAGGTTCGATTCCTGGTCAAGAGCTTGTGCCTCAGTTGCAGGTTTGATCCCTGTCTCAGGTTGGGGCACGTGCAGGAGGCAACCAATCAGTGTGTCTCTCACATTGATATTTCTTTCTCTCTCTGCCCTTCCCTCCCACTCTTTCCAAAAATCAATGGAAAAAATATCCTTGGGTGGGGATCAACAAAACAACAAAAGAGTATATTGGCTTCATACACTGTGGGTGAGAAGGACCCTGCACTGAAGCCCCTGCTCTGGGCAGTGTGGTGCCAAAGCACCACGTCCACTTGTTCCTGCTGCGAAAGTAACTCAGGGATTTGACATTGTTTCCACCTTGTGGGTGGCAGCCTGTCCCTGAAAAGATGTGAAACAAGCTCTCACTAGTGTGGGGTGGCTTTTATCTAAACAGACTCATTTGGCATTTATTGAAATATGTGCTGAGGCACCACCAGCCCCACCACCACCCCTGCACCTGCAGCAGGACTTGTGGGGACCAGCAGCTCAGCTTCTGTTAGGGCCGCACCACGTTCTTCGATGGGAGATTTGCTAAGCCTGGGAATGAGGACCTGCCGGGTCAGGGCCAGAGTCCCACAGCAGGAGCTTCATCAGGTCTCCATGCTCAGTTCTCACTCTCAGGAGTCAGATGCTGCTTTACTGCCTGATTAGTCTTGTTAGTCTGACTCACCTGCACCGTTGTTCTGCTCAGCAACCCCTATAAGAGCAAGGCACCGGTTCCTGCCTCTGTGGGTTTCTTGGTGTAGAGATAAGAGGATGTGTGAATTTTGCCACAGAGGTAGGCTACTCTACCTTCCATTTGTAAACTGACTTCTATTTCTAATCACATATTACAGACATCTTTCCATTTAGGGATATATGTAAAGAATAATATACAATATTCATGTTTAACGAATGCATAATAATCTGATCTGTTATATTGATTTTTCCTGATCATCTTTCCTAACCTTTATTAATAAACAAAGGTGTATAGTTTTACTTTTCTCTTTTTGCTATTATAAACAGGGTGGCAATGCACATTCTTTTATATGTATTTTTTTCACTGCTTATCAATATGAAAGCTTTACACATCACCTTGGTTCATGAATGTGGAGGTAAGTAAGCATTAGGGTGTCATTTAAAGTGCTACACATATATTTAAACTCATAAATAAATATATATGTGTGTGTATATATATATATATGTTGTATGAATTTCTTTTATATTTCAACCACTAATAACAATACTAGCTATTAACAACTTTTGATTCTTTGTATGAAACAGGCATTGTGATTTATGACCACTATTTTATTTAATCCACAGAACAACCCTCCTTATCCATTCTTCCAACCACCAACCATATTTACTGAGCATCAGCCATGTACCAGTTATCATTTTATCTGCTCTCATGGAACTTATAGTTTACTGGAGAAAATGGCCAATAGGCCTGTAAACAAGTATATTTAATATAATGCTGGATAGTGACAAATGTCTGTCTGTGGGATAGGCTCTATTTTACTTTCTAACCCATGTCTTACATATGGGGAAACTGAGGCTTAGGAAAAAGTGCACTTAGGGCTTCAGCAGCTCAGGTAGCTTCGCAGCATGAGAGCCAAAGTCCCCACCTTTGTCAGCATGAGAGCTGAAGTCCCCACCTTTGTCAGCATGAGAGCTGAAGTCCCCACCTTTGTCAGCATGAGAGCTGAAGCCATTCCCCCTTTGTCAAGCACATATCTGTACAGAAGCCATAGCATTTCCTGCCCAGTGTATGGCTGGACCTCTGAATTGCCATTGTCAGCTGTTATACAGGTGAAAGCTGTCAGAGAAGTGGGGATTAGGTAGGAAGAATCTGCTTAAATTAAGGACAAAGTCTAACAATATTGTTCTTGAATATATCACAGATATGAATTTTTTCTTTTTATTTGCTTGTTTTTTTGTCTCAAAGGTGACTCTACCCACCAAAATACATTAACAGGTTAAAAATACTAATTACCTAAAATAGTGGACAATCTAAAATGCCATTAAGATATTTAAATATCTTGCAGGATAAGTCATTAAAAGTTATCATATTTTAGTCATATGTAAATAATGTTTATAGAGGCTATTTATGGAAATTGATATATGTTTTCATAATCTAAAACAAAGGTTCAGTTCCAACGAAGGGTTCTGCTCTTCCTCACCTACCAAGACGCCATTTTCGTTCCTATGGTCAACTTCCGATGCCCTTCTCCTCCAGTGCGCTCAGTCAAGACTCCTCCCCCCCACTTTCTCCCGGATCCGCTCCCTGTGTGGTACTGCTCGGAGCAGGTGCAGTAACGGTGCTGAATGCCAGGCCTCCCTATGCAATCTGAGGAAACATTTCTCAGGAAATGCTTTTGCAGGATTGAATTCCAAGTGATGCATATGCAGCAAATCATTCAACAGCCAATCACTGGAATGATACTCACCCTTCTGATCTCTTCACCTTCATTTGAATGATTTCTGCTATGTCACTATATACACTTGCAAAACCACTTTATAAAATTCAGCAGTGGCAGTTATCCAGAAATAGTAATGTTCTTACTAAAACACAGTGTGCTTTAAAAATCTACTGATTATTTTAGAATGCAAGGAAATGCAACAGTATTTGAAAATATTTTGTCAAAACTTTCTGAACTTCTTATATGTACCTTCTAATTCTCAGAGTTTTCAGGAAACTCAGATCTTGCCCAGTGATAGCCATCCTCCTAAGCTGGTCACCAGCGTCTGTGCTCTTACTCAGGATTTTGAAATCAGTACTGTTGCACTTCCTCAAAGAGGGAGAAACGTCACTTTCTCCTAATCTTTCTCTCTCCTTTGTGTAAGTTAATTGTGTGTTAAATAAGGTTCTTCTCCTGCTCTGATGATCAAAAAGCTGCAGCAAAAATTGTTTCCTTGACCTCGTTAACTCTGACATTTGATGTTTTAATTGATACATTTGAAGGTCCTCGGAAGTGCCCCGTGGCTCACACTGACTCCCTCCTGATGAGGATGCGCTCGGTGGCCAGTGACGAGCTTCACGTGATGATGCAGCGGAGGATGAGCCAGGAGAGCCCCGCCCAGGCGAGCGAGGCGGAGCTTGCGCAGCGGCTGCAGAGGCTCACCATTCTGGCCGTCAACAGGATTATCTACCAAGGTGGGACTGGAGAACAAATGTCCTTGCTCAGATTTTGAGCTAAAAGGAAATAGTTTAAGAGGAAACCGAATAGGTTTCCATACTATTAGAAGAATTTATTTGGAAATAATAGTCTTGAATAGAAGTCCATATTTCAATGTGTTAGGTGCTGGCCTAGATTGACTTTTTAAACTTTGAGATACAGTAGTCCCCCCTTGTCCATGGGAATGTGTTCCAAGACTGCCCCTCTACTCCCGTGGATGCCTGAAACCATGGGTAGTACTGAATCCCTCTATGTACTATGTTTTTTTCTTTACATACATATCTTTTCACTTAAGGTAGCACTTTCCAGCTTCTCTTTGGCAGAGCCGGGTTGCCAGCATCAGTACTCTTGAGCTTTAGTGCCCTGATTAAGTAAAGTAAGGGCGACTTGACCACAGCACTGTGATACCATGACATTCAATCTTGTAATCAAGACAGCTCCTGACTGGCAGGCGGGCGCATCTGCCATGTGGATGCGCTGGGCAAAGGGATGATTCACACCCCAGGAGGGACAGTGGGAGATTGCAGCACAGCACTCGGAACAGCATGCTTTTTAAAACTTACGAGTTGCTTATTTCTGGGATTGTCCATTTAATATTCCCAGACCTCAGTTGATGATGGGTAACTGAAACTGTGGAAAGTGAAACCATGGATAAGGGGGGACATTGATAATCATAGATTCACATGTAGTTGTTGAGAAATACTACAGAGATCTCGTGTGCCCCTTATCTGCTTTCCCCCAGTGGATCATGCAGAACACAAGGATCCCTTGTGTTGCCTTTTTATAGTCACACCCGCTTTCTTCCCACCCCCACTCATTCCATAGTCTATGACAACCTCACATCTGTTCTTCATTCCTGTATTTTTATTTCAAAAATGTTATATAAATGGAATGGTACAGAATGTAGCCTTGGCTATTTTCACTCAGCATACTCTTCTAGAGTTGTACTGGTTGTTACCTTTTTTGTTTTTGCTGAGTAATGTTCTGTAGTATGGACATAGCACAGTTTGTTTAGCCATACACCTGTTGAGAGACCATCTGGGTTGTTTCCAGTTTGGGGCTTTTACAGATAAAGCTACTATAACACTTCTGTGCAGGTTTCTGTGTGAACAGAAGTCTTCATTTTCCTGGGATAAATGCCCAGGAGTGCAATTGTTGGGTTACGTGATAGGGTGTGTTTTCTTCTTGTTAGGAGACTGCCACACTTTTCCAGAGTGACTGTATAATTTTCTGTTTCTACCAGCAATGTATGAGTGGTTTTTTTTCCCACATCTTTACAAGTATTTGGAATTGTCACTTTTTAATTTTAGCCATTCTGATATGTATAGCGATATTGCATTATGGTTTCAGTTTTCATTTCTATAGTGGCTAATTTCTTTATTTATATATAAAATATATTTAGAGCAACCACTAAACAGCTATGAAAAGAAGTGCACCCAAAAGCACTATAAATAAGTAAAAATGGGATTCTAAAAATGTTCAAATAACCCCAAGAAGGCAGCAGGAAAAAACAGTAATTGTTAATCACTAAAATCAACAATACATCCCAAGATTTTTATAAAAAAACTTCTCTAATTTATATTTGAGACAGCTGTCCCTCAGGCTAAACTCTGGAATCGGACCTTTTTCTTAAAAAACAAAAATCTTTATTAATTTCAGAGAGAGGAAGGGAAAAGGAGAGAGAGATAAAAACATCAATGAAGAGTCATTGATTAGCTGCCTCCTGCATGCCTTCTACTGGGGACCAAGCCCACAACCCAGCATGTGCCTTGACCAGGAATCAAACCTCGATCTCCTGGATCTTAGGTTGATGCTCAACCTCTGAGCCACACTGGCTGGGCTGGAATTGAACCATTTTTATCCCATGTACAACCTTGAATGACACAGCACATGAGAGAAGCAGCTCTGCACGCCCATCTGATGTGAACATCGCATGGTCTCTATGTTTGATTTGTACAAGAACTTCATGGCTTTGATAATTCTGTAGTTGAATTCATTTCCATTAGTGAAATAAATCCTTTATTTAGAATTCATAGCTTATATATGTTTAAATTTCTACATTGTTTTGAGTGAGATCACTTTCTCTAGTATATTCTACAGTTGATACATCTACACATTCATGCTGTGACCACTGAATCAGTAATTACATGGACAGTTTTTACCAGCATCATTACACTTTTAATGGGTAGGTATCAGTGATTTCACTAATTTTTTACTCTTTTTTAAATTCAGAGTTTAATCGAGACATTGTTGACATTTTAAGAACTCCAGAAAATGCCACTCAAAGCAAGACCTCAGTTTCCCAGGCTGAAATTTCTGAAGAAAATATTCATCATGAACAGATTCCCGTTTTCAATCCACTTCAGAAAGAAATATTCACATACCTGGTAGAAGGATTCAAAGTATCTATTGTAAGTAAATTAATTAAATGGGGAATATTCATTCACCCAAGAGGAGTAGAGGGTTGTTGTTTTTTTACTTTATTTTTATTGTTGACATTATTACAAGTGTTCCCATTTCCCCTCCTTTGCCGACCTCCACCCAGCCCCCACTCACCCTTCCCTCCAGCCATCACCTCACAGTTGTCTTTGTCTATGGGTTATGCATATATGTTCTTTGGCTAATCTCTTCACCTTCTTTCATCCAGTCCCCACTCCCCTCCCTCCCCTCTGATAGCTGTCAGTCTGTTCCATGTATCCATGCCTCTGGTTCTGTTTGGTTCCTCAGTTTATTTTGTTCATTAGATTCCACAATAAGTGAGATCATGCTGTATTTGTCTTTCTCTGACAGGCCTATTTCACTTATCATAATAATCTCCAGGTCCCTCAATGCTGTTGCAAAGAATATGAGATCCTTCTTCTTTATAGCTGAATAGAATTCCACGGTGTAAATGTCCCACAGTTTTTTTATCCACTTATCTACTGATGGGCACTTGGGCTGTTTCCACATCTTAGGTATTGTAAATAATGCTTCAAAACATAGGGGTGCATATATTCTTTCTGATTGGTGTTTCCGAATTCTTAAGATATGTTCCCAGAAGTGGGATCACTGGGTCAAATGGCAGTTCCATTTTTAATTTTTTGAGGAAGCTTCATACTGTTTTCCACAGTGGCTGCTCCAGTCTGCATTCCCACCAACAGTGCACTAGGGTTCCCTTTTCTCCACATGCTCTCTAGCACTCATTGTTTCTTGATTTATTGATGGCAGCCATTCTGGCAGGTGTGAGGTGATATCTTACTGTGGTTTTAATTTGCCTCTCTCTGATGATTAGTGACATTGAGTATTTTTTCATGTCTCTTGGCCATCTGTATGTCCTCTTTGGAGAAGTGTCTATTCAGGTCCTTTGCCCATTTTTTAATTGAATTGTTTGTTTTCCTTTTGTTGAGTTGTATGAGTTCTTTATATATTTTGGAAATTAACCCCTTATCAGATGTATCATTGGCAAATATGTTCTCCCATATAGTGGGTCCCCTTTTCATATTGCTGATTATTTCTTTTGCTGTGCAGAAGCTTTTTATTTTGATATAGTCTCATTTGTTTATTTTCTCCTTTGTTTTCCTTGCCCTAGAAGATGTATCAGAAAACATATTGCTCCAAGAGATGTCTGAGATTTTGCTGCCTATGTTTTCTTCTAGGACTTTTATGGTTTCTCTACTTACATTTAAGTCTTTTATCCATTTTGAGTTTATTCTTGTGTATAGTGTAAGGTGATGGTCTAGTTTCATTTTTTTGAATGTATCTATCCAGTTTTCTCAGCACCAGAGAAATGGAATAAGACAAAAGAAACTGTCTTATTCCATTGTATGCTCTTGCCACCTCTGTCAAATATCAATTAGCCATAAAGACGTGGGTTGAGTTCTGGGTTCTCTGTTCTGTTCCATTGATCTATATCTCTGGTTTATGCCAGTACTAGGCTGTTTTGATTACTATGGCCTTATGGTATAGTTTGATATCAGGTATGGTGATACCTCCAACTTTAACTGTCATTATTCATAGATGGCATGATTGTACCTAGAAAACGCTAATGACTCCACCAAAAAACTACTAGATCTAATAAAGGAATTTGGCAAAGTAGCAGGATACAAAATTAATATTCGGAAATTGGTGGCATTTTAAAAAAATATATGTATCTTTATTGATTTCAGAGAGGAAGGGAGAGAGAGAGACATAGAAACATCAATGATGAGAGAATCGTCATTGATTGGTTGCCTCCTGCATGCCCCTGACTGGGGATCGAGCCCGCAACCCAGGTATGTGCCCTGACCGAGATTCGAACCTTGATCTCCTGGATCCTAGGTCGATGCTCAACCACTGAGTCATGCCTGGCCAAGCAATTGGTGGCATTTTAATACATCAATAATGAACTATCAGAAAGAGAAACTAAGATAGCAGTCCCATTTACATTTGCAACAAATAAAAGTAAGTTACCTAGGAATAAATTTAACCAAGGAGATAAGAGACCTGTACTTGGAAAACTATAGGACATTGAAGAAAGAAATAGAGGAAGATACAAACAAATGGAAGCATATACCATGTTCATGGATTGGAAGAATTAGCATCATTAAAATGTCCATACTACCCAAAGCAATCTATAGATTCAACACAATTCCTATTAAATACCATTGGCATATTGCACAGATCTAGAACAAATATTCCAAAAATTTATATGGAACCAAAAAAGACCCTGAATAGCTGAAGCAATCTTGAGAAAGAAGAACTAAATAGGAGTAGAGGTTTTATGTTTGTATTTTATGTTTTCAAAATCATATTTCTACTCTTTCACAGAGTTTTCTAAAACTAAGACAACTTGAATTTTTAATAATGGAATAATTATTTGCTAAGTCACCTGTTGCAAAAGGACTCACTTCATTCATGCACAGTTTTAAATCTGGGCCCCAAAAGGCATTTTCTAATATTGTAATTTACTAAGAGCAGCATTGGAAAGAATCCGGCTTTACCAAGTTCTATGAGAGTTTAAATTAATAACTGGTTTTTAAAGTACTTTTTGTACCTACTCACTCTTGAATGATTATTATGATTTATTGTAAAGTTTGGATCTTGGCTTAAACATACTCAACTCCTTCAAGATTATATAGAGAATACAGGCAAGTGTCAGGCTTCATTTATCATTGACTCACTTGGGTTTCTGTGAGTCACTTACAGTTGACCACAGGGACCAATGGGTCAGTGCACTCCATAGATACCAAAGGCCATTCTAATTCCAGCAGAACTCTGAAGTCACGACTCTGCCTGTCTCTAAATCTAAAGCGGATTTGGTGTCTGAGGTTCCACTTAGAACTGAGTCATTCGGTTCACACAGGGCCCTCAGGACCAGGAGTGATTGGAGAGCAATTTCCAAACCTCAGAGTTAACTCTGAAATGTACTGATTTCAGTTTTAGACCAGATACAGATCTGATCAGGATTGGGCTAGCCTCAGTGGGCCCGCAGTTGGAAGGGTTTCTTCGGTTATTTGTTAGGGAATACA
Organism: Miniopterus schreibersii; assembly: GCF_964146895.1. Classification (NCBI taxonomy): domain Eukaryota; kingdom Metazoa; phylum Chordata; class Mammalia; order Chiroptera; family Miniopteridae; genus Miniopterus; species Miniopterus schreibersii. The sequence goes on along the minus strand of NC_138123.1, from coordinate 15,370,374 downwards.
GGTGGTCAATTTATATGCAGGTCTTACTTTTGACTATTATACTCAATATTTTAGTACTAATTCAAGTCTTTATTATGAATCCTTTCTCTTTTGTATTGCAAAATCAGTGTGGCCTTATTTACCATGGTTCTTTGATGGTTTTTATAGCTTTTTAAGTGGTTTACGACTTTAGCTTCTTCATCCATCTCTCCTTTTTTTAATTGTAGTAAAATATATGTAACATAAAATTTACCATTTTAATCATTTTTAAGGGTGCAATTCAGTGGTGTTAAGTACATTCATATTGTTGTGTGACCATCACCACCACCATCTCCAGAACCTTTCATCTTCCCAGACTGCACCTCTGTGCTGATTAAACACTAACTCCCATTACCCTCTCTGCCAACCTCTATAACCACTATTCTGCTTTCTGTGTCTATGAATTTGACTTTCTAGATACTTCATGTAAGTTATTATAATTCAGTATTTCATGCAATATTAGTCCTTTTGTGTTTGGCTCATTTCACTCTGCATAATGTTTTCTAGTTCATCCATGTTGAAGCATTTATCAGTACTTCATTTCTTCTAAAGTCTAAGTAACATCCCATTCTATGTATAGATCATACTTTATCTGTTCACCCATCAATGCACATTTAAACACCATTTATGTGGATATATATGTCTTTCTAATTTAGACTATCTTTAAAAATCTAGAATAGATCATGTTCCATGATCATCTTTGTTGAGGTTAGTATATTATTACTTAAAAAGTCTGATCCTAATTCATTTCTGTTTTGGTTTAAGGGTTCAAATAAAACCAGTGGTTCCAAGCAGCAGTGGATGAAGATTGTATGGTCTTGTAAGGAAACCTTCCGAATGCAGTTGGGGAGACTGCTTACGCATATTTTGTCACCAGCCCACCCTTCACAAGAGAGAAAGCAAATTTTTGAAATAGTTCATGAACCAAATCATCAGGAAATACTACGAGACTGTCTTAGTCCATCCTTGCAAGTAAGTATCTCAGTATTTCATATGTAAAAACTATCAGTGAAACATCAAATTGTACAAAACAAGAACTGAAATTAAACTTTATTTTTATGCCAAATAGTATAAATATAGTTTTCTTACCAAATGTTACCTGAGGTCTTTCTTCAGATGCTCTACACCAGTCTCAGTTTCACGTGTTTATTTCCCATTCTTTTCCAGTGCCTAAGCTAAGGCCTGTGTATAGTTCTTACAAGATCTTTCATAGCTTGTTACTAAGTCTTAAAGTATTTTTGTTAAGAAGTGTTTGGAGCATTATATTATTGATGAAACATCTATACTGAATAGCTCACAGGGGATAATAGTACTTAGAGGCCATAAATCCAGGGACTAGGTACATTCATTTCTATTAGGTTATTCTTTCTTCTCAGCCTTTTTAGTGGGAGAAGCTGGGAAATATTTATCTTTTTAGGAAAACAAATAAATTCATACTGATACTTCACTTTTTCTTGGGTTGTATATTTGAATTTCTTTTTATTAAGGTTGATCATCTTGATTCCTGATGACATTAGCATACTACTCTGCTTCCTTTTTCTGTATCTGTTTGGAACATTTTCTGAGTAAGATGACCAGCCTCGTCACTGGAGACAGGCCCCTGAATGCAGTTGGAGGTTTCTGGCAGTTATTTTTGTTCTTCGAATAACACTGTGGATATACCATGAAAACACTGCATTTGTAAAAGCATCTAAAATAATTTCCTCTGCTTGGTTATGCCACCAACTTCAACTCACTAGTTAGGGGATTTTTTTCCTATTTGTTTTCTGTTTTAGCGATTCCATTGGGTTTTCTTTATTTAATTTCATGTTTAATTATGTAAAATGTCTACGGGGATTCAAAATCAAAATTGTGAAAATAGTACATTCTGAGCGCCATTGGTTGTCTCTCTGGACCCTTCCCTCATTCTTCCCCTTTCCCACAGGTAACGATCTTTATTTGGGTTTTACTTCTTTTGAACATGTAAGCACATCTGTACACACATACACACACACACACACACACACATGTATTATTGCCCCCACTTTTCAACAGAAAGAAAGATAACGAATTCTACACACTCTTCTGCACTTCCTTCCTTCAGGTGACACGCCATCCTAGAGCTCTTTCCACAGCAGTGTACAGAGATCCTCTCGTACCTATTACTGTCGCCTGAAGCCAAATCCATCTGTAATTGGCCTGATTTTAAAGCCCCAGGTCTCTTCTTCGGCAGCTTGAGTCTGGTTAACTCCAGTGTGCAGCCCCGCCTCTTTCCAACAGTGTTGCCTCTGTGCTGTACCCTCTTCACAGCCTGTGTGTTCCTGCCAACAGGCTGCTTTACTCCTGTCCTCACAGCCTGAACCACCTTTCCTCCCCTCCTGTGTCTGTCCACCTGCCCTTCCATCCATCCATTCATCCACGTTCCCAGCTCACTGTACCACCTTTAAAACCTCCCTCCCTTTCTCTAGCCCACTCAGAACTCTTTCTTCTTAGAAACCTTAATGGAAAACTGTATTTTTACACATTTTAGCATTTTAATATTTTCTTAGGATTTGTGTTTAATACATTCAGTTCCTTAAATTAGTCTTTTGAGAGCTGAAAACAAGCCTTTTTTAAAAAAAAAATCTTTTTTGATTTCAGAGAAGGGGAGAGGGAGAGTCATCATTGATCGGCTACCTCCTGCACACCCTCGACTGGGATTGAGCCCCCAACTCAGGCATGTGCCCTGACCCGGAATCCACGATCTCCTGGGTCCAAGGTCAATGCTCAGCCACTGAGCCACACCCAGCTGGGCCAGACTTTTTTTTTGCCTTGATCCCCAATTACAGCTTTTCGAGTCCCAGGAACTACAGTCATTAAACGATGGTTCTGAGAATGTTAAAATGAGTTGTTAGAAACAACTTTAGTATCTAAGCAAATCATCTGTTATGTGGATGTTCAGAGTGAATAAAAACATTTCTGATAGTTTTTTAAGATGATTTTAGAATGTCATTGAATACTAAACAGAAATATTTTTGGAGTTGTAATAAGAACCTTGCCTTTAAGACACATATGTGAAAATATTCCAGTCATTTGCCATTTCTCTGTATTTTCCAACTCTTCAAGCCTTTTACTTGCAGAGCATCTGCTCTGTTTCCTCTCTCGGTCTGGTAGCAGCTGTCTCCTGACTCATTTAAAATGTTGCGTGCATCAAAACGAGCTTTGCTGTTTCCACCATGCATATGTTCATCTTATGCTTCTAGGAAATGACATGATGTGATTCAGCATGTTAATGTAAATATCACCCAAAATGTAATAGTTGCCAAGTCCATTTGTTGACATTTAATATTCTTCACAGTTTAAAATGTCATAAAACCAGTGCAGTCGGGCATGGCTCAGTGGTTGAGTGTCAACCTAGGATCCAGGCGATCAGGGTTCAATTCCCAGTCAGGGCACATGCCCGGGTTGCGGGCTCGATCCTCAGTCGGGGACATGCAGGAGGCAGCTGATCAATGACTCTCTCATCATTGATGTTTCTCTCTCTGTCCCTCTCCTTTCCTCTCTCTGAAATCAATAAAGATATATTTAAAGAAAAAAGTCATAAAGCCAAATGCAGTGATATTTGTATTAATGCAAATTCTTAAAAAGTAAAATTGCTCATGTTTAACTTGTTGGCATAATTAATGCCTAAATAATACATAGTGTACACATCACGATCAGGTGTAACTTCTAGAGTATGGAAGGACCACCTAAAAAATCATGAGTCAAAGCTTGGTGTAGGTTCACGCTGTGAAGGACAATTGTCATTGCCTTAAGTAGCAACACCCTAATTTTAGTTATAGGGTCTGTTCATAAAAGATTGACCCAAACCAACCCTTCTTGGACATTAACTGCGGAGGTCTCACTGGTTTTCGAGTTCTCTTGGGGAGTAGTGAATGCTTATAAGCTCATCCAGGGATAGCTTTTTGTTCTAGAATTTTCACCAACATCTACCTAGCAGAAGTTGGAGGAGAAAGAATGCATAAGCAAAACTCCCTCATCTCAAGGTTTAAAGGGAAGTTCCTCTTCTGGTTAAGTTTTGCTCTGAGGAGAACTAGGAATGATTTTCCTTATCCCGAGCTTATTTCCTGCATTTCTGCAGCTAATCCTCTCCAGAGCCCTTTCCTCCAAAGCCTGCTTGCTGGCGTTTCTTTTCCTTCTTTTCCTCCCTCCCTCCCTGCTTCCCTGCCTCCCTCCTTCTCTCCCTCCCTGCTGCCCTTCCTCCCTCCCTGCCTCCCTGCCTCCCTTCCTTCCTCCCTGCCTGCCTCCTGCCCCGCCTCCCTCCTTTTTACTCTCTTTTTTTTTTTACCTTTTACAATGAAAATTTTCAAACCTACTAAGAAAAATACAATATAATGAGTACCCTATAACCATCACATAGATTTAACAGTTGTTAACATTTTTATCATATTGGCTTCATTTTTTCTTTTTCTGAAACATTTTAAAGCAGATCATAGAAATCATGACATTTTTCAAGACCTTTTTCTTATATAACCATAACAACATTATGCTTAACAAAATTAGCAGACTCCCCAGTGTCATCATATATCCAATACAGAATCACATTTTTTCAGTTGTCCTCAAGATGTCTTTTTTTAGCTTATTTTTTCAAACCAGAGCTAAGCAAATAAATCTAGCAATATAATTTAATTTAAATACTGTTAAATAATTTAAAGGTAAGAAATAAAAATTCTTTATGACTGAAAAAAAATTTCTTACTTTGTTTTAAAGCATGGAGCCAAGTTAGTTTTGTATTTGTCAGAGCTGATACATAATCACCAAGATGAATTGACTCAGGAAGAACTAGACACAGCAGAACTGCTTATGAATGCCTTAAAGTTGTGTGGCCACAAGTGCATCCCTCCCAGTGCAGCCACAAAGGCAGAGCTTCTTCAAATGATCAAAGAGGTGAGTCGGTGAAACATAGAAACAATTTTCTTAGAAGATCCCATTGACTATAATGAAAGAATGATTGAAGGCTTGGTTTTTATTATAGAGTGTCATTGGTGATGAATTTGAAATACTTTTTTTCTGGCCCTAGCCAGTTTTCTAAGTGGTTAGAGCATCAGCCCAAGTACTGAAGGGTCCCGGGTTCAATTCCATCCAAGGGCAGGTACCTCAGTTCCAGCCTCAATTCCTGCCTGGTCTGGCATGTGGCGGAGGCAACCAATTGATGTGTCTCTCTCACATCAATGTCTCTCCCCCCCCCCCACTTTCTCTGAAAGCAATGGGAAAAATTTTTTTTTTTAAATGGAAATACTCTTTTTCTGTATATTGCTTTTTTACCATGGGAGAACAAACAGGCTTGTTTAAGGAATATTTTATCCTTCACAGCAGATTTCCACATTTACAAGCAAGTTGAAACCCAGCCTTGAGTTGTGGGTTCTTTACCAAGGAAGCAAAACGAGGCAGCACGCACCTGCGCAGGCCCAGCGGCTCCGGCAGCTCTGCCGCACTCTCCTGCCCCAGCCCTGGCCCAGGCTGTGTGGAAACAAAGGGCGATTACAGCATTGTTTCAGTGGTTGATGTGTTTTAATGTTCTGGTCTCCCGGGCACAATATTTTTCCTCCATTAACTTGGTTTTACAATTAGTTTATTGGGCTCTGAGCCAATGTTAAATAATAAGTTTTATATAATACAATATTATCTAAATCTTTTAGGAACAAAAGAAATACGAGACTGAAGAAGATGCGAATAAAGCCACCTGGCAAAAAACAGTTAAAAACAACCAGCAAAGGTGGGATTGCATGCATCGTGAGTCACGTCTTCTAGGGATCTGTTAGATTTCACGTGTACTTTCAGTTTTAAACGGTCACATTTTGATACACATGTAATATGGACAATCTTGTTTGTTTAGTCTCTTTCAGCGTCTTGACTCAAAATCAAAGGATATATCTAAAATAGCAGCAGATATCACCCAGGCAGTGTCTCTCTCCCAAGGAATTGAGAGGAAAAAGGTGATCCAGCACATCAGAGGGATGTACAAAGTTGACCTGAGCGCCAGCCGACACTGGCAGGAGCTTAGTCAACAGCTGACCCATGATAGGTAAGCGAAAGGGAGGGCATTCAGGTCGTCTTGCATAAATATTTGCATGTCCACGCTAAATGCTAGTTTCATCCCACAACAAAGACTCGTAACATTATTTCATTCATTTAAATTTTTTTAATCATTTGTTATTTATTTCATCTTGAAGAATAATCCTATGAGGGTATTTATTTTTCAATCTTGGGGGGAATAAAAGTAGAGAAAGGCATTAGCTCTTCCAGACAGTAAAATCTATACGTATTGGCTTTAATTTAAAGTATGATCTTCCTGCCCTGACCAGGTGACTCAGGTGGTTGGAGTGTCGGTCGTTCCACAGACCAAAGGTGTGGGGTTGGTTCCTGGTCAGTGTGCATACCCAGGTCGTGTCTTCCAGTCTCAGTTGGGCAAGCACAGGAAGCAACCAATTGATGTTTCCCTCTCACATTAATGCTTCTCTCTCTTTCTCCCTTCCTCTCTCTCTAAAATCAATAAAAACATATCCTCAGGTGAGGATTAAAAATAATATTAAAATAAAATATCTCTGCAAAAGAATAGAGAAATCACTGAATAAGGAGAGTTGGGAAGCAGATTTTTTTCTAACTAAGGATTTAATAATATAATTTAAAAGAAGCTTCACAAATAGTGAAGAGGGAAATGAAAGTATAATTCTGTAAATTTGGTAACTTATTAGATTATTTTAAGTTTATTTTTCAGTTACAGTTGACATTCAGTATATTAGTTTCAGGTGTACAACATAGTGATTAGATATTTACATAACCTACAAAGTGATTCCTGCGTAAGTCTCGTACCCACCTGGCACCACGCGTAGTTACTGCGGTATCATTGACTGTGTTCCCTGTGCTGAGCTTACATCCCCGTGAGTGTTCTGTAACTGCCGTATTTCTTAATCCCTTTCATCTTTTTGGCTCACCCCCCCATCTGGCAACTATCAGTTTGTTCTCTATATTTATGAGTTTCTCTTTTGTTTTTTAGATTCCACATATAAGTGAAATTATACAGTATTCGTCTTTGTCTGACTTCTTTCACTTAGCATAATACCTCTAGGTTCATCCATGTTGCAAATGGCAATATTTCATCTTCTCTTATGGCTGAGTAATATTCTATTGTATATATGTACCACATCTTCTTTATTCATTTGTCTATCGATGGACACATCGGTGGCTATTGTATATAATGCTGCAATGAATATATGGGTTCATCTCTCTTTTCGAGTTAGTGTATTGGATTCTTCAGATAAATCCCCAGATGTGGCATTGCTGGGTCATAAGGTAGTTCTGTTTTTAATTTTTTGAGGAACCTCCATACTATTTTCCATAGAAGCTGTACCAACTTAGAATCCCACCAACAGTGCATGGAGGTTCCCTTCTCTCCTCTTCCTGAAAATACTTGGTGTTTGTTGGTTTATTGATGATAGCCATTCTGACAGGTGTGAGGCTATATCTCACTTTGGTTTTGATTTGCCTCTCCCTGGTGATTAGTGATGTTGAGCATCTTTCCATGTGCCGACCATAAGATAAATGATTAGCATGTCTTTGGGGTGCTAAAACATACTAAGTGTTATACTCTAAAGCAGGGGTGGGGAACCTTTTTTCTGCCAAGGACCATTTGGATATTTATAACATCATTCACAGGCCATACAAAATTATCAACTTAAAAATTAGCTATGGGGCTCGGCCGGTAGTGTCTCAGCGGTTTAGAGTTGACCTAGGATCCGGGCAATCAAGATTCGATTCCCAGTCAGGGCACATGCCTGGGTTGCGGGCTAGGCAGCCGATCAATGACTTTCTCATCATTGATGTTTCTATCTCTCTCTCCCTCTCCTTTCCTCTCTCTGAAATCAATAAAGATATATTTTTTTAAAAAATTAGCTATGGGAAAAGTTCCTAGATTTATTGAATTTTGAGTCCTGCCTACGGTTGCCTTGGCAGGCCAGACCAAATTATTTCTCAGGCCATATACCGTCCACAGGCCAGACGTTCCCCAACCCTGCTTTAAAGCAAATTCCAGGTGAATGAAAGAACTTTAAAGTAGAAGAAAATATATAAGGTAGGAGAAAAGAGGGTATTTATCAACTCTTTGATGGACAGATAACTTTTTAAGATCAAATATATTAGAAGAAACTACAAAGAAAAAATGAATGGATTTGAACTTTGTTTCCAGTGTAATTGGCAACTATGACAACAACAACAAAACGTGAACACTTATTTTCAGCAAATGTATCAGTTAAATTTTTATCATTTTAAAAATTCATAATGATTTGAAAGTAAAATATTAAGATCCCAAAAGTTTGAATGAGCGAAAGAGATGAATGTACTCTTCCCATGAGACAGAGTTAATAAGCAGATGGTAAGAGATTCAGTATTGCTAGAGGCTAACTTGGTTTTATAAAACCTTTAGATACCATATTTTACCTTCTATGTTACAAAAAAGAATTTTAGGTGCTACTCTCCATGAAATGTGTCTTAGTCCTTGGTCAGATGGTTGGTGATTTTTGTACACTTTGACATGATATGTCAGGACCCACAAACGTTATTTCTAGCTCCGATTAGCCTGTTTAGGGATTCTGTCCTAAGGGAAATATTCAGAATATGGAAAGGCAATAAACATAGAGTGTTTGTCTTTTGCATTATTTATACTAGTGAATGAATTGGAAACAATTATATAATAATAATAATAATAATAATAGTTAAATAACATTATTATGCATCTACTCAATGCAGTATTAGCCGTTTAAACTGATGATAGTTAAAATTATAATGTGTTCAGTGAAAGAAGGCAGGATATAGAACTTTGTGTACATAATAAGTATAACTGTGATTTTTAAAATGAAAGAAAATTACCACTGCCAGTATTTTGGTATGTTTAGGGTAGTAGAATTAAGGGTAATTTTTTTCTCTTATTTCTAAAAATATATTTAATATGATCCTACTATTTTCTTTCATTTAAAATACTAATTTATTTTAAGATCTTTTAAGAAATGTGATTTATACTATAAGAATGAACTAATTTTGTTTGTTACATTAGATAGTAGGCAAAATGGGATATGTAAAAAATTAATTTGGAAAATGGATTTTTCTCTTTAGTTAACCACGTTAAGCCCCTGTGTTGCTAAAGCACTCAGAGTGGTCGTCCACGTCCTTTAAAGATTTTAACAGGTGCAGGAAGCTGGTCCTGCTTGCAGGCGGGACCTGGGAGACGACGAGACTTTTTTTTCATGTTGTTCTTGGGTACGGTGCATCTGTATTCCTAACCTAATTGTATAAATAGTTAGGGGTTCTCCTTTTTCTTTTTTAACTGAATAGTTCAGTTTTGTATTTATTCAATTATATAGTGAGTTTGTAAAGCTACAGGCACTTCAGATTGCCACTTACAACACTGTTTTCTCTTGACTTGCAGAGCAGTCTGGTATGACCCCATGTACTACCCAACTTCCTGGCAGCTGGACCCAACAGAAGGGCCCAATCGAGAGAGGAGGCGTTTACAGAGATGTTACTTAACTATTCCAAACAAGTACCTCCTTAGGGATAGACAGAAACCAGAAGGTAGTAGTGGCTTCTTGACTCGACATATTATAGAGCAGATAACGGCGGTCATTCGGTAAAGATAACATGTGCTCTCTCCTCAGCAGATGTGGTTAGACCACCACTCTCTTACCTCTTTGAAGACAAAACTCACTCTTCTTTCTCCTCTACTGTAAAAGACAAAGCTGCAAGTGAGTCGATAAGGTAACTTTGAATCCATAAGATGTTTACTCTTGTTGAAGGAATTAAAGGTTTTTACAGTGTGTTGTGGTACTTTACTATTTATTTTAGTGCTGTGGTTTTAGGAAAGGTCTTAAACGTGGCTCAAGAGAGGACAAGGCTGAATGGCCAGAATCCAGAATGAAAAGACTCCTTCATAGGAAGGAGTCATTGGACTGCGATCACAGTGCTCTTGCCCTTGTTTGCACAGATGTCTCTGTATTTAAGGGTCCTAGCAACTCTGAACTAGACAGCACTGCTGCGGCATCACCAGACAATACGTGCAGCAATAAAGGTTCAAATTCTGGGCCCGCTCTTACTGGCTTTCTCATCTTTGTAAGTCACTTACCTCTCTGTCAGGTTCCTTGTCTGTTGTTACACGAGGAAGATGGCCACACCCAGCGTGTCTTAGCATTACTGAGTAGTAAGTGGGTCAGTTTATCATGCCCATTTTATAGGTGAAAAACTGAGACTCAAAGAGCATAAGCGACTTAACTAAAGGATAGAGGAACTTTTCTGACTCTAAATCCCCTGTTTTTCCTAGAAACTAGGCTTCTTGTATGTGTCTGGAAAATATAAAATATTTTTATCGCTTCAATAACTGAATCCTGTATTCTGCATACAGGGCATAGGGGTTATTAGCCATTTCTAAAAGTTCGTCATTTTGTTCCTCTACCAGAATGTTAAAGAATGAGAGAATATTTTTATGTGGGTTTTGACAAGATATCTTGTGCCTACAACTTCTCTGCTTTGCTGAAATATTTTACTAGATAAAATAAAGCTTATACTTTCTGAAATTGGTCAAAACATTTCCTCCTAGTAATTTTAAGTATATTTTGACAGAGTGAACCGCAGATGCATCAGCGTCGCCCCGTCTAGAGAGACGGCTGGTGAGTTGTTATTAGGTGAGTCTCACCTAGGAAAGCTCTGTTCATGTTCGCCTGCCGTGTTTCCTCCTTGGTTGTCTGAAGCATTGTTTTGACATACTGCCCTTGAAGGAGATGAGTTTTCTCTGGAATGACATTGGTGGTTTTGCCTTAACGTTGTGTATAGTGCATGGACACAAGGGTGTGAGGAATGACAGTTTTACCTCTGAAAAACATATGAATAGCATTTTAATTTTTATAACATTGACTTTCTTTTCATGAGCATACATTTTTATATTTAATCATTCCATTTATTATATATCAATTTTGATTTTAAAGTGAAGAATTAGTGGTATAATGATATGCCTACTGTTTTAACAGATATCCCTATGCATAAGCAATATGTCCACCTTGAGATTTATAATTTATATTCTCTATTGTACTTCTGAGAGAAAGGAAGATTGTCAATGCATGAATACCCATTAGGTGAGAAAGATTTTCCTCAAGATGTGAAGGAATGAAGTTACACCAATTGGTCTCTGTTCCCTCGTATGCTGTAGGCCAGTTATCCTCAAAGCATGGTCCTCAAATCAGGAGCATCATCATCACATGGGACTTCTTGGAAATGCACTTTCTTGGGCCCCAGCCCTGACCAGTTAATCTGAAACCCTGGGGTTGGTCCCTGCCATCTGCATTTCGATGAGCCTTCAGATGTGAGAGTCACTGCTGTAGGCTAAAGCCACTTCCCCCGGGCCCAAAGCACACTGCACTCTGAGCTTGCGGGAGACCAAGCCCCACAGTCACAGCATGGAGACAGTGCCCTCCTCTGAACCAGTCGTGCCAGTGCTCAGAGGCGACCAGCACACAGTGCAGAGCCCAGGCGGGTCCTACCTTTGGGGTACATGACGTAGGGACATGTGTTAACAACAGCCTACGAAGCAGAAAAAATTGAGGGGTGATCTTTTCAGATATTTCTGCCTTACTGAGTGTTTAAGTCAGCAAAGTAATTAAGAATTCCTCTTCTGATAGAAAATTTGGCTTACAACTTGACTTCAGGTGATGTGTGACAAAATAATATGCTGGTAATATGAGTATTGGCACCGTTAATAAGCAGTTTACATAGGATCTAATTCCCAGTCACCTGGTGAAATAGTGTCTTCTCCCTTCCTCCATCTTTCTAGAAGGAAACTAAGACACAAAGAAGTTGAGCAACCTGGCCCAGATCTCACAGATGTTGTTCACAGCTAGGTGTTGAGTGTCAGGAACTGTTTCAGGGTGACAGCAGCAAATTCAAGCCATGACTCAGGTCATGCTTTTAACCATATAAGGTAAAGGTGCACATGCATCTTAAACTCATACAGTTATGTTTTGCAGGGAAATGCGGGATGTATTTTGTGGAAGATAATGCTTCTGATGCAGTTGAAAGCTCGGTGAGTAGAAGCTTAAATTTGCACTAATTAAATTCACACAAATTCCCAGAATGTATAAATTCAGTATCACCAAAGGCAGGTAGAGCTAATAGAGCTCATTTATTGTGACTTTATGTGTAGATTTGTCTGAAGTTCAAACACTTTTTAAAAGACAGTTCTGAAAAGGACCATCTCTGCTGGCTCCTGGTCCAAGTTCCTGCAGTGAGTTTCCAGGTCAAGTTCTAGTCACTCCTATCACCTCAGTGTTGTCCGTTGTCCCTCATCACCGTCCTCAGTAAACAGAGAACCACTCCTGCCACACCCAGTCCCCTGTGCAGGGTACTTGCCTTCAAAAGAAAGGAAAATGTTGCATAATTGAATAACAAGTTATCCTGATAGTCACATAGATTAGTAATCATAATAATTCCAATTCTTCTGTAAATACTGATACTCGGAAAATAACAAAAGGACTCTTAATTCACATTTTTGTATAGTAAGCTTTTTATTCATTTGAATTAGCTTGTATGTCATTAAAATACTGTTTTGAAATCCTTGAAATAGGAGAAATAAGACTTTGTTTCTGAGAAGTTCTAAAGCCAGAAATCCCCAAGGCTGTATTAAATGAGATTATGTGTGGTTTAATGTTAGATGCATATTCTTTTATTGATTGCTTTTAGAGAGAGAGGGAGGGAAAGGGAGAAACGTGGATTTTTTGGTTCCATTTATTTATGCATTCCTTGGTTGCTTCTTGTATGTGCCCTGACCAGGGATCAAACCCACAGCCTTGGTGTATTGGAGCAATGCTCTAATCAACTGAGCTTCCTGGCCAGGGCCATTGAATACATATTTGATTCAAAGAAATTAATAAATGAGAATATGAAATTTAGTTGTAAAACTAATATAAAAATTCATAAGAATATTGAATATAGCCCCCCAAAAAAGAGTAGGTATTCCTTCATGATTTAAAGCAGTTACCACAGCACTTGTGCCAGTTAGTAAAAATATAGTTATGCTCTTTGTCAAGAAGTATCTTTTTAATAACAAGGAATTTAATAGTTGATATATAGCCAACATTTTTCTGGATCCAAAAATAACATTTTCCTCCTTTAAAATTCTTCTAAGAATACCCTGCTTTTAATAGATTGAAGGCTCCTTCCTTCCTTTGTGCTTTTGTAACATTGGTTCTTACTTATGTGACACTTGCTATCTCGCGTGTTAGATGTGTGTCCAAATAACTGCCCTTTTATCTCACATGACTTATTTCATGCAGAGTGCTCAGTGACTGTTGAATTGTCTGTATGTTGAATGTTGGAGCTAAACAGGAAGAATTCAGTTTTAAGTATGAGAATATTACATTTTTACCAAAACATTTTATTGTATGTGTAATGTATTTCCTGGCTCTACTTTAAAGATTTAGTAGGGAGCCAGTACAATAGTGAAACATACAGAGAGCAACCAAAGCACCGCTTCCTCTTTACTGCTGCTTTTCAAATTCTCTTTACTGTGATGCCCGGAGACCTGTTTTCCACCTTTCTTGCAAGCTCACATGTACATTTAAAAGGGTATTTTCTAAGCAGAAGAAATCACTCCGAACAGGCTACATACTGTGATTCCAACTCTATGACTTTCTGGAAAAGGGAAAACTGTGGAACCACAGGTCAGAGGAGGAGGGAGAAAGGTGGAGCACGGAGGATCTTTAGGGCAGTGAAAATACTCTGTGGTACTGTAATGGTGGGTACATGTCATTATGCATTTGTCCAAACCCCTAAAATGTACACCACCAAGACTGAACCCTAATGTAAACTGTTGCTTCAGTTAGGGACACTGTATCAATGTTGGCACTGTTTGTAACGAGGCACCACACTAGCAGAAGATGCTGGTAACAGGGAAACTGAGTGGGGAGAGGAGATACATGGGAACTCTTGCTATCTTCTCAGTTTTCTTAAAACTGCTGAAAAATAAAGTCTATTAAAGAATAAAAATAAAGTCTATTAACTAAAAACACTCCTAAGTTTTATTCAACAGCATTTTGAAGTGTATGGTAGTGGGAGGATTTTCAGAGACACTCATCTGTGTTTTTTGCCACAAAAGAAAGACTTTCTGTTGCATTTTGATATTTTTTAAAAATCAAAAATGAAAATGATTATTAATATTTCATATGAAACAACTACTTTCATCTATTTCCTTTGTCCCAGAGCCTCCAGGGAGAATTGGAACCAGCATCATTTTCTTGGACGTACGAAGAAATCAAAGAAGTTCACAAGCGCTGGTGGCAGTTGAGAGACAACGCTGTGGAAATCTTCTTAACCAATGGCAGGACACTGCTGTTAGCATTTGATAACACCAAGGTAAGTTTGCCTTTAGTAACAGGTATGCATTTTGAAGTTCATGGCACCATGTAACTCTACTCATACTGCTTGAATGAAGGTTTAACTGATTTAAACTTTCATTCACTGTTTCTGAAATCAAATAAAAATTGCCTACTTCTCAGCCCTAATTAAAGTAAACCCTTGGTTATATTAGGATTAATTTTTGCCCTCCAAAACTATCAAATTCTGATTCCCAGAAGGAACTGTATTTGTAAAAAGTGAACAACTGAATCAGTGAATGAATGACCAACCTGAAAGGAGCAGTTTAAACATGATAATAGATTCCACTTTTGACAAACCCTCTCTGGGCACCCACATCCCATCAGCTGCTATCTGCATGCTCCCCTTTATGGAAATCCTCTAGGAGGAAGCTGTGTGCTTGCCGCCTCCAGGTCCTCCCCGCATATTTCCTTCTTCCAGCCCACCTCGAGCCCTGGGCAGCTCCCAGTGCCCTCGTGTTGCTGGCCCTGTGCCCATGTTCCGTGGTCCTCAGTTCACTGGACCCATCATCAGCATTTGACAGTTTCTTTTCCTAAAAAGAAGCTCCTTCCTCCCTGGCCCTGGGTTGCCACTGTCTTTTCTCTCCTTTTACCTCACCAGCCATGCCCACCCAGTCTTGCCCACAGATGCTGCCCCTGGACACCTCCGGGTACGTTCTACAGGCCTCTTCTCATCTTTTCTCATCCAGTCTTGTGACTTTGAATACTATCTGTAGTCCAGCAATTTACAAGTTATACCTCTACCCAAACCTCTCCTCTGAACCCCACACTCAAATATCTAGCTTCCTACTGGCATCTCCACTTGGAAGGCTAATTGGTATCTCAGATTTAACATGTACAGATGTGAACCTCTAATCTCCCCCACAAATCTCTGCTGCTTTCCTCATCTCAATAAATGGCAACTCCAGTCCTTCTGGTCACCAAACCTTGGGGTTACCCCAGACTCCTCCTGTTCCTTGTCCCCACAGCTACTCCATCAGCAAGTTTTCAAAATACATCCAGAGTCTGACCACTTCTGCTGCAGCTGTCCTGGTCCAGGCCCCCATCATGTCTTGCCTAAACCATCACACTAGCCTCCTCACCTGCCTCCCTGCTTCCATAGTCCCCCTTCTTTCAGACCATTCTCAACACACACCTGAGATAGGTCGGGTCATACCATTCCTCTGCTCAGGCTCTTTAATCACTTCGTGTCATTTGGTTAAAGCCAAAGTCCTTCCAGAGACTAACAGTGTTGAATAACGTGGCACCTCACTAACTCTCTGACCTTACTTTCTCCCATTCTGTCTCTCACTGTCTCTTCTCTATCCATGGTGACTGTCTCTTCCTTGAACATAGCAGGGCCTTTGCACTTACTCCCCCTACAGTGCTGCCTGGAATGCTTTTACCCTTAGAATCCACAGGGCTCACTCCCTTATTTTTTTCTGGCTCCTTGATCAAATGTCTCCTTCTAAGAGAGACCTTTCCTGACTACTCTAAGTAAAATAGCAACTCCTGTCTCACTCCTGCCTCCAGCCTCCTTAGCTTCTTTACTTTGCTCTTCCTCTCTCTATAGGACTTAATAGCGTGCAACATTGTCTCCCCAATAGTACTAAGGACTTTGTTTGGCTCAGTGCTACAAGCTTCAGCACCTTGAACATACAGGTGTATAAGGGCTCAGTGAACTTTTGTCGAAAGAATGAATGCCTCCTTTTCTTGCAGAGTTTGGTGTGCAGACTGTCATAAATTCCCACCATCAACCTTAGCTTCAGCAGTGGGCAACCTTCAGATTCAGACTACATGTTTAAGTTCTGCTTTTGCTTTTGTTTTCAGATTTGCTTGTGTGTTTTTTGCCTTGAACCTATTCTTTTTTCCCCCCTTAATTGTGGTAAAAAATACATAACATGAAATTTACAATCCTAGCCATTTTTAAACCTACAGTTTAGTGTTAAATTCACATTTTTTGTGAAGCAGATCTCCGGGCCAGGTTCTTAAACACTGTAACCTTGCCTGTTCCATCACTTTAGCTCATTCTTCGTGTAGAACGATCTCTGCATGA
This sequence comes from Miniopterus schreibersii, assembly GCF_964146895.1. NCBI lineage: Eukaryota > Metazoa > Chordata > Mammalia > Chiroptera > Miniopteridae > Miniopterus > Miniopterus schreibersii. The sequence goes on along the minus strand of NC_138123.1, from coordinate 15,353,895 downwards.
CCTCGTCTGTGCCCCTTCTTCCTAAGCGTGGAGCACACACGCATTTAACATGGGTATTTCATATTTGTCTTTAGCAGATTTATTAATTTTCCCATTTGTTCATCATCGCGTAATTGCTTTAGGAGAAACCAGAATACCATTTTCCTGTGACAGTACTTTCGTGAACTTCTAAGTTTTAAAATTTATATATTAGTTTTCAATCAGTAGTGAAGACCAAAGATTCTCTTTTGTATAGGGTATCTTATTTCACTCTCATGACTAAATGTTTTCACCCCTTACTACAGAGATGGTAGCTGCAGCACCGAGGGTGTGAGCAGGAAAACAGTCCAGGTCTGTCTAATTCAGAAAACCATGCTCTTTCTGCTCTATCACGTAGCTTTTCTTTAGATGAAGACTCTTCTTTTTCCTTCACTGAACTTTCTTCTCTTGGGATCTGTATGTGAGTGATGTTCCTATATAGACTTTTTCTCAGTTTCTTACTAACAGATTCTGCAGAAGCGCAGCACAGAGGTTAGGGGCCCAAGCTTTGGAGGAAGACCTGCATTTGCCTCACTTCTCTACCGGTTCATGTTATTGGGCGAAAAGTATTTTCTTGGAGGACGAGATGAATAACATGCCCATAATATCATGGATTCTCTGGAGGAAAGTGTCGATAAGCCTCCAAGTGAAATCTGCTTGTTTTCTTTCTCCTGCCCGTGCAGGTTCGCGATGACGTGTACCTCAGTATACTGAACAATGACCTCCCTAACCTCCTGGAATACGGCAACATCACCGCTCTGACAAACTTATGGTACACTGGGCAGATTACTAATTTTGAATATCTGACGCACTTAAACAAACATGCCGGCCGATCCTTCAATGATCTCATGCAGTATCCAGTGTTCCCGTTCATACTGGCTGACTACGTTAGTGAGACCCTCGACCTCAGTGATCCTTCCATCTACAGGTAAGAGAAACATCATCACCTGTCGGCTTTGTCAATATGCTGAATTTACTTCCTTAAAGTTTTTAACATGGGAATTTTCAAACATGCACAAAATTGAGTGAAAATGGAATGAGCTGCCACATGTACATCACCCCAACTCAGTTACGAAGACGTTTGCCAGACTCGTTCCTCTTTTTTTCTTTTTATTTAAGGCAGACGACAGACGTCTTGTTACGTCACTCCTGTGTTCTGCAGTAGAATCTTCTAGGGAAAAGATGGAATATTTCCTTCCTTAACCCCAGTGCCATTAGCACATCTTAGAAAATTAACAATAATTTCATGATATCATCTAATATCCAGTCCATTTTCAGATGTCCCCTGACGGCATCAGAGATGTCTTTTTATGGTTGATTTGCTTGAATCAGACCCTTGGTCATCTTTGATTGCAATGTTTCTACAGACAAACATCTAGAACAGCCTTCCTAACAGTGACTTGTTGGAAAAAACAGGACATTTATCTTGTAGGATGTCCCTCATTTCTGTTAGTATTTAGCTTTCCTCTCTAGCTTCTATATTTCCTAGAGACTGGAAATTCATTCTGAAGACTTGCTTAGATTGAGGTTCAGCTGCTTTTTTTTTTGGCAGGAATTCCTCATGGGTGGTGATGTGGACTCCATACTACCTTGTATCAGAAGGCATGGAGCCTCCCACTCTAAGGATGCTCAGGGTGATGTGTAGGCTCAGGCTCCTACTGAGTTGTTTCTCTCATTGGTGATTATTGCTTGAGTCAGCTTTTTCACTAGAGGTTATAAAGTGGTGATTTCCTGTTCTCTCATTTCTTCTGCCTTTATTAGAGGAAAACATACAGAGTGAGCCTGAGTATTTTGCTGTGTCAGCAAGGAAACTAATATAGTCTCATCAAAAGCCGTATGTTCATTGCGCCTTACAGCAGCCAAGAGGAGGAGGCAGCCCGGTCTGCCTGTGGGTGAACGGTGGGGAAAACATAGCGTACACATACAATGGAATATCATTTGACCTTAAGAAAGAGGGAAGGTCTGTCACATGCTACAGCATAAATGAACCTTGGGGACATTGTGCTAAGCAGAATAAGCCAACCACAGAGAATCAAATACTGCTCGATTCACTTCCATGAGTCGTCTAAGGTAGACTCCTAGAGGCAGAGAGTGGAGGAGAGGTTGCTGGGAGATGGGATGGGAGAGAGGGAAGTTGAAGTTTAGTAGGTGTGGAGTTTCAGTTTGCAAGATGGAAAACTTCTCAAGATCTGCTATACAGCAATGTGAACGTAAATTATCACTACTGAGCTATGGCAGTTAGGATGGTAAATTGTGTGTTATGTGTTTTTTACTACAATTAAAAAAAAATACAGGACTCAGGAGTCAACTAGAAGTGGCTCTCACTACCAAAGATAGAAAAATCTGATCATCAAAAAGAATAATGACTACAACTGATAGAAACACAGCTTAAATAAAAATACTTAAGTTGCCCGGCTGCAATGGCTCAGAGGTGAGCATTGACCTAGGATCCAGGGGATTGTGGTTTGATTCCCTGTCAGGGCACACGCGGGCTCGATCCCCAGCAGGGGGCATGCAGGAGGCAGCCGATCAGTGACTCTCTCATCATGGATGTTTCTATCTCTTTCTCTCTCCCTTCCTCTCTCTGAAATCAATAAAGATATTAAAAAAAAAAGAAAAGAGTCAGTCATGATGCATTTTGAAAGGCCCCCCAAAAAAAGCAAAACTAAATTCATTGGAGCCCAGCCAGGCGTGGCTCAGCGGTTGAGTGTCGACCTGGGATCCAGGCGATCGGGGTTCGATCCCCGGTCAGGGCACATCCCCGGGTTGCGGGCTTGATCAGTGACTCTCTGGTCATTGATGTTTCTATCTCTCTCTCTCCCTCTCCTTTCCTCTCTCTGAAATCAATAAAGATATATTTAAAAAAACACACAACAACAACAAAAACTCATTGGATGTCATTCACTGTAACTAGGGTACCAGTTTGTTGCTTTTGAAATTTGGCAAGTAAAGGAAAAGATTTAAGTTTTTTTCCTGCTTTTCCTAAATGAGTTGCATTTTAGAGTAACTGAATAGCCCTAGCTGATGAGCAAATATGCTGTTTATTTAGTCTAAAAAAAATATTCTCTGGTAATTAGCAAAAAGACTCAAGAAATCACAAGTGTTGGTGAGGATATGGAGAAAAGAGCACTCGTGCACTGTCGGTGGGAATGCAAATTGATGCAACCACAATAGAAAACAATATGGAGGTTCCTCAAAAAATTAAAAATAGAACTACCACAGGATCCAGCAATTCCACTTATGGGAATTTATCCAAAGAAACTGAAAGTGTTAATTGCAGCATTATTTACAATAGCGATCTAGGCCTAGTTCAGGCAGTTTTCAAGATATGGAAACAACCTAGATGTTCATCAATGGATGAATAGATAAAAAAAATGTGGTATATCCAAACAATGCAATATCATTCAGCCATAAAAAATAAAGATGTCTTGCCATTTATGACAACATTTATGGACCTTGAGGGCATTATGCTAGGTGAAATAAGTCAGACAGAGAAAGACAAATACCATATGATCTCATTTATATGTGGAATCTAAACAAACAAACAAAAAACCTAGCTCATAGATACAGAGAACATATGAGTGGTTGCCAGAGGCAGGAGATGAGGGGTGGGTGAAGGGGGTCAAAAAGTATAAACTTCCAGCTCTAAAATAAGTAAGCCCTGGAGATGTGATGTACAGCATGGTGACTACAATTAATAACACTGTATTACATATTTGAAAGCGGCTAAAGGAGTAAATCTTAAAAGTTCTCACCACAAGAGAAAAATTCTTTAACTATGTGTGGTGTTGGATGTTAACTAGACTTACTGTTTCACAACACTTATAAATATCAAATCATTATGTTGTACACCTGAAACTAATAGAATGTTTGTCAATTATATCTCAATTTTTAAAAATATTTGTTTTAAAGAAAAATGGACTTCAAATATTTTACTTGGTATATTAAGGTATTTTAATTATCACTGCTGAAAAGTAGGCCTAGTTCAGGTCATTTTTAAGAAATCTGATTCAGTTTAATGTATTTGTGAATTTACAAAAAGGCAAATGACACATTATTTTTTAGACATTTTCATATGCTGCTTATGGGCATTTAAATTATACACTAGTATAAGTAGATGCAGTCTTTCTGGAAGGCAGTGTGATGATACAAAGAACTCTTCACATGTGCATGCTCTGTGTTAGCACTTTAACTTCCAGGACTTTTTCTTAGAAAGGACTTAAGGGTAAGGATGTGTGCTCTGCCAGAAAGGTTCCCACTGGAAGTCAGTCTCGTGAGGCAGGAAGTCAGTGCGTCTGGTCCGCATCTGGTCATGGTGTCTGGCACTGCAACCAAAGACTGAGCTGTCAGGACAGGCCTCACATCATGTTTAAAAATTTTTTTTATTGATTGATTTTTGAGAGAGAGAGGAAAGGAGACACACACACACACAGAGAAACATAGATTTGTTGTTCCCCTTATACATTCACTGGTTGATTCTTGTATATGCCCAGACTGGGGATCGAACCTGCAGCCTTGGTGCATCGGGATGACACTCCAATGAACTGAGCTACCTGGCCAGGGCACATCGTGTTTTAAAATAGCTAAATATTTAAACAACCTAAATGCCCAACACTAGGTTTGAGTAAATTGTTATATGTTGCAGCCATTTAAAATTATATCATAGAAATTTATGTCATAGGTGGGGAAAGCTATTATTTTTATTTTAAAAGTGGATATATATACACAGATCAGCAGGCAAACATTTAGAAGGGTATGTACCAGAATGTCGTACCTCTGGGTAATAGCAGTGTGGGTGATTCTTGGTTTATTCTATTTGCTTATCAGTAATTTCTGATTTTTAGCCACAACAGTATTACTTGTACTCAAAAAACCTGCTTATGCTAATTAGAAAAAATTGCATGCCAGGGCCTTAAACATGACTTCTCCTGTTTGAGATGTGAATTTGTATTTGCTCTGTAAAACTGTTTTTACTTTTTAACAAAGTTTTTAAGGTTAGAAAAGTCTCAAAAACAAAATTAGTGTATTTACTATAATTGTAAATCCTTAGGAAATAATTATCAAAAAAATAGATACATCAACATCTGGCTAAAGAGAGCTGGCTTGACTTTCTGAAACGTGGGCAAATCTGATGTTGCTGTAGTTACAGTGCCAGATGTCGAAGCTGCAGGTGGCCTGTCCAGGGCCAGACCAGCTGCTACTCAGTGTGGGAGCCACTCTTCCTCATCGGGGGCCTTCTCTTGCTCTTTCTCGTGCACGCGAGGGCTCCTCCCTGCGTTCTCGTGCCTCCTGACGCAGCGCGTACAGCAGCAGACACGTCCCGAGTACACGCACAGCATTACTCGGCATCTGCGAGTTAGATAGCAAAACACTCATTTCAGTGCTCACACTCCAGGTCTCAATTTGGTCATCCTAAGCTTGTGTAGTTTCTTCAGTTTTCACTAACTAACCTAATAATTATGTAACATCTCCTCATGATCATATTACATTCCCTGTCCCAACTGCCCTTCACGTTTCACTGTCTAACTGGGCGCAGAGTCTGGGAAACGGGGACAGGAACCCCGGGCTTGGTAGGACTCGGCTGCCGCAGGAGCATCCGTCAGGACTCTGGGGAAAGAGAACAAAGTAGGGAGAGGAGGGACAGCAGTGCTGTTCCTGTGGTGGTTACTCGCTTCAGTCAGGAACTCCTGGTATCCGAACGGGTCTGCTTAGAAAATTCTACCCTAACAGTTAGGGGATCGGAACTTTGAGTGTGACAGAGCAACATGTGGAAGCACCAAACTGAGGGCCGAGTATTCTGTTGATGACTGACTTACTTGAGGGGTGCAGACATCTGGGCAGCTTCATCCCGACCGCGTAAAACACTCTTTCCCATCCTCTCTCCTCGTAGAAATCTCTCCAAGCCCATAGCTGTGCAGTATAAAGAGAAGGAAGATCGTTACGTGGACACGTACAGGGTAGGTTTCGTTTTTCCTTATGTTTGATAAATGGAAACTGGAGTTTCGTTTTATAGAGTTGTGATTTACTTGTGTTTATAAATTTTAAATTTATAGTATCGATTTTTCTGTTTTTCACTTCCTTGTACTTTGACAAACAGCTGGAGATCATTATGTTATTTTAAATATTACTCTGTCTCAATTCTCTGAAAACATTTTGCCCAGATAAAGAAGTACACTTACAGTAGCATAAATTGGAAGCTAGTAATCCATTGTTATATTGAAATGTATAAATAACTACATTTCTTACAAAAATCACAAAGATTTCCAGGGACACGCTCACTCCTAGGGTTATTTCTGTAACAATATTAGTATATTTATGATGCACTGTAATCCTTCATTATTCAGTCAGTTATGCTTTGCTTTATTTACAGAAATTTACCAGATTTTAAAATTTAAATAAAGAACGGAATTGCCTATTTCTGTGACATTAATATGAATGAAATTCTGTTTGAAATTCAAGGAAAATCGTTAGTTGCACGATGCATTCTCCACAACAGTATCAAGATAGGAGTACTGACGCCGCTTTCTTACATTCACCACATTGTCATGTCAGAATTCCAGAAAGTCCCCTCACAGCATCTTATAACCGTCTCTCAATGATACTCTGCAGTGAGAATGGGGCAGTGCTGTGGGGACCAAGGAGAAGTCACTCCAGAAATTCACTGTCACTAGACTTTGTTATTGGAGCCAGGCAGGTGCTGTGGGAGATGAGAATAGTGACAATATTAAATATGAGTTGGGGCCTCCTACTTTGTGATGGAGATAGGAGTCACGAAAAGTCACCATATTTTTTATCTCTGTGTAACTACCATGCAAAACAGCCATAAAATGTTATAGCTAGAATTCCAATATCGAGATATAGTTTTTCCATTTCCGTTGCATTTCCCCTGCTAGGAAGTAGTGCCCTAAAGAACAGCATTACCCCCTGAACCCCTGTGTCAGGAGGCAGGCGTCCCTGGTGGTGAGAGCTGCTTGATCAGCTTAGACAGCAGGAGCCCTTAGCCGGGGCTAGAGCTGGCAGGGAGGGTGCAGACTGGGAGATGCCTCCAGGTGGTCAGGCATCAGCGGGGCAGCCAGGAGAACACCCTTGGACACTCAAGGTGACTGAGGTCTGAACACTGGCTGAGGGGAGGGCAGCCATGGAGAATGGCATCACAGGTCTGGTTGGGGGAAGGACTCAAAGCCACACAGGGAGGCTTTGCCAGTGTTGCCTGGAGCTCACCAGCGTGAACTTTCTGGGTTCCCTGTGTCCATCAGTACCTGGAGGAAGAGTATCGCAAAGGGGCCCGAGAGGACGACCCGCTGCCCCCCGTGCAGCCCTACCACTACGGCTCCCACTACTCCAACAGTGGCACAGTGCTGCACTTCCTGGTCAGGATGCCGCCCTTCACCAGGATGTTCCTGGCCTACCAAGGTAAGCTGGTGGCAGAACTGCCTGGACAGCCGGGTACTCATCAGAGAGAAACCTTAGCTGACTTCCTGAGAACATCTCAAGACCAGTCACGCCACAGGAAAAGAATTCTATTTATTCCTTCAACAGAATTCTCTTTAAAAAACCTGCAGAAACCAGATTGTCTTGCTAATGTCTCAAATCTTATCTTCAAATTAAACCTGTCTAAGTGTCTAAAATGAAATTCACTTTTTAAAAAATATGTTTTTATCGATTTTTTAGCGAGGGAGGAAGGGAGAAGGAGAGAGAGAGATGGAAACATCCGTGATGAGAGAGTCATTGGTCGGCTGCCTCCTGCACGCCCCCAACCGGGAATCGAGTCTGCAACCCGGGCATGTGCCCTAACCAGGAATCGAGCCTCGATCTCCTGGATCCTAGGTCAACATTCAACTGCTGAGCCATGCCAGCTGGCCTGCAATTCACTTTTTAAAGATGCTCAGCTTAATATTTCAGATCACAGTTATCTTGAACCCTAAAGGGGAAAATGTTACTGTAATTCATTATAAATGGCTCCTAAATGAATAAGGAAGCCACATTGCTACCTTCGCCATAGTCGCCTTCCTCCACCTGAAGATGGTTAGATCGAGATAACTTGATTTGTATGCAAACGGACACACTCGCCTGTTGGTTTCTAGTGAGAACCGTGGTATTAGGCTGATAGTTGTTCCTTGTGGCGCCCACAGTCCTCTGTAGAATCATTATCCATTCATTTACTTCTTTATGTATTTTTACTCACATACACCCCCTCAGAGGAGTGACTCTCTCCTTGGTCTATAAAAAGACTTTCTTGTGTTTGTCCCTCTGTAAGTACACAGAACAAATGTGCCACATGACAGCTGTTCAAATATTTGAAGAGTATCGCCCTGACCCCTTTCTGCCTCTCAGTGTTGTTTGTCCCCAGGCTAATTATCCTTAGTTAATTTGACATCAGGTCTGAAGGCTCTTATTTGCAAGGTCTTATCCCAGCTGCTTCCAGGGACATGCAAATAAACAGGACTGTTCTGCACTTAGGAAAGAGTCTTCAAAGCCAAATTTAATCCCTTCCCTCTTCTCACCCAGCCCCAACCCCTCCCCTCTGACAGGTGTCAGTATGTTCTCTGGATCCATGAGAAAAAAAAAGAAAGACTTATGGACACAGACCACAGTATGGTGATTGCCAGAAGGCAGGGTGGGGCAGGGGGTAAAAGAGGGTGGGGGGGATAAATGGTGACGGAAGGAGACTGGACTTGGGGTGGTGAGCACACAGTACAATATACAGATGATGTATTATACATTGTGCACCTGAAACCAGAGTAATTTTATTAACCAATGTCACCCCAATAGATTCAATTAAAAAGATAAAATAAAGTGTACTTAAATTACAAAAAAAACCCCACAAGTTTAAGCCATCCTTTTTGGCTCTGGCTTCCAAACCTGTCACTATTTGGATCGTCTTTCTGAACATGTGTTGATTCGTGAATGCCCTTATTAAAAAGTGGCACTCAGAGGAAAAAAGAATTTTTCAGATGTCATTTGAGGCCACTCCCCTGTATAACAGAACCATTGTGCCTTCCATTTCTTTTAATGTAATATGAAACTCCCAATCAACTAAAATTTCTTAATATTTTTATATATGTTGTGGTTATGCTAGGTTTTCTTCATTATGTATTTAAAAGTGGTTTTTTTAAAAAAGTCACAGGGACTACCTCAATCCTCATTCTGTTTCATCTGATTGGTTTAAAATGATTTATGATGGTTTTTGAATATATTTCTAGATTTCTGGTTTACACCAGGATTTCTCACCTTGGCACTATCGTCATTTGATCTACACCATTCTTTGCTGTGGGGACTGTCCTGTGCATCCTAGGATGTTTATTTTAGCAGCATCCCTGGCCACCACCCACTGAGAACCAGAAATGTCTTCCAGACAACCCAAGTGTGCCCTGGGGGTCAAGAGTGCTACTGGCCACGAACCACTAGAATAGTACATGCGTGTTCTAGATGATAGGAATGTGTGGTCTTACTTTTTTTCAATTAAGAAACTACAGAGAATTTAGAAATCTGAGCAGATCCTGGGTGTGCTTGTCTTGTCCCAGAGATCCGGGGTGTCTGCCTCGCTGCTGTGGCTCTGCCCTAGCATCACAGAATTGCCCTTATGTTTTCTAGAATCCATTTAGATTGATAACTTTTTTCCTGAATGAGTTAGTAAATATTTCTTTAAGTGACCCTCCCTACTTTCTGAGAAAAAGGAAATCTTTGTCAACCTCATTCCTTTGCAGATTTTGTTTAGTGGCCGGCAGTAGTGACTTAACTGACCGACTAAATAAGAAAGGAATAAAGTAACAGGAAACGTGCTCTGCAGAGCGGCTCAGGCTTGGGGAAGAAATGAGCACATCGTGTTGAAATTGGCCTTTCTTGATGCTGAGATTTGTTTGTGACAGTTTCCAAATGAAAAAATGTGCTCAAGTTTCAGCAAGTTCAGAGGAGTTCTAGGTGGAACGACGAGATTTTTAAGAAACATCTGTGTTGCTGCCTCCATGGCTGCCTTCGGTGCAGCTCATGGCCAAGGCCTGCCCTGTAGCTGGAAGGTCTGATAACTGTTGATAGAGAGACACAGGTCAAAGCTCAGTTCTTGATTATTAATGGTCTGCACCAGAAAAACCTGGCAAAGGAGTGAGTTAGAACATCTAACAGGCAGTGCCCCCTTTCTTCGCCCCCCCCCAAAAGAAAGGAGAGAACGTGGCCATAACAATGGGAGGTAAGGGAATAATTTTGCCTCCAGATGGAGAAAAAGCTCTTTTATCCATTTGAACTTTGGTTTTACTTCCTTACTCATTCATTTTTTCAGGAAGCGAGCTGTTGTTGAGCACCTCATATGCACCAGGTGTGGGTGATGCCCCAGGCCCCTGCTTTCATGGGCATTTTATTCTACTTGGGTAGACAGTCACCAATTACACAAATGCTAGAAATTCATCTAGTTTTATGTGATATGAAAACAATACAGATTTTAAATAATGTAACATGGTCTCAAATTATGTGTAGAAATATTTATTTTCAAGAATAAGTGAATAAGCTCTTTTAAACTATGGATAAACAAAATGAACATTATTCTAATCTTTTTGAAGCAACAAAAATAAATTATGACAGGCTCCAAATGGAGTCAGGTCTTTGTGTCTTCATTATTATTTCTATTTCTTTATAGATCAGAGTTTTGACATTCCAGACAGAACCTTTCATTCCATGAACACAACCTGGCGTCTCTCATCTTTTGAGTCCATGACTGATGTGAAAGAACTTATCCCAGAGTTTTTCTATCTTCCGGAGTTCTTAGTTAACCGAGAAGGTATGAGTCATTCATTTCTAGTTTATATTTTTGAGCATTTGTACTTATTTTATAATTTTCCCAAAATAAAAATATCTTTTAAGTCCGTAAATTTGAGACCACAAATAAGAGAAATACCTTTATTAAGTATATAATTCTATTTCCAAGTGAGCTTGAGGGGTTTAAGTATTTTATAGGACCAAAAATATCTGGAAACTTGTGACTTTGAACTATTAAAAGTATTTGTAAACATGTATTTTAATTTTGTTACAGAAATTGCTTTATTTTTTCTGATTACAAAGGTTATAGTATGTCATTTAAAAAGAATGAGTCATGAATTTATTGAAAACACAATGTAAATTAACCAAAATCTCAATGACTTTATGAGGAATGATTGAATTAAAAATAAAACACTCTAACCAGAAATACCTAGGAATGAAAATGAACACTAGAGGGTAAAACTGAATTTTGTGTGGTGCCAGTGACTGACAGTCTTGGCCTGCCTTAACCTGCTGTTTAACAGAAGATTGGTGACCCTTTAAGAGGTATTTTGGGTTGTTTTCTACATTACTTAATTTCATATTTTTATGAGACTGTTTGGAATAATGAAATTGAAAATTATATCTTTAGAGAAGTTAGTGTTGGGCAGATTACTGTAGAATTCCCTTCCACACTCACCGGCCTGTCTGGAGCTGTTTGAAGAATGATTAGTAAATGCCCTCTGATCCCCTGGAGTAGATCCTGGTGTTGCCCATGTGAGAAATGCCTCCGTGAAACCAGCACCGCAGTTTGGGGTCCTGCCTGTGGCTTTCAGTTTGGGGCTCCTACACAAGTCTACTGCTTGTCCCCGCTGTCCATCGTTTCTCCTGTGTAAGTTCCAGCTTTTGTGGCTGCAGAACAAATAACCCCAGCACTTAGCAGCTCAGAACAACAGTACATTTATTATCTGTCACAGTCTTTGCAGGTCAGAAACTCAGGACAGCTCAGCCAGGTGCTTTTCTGGTTTGGCTCAGGGTCTCTCATGAAATTGTATTCAGATTGGCCGGAACTCCAGCAATCGGGAACAGAGCAGCTGGGGGAGGGCAGGCATCTCTTTCTTCATGAAGTGCCACTGATTTTCCATGTGATCTCCACATGGACTAGTGAGAGCTTCCTCACATAGCGTCCCTTCCACAGCACTGGCTTGTTGGCGCAGTCAATGCCTGCCCACATTCAACAGGAAGGAGCGTGGACTTGGCCACTTGTTGGACGTGTAGCAAGGTTCTGGAAAGCATGCAAGACAGCTGGGGTTGTTATCACCACTTATGGACAATACAGTTTGTTATAATGTACATCATGTCACTCCTGCTAGCCTCTCTATTGACCTGTCACTGTGCCTCCAGTCACTCCTGGGGGAAGAGTGTCTGCCTCTGTGCTATGTCCCCAGGGCACCTGAAAATTGGGAATGATGTGAGTTTAAAGAGATGCCCTGCTGCTCAGCCCCTCCCAGCTCAGCCCTTAGATGCTCATTCACTATCCTTAAACCAATTAATCCTGCTGCGTCTCCCAGGGAACCCACATAGAGTTCTAGGTGCACAGCTGTGTCCTGAAGCACCCTGCCTACTGCTGTCTGCAGGAAGATCCCCACCTCCACCTGTTAATTTTATATACACTGTGGTTTGTATTTTACATTGTATCATTTCAAAATACTGCAAAATTAGTGAAGGTCCTCCTAACTCTTTTACAAGATCAGCAAGTAGGCAGACAGCAACTTAATTTTATGTGGAGTGCAATCTGCTTTTAAGAGGTCCTTTTTCATTTTTATTCTGTTATGGTGTTCAGATTTTCTGTCCATAAAGGGTAGCACACAAACACATTTCTGTTCAAAGGTACTATTTCTTTTAGGACAATTTTTTAAAATAATCACTTCTAAGTCTTGTTTATACCAGCAGACTGATGAGAGACAGAAGAATCTCTTACTTGATGTGTTGGGTAATTTGTTGTCCATCCACAGGATGTTTAGTAGAAATGGAGTCAGAGCAGACCTGTAGACTTTTCATAAAGTTCACAGACCAAGATGTTCATTCTAGGAATGTGTGTGCTTTGCATCAGCTGGGTTTTTGACTACAGAATGCTGTTTACTACATATAAGTAGTCTTAAATTTATTGTTAGCACCACGAATTCAGAAATGTTTATACAAGCCTTAGTGCAATTTTAATCAAGTTGGCAGTTGAATAGATACGTAAGTACTTACTGCATTGGGAGATTTGATTCGTGGATATTGGAATTAGCAGGCGATGACTTTCTGCTTTTTCTTCAGTATGACATAAAGTGATAGAAAGATAAGGTTGAAAGGCCTGCAAGTTAATAGGATGGGACTGATCGTGGGGCTTTGCTTCGAGGTGAGTGCATGGACGAGCAGTGGCGCTGCTGTCCTCTTTGCCGCTCCTTTTCCTGGCCATGATGTTCACGACTGTTTCTGTGAACTCTCAAGACCCACTCAGTGGGCCAAATAAAGCATGCTTTGGGGGAGAAGAACACTGATGTTGGTGGTGTTTTGTAGGTTTTGATTTCGGTGTGCGTCAGAGTGGAGAACGGGTTAACCACGTCGGCCTCCCGCCCTGGGCCCGTAACGACCCTCGCCTCTTCACCCTCCTCCACCGGCAGGCCCTGGAGTCTGACCACGTGTCCCAGAGTATCTGTCACTGGATTGACTTGGTGCTCGGATATAAGCAGAAAGGGAAGGCTGCCGTCCACGCCACCAACGTTTTCCACCCTGCGGTAAGCTGCTCTTAAACTCTGCATTCACATAGTCAGGTGGAACCCTAATGTTTAAAGCTTAGCTGGTTTCTTTAAACTAAGTTTTCCGAGAGAATTGGCAGTGACACTAAACTTACCGAAGACTTTTCAGGTTGTGTATTTCCCCTCCTTAAAAACAACTAAGACACTATCTGTTGGGGTTTTCCAAGACCACCCCAGCTTGGATGAGGACTTTATGCCAGAGATGCATTCTTGAGTAGTAGTTTTAAAATAAAAATCTCTTTAGTTCATTTGGCTCAGTGCTTATTTTAAGTACCTCTAAGGTAATAGAAAATTAAACTCCTGAGAGACCTAAGGTCTGGAAGAGAGAATAAGACAAGCTTCCTGATGACTGGGGTAGAAGATAAATGCTGTGACAGAGGGTTCTGAAGTGGGATAATACTGGTTGGTTGGGGAATAGTCATTTTATAGCTAAGAGTAGTAAAAAATAAAGGCAAGGCTTCAGGCATAATTTTTGAACTTCATATTTATCTGAGATGTAATTTTAAAAGCAATTAGGAATTTTAACGTTAACTTCAGTATACTCTGTGCCTATATCCGGCCCCATCTTTTCAATTCTCATATAAATTCACATTAAAAGTACCTGCATGCTGAAACGTACCATATAATTCTCATCTGCCTAGAATTTTTTTCACTAATTCTTTGGGACTTTAGATCTTTAAAAAGGACAGTTAATGCCATTGTTCTAGGAATTTTATTCAGTTTATGGGGCAAAACAGTGTAGTGATTAAGTGCACAGTCTTGGAATTTGGAATTGACTTCAAACTCTTACCTTGTGACTCTAATACTTGCTCTGTGGCTTTGGGCAAATAGCTCCACCTCTCTGTGCCTAAATGGACACATTTGTAAAATGTGAACAGTAATACCAACCTCAAAAATGAGGAAGAAAATTCATGTAGGATAATGTCTGCCATACAGTTAACTACAAATATATGTTAACTTTTTATTTTTTTAAATTTATCTTTATTGTTGAAAGTATTACAGATCTCCCCCTTTTTTCCTCATTAACCCCCTCCACCCCTCATCTGCCCCCCATAGGCCATCACCACACTATTGCCTGTGTCCATGGGTTATGCATATATGCATTTAAGTTCTTTGATTAATCTCTCCCCGCCCACTCCCCTACCTCTGCCTTCCCACTGAGGTCCCTCAGTCTGTTCCATGCTTCTGTGTCTCTGGATCTATTTTGTTCCTCAGTCTATTTTATTTATTAGATTCCACATATGGGTGAGATTATGTAAAACTGAATCAGGAAGAATCAGAAAACCTGGATAGGCCAATAACAACTGATGAATTAGAAGCAGCAATAAAAAACTCCCAGCAAACAAGAGCCCTGGTCTGGACAGCTTCACAGGGGAACTTTCTAATTCTTTATGTTGTAGAGTTAGGTAGTTTACTAAAAATTTTTCTTGCTGTTTGAAGTAAACCTGCAGTGCTATGAACTTCCCTCTTAGAACTGCTTTCGCTGTGTCCCATAGATTTTGGGTTGTTGTGTGTTCATTTTTATTTGTTTCCAAGAAGTTTCTGATTTCTTTCTTGATCTATTGGTAACCCACTCATTGTTTAATAACATGCTATTTAGCCTCCATGTGTTTGAATGTTTTTGAGTGTTTACTGTAGTTGATTTCTAATTTCATGCCCTTGTGATCTGAGGTGCTTGATGTGATTTCAATCTTCTTGAACTTGTAGAGACTTGTTTTGTGTCCTAACATGTGGTCTATCTTTGAGAATGGCCCATGTGCACTTGAGAGGAATGTATATTCTGCAGCTTTGGGGTGAAATATTCAGTAAATATCAATTAAATCCATCTGATCTAGCGTGCCATTTAGAGTCACTGTTTCTGTGTTGACTTTTTGTCTAGAAGATCTATCCAGTGAAGTCAGTGGGGTGTTAAAGTCCACAACTATAATTGTATTGCTGTTGATCTCCCCCTTAAAGTCCTTAAGGTTATTACTGATAGGTCATTATTTATGACCATCTTAATTTTTTATGCCTGTGTTTCTCTCTCTATTTCTTATTATTATTACAGCAGTCTCTTTAACATTTCTTGTATTGCTTCTATTTCTACTTCTAATTACAGCAGTCCTTTTAACATTTCCTGCAATGCTAGTTTCGTGGTGATAAACTTCTTTAGCCTTTTTTTGTCTGGGAAGCTTGCTATTTCACCATCTGTTTTGAGTGATAACTTTGCTGGATAGAGTATTCTTGGTTTCAGATCCTTGCTTTGCATTACCTTGAATACTTCATGCCATTCCCTTCTGGCCTGTAGAGTTTCTGATGAGAAGTCAGCTGACAGCCTTATGAGAGCTCCTTTGTAGGTAACAGATTGCTTTTCTCTTGCTGCCTTTAAGATTCTCTCTTTGTCTTGAATTTTTGGCATTTTAATTATGATATGTCTGGGCATGGGCCTCTTTGGATTCTTCTTTTGGACCTCCTGAATTTGTGTGACTTTTTCCTTTACCAGGTTAGGAAGTTTTCTGCCATTATTTCTTCAAACAGGTTCTCTAACCCATGCTTACTTTCAGCCTCCTCTGGTGCTCCTATGATGCAAATATTGTTACGTTTCTTGTTGAACTACAGCTCCCTTAGACTGTCCTCCTGTTTTTTAATTGTTTTTTCTTTTTGGATCTCTGATTTAGTGATTTTTTTCCTACCCTGTCTTCTAATTCACTGATCCGATCATCAGCTTCCTCTAATCTGCTGTTTATTCCTTCCAATGTATTCTTTATTTCTGCTATGTCATTCTTAATTTCTGACTGGTCATTTTTCAGAGTTTCCGTATCTTTTTTCATGCTGTTGAGCATACTTACAATCAGTATTCTGAACTCTATATCTGATAGGTTGCTTATCTCCATTTCATTTAGCTCTTCTACTGGAGACTTCTCTTGTTTTTTCATTTGGGGCTTGTTTTTTGTCTCCCCGTTTTAGCTACCTATTTTGGGTAGTTTAGGTAGGTCTGCTAGGACTCTCAGTCTTTTTGGAAAGTCTCTGGTACAGGCCAATGTCAGACGCTGTTTGTGACTGGACTTGAGTACACTGTTTGGAGCTGTCAACAACCCATGGTTTGAGGTCCCCTCTTTTGGGGTGGGTGCATTTGGACAGGACCAAGATGTACACCAAAGTTTGCTTTTCCAAGGCCCGGTTCCAGAAGCAGATCAGGCAAAGACTCAAAGCATTCTGAGGTGTGCCTCTACCTGCAGGCTGGTTAATCTGATTCTTTTAATGAGCCTCAGGCTGTAGAAACTCCAAGGGGCAGGGTGAGAGGTTTTCCAGCAGGGTGGGCCAATTGCTTCCCCCTCAGGCAAAAACTGCTTGGAAGGTAAATGTCTGCCTGTGAAAGATGCCCTCTGCTGTATGGGGGAATGGCTTGGCACAGGAATCCAGAGGGGTGCCCTCTGAGCTCTATCTCCAGAGTACACAACCTTAGATTCTCCTCACACAGCTCCAGTCCACTCTGCCCTCCCTCTGCCAGCTCTTCAGATTCTCTTACAGTTTCTGTTAGAACCTAAATAATACTCTCTTGGACCTACCAATATTGTCTGTTAACTTCATTTTTACATTTCCCTATATATCACTTTGGACAAATGACTTTTTCAATAATTTAGAATTAAACATGAAGTCTTATATGATATTCTCTGGTCTTAAAGTAAAAATCAATTTTATAAACATACCTGATCAGCATCAACCAATCAAGGTACAGTATTTTCGATCATCCATTTAGAAACATCGATTTCTAATCTCATAGAGGCCATTAATGATTATAAACGTGATCAAAAGCATTTCAGAGTCATCTCCATCTGGAACAGGAGAGCAGATAGACCATGACCTAGAGACAGAGCACCTTGCTGCTCCCTTTGGTGTTATTGCAGATCTTTCTTTACAAAAGCTCTGCTTCCCTTTCACCCTCCACCTTTCAGACATATTTTGGAATGGATGTCTCTGCAGTTGAAGATCCAGTTCAGAGGCGAGCTCTGGAAACCATGATCAAAACCTATGGCCAAACCCCTCGGCAGCTGTTCCAGTCAGCCCACGTGAGCAGGCCTGTGTCCAAGCTCAGCATCGAAGGGGAGCTTCCTGCGGCTGTGGGGCTCTTAGTGCAGTTTGCTTTCAGGGAAACCCGGGAGCCGGTCAAAGAAGTTACCTACCCGGTATGTCATTTGGATCGCAACAGAATTCGGCAAAAACTGATTCACCTCCCGAGAGGTCAGACCCTGACACAGCTTCTGGGGCCAGGGGAATAGCAGGATCCTGGCCTGAGGTGTGTGCCAGCAGTGAGCACATGGGCAGCTACCAGCGGTATTCTATGTGCAGCACATGCTGGGTTAGTGATAGGAAGAGAGTGCTCGGGGAGGTCAGGTCGCAGTGACCGCTGAGGGGGAGACTACAGGAAAGCCTCATAAGGCAGTGCCATGGGAGAGAATATGCAGAGAGGAGAGGCACCGTGCAGGATTAGAGGCATTTCACACATGAGCGCCAGTGCCCACATGTGGGCAGGGTCCTGGTGATCATCTCCCACCAAAGGTCCCAGCTAGAGGGGTGGAGGTTTGGTTCACAGTGAACAGGAACCTTACATATTCTTGGCTTTCCCAGGTTGTAATGATAAAAAATATTGCCTCTTAAAATAGGAAGTGGGTATCATTTCTGCTTTGAAGTAGAAAAATAAAGCAAGAAAAACCTTAAAAGTAAAATAAATTCTAATCCTCCAATAAAATCTTCATTATTAAAGCAGCATAAGATGGGAGACTGTGGATGGTAAAGTGCCACAGAGGTTTGCTGAAGGGAATCGCAGAAAATGGAAAGGAACGGACCTCAGGGTGAAACGAGCAGCATCTCTCAGACTGTGATCTGTGATCCGTTGGAAGAGAAAACGGTTTTCACAGACCTTATTTTGACAATTGTTTCCTAATATTACTGAAATACCCTAAATGTAGAACACAAATAGAGCACTAAATGTGATTCTTTATGTTCAAAGCTCACATATATCTGATTTGTGCAAACAAAACTTACACAACCAGTAAAATTGAAATTTAAACTATCAGTATGATAGACAGTGCTGTTTTCCTAAAACCAGATCCCCAATATTGTGTTTCACAGTTGAGAGCTGTATTTTATGTTTTGTGTTTACTTGTCAATTTAACTCAGAAGATTTTGAAGCCTCACAAATCATTTCTTTGTCATTGACAAGGTTATTCTTCTAAACTAGAATCTATCATTTTAACATGGCAAAATAATTTAATAGCACATCCCTGAAAAGTAACAAATGTTGTTTAATTTGTTAGTATACTTATTGCTGACTAACTGTGTTAAGTTGGTATATAAAGGCTCTCAGCAATATTTTCACTCGCAGTGGGAATGTGGTACCGACCTGCCTCACTCCCATCACAGGACTTCGCACTGACTGTCCCGTCCATGGGGAATGGCCTATCCCCAGATATGGCCCGAGTTTGCTCCCTCACTTAATTCAGGTCTCTGCTCAGACGTCACCTCCTCAGAGAGCCCCTGACCGCCACCTGTGATGTAGCAGCCCCGTCATCCTCAGCCCTATCCGTCTGTTTTTCTTTCCCCTCCTGACACATGTGTCCACCCGACTCACTAGCAGGCAGCTCTGCAGGGCTGGGACTGTCCTCTCCGTCACACTGGCAACAGGAGCACATGTCCTGCATGCTGAGCCTGGGGGAAGTGAAAGCGTGTAAGCTAATTCTCTCCCATGGTGGGCTTATAACCAGGTTGCTCTCTCTTACTTTGTTTAGAATTCAAATTAGAAGTAATTCTATATTTACTCCTTTTTTTAAAAATCATACCTTTTTCTTCTTTGGTTTTAGAGCCCTTTGTCATGGATAAAAGGCTTGAAGTGGGGAGAGTACGTGGGCTCCCCCAGTGCCGCCGTACCTGTGGTCTGCTTCAGCCAGCCCCATGGAGAAAGACTGGCCTCCCTCCAGGCTCTGCCCACCAGAGCAATCTGTGGCTTGTCCCGAAATTTCTGTCTTCTGATGACGTACAGCAAAGAACAAGGTGAAATGAAAGAAAATCATTCTGGCATCTTTCATGAGATTTGAGTGTTTCCAGATCATCTGTGCTGCTTTTTAAGTTTTCTGAGTCCTTGGTGAAAACTGCTCAAATTGGTGGTTATTTAGTGCACAGTAGGAATTAAAACACACCATGTGGAAAAAATGGGCATTAAATGCAGTGTCATGGAAATGAAGGGGAGTTTGAAGGGGATGAGAAATGGCTGTGCACACAGGATGAAACATTATGGTTGATAATTTGGTGAAATGTTCACTTTGAGGCTCTCGAGTCCCAGGATCGACAGACTTACCTGTCCAGCAAGTCTAGTCCTCAGACCTCAGAAGATAGAGTCAAACAACCAGAACAAAGCCAGGAGTGACTGAGGCGCCGTTCTCTCCCTCAAGGAGGGAAAGCTTTGCGAGTGTCGGGCGGAGCCCCCTGTCATAGCTGGGCTCAGCAGCCCTGCAAAGCATGGGTTGTGAGTGGCACTGAGAGGGACACCAGAAGGTCCACATCTCTCTCAGCCAGACATAACTAAGTTGCGCAGAAGAGGGCGGGGAGGAGAGCGCAGAACCTCGTGAGCTGAAGGTCTTCCGGGCTGTGCCTGAGCTGACGGGCCCTCATCCCTTTTCAGGGCCATGTGGCTTCTACAGGGGTCGTTTCAGAGTTAAACAGCTTCTGGTTCAGATTTATTTTTAAAAATAAGTTGTTGCAGAACATGAACAGAGTAAGCTTGATTATTATTGTCTTTTATAAAAATTTCTTAACACAAATGAAAAAAAATCCCATTAGTATTAAAGAAATAAAACTGATATAAACCAGCCCATCTTGTGGATGTAGACAATTCACGCTGGATACCATATTCTGCTGTGTAATTGTCAGCCCTTAGCCTGACTTTGTGGGGCTGTGGAGTACCAGGGAGCAATGATACCTGACACTTTCCCTTCCCCTCCCGAGGTGTGAGAAGCATGAACAGCACGGACATCCAGTGGTCGGCCATCCTGAGCTGGGGGTACGCCGACAACATTTTACGGTTGAAGAGTAAACAGAGCGAGCCTCCAATAAACTTTATACAAAGCTCACAACAGTATCAGGTAAACTGTTTTATGCAGTACTTTATAATAACAATTAAATATAATGCTTTAAATAGGAGTCAGACCGGTAGCAGCCAGGCTTTAAGATCCAGCGATCAGTCCAGTCAAGAAGCAGATGCTGCTGGACGTGTGCCTGGTCTGCAGGCTTCCAGACAGCCTGACTGCCACCGTTCTGCCTGTGTCCTCAATTTGTCTGCTACCCTGTGTCTCCTTGAGACAGTGTAATAATCGCTCTGTCAGCTAATGGCACCATGTTGGAACAAAATCAGCATTGCTTGCTTCTCGGTGTTCGCCTGCCTTCTGCCACTGTGTCATCTTCTATACCTGGTTTTCCCTAAGTGGACCAGGTACTTGGGCATCAGGATGCGGTGGGAAGAGAGCACTGGGTCTGACTAAAGCCCTGTGATCTGAATTAGTGTTGCGGCCCTGTTCTTCACTGTGTCACCTTTGGCAAGTGAATTCACCCTCCCAAACTTGAGTTTCTCTCCTCTTTAAAACTGGGATGTACTCCCACTACTGTCTCATAAAGCTGTTGTAAAAATGTTTCCAACGTTTGTAAAAGTTACTTTGTAAACAAACTATATTATATGTATAAACACACATACACACAGTACTGCCCAGCTTCCTAAACTGTATGTGGAGCCTTCTTTCTTTGACTTGTCTTTCCATGGGAAGTTCTTTTGCCATGTTCAGACTTCCATTATCTACATAACACCTGTGCCTGTTTGTGTGCCCTAACAATTATTCCCATCCCCTGAGCACTGTGAAATGGAGTAAGCTGCTTTTGGGGAATTTTTGGCAGTGAAAGAAAGGGAAGCAATAACTTGTTTACTCTTAATACACCTGAAAAAATGTCATCATTGCCTTTAGTTATATGGCTTACCAGTCAGCTAACAAAAGTAAGAATAAAGGACAGTGAAAAATAAGCTTTTTAGAAATTTTAATAAGAATTTAAGCATTGGAAAATTATTTCTGCCATATAAAGTTTGGCACACAAACATCATTAAAAGTGAAGGAATATTCTCATAAGTCCTTTTAGCAAAATGGGATGGTCCAGATTCTTTTAGCAGAACACTGTAATAAATACTTCGGTCAGTGACTGGGTGAGAATACCGTGTTTTATTTCTGTCCTTAGAAACGTACCGTTCACTCATTAGTTCTTGGGAAAATTCATCTAGAATATTATGTGAGGACTTATACACTGACCATCATCATCATCATCTTTAGAGATTAGAGTTCTACTGTCTCTTTGTCTTCATCTTCTGACTAATTTCATAATTGTGAAACATTCCTCTGTCAGTTTTTTTCTCTTTTCTATTATTGGTAGAAAATGAAAAATTCTGAATTTCCAATTGTATTCAGTGAAAGCTAAAAGCAGACCTCAGAAATGGTGTCCCCAGTCTCCTTTTATGCTTTCTTGAAAGATGACAGCATTCTGTGGACAATGCAGTAAGAAACCAAAAGAAGACAATTTATTCTACATATTCCATTATCCTTCTGGGAGACCCGTCACGCTTCCATTTCCTTATTTGTTTGTTTTGTTTCAGCAAAGTTAGGAATAACTGATGAGTAAAGATGAAATCATTCCTAGATGATGAAATAGCAAAATGTTTCAAGATAGAGAAAAAATCAGATTATTAAAATCCTGTAATGTAACTTAGGTTTATAAAAGATTTGAGTAGACTCATATGGTAATTGCAAGACAGAATGAGTTTTATTCTCTATATAAAAAGTACGTTTTCTCTTTGTTGTTTGAAAGACCTCTAAGAAAGAATAAAAGTTATGAAGTATCAGTCCTTACAAAGAGAACTATTCAAGAAAGAAACTCAGAAAATAAAATTGGATCCAGTGGACTGTGATGATTTATAGTTCAGAAGAGCCATGGTCTATGAAAGCCATGTTTTAAGGTAGCAGACGACCACATTTGTAGGTCCTGGGGCAGAAGCCAGCAAAGGCAGTTTGGATCCTAAGTGAGGACAGGGCATCCAAGGAACACACGGGGGTGGGCAGGGGGACGGACTGCCTCTGCTGAAGCAGGAGAGGACCCGGGACAGTTTGAGGCACAGAGGAGGGAAGAGCATGCCGTCTGCGGCTGATGACTTCTGCCTTAATGAGTGTGAGGGTATTGCTGGCTGTGGGAGAGGGTGCGCAGGGGAGCAGAGCAGCTGGGGACAAGGCGCTGGGGGTCAGCTAGTGACCAGAGGAAGACATCTCACCTCAATTAGTGCCTCCATGGTTTATAACCCTAGAGAAATAATCCCAAGTTTTTGTCTCCACGTTTGTCTTTCCTTCTCCTGTTTAACAATCTTTAGAACTGTTAGAAGCAATACCTGTTTACGTACCGTTTCCCCACCCAAAACAGGAAAAAATAAAGGTAAAAATCAAGTAAATATGTGAAACATATGCATACACACATCACACACAGTTAGCCTTGGATCTAGTCGATGCTGGATCATCTTGTTTAAATTTCTGAGGAACAAACGGCTGTGTGTGTGCGCGCATGTGTGCATGCATGTGTGCAGGTGTGTGCATGGATGCACGCATGCATGTGTACAGAAAGATGTGAAATCATAAATGATGCATAAACATTTTAATTTGGAAACAGCTTTTAGGCATCTGATTAAAGATATAGAATACTTTTTATGTCTTTGCATCATTCTAATAATTTCAAGTAAATGTTTACCTCAAATTTTGTGATTATTTTTAAAATAGTCATCGGGAAAGTAGAAAAATTTCTGATGCTTTTAAACATGATCATCTGTGGTTTGTCCTTTCCAAAGGTGACCAGTTGTGCATGGGTGCCTGACAGCTGCCAGCTGTTCACCGGGAGCCGGTGCGGAGTCATCACAGCCTACGCCAACAGGATGACAGGCAGCACGGTGGGTCCCGGCAGGTCCCGGCAGCACAGTGCGCCCAGCTGGCTCTGGGGAGTTTGAGCTGCTCGTGTCAGCAAGGGGAAAAGACTTTCATGAAGTATAATCATTTTATATAAGGTCAACTTAAAACTTTTGTACTTTAATTTTTATGCTTTAATCTTTTCTTCACATAAGCTCTTAAAATGTGAAAGATCACAGATCTAATTCTTTAGTTTTAGACTTATTACTATCACAAAAATTGGGGGAATAATTTTGAAGGTCTTATTTTTTGGTGTCGCAAACAGTATTTTAAGTTATGATTGGTTTTGAATTTGGGCTTTTCCACATTCTGACGCTTGCGTGCCATTTTCCCGTGTCGGCCTGAATGTGTCGGCTGTGTCTCAGGACTCTGTAACACTTGAAGCTTTGGGCCTCTGTCAGTCAGCACTGCTCTCTCTCTGGGAAATTAAGTAACAGTCAAATCCATGTAGCCTGTCTTCATTTCTACCATTTACTGGAAGACATTTTTTTAGCCGTTCACTGAATCTCCAGGATTTAAGAGTTAAATTCTAGAACAGTCTGTTGAAGTAAAAAAGACACATCATGCAATGCTTCCTTTACTTCCCTTTTGCTCCTTTCCCAGTCAGCTGTCTGGTGCTGTCGACTGTATGTGCAAGTTTAGGCGGATAACTCAGTTATTATGTTCTGATTTGGAACTTCCTCTGTGCGCCTTTTCTCCATGACAGTTTTCTCCGTGATGTTGTTATGTTTTACTAGGTAAAACCTGTATTCCCAGCATTGGGTGGCCCTAGGTTCCTCTTACTTTCCTGTCCAAGTCTATTCCCTTTCGAACCCTGGTTAAGGTTCTTTGCTGTAATCCTTGGAGTATAAATGGGACCATAATATTGTTTCTGTCTCATAGCCTAAGGAGCCATTAAAATGTTTTAAGCAGGAGTGATATGATCCAGTCAGTGTTTCAGGAAAACTACTGTCGAGCTGCACGGAGAACCCTTAGAAGGGGCATGAGATGAGGCAGGAACACCACTTACAGGCCCCTCAGCGACATGGGCAGGACACAGGCAGGACAGATTGTGGCAGGACAGAGAAGCGAGTGCTCCAGAAAAGACTCCATGCTGGTCTGAAGGGCACAAAAGGGGACTGCCAGGTGTCAGGGAGCCTGAGAAGTTACACTTGAGCTGGAGTTTAAAGGATCATTTCACTAAGAGGAGAAAAGAGGAAAGAGTGCAGACAAAGGCAGCCAGCAACGAGGCGGCAAAGGTGTGGTCTGGGTGGCAGAGACGTCTGCGTGTCGTTCGGACGTAACATGCGCAGTTGGCAGCCCAGACGGCAGGAGCAGCGGGCCGAGGGAGCTGGGAGGGCAGGTGTCTTCACTGTCGATGTCTCCTTTTATCTCCTTTCTCCCAAAGGCCCGAGCCGGATGTTCATTTTATCACCTCTGCTGTTTACTGCTGCCGTCACCTCCCCCCTCTGAGCTCACCCTTGTTTCTTTTTCCCTCAAATGTGTTATGATCCCCGCTGGGGAGCAGTTGTTGGCTGCACTCAGATGACGTCGTGCCGTGCCAGGCACGGATCTGAAAACTAGCTTCATCTTTCGTTTGTTATTTCCTCCTGCTTTTCCCAGCACTTTGAACAGCCTTGTTCTTAGTGTTTCTTACTTCCATTCTTCCTGTAATTTAAAATTTCAGTTGTACACTAAACAGTATGTAGTTTAGGTTTAAAAAAGATTAAGTTGTCAGTATAGGAGTAACTGTGCACAGCGCAGCTTTGACTATAGAAGGTCTTGCTTGTTGTAATTTTAAGCAAGACATATGCTTCTTTCTTTCTTTCTTTATTTAATTTATTTATTTGTTGGTTGGTTGATTTTTATTGATTTCAGAGAGAGGAAGAGAGTGGGAGCAAGAGGTAGAAACATCACTAATGAGAGAGTCATTGATCAGCAGCCTCCTGCCCGCCCCCCACTGGGATCGAGCCCACAACCCAGGCATGTGCCCTGACTGAGAATCAAACTATGACCTCCTGGTTCATAGGTCATTGTTCAACCACTGAGCCACACTGGCCAGCTTCTTTTAGTTTTTAAGTTACTGTAGGCTTGTGAAGTCTCATCTTAGTTATATATTTGCCTGAAAGTAGGTTTTTCAGCTTCTTTATAAGGCTTTTCTTTTTCTCCTGAGTATCAATAGTATTAGGTAATCAAGTCATGAGATTAACAGTTACTAACTGAACCATGTCCAAAATGCATCTTAGCTGTGTGATTTTACCATTGTTGGACTTAACAGGACATTGTTGTGTTTTTGGAGATGTTATTGTTGCTTTTCCCCAGGGACCATCTCACCGTCCTGGGGTTCCTAATGCTGTGGTTGAGACCCTGGGCCTGTGAATTAGCAGGAGGCACCCCTGTTCACTAGCTCCTTTCTCCCCTCCCCTGAAGGCCAGGGCTCCCAGAGTGCTTGGTTCCTGTTGTGTTGGCTTTAACACAGACAAGAGACAGGCTCCCCACATGCCACGCAGGATTTGACCAAAATAATTATCGTTTGACATTACCCAGGGGGATTTTATAAAATCCCTTCCTGAGCTTGTGGACCACATCTAACTTTGTAAGCTTCTGTTGACTCTCCCAAGACCGTCCTGTAAAATGCTTTCCAGGTAATGAACAAGTTGACTCATATCAGGAATTGTTATCTGTAAGTCATTCACATGTTAGAGAAGTGTGCCTTCCCGGGTGATAACTGATTTTAAAACAGTTGCTCTTGAGTCATTTTTTCACTGATTAAATAGTGTCACCACATCATCACGTAAGTGACCACCTAT
This sequence comes from Miniopterus schreibersii, assembly GCF_964146895.1. Lineage (NCBI taxonomy): Eukaryota > Metazoa > Chordata > Mammalia > Chiroptera > Miniopteridae > Miniopterus > Miniopterus schreibersii. The sequence goes on along the minus strand of NC_138123.1, from coordinate 15,327,543 downwards.
GTTTCTCTTGTCTAACCTGGTGGGAGAGAACGTGCATGCAGTATATCCAAGGGAGCATTACATCACTCAGAGCAATTTTAAGAAGTAGCAGCCAGCACAAGATTCCTGTTCTACCCATAGAAATTCTTTCCTGATCCACCACGGAATCATCTAGTAACACTAACTCTTGCAGTCATTTTGAAGTACAAAATCTATGAAATTATCAACAACCACTATAGGGGCCCTATGTTGTATTCACCCCATAAATATTATTCATGGTCATGGAGTTTAAAAAGTGCACACACACATGTATATACATATGTGTGTATCTATACATATATATAAATAAATATAAAATTTAAAAAATGTTTTAAGTCTTAAAAAGCTGACCAGCGCCCAGCCGGGCGTGGCTCAGCGGTCGAGCATCGACCTAGGATCCAGGCGATCAGGGTTTGATTCCCAGTCAGGGCACATGCCCGGGTTGCGGGCTCGATCAATGACTCTCTCATCGTTGATGTTTCTATCTCTCTCTCTCCCTCTCCCTTCCTCTCTCTGAAATCAATAAAGATATATTCAAAAGGGATTCGCTCCATTTAAAAAAAAGAAGGAAAAAGCTGACCAGATAGTAAGGAACTCCCAAGCCAGCAGAGTAAATACTCAGGTGGAAGCTTACACCTTGAGGACATTTGTTAGTCCTGGAAAATGACACTGTCCTTGGAAACACCACCAGGGACTGAGCTAGCTGGCGTGTCCCAGGGAGGCCCTTCTGCAAAGGCTGGTCCCTGAAGGGTGACTCCCTGACAGTGAGGACACACCTGAGTAAGGGGAGACCAGCTCTTGCTTGGAATTCAGCTGGGTTGGAATTCCCGGGGTCGTCCAGGAGGCTCAAGGTGGGACTTTGGGTATGGTGTCCCCAGATTGAGGTGGTTCAGGTCATCTGGCAGAAACAAGATACTTGCATTCTACTCCACAAATGGGAGACTTCCTACAAATAATTTTTAGTGTAGTAACAAATACACACAAGAAGGCACACAGGTAAGAAAATGAATATATGAAAAAGTTTGGTTATAATAAGAAAAATAAAGCAACCTTGATTGCCATTTGTAACTTGGAAAATTTTCCAATATTTCCAATGAGAGGTGAGTTCAAAGTCAGGTGCTGCAGATCTGGAGCGGAGGAGGAAGGGCTCAGACCTTCGGGTCAGGGAACTGCTTGGCCCCGGGTACTCTGAGGCTCCCTCTGAAAGGGTTCTGAGCACATTCCTGTGGCCCTATGACCCTGGCCTTGCAGGGAGGATCACAGTCAGAGGAGAGCCAGAGGGGCTCAGACCCAGGACTCTTGTCCTCGTAAAAGCCCATCTGGTCGCCATGACTGTTGAGTTGAAGGTCATGTGCCCTCACTAAGCAGAAGCAGCTGTGGCACAGCTCAACCAGTTGTTCCAATGAAGAGAGTGAGCTGGCATTGCCTCATCATTTGATTCTTTAAGCGTAAATGTGTATTTTTATGTGACTAGCACGCTGGATAATGTAGGACTTTAAATAGATGAGCTGTGCCCTGGCCGGTTGGGCTCAGCCCTCAGACTGAAGGGTCTCGGGTTCCATTCCCGGTCAAGGGCATGTACCTGGGTTGCAGGCCCCAGTAAGGGGCACATGGGGGAGGCAGCCAATCAATGTGTCTTTCACATCAATGTTTTCCTCTCTCTTCCCCCATCCTCCCTCCCTACCTCTCTCTCTCAAAATCAATGGAAAAAATATCCTCGGTGAGAATTAAAACAAAAATAAAAATAAAAAATAGTTGAGCTGCACTAATATATCAACACAGATGCGTTTCTGAAACAATGGTGAACAAAAAGGCAAGATGCAGGAGACCTAAAGAACAAAACCATATATAACACACAAAGTTCATCAACATATCAAAGAGTATAGTGTGTTGCTGTAGTAAGTACAACACACGTTTTACATGCATGGGAAACACAAAATTCAGGGTGGTGGTAACTTCCCACGGGAGGAGGAAAGAGGAAGCAGAGCAGCACACACCAGGTAATGTCTGGTGTTTTATTTAAAAATGGACGGTCATATAAAATGTTACATTAGTTGAGCTGAGTGGTCAGTATGTAGCTTTTTATGATACTTAGTATTTCTACTTTTCTGTATTCTTTGAAGTGGAAATATTGAAATACTTTAGGACAGTAAACAGCTGCCTAGTGAAAACAAGAGCGAAACCCTGGCGTCACGGACATCTGGCGTCTGTGAGCCAGTGCGGATCTTGGAACATCAGTTGCAACCTTTGATTTAGGAACTCAGTCCCTCTATTGACAAGTGATGGCAGTATTAGTGACATCACCATTGGTGGCATCATGAATTGGTGCAGTGCTGTGAGGACCATAAAATTAGGATTCTGGAAGTTTATTCTAAAGAAATAATTCAGAGGAGAAGTAAAACTTTTATACATGAAGAATTTAATTATGGCATCTATAATTTTTCAAAATTAGAAACAGTTGTGAATGTCAATAAAGGGTATTCGTGTGAATTATGGTGTACTAACTGCATAGACTATTATCGCGTGATTAAAATTGTTTTGAAGACAATCTCAAAATGGAAAATGCTTGTTGGAGAATGTGTGAAATACAAAATAGGAAATTCTTTGTATGGAAGTTGTTACAACTATAAAAACACGAGTATTTGGACAAAAACTGAACAAGGGTAGACAAAAGTAAAAAAACATAGTAGTTGATGAAATTACAGTGATGACAGGTTTTTTTTTAACTCTGTCTTTGTTGATTTCAGAGAGAGGAAGGAAGAGGGAGAGAGAGATAGAAACATCAATGATGAGAGGCATTGATTGGCTGCCTCCTGCACGCCCCCTGCTGGGGATCAAGCCCAAAACCTGGGCGTGTGCCCTGAGCGGGAATCAAACCTCAATCTTCTGGATCATAGGTCAATGCTCAACCGCTGAGCCACGCAGGCTGGGCAACAATTTTTTTTAATGTTTAGTTTTACTCTTTAGAAAAAGTTGAACCAAATTTGTTTGAAAACTGAAATGTTTGCAAATATTGAGTCACTTGGAATGTTTTTATTTTTGAGGTAAATTCTAGGATACCTTTTTCATTGCATTTATCTTACACCTTCCTTAATTTTGAACGCAGCCTTCAGAGATAGAGATGGAGTCTCAGGTACATCTCTATGGGCACACGGAGGAGGTTACCAGCTTGTTTGTCTGCAAACCATACAGTATCCTGATAAGTGTGAGCAGAGACGGGACCTGCATCATCTGGGACTTAAACAGGTACGGCGGGTCCCCAGCTCCACACAGCCAGTTCTCACCGTGTGAAACAGATGTACAAAACAGTAACTTGACATCATAACAATGTCAAGCCTAAAATACAAACTTTACCCTTATGACGTTACTGAAATCAAAAGATCAGGAGTACAGTTAGGAATGCCTTACTAATAACAGGTACATATACTGAGGAAAAGAATTATACAAATAAGAGAATATAATTATATTTAGTAATCGTGTACAAATTCATGTTTTTGGTCTTTCAGGTTGTGCTACGTACAGACTCTGGCAGGACACAAAAGCCCGGTCACAGCCGTCTCTGCCAGTGAAACCACAGGTGACATTGCCACCGTGTGTGATTCAGGTGAGCTACCCCAAAACCAGAGCACGCACGCTGCTAACAGTGCATTCAGCCAGCTGGTTACATCATAGTTAAGCTGATGGGTACAATTCTCAGGCCCTTCCAAATCTAAGTACTTTGTTAATAGCATGTATGTGTATTAATACAATCAGGTCCAAAATTGAGTCATCAATTTAGGCATCAACTTATGCAAAGTTAGAATTGTCATAATTTAACTTATTTTCTGATATAGCTAAGATTGTATTTGAGCGCATGTAAGTTAAGCAAGTTACTGTTATATAATTATCTGAATTTTTTTGCATTTTGTTTTTCTGCCCTCTTTTAAACTTCTGCTTTTTAACTACTAACTGCTGCCTTCCTCTTGAAATGAAAAGCACCAGGTGGTTACCGGCTTTAAAATCTGCCTTCCAGTTCCCGAGAGAGAGCAGCCGGGGCTGAATTTCCCTTAACCCTACATGACAGAGATATGCCTCCTAACAGAAGTCTTGTTTGGGGTTTTGTTTTTTATGTTTACATATTAAAAACTGGATGCACCTCCTGGCACAAGAACATGTTCACCAGTCAGAAACTCTCTAACCCTGTTACTCAAGGGGTCCTCTGAGGTTTCTTTAGGTGGACATGGTTGATTAAATCATAGGCCATTGGGAACTGAGCTCAAGCTCCACGCCTTCTCCCTCCCAGCAGGTGGGTGTGTTCAGCAGGAAAGAGCAAGTGGAAAATTCATAAATTTTCTGTTTGCATATCTGTTCTTCAGGATCTTAAAACCGAAAGCATCCTTTGAAAACCATTTCTTTCTGTCCACTCAGAACAGAGTATCTTTGACATAGCTGTAGTGGGTGGTCCCCTGCCCTTCGTTTGCAGTTTTGTGTGTGTTTTTTTCTGACACCAAATGTGTGATGTCTTCCCAGACACCACACAGTTCTGTGACACCAACTGGGTGTCCAACAGTCAGTTCACTTCTGACATCAACTACTTGAATTTACTAGCAAATTGGGGAGTTTCCAAGACCCCACCAGGCTCAGTGATTGTGTAGGACTCAGGGAAATGAGTAAAACTCTGTACTTGCTACTACCATTTATTGTAAAGGATAGAAGTGAACAGCCAGGTGAAGAGATGCCTATAGAGAGGCAGACGGGTGTCCACGTGGAGTCAGAGGGCAGCACCTCCTGGCAGAGAAAGTATTCAGTCAGAAACTCTCCAACCCTGTTACTCGAGTTCCACTGAGGTTTCTTTAGGTGGACACTGTTGATTAAATCACGAGCCACTGGCAAATGAGCTCAACCTCCAGGCCCTCTCCCTCCCAGGAGGTGGGGAGTGCCTCTAATCACATGGTTGGTTTTTCTGGGGACCAGCCCCCGTCCTGAAGCTGTCCAGCACCCCCTCCCTGTAGCATAGAAAAGATGGTAAATTATAAGGGTTTTAGGCTCTTTGCTAGGGACCTGGGACAAAAAACAAATATATATATTTTTTATTATTATACCACAGACATCCCTTGGAGTTTTACTGTTTTTACAAATATGTTCACTCACTCTTGCGTTCAAGAAAAGTAACGTCTTCAGTCCTGCTCAAAGATTTTAGCTGTGAAGTATTTTCCCATTATAGCCTCATCATCAGATAATATCAGAAAACAGGTTTACTTCCTGAGCAGCACAGCCAAGGGGAAGATGTTAAGCAGTGACATTGGTAACACGAGTGTGGGCAGGTGATTGATGACTCTGCTGATTGTCTTCCTTGATTTGTACAGTGGCAGCTGTCAGGCTCACAAGGAGGGGACTCTAGGGGGTAACGATTACTTATATAGAGGCCTCTACTTCCTTGCTTTGGCAACGTTTGGAAGTTAGGAATGGCCATGAGGGAGCTAGATCTTGTGAAGTTAATTACTTTCCTGCTGCCCGTAGTGACTGATTTCTGTGCTGTTGTACTTGCTGGTCATACGGGAACAAGAGGCACAATTACTTTCCCACCATTACCAGCTTGTAGGTGTGCAGCTCTGCCCCACCCCACCCCCAGCAGCACCCAGCGTGGTAATGCTACAACGTTTCTTTCTGATATGAACAAAAAGGCCTTCTCAGGTTTTTACAGGTTTTGTGACACACGTATGCGAGAAGTCACAAACAGGACCAGAATTCACCCTCCTGGTCTGCAGTTCAGGAGGGTAGATTCAGTCTGCCAAAAGCCTGAGCCTTCAGAGTCCACTCAAGTGACTTTAAAACCATAATCATAAGTACATAGCATGTGTATATGTGTATGGCACGTATGTGTGTTGTGTGTGCTACATTGTGTATGGGTGTTGCTACATGTGTACACATCTACATGTACACACATTGTCTTCTCCCAACTCCTGTGTTGGGGCTGGAGTAACAGTGGCTCACTCCTCATGACCAGATTCCCCCATGCTTATTATGGGATGTGGTTTTTATGGTGATAAGATGTGAAATTTGTTAAATTATGTAAATACTATACTAGATGGTTTCTGTATTTTTTAAATCATTACACACTAGATCAAAATATATGCCTTTTAACTGGGGCCCATAGCCTGGTCATGTGTTCGAGTGGCATTGTCAAGTTAATATATAGTCTAAGATTTGGGGTGAAGGTGGTTCTCCAATTTATTTTAATTTCATTGAAGGTGAAGGTGTGCAGTAAGAATAAAAGTTTTTTCCAGGAAAGCCAGCTTTCTAACCTTAGTTGATGTGCTGAATTACATATGGAAGTAATCTAGTATTGGGTAGGGCCTTGATATTTTTTATATTTGCAATCCAGGCAGATGAGTAGTGACTTGGTTTTGTGCCCATGTTGCTGGGAGATCTGCTAGGGTAATTCTTTTTTTTTTTTTTAAATATATCTTTATTGATTTCAGAGAGAGGAAAGGAGAGGGAGAGAGAGAGATAGAAACATCAATGATGAGAGAGTCATTGATCGAGCCCTCAACCCGGGCATGCACCCTGATCGGGAATCGAACCCTGATCGCCTGGATCCCAGGTCGACACTCAACCACTGAGCCACGCTCGGCTGGGCTAGGGTAATTCTTTACTTATTCAGTTCCTTCCTGTGCTCCGAGAGCCCAGGCCATGTCCACACTTTTACTGTGAAGGACTGATCCATGCAGTAGCTGTGGGTCACAGTGACAAACCCTGTATCACTTTTATGGACACGTATCCATGACTGCAGTAAGCCCTCTAACCTCACTAGTTTTTAAATCTTTTATCAGCTCAGCCGGGCGTGGCTCAGCGGTTGAGCATCAACATAAGATCCAGGAGATCGGGGTTCGATTCCCAGTCAGGGCACATGCCCGGGTTGCGGGCTGCAGCCGATCAATGACTGTCTCATCATTGATGTTTCTATCTCTCTTTCTCCCTCTCCCTTTCTCTCTCTGAAATCAATAAAGATACATTTTTTAAAAAATTAAAATCTTTTATCAGATATTAAGCTCAAAAGAAAGAGTGAAATGGAGTCTACTCATGGAAAAGATGAGTGTATTGTCTCCCACATCTTGATGCTTTATTTAGATAACCTCTCCTAATCAGTATTCTTCAGTGGGAAGTCTGAACAGGACATCGGGCATTTTTAAATCTTGGTGTGTGTGCATGCATATGTGTGTATGTTAAAATACAGTTAACCTAAAAGTTGCCGTTTAAACATTTAAACGTATATGATTCAGTGGCATTATTACGTTCACAGTGTTGTGCGACCATTGCCACTGTCTATTTCAAAAATTTCATCTTCCCAACAGAAGCCCTGTGACTCCCCATCCCTCCCTTCCCCACGGCTCCCAACAATCTTTGTTCTACTTTCCGTCCCTATGAGTTTGCCTGTTCTAGATATTTTACAGCAGTGGAATCATACAATATGTTTCCTTTGTGTCCGGTTTATGTTACTTAGTGTAATATCCTCAAGATTCATCCACATTGTAGCCTGTGTCAGAGCTTCATTACTTCCTGTGGTTCGGTAACCTTCTGTTTTATGGATGGACACATTCGTTTATCTGTTGATGGACATTTGGGTTGTCTCCACCTTTTGGCTGTTGTGATGATGCTGCCACACACCATGTATTTTGGTTTGTGATCTGCTAAGGTCTTTAGCGTATCTTTAAATAAAGAAGTACTAGTTTCTTTGCTATAAAATATGAAATCTTTTCATTGCCTTAATAAAGGAGAGACATCAATTCTCTACTTACGTGTTAGTTCTAATGGAGAAATAAAATTAGGTGTAGTAACACTGCGTCATCCATACTTCCTCATGCTTCTTAACCTCTCTGTCGGAACGAGAATATTTCTCCAGAGAAGGAAGGCACATCATCTTGAGGCCCAGCCCACCAGCTGTTCACAGAGAATGGCCGGCAATTTCTGCCTCCACCCCCTGGAAAACTATAAAAAGTTTGGTTAGTCAGCATTTTTGAAAAGAAAAAATAAGTTTAATAAGGCATTGATTTATAAGATTCAGTCTTAGCCACTGAAGAATTAGATTTCTTTCTTTAAGAATTCACCAACAAGAAAGAATATATGCACCCCTATATTCATAGCAGCGTTATTTACAATAGCTAAGATCTGGAAACAGCCCAAGTGCCCGTCAGTAGATGAGTGGATAAAAAGCTGTAGTACATTTACACCATGGAATACTACGCAGCTGTAAAAAAGAAGGATCTCTTACCCTTTTCGACAGCGTGGAGGGACCTAGAGATTATTATGATAAGCCAAATAAGTCAGAGAAAGAAAAATACCATATGATCTCACTTATATGTGGAATCTAAGAAACAAAATAAGCTAATGAACAAAATAGATCCAGGGGACATGGAAGCATGGAACAGACTGACAAATCTCAGAGGGAAGGGTGGGGGGACAGGAAGAGATTAACCAAAGAACTTATATGTATATATGCATAGCCCAAGGACACAGACAATAGTGTGGTGAAGGCGTGGGGTGGGGCAGGAGCCAGGTGAAGGGGGGAAAATGGGGGACACGTGTAATACTCTCAACAATAAAAGTAGATTTTTTTTTAAAAAAGAATTAGTTCTTAACTCAGGTAACTTATACAGCAACTTTTTTTTTCTTCAGAGGTCACACAAGTCACTTGTCATAGATGATTTCATAGAATATCTTCTCTCTTTGGAGATTGGTTAGCTGTCTGGGTACTTTCAGATTCAGATTTGGCAATTCATTTACTGAAATATTATGATCCATGATTAATTTGCTTGTTGCTCTCTATTTCAGATTAATTTTTATTTTTTCACTGGTCATTGTCTTTGGATAAACATGCAAAAGCTTCATGTGACTTACAGTGCAGTAGTTTCATTTGTTCAATTCTGCAGTCAGGAGTTGCCTGTAGACCCCATCACTAAAGCATGCTTGGCCCCAGGGGCACCCCCCAGGCCCCAGGGTGGTGGGCTGAGACACCACACACTGGTGACCTGCGCTGGTCTTGGTGTTTCAGCTGGCGGAGGCAGTGACCTCAGACTCTGGACCGTGAACGGGGACCTCGTGGGACACGTGCACTGCAGGGAGATCATTTGCTCCGTGGCTTTCTCCAACCAGCCTGAGGGTGTGTCCATCAACGTGATTGCTGGGGGACTCGAAAATGGAATCGTGAGGTGACGCATCCTGTTCCCTGCTCTCGTTCACAAGGACACAGCTGTTTCAAAAATAAGTTTTTAATATCCAAGCATATTAATATTTAACAACTAGAAATGTAAAATCACCTTCATGTATAGGTCCTTCAGTTATTCCTGTTTTATTTCTAAATAGTAAAGACAGATTTAGTGCAGTTTTGAAATTTTATATTGCTTGTTAACTGTTACAGATTAACAATGTGAAAATATACCCAGTTAGGTTTTCTTACTCCATACCCATCCCTGCCCACTTCCCAGAAGTAACTGCTGTTCATTGTTTATTGTTTTCCTTCTAGATGATTTTTAACAAATAAACAAATAGGTAGGTTTTCTTAGAGAAGGAAATTTTACTTTGCATAATTAGATGGTGGTTTTTCCCCTCTAGGTTATGGAGCACGTGGGACCTAAAGCCTGTACGGGAAATTACGTTTCCTAAATCAAACAAGCCAATCGTGAGGTAACCCCACGCCCTCCCCCACTCTTCATAGTATACTCCATGACTGTACTTTGTTAGATGGTAACACGCACACACGTAAGAAATACATGATGAGAGTCTTATAAACAGCCGACATTTGTCAAACCCCAGGTTGTCCAGGACCCAGTGGCCAAAGGAGACACAGTCCTGGTCTTCATGGAGCTGGGTATCTGAGTCAGGAACTGAGTCTGACAGAGTAGCACAGGGCGATGGTGCCAGGGAAGGCCTCTTGAGTGGTAGAAGGGGTATTTTTTCCTTCCTTATTAAAGATACCATAATGGTGATTGATGGCCACAGGGGCAGGCGGGCTTGGCAGGACTGATCCACACACAGCTCCCTCGCCTCTGACTTTAAAAACTCGATTGGACATGACTGATTTAAATTCTACTCTATTAAAATAAATTTATTTTCATTATACTAAATTTAAAGTTTAATGACCCTAAGTTAATAATTTGTTATATTTTTTACCCCTTTCTCTTTCAGGGAAATAAAATATCTCCATAAGTAATCATTTATTTGTATAAAGAGAAAATGCAGTACTGTTATGCTTTTTAAAGTTCCCTGTTCCCAAGTATCTGTCATTTGAGTAATAAAAGATAAACTAGAAGGCACAAGAAAATGTGAAAGGAACGGCCTGTACTCCTCTTTGGGCCCCGACACTGCTGCCACCTGGTTAGAAGGTGCTTCACAAACGGGCCAGCAGAGCCGCGACACTGTGAAGTGCAGTCAAAAGCTATGGGCTGTGGGCAGGCCCTGTGTTTGTCTTGGCTCCAGTAAGGAGAGTAACTTCCTACAAAAAAGAAAAAAGATAGCGTAGCTTCTTTAAAAGCAGGAGGTAGTGTAACTTCTTAAAAAAAGAAGGTAGTGTACCTCCTCTACGCTAATTCCTATAGGTCACCAACATGCTGATAAAGTTTTCAGAGAGATGCTATACAAACAGGATGTTTTCCTTTTCCCAGCCTCACGTTTTCCTGTGACGGCCACCATCTGTACACGGCGAACAGTGATGGGACTGTGATCGCCTGGTGCCGGAAGGACCAGCAGCGCCTGAAGCAGCCCATGTTCTGCTCCTTCCTGAGCAGCTATGCAGCCGGGTGAGAGAGCACTGTGCGTCCTGAGCAGCTGAACTCCAGCTGGATCTGTGGCTTCACCAGTGTTAGGAGGTTGAACCTGAAGAAACGGACGACCCAAGAGACCTTCCGAATAATTATGAAGTCTATTCATGTGACAGAACCCTGCAGCTCACAGTCCTGAGAGGAGGTTTAGTTTGAGCAAGAGAGAATCTGGAGGGTGGGAGCCTGCACTGACCAACAGCGCTGAGTCTGCACAGCAGGTTAAAGTCACTTTCTTCACAGTTTTCTACACAGTATTGTAAAGAAAAGATTACAGTCGCTCCTGCTATTATTCCAAAAGGGCAATAGAATTTAAATTGTTAGCAAATTGTTTATAAAATACTCTAAAAGTTATTTTTATAAATTTTATGCCTAGATAACTCCCCAGCCCCAGCCCCAGAAAAAGGAAAGGAAAGGATACAGAATTCAGGATGTGATCATTGCTCCCTTTAAGAAGTAAACTGTTCAGCAGGTGCCTCTGCACCCAGCACTGTATGGAATATCTCAGTACTGGAAACAGACGACTAGCAAATCTCAGTATTAAAAGGCAGTTTCTGCCAGCTGCCTTCTTAGCTAAAAATAGAACCAGACTTTTCTGACAGCCACAAACAAGAACAGGGGTCTTTGACGTCAGACACATTCTGTGTCTCTATAAAAATCCTGCTTAAAACCCATAACACTAGATATTGACTACCCTTAGTCACTAAGACTTAAACACAGTGATAATTCTCCAAATGTCTCCATGTAGAGCATTGAAAACTTACAGTCCGCAGGAGAAAGCTCCACTGTGCAGAAGGTTTGCGGACGTTAATACTCCCATCCGGACGAGACGTTTAGTCTAATGTGCACGGAGGGGTTTCTTCCCCAAAGAAAAGGTGGCAACTTACTTTGTTTTAAACATGAGGCTGAATAATTCGTGTAGGAGACAGTTTCCACTCTGGTTCTACTAACCTGCACCACCTGAGAATTCAAGGGACAAGGGAAACCTCTAACTGTACGCCACAGCACACTCCCTAAAACTCTTGGGTGGTCTCTCTAGTGGTGTTACGGCTGTCCATCCACTGGGGGCTGCTGCAGCGGCTTTGAAGACACTAAGATAGCTAGGTAACGTGCTCCCGCAGGGTAAAAACGTGTTCCTGCCTAAGAATCGTCAGAGCGCTTGTTATGAAAATTTGATCATATGGTGTTTACAGAACTACTTTTGTAACTTCCAGACTTTCTAAAACATTCTGTTAAAAACTGTATAAAACACAATTCCCAAGTCTCTGCATCAAGATCAATACAAGCAGCAGCGAGTGGCTGTGTGCGATGTGACCTGAAGCCCGCATGGCGGGCGGCAGAGCATCTCGCAGCTGCCTTCCGACCGTTTCCCACAGACCCGCTGCAGTCGGAGGTCCACACAGGTGCAGGGATGACGCCATTCCTATTCACGTTGAAGTGATTTTCTTCGTCTTAAAAAAAATTGCAGCTATTGTCTAGCTTTCATTTTTCTACTGAGAACCTTAAATTAGTCCCATCAGAATAGGGTTGCTACTCAGCCTTTTTTTTTTTAAGGCTGAATTTCATCATTTATCTAAAGAGGAAATATGCAAAATAACTGGTCTTGTTAAGAGTGCAATATTATATTTTTATGTAAAAATAAAGATGAATTTGGGGGGATTATTTATTCAGCATGAAACTTAATATGTACATGTTTGAAACACCTCATGATGTGCATGTTGTAGCAGACATTTCTGTAAATTACCACAAGCTCTTCTCTCTACACTGCCACTTCCAATTGGGAATAAATTTCATAGAAATGGATTTGAAGACTTAATTCTTGGTACAATCTAAACACTATGACCAGATCTTAAGTTGATGGCTTTTTTTTCATAACCCACATAGGTTCTCCGTTTAGCTCCTCTATAAATTTATGTCACCAGGAAAGGATTATTTTCATTTCTTAATTTTGGTCTTTTTGAGAAATTTTATATTGCAAACTTTATTACCCTTAAATGGACTTTAGTCAGCCCTGTGGTGAAACCACTCATTTAAAAAAAAGAACATCCCTGCACCCCCCAACAGGTCTGTACAAAGCCCCTACTGTGTGCTGAGGATACAGGTGTTCCCTGCGCTCCTGGAGGCTGTGGGCTGGTAGAGAAACCTGCTGTAACAACATACAATGTGTAGTTACAGAGCGTGGTAGGGGCGGTGAAAGCGAAAAGCGGGGTGTCTGGGACAGCAGAACGGGAAGAGCTAATTTAGATCAAGGGAACCCTGTTGTAAACTCCACAGTTAAAACAGCAGCTACATTTGCCAAAACAAAATAGATATACTTGAATGTACACTGAGTTGGGAAGTGCCAATAATTTTATTGTGTTATATGCCCTGAACAGGAAAATATATCTTGACACTTTGGGGACACTGGGTTGCAACTCAGCTATTTGAGAGAAATTAAGTAATACAGCGTGTCCTTTGAGTCCAAAGTGACTAGAGCATTTGAAACTGGGCTACAATATTCTTGCTCAAGTGCTGAGCTTATTTCTTATCTCATGAGCAAAGTTAATGAGATGAGTTTAGAAAAGACTGTTTTGTAGCAAAGTTTGGCTCATTTCCAGTGTGAATTAGCCTGGTCTTACCAAGCATAATAAATACCAAGAAAAGCACACAGAAAAAGAGACGCAATACATGCCAAGAAACAAGGTAATAATACCACAGATCTCTTATGAGCAACTATGCAAGCGTAATAGATTAACACCTTTAAACTGTTTCAAACTGTCAGCCTACAAAAAGATTCCTCAAAAATGAAGGCAAAATAAAGACTTATTCAGATAAACAAAAGCTGAGACAGCTCACCAGCAGATCTGTGTTACAAGACATGTTGAAAGATGTTCTGCAGGCAGGAGATGATATCAAATAGGAATACGGATCTGCATAAATGATCTGCATCAAAAATGGTAAATATGAAAGACTTGGTACTGGCAGAAAAACAGACACACAGACCAACAGAAAAGAAGTAAGGACCCAGAAATAAACCCACACATACATGGGCAACTAATTTAAGAAAAAAGGAGCCAAGAATATACAATGATGAAAGGAAAGTCTCTTTAATAAATGGGAAAACTGGAAAGCCATATGCAAAATAATAAAACTAGACCACCATCTGACACCAAACACAAAATTAACTCAAAATGGATCAAAGACTCACACGTAAGACCTGAAATACTAAAATACATAGAAGAAAACATAGGCACTAAGCTTCTGGACATTAGTCTTAGTGGTGTTTTTATGAATTTGACTCCAAAATCAAGGGAAACAACAAAAGTAAACAAATGGAACTACGTCAAACTAAAAAGCTGCACAGCAAAGGAAACCATCAGCAAAACACAACCAACCAAATGGGAGAAGATATTTGCAAATGATATTTACAATAAGAGGTTAATATCCAAATATATAAAGAACTCATAAAACTCAACAACAACACCACCACAATTTGCAGGATAGGCAGACGATCTAAATGGACATTTTTCCAAAACAGAGACATGCAGATGGCCAACAGGCATATGAAAAGATTGATGTTCAACATTACTGATTATTAGGGAAGTACAAATCGAAACCACAGTGAGTTACCACCTCACACCTGTTAGAGTTGCTGTTATCAAGGAGGCGGGAAATAGCAGTGTTGGCGAGGATGTGGAGAGGGGGAACCCCTCAGGCACTGTTGGTGGGATTGTAGATCAGTGCGGCCACTGTGGAAAACAGTATGAATGTTCCTAAAAAAATGAAGATAGAGATACTGTGTGATCCAGCAGTTCCTCTTCTGGGTGTTTATCTGAAGAACATGACACTAACTTGAAAAGGTACGCACCCCTGTGTCCACTGCAGCACTACTGACAATGGCTGAGACATGGGAACAGCCTTAGTGTCCACAGACAGGTGACTGGGTCAAGATGTGGTATATATACTCAGTGGAGTATTACTCAGCCATAAAGACTAATATTGCCATTTATGATAAGTGGATGGATCTTGAGGGTGTTACACGCAGTGAAGTACGTCAGAAAAGGCCAAAGGCCTACCGTACGACTTAACTCGCGTGGAATATAAACATAACGAATTAATAAATCAAAACAAACAAAACCCTGGATACAGGCAACAGAATGGTAGTTGCCGGAGTGGGAGGAGGGTGGAAGGAGGGAAAATTGGGTAAAAGAGCTGAAATATATGGTAATGGATAGAAATTAGACTTTTGGTGGTGAGCATGCAATAGCATATACAGATATCGAATTAGGTTGTACACCTGAAATTTGTATAATGTTACTAAGCAGTTACCTCAATAACAAATTAAAAATTTAATATAAAAATAAAAGACCTTTTTAAAAATCATTTCAAATTTTCTTCAAAAGAAAATTGACAGCTTAGAGCAAAATACTGTAATGTGTTGTGGGGTTTATTATAAGTGTAGAAGAAAAATACAAAAATAACACTAAGGATGGAAGAAAGGAATAGAAGCTTACTGTTGTAAATATCTTACAGAAAATTAGAAGTGGTATCATGTTATTTGAAAGTAGACTGTGGTAATTTAAAGATGCATATTATAAACCCTTGGACAGTGTGAAAGAGGGAGGGTACAAACCAGCACTTGAGACAGTATGGAACACAAAAGTATTCCCAGTTAGTTCAAAAGGAGGCAGGAAAAAAGGAACGAAGAATAGTAGGACAAATAGAAAACAAATAGCAAGTGCAGATTCAAACCCAACCACATCATAAGCATGGGATCCAAGATAGCAGTGGAGTAGGTGGAAGGTACACTCACCTCCTGCGAGGACCAAGCTGGAATTACAACTATAGAGCAGTCAACCTGAAAAACCAACTGAAGGCTCACTGAACAGAAGTCTTATAACCAAGGATTTACAGAAGAAGCTACATAGAGACTGGTAAGAAGGGCAGACATGCGAAAAGAGTTGGCCCTGCTCCCATGGGCAGCAGCTGAGATTCCAGAGGGATATCTCAGCTGCAGGTGATTCCTCTGAGAAGCTGAAATCTCAACCCCATGCCAGGCAACCAGCCCAGACACTAGAGGTGGGAAGAGGTGCCCACATAACATCTGCCTGTGAAATCAGCAGAGATTCTGTCTTCCAGAGGCTGGAATCTGCTAGAGACACAGGTGCCCTCTTAAAGGCCAATGCACAAAATCTCAGCTGCAGCCACTCACCCTGGGCTCTGGCAGAGAGAGGGAGGAGCAGACTAGAGTCACATGAGGAGAGTGTGGGGTTTGTGGCTCCGGGAAGAGAGCTGAAGGGACAGGCGCCAGGGTCCCTATGCTGAGTCATTCTTCCATACCACTGACACCATCTCTCTTGGGTAGAGTACTCCCCTCCATATGGCATCAGCTTGGGGGAATGCAACAGCCCCATCCTCCCGTACCCTGTCACCCACTCTGCAGAGCTCATGCCCTGCTTAGAAGTCAGCTGCCTGGGCCAGGGTGTACAGATCTGGGCAGACCCAGGGAGTGTCAGTGACTGAGTTGTGTGGCTTTGGGGTGGGAGCCATTATCCCACTTTCCCATGAGCCTAACAGGTGCCTCACTTTCCTGGAAGATCTGCTAGCATACTCTCTGGGGTCCTGGTGGGCCCACTCTGCCAACTCCTGGTGACTCTGCCATGCCAAGGGCTGGGCAGAATCCAGGACAGACTGAGTTGTGGGGTCTGAGTCCGGGGATACACCCCACCTTCCCTAAGGCTGACCAGTACCTCCCCCTCATGGGAGACCCACTTGCCACACTCTCTAAACTCCTGCCGACCCTGCCCTGCTAAGTTAGAGCTCTGGGCAGAATCAGACAGAGTTGTGTGGCTCTAGGACAGGGCCATTTTTTCCACACGGCCAAACAGTGCAGAGCTCTCCCTTCACACAGCCAAGTCTTGGTCTGTTTGGGCCTGATACACTCTGCTGGCCTTACCGTGACGGCTCCCTGATCCCAACCCACCACAAAGGGGTGCAAGCACCCAGCAGGCAGCACCTAGACTTGGTGTACCCTGGGATATTAGCTGAGCAGCCTCAGACCCAGCACCGGCACCTGGATTGAACATGTATCAATCTGGTGAACACCATTCACTCCTACCTGGTAACTCACTGAGAACCTATCTCATGCAACTTGAGTACTGCTAGAGGCTCTTTCAGTGACTGAGCCTAACAGGCAGCCAGCAGGTGGAGGTGGATCTCAGGGTCCCCAGACCCCAGTGCTAGTAAAAGCCAGACTTGGTGCATAGCTTGGTCCTTCCCATGCACACCCAGGCCCAACAGAGGCAGCCACAACCTGTGCATCACTTTACACCTCCCAACTAATTACCAGGCCAGTCACAGACAGTGTCTGACATAGGCCTCTACCAGAGACCGTCTCGAGAGGGCCCAGAACCAACACACCCAGTAACCAACATTAGACAACATCAGAGCAAAATCCATTTTGCTTCAGGAGTGGCACATATAAAGGGAGATCTCAGCAGGCACCAGACCCCACTGAGGTAAATTCTGACCTGTGTGGTCAGCATCTGCATAGCAGCTGATACAATGTGATCAGGGTTGATCCTCACAGTCAAAAAGCCTGAGGGTCCGCCCCACACATGAATGGGCCAATAGCAATTAACACTCAAGTACAGCAGTATGCCCACATAACCTACACAAGAAACATTTCTGGAGTACGCAGCTCAGAAGATCAAGGAGATTGCACCAGTGGGTCCCACAAGAAGGCCACCCCACAAAGACCGGGAGGCACAGCAGTCTTCTCCAATACACAGAAACAAACACAAAGAAACAGCAAAATGGGGAAACAAAGAAACAGGCCCAAAATGAAAGAACAGGCAGAATCTCCAGAAAAAGAGCTAAATGAAATGGAGGCAAGAAATTTATCAGAAACAGAGCATAAAGTAACGGTTTTTAGAATGTTCAACAGCATTAAAATGGACACAGAAACCATGGAAAACAAAGTCAGAAATTAAAAATACTGTATCTGACATCAAGCATCCACTGGAAGGAATTAAAAGCGAGCTTGATGAAGCAAGGGAACAAATCAGTGATTTGGAAGACAATGTAAAAAAAACCACTCAATTAGAGAAGCAAAAAGAAAAAAACAAAAAGTATGAGGAGAATTTAAGGGCGCTTTCGGACAACGTGAAATGGAACAGCATCCACATCACGGGTTTCAGAGGGAGAAGAAAGGGAACAAGGGAGAGAGAATCTGTTTGAAGAAATATTGACAGAAAAATTCCCTAACCTGGTAAAGGAAAAAGTCACACAAGTTCAGGAAGCAGAGAGGATCCCAATTAAGATGAACCCAAAGAGACCCACACCAAGAAACATCATAATTAAAATGGCAGACGTTGAAGACAAAGAAGCTTAAGAATGGGAGGGAAGGGAGAGAGAAAGAGAGAGAGACAGTTACCTACAAGTGAGCGCCCATAAGGCTGTCACCTGATTTCTCAACAGGAAAACTACATGCCACAAGGCAATGGCATGAAGTATTAAAAGTAATGAAAAGAAGGATCTGAAACCAAGACTGTTATTCAGCAAGGCTATCATTCAAAATTAAAGGTTAAATAGCCCAGGTCGGTGTGGTTCAGTTGGTTGGGCATCATCCCATGCACTGAAAGGTTGCTGGTTTGTTTCCTGGTCAGGGCACATGCCTGGGTTTTGGGCCCAATCCCCAGTAGGGAGCATGCAGGAGGCGGCCGACTGATGTTTCCTCTTGCATTAATGTTTCTCCCTCTCTCTCTCCTTTCCTCTATCTCTAAAAAAAAATCAATTTTTAAAAATCTTCTTAAAAACTTGAGGTTGAAATAAAGAGCTTCCCAGACCAAAAAAAAAAAAAAAAGGCTAAAGTTTATTACCACCATACCAGCATTGTAAGAAATGTGAAAGGAACTGCTGTAAGAAGAGGAAATAGAAACAGAAGAACATAGGTATAAAGAATAAAAATGGCAAAAAATAAGTACCTATCTACAATACCTTAAATGTAAATGGGTTAAATGCTCAAGTCAAAAGACATAGGGTAGCTGAATGGATAAGAAAACATGACCCACATATGTGCTGTCTACAAGAGACCACCCTAGTTCAAAAGACACAGGATGAAAGTGAAGGGATGGGAAGAAACTTTCCATGCAAGTGGAAAAGAAAAAAAAGCTGGGGAAGCAATAGTTACATATGCCTCCACCAAAAAACTACTAGATTTAATAAATGAATTCCGCAAAGTAGCAGGATACAAAATTAACGTCCAGAAATTGATGACATTTTCATACACCAATAAATGAACTCACAGAAAGAGAACCTTAAAAAAGCAATCCCATTTACAATTGTAACAACAACAAAAAGATACCTAGGAATAAACTTAAACAAGGAGGTAAAAGACCTGTACTCGGAAAACTATAGGACATTGAAAAAGGAAACAGAGGAAGATACAAACAAGTGGGAGCACATACCATGTTCATGGAGTGGAAGAATTAACATCATTAAAATGTCCATACTACCCAAAGCAATCTATAGATTCAATGCAATCCCTATTAAAATACCATTGGCACATTTCAGAGATCTAAAACAAATATTTCAAAAATTTACATGGAGCCCAGCCAGGCGTGGCTCAGCAGTTGAGCATCGACCTACGATCCAGGTGATCGGGGTTCAATTCCCAGTCAGGGCACATGCCCGGGTTGTGGGCTCAATCCCCAGTCAGGGGCGTGCAGGAGGCAGCCAATCAATGACTCTCTCATCATTGATGTTTCTGTCTCTCTCCCTCTCTTTTCCTCTCTCTGAAATCAATAAAGATATATTTTTTTAAAAAATTTACATGGAAATCCAAAAAGACCCCATATAGCCATAGCAATCTTGAGAAAAAATAACAAAGTGGGAAGGATCATACTACCTCATATCTAACTATACTGCAAAGCCACTGTAATCCAAACAGCCTGGTACTGGCACGAGAACAGGCATATAGATCAGTGGAACATAACAGAGAGTTCAGAAATAGACCTACACTATCATGGTCCATTAATATTTGACAAAGGAGGCAAGAACATAAATTGGAGTAAAAACAGTCTCCTCAATAAATGGTGTTGGGAAAATTGTACAGGTACATGCAAAAAATTAAACTAGACCACCAACTTACACAATACACAAGAATAAACTCAAAATGGATACAAGACATAAATGTAAGTCATGAAACCATAAAAATCCTAGAAGAAGACCTAGGCAGTAAAATCTCAGATATTTCAGGTAGCAGAATTTTCACCAATGTATCTCCTAGGGCAAGGTAAAAAAAAAGGAAAAATAAACAAATGAGACTATATCAAACTAAAAGCCTTCTGCACAGCAAAAGAAACCATCATAAAATGAAAAGGGAACTCACTGTATGAGAGAACACATTTCCCAATGATACATCTGATAAGCAGCTAATTTGTAAAATATATAAAGAACTCATACAACTTAACAAAAGGAAGACAAATAATCCAATTAAAAATGGGCAAAGGACCTAAATAGACACTTCTCCAAAGGGCACTTACAGATGACCAGTATCATAAAGTGCTCAATGTCACTAATTATCAGAGAAAGCAAATTAAAAGTACAATGAGGTATCACCTCACATCTTCCAGAATGGCACCATCAACAAATCAACAAACAAGTGCTGGCACGGATGTGGAGGAAATGGAACCCTAGTGTACTGAAGGTGGGAATGCAAACTGGTGCAACCACTGTGGAAAACAGTATGAAATTTCCTCAAAAAATTTAAAATGGAACTGCCATTTTACCCAGTATTCCCACTTATGGGAATATATCCTAAGAATCTTGAAACACCAATCAGAAAGAACGTATGCACCCTATGCTCATAGCAGTGTTATTTATAACGGCTAAGATCTGGAACCAGCCCAAGTGCCCATCAGTAGATAAGTGGATAAAAAAAGCTGTGGTACATTTACACCATGGAATATTATGTAGCTGAAAAAAGAAGGCTCTCTCACACTTTGCGCAACATGGATGGAACTGGGGATTATTATACTAAGCAAAATAAGTCACTCAGAGAAAGACAAATATCACATGATCTTACTTATATGTGAAATCAAAAGAACAAAATAAACTAACAGAATTGGTCCAGAGACATGGATGCATAGAACAGACTGACATATCTCATAGGGGAGTGGGGACATGAAGAGATTAACCAAATAACTTATATGTATATATGCATAACCCATGGACATAGACAGTAGTGTGGTAAAGGCCGGGGTTGAAGCAAGGACTGAATGGTGGGGGAAAAAGGAGGTGGGTGGAATGGGAAACATCTGTTACACTGTCAACAATAAAACAAACAAACAAACAAAGGCTATATTAAGAGACAAAGAAAGACACTATCTAGATAAAAGGACCAATCCAATAACAGGATATAGCCTTTGCAAATATTTATGCACCCAACATAGGAGGACCTAAATATGTAAACCAAATCTTGATGGACATAAAGGGAGAGACTGACAGTAACACAGTCATAGTAGGGGATTTTAACGTGCTATTCACAGCAATGGATAGATTTTCCAGATGCAAAATCAACAAGGAAATGTTAGCTTTAAATGACACACTAGATCAGATGGATTTAATTGATACCTTCAGAGCATTTCACCTCAGAGTAACAGAATATAAATTCTTTTCAAGTGCACATGGAACATTTTCTAGGATAGACCACAGGTAAGGACACAAAACAAGTCTCAATAAATTTAAGAAGATTGAAACCATATCAAGGATCTTCTTTGACCATAGTGGTATGAAACTAGAAATAAATCACAAGAAAAAACTGAAGAACAAACAAAATAACATGTTACTAAACACTGAATGGCTTAACAATGAGATCAAGGAAGAAATCAAAAGATACCCTGAAACAAGTGAAAATGAGAACTCAACAACCCAAAATCTATGAGTCACAGCAAAAGTAGTCCTAAGAGGGAAATTCATAGCATTACAGGCCTATTCAAGAAATAAGAAAAATCTCAAATAATCTAACTTTACACTTAAAGGAACTTGAAAAAGAACAACAAA
The DNA here is from genome assembly GCF_964146895.1 of Miniopterus schreibersii. Lineage (NCBI taxonomy): Eukaryota > Metazoa > Chordata > Mammalia > Chiroptera > Miniopteridae > Miniopterus > Miniopterus schreibersii. Next base: position 15,305,689 of record NC_138123.1, on the reverse strand, counting down.
CAAAACCCAAAGTAGAAGAGAGGATATAATAAAGATCAGAGCAGAAATAAAGTCTTAAAAAAATACAAAAGAGCAATGAAACCAAGAGATGTTCTTTGAAAAGATTAATAAGATTAACAAGTATAAATATATTTAACCAGACTTATCAAGAAAAAAAGAGAAAGGTCACAAATAAATAAAATCAGATATAAAAGAGCAAAAGTAACAACTGACACCACAGTAATGCAAAGGATTGTAAGAAAATTCTATGAAGAACTATATGCTAACAAATTGGACAACTGGAATGAAATGGATAAATTCTTAGAAAAATACAATCTTCCAAAATTGAATCAGGAAGAATCAGAATATCTGAATAGGCTTATTACAACTAATAAAATGGAAGCAGTAATAAAAACAACAAAACAAAACCTCCCGACAAACAGAAGTCCTGTATCAGATGGCTTCACAGGTGAATTTTACCAAACATTCAAAGAAGAACTAACACCTATACTTCTCAAACTATTCTAAAATATTAAGAGGAGGGAAGACTCCCAAGCTCCTTTTAGAAGGCCAGCATTCTCCTAATTCCAAAACCAGATAAGGACACTCAAAGAAAGAAAATTATAGGCCAATATCTCTGATCAACATAGATTCTAAAATCCTCAAAAAAATATTAGCAAACCTGATCCAGCAAAATATTTAAAAGATCATATATCATGATCAAGTGTGCTTTATTCTGGGGGTGCAAGGTTGGTACAATACCCACAAATCAATAAACATGATACATCACATAAAAAAAATGAATAAAAACCATATGATCAAATCAATAGATGCAGAAAAACCATTTGATAAAATCCAGAAGCCATTTATAATAAAAACTCTCACCAAAGGAAATACCCCAATGTAATAAAGGCCATATATGACAAACCCACAGCTAACATCATATTCAGTGGGCAAAAACTAAAAGTGTTTCCCTTAAGATCAGGAATAAGACAGGGATGTCTGCTCTTACCACTCTGATTCAACATAGTCCTGGAAGTTCTAGCCACAAGAAGAAGAAATAAAAGGCATTCAAATTGGAAAAGTAGAAGTAAAATTGTCATTGTTTGCCAATGACATGATACTGTATATAAAGAACCCTAAAGATTCCACCAAAAAACTACTAGAACTGACAAATGAATACAGTAAAGTTGCAGGATACAAAATAAGTATCTGGAAATCAGTTGCATTTTTATATACCAGTAATGAACTATCAGAAAGCGAAACTAAGAAAATAATCCTATTTACAACTGGTAAATCTTATTTACAATTGATTCCTATGCATTTTTTAAAAATTTAAGCAAGGATGTAAAAGACCTGTATTCAGAAAATTTTATAAGACACTGAACAAATTGCAAAAGATACAAATAAGTGGAAACATATACCATGTTCGTGTTTAGAAATAACATCATTAAAATGTCCACACTACCCAAAGCAATCTATAGATAGATTCAACACAATTCCTATCAAGCTACAATGGCATATTTCACAGAACTAGAACAAATACTCCAAAAACTTATATGGAATCACAGACGACCCCTAAAACCACATCAATCTCTAGAAAAAAGAACAAAGTGGGAGGAATCATGATATCAAACTATACTACAAAGCCATAGTAATCAAAACAGCATGGTACTGGCATAAAAACAGACATATAGATCAATGGAACAGAATAGAGAGCCCAGAAATAAACCAACACCTTTCTGGAATAATTAATATTCAATAAAGGAGGCAAGAACATACAATGGGGTAGGTAAAGATAGCCTTTTGAATAAATGGTTTTGTGAAAATTAGACAGATATGTACAAAAAATGAAACTAAACCACCCTCTTACGCCATATACAAGAATAAACTCAAGATGGATTAAAGACTTAGATGTTAGACTTGAAACCATAAAAATCATAGAAGAAAACAAAGGCAGTAAAATCTCGGACATTTTTCACAGCAATATTTATTCCGATATATCTCTTCAGGCAAAGGGAAACTAAAGAAAAAATAAACAAATGGGACTACATCAAACTAAAAAGTTTTTGCATGGCAAAGAAAACCATCAACGAAATGAAAAAACAACCCACAGAATGGGAGAACATATTTGCCAATGATACATCTGATAAGGGGTTAATAGCCTAAATTTATAAAGAACTCCTACAACTCAACACTAAAAAAACAGACACTCCCATTAAGAAATGGGCAGCGGGCCCGGCGGGTGTGGCTCAGTGGGAGAGCACTGACCCGTGCACCAAGAGGTCCCCAGTGCAATTCCAGGTCAGGGCACATGCCTGGGTTGCAGGCTCTATCCCCAGTAGGGGGTGTGCGGGAGGCAGCCGATCTATAATTCTCTCTCCTCAGTGATGTTTCTCTCTCTCCCTCTCCCTGTCCCTTCCTCTCTCTGAAATCAACAAAAACATGTTTTAAAAAAAGAATGAGTAAAGGACCTGAATAGACACTTCTCCAAAGAGGACGTACAGATGGCCAAGAGACATATGAAAGTTGTTCAGTGTCACTAATCATCAGGGAGATGCAAATTAAAACCACAATGAGGTGTCACCTCACACCTGTCAGAGGGCTGTCGTCAATAAATGGACAGGTGCTGGCGAGGGTGTGGAGAAAGGGACCTCCAGTGCACTGCTGGGAATGAAGATTGGTGCAGCCACTGTGGAAAGCAGTACAGTTACCTCAAAAAATTAAAAATAGAACTACCTTATGACCCAGCAATCCCACTTCTGGGAATTTATCTGAGGAAACTCAAAACACTAATTTGAAAGAATACATGCGCCCCTATGTTCATAGCAGCATATTTACAACAGCCAAGATTTGGAAGCAGCCCAAGTGCCCATCAGAAGATGAGTGGTACCCAGTGGAATACTACTCGGCCATAAAAAGGAAATCTCACCTTTAAGGCAGCACGGATGGACCTGGAGAGCACTATGCTAAGTGAACTAAGCCTGTCAGAGAATGACAAATACCATGTGATTTCACTTATATGTGGAATCTAATAAACAAATAAACTAGCAAACAAAATAGAAACACTCATAGATTACAGACCATAGTATGGTAATTACTAGAAGGGAAGGGGGTGGGGGGGCAGAAAAAAGGGTGTAGGGGGGATAAATGGTGATGGAAGGAGACTCGATTTGGGGTGGTAAACACGCAATACAATATACAGATGATGTATTACAGAATTGAACACCTGAGATCTATATAATTTTATTAACTAATGACACCCCAATAAATTCAATATAAAAATAAACCCAACCATATCATAATTACATGAAAGTAAATGTCCTCAACAGTCCGTTAAAGCCATGTAAGTAATCTCAGGCCGAATGAAAACAACGGGACCCAGCTCTGCGCCCACCGGCTCCCTGGTCCCCACGAACCAGGCGCGCTCCCGCCTCAGCCCGCAGACCCGGGGGGCGCGGCCTCGGGCGCCCCTCGTCCCCACCTTCCGGGGTCAGTGCGCACAGGTGTTACTGCCCCCGCGGGGTGACATTACTAGTCCTGGGTGATGGGTGCCAACTGCGGGGAGCAGCCCAAGGTGATGGGACAACGCGAAGCTCTGGTCTCCAACTGCGACCACCGGGACCTCAGGTCCCTGACACCCCTCCCCTCCCCCACTCCCCGTCCTCTCCCCCACTCCTCGTCCTCTCCCCATCCCCTCCCCCACTCCCTGTCCCCTCCCCTCCCCCACTCCCCGTCCTCTCCCCGCCCCTCCCCCACTCCCCGTCCTCTCCCCATCCCCTCCCCCACTCCCCTCCCCTCCCCCACTCCCCATCCTCTCCCCGCCCCCTCCCCTCTCCCCGCCCCTCCCCCACTCCCCGTCCCCTCCCCTCCCCCACTCCCCATCCTCTCCCCTCCCCCTCCCCCACTCCCCATCCTCTCCCCCACTCCCCGTCCCCTCCCCTCCCCCATTCCCCATCCTCTCCCCGCCCCTCCCCCACTCCCCGTCCCCTCCCCTCCCCCTCCCCCCACTCCCCATCCTCTCCCCCTCTCCCCGCCCCTCCCCCACTCCCCGTCCCCGCCCCTCCCCCACTCCCCATCCTCTCCCCGCCCCTCCCCCCACTCCCCGTCCCCTCCCCCACTCCCCGTCCCCTCCCCCACTCCCCGTCCCCTCCCCACTCCCCGCCCCCTCCCCGCCCCCACTCCCCGTCCCCTCCCCCTCCCCTGGGCGGGGCGCGCTGCAAGCCTCCGCTGAGCGGGCAGGGGGCTGGGGAGCCGGGCGGGGGGCTGCGGGAATGGGGGACAGGGGGCGGGGCGGGGGCGCGGGGATGGGAAATGGGGGGAGGCGGGGCGTAGGGAACTGGGCGAGGTGGCAGGTGGGGAACGGGACGCGGGGCGCGGAGCCCGGGCGCGGGAACCCCGGGGAGGGAGCCCCAGTGACGCACCAGTGACGTCGGCGGCGGGCGGGATTTCCCTGCCCCTCCCGGGCGCCCGCGGAGACCCCGCTGCGGAGCGGCTGGACCGCGGCGGACCGGGAGGCGGGCCGGGTGCCCCGCGGGAGCCGCGCGCAGGCCGAGCGCACAGGTCCGTGGCGCCCCGCCCGCCGCGCCAGACCGGGCTCGCCCCGCAGCCTCTCCCCGCGGCCGGCTGCCGACGGGCCCGCGCCCCCCGCGCCCCGGGGACGGTGCAGCGCCGCCTGGCCCCCGCCCCCCGCCCCGCCGGAGACAAAGCCCGCGCGCGAGCGGCGCCCGGTGAGTGGCGGGGCTGCAGGGGGCGCAGCCCGCGCTCCGCGGCCTCGGGGGGCAAAAGCGAAGGGGGTGTCGGGGGAGCGTCCCCGAGCGGAGGGCGGTCCGGTCCGGCGGAGCCGCGGCCAGCACAGGTGGGCAGCAGGTGCGCGGGGCTCGGACCCGGGCCTCCGCCGAGCGCAGGTGCGGGCCGACCCCTGGGCGGTCGGGGGGTCCCGGGGAGCCGGCCGCTGGAGGCCGCGGGGCTCCTGGGGACCCGCGTCCGTATGTAGGTCGCGGGGCGGCCGCTCCCCGGGGGGACGTCCGGGGAACGGGACGGTCCTGGAGGGCGGCCGGCCGGCCGGTCATTTCCCGGGGAGACGGCTCCGGGCGCCGGCTAAGTTCCGCTGATTCCCAGCGCCCGGGACACCTGCCTGCGGCGGCGCCGGGGTGACGGGGCGGCGCTCGGTCCCGCCCGGTGGCGTCTGTCGGTCCCTGAGGCTGGTGCTGAAATGCGCAGCGCGCCCGGCGCGCCCGGGGGCTTTGCGGAGCGTCGGTCTGGTTCCTAATTGCTCAGAAACAAGAACGCGAGGGCGAGGGCCAGAGGTGCGGCTGGAGAGGCGTCTCAGTTTGGGGGGATTGGCTTATTTTTTTGTATCTTGGACTAGGGTGTTAGGAAGTCCGGAAATGCCCAAGTTTGATCAAGTGGCAGAGTGGATGGTGGCCACCCGGTGCCCCTCCCCACCCGGCTGGCTGCTCCCCCCGCAGGCTGCGCTGCTGTCCCCGGGAAAAGGTGCCAGTCCCGCCATCTGCTCGTCTCCCAGTGGGACCCGAAAACCCAGAGGGAAGCGCCCACAGCAGCAGCGAGGGGCCTGGGCTCCCTGCTGGCGTCTTGGTTCTTGGGGGACACCCTTTTCCTGGCGGTTGCCTGCCGCGGGAGGGGGACACGCGCCGTGGATCTGGCCCTGTGCCCCGCAGAGGCTGCAGTGGGCACAACAGAGGTGATGAGTGGAGGGGCCCTTTCCACCCTGAGAGAGGAGACCCTGTACCTGTAAACTGTTATTTCCAAACTGGGGTTGGCCCACGTGTCCCTCATGAGAAAAGGTGGAGGTAGCGCTTAATATTTATTTAGGCCGCGTGGACGTGAATACAGGGTGTATCCAATGCTTTGCTAGTCTAAGGAGCAGCCTCTCCCTGGGGCTGTGAGGCTGAAATGACTATTTAAGACAATGGCCTTTCTTTTCTGCCTCCGCCCACACGTGCCTCCAATCCTCAGCCTCCCTGCGATGAAATCGCCCAAAGGAAGCCAGCCGAGAAAGAGCCCCGCAGAAGGGTCGTTCCCGCTAGTCCCACGATTGGCTAGGCCAGCGCCTTTGTTCTTGGTGGAAAAACCAGGAGAAAGCTTTCACGTATTCATTCATTTTACAGTTTTTAAAGCCAAAATGACAGTCCACGTCACCCCCAAATCTCTGTACTTTCTTGGAAATCATGAACATCAGGTGGAACTTGGACACTGTCACCCCCTGGTCCCTGGGGTGGGGCTTAAGGAGTGATTGTGTGTAACGCAGCCTGTCACACACACAGACACACACACACACAGGCTTGTACGGACACAACTACAGCTTACTGGGGAAGGCAGCCAAACGGCTGAGAAGAGACTGACGTGTACAAGACAAATCGTCTCGTTTATGTATAGCCACGTCTCACTATCGCATTTTTCTTACCTTGTTTTGATCTACTTGAAAGGGGAGGATGCCCAAAGTGCACTGCAGGTCCGAAGGTTTCCCTTTTCCTTCACGGAATTTTGAAAGCGCCTTTAGGATGTTACCCGATTTGTTCTCAGAACACCTTTAGGAGCAGATGCTACTAGCTAGTCTCGCAGGTTTTCCTTTTTCATCTGGTGTATTTATTCACTCTAGACATACTCAGGCATAAAGAGACTTATTATTCAGGTAGAGAGATTATTTGTTCAGTGCTTGTAAACCAGAAACTGAAATTTAACCTATTTAATACACCAAAAATACTATAAAATATCCTTTCAACAGTAGCCAGCAAGGTTGTTTTAATTGAAAATTAGAGAAGCTAAATGAGTGTCGGAACAAGGGAATGGAGATCGATTATAGAACATAAAAGTTAGCGTAATGCTACTGAAAGGTCTCATCTGGCTGATTAAAACCGTGCGGAGTAACGCAGATGTCTTAAATGACCAGGCGTGAATATAAGCAAATGACATTTCCACTTGGGGAAGGAAGTGGAGACGAGAAATACTGCTGAGAAACAGTGCCTGGGGGGAACGCAGTGGGACTCAGCGATCAGCTCAGTAGTGAGCAGGAACCTTCCAGGTCGCTTTGTCAGGGGCTCCTGGAGGCCAGTGGCAGCTGGCGAGCCACCCGTGTTCCTCGTGGACCTCAGCAGAAATGGCAGGTCTCGAGATGGGACTGTGGGGGTGTGGGAGGCATGGCGCCTGTGCAGTGGGCCCCAGGTGTCCAGAAGTGAGGAGGTCTTTGTAGCTGTGGAGAAACAAGTGTCCCTGAAGCCCCCAGGTTCCCGGTTAGGGCCCAGCCTGGGAGCTGGCAGCAGGGGAGGGGGTGCCTAGCGGCTGCATCGTGGGGGTGGTCCCATTAATCCTCACACCACACCTGCAGAGTTTCTCTATAGCAAAAAACAAGGTGACCACTGGTGTCCTTTCTGTCCAGGAGTGTCTGGCAGGGTGTTTGGTGGCGATGGGGGCTTTTTAACGAACCAAGGAAAAGCACGTGCGCATGGCAGCGAGAGCAGCTGCGGGGGAGAGTGAGGCGTGTGAGACTCAGCCTGGGCCGTGCAAGGGTCCTGAGGCCCTCGCTCCCTGGTGGCTGGGTGGCTCTCCAGTGGGGCTTCGCGGTGGGGTAAGGAAGGTAGAAGAGATGGGAGAAATGCTTTAGGTCCCTTGGGGCCCGAGGCCTCGCTTCTCCGCCATGGCCGCGTGCAGGACAAGGACAGCCCTCCACCCACTCAGGGCGCCTTTCTGCTTTTTCTGTTTGTCCCTGGGCACCCTCCTGGCGCTCTTGTCGTTTGTAGCTGCGGGGCGTCTCCTCCACCCTCCCCAGGAGGAAGGCAGGGCCATGGCAATGGGGAGAAGGGACACGTTGCTAGTTGTTCTGAGAACTCTTATTAGAACGCCTTCACTACAGCAAAAGGTGTCACCCTGAAAAATAAATGTGCTCCCATTGTCCCAGCCCGGATTCAACTGTACTGACTTCTTCCCGTGTGTCCTCACACAAATACGTCACAGCAAGAGATTGTTACCAAAACAGGCCACAGGTGTGGAGGTCCGCGTAGGAGAAATGGAATGAGAGGAGAGGAGGAAAGACGGGATCCTGAGGGGTGCCAGCAGAATGATGGGGGGGTGCTGAAGGCCTCCTGATGGCCAGTGGGCCCTGTGGCTCAGGTCCGGACACTGTTGGAGGGGCAGGGACAGGGATGGCAGACAGTTGGGGGATGGCTCATGCTGGACTCTGTCTTCCCGGGGTCAGGCTCCTGGAGAGGGGGACAGAGGTCTGGCAGCAGCCTGCGTTTGCCAGCCGCCCACTGCCGCTCCCCAGCCAGCGAGGTCTGCTTCCAGCTCAGGAGCAGAGCCCATTTGCTTGTGCCCAGACCCAAATCATTAATACACCTGGAAAGAGCTATTTTCTCCCCAACACCCACTGTTCCTGAGAGGGTCTGGCAGCCCGGACCCTCATAGACGGTCTCTGCTGCTGGAGGGCCCCCTTCTTATCTGTGGGGTCACCGTCACAGTGGCCTCCATGCCCCCCCCTTTCTTCATCTCTGTGAGGGCCCAAGCCAGCCCAGGAACGTGCCCTGCCACGTTTGTCTGTCCTGATGTGGGGCAGTCTGTCCTGTCCCTCGGGGTGCCTGCTCTGTGTGCCCTTGATGGAAACGGTGGGGAAGGAGAGAAACTTTTCCTCCACCCTCTGAGGTGTGGCGCCTGCAGCCTGTGAATTAAGCCGACAACAGGAGAGAGTGACAGAAAGGTTTACCACCCAGGCACAGGAGCCTGGCAGGAAGGAAGGGAAACCGAACGAAGGGTCAGCTCGAGGGCTTATATACCCTTTTAACAAAGTGAGAGAAGTTGTGGGGAGGTGACAGGACAAAGCCGGGCTTGAGCTTCTGGGGGCAGGTAACTAGCTGTGATAAGGGCGAGTTTAGGGAGGCCTTGGTGCGGGCCGTCTGCCTCCCCTCGCAGGGATGTGTGCTCCTCCTGGAGTGGGAGGTGGGGGGACAGCTTCACGAAGGGAAGTTGATGCCCTGCTTTAGGCAGAAGGGGAGGCCCCGTTCCTCCTGCGTCTGCCTCCCTGTGCTGAGCGGCACGTTTGGGTGGCTGTTCCTGTCCCTTCAGCATCCCCAGCGGGACCTTTCTTGGGAAGCCTGGTGCCCACAGCCCGCGGTGTCCTAAGTCAGTAGGAGTAGTCCCCGTTCGGTTTAGTTTCTGTTCCCAATCGTGGGGCAGTTCTGCTTTGCGCCCCAGATAACTGCTTACAGCCCAGGGACTCCACCATCCGTAGTGGCTTGTTTGCGCCCCACAGCTGTGGGACCACGCAGTGAACGAGCGAACCTTCCACAGGGAAGCCAGGCCAGGCTTCCAAACTCAGGGGCCAAGGGGGGTCTGGCCTACAGCTGGGAGGGGCGACGAGGTGAGTGCAGGGCCCAAAGCTTGAGCCTCCAGGGCAGAAGCACAGGGACCGACAGTGATGCCAGCCTCTGAGCTCTTCTGGAATGAGGCGAGGAGACGACCGCTGGCCTTCATCACGTTACTTACTCTCTCCTCCAGCTGAGTCTCTCTAGCAGGGACAAGGTCACTGCAGTCTCCGCCTGCCTAGACCTCTGGGCCCGCTGGACCCGCTCTGGACCCGCCACCTGTCCCTGCCCCAGGCCCTGTCCAGAATGTCTGAGTTGGCATCTCAGCACCATCCTCCTCTGTCCCGTGGGTCTGTCTGACCAGAAGGGGGGAAAGGGGGGGTCACCGTCTGGGAGCCCAGGGTTCCCAGTTTGGGCCTAGACCTGCAGGGTCACGCGCTCCAGCTTCGTGACTGGAGGTGGCAGGTGGAGACAGCGTGTGACCTGCTGGGTGAGGGGGGCCGTCCAGGTGGAGCAGGAGTCTGGCTGGAGACAGAAGTGACCAGATGCCCAGGAGAAGCCACGGGGGGGAGGGGAGGAGGGGGTTGGGTTGGTGACTGACCTCCTGGGAGCTCCGAGCAGAGGGAAACACGGGAGGGAGGCTTCAAGAGCAGCGTGGATTGTGGGGCAAACCCAGCATCGTTCCCTGAAATGCGTACTCGCCCTAACGCAGGCTCTCCTGTGTCCAGGTCCCGCGGAAGGGACCCCGCCCTGCAGCCCCTGAGGCTGCGGAGCCGCCAGTCTCGCAGCAAGTAACCGCCACCCCGGCTCCGGTGACATTCTCTCTGCCTCTTGTTTGTGCTTCTCGGTCCCCGGACACTGGCCCATCTGCTCCGGTGCTGCTCCCGCGGTCGCTGTCGCTCACGGCGCCTAGGTCGGGGCTACAGTTCATTTGCCTTCGGTGAGGGGAGTTTTATCTTCTTCCCAAACCTCCGGGGACCCCTCTACCTGCCCCCAGCTCCTTGTCCCTGCCTCACGGTAACCATGGCAACCCAGGTTAGCCAGGCCCCGGCCTCCCTCGCCTCCGCCCCCCATCTGTGCCCTGAGCCGTGAGGGGCCCAGCCCCGGGGGTTTTCTCCCCTCTCAGCTCCTCCGTCTGCACTGCCAGTTGTCATCATTGTTCCTCCGGGTGCAGGGGACGCGAAGTGGACAAAAGGCAGGCAGAGGAGGGGAAACAAAATACCCTGCCCTCACTGGTTCCAGTTTAGTGGAGGGCTCAGGCCAGTAAGAAGCCAGGAAACCAGCAGGGGAGACAGGGATGCCGGGGAGAGGGTCACAGACCTGCACAGGCTGCCCACAGACGGACTCGCTGTCCCGCCCAAGACTAAGGGACTGTGAGCCAGCCAGGGGGAGGGGGAAGCGCCGTGGACTGAGAGGTGGGTTCTGCTCAGCTGCCTCCTGGACGAGACAAGGCTGTTTCCCTCCGGCTCCTGCCGCCCCAGCCCAGCACACGACCTCCCCCCAGCACACGACCTCCCCCCCCCGCACACGACCTCCCCCCCAGCACACGACCTCCCCCCCCCGCACACGACCTCCCCCCCAGCACACGACCTCCCCCCCCCGCACACGACCTCCCCCCAGCACACGACCTCCCCCCCCCGCACACGACCTCCCCCCAGCACACGACCTCCCCCCCCCGCACACGACCTCCCCCCCGCACACGACCTCCCCCCAGCACACGACCTCCCCCCCGCACACGACCTCCCCCCCCGCACACGACCTCCCCCCCCCCCGCACACGACCTCCCCCCCGCACACGACCTCCCCCCCCGCACACGACCTCCCCCCCCCCCGCACACGACCTCCCCCCAGCACACGACCTCCCCCCCACACACGACCTCCCCCCCCCGCACACGACCTCCCCCCCGCACACGACCTCCCCCCCGCACACGACCTCCCCCCAGCACACGACCTCCCCCCCGCACACGACCTCCCCCCCCCCGCACACAACCTCCCCCCCAGCACACGACCTCCCCCCCCCCCCCCGCACACGACCTCCCCCCAGCACACGACCTCCCCCCCGCACACGACCTCCCCCCCAGCACACGACCTCCCCCCAGCACACGACCTCCCCCCAGCACACGACCTCCCCCCCAGCACACGACCTCCCCCAGCACACGACCTCCCCCAGCACACGACCTCCCCCCTGCACACGACCTCCCCCCAGCACACGACCTCCCCCCCGCACACGACCTCCCCCCCTGCACACGACCTCCCCCTGCACACGACCTCCCCCCTGCACACGACCTCCCCCCAGCACACGACCTCCCCCAGCACACGACCTCCCCCCAGCACACGACCTCCCCTCAGCACACAGGGCACCTGCATTCCCAGGAGGAGCATTTGGTAGCGTAACTCAGGGCAGAGGAAGAGACTGAGCGAAATGACACACAGCACAGAGACCTTGTCCTGTGGACACCCAGCAATCCAGGGACCTGGGTGGGTTGAGGGCTCAGTAAGAACCGTGTCATACACAGTGGGCCCCTTACCCACGGTTCACTTCCCGTAGTTCCAGTTAGCTACGGCCAACTGAGGTCTAAATGTAGTAAAAATGGAAAATTCCAGAAATTAACAATTCATAAGTTTCAAATTGTGCCCCATTCTGAGGAACATGATAAAGTCTCGCCTTGTCCTGCTCTGCCCCGCCGGGACGTGAATCGTCCATCTCTCTGTCCCTCATCCCTCTGCCCCGTGTCTTTACACTGTAGACACCCCCGCCCATTAGTCACGCAGTAGCCACCTGGGTGATCACTTCGACTGTGGGTCACAGCACTTGTGTCCACATCTCCACACAGAGCGGTGACGCTGGCAGTTCAGACACACCCGAGACAAGCCGTGAAGTGCTTCATTTACACGGGAGGTGTGGGCACGGGAAGAACGTAGCACAGGCGGGTGTGACACTGTCCCTAATTTCAGGCTTCCACTGGGGGTCTTGGAACGTGTCCCTCGGACAAGAGGATGACTGCGTCCTGGCGTGTGGCCTGGCAAGGCCACTGCAAGTCTGCCGGATGGCGGCTGTGCTGGCCCCTCGCCTCACACCTGCCCTGGGAACCGTTTACTTGCAGCACAGTCTGTAAAGTTCAGCGTGGACCCGTCCGTGGTCCCAGACCTGACTGCACAGCAGAATCCTCTGGGTAGTTTGTTCAGAACTGCTGCTTCTGCCTCAGCCCTGGACATCCTGACCCAGAGCCCCGGGCTGGAGCTGGAATCTGTTTTACAAACCGCTGACCCAGGCGATTTCTGTGCGTCCTTCATGGCGTCTGACAACCCCAAACTGCGTCCGCGTCCCCCGCTTGGTTTCCTGTGCCGGCCTCTCCCGCCCTCTCAGAGCCGTGAGGCGGTGATGCCCGCAGACATCACATGCTGGATCCTAGGACCCAGGCCTCCTCTCCGGGCTGAATGTGTGGCCTTATCGCCCCCACTCTCCTCCTCAGTGGGGAACCAGCTGCGCACCCTGAAGAGCAGCCTGTGCCCGGAGCATCGTGACCCCACAATACAGACTTGGCTGCCCCCTCCGGCAGGCAGCAGCAGCTCTGTGGCCTGGATGAACCCACATCCCCATGTCTGCTGAGGAGTCGGGATGGACGTTAGCGTGAGGACACATGAATGCCACCGCGAGCCACGTGCTGGGGTGGGAGCTCAGAGATGGTACAGGGAGATCCCAGCTCAGGAGGAGCTGACAACCTCGGGAGGGAGGCCGGAGACTGACACAGCACAGAATCAGGGACAGGTCCCACCTGAGCACAGCAGAAAGCAGGCCCAGCCTGGGTCAGGGAAGCTTCTGGAAGGTGTCAGGATTTGGCCAGAGGGAAGGGTTGGGGCAGAGCCAGTGAGTGGGAAGGCCCTCCAGGCTGTTTGTGCTTGAACAAATTACATTAATGACACTAATAGCTGACATTTACTGAGTGCTTGCTACATGCCAGGCTCTCGGTGTCCTATGTTCTATTAGCTATTTATTCCTAACAACTATTGTGATAGGAAACAATGCCCCCCCAAGAAAAGATGGCCACACCCTGGTTCCTGGAACCTGTGAATGTGTTACCTTGCAGAGCAAAAGGGAGTTTGCAGAGGTGACTGAGTTCAGAACCTTGGCATGGGGAGATTGTCCTGGGTTATCTGGTGGCCCAATGTGATCACGTGTCCTTAGAAGAGGGCAGGAGAGCCAGAGAGGCTGGAGATGCTGGGCTGCTGGCTTTGAAGGGCGGAGGGGGGGGGAACACAAGCAATGCCGGTGCCAGGAGCTGGAAAAGTCCAGATTCTCCCCAGAGCCCCCAGCTGTGGACCTCCCAACACCAGACTGTAAGCTAGTAAGGTTTTTTTAAATTATGTTTTTATTGATTTCAGAGAAAGGAGGGGAGAGGGAGAGACAGAACATCAATGATGAGAGTCATTGATTGGCTGCCTCCTGCACACCTCCTACTGGGGATCAAGCCCACAACCCGGGATGTGCCCTCATGGGGAATCGAACTGTGACCTCCTGGTTCTTAGGGCAACGCTCAACCACTGAGCCATGCCAGCTGGGCTAAAATAGTAGGTTTGTATTGTCGTAAGCCATAAATTTGTGGCAGTTTGTTACAGCAGCAATAGGAGACTAATACAATGACTTATCTTCCCATTTTGCAGTTGAAGAAAGCAGGAGGTTAAGTAATTGGCCCAAAGTTGCATATTGAGCAAAGGGCAGATCCAGGATCCATCTGGCTCCCAGTCCTGCACTTGCCCCTCTCACTTCCGACTGCCTGGCAGGGACTGAGGAGCAGGCAGTCAGGGCTTCAGGAGCCTCAGGAGATGAGCCCCGCAGGTGCCTGTCTGCAGAGGGGGGCACCCCTGAGGCCTGTATGCCTGTGCTCCTTTTTGCAAATCTGCTCAAGTCCATGCCCACCTGTAAGTGGCCAGAGGTGGAGGGCGGCTCCCCAGGCGCCCTCCCCCAGCTCTGCCCAGCGCTGGATGCAGACAGCTGTTTGCTGATCCAAACCTGCACCATGTCTCCATTACAGGTGCTTCCAACCACTCCCCCACCCAGCCCCAGCCCGGTCGTTAAGGAGAGACGCCGGTTAAATTCTATCTTCAGATGTCCGTTCTGCCTCATAATAATTCTGTTCATTCTAATTCAGTTGCCTTTTCAGATAAAGCATCCCCCATGTCTCAGTGTTTGGCTGAAATAAGTGGTCAGAGGAACTTTGAGGTAGTATTTTAAGTTTTGGGTTTTTTTTTTTATATTAAACACAGGAAACATCACCTGGACCCAACTCCAGATACGTCTCTCAGCGTGTGTTCCAGGTAGTTTACAGGTCAAGCTTAGATTTTCAAAGAAGCAAAAGCCACCATTTGAGTAGCATTTTGTAGGTTGCTCAAGCAGCACATGCCCTGTCCCTTTGATCTTTCCAGACGTGCTAGGAGGCAGCAGTCAGTCTCCATCAGCGAGGCCCAGGGGCACAGCGGAGGGTCCGGAGGGTCCGGAGGGACGAGAGCAGGGCTGCCACACCTTCCTCTGCATTATTTTGCCTCTTAAGTGAAAAAAAAAAAGACTCAAAACACCCTTACAAGGAAATAGGGGCCAGATTCCAGGTCAGAGGTGCCCCCCACTGCAGAAGTGGATTTTGGAGCCCCCACCCAACATCTAGGATGCTGGGGACCCCACCCTGCCGGAGGGGTGCCTGCGACCCCTGGGCCTCTGACAAGAAAGCGTCACATGGGTAGTTTGGATGAGACTCACCCGTGCCCCGGGTATGGACAGGCGTCCAGTGGGGACCCCAGTGACCTGAGGGTCTGCTGGTGGGAGGCCCCAGAGAACGTGGCCTCGGCGCGGGCAGGGTGGCCTGCGTGGCCACGGGTGGCTGCAGGTGTGGGCTCACAGGGTGATGAAGACCGGCTGCTCCTCGGGGCTGACAGCGCTCCTTCAGCTGGGTCCCCAGGCCCTGGGTTACCCTGCCCCACTCACCGCCCCCCCACACCCCAGATGTCCCAGGAACAGGTCCCTCCTGCCTTTCTCTGCCCTCTCTCTAGGTGCTTTTGGGGTCCTTGTTTCTGAGAGCCTCCCTCAGATTGATCGTGGGGCCCGCTGGCAGGGCAGGGGCTCGGGCAGGAAGCACCAAGAGGAGGCACGAGCAGAGCGGGAGACGTTCTCCGCACACTCAGAGCCGGTCCCCACGCTGGCCTGGGCTCACCCGGCCTGGAAGGGAGGACCTCAGGGTCCCCGGGTGGAGGTCAGGGGCGTGTTCCTCACAGTGTGGTGACACCGATTCTCAGCCCCTGACTGGCTGGTGAAGGAGGGCAAGGCCCCCTCCTCCAGCCCTGGGCTCCCTCTGGGCACCCAGAATTCCTGCAGAGGCCTGGGGCCGGGTCCGCACCCCACGCTGTGTGTACCGAGAGGAGCGCCGTGCGGTTGTAAGCGGCTAATTTGCAAGTGTGCGTCAGGAAGGTAAAAGGAGGTGAAGTGTGCCCCTGGACGCTTTATATCGCTCATCTTCTCAGCCAGCAGATGTGGAGGTACTGCTGGAGGGAAGCTGCGTTTTTTTTTATTTTAGAAGGAGCCTGTAGCTTTAAACCTACGGGCACCAGGGCCTGCGGAACGCCTTCCTCTTCTGGTCCCCTGTTCGTGAACAGTGTCATCTTCGGGAAGCGCCTCCAAGCAGCCCGCTCCTTCCACAGGCGGTGGCTGGAGGCTGGGTCTCCCGTGTAGATGTACAGGGCCGTTCTGGGACTGGCTGCTGGTCCCCTCTGTCCCTGCCAGAGTGGGGACTAGGCAGTGATGGGGGGACTGAGTGTGCCGCCGCAGGACCCCACCTCGGCCCCCTGGGTTTGAGCCTCCCCCAGTCCCAGGTGAGCCTTTCCTTGGACCCAGATTCGGACACTGGCCTTGCATCCTGCCCTGTTTACTTACGGAGACTTTGTGAGCTGGACCACATGCTGTTTTCCCTGCTTGTTTGTAGCCGTGTCTTGTGCCTCTTTATGCACAACTTCCCATCTCAGGTGCCTCTTCACAACAACTAGTTGACATTTGGTTAAAAGGAAAAATAGCCAGAGCCAGTGTCCCTGGCACTGTCTTACTCAGAGTCGTCCCGCGTCCAGCCACACGGCACAGGAGGCTGTGCGTCATTTCCGTGGGGTGCGGGCGGGGGTCAGGCCACTGCACAGACCTGTGGTCTCTGCCTCCTTTGCTGCTGGGAAGGGGAGGTTCTCTGTTTGCCTCCAGCCCAGCCGGCCACTCACCCCTGCCACCACTACCCAGGGACAGTTCCCCACGAAAGCTCCTTTGCTGGGATCATCGGCAGGCATCTTTTTCCCTGGAAAACATCCAGGTTATTTTCAGGCTCATTTGATGTGGTGGCTTCTCCCTGCACAGCCGCTAAAACGTTCCTTCGTGCAGAGCTCACGCGAGCCCTCGGATCGGCCGTCCGCCTGCCCAGTGTGAGCAGGCGCCTCGGAGAATCCCGTTAGTGTAGGAAACACATCACCACAGTGTCCGAGGGTGACAGCCCTCGATGTCCGCTCTCCTTCCTCTGTTGAAGGCAGCTCACTGTCTTTGAGTCGTTGGGTCATAAATTCTTCTAAACTATAATGTGAACTACATTACTGTGTTTTGTTTTCAAGGTGAAGCCATTAAGTTGTTACCTAATCTCCAAAAAGCTAGGTGACAGGGCCTAATATTCTATGAATTTGCTAAGCCATCTTACTGGTTTTGTTCCCCCTGAGGCATTTTACTTGATACACTCTTTGGGGGCAAGAAGATGACAGCCTGTTAGGAAGGGTTAGAAAGAAATGCAGAGGGACAGAAATGGAAGCACGTAACATGCTCATGGACTGGAAGACTTAACATCGTTAAAACCTCCGTACCACTCAGAGCAATCTACAGACCCAGTGCAATTCCTATCAAAATACGAATGGCATAGCTCCCAAAATTAGAACAAATAATCTAAAAACTTATATGAAGCCACAAAAGACTCCAAATAGCCACAGCAATCTTCAGGAAGAACAAAGTTGGAGGGATCACGCTACCTGATATCAAACTACACTCCAAGGCCATAGTAATCAAAACAGCATGGTACTGGCTTAAAAACAGACACATAGCTCAACGGAACAGAATAGAGAACCAGAAATAAACCCACGCCTTTGTAGTCGGTCAGTATTCGACAAAGGAGGCAAGAACGTACAATGGGGTAAAGACAACCTGTTCAATTATGGTGTTGGGAGTCTGTTTCTGTCGTTTATTTATTTTGTTCATTACATTCCACACATGAGTGATCATGTGGTATTTGTCTTTCTCTGACTTATTTCACTTAGCATAGGAGACTTGACTTGGGGAGGTAAACACACAATACAATATACAGATGATGTATTACAGAATTGTACGCCTTAAACTTAAATAATTTTATTAACCAATGTCACCCCAGTAAATGTTAAAAAATTAAAATAAATAATAATAGTGTTGGCAAAATTGGACAGATACATGTAAAAAAATGAAACTAGACCACCTCCTTACACCATACACAAGAATAAATTCAAAATGGTTTAAAGACTTAAATGTAAGAAATCATAAAACTCCTAGAAGCAAACATAGGCAGTAAAATCTCAGACATTTCTCTTAGCAATATTTTTACTGATATATCTCCTCAGGCTAGGGAAACAAAAGAGAAAGTAAACAATGGGAGTTCATCAAACTAAAACCTTTTTGCACAGCAAAGGAAACCATCAAAAAAAAAAGAGAAAGAAAAGACAACCCTCAGAATGGAAGAAGATATTTGCCAGTGATACATCTGATAAGGGGTTAATGTCCAAAATTTATAAAGAATTCATACAACTCAACACCAAAAAACGATTCAATTGAAAAGTGGGCAAGAGGACCTGAATAGACACTTCTCCAAAGAGGACACACAGATGCCAAGAGACATGAAAAGATGTTCATTGTCAGTAATCATCGGAGATGCAAATTCAAAGCACAATGAGATGCCCCCTCACACCTGTCAGAAGGGCTCCATCATCACCAAATCCACATAAGACAAGTGCTGTGGAGAAAGGGGACCCTAGTGCACTGCTGGTGGGAATGCAGACTGGTGCAGCCACTGTGGAAAACAGTGTGGGGTTGCCTCAAAGAATTAAATATGGAGCTGCCTTATGACCCAGCGATCCCACTTTGGGGTATATATATATATATTCTAAGTGTACTAATTCAAAAGAATATGTGCACCCCTGTGTTCATTGCAACATTATTATTATTTTTTTTTAATTTATCTTTATTGTTGAGAGTATTACAGGTATACCATTTTCCCCCACAACTGACCCCCTCCACTTCACTCCCACCCCCTCCCTGTTATGCATATATGCATATAACTTCTTTGGTTAATCTCTTCCCACCCTCCACCCCCCTTCCCTCTTTCCTCTGAAATATGATCGTCTGTTGCATGTGTCAGTGTCTCTGGATCTGTTTAGTTCGTCAGATTCTTTTGTCCATGAGCTTCTTCTTAAAGAAGACCCTTCAACATTTCCTATAGTGCTGGTTTGGTGGTGATGAACTCCTTTAGCTTTTTCTTATCTGAGAAGCTCTTTATCTGACCTAAATGATAGCTTTGCTGGGTAGAGCAATCTTGGTTGTAGTTCCATGTTTTTCATCACTTTGAATATTTCTTGCCACTCCCTTCTGGCCTGCAAGGTTTCTGTTGAGAAATCAGCTGACAGTCGTATGGGTGCTCCCTTGTAGGTAACTAACTGCTTTTCTCTTGCAGCTTTTCAGATTCTCTCTTTGTCTTTAGCCTTTGGCATTTTAATTATGATGTGTCTTGCTGTGGGCCTCTTTGGGTTCCTCTTCTTTGGGACCCTCTGTGCTTCCTGGACTTGAAAGTCGATTTCTTTCCCCAGGTAGGGGAAATTTTCTGTAATTATTTTTTCAAATAGTTTTTCAATTCCTTGGTCTCTTCCTTCCCCTTCTGACACCCCAATAATACGAAATGTTGGGCCTCTTGAAGTTGTCCCAGAGGCTCCTTATACTATCTTCGTATTTCTGGATTCTTTTTTCTTTTTGCTCTTCTGTTTTTTGTTTCCTCATGTTCCAAATTGCTGATTTGATTCTCAGCGTCCTCTACTGTTGATTCCCTGTAAATTATTCTTCATTTCAGTTCCTGTAGCCTTCATTTCAAATTGGTACTTTATTATGTTATCGATTTTCTCAGTTATTTCCCTAACCACCTGCTTAAACATCCTTATAACCAAAATTCTGAACTCTGTATCTGTTAGCTTGCTTGGATCTATTTCATTTAGTTCCTCTTCTAGAGATTTATTCTGTTCTTTCCTTTCTGACATCTTTCTTTGCCTCCGCATTTTGGCTGCTTCCAGGTGTTTGTTTCTGTGTATTAGGTAGAGCTGCTATGTCTCCTGGAATTGTAGAGTGGCTTTGTGTAGTAGGTGTGTGTAGGGTCCAGTGGCTCAACCTCCCCAGTCACCTGAGCTGGGCCTTCTAGGTGCTCCCCTGTGTGGGCTGTGTGCACTGTCCTGTTGTAGTTGAGCCTTGGTTGCTGTTGGCGTCCCTGGGAGGAACTGACCCCCAGGACAATCAGCTGTGAGGATCAGCTGCAACTACAGCCAAAGAGCTGCTGTGCTGGAGACACCCCCATGGAGTAGGATTTACTTCAGTGGAGCTTTGGTTCACCAAGTGCGCCCCTTGAGTGTGTCACTCGTGGATGTGGCAGGGTTGTAATCCAGTGTGGTTGAGTCTGAGCACCAGGTGCACTGTCTCTGGGGCCTCCAGGAGGTGCAAAGTCAGCCTGTGCCAGTGCCTTGCCCAGGGCCACCCAGCATGAGCTACACAGCAAACCGTAGTTGGCTGCTACTTGTGCTGGGCTTGGAGGTGCCCAGGAGAGGCCAAGCTATGAGCCAATGCAGGCTGCCGCTAGTGCCAGGCCTGGGGCCGGTTATCAAACTGTTTGGGGCCTGCTGCTGCTTGTTTGAGAGATTTTAGGAAAGTCCTAAGCATGGGGCTCGAGAGGCCACTTGCACAGAAAAGCCCCTGGAAATGGCCTGGATGAGCTGCAGGTGGGGGGGGCGGGGCCTCCGGGAATCATGGGGCGGGGCCGAAGGTGAGAGTCAGGTGCTGGCGACTCAAATATGGCGCCTGCCTGCCGGCTGTGTGCGGGGAGGACCCGCCGTAGGAGCCACGGCCTCCGTCAGCCCTTCTGCCCTGGAGGAAGCCGCCCTCCGCCTCTCACCCTGACTTCAGGCAGGTTAGTTCCTCCCCGAGTGTCCCGGGTCCTTTCAGGCTGCCGCCCGGCGCTGGGCTCAGAGGGAGCGTCCGAGTGAGTCCGTGCCGGGCCCTGTAAGAGAAAAGCCTGGGGCTCCCGCGGCCTCCGCGACCCTCAGGGACAGTCCCCGCTGGGTTCACAGCCCGAGGTTGTGGGGATGTCTCTTCCCGGCCTGGAGCCCTGGGCTGGGGCCTGCTGTGGGGCTGGGACCCCTCGCTCCTCCAGGAAAACTCGCCGCCGAGATTCCCTCCCAGGTTTAAACCGTGGCACCGGGGGTGGGCCCGCGGCCGCGTCTCTGGGATTTAGCCCCGATCCGCCCGCATCTGCGCCCCTCCTACCAGTCTCGGTGCTTCTTCAGCTCCCTGGTTGTGGGGCTTCTGTTCAGCCAGGTCTCAGGAGGCTCTGAGTGAGGGTGGTTCTGTATTTTAGTTGTGATTTTGATGTGGTTGCGGGAGGCGGTGGGTGCAGCTGTGACCTACGCCGCCATCTCGTTTTTTCTTCCACAAATCGCAACATTATTTTCAATAGCCAGGGTATGGAATCAACTCAAGTGCCCATCCATAGACAAGGGGTAAAGAAGACAGTACGTATATACAATGAAATATTATGTGGCCATAAAAAGAAAGAAATCTTACTATTTGTGACAGCAGGGATGGACCTAGAATGTATTATGCCCAGTGAAATTAGAGAAAGACAAATACCATATGGTTTCACTTATATGCGGAATCTAAAGAACAAAATAAATGAACAAACGAAATAGTAACAGACTCATAGACACAGAACTCAGATTGGTGATAGCCAGAGGGGAGAGGAGATGGGGAACCCGGTGAAAAAGCTGAAGGGATTGCAGAGTACCAGTCGGCAGTTACGAAATCTCAGTGGGGATGTAGCACGGGGAATATAGTCAAGAACAGTGTAATGACTATGGATGGTGCCACGTGAGTACTGGAAATGTCGGGGGAAGCACTTTGTAAAGCATATGATTGTCTGACCACTTTGCTATATACCTGAAACTCATACAAAATAATATTGAATGTCAACTGTAATTGAAAAATGATAAAACTTTAAAAATGTATATGAGTTACACAGTTGCCTAATAATTTTAGTAAGCTTTCTGTTTAACTTTAGAGAAATAATTGATAAAGTGATATTTATGTTTTTGAGGAAATAACATTCATCTAAATCACTGTCTGTTCAAATGAAAACTGCCGACCAGTAGGAAGAGAAGGAAGGGCCGGGGCTCAGGCACTCGCTGGGAGTCACGCAGGCCGAGGAAACAGCTGGACTAGAAGCACCCTCGGGCTCCTCAACCCCTCCCAGCGGAAAACTGGCCTTTGCAGTTGTTTCAGCTTTATCTCCTGGATGAGCCTGGGCTGCTTCACTCAAAGGGCGAGTTCTCCAGTCCAGTCCCCGCGTCTTCCCTGCAGCCGGGGTCCAGTCTGTGCACAGAGATGAGAAGGGCGTGAATGACCCCCGGCCCCCAGCTGGGGAGCCCCTCCCCGCCGGCTGGCCTCTGTGTGTGGCCGCTGTGCAGTCCCAGGGTGTGAGTAAACTCGTGTGGTGGAGCGTTCTTGTCAGGGCCGTCTTTGGGTTCCCTGAGAATTAATCCATTCAGCACCACTTGTAGAAAAGCGAGAAAAGGGTAAATTGTGCAGGACGGGTAAGCAGGTTGGTCAGAAGCCACTGGAGCCCAAGACCCCTCTTCCTGGGACTCGTGCATCAGTGCTCACACCGCTGACTGCAGGAGCGGTGGGTCATAGAGGCCCTGCAGACTGGGCAGCTGGTGACCGGCTATGACTGTTTCAGCGATCCCCTCCCTCAGGCCCGCAGGCCATGCTTTCTGGGTGGTTCTGAGCTGCGCCCACACCCCGCAGGGTGCTGGGGCCTCCACGTGGCCTTGTTGATGACAGGCACACCCGCAAGGGGCCTTGAACTGCGTCCGGGGCTGCACCCACCAGCACTTTCCAAGGTGCACTCTGCCCTGTCCTCTCCCTTGAGCCACGGGCTCTGGTCTCGGCGTCGGTGGGGCTTCCACCCTGTGACCCTCCAGCGGCGCCAGCCTGTGGTCATCCTGGCCAGGACTGCCGTCCTCACAGCCAGATGCAGGTACTTACGGGCTTTGGCGGGGTCGATGTATCTGACAGCGTTAATGCGCTGTGATGTGAGGAGGATCTGAAACTCTCGCAAGAGGATTCTTCTGTGCGAATCGAGAGCAGCGCCGCTTTCACCAGCTGGTGTTTGGTGTCAGGGACGTTGTGGTGAACGGAGGCCCCTGGTGCCCCAGTTAAAAAAAAGGAAAGAGGAAAAGTGCAGACGTGTATGACCTGTGCCCAACCCTTCTGCTCCCACTAGCGAAATTCTTGCTGAGATGTCCACGGCATCATTGTATAAAGGAACAAACTGCGGGAAGGAATAGCTCTGGCCGGAGGGGGGAAGGTGCAGGGGGACACACAGGGCTGCAGCTGTGAGCCAGGGACTGGAGGGAGCAGCTCAGGAGGGGGCGCAGACTCTCCCGTTTACAGGTGTTCTAGTGGGAAAATAACGGGATTTGGAGAGAAATACCTATGTTTTTAAAAGTACAAAGACATATGTAGGAGTAATAAACCTAACGCAGGGAGTGATTGCACGGGGTGGGCGCACGCTTGGGGAGAGGTACCCAGGGATATTCACCACGTAGTTTTGCTTTATTTCATAAGCTGGGTACTAGACAGGCCAGGTGTTTCTTATGTTAGTCTCTAAATTGTGTTATATGTCCTGAAATATCCCATAATAAAAAGCAGGCGGCGGATTTACCCAACTTGTTTGCTCAGGAGCATATGGCAAAAATAATGAGTTAGATGAGAGCAGATATTCCTGAAAAAGCACAGCGCCTACGTTGTTCTTCGCTCTCTGTATGTATAGTGGGCCTTACGCGGGCGAGTCCGTGCGTCGGGTCGGGGGGCCACTGTCACCTCTTCCACAGAGCCGGGCCCGGGACACAGGATTTTCATTTTCCCGTAACAACTTTAACTGAAGCGCATCCCGCTGGCTGGCAAGGAACTTCAGTCCCGGTCTTTGCAAGGTGTCCCCAGCTTCCCTGGGTTGCCCGGGGGTCCCCCAGCACTCATGCAGGGCCAGGGTGCTGGGACAGGGGCCCCCCTGGTCCTCGAGGCGTCTCTCTAATGGGTGACTATGGAGACGCCCTCAGCTGGTGGCTCTTGTGTTCTAGGGCCCTGCCTGGGGTTCAGCACTCTCCTCGAGGCCCCCCATGAGCTCTCTGCCCCAGGGCACCAGGTGGCTCTTTGGTTCTAGGGTCTTGCCAACCCCCAGGCCCCGCCCCAGCCCCCTGGCTAGCGCAGAGGGTCACTGTGATCCTGGGGTGACTCCGCTCTCCCTCCTGCTTCTGCCAAGGCATTGTTTCCTGTGCCCTGGAGTCTTTCCACCCCAGGCTTCGGCTCTTGGAAGCAAAGTCGGAAAGTCTTGGCGGTGCCTGTTTGAGCCTGGCAAGCGCATCCCTCCGTGACAGTCCTCGGAGGATTGTCAGGGCAGTGAAGCTGTTCTGTGTGATGCAGTGGACACGTGTCACTTCACGTCTGTCCGACCCATGGAGCGGACGACACCAAGAGTGAGCTGTGAGGTGAATGATGGGCTCGGTGGTGCTGATGCTGTCGATGAGGGTTCACCAGGTGTAAAACTGCCCCACTCTGGTGGGGGTGTTGAAACTGGGGAGCCTGGGGGGCGGCGTATGGGGAACTCTGTACTTTGTGCTCAATTTCACTGTGAACCCAAAACTGCTCTAAATAGTAAAGTATATGTGTGTGTGTTTAAAGGTTGAGAAGGTTACCA
The DNA here is from genome assembly GCF_964146895.1 of Miniopterus schreibersii. Lineage (NCBI taxonomy): Eukaryota > Metazoa > Chordata > Mammalia > Chiroptera > Miniopteridae > Miniopterus > Miniopterus schreibersii. The sequence continues at coordinate 15,281,302 of NC_138123.1, read as the reverse complement.
AAGGAAGTTGGGAAGGTGGGGGAGAAAAGTCTCGTCCAGACCAGAGGAGAGAGGCCAGGCAAGGACGCTTCCCGAGGCTTTGTGGGCGCCCGAGATCCGCCCGCTCCCTCTCCCAAGGCCTGGACCTCGGCCGTGGGGGGCCCTCGCCTGCCTTCTGAATCTGTCCTCATCAGCCAGGCAGCTGCCCGCATCACCCTCAGCTCTGGTTCCTGCTGGGAGCTGCTTGGAAGTCAGTTGTTCCCCAAGTTCAAGACAGTCAGCCCGATGTTACCTGTTTTCCCAACACCTGGAACTGCTACCTGGGCTCGGGAGCCTACGTGTAAGCAGCACCCGTGACCGAGACAAAGAGCAGGTTCTGAAGGCGAGGAAACAGGGATGGAGCCAAAGACACACAGAAAGGGCATCAACCTGTCTCACTCCAGAAGATGTCACAGCAGGTAAATGCAGCGGGAAGTAAATTCACACACACCCCTCACACGTCCCTCATACACAGCACTGTGTCTCACACACACACACACACGTCTCACACACGCCTCATCCACACCACCGTGTCCCTCACACACACACCTCACCATCCCTCACACACGCCTCTCTCTCTTACATACACACATGATGTATAATAAAATCCTGATACTTTAGAACAAAATCATTTCACTTTTTAAAAGGATTAATCTCCAGAAATGTGGAAATTAATTGCCTGAGAATGTTTATAGAAAATTCATTCGTCTTGAATAAATCTAGGAGCTGAAATATGACAGCACTTGTCCTTTTTGCAATTAATAATTACATGGAAAATTCAAAAGCATCATCTTTCTGTCAGTCATCCCACTTTGTAAAAATTGCTTTTCCCTTGAAGTAATGTCCTGTCAAAGTGGGATTTGCCACGGTCAGCGCCACAGCACCTCCCGGAGGCCTGGCCGGGCCTGTCTGCCCTGAGCCTGCCTCCCCTCCCCGTGTGTGTGGAAGCAGATGCCTTGTCTGGCTCCCAGGCCCACAGCTGGAGAGGAATCTGCTTCTGGATGAATCACAGCTCGTCTCACCTGCCCTTGATTAGGTGGGATATCGATGGGTCTTGGATTAGAGCTGATGCTGGAATAGACTGACGCTGAGGCTGCTGGGATGGTGTGAATTTGTTTTTTGTGTAAGAAGCACATGAACTTGGGGGGCAGAAGTATGGGCTGAATTGTGTCCCCTGTCAAATTCAGAGTGTCACAGAATGTGCCTGTGATGGGAGACAGGACCTTTAGAGAGGTAATTAATGGGATCGTGTGGATGGGTCCTAACCCACTGTGACTAGGGTCCTCATGAGAAGAGACTATGTGGAGACATGGAGAAGGCGCCATCTGCAAAGCCAGAGAGAGTGGTTCAGGTGGAACCAGCCCTGCCCACACCTTGGTCTTGGACCCTGGACCCCAGAACTGTGAGAAAATGAATTTTGTTTAAGCCCCCAGGCTGAGGTGCTTGGTTATGGCAGCCCCAGCAAACGGACCCAGGGGACAGCCCAGCGATGAGGCTGAGGAGGAGGCCCCTGTGGTCAGGTGTGTGTGAAAGGCTCAGGCACCCTCTCCCTGCTCCGAGAGAGCCGGACCCCGGGAACCCCCTAGCTCTGCGACCCTAGATCGCAGCTGCAACAATCACCACAAACTCAGTGCCTTAAATAATACAAATTCTGTCGGCAGGATTGGGGTTCTTTCTGGAGCTCTAAGCCTAAGGGAAACCTGTGTTCTTGCCCTTCCCAGCCTCAGGGGCTGCACAAGTCCCTGAGGCACTGAGGTCTCTACGCTGACCCTGAGCCTCCCGCCTCCGTGTATCTCACAAGGACCTCTGGGTCCACTGGGCGCACTCGGTCCAGGATACCCCCCCGCCTGAAAGCTCACCCCCAGGGTGATTCCAGCTGGTGCCTTAATTCCCCCTCGTCACCTAACATAGCGTGGGCATCAGTGAACAGGACATGAGCATCTCGGGAGCCACCGTGCTCCCTGCCCCACCTTGGAAGCCACGTAAGATGGTACATATGAGCCACATTGTCAGGAAACATCGAGTATGGGGAAAATGGCCCCGGTTGATAAATTACAGATCGACAGGGAGCAGCTATGAATGAACTCCAGACACCCAATGTGGACACCATACTTTGGGCTTCCCCAAGTTTTGGAGACTCGTAAGTGGCATGTTCCCTTGGGGCCTGGAAGCCATGGGGAGGCGATCCTCTCCTGTGGGGCAGGCTTTTGGCCTGCACCTGCCAGTACAGGTCTCATCTTGGACCTTACCCACCTGGGCATAAGACTGCTCCTGATGCCCGCAGCTGCTGTAAGAACTTCCCAGGGCCCCCTTGTGAGCAGCCCTCACGCCACCCGGCTGGGAGCTGGGGCCTCTGTGCTCATCCTCTGGACGCTGTGTGTCCCACCATCGTCTCTTGAGTCTGAGCGTGGAGTCAGTCCTTGGCCTGGCCCAGGCTGGAGCAGGTGGCTTTCATCTTACGAGCAGTGAGGAGTTGTCTTAGTCTGCCCGGGCTGCCAAATTAGAATGCCATAGGCTTAAACCAGTGAAGTTTATCACTCAGTTCCGGAGGCTTGAAGTGCAAAACCAAAGTGTGGAAGGGTTGGTCCCTGGTGAGACCTCTCTTCTGGCTTGTAGATGGCACCTTCTCCTGGTGACCTCACATGGCCTTTCCTCTGTGTGGGGTGGGCTGGGGGCTGGGCGCTGGGGGGGAGAGAGAGATGTGTCTCTTCCTCTTATAAGGACACCAGTCCTACGTGGTGAGGGCCCACTCTATGACCTTATTAATCTAATTATTCATTAAAGGTCCTATTTCCAAATGCAGTCACTGGAGGTTGGGGCTTTACCATATGAAGGGGGGGACAGTTTAGTCCTTGACAGGAGCCACCCTTACATTTGTAAATACTTCCCATTTTAACACCTTTTCTCCCACACGGCCAGTGCTCACAGTGTTAGCAGTTGAGACTGACACCCAGAGGGGTTTGTATTGCGCAGGGTGGCCTAGGAAGTCGGCTCCCCTGGCTCAGACATGCTGGGTGTGGGTGCGGGTGCAGGTGTGGGTGCTGGGCAGCGTTGACCGGCTGTGCTGGTGGGTTGGCGCTCAGTCCTTCAGAGGCTCTGCAGGCCCGAGGTGCAGGTGGACATGCACCCGCAGGGCTGCTGCTGGCCTGCCGGGCTGGCCGGGCACTGCAGCTGTGGGTGGCCGGGCACTGCAGCTGTGGCTGGCCGGGCACTGCAGGTGGTGGGTGGCCGGGCACTGCAGCTGTGGGTGGCCGGGCACTGCAGCTGTGGCTGGCCGGGCACGGCAGGTGGTGCGTAGCTGCTTTCTCTCCCTCCCGCGCTGCTGCTGCGCTTTCACCGAGACACGCGGCAGGGTGAGAGGCAGACGGCTGTTTGGTAGGAATTTAAAGCGGGAGCATCCTCTGAGTACCTTGGAAAGTCAGGGTAAGAGCAAGAGGTGGTCGAAGAATGGTGACGACACACGAGAAAGGCACCAGCTCACAGGTTTCCAGCTGCCGGGCCTGCGACAGCTGATGAATCGAAGTAAGGACCGAGAGTGATGAACGATAGCCCATTGAACAGACAGAACCGCAGGTCCCTGCTGACACCAACCGGGGAGTGAGTACAGCTGACCCTTGAACAAGGCAGGGTCAGGGGCCTAATACACGAAAATCTGTGTATAACTTTCGACTCCCCCAAAACTTTACAACAGTCGTCCCTTGATATCCTTGGGGGATTGGTTCCAGGACCCTCACAGATACCAAAATCCTGAGATGACCCAGTCCTCTATATACAGTGGTGCAAAATAGTGCACACAGACGGCCCCATGGATTCCTAACCACAGAAGTACTGTTTTCAGTCCCCAGTGGGTTGAATCTGCAGAAGTGAAACCTGGGCATACTGCATATTTATTTTGAAAATTTTGCTTTTAAATGGATCCGCGCAGTTCTAACCCATGTTGTTCAAGAATCAATCAATGTACATTGAAAGTTTGAGGAACAATTTTACATAGTTTCAAAGTATCTCCCCACAATTACAAACAGAAAAAGCATAACTTTAGAGTGGGGAAACCACCTTCATGAGGGGTGAAAATAAACATTGGCAGTGGGACAGACTGAAGCCCTGAACCACCTGCTGTGAAAGAAGAATGCAGTGTGTGTTCATAGTCTCCCTTCCCAAGAAAATACCTGAATTTCCCGGAGAAACATAAACAAGCCCAACTGAGGGGCATTCTAACCACGTGTGACGTGTTCTGAGTTGGATCCTTTTGCGATAAAGGACATTACTGGTAACTTGACTGGAGTCTGGGGAGTAGGTGGTGGTCACTAACAGCGTTAACTCCCTGACTTTGATGGTGGTGTTGTGGTTTGAAAGAGAATGTCCTCATTTGCAGGACTTACAGGTACCCAGGGGTAGGGGTCAAGGGATTCAGGTCAGGAAGAAGTTTATACTCTACTTGCAACCTTTCTATAAACAAGATTGTTATAAAATTTAAAAATTTTAATGTTGACAGTTTTTAAAAGTAAATACAACAAGCATATGAAAAGATGGTAAGCATCATTGGCCATTTGGCAAATGCAAATTAGAACTACAGCGAGATCCCACCTCACACCCACTAGGGTGACTAAAATTTAAAAAAAGCCACACACACAAAATAACATGTTGTCAAGGATGTGGAAAATTGGAACCTAGTACATTACTGGTGGGAACGCAAAATGCTTCAAAGCAGCCACTCAAACAAATACAGATATACACACGTTCGAAGCTGCACTGTTCACAGTAGCCTTAGGGTGGAAACAGCCCAAATGCTCATCAAAAGATGAATGGATTAAAAAATTGTGGTATAACATAGGGGAGCACCTAGAAGGCCCAGCTCAGGTGCCTGGGGAGGCTGAGCCACTGGACCCTACAGGACACCTACTACACAAAACCACTCTACAAATTCCAGGAGACATAGCAACTCTAATCAATACATAGAAACAAACACCTGGAAGCAGCCAAAATGCGGAGGCAAAGAAACATGTCACAAAGGAAAGAACAGAATAAATCTCTAGAAGAGGAACTAAATGAAATAGATCCAAGCAAGCTAACAGATACAGAGTTCAGAATTTTGTTTCTAAGGATGTTTAAGCATACTATTAGGGAGATAACTGAGAAAATCAATAACATAATAAAGTACCAATTTGAAATGAAGTATACAGAAACTGAAATGAAGAATAATTTACAGGGAATCAATAGTAGAGTAGATGACGCTGAGAATCAAATCAGCAATTTGGAACATGAGGAAACACAAAGCACCCAACCAGAAGAGCAAAAAGAAAAAAGAATCCAGTAATATGAAGATAGTTTAAGGAGCCTCTGGGACAACTTCAAGAGGCCCAACATTTCGTATTATTGGGGTGCCAGAAGGAGAGGAAAGAGACCAAGGAATTGAAAACCTATTTGAAAAAATAATGACAGAAAACTTCCCCTACCTGGGGAAAGAAATCGACTTTCAAGTCCAGGAAGCACAGAGGGTCCCAAAGAAGAGGAACCCAAAGAGGCCCACAGCAAGACACATCATCATTAAAATGCCAAAGGTTAAAGACAAAGAGAGAATCTTAAAAGCAGCAAGAGAAAAGCAGGTAGTTACCTACAAGGGAGCATCCATACGACTGTCAGCTGATTTCTCAACAGAAACCTTGCAGGCCAGAAGGGAGTGGCAAGAAATATGCAAAGTGATGAAAAACATGGAACTACAACCAAGATTGCTCTTCCCAGCAAAGCTATCATTTAGAATTAAAGGTCAAATAAAGAGCTTCACAGATAAGAAAAAGCTAAAGGAGTTCATCACCACCAGACCAGCACTACAGGAAATGTTGAAGGGTCTTCTTTAAGAAGAAGCTGATGAACAAAAGAATCTGATGAACTAAATAGATCCAGAGACATTGACACATGCAACAGACGATCATATTTCAGAGGGAAGGAGGGTGGGAAGAGATTAACCAAAGAAGTTATAAGAAGGTATGCATAACCCATGGACACAGTCAATAACGGGGTGAAGGCCTGGGGAGGGGGTGGGAGCGAGGTGGAAGGGGTCAGTTGGGGGGAAAAATGGAACACCTGGAATACTCTCAACAATAAAGATAAATTTAAAAAAAAATTGTGGTATAGCCCTGGCCAGTGTGGCTCAGTTGGTTGGAGCGTTGTCCCGTACACCAAACAGTTGAGGATTTGATCCCCATCGGGGCGCATATAGGAGGCAACCGATCTTTGTTTCTCTCTCCCATTGATATCTGTCTACCTACTTACCTCTCTCTACCTCTGTCTCTCTCTCTTTCACCCTTCCTCTGTCTAAAATCAATTAAAAAGTTGTGGCATATTTATAGAATAGAATACTATTGAGCCATAGAAAGGAATGAAGTACTGATACATGATACAAAGTGGATGAGGCCCCAAAGCATTATGCTACGTGAAATCAGTCAAATACGGAAGATCTGATATTGCATGAATCCATTTATAGGAAATGTTCAAATGGGCGGATCCATAGAGACAGCACACAGATTGGTGTGGAGGGTGCGAGTTTTGTTTTGAATTGAGGGAAACGTAAGGGAGCCAGATGGAGGTGGCGTTTGCACAACGTGTGACCAATACTAAATGCCACTGGTTGTTCACTTTAAAATGGTTTATGTATGAATTTGACCTCAATAATTTTCTTAATTCAAGCATCTCAGTGTATATTTTGTATTTTAAAAAGGAAATGATGAGAGAGAAAATGCAGTTGCCAACAGCTGGAGGCTTTAGAAACAAACTGGTCCCAGAGGACACACCACCTGGTCTCAGGTGGACAGCTAGGTCCCTGCCTGAGACAGCTCCTTCCCAGCAGGCCACGGACAGGCCTGGAATTGGAAGTCCACATCAGAGAGGAGTGCCGTGTGGGGGGGCTGGGGCGGGGCAGGTGGACGAATGTATGAGCTCATTCTCATCAAAGTGCGTGGCCCACTGTCTGTGCTGGCGTTTCAGCTTCCGGTAAATCACAGGCGGGCCTGTGTCGTGATCTCTGTAGACTTACGTTCTCCTGAGAGCAGCTCTGCCTTCGCAGAGAGACGTTACTCAGAGGTCTTACAAATAACAAAACACATGTTCTTTGCAGAGATGAGCACAGTCTGGTAGCCACGGTCACGGGTTCCTAGTGATACTGGGTTACGTAGTGTCCCCCCAAATTCATACCTGCCTTGAACTGCAGACCATTCCTGTATGGAAATAGGGTCTATGCAGATGTGCCTAGTTAAGGAGAGGGCCCACTGAATTAGGGCGGGCCTTAAACCCAATGGTTGGGGTCCTCAAAAGAAGAGGAGAGAACTCAGACACCGAGAAGAGGGTGGAGGAGAGACTGGAGTGATGCTGAGCCAAAACATGGCCCTGCTGGCATCTCGATTTTGGACATATAGCTTCCAGGGCTGTGAGGATAAATAATAAAGGGGTTTTTTTAATTGATTTTTAGAGAGAGAGGAAGGGAGAGGGAAAGAGAGAGAGAGAAACATAAGTGTGAGAGAGAAACTTTGATCGACTGCCTCCCCTGCACACGCTCACCGGGGATCAAACACACAGCCCGGCCATGGGCCCTGACCGGGAATCAAACCGGCACCTTTTGGTGCTCAGAGCGATGCCCAACCAGCTGAGCCACACCAGCCACAGCAGTAAGAGGGGTTTTAAGCCGCCAGGTTTGTGGTGCTTTGTCACGGCAGTCCTCGGAATCCGGCCCACTGGTCCGGCCACATCGACGGCAGTTGCCTGTCCCTCTGCACAGGGACCTGCCTCCAAGTGCAGCAAGCTCGACTCTCACTGCATTTAATTTGTAAAGTGATCCATGTTGGAGTGGGGATGGCAGTGCCCCTGCAGAGGGGACCCAGGGGACCGTGTTCCCCCTGCAGAGAGGGAGCATCCGATTCTCTGCTGCTCCCCTCGGGGCCGGACATCCTCTCCGTCCTGGGGTGGCTGTGGGAAAGGGAAATCTGTCACAGGTAAAATACGGCTTTGTGCTCCCACACATCCACGTAGAGTGTCCGCGCCCTCTGCTGCTGTGGTCGTTGGGAGTTCCCGGGTGAGTTAGGATCACCCTCCCTGTAGAGCCTTTGTTTCAAGCTAACCTCCATTATCTGGGGGACACTACAAAACCTCTACTCAATGAGTGAAATCTTTGTGACAATTCAAAACCAGCTTGTCTTAAAGCTAGGAAGGTGGGTCGTGAATAAGTGATTGCTCAGAACATCCGGAGAGCCTGTCCTCAACTTCGTGCCAAAAGCAATGCCATCCTGTGGGCCAGGCCTCCAGCAGGACTCCAGGGCGAGCCACCACCCAGCGGCATCTTTCTGCGGGAGGGAGCAGGGCGGTTGTCTCTGTAGTGTCCTCAGCTTTAAGGAGACTTTAAAGCCGCCTGTAAATGTCCTGCGGCTGCCATCAGGCTGTTTCTAACGTGAGGACAGCATGTTGACCAGTTGTCCTGAGGACAGACGCTGCACTCGGTCTTTATTTTCTTTGCTTTAGTTTTCTCTATCTTAACATTTTTTCTACAATGGACATATCTTTAATAAGAAAATCATCTGCTTCTGTCTGGCAGAAGTCTGGCTGGAGCTGGGACAGCCATGGGGTGGGGCTGCAGGTCGGGCGGCCTGTGGCTGCGTCCGGCGGGGCTTCCCTTCCCGCCTTTCGCTCGCCTTCCCGGGACCCTGGGCTCTGGCGGGAACATCCCCCTGCTTCCCGAGACAGCTGAGCGTGAGCAGAGGGCGCCGTGGGAGCCGGGGCATCTGGGGGACATGGCTCGTGCAGCACCTGTGGATTCATCTTTGGTTGTGATTTCAGAGCCTCACAGCAGTGCCCTGCGCCAGCCTCTCACTTGACGACTCCCAGCTGCTGCTGCGGCCAGCCCGTCGCCTGCCCAGCCTGTCCCCTGCCCAGGCCTGTCACCGTGCGCCTCTCAGCAGGTAAGGAAGTCGCGAGTCCAGGCTAAGAGCCGCTCTCTGGAGAGCAGGTGTCTTTCCAGCAGTGACCTGTGGGCCTGGGGTGGGGCCAGTGTCAGGACCCTTCACCTGTAGCCAGGTGCTCCCACATCACCTTCTTCTGGCAATTGTCATTGTCCTCCCCCCAGCCCCCCTCCATAACAGATGGGGGCCCTTATGAAGCCAGTTTCACAAATTACCCACCGCCTCACACGTCCCTGTGTGAGTGGATGTGCCCCTGCTGGGAGGGGAGGGGAACCAAGCCACCTGGGGGGGGGCGGCGCAGCGAAGGGCCTCGGCCGGAAACCAGGCTCTGTGCCCCCTGAAGAGAACAGCTAGCCAGCACCCACCCTCCCTCCCGTCTAGGCTGCTTGGTCCCTCCGGGGAGGGGAGTCTGCTCACTGGCAGCAGCTGCCCCTCAGGCGTCGCCCAGGGAGACGGGGGCCACTCTACCACATGAGCCTCATCAGCGGCTCAGTTCTCGACACTGTCCCTGGCCACATCAGCTCAGCACTGGGGCCAGCCCCCTGCAGGCCACCTGACTGTTTACTGAGTCGTGCACAAGGCGCAGCCTCAGAGCCCCTGGGGACCCGTCTGTGTGGGTGTGAGCAGAAGGAGCTGTCAACCACAGTGGTGGCAGAGCCCGTCCCCGAGCAGTCAGCTCGTCTCTTCTGCCTCGGCTTCTAAAACCCGCGAGTCAGGTCAGTGGTCCTGCGGCAGCCAGGGCGCACGGTCAGCTCCGTTCCATCTCCACTTGGTCCCCACTTCCATCTTCCTCTTGGGTCAAGGGGAGTGTAGTATCACATGCACATATGGAGAAAGACATTCATCAGTTCACAGAGGCGTGTGGCATCTGGATGGCACCAGAGGACAGGGGGTTATCCATGTGGAACTAAGGTGCCTGGCCAGGTGGTCAGGGGCTCAGGAACTTCCCCAGGGGCCACATCTTGAGCTCCAGTTGGCAAATCCATGTCCTCCTGCCTCACCAGCTATCTCACTGGGTGACCCTGCCTACCCCAGGGGACAGGGGGCGTCCCTGCCACCTCACTCCCCAGTCGAGCAAGGTTGGCCTCACTGGGAGAGGGGCTGTCCCGGGAGAGCAGGGTGGACCGAGTGTGGCGGTAACCTCCTGCGCTGGCCCGAAGGCCCTGCTGGGCGAGGGGGGTGACCAGGTGGGGAGCAGCTCCAGGGAAAAGCTTCCACTCGAGAGCTTGGTGGACTTCAGCTACTCAGCCTCCCTGAGCCTGTTTCCAGACGTGAACAGTAAGGGGATTGGGCCTGGACCTCCGAGTTCCCATCCGGTTGTAACATGGGAGACTCGGAGCCCAGCTGCTCAGAGTGTGGGCTGTGGACCAGCAGCAACAGGGCCAGTTAAAAATGCAGACTTGGGACCAGACCAAGCCCTCTCGACCGGGACTGGCATGTCATCAGGGTCCCCAGGGGTTCATCAGGCCTGATTTTACACGTCTCGCAGGTACCTGAGACGCCTTGTGAGGTGATTTCGTGAAGGATGGGACAGGAAAGTGGAAACATCCTAGCCACAGGGTCTCCCCCTCTGGTACCTGCCAGAGTCACCGAGAGGCTGAATTACAGGTGCCAGGTCTGTGGTCACAGGCTGGGTCCCAGCTTGTGTGCCATGATAAACCTATGTGGAGAGAGAGTGTGAACACATTTGAGAAACCTGCCACGTGGAGAGAGCGTGAACATGCACAGGGCACAGTGTCGGCCACAGAGTGGCGTCTGTAAGTGGGGTCTGTGCTGAGGGCAGCAAGCAGAGGGGTGAGGGGGGGCAGGCCTTGCCCCTCTACTGGGAACCTGCCCCCGTTGATGTTCCCTCCCCACGGTTAGTAACTTAGAAGCCGGGTCAGGGGCTCTCTGGGTGGCGAGCGGGTATGCAGGTGCCCGAAACAGCTTCTCTCCAACAGGCACAGGGCGGAGACGGGGTGGGGTCAGGGCCCGCCGGCGCCCTTGGGCCTGGCTCTGGCGAGGCTGTTCCCGCTGGCGACAGTTCCTCACACACCCACACTCTGACGGTCACTCTCTCACCTGCATTCCCTCGCTCGCCCTCGCACGTGGCCATGCGCACCCCCACCTTCCCTCGCAGGGACGCCCGTACACCCCACTGCCCTGTCACACACACTCCCACGCCCTCCCGCTTGTGCACATTCATGTCTGCACTCCCGTGCTGTCAGCCCCCTTCTCACACACACTCGCACCCCACGCCCTCACATAGTGCGGAGCCCCCCCCCCCCGCCCTTCCCGGGGTCTGTCTGTCCTTCACTCCTGGTCCGGGCTCAGCTTCCTTCCCAGCCATCCCGGTGGCCTCTGACTCCCCAGCGCCTGAAAGCCTGAGTCAGTGATGGGGGAAGAGAAGGGCTGGTGCTGGACTCGGGGGGAGGACCATGATCTGAGGCAGTGATTTTAGGGTCCTTTCCACTTGCATCAGGCTTGGGGGGGAGACAGAACGAGATTGTGTCTCCATCCTTTTGCGTGGACACACGGGGTCTCAGACACACAACACACATCCGCAGAGGACAGCCCCCCAGGCACGTGGACACAGGGACACACAGACCTGGACACACAAGCACATTTCTGTTAAGTGGGGGGTGGGTTGGTGGCTGCTCCCCTGGATTTCAAACCCCCACCTCCTCAGGATTCTCCTCTTCTTGTTGAGTAAAAGTCCCAGCCAGGACGGGAAACACACCAGTTAAGCTCTGACTTGGGTGGCTGATCTGTGTCTTATAATAATAAACTTTTATGTTTTTAAAAATTGCCTATGGACAGATGAAGCTGCCATCAAGCCTTCCCTGGGCCAGATAATTGGCAAGTGGGGAACAAGCCCACAGTATGCGGCCTGCACACCAAGACACTGCCCGAGGCTCCGCACACCTCCCTGTGCACCATCGGAAGTCATTGTCACCTATGTGACCGTCCCCAGCTCCCAGGCCAGGATGGCTAGGCCTCCTCTGAGCACTTGCCCATTAGACGGGCATGTGCCTTCTTGTGGGTCAGTTAGTGTTAGTCATGGGGCATCATTACATTCTTGTCGAGTTCTTCCCTCTCCTAAAGAAGCAGATCTGTGTATGTGTGCATGCATGTGTGTATCTGTGTGTGCAGGGTGTGTGTGCATGTGCTTGTGCCTGTGTGTGCTTGTGTGTGGAGGTGAGTGTGTGCATGTGCTTGTGTGGAGGTGTGTGTGCATATGCTTGTGTGTGTGCACACATGTGTGTGCGTGCATGTGTGTGTGCATGCATTTGTGTGCATGTGCTTTTATATGTGTGAATATGTGTGCATGTGCACACGTGTGTGTGTGTGAATGCACACATGCTGTAGTTAAAAAAAACAAACTCCCAACATAAAGCCTGTAAGCTTTTGGAATGATAGCAAATTTTAAATTAGTAATAAAGCACTTTCGTTCATGGAAAACGTGTGTTCAGAGCTATAGATCGCTGGTGAGGCCACGTGAGACTGTGGGCAGGACCTGAGCTTGGCTTCCAGGCTGTGAGTCTGGCTTCTGGGTCCACAAATTTTGGCTTAATTTCTTTGAGTTTTGCATTTTCTTTACTGATAAAACGTAATATGTTTTGCCAGCTTCGTGGGCTGCTAAAGGAGTGAACGACTTATCAGTAAGAAATCACATACAAACGACAAGGCAGTACTTACAGTCATGGGGGCAGCTAAGTGACAGGGACCGTCACAGACAGGCTGAGACTCTTTCCAAACAAACGCATGGTCACTGCAGTGGGTCACTCCTTTTCTCACCCAGCACCGTGTCTCCCAGCCACTCCAGCCGGGCGCACAGCGGGTGGCCGATGGGGACGCCGAGGAGGCTGTCTCGCCTTTGGGAAAGCGGCACCTGCAGCCCTTTCTGTTCGGCTTTCAGGGCTGCGGGATGAAGGAGGGCATGTCCAGCAACAGCACCACCAGCATCTCGCAGGCCCGCAAGGCCGTGGAGCAGCTCAAGATGGAAGCCTGCATGGACAGGGTGAAGGTAGGCACCCGGCGCCGCCCCCGCCCACCCGCCTGCTGCAGCCCCTCATGCCCACCGGCCAGGAGGGTGGCACCGCACCCAGCAGGGCAGCCAGCCAGGCTCGGCAGCTGGGACACGCACCACCGAGTGCTGCGTAGCGTTCCGAGCGTGCCCGCGGCGCGGGTGCCCCGTGTGCGGGAGCTCCGTGACGCGCGCGGGGACTCGGCGGTGAGCCTGGAGGCAGGCCCAGCCCTCCCAGCCCTGGTCAGCGTGGCCGTCATGCCAGCGAGCGGCCGGCGCTCCGGGTGAGGCAGCGGTCAGTTCCCTCCCAGCCCCGGGAGCTGAGGGCAGGCAGCCCCGGTGCTGTGACGGGTGCTTCGGGAGGCGAGCTCTGAGCCACGCGCTGTGTGTCAGATGGCCCTTCGGGGAAAGTGCTGGAGGCCCAGCCACCTCCCGCGGTGCTCACCTCCCTGTGGGCGGAGGTCCCTTCCCCTGGGAAGGCTGAAGTGCGGTGAAGCCTCCCCTTCTCTAGATGCCCCTTGGAGGCAGACAGGAGGCTCTGAATGCTGCTCAGGCCCATTGACTGTAATGGGGTTGGAGCCCGTCACCTGCAGACCCAAGGCCACTGTTTCTGCGGTCTGTAGACACAACACCGGGGGCTCACCGGGCACCTGGGACTCAGGAAAGGCAGAATTCCCGGGGCGGCGGGCGACGCCTGGAGCCTCTGTGCAGAACGAGCAGTTCCTCCTGGAGACCCCTCACCGAGACCTCCCCTCACGCTCCAGCTACAGCCAGAGAGCAGCTCCTGCTGCCATCGATGGCCACTCCCTTCCCCGGGGCCTTCGGGGGCACACTAACCCAGAGGCGGGAGACACACACACAGTGACAGGCCCGGGAGGAGTCCAGAAGGGACACTCGCGGTGCAGCGGTCACCTGTCCTCCAGAGCTGCTTCGCTATTCCAGACAGAACCCCCTCGTCAAGCACGAGCTCCCCGGCCCCGGGCCTCTGCTGTACCTTCTGTCTCTCTGACTTCGCCTGTCCTAGGTCCCGTGTTCATGTGAGCGGGATCACACAGGGTTTGACCTTTGGTCACTGGCTTGTCTCACTGAGCATAATGTCCTCGAGGTTCCTCCCCGGTGCAGCAGGGGCCAGGATTTCCTTCCTTGTGGCTGAACAATGTCCCATTGTGGGGACGGCCACATTTCACGCCTCTGTTCACCTGCCGATGGACACTGGCTTGTTCTGCCTTCTCGCTGTTGTGAGTGGTGCTGCGTGAACATGGGTGTGCAAGTGCTTGGGCCCCTGCTTCCCATCCTCTGGGGTGCGGCCAGCACTGGGACTGCTGGATCACATGGGAGGTCTACGCTCAACTTTTTGAGGACCCGCCGTGCTGGTTCCCATAGAGGCCACGGCATTTTATTTCCCCGCAGACACAGATGCGCAAGGGTCTGTTTCTCCACATCTGCACCAACAGGTGTTATTTTCCGTTTGGTTGTTTTATATTATAGTCGTCCTAGTGGGTGTGACGCTCACATATGGTATTAGACACTAGACGCCCTTCGCTTCAGGGCTGTAGAAGGAAGGAGGGAGGGAAGGAAGGAGGGAGGGAGGGATGGGTGGAGGGAGGGAGGGAGGGAGTTCACAGCTCATCAGGATGAAAGGGAGATATGTTAACGTGGGGAGAGAGGAAAAAGGTCATTGCATTAAGCACTTGTTTGGGTTGCAAAGGTAATAAAAAGGAACTGTGAACTCAGAGAGGTCTGGGCAGTTGGTGAAGGGAAAATGTAGCCAAAACACCCACTATCATCCTGAGGTCCTGTTTGTGTCCCCAAAACGTCATTTGCACAAAAGCACGTGGGCCGATGTAGACTTTGTTCCGGATTCTGTTGGGCGTAGAAGGGAGGGAGCCTTTGTAGCACGTGGCCCACAGCCAGCTCAGGAACCCCCCCCCCACACACACACACACACACGGCCTCTGCGCCCTTTGCGCCCCCACCCTCATCCATTTAATGTCCGAGTACCTCCCCCGCTCAGCCCTCTCCCCAGGGCCCACCTGCTCCCCCAGCAAACACAGGAAGCTCTTCAGGGCCTTTCCCAGCAAAGGTGGTGCCCCTCTGAGAACCAGCATCAGCTGCTAAAAAATATAGATGTTCTCAGTGTTATCATCAGCACAGGGAAGGTTCGACATAGAGCCTGTATGGCTTCCCTAAAGCAAAAGCTTAGAAAATAATACTCAGGACCCTAAAAAGGAATGGAAAAGAAAAGGAAAGGGGAACTGCTCTAGCCCTTAGGGAAAGAATACCTACAGCTTTACTCTCTCACTGTTAGGGACTCATGCCATGTGCAGTCCTATCAGGAAAGCACACATGTGACATCCATCAACAAATAGGGAGAATTTGTCGAGCAATCATGGCAGCTACAAGCTGAGCAGCGCAGGAGGCTCAAGTGGAGAAGACGAGCTCCAGAGGCGGCCTGTGCAGCCCGAGAGGAGCTGGGCTGCAGAGAAGTGTCCCGAGGGGGAGGCACGGAGGTGGGAGCAGGACACGGGCTCCAGCAGGGCCTCCGGAGCCGTCTCTCGCACTTGGAACCCTTTAGGAAGCCTGCTTCTCCTGCCCGGAGGAAAGGGGAATCGCTGACGTTGGGCCATCCCACGTGAGCTCTGGGCACGGACAGACACCTTCAGGAAACCAGTAGCTCTCAGCCAGTGACCTGGAAACAGCTGCCAGACTTGCCAGGGAGAACTGGCCGGGCGACATCACGGAGCCCTCTCGTTTGCCCTCTTGCCTGCCCACGGCTGGACCACTCAAACATCTGTGGATGTGCCAGCAATCTGTAAAGGGGCTGCCACTAGGCTGAGATGGTGTCGGCACAGGCTTTATTGGCTGATTGTTGACTGATAATCGAGCGGTCCTGTATCAGCCCGAGTTCTGTAGACTCCTAAGATCGGGGGCCGGGAAAGAGAGCCGGGGGTGCGTGTGCTGAAGGTGAAGGCCCGGGGCCTGCAGAAGTGGGCACTGAGAAGGGAACTGCTGCCGACAGGCAGTCACACAAAGAAAAGATGCGACGTCATGGGAATTATGCCAGGTCACACTCCTCCGTAAAAGTTAAGAAGAATTTGGAGGAAACAATTTGAAAAAGGGAAATAGCTTCAGGAAAAAAGGGATATTCCATTTCCTCTTCCACACTGAGGTTTTATAATTCGGTGCTTCCAGGAAAAGAGAATACGTGGTCCAAAAGCACTTTAGACGGGAAACACACAGACACGGGTGTTGAGTTTCTAGGTGCTCAGGATATATCTCCCATAGACTCGCCTTTCTCTGTTTAGATGTTTTTCAAACCACAGACATGAGTTTGACGCACATGTAAGCTGGCAGCATGCTCAACGCTCCGCAGAGAAGGCGGCAGAAACCCAGCAGCTTGCAGGGGGCTGCGGGCGTAGGTGCCCTTCCCCGGGCTCTGACTCTTGTTTGAGAATGCTCTTTCTCTGTTCCTAAAAAACGGCACTTCATTTACTGCTTTAATCCTTGCCCGAGGATGTTTTTTCCATTGCTTTTCAGAGAGTGGGAAGGGGGAGAGAGAGAGAGAGAGAAACATCGATGTGAGAGAGACACTGATTGGGTGCCTCCCGCGCACACCCCAGCCGGGGCCCAGGATCGAGCCTGCAGCCGAGGTGCATGCCCTTGGCTGGAATCAAACCCAGGACCCTTCAGTCTGAGGCCGACATTCTAACCACTGAGCCAAACCAGTCAGGGCAAAATGGCACTTATTTTAGAAAATTTTAGAAAACATAGAAAAGTATAAAGAAGAAAATCTAAATGATCTGTAACCAGTACGTTTTCATGTTTGCCATCTAGCTGTTTACATACTTTTCTTTTTATAAAGTTGTGGGTATAATGCACATTTATTACTTTTTGTAAACTGATTTATCATTGAGCAGTATTTTGTGATTACATATCCAGGTCCATAAATACTGTCCTGAAATGTCATTTTTAAATATCTCTTTACTCCATCATCTGAGGTACAATAATTTATTTAACCTGGTCTTCTATCCTTGGACATTTTCATTATTTCCAATTTTTCAGTATTATTATTATTATTATTATTTTAAATATATCTTTATTGATTTCAGAGAGAGGAAGGAAGAGGGAGAGAGAGATAGAAACATCAATGATGAGAGAGTCATTGATCGGCTGTCTCCCACACGCCCCCACTGGGGACTGAGCCCGCAATCCGGACATGTGCCTGACTGGGAATTGAACCTCTATCTCCTGGATCATAAGTCAGTGCTCAACCACTGAGCCACGCTAGCTGGGTTCAGTATTATTTTTTTTTAAGACGCTACAGCGAACACACTGGTAGATACAACTTGCACATGTCCAATTGTTCCTTTAGGATAAATTCCTACAATGAAAATTGCTTGGCCAAAGGCTATATTACATTCTGAAGTATTTGAATCAGTATCAGATTTCTCTATGAAAAGTGATTCCAGCTTATACTCTACTCAGCAATATGAGGTGTCTGTTCCCAAACTGTTCCCAATGCCCTTCTCTAAGCCATACCAATTTGATTGATAATAGATAATAATAATAGTAATAGGAACAAGCAACATTTACTGAGTGCATACTACCTGCTATTCTGAAAAATTTATATTAAATTTGTTCAATCCTCATAACAGTTCTCTGAGTAAGTGCTACTAACATTCCCACTTTGTAGAGAAGGATACTGGAGTTTGTCGAGATTAAGTAACTTGCCCAAGATCAGGCAGCTAAAAAGTGGTGGTAGCACAGGGATGGGAAGTCTGGCTCCGGAGACTTCACTCGTGACCTTTGTGCCACACCTTTTCTTGATTGTTGTACCCCATTATTTTAACATGTATTTCAGTGACTCTTATTGTGGTTAAACTAACTTCATATGTTATATTCTTCTTTAGTGAATTGCCTGTTCCTTGCCTTGGCCCAATTTTCTACTGTGATACTTACCATTTTCTTATTGATTAGTAAGAGTTTCTTGCATATTATAGGTTACACATAGTTTTCTGCATGGAAGGAAACCATAAACTAGAAAACAAAAGAGATTGTAAAAATAAAAAAAGCAAAAATAAAACAACAGGCCCGGCCGGGCGTGGCTCAGCGGTTAAGCGTCGACCTAGGATCCAAGCGATCAGGGTTCGATTCCTGGTCAGGGCACATGCCCGAGTTGTGGGCCAGGCAGCCAATCAATGACTCTCTCATCATTGATGTTTCTATCTCTCTCTCTCCCTCTCCTTTCCTCTCTCTGAAATCAATAAAGATATATTTAAAACATTCTTAAACAGTCAAAACTCAAGTAATCTCAGAGTGCATAACATTAAAAATACTTTAAAAAAATAAATAAAATAAAACAACAGAAGCAATACTAAATATATTTATCTTAATAATAAGTACTAAGTGGGACAACTAATTTAGACTCTCAGATTTAATTTAAAAAACAGAATATATTTTGCATTAGTCATTAACTGAAAATAAAGTGATTCAGGCTGAAAGTAATATGTAAGATTTATATGTGAAAGACTACAAAACTCAAGAGCGAAATCAAAGAAAATCTAAATAAATTAAGAGATATTCCATGTTCATGGATAAGAGGAGTCAGTATGAGTAAGGTGTCAATTTTCCCCAACTTGATCTATAGATTCAACACAATCCCAGTCAAAACCCCAGCAAGTTATATTGTTGGTATTGACAAACTGATTCTTAAGTTTATATGGAGAGGCCAAGAAACCCACAGTAGCCAACACAGTATTAAAGAAGACAAAGTTGGAAGACTGACTCTACCTGACTTCAAGACTTATTGTAAAGCTACAGTAATCAAGAAAGAGTGATGCTGGCAAAAGAGTAGACAGATCAATGGAATAGAATAGATACCCCAAATAGACCCACTAAATATAGTTAACTGATCTTTGACAAAGGGGCAAAGACAAAACAATGAAGAAAGGATAGTTTTTCAACAAATGGGACTGAAACATGTAAAAAAAAAAATGAATCTAGACACAGACATTACACTCGTCACAAAAATTAACTCAAAATAATTAACGTAAGAATTTATATGCGTATATGCATAACCTATGGACACAGATAATAGTGTGGTGAAGGCCTGGGGGGAGGTGTGCAGGGGGGAGGGGGTTAATGGGGGGGGAGGAAAGAAGACATTTGTAATACTTTCAACAATAAACATAAATTTTTAAAAAATTAACTCAAATCATAGACCTAAATGAAAAGGCAAAACTATACAACTTCTAGAAGACAACATAGGAGAAAATCTAGGTGAACTTGGGTTTAGTGATGAGTTTTTTAGATGTAACACCAAAATCACAATCCACAAAAAAAGCATTGATGATCTGGACTTTATTCAAATTAAAAACTTTTCTGTGAAAGACACTGTTCAGGGTATGAAAAGACAAGCCATAGATGGGGAGAAAATCTTTGCAAGCACATATTTGATAAAAGACTGATATCCAAAATGTACAAAGAACTTTTAAAACTCAACAATGAGAAAACAACCCCATTTAAAAAAAGGCAAAAGATCTGAACAGACACCTCACCAAAGAAGATACAGATGACAAAGAAGCATATGAAAAGATGTTTGACATCGTATATCACTAGAGAATTACAAATTAAAACAACAAGCTACCACTACACACCTAATGGGACGGCGAAAATCTAAAACTGACAACAGAGTGCTGGCAAGGATGTGCAGCAACAGGAACTCGCATTCATTGCTGGTGAGAATGCAGAATAGAACAGCCACTTTCTAAGGCTGTTTAGCAGTTTCTTACAAAGTTGAACATAGTTTTACCAATTTACATAGAACCCAATTATATCAAAAATACACAATGCAAAATATGAAGAGATGTCAGGAAAAATGGACAAGTTGGGTAACTAGTATGTGTTTCCCAGTCCTTGTTGGATAAACTAGACAAAAGGCAAGTAAGCATATATTGATAAAATTAAATTAATACATATATACAGGGATGGGCAAAAGTGGGTTTACAGTTGTAAGTACGTGAAACAGACTTTATTCTTGTATTATTATGTATTAATTATTGTGTTATTTTCCATTCGAACAACTGTAAACCCACTTTTGCCCACCCCTGAATAGTAGACCTGTGTCTTATTAATTTATCAATATGTAGTTATTTATCTTCTGTCTGATATGTATACATATGTGATACAAATATAATTTTATCCAGAAACTACCCAGAACACTTTTCTATAAGCAGCACTCATAGAACACTTCAGGACATTCTAAAAAGTAGAAACGGCACATCCACATTCTTGAACCATATGCAATGACACTAATGGTGAGGAATCAAATATAAGCCTGAGTAATGTTTTAAAATATATCTTTATTGATTTCAGAGAGAGGAAGGGAGAGGGAGAGAGAGAGAGAAACATCAATGATGAGAGAGTCATTGATCGTCTGCAGCCCGCAACCCAGGCATGTGCCCTGACCGGGAATCAAACCCTGATCACCTGGATCCTAGGTCGACGCTTAACCACTGAGCCACGCCCGGCCGGACAAGCCTGAGTAATGTTTTAAAACAATCTCTTAAACAATGAAAGTGATTTTGGAAATGCCATATATAAATGTATAAGACATAATTTTTAAAAGCACTCAAAACATAAAAGAGCCTAAAGGAAGGCTTGGGAAAAGGACAGGGACACCTTGCTCTTAAATAGGTAGAGTCCATTATGCAAAAATGTCTGTGGCCTTTAAATTAGCATATAAATTAATGCAAATCTAATCAGAATTCTATATCTGTTTTTGAAGAAAGAAAACTTTAAATTATTCTAAAATTCAATTAGATGAATAAATGAATGAGAGTATCCAGGAAGTTTATTTTTTGAGAAAACAAGTATAAGTGTTCGATGAGGAAGATGTGTAGAATTTTCTTTCCAGGTATGAAAATGTGTAAAAAGTCGTAATATTTAAAGATTTATGACACTCCTTTAGCAATAGACAGACCAGTAGAACAGAATGGGAGTCCCTAACAGACCCAAGTGTGTGGGAATCTGGACTGTGATCCGATGGCATCTCAAATCAGGGACAACAGATTGATAGTAAATGTTGCTGGGAATTGCTCCACTTTGGGAAATAAGTGAAGCTGCATACATCACTGGTTTTATCCAGATAAATTTCAGATGGGTTGTGTTCGTCTGCTCAGGCTGCCTGCACAGAATACCAGACTGTGTGGCTTAAACAATAGAAACTGATGCTCTCGCAGTTCTGGAGGCTGGAAGATGAAGGTGCCCTCAGAGTTGATGTCTGGTGAGACCCCTCCTCTTCGGCTGCAGACAGCGCCTCTCACTGCCTGTCCTTTGAGCTCACCTGAAGGAGCTTTCTGGTGCTTCTTCCTCTTATAAACATACCCAGTCCTATGGGACCAGGGCCTCACCCTTATGACCTCATTTAACCTCTATTACCCCCCAGAAGGCACTACCTTCATATCAGTCACATTGGGGGTTATGGCTTTAACATCTGAGTTTTGGGGGACACAATTCAGTTTGTACTTGGATTGAGGATTTAAATAAAACAAAGCTATAAAAGTACTAGGGAAATAGGAGCAAACATTTTATAATATGAGCTTGGAAAGGCCAAACTTACCACAAAATCCAGCTCATAAAGTAAAAGTTTGACTGCATTTAAAATTGTTTATGTGGTAAAAATTTTCCAATTAACAAAGTAAGACAAACATTTGCTACCTGAAAAACAAAGGGTTAAAGTGGGAAAAGAGCGAGATCGGGGAGATGATCATGTTCTGACAGGTCACCGGCAGAGGATTCAAAGGGCCTGGTGAAGTCCAGGGAAGGGATGTGATTAAGACGGTTAATGAGGTTAAGTTAGAAAGAACCACTCTGGTCATCTCCATACTATGGCCTGTGTCTATTAACTGGTTTGTTTGGGGCTTTTTTGCTTTTTGCTTAATCCCTAAAAGAAAATAAATAAAATTAGGGCACTTGACCCAGCCAGAAGTCCAGAGGCCGTGCGTGTAGCTGCCTTGCCGCGTGTCCGGCTGAACTCCGGGCGCCCTTCTCACACCAGCTTTGCTAGTTTCCAGTTCAGCTTAACCCTTCCCTCCTTTTCCCGTCCTTGACCTGAAATGTTCGTCCCCTCGAAATTAAACGATCCAGAGGATACTTTTCTACAGTCAAATTTAGAAATAAATTCAAAGACAAGGGGATATAAATGAACAGTTCTAGAACAGGTATCAGATAAAAGGAGAAAAACCTTTGAATTAAATCAAAGTAGAACATAAGAAGCCAAAAGGTGCATTTGGAAAAGCAAAGGGGCCCCTGCGCTTGGAGGGGGTGTGCGGTTAGGGGCGCTGCCTGGTAATTCCCGAGAGACTTCCCCTTCTGTTTCTCACACACCCTTTCACCCTTTTGGAGAGTAGTGACGTAACAACATGCCACAGCATGTGGAACAGCCCCCGTTATATCACTTAGCCACAGGCCAGCAGGTGTGGCTCTTCCCGAGTGCTGGTCTTGCCCAGGATGACCTGGCTCGTTAATGCTGAGGACAGCTCACCCAGGGACATCGTTTCCTGACCCACAGTCAGCCCCATGCTTCCTCTCTAGAGATGCCACTGGCTTTCTAGAACCCTCTAGAGCTAGAACCTACCTGTTATGTTCTTCTTTCACCTCTAAGTCCCAGAAACCTCCTGAGTGACTCACTAGCTCCTATCACTGAGTAAGCTGCTCTTGGTGAATTTGTACAGTGACAGAGCTGTTGCTTTGGAGCGGGGTGGTCAGAGTCAGATAGGACATGTGCCAGCCTGTTGAAAGGGTTTGATTACGTCAAGGTCAAGTTGGGTCTGGGTCATTCTAAACAAGGTAAGTGAGGGCTGTGCTCTTCCCATGGTGAAGGCCATGGATTAACAGCTCTTACTTGGGTTAACTTAGGAACATTAAAACTCCCTCAAGCACCCTAGATTTACCTCTCAATGTGCAATTAACTTTTCATGTGAAAAAAACACACCTTTATGCTGATTATAGTGAACAGTAGGGAATCCATTATTTTGGACACTTGACTTTAGAATTCAGAGAGGGACTCTCTGTTAGATTACTCATTTATTCACATACATCCCCACTCCCAGCTAGATGCTCTCTTGGTCGAGGACCCACTGGGTAAGCAGAAGCTTCTCCCCATACAGGCCATTTACCAACTATTGAGAATTGCCTGTATTGATCCAGCTCAACAGGAAGTTGTTGCTGGGGTCTGCTGGAAGCCATATGTCTTAGCCAGTTCATGCTGCTATAACAGAACACCACAGACTGCAGCTCAAACAACAGAAACTCTTTTCTCAGTTCTGTAGGCTGGAAGGTCAGAGATCAGGGTGTCAGCACAGTCAGGTTCTGTGTCGGATGCTCTCTTCCTCGTGTCCGGATGGCCAGCTATCTTCTTGCTGTGGCCTCACATGGCTGAAACAGCAAGAGATCCTCTCTTGTGTCTCTTCCTATAAGGGCACTAATCCCATTCATGAGGGCTCCACCCTCATGACCTAATCACCTCCAAGGCCTCCTGCACCAACACCATCACACTGGAGATTTAGACTTCAACATAGGAATTGGGGGGACACAAGCATTCAGTACATGGCATCGTAATATAGAAGTATCTAGAGGTTGCCCTGAGGAACTGTGTGTTAATCTCAAATACTTCCGAATGTTAGAGGAAGAAAAAAGAAATTTCACAAGGATTCACCATGCAGTGTTTGCTCAGAACTTAGAGGTGAGACATAGACCTGTAATGCCCTGAGGGGTCACTGGGGTGACCAGCAGAGGATTTCTTCTGTTGGGGTGAGCACCAAGTTTGACCTTGTCAGAGATACCATCACCATGGGGGTTGCAACCTGGCTGTGCTCTCAACTATAATGCTGCTTTGTTTTCTTGGGGCGGAGGGAGGACAGGAAGAGACATCAAAGATGCTTGTAATTGATTCCAAGTAGTATTGTTAAAGAAACCAGGATTGCTGAAAATTGGTGTGAGGCGCTCTGCTTAGATGCGCAGAATAAATGCAGGGCTGTCACCGCCAGAATAGCAATTATGTCATCTGCCTTGTCATGGAATGTGACTATAGTAATTGCAACATTTTCTCCCATCATTGAAGCTTGTAATTATAGTGCAACCACCGGGATTCTGTGCTAACTTGGGCTGTTTTAATCACCTCTTTTCCTCTGAAATGTAATGGTAAAACTCCACAGTTGTTCCCAGGATGCCGGTTCTTCTTTTTTTCCTTTTTTCTTTATCTTTTTAAATATTTATTGGATTTATTGGGGTGACATTAGTTAATAAAATTACATAGGTTTCAGGTATACAATTCTGTAATACATCATTTATATACTGTACTGTGTTCACCACCCCAAGTCAATCTCCTTCCATCAACATTTATCCCCCTTTACCGTCCTCTACCTGCTCCTACCCCCCTTCCCTCTGGTAACCACCATACTGTTATCTGTGTCTATGAAGTTTTATTTTTGCTTAATCCCTTCACGTTTTCACCCAGCCTCCCCAAACGCTCTCCCCTCTAATAGCTGTCAGTTTTCTGTATCTATGAATCTGTTTCTATTTTGTTTATTATGTTCATTAGATTCCACAATAAGTGAAATCGTATGGTATTTGTTTTCTCTGACTGGTTTATTTCACTCAGCATAATGCTCTCCAGGTCCATCCATGCTGTTGCAAAGGTAAGGTTTCCTTCTTTTTTATGGCCAAATAGTATTCCATGGTGTAAATGTACCACAGCTTTTTTATCCGCTGATCTACTGATGGGACTTGGGCTGTGTCCAGATCTTGGCTGTTGTAAATAACGCTGCTGTGAACATAGGGGTGCATATATTCTTTTGAATCAGTGTTTCTGGTTTCTTCTGATATATTTCCAGAAATGGAATTGCTGGGTCATAAGGCCGTTTCATCCTTAATTTTTTGAGGGAACTCCATACTGCCTTCCACAGTGGCCACAACAATCTGTATTCCCACCAATATTGTATGAGGGGTCCCTTTTCTCCACATCCTCACCAACACTTGTTGTTTGTTAATTTATTGATGATAGCCCTTCTGACAGGTGTGAGATGATATCTCATTGTGGTTTTATTTTGCATTTCTTTTTTTCTTTTTTAAAAATATATCTTTATTGATTTCAGACAGTGGAAAGGAGAGGGGGAGAGAGAGAGAGTTTAGAAACATCAATGATGAGAGAGTCATTGATCGAGCCCGCAACCCGGGCATGTGCCCTGACCAGGAATCAAACCCCGATCGCCTGGATCCTAGGCTGACGCTCAACCGCTGAGCCACGCCCGGCCTGGCTTATTTTGCATTTCTCTGAGGATTAGTGACTGTGAGCATCTTTTCACATGTCTATTGGCCATCTGTATGTCCTCTTTGGAAAAGTATCTATTCAGGTCCTTTGTTCTTTTCTTAATTGAAGTGTTTGTTTTTCTGGTGTTGAGTTTTATACGTTTTTTATAAACTTAGGATATTAACCCCTTATCAGATGTATAATTGGCCAATGCGTTCTCCCATTCTGAAATTTGTTTCTTCATTTTGTTGATGGTTTCTTTTGCTATGCAAAAACATTTTAGTTTAATGTAGTCCCATTCATTTATTATTTCTTTTGTTTTCCTTGCTCAAGAAGACATCAGAAAAAATATTGCTACAAGAAATGTCCATTTTTTACTGCCTATATTTTCTTCTAGGATCTTTATGGTTTCGAGTCTTACATTTAGGTCTTTAATCTGTTTTGAATTTATTCTTGTATATAGTGTAAGAAGGTGGTCTAGTTTCATTTTTTTGCATGTATCTGTCCAACTTTCCAAACATCATGTATTGAATTGACTATCTTTACCCCATTGTATGCCCTTGCCTCCTTTGTCAAATTGATCATAAAGACATGGGTTTATTTCTGGGCTTTCTATTCTGTTCTATTGGTCTGTATGTCTATTTTTATGCCAGTACCTGCTGTTTTGATTACTATGGCCTTGTCATATAGTTTGATTTCAGGTAGCAAGATTCCTCCAAATTTGTTCTTTCTAAAGATTGCTGAGGGTATTTGGGGTCTTCTGTGGTTCCACATAAATTTTTGGAATATTTGTTCTAGTTCTGTGAAATACTCTAATGGGATCTTCATAGGAATTGGGTTGAATCTATAGATTGCTTTGAGTACTATGGACATTTTAATGATGTTAATTTTTCCTATCCATGAACATGGAATATGCTTCCACTTATTTGTATTTTCTTCAATTTCTTTCTTCAGTGTCTTATCAAATTCCAAGTATACTTTTACATCCATGGTTAAATTTATTTCTAGGTATTTTATTTTTTAAAGCAATTGTGAATAGGATGGTCTTCTTAGTTTCCCTTTCTGATAGTTCATTACTGGTGTGTAAAAATGCAACTGATTTCTGGATACTTATTTTGTATCCAAATACTTTACTGAATTTATTTATCAATTCTAGCAGTTTTTTGGTGGAATCTTTACAGTTCTCTGTATACAGTATTATGTCATCTGCAAATAATTACAGTTTTACTTCTTCCTTTCCAGTTTGGATGCCTTTTATTTCTTCTTGTCTGATTGCTGTGGCTAGAACTTCCAGTACTATGTTGAGTAAGTGTGGTGAAAGCAGACATCTCTATCTTGTTCCTGATCTTAGGGGAAACGCTTCTAATTTTTGCCTATTGATTATGATGTTGGCTTGGGTTTCTCATATATGGCCTACATTGAGGTATGGTCCCTTATTCCTCCTTTGCTGAGAGTTTTTATTATAAATGCGTGCTGGATTTTATGAAATGCTTTTTCTGTATCTATTGATATGATCGTGTTTTTATTCTTCTTTTTGTGATGTATCACGTCTATTGATTTGTGGATATTATACCAACCGTGCATCCCCAGAATAAAGCCTACTTGATCATGGTGTGTGATCTTTTAAATGTATTGCTGGATCCAGTTTGCTAATATTTTGTTAAGGGTTTTAGCATCTATTTCATCATGGATATTGGCCTATAATTTTCTTTCTTTGCAGTGTCTTTATCTGGTTTTTGAATTAGGATAATGCTGGCCTCGTAAAATGGATGTGGGTGTCTTCCCTCTTCTTGAATATTTTGGAATAGTTTAAGAAGGATAGGTGTTAGTTCTTCTTTGAATGTTTGGTAAAATTCATCTGTGAAGCCATCAAGTCCAGGACTTTTGTTTATTAGGATTTTCTTTAATTACTGCTTCAATTTCATTATTGTAATCAGTCTATTCAGATATTCTGATTCTTCCTGATTCAGTTTTGGCAGATGGTATATTTCTAGGAATTTATCCATTTTATCCTCATTGGTTGGCATATAGTAGCTCATAGTATTTTCTTACAATCTTTGTATTTCTGTGGTGTTGGTTGTTACGTCTCTTTTATCTGATTTTATTTAGTTAGGTCCTCTCTCTTTTTTACTTGATATGTCTGGTTAAAGGTTTGTCAGTCTTGTTTATATTTTCAAAGTACCAGTTCTTGGTTTCATTGATCTTTTGTATTTTTTTAAGACTTTATTTCATTTATTTCTGCTCTGGTCCTTACTATTTCCTTTCTTCTACTCACTTTGGGCTTTGTTGTTCTCTTTCTAGTTCCTTTAAGTGAAAAATTCAATTGTTTATTGAGATTTTTCTTGTTTCTTGATATAGGCCTGTAATGCTATGAGTTCCCCTCTTAGAACTGCTTTTGCTGTGTCCCATAGATTTTGGGTTTTTGTGTTCTCATTTTCATTTGTTTCAAGGTATCTTTTTATTTCTTCCATGATCTCATTGTTAAACCATTCATTATTTAATAACATGTTATTTTGTTTGTTCTTCAGTTTTTTCTTGTGATTGGGTTCTACTTTCATGCCATTATGGTCAGAGAAGATGCTTGATATGATATCAATCTTCTTAAATTTACTGAGACTTGTTTTATATCCTAACATGTGATCTATACTAAAAAATGATCCATGTGCACTTAAAAAGAATGTGTATTCTGCTATCTGGGGTGAAATGCTCTGAAGATATCAATTAAATCTACCTGATCTACTGTGTCATTTAAGGCCCCTGGTTCCCTGTTGATTTTCTATCTGGAAGATCTATCCATTAATGTCCAAAGGGTGTTAAAATCCCCTCTATGACTATATCACTGTCAGTCTCTCCCTTTATGTCCATCAAGATTTGCTTTATATATTTAGGTGCTCCTAGGTTGAGTGCATAAATGTTTAAAAGGGTTATATTCTCTTATTGGATTGACCCCTTTGGCATTATGTAATGTCCTTTTTTGTCACTCATTATGGGCTTTGTTTTGAGGTCAATTTTGTCTTTTTCTTCAGCAGGTTAAGGAATTTTCAGCCATTATTTTTTCAAATAGGTTCTTAACTTCTTCCCCTCTCTTGTCCTTCTGGTACACCTATGATGTGGATGCTCTTATGCTTCATGTTGTTCCTAAGGTTCCTTAAACTATCCTCATTATTAAAAAACTCTTTTTTTTTTTTGATGCTCTGATTTGATGTTTTTTTTCTACCTTGTCTTCCAAATCACTGATTCAATCTCTACTTCATCCAACCTCCTGTTTATTCCTTCTAGTGTATTCTTCATTTCAGATGTTGTATTCTTAATTTCTAACTGGTTCTTTTTTATGGTGTCTGTGTGCTTTTTTATGCTTGCTATCTCTTTGTCAAACTTCTCACTAAGTTCCTTGAGCATCCTTATAACCATTCTTTTGAACTCTTTATCTGTTAAATTGCCTGCCTCCATTTCATTTAGATGTTTTTCTGGAAATTGTCTCCACATTTTGGCTGCCTCGTTGTGTTTGTTTCTGTGTATTAGGTAGATCTGCTATCACTTTCAGTCTTCATGGGGTGGCCTTAAATTGTAGATGTCCTTGGGGTCCAGTGGCACAATTTTCTTGGTCACCTGATCTGGGTGCTCCAGGAATGTCTCTTGTATGGGTTATGTGGGCCCTCCTGTTGTAATTGTGTCTTGGTTGCTATTGGCCATTTTGTGCCTGAAGTCAACCCTCAGGCTGGCTGAAGGCGAGGATTGACCCAGACCACAGTGTACAAGCTGCTGTGCAGGTTCTGACTATGTGAAGTAGAATTAACTTTAGTGGGTTTGGTGTCTGCCAAGATCTTCCGTTGGATATGCCACTTGTGAAGCTAGTTGGATCCTGTTCTGATGTTGTCTGAAGCTGCACACTGGGTGTGTTGGTCCTGGGGCCTCTTGGGAGGGACTCTGGTGCAGGCCAGTGTTAGAGATTGCCTGTGACTGTATGAAGGCTATAAAGTGATCCACAGTTGTGGCTGCCTCTGCTGGGACTGGGGTGCATGGGAAGGACCAAGCTGTGCACAAAGGCTGGCTTTTACCAGCACCGGGCCCGGGGGCAGGTCAGAAAAAGTGCCAAGGCACCCCAAGATCTACCTCTGCCTGCTTTGCATGCTAAATGCCTGATAGGCTCAGTCACTGAAAGAGCCTCTGGCAGTACTCAAGTTGCATGAAATAGGTTCTGAATGAGTCACTAGGCAGGAGCAAGTGGTGTTCACCAAATTGATGTAGGTTCAAACTCGTGCCAGTGCTGGGTATGAGGCCACTCAGCAAGTTTTCCAGGGTATACCAAGTCTAGCTGCCACTTGCAGGCATATCAGGGTCTGAGGAAGTTGTCAGGTGAGACCAGCAGGATTTATCAGGCCCAAACAGACCAAGATTTGGCCATGTGAAGGGAGGGCTCTGCACCAGTTGGGTATGTGGGGAAAAATGGCCCCCATCCTAGAGCCACACAACTCAGTCTGTCCATGATTCTGTCAGGAGCCTGCACTCAACAAGGTAGTACCTCTGGGAGTCAGAATGGTGTGGCTAATGGATCTCCCAGGAGGGGAAGGTGCTGGTCAGTCTTGAGAAAAGGTGGGAGGTATGGCCGCCACCCCAGATGCCACAACTCAGTCTGTCCTGGATTCTGCCCGGAACTTGCAGGGTAGGATGACCAGGAATCAAGAGGGTGGAGCCATCTGGAGCCCAGAAGATGGGGCTAGAGAATCTCCCATGAGGCGGAAGTACCAGTCAGATTCACAGGAAAGTGGGGGGAATGGCCTCTGCTCTAAAGCCCCACCACTTAGATACTGATACCCCCTGAGTCTGCCCAGACATCTACATCCCAATTCAGGCAGCTGATTCCTCAGCAAGTTGTGAGCACCACAGGGTGGGGTGACAGGGATTTCAGAGGTTGGGGCAATTGCTGGAGTGCTCCATAGAAAGATGGTGTCTGAAGGGTGGGAGAGGGACTCAGTATATGGATCCTGACAGCTGTCATCTCAGCTCTCTCCCAAGAGCCACAAACCAGTCTCTCCTCACATGACTTCAGTCTGCTCCACCTCCCCTCCACTGGAGCCCAGGGTGAGTGGCCACAAATGAGATTTTGTGTGTTGGCCCTTTTGGAAGGCGCCTATATCTCTAGACAGAATTCTCTTTGATTTTCACAGCCAGATGTTATGCGGGTGCCTCTTCCCAGCTCTGGTGCTCTGGGCTGATACCCCAGTGCTCCTGAGGGGGTGCCTTTGCAGCTGAGATATCCCTCTGGAACCTCAGCCTCTGCCCGTGGGAGTGGGACCAGCTCATTTCACATCTCCACCCTTCCTACCAGTCTCGATGTGGCTTTTTTTCTAAGTCCTTTGTTATAAGACGTTTATTCAGCTAGTCTTCAGTTGGTTATTAAGGTTGATGGTTCTGTATTTTAGTTGTAATTCTAGTTTGGTCCTGGGAGGAGGTGAATGTAACATCCACCTAGGCTGCTTCCATCTTGGATCTTGCAGTTCTTTTCAAATTCTGTTATAGCTCTTAACAGTTCAGTAGTAAGGAAAGGAGGCAGGGATGCTCTGGGCAATTTGTAACAGAGGACCTTAGGGAAAGCAGACTTGAGGTTTGATGAGAAAGTCTACATAGTACAGGAGTTTTAAGCTTCCAACCAGAATTAAATTTTCTCTTTGAACATGAATCATCTATTATTTTATGTTCAGAGATGACAGCTGATTTGTAGGATTCAATACTGACAAGCATCTGAACGAGTAAACTGATCGAGAAGGAAGGTGTAATTATAAATTAGCAGGTCAACTTCGGACCAGTGGATGGTGCTGGTGAAACATAAACTGAGGCACACTAAAATTTTTTTCAAGAGTTTACTTGAACACACATTGATTGGAATCAGGCAGCACAAAACCAAAGGTGGTTAGAAGTGCCCCACCAGTATGAGCTGGGGCAAGGTTTCTACAGAGAAGAAGTGGAAACAAAGCAAAGAAATTATTTTATTAGTTATAGCTTAAGTTGGTTAGCTTATTTAGGAAAGCCTAATTGGCCATTTGTGATTGGTTGTTCTAAAGTTTCACCTTCTCAGATTCCGGGAAGGGCCCTGACTCTGGTTTAGGTTTTAATCCGCTTACATGGGCAGCCAAGGCAGAGCCACCTCAGTAGCACGGCCTCCTTGTTTAAATACTTTAACAGTGTGTAAATCACAGCTAGAGGAAGTGACTTTGGCCAGGGTGTGGGGGAGGGGAAGCAGGTCCCAGCAAGGAGATTTACCTGTTAGGGTTTCCGTGGCCAGACTAAATGGAACAACCTAAGAAACTTCAGGTACAAGAGTTGTCTTCTGGTCATATGAGTTCCCAGGCAGCTTGTCTATAAGGAGAGAGTTGCTGGCCCAGCAGACAGAACATTCCAGCACTCGGCAGTTCTGGTTTCCATGATTAATTAATCAGGCAGCCACAGGAACGTAGATTCTATGGCCAGACTGCTTACCTTCAAAGTCTTACTTGATAAGTGACCTTGAGCATATTTATAACATTTGTGCCTCAGTTTCCTCATGTGAAAATTGGCTTTAAAGATGTTACTTAGAAGAGTTAAATGAGGTAATGCACACAATGATGCAACTAGCACCATGCCTGGCACGTCGAGCACTCAGCAACTGTCAGCTGCTACTTTTATTAATGGTTTTATACAGCTGTCCCTTAAACTTGTGTAACATGGATCAGCTGCAGGAGGTGGCCTGCTCCTAGCCAGAAAGTTGTGTTTTTGGGCCCAGAGCCTGGGGACCAGCCTCTAAATAAAGGGCACAGGTTTACCGAGGTAACTGCCACTGTGCAGGACTGGATGGGTCGTCAGAGGCCCCTGTCTCCTTCCCCATCATGGTTCCACACTGATGTGCAACTGTTCTTTATATAATAATGCCAACTATTGTAGTATCTTTATAACTGTTGAGTCTTCTCATCTAGATCTTCTAGAAGGCAAAAATCTTGTCCTGTTCTTTCCCCTATATCCTCTCAGTAAGTACTTCCTGGGTGAGAGAATGAGGTTTATAGAGGATTCAGAATAAACAGAGGCATGTCCAAAGAAATGAAATCGATGGGAACAGTGAAACTGGAGAGGGGATGGTGAGCAGGTAAGGCATTTCTAAATTGACCATCTGGAAGCACTTACTGGAGTCAGGGACTGAGGCCCAATAGGTCTCAGAGGACAGTGGCTCTTAGAGGAGGAAGGTGTGGGCTGACACTGCAGCCTGTTGTGTCTGCTGGCCTGGCCAGCAGCCCCCAGTTCTCAGTGGCTGCCCAGGGCGCCGCTAGATGAATCCAGTAGTCATCCTAACGTGGTAGCCATGGAGGAGGCAGGTCGAGAAGCCTGGAGTAGGGATGGGGAGGCCATGACTAAGGCCGTGGGGACAGAGCTTGGCTTTGGTTTGGAAGGTGGCAGCAAGCAGGCTGCATGCAGGGCTCAGCCTCCCGGGCTCCCCGCCCCCACACTGCTGCTCTCACTGCCATTCCAGTCCTCTTCTATGCCCGTCACAGCTGCATGGTCTCCAGGGGCACTTCCCTGCTCCCTGCAGGCTGGTCCTCCCCTGGGAGATTCCTGCGTGGGTGGCCCGTAAACCACTGCAGACTCCAAACACTCCCATCACCCACATACACTTACTTAGGATCTGAAACACTGGCCATGGTGCAATTAGGGATAAAATTGTAAACTTTTAGAGTTAAAGGGACTCTAGAGATATCTAACTCTCCTGAACTTTACAGATGAGAAAACTGAAGCTCAGAGAGGTTGAGTTACTTACCCAAGGTCACACAGCCAGCTTAGGGGCAGAGATAGAACTGGAAGCTCCCAACAAATGTAGACTTTGTCAGGGTTTAGATTGACTCATCAGTTCAACTTTTAGTGTTTTATTTGAGGGAAAAATTCATTATATATCTCTACTGCAGTTATTTGTAGGATTCTGCCCACTGCTAAAGTGGTAGGTCTGGGCTGGACATCAGAAGATTTCTGTAAAATTTTGGAAATGGGCCCATTTATAAAACCTAGAGGGACTATGTGTGGCTTGTATGTACTGAAGGCTGTACCTACATTGTTTCATTCATTTATGGAGTGTTCTTGTCACTCTGGAGAAGACTGAGACAATGCACTGCAAGGGTCTCATTGGACTGTTACCGCCACAGCCTCTGAAGCACTGGCTGGGAACAGCCTCGCCGGCAGGAGGGCTCCTGTACAGGCTGTTTACTTGCCTGGCTCGTGACACAGACCATGAGGGCAGGGAGCCGGTAACCTCATCTGCCTCTCAGCAAACACTCCTCCGCACCTGCCCTCTCCCCCTCCGCCCCTCCGCCCCTCCGCCCCTCCGCCGGGGCTCCTGGCCTTCAGCTCCGGGCTGGTTCAGTGCACGGCTGCCGTTGTCCACAGGCTTCAGATTAGCCTGGAAGGAAGACAGAGGGAGAGAGCCTTCTGGCCAGGGCAGTGGCCGTTCGAGTTAAATGCTGTGTGCCTGTACCAACCACGCGGCGTATGTGCTGTGTTCTGTATAAACTGTTTATAGCATGCATTGTACTGAGAAGGATAGAGTGTCTCTGTGATGGTCATGAGAGTGGATTACAACGAGACAGTTAATGATAATAATAAAAATCCAGTCACACTGGCTCAGCCGTGGTCAGCCCTTTGCTTTATTTGTCTAGAAATGGTTTAGCAGAGTGATCGTGGGCTGCTGGCCCGGAGCCTCCCCTCCTCTCCCTCCTGGCCCCGGTCCTGCAGGTGGTGACCTGCAGCCTGGAGCAGAGGCTCTTCCCTTGGAGGCAGATGTCAAAACTCGTCTCCTGGGGTTTGCACAAAGCCTCGCCCCAGGCTGAGCATGACCTTGCCGTTGGCCGTGCACACAGCACAGCCTGTCCTCGGGCTTGTCCACCTCCACAGGGCCACTCAGACTGGCCTAACCCTGCGCCTGTGCTGTGCCCCCACAGGTGTCCCAGGCAGCTGCGGACCTCCTGGCGTACTGTGAGGCCCACGCCCGGGAGGACCCTCTGATCGTCCCCGTGCCTGCGTCAGAAAACCCGTTCCGAGAGAAGAAGTTCTTCTGTACCATCCTCTGACTCTGGGTGAAGAGCCTCCTTCCTGGACCACCCCTGGGGACCCGCATGCGCAGCTTTAGGGAGCCCCCTCCATCCCTGCCCATCCTGCCCAGCCACGACCGTGGGGGCCGGTCTTGTCTGTCCCTTGGTGTCTTCATTGCATCAATTTCACTTTTTCTTTTCATTTTCATGTTATTTGCATTATTGGCCAAGACAGCAGACATTTTTGTAGCCAAATAACAAATGTGCCAAGTAAAAATAAGTATGGATTTAAGGGCTTAAATATTTAAACATCAGTTCCCAAGTTTAAATACATCAAGTTAACACCTTTCAGTGGATAATTTATTGAAAAACTATACCCAAGAATCCCCCATTCTCATCATTCAGCATCAGATAAGAGCATTGGACCAACTAAAATACGTGAGTAAAACTTTCATCTCCTTCCCTGGAGAAAGTTCTGGAAGGTCCCTAGTTCTGCTTTTCCACCATCCTATTAAAAAGGAAACAACCCACAGCAGTGACAGTTTTCTTAACACATGTGGCCAGGGGCCCAGGCCCTGTTTCCCACTGAGTGTCATTGACCACTCCGGAGGTGGTCCCTCTACAAGTACAGATGCGGGGGATGCTGTACATGTGACTCCAGCTGCCAAGGGTGCCATCTCCCCTCTCCAACGACACCTCTTCACACTCCCTCCTGTCCGGCTCCTTCTTGGGGCTTCGGACACGGGCGGGCGTGAGTAAAGGCCACTCTAGGCTCAACACGGCCTGGGGGTTTCACCATGGTGGCCCTGCCCCGGAGGGATGAGTCACAGGGACAGCAGATCTGGGCATTGACAAGTATTCACTTATGTAATCTTCCAACAATAAATAAATCCCATGAGCATATCTGTTTTAAAGAGAGGGAAACTGAGGCACGGGAAGATGATGTCGCTTCCCCAGGGTTATAGACAGTAAACAGGAAACCTGGGACTTGAGGGCAGGCAGCCTGGCCCCAGAGCCCTGCCTGAACCCCTGGGCTCCACTGCCCTCCAGGTCGACCTGGAGCAACCTGAGAGATTCTGTGAAGCACTGTGGCCTCAGCCTGCTCAGCAGCACCCGTCTCCCCCCTCTGCCATGAGGTGCACGCCCGGCCTGTGTTCCTGTCGTTGATGGGCGATGATACGTGGAGGCCCCAGTGGAAGGGTAGACAGCCTCTTGGTTTTCCTGACATGAACTTGCAGGCCCTTCCCAGGCAAACTCAAACCACCCTGCAGAAAGAAGACACTAACCCAGAGCAGAGAGTGCGTTGCCTAAGTTGATTCTAGTCTCTGTTTGGAAACTGCTTCTGTCCCTGGTACTGATGGGACATGGTGTGTGAGCAAGACATTGTTTCTTAAATGTTCTAACCTGCAGAATGGGGATAGTGGTGATGACACCTCCTGCGTTCTGTCGAGGACACAGAGAGGAAAGCTGTGGTTACCATTTAAAACAAATAAGTGTGCTAAATGCCGAGATGTCATATAATATAAGGAGGGATGCGTGACTGCGAAGGCGCATGGTTCAGTTGGAGGGCCGGCGTAAAATTGCCTACACAGAGGCAAATATAATTTCCAGATCGGTTAATGACTTGCCACCCTTGTAAATGGTTTTAGTGGACTTTTATCCTTTGCTGCTTTTGTTGAAACCCATTCTTAGCTTCATTAAAGCGCACGGATAATACCAGTGTTGTTAGGAAGCTGTGTGCTCAGACTATAGGAGAATTGTTTGCTCTGTGTGATAAGACGTCGGGCCCTCCTCTCTTCAGTTTATGACCAGGATCTCTTTATTCTGTGGTCCATGTCAACATCATTAACCTGATAAAACAAAGCACAACCCATAAAAGCACATCCGAGTAGCTGAGAAAGTAGGACAGCACAGAACCGGCCAGATCAGGTAAAAAAAAACAAAACATGCTTCCGTCCCTCCCCACACTTTCCCTGTTTGTCTTCAGTTTCTCTGTCTGTCCATACTCTGCCCCCCTCCCTCTCCCTCACGTTCCTTCATGAGACCTTTCGTCCTTGCACACACCTTCTCCTTCCAAACCTATGGCCTTTTGTGTGGCTTCCCCCTTCTGAAGTGTCCCTGAACTCTGCCGGCTTCTTGAAGGCAGTCAGGCCATGGGCTGTGAGATTCACAAACGTGTGGCTGGTCCCATCCCCCGCTAGCCGTCATCAGGAGGTGAGTGGCATGGGGTGCCACCGCCTGTGGTGGGCACTTGTCATTGTGTTTCCAGTTTGGCTGTCCAGCATCTGACACCCCTTCCCACAGGGAAGAATCACCCCTTACATATCAACTTAGTGGGGTGCAGTGTCCCCTGCCTCTGTGATGCTCAAGTGGGAGGTCTCCTCTGTCTCTTGGGTGAACCCCCTTTCTAGCACTGACTGGCCAGGGAGTGGCCAGTGACCCGGGGTGAACAGCTTGGACTCCCTGCTTGGGATGTGACCCTGGAGCCGATAACACAGAAGTGACAGGATGCTGAGGTTTGTTTCCTGGGAGCTGCAGTGGTCCAGGGGCAGCTGTGGCCTAGCTGAGGGCGTGTCCGGGACCGCTGTGTCCACTGGAACCAATGTCCAGGAATGACAGTCCTGAGCCGAGCATTCCTGCTCCGTTTCTCAGCCCCACTGAGCTGCCTCGGCTCCCACCCATCTTCCTAGGTTTCCTCTTCAGCTATTTGTCAGTTCTTTGAGCCTCCAAGTTCCATCCAATAAATTCCTGTTCCTCCATGAAATAGCCTGGGTTGAGTGTGCATATCGTATAAGCTAACAGCCCTGCTCCCAGGTATATTCCCAACAGAAATGTGTGCTGTGTTCACCAGAGAAATGTACTGTGTTCAGAGAAGCACTACTCATAGCAACCCCAGACTGGAAAGCACCCCCGTGCGCATGTTGAGTGGATATTCGATAGCGGCACGTTCGCACGGTGGACTTCACGCAATGAGAATGAACTAGAGGCCCGCAGCCGCACACGCCCTCCGGCGCCGGGGGCGTGGGTCGCGTGAGATGAGGCAAGCAGGTGCTGCGTGCTCCCATTTCTGTAGGTGTGAGACCCGCCCCAGCCAGCCTGTGCTGCTGCAGGCCCTCGAGGGGCCGGTGGCCAGGAGGGGTGTGGGGAGGTGGTTTTGGGGAGGTGGTTTCTTTATCGGTTTCTTGATCTGGACACACTGGGTGTGTCCAGTTTGTGAAAATTCTTAGCTGTACACATCTGATTTGTGCACTTTTCTGTATGTATGTTACACTTCAATAAAGAGTTGGTTTTTGTGGCTAGCAGTCAAGATTCCTACTGTTATTTTTTTGTCTTTTTGCACTTTGCTCAGCCTTTACTCTTCAGGTGTAACTCACCCTGGGCATTTAAGAGTGTATCTGAGCCCTGACCGGTTTGGCTCAGTGGTTAGAGTGTCGGCCGGTGGACTGAAGGGTTCCGGGTTTGATTCCAGCCAAGGGCGCTTACACTCGGTTGCAGGCTCGATCCCCAGCCTTGGTTGGGGCACATGCAGGAGGCAACCAATCAATGTGTCTCTCTCACATCGACGTTTCTCTCTCTCTCTCTCCCCCTCCCACTCTCTCTGAAAAAAATATTAACAATTGGTTGTCACTGGCCAATCAAGTCACTTGCTCACATTAACAGACTCAATCAGTAAATAAAAGAGCTGTGATTTGAACCAGGGAGCCTGACTTCAGAGCCTGTGTTCTCAACCACTAAGTAATCCTGCTTTTAGGAAGAATAATCCACGAGGGGGAAAGAGGAAAGGGGCCTGCATCTGAGCAGTAGCCACGGTCAGGAGTGGGTAAGCGCCCAACTGCTCTAACTTGAGACTTCAGTAAGGAAAGGGGAGGAAACCTGGATTGTAGAATATAACAAACCCTCAGAGGAAGAAAAATTGACAGAAATTCTCAAGTGACACCTCTTAAGTTTGAAGAGAAGCTATAGCATTTGTGTTTTGGTTTTTTAAAATATGTTTTTATTGATTTCAGAGAGAGGAAGGGGGAGAGAGAGAGATAGAAACATCGATGAGAAAGAGTCATTGATCGGCTGCCTCCAGCATGCCCCCTACTGGGGATGGAGCCCAAAACCCGGGCATGTTTCCTGATCAGGAATCAAATCGTGACCTCCAGGTTCATGGGTTGATACTCAAACACTGAGCCATGGTGGCTGAGCTGTTTCTGTTTTTAATAAAAATGCCCTGTTCCAGAGAGGGCCTTGGGTGGTGGGGCAGTTAAACTGCCTCTATTTGTGATGCCCTCCCACCTGCCTCCCATTTGGACGTCGGGGCCTGAGAGTCCGGCCTTTGCTGGAGAAGAGTCCGGCCAAGCAGAAGCAGCTGCTGAGCAAAGCACTGGGCCACGGGCATCTGCAGGCCGATGGAGATGCCCACGGGCCTGAGGCAGAGGAGCAGGGGGAGCTGCAGGTGGAAACTAGTACCCAGCACGGGGGACTTTGAGCCCAGACTCCGTGTGTGTGTTTGTGTTAAAACTCAGCAAATAAAATTGCTCTCTTGACAATTTCTAGATGACAGTACAGTATTGTTAATTACATGCACGTGGTTATACAACAGACCCAAACTTTTTTCATCTGCGTGATTCAAATTCTGTACCCCGTTCCCCTCCCCCAGCCCCTGACAATCACCATTTTGCTCTCAGTTTCTATGACTGATCGATTTGGATGCCGCGTATAAGTGGAGTTACACAGCACTTGTCCTTCTGTGGCTTACTTCACTGAGCCTGTGTCCTCAGGTTCCTCCACGTTGCAGCATGTGGCACTGTCTCCTTTTTGAGGCGGATCCCCGTCGTGTGTATCCCCCATTCTGTTTATCCATTCGTCCTCGGTGGGTGGAGAAGTAAGGCGCAGCAGGGCTGAAGCCCGGCACACTGGGTCTCGGCTGCCTGTCACTACTTCAGCCAATTAAGCAGAGACAAGGTTGAATCATATATGAGCGTTTTATTCAATTATTGACAGCAAAATGGGAGAGCAGTAAGAGTCATCCACATAAAATCTGCTCTGCCCTTCCCTTATTAGGGGGCTGGTTATATAGCAACGAGGAAGAAAGGCTGCACGCGAAGGGGAAGGGGGAGGGGGAGGGAAAGGGGGAGAGGAAGAGGGGGGATGGCTGCAGGGCCTGTGGTCCGTATGTCTCCTTCCAGGATCTTGAAGTCTGTTAACAAGGTAGTTAATTTTCAGTGGTGTTAAAACCCAGTCCAGCCAGTTTCTGGGACCTGAGAACAAATGGTCAGCATTCCTGAGGCAAACTCCTGGAGCAGGGTCAGGCTCCAGGCACAGCAACCAAATCAAAGAGCATCCTGTCCTTTGTTCTCAAAATGCATTTTCTTTTCTGAGCAATGGACCCATCCAGGCCCCGAGGTGTCTCTTATCTTTTTACAGCTCTGTTTTTCTTCTTGCAGCACATCCTCCAAGTTTCCTGGAGTCTGTAAGAAAACATCTATAGTTAGTAAGGTGAATCATCATTAAACAACTGTGGTCCTGTTCCTGTGAGGTGCCCTCCCCCCTTTCACAATCACAGTCAACAGAGCATGAGCAACATCTCTGCCCCCAATGTGGTGACCACAGTTAACAGTCCTGTGCTGCAGATTCGAAACTTGCTAAGCAAGTAGATCTTTAAAATTTTCATTAAAAGAAAAAATATCTGTAACTATCTGATGATGGATGTTACTAGACTTAACTGTGGTGATCATTTCACAATATTTACAAATATCAAATCATTATGTTGTACACCCGAAACTAATGTAATGTCGTATGTCAATTATACTTCAATTTTTACAAAGCTATCTGTTCTTACAGTAGTAATATTGCAAAAATATTTTCAAAATTGCTGGTGTAGGTCAACGTACAGAGTCCCATAAGTGGTTTAGCAGACTGAGTTAAATTTGCAGACTGAAATTATACAGTGGAAATGTCCAGTTCCTGAAGTTACCGCACAATCACCAACAGATGTGTTAAGTGTGCTTGCGATGACAGAGATAGAGATTCAGAAGTGTTGCTTATTTGACGTGGGCCATCTGTCTTCTGTCTCTCTCAAAGAATTTTCATATTCTGTTAACCTCCTCTCAGGGGGTTACAGAGACAGAAAAGAGCCTGTGGTTAAGCGCTGGAGAAAACCCTGAAGTGGCTATGTAGCTGCTCTGAATTCTTTCAAAGCCTCAGCATGGTTCCTGTTGTAACCCACCCCACCATTCTTCTAACACCCGTTAACTAATCTGTGACTGCAGATAAAGAGCCTGTTGCTGAAGAACTCTAGGAACTACCTTCAACAGAAGCAGACTCCTACCTTCCACGTTCCTTCCCACATTCCAGCTCTGGGAGATCTGCTGACAGACTGTGTGGACTCGCACAATCCCCTCAACAGAGAACTTTCAACCTTTGTTCTGTTTTTCTAGTTTCCTTCCGTCTCCCTCCTTACAAAAACCCCTGCCCAGTCCGGTAAGATGGTCTTTGCGAGGTGAGCCCGCCATCTTCTCAGGCTGCTGGCTCTCGAATAAACCTACATTCCTTCCACCAGCCCCTCTCTTTTTTAAAAAAAAAAATATATATATATATATATATGTTTTTATTGATTTCAGAGAGAGGAAGGGAGAGGGAGAGAGAGAAAGAAACATCAGTGATGAGAGAGGGACCTCAATCAGCTGCCTCCTGCATGCCCCTTGCTGGGGATCGAGCCTGAAACCCAGGATGGGCCCTGCCCAGGAATCGAACTTCGATCTCCTGGTTCATGGGTCGACGCTCAACCACTGAGCCATGCCCACCAGGCATACCTGCCCCCATCTCTTGAGTGTTGACTTTCGAGTGGCAGGCAGCCAAACCTGGGTTCGGTATCACTAGGACACTTTCTTCCCTGGACTAGTTAACACAGTAAAAACTCAGCACCATGAGCACATGAGCACCATCTGGACCCGACAACCCTAGTTCTAGGTATAAACCAGAAAGAAACTCCACTCACCTGCATGTGGCAGCAGGCATAAGGGTATGTGTAGGAAGACTCCAGTAGGGGAAAACTGAGGCACCTTAAAGAGGCAGCACAGCCCAGGGGTTAGAATGGAGTCCCTGGTACGACAGATAGTCTGGGTTTCAGTCCTGGTTTTACTACTTGCTAGCTGTGTGGCCTTGAATGGGTTACTTAGTCTCTCTCTGTGTCTCAGTGTCCTTGTCTATAAAATAGGGTGATAGTACCCCCTGTTACGAGGATACGTGAATGAGAATTTTTAAAGCACTTGGAAATGCACCTAGCAGATAATATTACATACATGTGCATCAGTGGGAAAATGCAAAAATAAATCCAATCATGTATCTCATACTAAGCAGCTAAAATGAATGAATTAGATCTACATATGTCAAGGAAGACAGGTATTAGAAATACATTGAACAAGAAGGGTAAGTTATAGAACAATATATAAAATAGGTATTTAGGTAAATTTTAAAAAGCAAAACAATACTACATTCTTTGATAGCCACGCACAGTGGAAATATAAAAACATGGGCCAGAGTATATTCCCTAAAATCACCATGTGGGGTAACTGAGAAGGGAGAAGAATTGGGGAGGGGACAGAGAATACTCCGACTGCACTTGCAGCGAAGCTGGCGTCCCCTGGGCCAGGGGCTTCCACCCTGTGCGGGGGAGCCTGGGGCTTCTTTGGAGGTGCCCCTGACTCTGGGTGCTGTACACACCTGCGTGCCACTCAAGGTGCCCTGCCCCCTGCGGCCTTAGCTGGCAGGCACTGCCTCTGAGCTGGCACTTAATCATTTGTTGAATTAAATTTCAAAACAGGAAATTTTAGCAACATGTTGAAACAATTTGAATGTCAAGACATTTATAAGCTGGTGGCACAGGGCAGTCGGTATGATAGCCCATCGGACAGTGTGAGAAAAGCTAGGAGTCAGCCGCGTTGATCGCCGAGTGGTTTTCGCCGTCACCTCCGTCTCCTGGTAGGTGTGCCACAAACGACACCAGCGCCACGCCATAGCCTTTACTTAATCAGCCCTGGGGCACGACTCACCCCAAATTATACTACAGAGTAACGATCATCCAAGCAGCATAGTATTGCCCGGGCTGGGTGGCTCAGCTGGTTGGAGAGTCGTCCCATACACCGAAGGGTCCTGGGTTCGATACCTTCTTGGGGCTCATGCAGGAGGCAGCGGGTTGATGTTTCTCTCTCATGTCGATATTTCCTTGTCTCTCCCTCTCTCTCTCCCTCCCTTCCTTTCTCTAATCTCAGGTAAGGATTTAAAAAACAACAACAAAAAACAGCATGGTATTGGCAGAACAACAGACACACAGACCAATGGAACAAAAGTGAGAACCCAGAAATAAAACCACAGGTATATGGGCATATAATTTTTTACAAAGAACCCGAAAACACACACTGGAGAAACGAAGTCTCTTCAATAAACAGTGCTGGGAGACTTGGAAAGCCACATGCAAAGGAATGAAACTAGATGACATTTGTCCCCTTGTACAAAAATTAATTCAAGATGGATCGAAGACCTAAATATAGGATCTGAAACAATAAATTACATAGAAGAAAACATAGGTACTAAACTTATGGACCTTGGTCACAGAGAACATTTTATGAATTTAACCCCAAAGGCAAGGGAAGCAAAGGCAAAAATGAATGAATGGAACCAGATCAAACTAAAAAGCTCTGCACAGCAAAAGAAACTGATGACAAAACACAAAGGCAGCCAACCAGATGGGACATAATATTTGCAAACAACAGCTCCAACAAGGGGTTAATATCCAAAACATATAAAGAACTCATACAACCCAACACCACACAGTCCAGTTAAAAAATGGGCAGAGGACCTGAACAGACACCTCTCCCAAGGAGACATACAAACAGCCAACAGATACAAGAAAAGATGTTGAGCCTCACTAGCTATTAGGGAAATACAAAAACTCCAGCAAGATACCACCTCACACCTGCTAGAGTGGCTGCTACCAAAAGACAGGCAATAACAAGTGTTGGGAGGTCGTGGAGAAAAGGAGCCCCCTTCACTGCGGGCGGGAATGTAGACTGGCACAGCCACTGTGGAAGACAGTCCGGCGGCTCCTCAAAAAATTAAGAATAGAGCTGACATATGACACAAAGATATGTGCACCTCTAGGTTCATGCAGCATTGCTCACGGTGGCCAAGACATGGAGACAAGCGAAGTGTCCTGCGATAGAGGACTGGACAGAGAAGATGGGTACATAGACACAGCGGATACTGCTCAGCCATAAGGAAAGATTAAATACTGCTATTTTCAACAGCATGGATGGACCTTGAGAATATTATGCTAAGCAAAATAAGTCAGTCGGGAAAAGCTAAGAGCCATGTGATTTCACTCATGTGGGATATAAAACTGAAACTCATGGACACAGACGACAGTGTAGTGGTTGCCAGAGGGAGGGGGTGGGGGGTGGTAAAGGGTAAAGGGGCCCAAATATATGGTGATGGAAGATGATTTGACTTTGGGTGGTGGACACACAATGCAATATATTCATGTATCATGGAAATATAGGCTTGAAACCTATATGACTCTATTAACCAATGTCACCCCAATAAATTTAATAAAATTTAAGAACTAATAAAACAAATTAAATTCAGATAATAAGAGTAATTCATTTTTTAAAAAAAGAAAGAAAGCCAGGAGAACTTCCTAGTAATAAGGGCACTTTGGGGAGTCTTACAGAGACAAGGGACACCCCTTGTTTTCTGTCAAGCCATTAGGAACCCCAGCTTTGCCAGTTCCAGACTGCCGAAGGCTCCGTCTCAGCCACCACGACCTCTGTGGGGAAGCAGGGCCCGAGTGGGGTCTCCTCCTCCAGGGCCGAGAGCACCGCCCCGAGTATTTGACATGGCTGATCTTGAGCATTGCTTTTAGCACTTTCTTTAAGCTGAAGAGGAAACAAGGGAAATAACAGAGTATGTGCTATAGTTCATTAAATTAAAAAAGGCAGAAGACTCAGCAGAGGAGTTTGGATTCTGGCCCTAATCCGAATATTGCAAAGAATACCTTTTGTCCCCCAAATTCCCTTGTAGGGAAACCTCTCTCCCTGTGTCAAGATGTACCTGGCCAATGGAGATCTGAGGTGTAAAGTTAAAAACTACTGAATTAAGGTGGTTT
This sequence comes from Miniopterus schreibersii, assembly GCF_964146895.1. NCBI lineage: Eukaryota > Metazoa > Chordata > Mammalia > Chiroptera > Miniopteridae > Miniopterus > Miniopterus schreibersii. The sequence goes on along the minus strand of NC_138123.1, from coordinate 15,236,832 downwards.
CAGTCCTCTTTGTTTATGTTGTTGTTTGGTTTGGTTTAAAGCAGCTGTTAGAATCGATTCTTTTTCTTAATCTTCGGGGTATCTTTTCCAAAGGTCTGCAGGTCTCCATGCTCATGTTCACAGGAGAGAAGAAACCAGCATTTACAGGTCTCCTTTAGTGTTCAAAACAACTCACTGCAGTTTGCCCCTAGTCTCTTTTCACAGATTAGGAATTGGAGAGGGAAGAGGTTAAGTCCTTTCCTCACTCAGGTCACGTAGCTAATAAACGCAAGTCTGGGTTTTGACCTCAGACTTGTCTGAAGGCCTGCAGAGAATATTCTAATTATGTTTTCTCTCTTACGAAGTTCTCTGGGTCTTAAATTTAAGATGTTAGATTCCGCCAAGATCGCCTGAATAATGTATGTTCTTTCACTTTACCGTTATCAACTTCTAACATTTTTTTTTATCTTTGGAAATCTCTAGTCTTATCTTTGATAACAAGTGTGAACTGAAATGGAAGCGGTAAAATTAATAGAAAACGTGCTGTATCAGGAGGAAGACAAAAGTTCATCTTTTAAAGGTAAAATGACTCAGTGTGAAAATACAACACCACGAACGTTTTATAATTGCTTAAATATTCTTTCCTCTTTGAGAGCTGATAGAGATGCTTGTTTTCTTAAAAAGGTGCCAGATAACTTTTCCAAAGTAAAATCTAAATTAAAAACAATTAAAAGGCAAAAAAAAAAAAAATACCAGCTTGTTACTGCCACCTACCGTTAGAAAATGTAATGACCTGCTAAGTACAAAGGAATGACCCAGAGCCCACCTCAGCTCCCGACAGGGTGACCGTATGTCCAGGTTGCAGAAGTCTTGACATCCCTCCAAATTAGCATTTGTCCCATCTCCTTTTTCTCTCAAAACTCTGACTTGGATGAGAAGTTCTATGGTTATGACTGGCCCCTTCCATCCACCATTTAAAAGCCAAGTTAGGCTTCCCTCCCCCACCCAAGCGCACAGACCTTCAGTCTGAGCCCTCCTCCCGGCTCCAGCCTCTTCTGTCTTCACAACCAAGCTTCTGGAGAAGGTAATCCGTGCACCTCCTCCGCCTCGCGGCTTCTCCTCCTTCCTGCTCCTCCAGACGGACTCACCTGCAACCAGGAGACACTTTTCTCTTTGCCTCAGTCCTTGGGGGCGGCTCTGATGAAGTACTGGGCTGAGTGGCTTATACAACAGACATTTATTTCCCACAGCCTGGAGGCTGGACACCTGGGATCAAGGTGCCAGCAGGGTGTTTGGCTGAGAAATGGCATGGTTTTACTTTAGTTTTAAAAAATCAGTGTCTTAGGTCAGGTTTCTGGGGCAGCGGACTCTGAAATTCAGGTTGTGGGCAGTTTTCTTGGGGACTGCTCTTGGGGACACGCCTGTGAGGAGGGAGCTGAGCTGTGCAGAGGAGGGAGCTGAGCTGTCATGCAGCACAGAGGCCATGGGCGTCTCCCTAGAGTTATCCCTCTTTGGGGGTTTTTTTTTTGGTGTGTTTTTTGTTTTGTTTATTTTTGTTTGAAATATTACAGATGTCCCTTTTTCTCCCCAATGACCCATTCTACCCCCTCCCACCCCCCACCCCCCAGTCCCACATGTTTATCCCAAGTGACGAGTCGCTGGATGGAGCTGCCCCGGGGGAGGGACCACAGCCTTGGGCCAGGCAGCACCTTCAGCCGAGAGCAATTCCCAGAAAGAGATCCAGTGAGGGAAGGGGGTCCGGGGGTGCCCCACAGCACCTCCACAGCCCGCCCCTGCACCTCTCCCGCAGACCTGGTCCACTTAGGAGGCGCCAGGCGACACTCGGCCATTCCTGCTGGCCCTCGCTGCCGCAGCTTGTCTCAAGGTGCAAATGAACGGCCGTCTCCTCTGCTGCCAGCCAGCCTGTTGCCCGGCAGCGGGGGTGGGCCTGCCCAACCCAAGCCGATCGCGGCACCCTGCCCAAACCATCGGCTCACCGCCTGCACCCGTTTCAGGGTAAGGGCCCAAAGCCTTATCGTCACTTACACCATGTCTTGCTCGGGACTCCATCTCTGACCACATCCTCTGTCACTCGCCCCCTGTCTCTCACTCTTCCCATCACCCCACCTCCTTCCCCCTCCTTGAACTCATGTTTGTAGGAATCAGCGGGATCTGTTCTCTTGCTCTCCCGGGAGAAGCCCTGAACACACAGAATCATCAACATACAAGAGCCGAGATGCTGCAGATCGAGAGGTTACGAGTTCTGTCCGGTGGTGCAAAAAGTTGTCTTCAAAGATTATCTGATAGCCACAGGTAGGCACTTAAAAGAGTTCAGCTAGTGGCTAAAAACAGAGACGTCATCATTTCAATTACTTGGCAGTGAGTGCCCTAGGCACAGATGTCAGCAGTCCTGAGACCCGGGAAAAAAAGCCTGAGTGGTTTTAAAGGTTTCCTAACTATGAACTAAAAAGAGTGAACTTTTTTGTGTAAGTGACTAGGCAAGATAGTTTCCTTGAGAAAAACATGAAGGACTAAGAGCTGCAGAGAAACATTAAAGATCAAGAATTAGAACCAAAACAATCTTTCTACAGAATCACATACACAAAACCATACACACTACACATTTTTGGCTAATTAAGAGATTTCCAAGAGCAATGTTAACTTCATTGGTTGGCAGTGAGAATCGGGCCCTGTGCTGGAAAAAGAGGACCAGTAAGAAGGGACCCTCGTGAGATGAGCAGGCCCTTGGCAGTGAGGGGCAGGGGCCTAAGGCAAGGGATCAGTAGGGGCGGTGGACCAGAGAAGCAGTTCTGTCTGATATTTAGTTTTGTTTCTTTTCTTTTTAAATTCTCACCCAAGGATATTTTTTCCATTGCTTTTCTGAGAGATGGAAGGCAGAGAGAGAGAGAGAGAGAAACATCAATATGAGAGACATATCGATTGGTTGCCTCCCGTATACACCCCGACCATGGCCGGGGATAGAGCCTGCAACCCAGGTATGTGCCTTGGCTGAAATTGAACCCAGGACCCTTCAGTCCACAGGCTGATGCTCTAACCACTAAGCCAAACCAGCCAGGGCTCACGTTCTTTTCTATGTTGCATTTTCTTAGCCTAATTCCTTGATAAAGTCTGTGAAATGCGATAGCCATGTCTTAGCTGTGATTTGGGGGAGGAAGGGAGGCACTGGTCCGTGTTTGGGGTGGAAGCAGAGGAGCAGGTGTTGTGGCCTGAAGAAGTCATACAGGTTCAGGGAGTTGACAGAGGAGATTTGAGCAGCTGTCTGGAGCAGAAGGGACAAGATACAGTCATGATGAACTTGTGGAAAAGCTAACACCCTTGGGACATTCATGGCTATATAGGGAGGGGACTGCAATTTCTGGAGGTATACAGGCTAAGGGCACAGATTGCATTCTTGGGGATTAAAAGAGAAGGTGTTTCTCCCTTTCCATCACTAGAAAATAGAGAATTTGGGAAAATTCAGGATATACATATGAGAAGAAATATCTATGCTAAAGGGCTCAAATCTGAAGGGAAAGATAAGGGTAAGATAAAGGAGGGTTCTGACATATTTTTTGTTTACATTAGTATTTCTTGAGTTTATTATAAAAAGCATGCATTAGGGTTTTTTAAAATTAAACATAAAGTTCAGGGAAAAGGTAAATAATTATGGAAAATGAATAGAAAAGGCCCTGGCTGGGTAGCTCAGTTGGTTAGAGCATCGTCTTGATACGCCAAGGTTGCGGGTTCGATCCCTGGTCAGGGCACATGCAAGAATCAACCGATGGGTAACACATCAAAATTACAACTAAACTACAGAACAGCCATCATTCAGAACTGCCTGAAATCTAGCTGAATGGAAATCCTACAACTAGGGATTTACAGAAGAAACCAGCTCGAGACTGGTAGGAGGGGGAGACACAGTCCCACATCCACGTGTGGCAGTTTAAAATCGGGAGGGTATCTCAGCTGCGGAGGTCCCCCGTGAGGAGTGAGGGGTCCCAGCCCCACATCAGGCCCCCAGCCCAGGGTTCCAGAGCAAGGAAGAGATGTCCCCATACCTCTGGCTGCAAACACCAGCGGGGATTGTGGCTGAGTGCGCGGAGGCTGGGGCAGCCCCAGGCAGCTCCTCTTACAGGGCCTGCGCTCCGACTTACTCAGACTCACACCCTCAGAGCTCCAGGGCTGGGACAGCACCTTGAAAAGAACCAGGGACATATGGGCAGGAACTAAATCACCTGGCATCAGGGTGAGAGCTGGGAAGGGGCAGCTTTATCCCAGACAAAAGTGCCGGCAGAGGCCAGTTTTCCTTTTCTAAGACCCCAACCCACCCCCCCAGAACCAGCAGGCAGAAGCCGTATCTGAGGCTCCATCGCCCTGGCCCACGCTGTTCACCCTGCCCCGTGAGTCCCTGAGGCCCCACCCCACCCAACCTACGGGCCCACCCGTAGTTTCCAGTAGCTTCTCCGTACAACTGGCCTTTCTTGCCACACACTTCATACTTTCCCCAAATCTCTCAAACCAGCAGCGTCTGGCCTCTGCTTACCCCACACCTCTTGCTAAGTGGCCCCAGGCCCCTTGCTAAGGGGTACGCAGAGGCCAGCTGACCTTGGTTTGTAGCTTGGCCACTCCTGGGCACCTCCAAGCCCAGCGCAAGTAGCAGCCAACTGCAGGTTGCTTTGTAGCTCATTCTGATGGTTGCCAGATGGGAGAGGGGTTGGGGGTGTGGGTGAAAAAGGTGAAGGGATTAAGAAGTACCAATTGGTCGTTACAGAATAGTCAGGGGATGTAAAGTACAGCACAGGGAATGTAGTTAATAATATTCTAATAACTATGGATAGTGTCAGATGCATGCAAGATTTATCAGGATGATTACTTAGTTACATAGTGTCTAATCACTGGGGTGTACACCTGAAACTAATATAATATTGTATGTCAACTGTAATTAAAATTTTTTAAAAATTATTTTAAAAACAGGTAATTGACCAAATAATGTATATAAGCAATGGCTAAACCTCCCTTTGGGGAGGCAGAGCTTTGAATATGAATCCTGGTCTCCTTTACCTGCTGCAAGTAAATAAAACTACCTTGCAACAAACACACACACACACACACAAAATCAACCAATGAACGCATAAATAAGTGGAACAACAAATCAATGTTTCTCTCTCCCTTCCTCTCTCTAAAAATAATTTTTTTTTTAATTTAAAAATGAGTGTAAAATTTATCAGGAATAATATATTTGTGAGAAATAAGAGTGTTGGGGGGAGAACTTCCCTCTAATGATTGTAAAACTACAATCATTACAGCACTGTGGTGCTGATATAAGGATGGATTAATGTAAAAATGTGGCTCCTAAACAAACTGTTATATGTAAACATTTTAGTAAATTAAAGTGACATCATAAAGTAACAGGGAAACAATGTTCAGGGACAATAGATACAATAGATAGCTATATGGAAAAATAAATAAATCTATTTAGGAGATCCTCACATTACACCATATTCCAAAATAAATTCCAGATGGATTGAAAGTTAAATCAAGCAAATAAGAATAGTGGTCAGAAACACCCTAAAATATGGAAAAAGATAAAATATCGATGATTTGAATTCACAAAGATTTTAAATGTTTTTGTGTTCAAAAAGTCATAAAATGAAAAGGCAGGAAAACTGAGGAAAATATTTTAACAAATATAATATAAAGGATTAATATCCCTAATATATAAAGAGCTCATACAAATGGATAAAGGGGAAAATATACAGATAATTTACAGGGGAAGCAATAGAAACAGCTAATAAATATAAAAATATTCAGTCTCACCCTGGCCAGCGTGCTCAGTGGTTGCTGGTTTGATTCTGGTCAAAGGCACGTACCTGGGTTGCAGGTTCCATCCCGGGCGCCTGCAGTAGGCAAACAATCAATGTTTCTTCTCACATCAATGTTTCTGTTTCTCTCTCTCTTCCTCCCTTCCTTCTACTCTTTCTAGAAATCGATGGGAAAATATCCTCAGGTGAGGATTAACAAAAAAATATTCAGTCTCATTGGAAAAATAATTTGTCCTTTGAATGAGGAAAGATTTTTTAAAAGCTAGGTTAGGTGGGATAAGATAAAACTTACTTGTTGAGGGCAGATATACATATTATTATGATGCCAGTATGAAGAAAGAAACTCAAAATAATATTTAAAAAGGAAGTCATCTGAAATGTGGGTGAAGTTTTATGCACAGAAGTGCCAATATTATTTATTATAGTGGAAAAACAGAAATACTTGTATGTTCAGTAATAAGGGACTAGGTAAGAAAATACAATGTGGGAAAAATGATCACATAATTAAAAGTTATATTTTCTAAGACTACTAATTAAATGTGAAAATGCTTCTCCTATGTTAGGTGAAAATAAATGGATATAAATCCATATGGGTGCCAATGTTTTTAAATTAAAAAACCAAAAAAATAAAAACAATATACGAATTGTATTTGGTGTGATTTAGCTTCTTCTTTATATTCTTCTATATTTTCCAAATTCCTTTTTATAATCATGTATTCGTTTTGTAGTCAGGAAAAAAAATTCTTTCCCACATAAAATCTTTCCCAAGATAAAATCCAAATTCCTTGGCATAGCCTATGACCATGATCAGGCCCTTGTCGTCTGTCCACCTCTTACCACTCCCCAGACCTAACTTTACTGAGTTCATACCAAATTGCCTGCATTTCCCTAATTGCCAAGTCATCACTATCTTGGGGTTATTTGTTTTTCGTTATTTATTTATTTTTGCGTAAGCTGCTCTGGAGTGCCCTTCTCACCCTCTGGCCTTTTTTTTTTTTAAATCCTCACCCGAGGATATTTTTCCCCATTGCTTTTCAAAGAGAGTGAAAGGGAGAGAGAAACATTGATGTGAGAGACAGGTTGGTCGGTTGCCTCCTGCATGCACCCTGACCGGGCCAGGGATCAGGCCTGCAACCGAGACACGTGCCTTTGGCAGGAATGGAACCTGGGGCCCTTCAGTCAGGCTGAGGCTCTAACTGCTGAGCCAAACTGGCCAGGGCGCCCTCTGGGCTTCTTAATTGGCCTCTTTGATTTTAATCCCCAGCCTTGTTTTCAAGGGATGGCCTCCTCTGGGGCACTTTGGGGTGGGTCAGAAACCTCTACTTTTTGGTGCCGTAACACTGATTCCTCTCTCATAGCACTTTACACCGAATGGTACTCAGGGGGACCAGCCGTCCTGGTTTGCCTCTCCCTAATTCTAACTCTCTGTTAAGTTGGTACGAGTGTCTTGATTCTGCAGACTGTATCATCTCTGGGTTTATTAAGTTTCTTTTTCCCATGATACGTATTGTCTCTCCTATGATTTTTAACAACCCTTAGTCTTGGGTTTACTAGGGTACAGGTGACAACATGTAAATGGAAGGAAGGGTCACTGGTCCTATGAATAGGTGATACTGGTGGCTACCCCTGTGGTGAGATCTGAAGATGCTAGTTATTCACGATGAGTTCTGTTTTAGGCCTGTCGGAGTGCCAGTGAAGTTTCCTCCGTAGGTTAAAGAATTTTGGTAACGGGAGGGAACATCTTGATTAGTTAATATATTAGGATGGTTTTGTTGATTCTCCTCTGTAGTGCTTATTGTAAGTTTGAACAGTTATTTAAACACTGCTATTTAATACTGCAATCTACCCCATTTCAGTCCGACATTCCCAACTCCCCTACCCTGTTGTACTTTTTATGTTTCTGTATCACTCACCATCTTCTACACGCTGGTAAAATGTATTTCTCTATTACATCTGTAGTCTATAGTCCACCCCTGCCCCATCACCACAGGACAGGGATCTTTGTTTTGTTCATTGACTTATCCCAAGTTACCTACAAAAGTGCTGTATTTGCTGAATGAATGCATCTGCCTAAGTTAGAGATTATTCCTTTTGGGGTTAACTCATTATAGTTCTTTAATCCAAAATGAAAAAATTTCAGAGTATCAAAAAAGACCTTTTACTACCTTTCTTTAGGATAAAAAGCAGGACTCCTTTAGTGACAACTAATCATTACTTTCTTGACAATTTCTTTAATTGAAGTGGAGAAAGTAGGTCAGCATAGTTCCTAAACAAAGAATTTATAACAAGAAATTTGTAAACATTCATATTCTTCCTTATTGAGACATAAACAATGACCTGGGAATGGGGCACGCAGATCTTGGTGACATTTGTGCAAGAGCCACGATGATCACCGCCTGCTAATTCCGTATTTCCTACAAGAAGGAAAAATTGTTTCCTTGTCTCCAGGATAATTAGGGGCCATGAAGAATATGTAGGGGCCCTAAAGACTCCCCAAACTGTTTAGAAACAGTAGTGTTTGCATAATATTATGCATAACTAAATTTGCATAATATACTCTGGTAGCAGGCCTCGAAGGTGACCCTAAATGATCCTGGCCTCTGGTATGAACGCCCTTGGTGGCCTCCCCCACAGTGAATCAGGGTTGATCTGTGTGACCAATAAAAATAGTGCAGAAGTGACAGTGCTGTGACTTCCAGGGACTCATCATAAAAGGCCCTGCAGCTTCCGCACTGGTCTCCAGCTCTTGGGGAAGCAAGTTGCCCTGGTGCCGGGACACTAAGCAGCTCACTGCAGAGACCTACTTAGGGAGGCCGAAGGCAGCACCCACCTGGCAGCCGGGTAGGCGAGCGACCCAGGAGACAGACCCCAGGGCCGGTCAGGCCTTCAGGTGACCGCAGCACCAGCTGACAGCGCCCTGAAACTCCGTGGGAGACCCTGAACCAGAACGTAGCTCCTGACCCACAGCAATTGAGATAATTATTATTGATGTTTTAAGAGTTTTGGAATAATTGGTTACGTAGCGATAACTAATAAACATACAAATCTCTTTATAGGAAAAAATTGATTTCTGACACAGTATCAGTTAACTTATTTTTATTTTACTAAAGTATAAACATTTAGTATAAACTCTTTAGGCTTATAACTTTTATACAACTATTAAACCAAAACAGATTTTAAAATTAAATGTAGTACAGACAATTTTAGAGAATAATCTTGCTGAAATTAAATTGCCATCCAATGAAACTATGGTACTGACAGTGCCTGAGCTCTCTCCTGGCCTCTCCAGTTACTTGAATAAATTGCCATTTTCCCCTTAAGTCTGTTTGATTGAAGTGGATTTTCTGTGGCTTTCAACCAAGACTTTTGCGAGAACTTGTGAAACTGAACAAAAAGCCACGAGCGGGCACCCATTTTCATCCTTCCCCGACGGCCTCCCCCTAACGCGCCTCAAGCCGGGCCCGCGCGCGGGGCCAGCGGGGGTCCCCCGGGGCGCGCAGCTGCTCGCGGGCAGCACCCCACCCGGGGCCCGCCCGCCCCGCCGCGCCCGCCGCAACCCGGCCCGCGGCCCTCCGCCCGGCGCGGTCCCCGAGCGCGGCCCCTCCTCCCGAGCTCCCGGAGCGCGGCGGCCGGGGCCGGTCTGCGCCGCACCCGGACCAACACTGGAAGGTTCACGGCGGACACGCGGCATCGGGCGGCTCTTCCGGCAGAAGACACACCAGCGGGACCCCGCCTCGCGCAGAAGGCAGCCCCGTGCGCGACCGGAGAGCGGAGGCACCCTCAGCGCCTTCGGCCGCCGCCTGCGCCGCGCCAACCTCCCCCGCGGGTCCGCCGCGGAGCGCGTTCCCGGCGGCCCCGCCCCCTCAGCCGTCGGGGGAGAGGGAGCGACGGAGCAGGCGTGAGAATGGATACGCATGCTCAGTGCGGCGCCTCGCGCTCGCCCCAGGGCCTCTGAGTGACGCACGCCAGAGCGTGGGCTTTTGGGAAATGTAGTTCCCGAGCCTCGGGGGTCACTGGTGCGCCGCCCTCCTGGGCCCGGAGCGGAACTTCAGCTCCCGGCTGGCAGGCGGGAGCGGGAGGAAACGCGAGGGAAGGGGCGGGGCACCCGGGAGAGGAGGAGGGCGGGGCCGGAGGGGTGAGCCTGGCGGAGGGGCGGGGCTCCAGCCGCCCAGCCGCCGCCGGCGGTCTGAGGGAGCCGGAGGCGCGGGATCGGAGAGGAACCTAGACGGCGGCGGGCGCACCTGGCGCGGTCGCGAGGGCTTTGGCCGCCCCGTTTGCAGGTTCCCTGCCCTCCGGCGGGACGCGGGAGAGCCCGGCGCGCGACGGGGGCGCGGGGTGGGGCTGGCGGGGGCGGCCAATGCGAAACTGGCTGGTGCTGCTGTGCCCGTGCGTGCTCGGGGCCGCGCTGCACCTCTGGCTGCGGCTGCGCTCCCCGCCGCCCGCGCGCGCCTCCGCCGCCCACCCCGCAGGTGAGGGCCGTGCCGCCGGGCGGGTCGCGGGCGGGCGTCGGGGGCACGGGCCGCGCCGCGGGCCCTGTCCAGCCGCGGGCGTTCAAGTCGGGCAAACTCGAGGGCGCTCCCGTCAGTGCGCGCCCCGCCGCCGTCCCCTCGCCTCTTCCTTCGCGGCGCCGAGCCGGTGCCCGCACCGCGAGCCCTGCTGCCGCCCGGGCCGGGCCGGAGCCGCCCGCCGGCCGGGAGCGGAGCCCCCGTGTCCTGCGGCCGCTGGCGGCTCGGCACCGGGTCTCTAGGTTCCGCCCCCAGCTGTCGGTCTCGCTCGGTCCGGACCGGGCTTTACTGCTGCGGGAATGTCCGCGCGCGTGTTGGAAGGTGGCTGGGCTTTGCTTTTAAGGAGCAACTTTGCTTCAGGAGTGGACCGCGTCTTGTATCTGTGAAACTGTGATGGGAGTCGGCCAAACAAGCCTGGACGCGAGCTCGGGCGGCGGCGGCGGCGCACCTGTGCGGTGGGCGCGTGGGAACGGCCGCGCGGGGGCTCGGGACCGCCCGGGGGGGGGCTGCTTCCTGCTCGCGTCCCCTCGCGGACGGGACGCCGCCCGTGGCGGGTGCCCGCTGGGGCTGGTGGGTAGTGGCTTCCACCGCCCTGAGCACTGCTTAGGGCTTCCCGGTGTTTCTTTTTTAAGGTTGTGCCCTAGGACCTTTAAAAAAAAACGCCTCGAAGGCTCTTTTAAAAATGAGGTAATCGTTTTCTTTTTTTAACTACGTGGGAATTTTTTTTTACCACTCTACCCCAAACAGCTGTTCCCTTGTCCAAAAGTTTTAAAAATTTGAATTGACTATTTGCGGTCCTGAGATGGAGCTATGCCTTAACTTGTAACAGAAAGTATAGAAACTAATTCGGCAGTCCTCAAAGCAATCTCATCGTTATAATTGGGCTTCTTTATGCTGCTAACAGCCTTTAAAATCTTTTATTATTAGACAAACCACAGGCTCTTTGAAAAGGCTGTTTGTGGCATCTGAATAAAGCACTAGTTAAACGACGTAGTGAAAGGGCAGTGTTACAGGGAATTTAACCTTTTAACAGGTTAGGACTTTTGGGCTTTGGGTTTTTGTAGACTGAGCTGAGGAAAGGGTGCCATGTATGTAATCTTTTTAACATTTGCTGGGTTTTCATTTTACAGGTGTCTTTGTTGTTTTGTATGATTAGAGAGCTGTCCTGGAATTTTCTTGCAGAGAGTCCTTAGTATATTTATGACCTTAACAGTCACTTGGGTTCTGTAAACAAGCAAAACTCCGCCTTCAAGCTTAAAATTTACTGGGTCTTCCCCTCAGTTTCTTAGTTTGAGATGTTTGTCTCCCTCCCTGAGTGTTTGGGTGATGCCCCCATGTCCCCCAGGTAGACCAGGCTGGATGACAGGAAACTGGGAGGTAGGCCCTGAAAAGGGACGGCTGAGGTGAGGACTCAGCACTAGTTATATAGATTTTACTTTAATGGATATTGTGTACCTGGTTAGAAAGTAAATTAGAGTTATTAAATCCAAATGAAACCTGACAGTCCTGATTTTCCTTATGTACTTTTGGTACTTTCAAAACTAAAAACAGTAAAAGCACCATGATTGCTGAAGTTTCCCACAACTCTCTTCCCCATTGTGTTGTCACCGTGTTTAAACTAAAATGTGGGCATTTTTGCATTTCACCCCCTAATGCCTTAAGCCTAAAGTAGGAGAGAAAACCCGATATTTTATGAAATGTTCTTCCCTTGAATTAACATTATCAGTCTTGTTTTTATTCTCTTTTTCTCTCCTGCCTCTTTGTCTCCAGTCTCATTAAGTCTGAGCAGTATTTTCTGAAAGGGAGATTTACTTTCCCTGAATATTAAAAAAGGCCCTCTGACTTGCCGTTGATTCAGCACATATTTGCGAGTCTACTGTGTCCTGTTGTGGGTGTGGAGTTAAGCAGAATCAAGATAAAGTCCTTGCCTTCATGCAGTTTACAATTTAGAAGGGAGGACAGAACATAGGAAATAATTATTAAATATCACAGGGGTAGTGATAAGTGCTGCAGCAACAACAGAAAAGCAGTGTAAGAGGTTGGAGAATGCTGTGCTGCTGTTTTAAATAGAGAGGTCGGGGGAGGCCTCTGAAGAGGTGACAGTTGAGCACGGACCTGGATGAAGTGAGTCATGTTTGCACCTGGTACTTTTCTAATGCATTGACTCACTGGTGAAGAAGTAGGTCTCCTGTGAAATCCATGGAGGTGGAGACAGCCATTGGACTAGAGCATATAGATAGATATAGGATATCTTGATTATAATATACTAGTTTGGGGTGATGCATTAGGAGGACTTTTTTAACAGTTAATTTAGAAAAATGATTTTATCAAAAAAGGCTTCTCTGTCTAGGATATTTGGAAAAAAGCATATCCATTCAACAATTGCTTAGAGGGCTATGTCTCGTGCTAGATACATAGTCCCTGCTCTCGAGGTACTCACATTCTGTCTGATTAAAACAGACATGGGGCAAGTAGAGGCCAAAGACAAATTGAGCTTGTTCTGCAGTTTTGCCTGGGGCTGGTTCATCCAAAATAATCCCTATATGCTAATCTTGTCTGTGCTTGTTTCCTTATTTAGAAAATGATGACCTCAAGGGTTTTTGTGAAGATTCAATTAATAAAACAGCCAGAACAGTGCCTGATTCCTAGTAAACACTCCATGAATTTTAGAGGGGACGGCAGAATCGTGGTGGCTGATGCCTTTGCTAGTGAGATGTGTTGAGAGGTGCTGAAATTGTCGAGGGCATGCTGGCAGTGTGCATGATGATTGTCCATATTGATAGACCTGTGATGAACTTGTATGATTTCCTCATTTTCAAGATTTTTGCCTACTTGCGATAGATGTCCTCTGAGACCATGCACATGAGATTGGCAATTTTGGTCTGAGTTTTAATAATCCTTGGGCTTATTTGGAGCAATCAGTTTTGAAGTCAGTCTCCCATAGTCTTCAGTAAGCTTTTGGATGCCCAGTTTCAGTGCAGAGCCTTGTGCATTGCCAGACTCTCAGGATGTATGATGTATAAACAAAGACAGGGTCGTTGTGTAGGGATCTTCTGTAGGGTTTTAATTCTCGACACTGGATTTTTGTTTATTGCTATATATCTGCCATCTAGAACAGTGAATATAGGAGGTGCTTAGTAATTTGAAGGAATGAATCAAGAGATTAAAACTGGGAAAGTATGAGTGAATTTGTCACAGATCTTCTGTTCACATTCCATGATAACCTTATGTTCTAAGTTTTTTTCTTATAAACCACGTTCTTTGTAGGAAAGTTAGAAATTATTTAAGAAAAAAAGGAAAAATTATCTATACCAGACAGTTTTTGAACTCACATATAATAAATGTTTGGGGGAAATTAGTATTTTTTAAAATTTTTATTGATGTATAATATACATTCAGAAAAGTGCATGTAAATGTACAATTTGATATATTTTCACAAACTGAATACACCCAATTAATCAGCACCAAATTAAAAACAAGAAAACTACCAACAGTCAGAAGCTCCCTTCCTGCTCCATCCTCTCACTGCAGAGAGTGGTAACCCTGTCTTGATCTTTAATGGCAGAGGTTTGCCTACGTTTATATTTTATGTAAGTGGAGCCATGCAGTATGTACCTAATTCTTACAGCTCACTTGTCTTACTGAATATGATGTAGAACAATATTCCGTGATATGTTTGCAACATAATTTTAATGGCTGCATAGTAGTCTACCACATAGATACACCAACCGTAATTTATGTACATAATCCTGTATTTGTACACTTACATAGTTTGCAGTTCACTTTTTTTTTAATTGAGAGAGAGAGAAACATCGATGTGAGAGAGCAACATTGATCAGCTGCCTCCCGCACTCGCCCCAACTGGGAATTGAGCCCAGCCAGCACCCCCTGGTGCTCGAGACAATGCCCCAACCAACTGAGCCACACAGTGCAGGATGCGGTGGTTCATTATCAATAAAGTGACCCTATGATGAATATAGATCTTTTAGTGAGGTCCTGATTATTTCTTTAGAATATGTTCTTAGACCTGGAATTGCTGGACAAAAAGGTTGTACAGTTCTGAGGTATTTGCTGTGTATTGACAAATTATCCTGCAGAAGACTCTGCAAAATTACATTATTACCAGCAGACAGGAGAGTAGCTATTTCCTTGAAATACTAATCATTTGGGTATCGTCACTTAAGATATTTGTCAGTGTGAATGTAGGAGAAAACTGTTATCTTACTGCTCTGATTCAAACTGTATTCCTAGTGAAATTGAACATTTTTTCCATAGGTTTGTAGGCTATTTGCATTGCTTCTATGAATTGTCATTGTCTTTTGTCACATGTTTATTTCTTAGTTTTTTCTCCTGTTTTCAGACACCAGCATCAAACTAGGTATCCTATACTTACAACATATAGCAGCAGGCAAGGAAAGTATAGAGTCAAATTTTGGAAGGGGAGGTAGGAATGTGGGCTTTCTTACACAGGTGTTTATCAAGCATTCACTTTGGGTCTTATACCATGTAACACAGTACTCACCAGTCAGTGTCAGACTGATATACATTGATGGTACGTGGTAGAAGAAACCTATTTTTTAAAATTCAGATATAATTGAAATTATATTTCAGATGTATACCATAATGATTCCACATATATGTATATTGCAAAATGATCACTACAATATGTATAATTAACATCCATTACCGTACATGGTTAAAAATTTTTTTTCTTGTGATGAGAACTTTTTAGGATTTACTCTCTTAGCAACTTTCAAATATTCAAATAATATTAATTATAGTCACCATTCATATATTACATCCTATGGCTTATTTATTTTATAACTGGAAGTTTGTACCTTTTGACCATCTTCACTCATTTTGCCCACCCCCACTCCCTGCCTCTGGCAACCACCCATATGTTCTATCACTAATACCAAGTATACAAGTTCAGTGGTTTTGTTTGTTTGTTTTAGATTCTACATATAAGTTAGATCATACTGTATTTGTCTTTCTCTGCCTGACTTATTTCACTTAGCTTAATGTCCTCAAGGTCTATCCTTGTTGTCAGATATGGCAAGTTTTCATTCTTTCTTATGCCTGAATAATATTACATTGTGTATATATAACCTATTTTCTTTATCTATTCACCCATTGATGGACACTTAGGTTATCTCTGTGTCTTGGCTATTGTAAATGAACATGAGTGCATATATCTTTTCAAGTTAGTGTTTTTATTTCCTTCAGATAAATATCCAGAAGTAAAATTGCTATTTTTTAAGTTTTTGAGGAACTGGTATGGTGGCTGCACCAATGTTTCAATCACACCAATGTTTCCCTTTTCCCACAGGCTCACCATTTGTTATTTCTTGTCTTTTGGTAATAGTTATTCTGACAGGTGTGAGGTGATAGTTCATTGTGGTTTTGATTTGCATTTCCCTCATGTCTAATGATGTTGAACATCTATCTTTTCCTATACCTGTTGGCCCTGTGTATGTCTTCTTTGGGTGTATGTCTATTCAGATCCTCTGCCCATTTTTATTTTATTTTTATTTTTGGCTTAAGCAAAGTATTTATTTCTCTCTCTTGTCCACAAAGTCTGAGATAGAAGGTACAGAAAAGACATGGGGTAAGAGGAGCTCTCTGAGCACCATGGACCAAGGCTCCTCTCTTCCTGCTTCATCATTCTGTTACTAGACAGGAACCAGGCCGAGAGCAGGTCTGCCTCTGGCTGGCCTGTGGTGTGTGGGTTCTTGACTTCATGTGGGAAAGATTTCACAGCACAAGGCCAGGTGCTTTTGAGAATACGTTTACTAAAGGAGGGGATTGTGAAACAAAGGAAGGACTTAGGGTAGAAGAAGCAACAGAAGAGAGTCTAGGCAGGGCTGCTTTGGCTCTCCAGAAATTCCAGAGGAACCCGGCCAGGCGTGGCTCAGCGGTTTAGCTTCAATCTAGGATCCAGGTGATTGGGGTTCGATTCCTGGTCAGGGCACATGCCCGGGTTGTGGGCTCAATCAATGACTCTCTCATCATTGATGTTTCTATCTCTCTCTCTCCCTCTCCTTTCCTCTCTCTGAAATCCATAAAGATATATTTTTAAAAAAATTAAGAAAAGAAATTCCAGAGGAAAGAAGTAAGCCAAGAGGTCCAAGTTGTCGGCAGAGTAGGTGGAAGCTACACTCCTGGACCAAACTTGAATTACAACTAAGTTATAGAACAATCATCCTGAATAACCAACTGAAGACTACCTGAAGAGAAATCTTATAACCAAAGATTTACAGAAGAAGCCACATCAAGACTGGTAGGAAGGGTGGAAATGTGTAAAGGGCTGGCCCCGCACCCATAGTCAGTGGCTGAGGTTCTGAAGGGATAGATCAGCTGCAAGGGTTCCGATGTGGGTCTAAATCCCAAACCAGGCTCCTGAGCCCAGAGCACCAGAGCTGGGAAGAGGAACCTACATATTATCTGGCTCTGAAAAGCAGTGGGATTTCTGCCAGGGAGGGATGTGAGCCCACTTGAGACACAGGTACCCTCTGAAAGGGCAACAAAATTTCCTATGCAGCCACTCACCCAGGGCTACAGAAGAGAGAGGGTGAAGTGGACTAGAATCAAGTGAGGAGAGAGTGGGTTTTGTGGCTCTGGGAAGAGAGCTTAGGGACAGCTGCCAGAATCTCTGTCCTAAGTCATTCTCCCATACCCAAAACTCCATCTTTTTTGAGTGGAACATTCCTCTCTGTGCAACATCAGCTGGGGGGAAGTAATTGGCCCACCATGCAGAGCTTACGCCTTGCTGAGGAGGTCAGCCAGAGGCTCTTTGAGTAACTGAGCCTAACAGGCAGATGGCAGGCGGGGCGGATCTCGGGGTGCCTTGGGACTTTTGCTGACCTGCCCCTAGGCCCAGTGATAGTAAAAGGCAGCCTTGGTGCACAACTTGGTCCTTTCCACATGCATCCAGACCCAGCAGAGGCAGCCACAAACTGTGTATTGCTTGTAGCTCCAAGCAGGTTGCAGAGGGCCAGTCACAGGCAGCTTCTGACATTGGCCTGCATTGAGTCCCTCCCAAGAGGCCTAGAACCAGCGTACCCAGACAACATCTGAGCAGGATCTAATAAGCTTCATAAGTGGCGTATCCAAAGGGAAATCTCAGCTGGCACAAAACCCTGCTGAGACTGATTCCATTCCCTGTTGTTAGCACCTGTAGAGCAGCTTGCATGCCATGGTTGGGTTGAGCCTCACAGTCAGCCAGCATAAGGGTTGATCCCACACACAAATTGGCCGATAGTAGTAAAAAATCAATTATTACAGGAGGGCCCACATGACCCACATAAGGAACATTCCTGGAGCACCCAGCTCAGGTGATCAAGGAGACTGCACCACTGGACCCCACAGGACACCTACTACATAAGGCCACCCCACAAAGACTGGGACTCACAGCAGATCTACCTAATACATAGAAACAAATACAAAGAGGCAGGCAAAATGGGGAGACAAAGAAACAGGCTGAAATGAAAGCACCGGAGAAATCTCTAGAAAAGAGCTAAATGAAATGGAGGCAAGCAATCAGATATAGAGTTAAAAAAAATGGTTGTAAGGCTGCTCAAGGAACTTAGTGAGACCTACAGTGGCATGAAAAGGGACATAGAAACCATAAAAAAGGACCAGTCAGAAATGAAGGATACAATATCTGAAATGAAGAATACACTAGAAGGAATAAGCAGGAGGTTGGATGAAGCAGAGGAACTAGTCAGTGATTTTGAAGACAAGGTAGGAAAAAACACCCAACCAGAGCAGCAAAGAGAAAAAATCCCCCCCCCACAAAAAAATGAGAGCTTAGACAACTTTTGGGACAACATGAAGTGTAACAACATCCACATCATAGGGATACCAGAAGGAGGGGAGAGCAAGATTTCCAGAATCTGTTTGAATAAATGACTGAAAACTTCCCTAACCTGGTGAAGGAGAAAGACACACAAGTCCAGTTATTACAGAGAGTCCCAAACAAGATGAATTCAAAAGAGGGCCACACCAAGAGATATCATAATTAAAATGGCAAAAATTAAGGACAAAGAGAGAATCATAAAAGCTGCAGGAGAAAGTTACCTATAAGGGAGCTCCCCCATAAGACTAACAGCTGGTTTCTCAACAGAAACATTTCAGGCCAGAAGGGACTGGCATAAAGTATTCAAAGCAATGAAAAATAAGGGCCTACCAACAAGATACTTTACCCAACAAGGCTATCATTTAAAATTGAAGAATTAAAAAGCTTCCCAAACAAGAAAAAACTAAAGGAGTTCATTACCACCAAATGAGTATTGTAAGAAATGTTAAAGAACCTTCTTTAAGAAGATGATAAATAAAAAAACAGAGGAACATAGTTTAAAGAATAAAATGGCAATAAATACCTATCCATAATCACTTTAAATGCAAATGGCTTAAATGATCCAATTAAGTTGAATGGATAAGAAAACATGACCCATCCTGTCTATAAGAGACTAACCTCAGAACGAAAGATACAGACTAAAAGTAAAGGTATGAAAAAAAAGGTATTTCATGCAAATGGAATGGGAAAAGAAAAGCTGGGGTAGCAATACTTATATCTGAGAAATGGACTAAAACAAAGGTATAGTAAGAGACAAAGAAGGACACTACCTAAGGATAAAGAGAACAATCCAACAGGAGGATGTAACCCTTGTAAAAATTTATCCACCCAACCTAGGAGCACCTAAGTATGTAAAGCGAATCTTGAACATAAAGGGAAAGATTGACAGTAATACAGTCATAGTAGGGGATTTAAACACCCTGTTGACATCAATGGATAGATCTTCCATACAGAAAATCAACAAAGAAATGGTGGCCTTAAATCACACACTAGGTTATATGGATATAATTGATATTTTCAGAGCATTTCAGCCCAAAGCAGCAAAATCTACTTTTTTCTCAAGTGCACATGGAATATTTTCTAGAATAGACCACATGTTAGGACACAAGTCTCAATAAATTTAAGAAGACTGAAATCATATCAAACATCTTCTCTGACCATAATGTTATGAAACTAGAACTCAATCACAAGACGAAAACTGAAAAACACAAAAAGAAATGGAGGCTAAATAACATGTTATTTAAACAATGAGTGAGTTAACAATGGGATCAAGGAAGAAATCATAAGAAATCTTGAAACACATGAAAATGAGAACAAAACACCCCAAAATCTATGGGACACACAAAAGCAGTCCTAAAAGGAAAATTCATAGCAATAGAGGCCTATTTCAAGAAAAAAGAAAAAGTTCAGATGAACAGTTTTAACTTGACACTTAAAGGAACTTGACAAAGAACAACAAATAAAGCCCAAAGTGAGTAGAAGGTAGGAAATAATAAAGATCAGGTCATAAATAAATGATACAGACTCTAAAAAGACAATACAAAAGATCAAAACCAAGAGCTGGTTATTTGAAAAGATAAACAAGATGGACAAACTTTTAACCAGACTCAAGAAAAAAAGAGAACCCAAATAAGTAATATCAGAAATAAAAGAGGAACAAAAATAAAATGAAAGATGCTCAACATCACTAATCATCAGAGAAATGCAAATTAAAACCACAATGAGATCACCTCACACCTGTCAGAGTGGCTGTCATCAATAAATCACACAAGTGTAGAGTATATGGAGAAAAGGGACCCTCCTGCATTACTGGTAGGAATGCAGATGGTTGTACCTACTGTGGAAGGCAGTATAGAGTTCCCTTACTTGGCCTTACGACCTAGCAATTCCACTTCTGGGAATGTATCCTAAGAAACCCAAAACACTAATTTGAAAGAATATATGCACCCCTATGTTTATTGCAGCGGTATTTACAACAGCCAAGATTTGGAAGCAGCCCAGGTGCCCATCAGTAGAGTGGATTAAAAAGGCTGTGGTACATTTATCCAGTGGAATACTACTTGACCATAAAAAAGAAGGAAATTTTATTCTTTGCCAGAGCATGGATGGACCTGGAGAGTATTATGCTAAGTGAAATAAGCCAGTCAGAAAGACAGGTACTGTATGATATCCCTCATGTGGAATCGACTAAACAAAATGAACTAACAAGCAAATAGAGAAAGAGACTCCTAGATAGAGAGCAGGTTGACAGCTGGGGGGCAGGGGGAGCAGCTGGGTTGGGGAGTGTGAAGGGATTGAGAAAAAAGGGAAAATAGTCATGGACATGGACAACAGTGTGGTGATTGCTACAAGGTGATTGCTAAGAGGGTAGGTGGACTAGGATAAAGGGGGGAATAATGGTGATGGAAGGAGACTTGACTTGGGATGGTGAACACAATACAGTGTACATACGATGTGTTGTGGAATTGTGCACCTGAAACGTATAATTTTGTTAACCAGTGTCACCCCAATAAATTCAATAAAAGGGAAAAATTTTAAGAAGGTTAGAGATGTATTATTCAAAAATATATTATTTTCTCAGTCTTAGGAAACTGTAATTAAAAAAAAAGTGAGCCAAGGCAGGGCTCCTCTCAGCTCACTGAAAAGTCAGGGAAAGCGGGCCTTGGAGACAGGTTCAGAGGGTTGGCCTCACAAGCTGCCACTGTCTGCTGCTCCCCTGGTTGCAAGTCTCGTGGGGACCCTTAGAATTTAGGAGAGAAAAGTAAAGATACACTCCTGAGAGGGAAGAGAAGGGAAGGCAGGCTCCTGAGAGGGAGAGCAAACCCTCTGCCCATTTTAAATTGAATTGTTGTGGGGTTTGTTTGTTTTTGTTTGAGTTGTATGAGTTCCTTATATTAATTTTAAATATTAACCCCTTATCAGATACATGATTTACAAATTTTCTCTCCCACTCAGTAGGTTACCTTTTCATTTGCTGTGGTTTCCTTTGCTGTGCAGAAACTTTAGTTTGGTGTAGTCCCACTTGTTTATTTTTGCTTGTGTTGCCTTTGTGTTTGGTGTCTAATACAAAAAATCATCAGCAAGGCCAATGTCAAGGAGCTTACTGCCTATGTTTTCTAGTAGGAGTTTTGTGGTTTCAGGTCTTATGTTCATATCTTTAATCCATTCTGAATTGCTTTTTGTGTATGGTGTAAGGTAGTGTTTCAGTTTTATTCTTTCGCATGTATCTGTCCAGTTTTCCCAGAACCATTTATTGAAGAGACTTTTTCCCCCGTTGTATGTTCTTTGTTCCTTTGTAATAAATTAATTGACCACATATACGTGAGTTTCCCCATGGACTATTTATTCTGTTCCATTGATCTACCTATTTTTATGCTAATACCAGTTTTGATGACTGTACCTTTGTAATACAGTTTGAAATCAGGGTGTATGGCGCCTCCAGCCAAGATTGCTTTGGCCATTCAGAGTCTTTTGTGGTTCCATACAAATTTTAGGATTGTTGGTTATATTTCTATAAAAACTGCCATTGGAATTTTGATAGAAATTGCGTTGAATCTGTGAGATTGCTTTGGGTAATATGAACATTTTCACAATATTTCTTGCAACCCATGAGCACAGAATATCTTTCCACTTATTTGTGTCTTCAGTTTCTTTTATCAGTGCCTTATAGTTTTCAGTGTACAAATCTTTCACCTCCTTGGTTAAATTTATTCCTAGGTATTTTATTCTTTTTGATGTATTTATAAATAGGATTATTTTCTTAATTTTTTTTCTGATAGTTTGTTAGTGTATAGAAATACAACTGATTTTTGCCAGTATGCAAAAATGATTTTGTATCCTACAACTTTACTGAATTCATTTACTAATTCTAACAGTTTTTTGGTTGAGTCTTTAGAAACCTGTTTTTCAGTTTATGTAGAAGTAAACGTTCCCTCAAAAGCCCAAATCTGCCATGTACCCTCTTCTGTGAGAGGAGAAATGCTTGTGAAGTGAAGCAGTTCAACAGAAGCAGTTTAGACATGGCTGGAGGCAGGAAGGGTTGGCAGGGGCAGAGACAGGTGGAGTGAGAACAGAAGGTAGTTTACAGCCATAATCCATGGGATTTTCTCGTGCCTCGTGGTTATCGCCATGTTTAATTATTTGTGATTTATTTTTAGAAAATGCTTGTTTGATTTGGAGTCATATGAGAAGTCAGGGAGGAGCCATTAGGACACCCTTGTAATGGCCCAGGTGAAAGAGAAAAGTCTGAACTGAAGCAGTGGCTGGAATTAATGACGAGAAAGGGATTAATTTGAGAAATTGTTCATGAAGATTTTATCATCAGGAAAGGGTTAAATTATGTTTCGTGTGATCCATTTTTAAAAGATTTATTTTGATTATCCATCAAAACAAGGTAGTGATGTTTAGCCTTTAAAGGGATGTTTCACTTATTCTGAAATTGCACTTGTGTGTAGCAACCTTGTTTTCTGATGTCAGATAAATGAGACATTTAGGCTTTTTGCTCTTCTACAGCTTTTAATCTTTTGAGAAGACATTTTGAAATAGGTGAAATAGAGTATTTTCTGGTATTCGTTTTCTCTGATTAGGAAACTGAGGTACAAGGAATTTAAATAATTTCTTACTGATACTATCTATGCAGTATGTTGACTATGGAATTAGTGTCAGATATGTCCGGTTACTACAGTTGTCTCCCTCCTGTCACAAAAATGTACTTACTATTAATATTTCTCTGTGAAGGAGGAGCATGAGGTATCATTACAAATATTACATAAGCATTTAAATTACTCTTCAAATTCACACTCATTTAGGGTTAGTCTAAATTCTGAGTCTAAATTCTGATCTTTTACCCATAACACCGGTTCAAGAGGTGAGTTAGTGATGAGTAAATCACTGAAAATACTGGTGAGCACTTAAATTTTTTAAATTCATGGCCCAGGAACATATTTTTCTCAGGTATAACTATATAATGAACTATATAACTATGTAACTATATAAATATAGTTACACATATAGTAGCTATATAAACATAGTTATACATATAGTAGCTATATAAATATAGTTATACATATAGTAGCTATATAAATGTCGTTATACATATATAGTAGCTATATGGTTATACATATAGTAGCTATATAAATATAGTTATACATATAGTTATATAGTTCATTATGTAGTTATATCTGAGAAAAATATGTTCCTGGGCCGTGAATTTAAAAAATTAAAGTGCTCACCAGTATTTTCAGTGATTCACTCATCACTAATTCACCTCTTGAACTGGTGTTATGGGTAAAAGATCAGAATTTGGACTCGGATGACCTGCAGAAGCTTCATGGCTATGGAGTAGAATAGGGATGAAGAATGCAGGTAGGTTGCTGGGCTTAAACCTTAGCCCAGCCATTTGCTAGCTGCTTGACTAAGGGGAAGTTACTAAATTCTGTGTGTTTCATTGTGTGTATAACAAGGAGCCTAAACTCCCTGCCTCATAGGATCGTGAACCCTAAATGATACTCTGCATGCAAAGCATTAAAATGATACTCTATACACAGTACTTAGTACATAGGAGGTGTTCGATAAATATGGCCTGTTAATAAATAAGCAAGCTTAATCCGTGAAAATCTGGATTTACATTAAAGATAAATTGTGCCGTTTTAGAAGAATTTGTTTTAGTGCAAGATTCATGGTACGGTGAAGTAAGTATCTCTTCCATTTAGAATTGAAGTACCTTTTAAGAAACATGCTTATTATGGAAAATAAAGTATCTACACAAAAATTCATGTATTCCTATAGTTGTTACAATGTAATGCCCTTAAATTATCCTATTAGAAGAATCTGTCCCCAGATTTGCTTTTTTATTATTTTAATTCGTCCTTTGAAAAAAAATGTCAACATGTTTTGTTGTCTTTTGACTGAATACTTAGATCCTGTGGCACATAAAAACATTGCATTTATGGTAGTAAAGATCTCTGGCCTTCAGTAATTTATTTTTGGAAACATTTTTGGATCAGTTCCCACCATTGGAGAAAGAGATGAAATGGATCCCTCATCAGAGCTATTTATAAGCCCATGGCTCTCAAGCTTTGAAACTGGTGACAAAAAAAAGACAAAGTATCTTTCCCTTCTGTCTTCTTTCTAAGGACACATTTTTAAAATGTAATCTTGCCCATTAGACCTTATGACAGTAAAAAATGAGCCATTTGCATGACTTGTCACTTGATTTTTTTTTTTCTAGAAATGTTGCTTTCCCTCCTTTATTCTTTTGAATATTTAGTAAGTGATAAAGGGTTTGCTGGCTGTAGAATTTATTGGTGTTAATAAGGGTTCTACTTCCCAGCACGGGAGTCTTTCAGCTTCATCTCCCAAACCTATTAACTTATATTAAGGTAGGACTTCACCTTTGAAAGTATATTTTTGTTGTTGTTAGTTGCCTGCTATTTGCCTGGTCCCAAAACCAGGACCTTTATACACATTATCTCATTTAATTTACAACTCCATGAGAAGTATTGTTTTGCCCATTCATAGTTAGGGAAACTGAGGGTTCAAGGAGTTAAGTAACTTTTATAAGTAATGTGAAAGAGCCAGGATTCTGACTGTGGCCTGATTGACTCTTACTGCCCACTGTTCTATAGTTCATGCCACAGTGCCTTTCCAAACTGGTTCTTGTTTTAAACATCCTGTTTGTTCTGAAGAATTTATTTACTTACATGAGCATGAGTACATGTGGAAGACACCAAAGTGTTTGTAGTAGTTATCTCGGGATGGTTGGTTTATGGGTGCTTTAAAATTTATTTCTCCTTTCTATTTATTTGTATTTTCTACAGACATGAGCATATATTTATATTGTTTTGTAATAAAAATTTTTATGTTACACATTGAACTTAGTAATTGAGATGTGACATGTCTAATTTGTTGTTGCTTATTTCTAGATCAATCGACCCTGTTTCCTCAGTTGAAATCTAGTCACTTTGATGTGGTAGTTGGTGTGTTGTCAGCTCGCAATAACCATGAACTTCGAAATGTGATCAGAAGCACCTGGCTGAAACATTTAATACAACATCCTGCACTAAGTCAACGGTAGGTTTTCTGAGTTGGCACCTTGTGGGATTTACTGAGTAAGAAAGAGATGGGTAGTCAGAGATGTTAATTCAGACATGTCGCCTCTTTTCCTGGGAGAAATGGGTATTTCGTTTTGCTTTTCTCCTTACAGTTGAGCCCCAAAGTAAGTTTAACCAGGGTTTTAAGTCAAAAGATAATCGGAGGAGAATATAGTCATTGGTTAATAGACCTACTATTTATAGACCCCTAGTTTGTTTACTTGGGTTTTGTTTTATTCTCACCCAAGAATATTTTTTTCATTGCTCTTCTGAGACAGTGGGGGGGAGAGAGAGAAAGAGAGCGAGAGGGAGAGGGAGAGGGAGAGGGAGAGGAAGAAACATCAATGTGAGAGACACATTGATTGGTTGCCTCATGCTTGGGGCCGGGGATCGAGCCTGCAACCGAGGTACGTGCCCTTGAAACCTGGAACCCTTCAGTCCACCCGCCAACTCTTTAACCACTGAGCCAAACCGGCTAGGGCTGCTTGGGTTTTTTTGTTTGGTTGCTTTTGTGTGTGTGGGGGGGGGGGGGGGGGGCTTTGGTTTAGAATAGCAGTTCTGTAGACTTTTTAGTTGTGATCTGCTGTGTGAGTAATCCACCATGCTCTTCTTCCTGACCACCCTTCCAGGGTGGAGCATTGGTAGCACATGCCAGGTTGACATTAGATGGCTTGGTTAGTGGTTAGGAGCCAGAGGCTTTTGTCTTCTCAGTGAGACCAACCTCTGAAGATTATGTAGCGAGGCATTAGTGGGAGAGAAGCTAGAAGGTTGCGCTTCGGGTTATGTGCAGACACGTAGGTGATAAGCAGAGAAGGGCCCTCTCAGGATTGCATTAAACTGTCACACTTGTGACTGAGTAGCTATACAGGTGAATTGCAGTTGTGAATTTTCTTGTCACCAGCAGTGAACATTTATAGATTTCCTGTCTTATTCATAGCAGCTTTCATTCCTTTTCAAGACAGGTTTCTTTAGTTCATGGTCACAGTGATAATGGAACCTATTACCCAGCAAATGAGAGGCCTCCGACTTACCACCACTATCAGAACCCCTCCAACACCTGCTCTTCCTGTGTAGTCTTTCCCGTCTCAGAAAATAATGGCCCTGCTCTGCCAGTTGCTCAAACCCAAACCTTGGGGTTTGTGTTGTGAATGGGGAAGTAAGTCCCCCTTGTGGGGTCTTTAAGAATCAATCCACCATGTCCACAGAAATCACATTGGGAGAGGCATATGAAATTAAAGGATTATGATACTCAGGTCCTAGAGAGGGAGGCACAGCACACCATGCAGGGGCCATAGGAAAGGAGCGTCTAGGGAGTGGGCTCAGCTGGGCAAGTAGGGAGCTGACAGAGTGAGGACCTATGGGAAGGCACCTTTATTGGGGGTCATGTTGGAGTATGCAGTTGACCCTTGAACAACAGGTATCTGAACTGTGCAGGTCCACTTATACATGGATTTTTTTTCAACAAATACTGTAAGCGTATTTTCTCTTCCTTATGATTTTTTTTTTTTTTTTAATATATCTTTATTGATTTCAGAGAGAGGAAAGGAAAAGGAGAGAGAGAGATAGAAACATCAATGATGAGAGAATTGTCATTGATTGGCCGCCTCCTGCATGCCCCCGACTGGGGATCAAGCCCGCAACCCGGGCATGTGCCCTGACCAGGAATTGAACCCTGATCGCCTGGATCCTCTCGGTCAATACTCAGCCGCTGAGCCATGCCCGGCCAGGCTGATTTTCTTAATAACATTTTTCTAGTTTTCTTTATTGTAAGAATGCAGTATATAATACATATAACATATAAAGTATGTGTTAATTGACTGTTTATGTTATTGTTGAGGTTTCCAGTCAACAGTAGGCTATTAGTAGTTAAGTTTTGGGGGTGTCAAAGGTTATATATGGATTTTCGACTGCACTGGGATCACCATTCCTAACCCTGCATTGTTCAGGGGTCAGCTGTACAAGCAAAAGGTGCAAGGGGATCTTATTGTTGTGTTTGAATGTCACTGTCACAGCCAGGGGAGGGCAACAAGGGGAACCTTTGGCAGGAACCAGCCTAACGATGCTGATCACTTGGGTGGGACGCTCACAGCCTGTTTGTGAAGATGTTGAGGCATCAGGGAAATAGGAAGTTCTAAAAATCTACCATATGGTATTATCTTTATTCTTTCTCTCCCATGCCACATCCAGTCCATCAGCATATCTTCTTGGTGCTACCTTTAGATTTACTACTATGGTTAGAGCTACCATCCTGGCCTAGGCTTATTACCTCTCACCTGGATTATTACAGAGGCCTCCTCATCTAAATTTGCTCCTTGTACCTTTGATCCTCTATGTTTATTTTCCATACAGCAGCCAGAATGATCCTTTTATAATTAGTCAGTTATGTCAGTTTTCTACTCATACCTCTCCATTGACTTCTTTTATTGCTCAGAGTGAAATATCAAGTCTTTATTGTGGTCTTTGACCTTATCTGCATCTACTTCCCCCTCTTGGCCACCTTACTGTACTTTCAGTGCACTGCATGAGCTCCGGCCTCAGGGCCTTTGCACTTGCCCTGCCTGTTCCACTCTTCCACTGGATATCCTCATGGCTCACTTTCTCAATTTCTTCAGGTCTGCTTAGATGCTATCATACCAGGCAGACCCACATTAAATAGCACTCCACCCCTATTCCACCTCTGTTTCCCCTTACTTGGCTTTCTTTCTCTTTTTTTAATATCTCAGTTTTATTATTTTTAATATGTTTTTTACCACCATTTATCCCCCCTACACCCTCTTCCACCTCTATTTTTCTTTATAATGCTTATCACCAGCTAGCACGTGCATTATATTTAGTTGAACATTTATAAATTGCCTTTCCCCACTGTAATATAACTTTCAGGAGAATAGGAGCTTCAGCCTTTTTTGATTGATGTATATTTCCCAGTACCTATACCCTAACCTGGCATGAGTTAGGCACTCAGCAGCTGTTGAGGGGTGACTCAGGACTGAGTGGAGTGAACACAGTTAACATTCAGGTGCTCATCAGTAATTTATTTGCCGTCATAGCATTCTTGCTTTAAATTTAGTAAGTTTGGTGATTTGTTTATTAAACTTATGAGATACCTGTATAAAAATATATATTAGCCAAAAACAACTCCCTGGGGCAGAGTAATTTTGTGGATCTAGTAAGAGTATATTTAAGATGGCTTAAAAAAACAAATTTGGTAAATAACTGCAATAATTTAATTAGCAAATTTATTCATTTCTGTTTATACTTTTATTCTAAGTGCTGTTTGTTTATGAAAGGTATTGTGCCTTAATTTGCCCTTAGTAAAAGTGTTTGCATTTCTGTGGTTATGGTTTACTTTCAAATCTTAGATTTCATTGAAGGAGCCAGACTCCACATATATTTCAAGGACCTTATTTAATTAAAAACCTTTGTGATAAAACAATTTCACAAGTATTTAATAGTGTCTTCTCTATAGGGTAGTGTACAATGTGTGGTAGAATACAAGGATAGATACAGTATAGCCTGAGTCTTTAATGGGGGCTTGAAGTTTAGTAGAAGGAAATAGATATAATTGTGTAATAACATGTTATATGTGTTGTAATATAAATAGATATAAAATAGCCTGGAGGTTTTGGGAAACCCCACAAAACAGTTCTGTGTAACTGGAATGCAGGGATTATGGGGAAGGGGGTGTTTGTGGGTGAGTGTGAGATAGAGCACTAGCGGGGAAAGAGGAACAGAGAGACAGGTACCATAGAGAGAAAAGGAGGGAGGGCATGTGACTGGGAGGCGGGCAGTAACCAGGTCACGAAGAACCTTGCAGTTAGAGTTAAGGGGACGGATGAGAGCTGTTTGGGCAAGAACTGCCAAGGGGCTGAACTAAGTGGCAACCTCATGATGAAATAAGGTAATTGGGTGTGGAAAGAGGAGGAGGAGTCTGGGATGATGGCTAGCCTTCTAACTTGGAGAGTAGTGAAGTCATCAAGACATAAAATGCTAGATGAGAAGAGCAAGTTCGTGGGAAGTCTCAGTTGTGGATACGTTGAGTTTGAGGTACCTGCAGGCAGTGTGCCGGGAGCTGTTTCCCACTGGCCCTCTGAGGGGAGTCTCTTTATATGTATGAGTCTGCTTGTTACAAACCTTGTTGATGTAAATGATGTGCAGCATGTCATTGACTGATATACATGCACGATGCTCTTAATTGTGAAGTCCACACAGCCAGTCGATTCTCACAATGCTTTCATTGCCTGCTAGACGTTTGTATCTGTAACCAACTTATGGTTGCAGTTGACAAGAGTGTAGTGCTGACAAGAGTAAGACTAAAGTGACAGCTTTACTCTAGTCAGTAAAGTGAGGGACTTCTTTGCTGAATCAATTAATAGGTTTTGAATAGTGGAAGAGTATTTCCTCAATTTTTTGTGTTGTTCACAATGGAATGGCTACAGTCACATCACGCAGTTTCGTCTGCGTTACTAACATTTTCTCCATCACTTTAAGTC
The DNA here is from genome assembly GCF_964146895.1 of Miniopterus schreibersii. NCBI lineage: Eukaryota > Metazoa > Chordata > Mammalia > Chiroptera > Miniopteridae > Miniopterus > Miniopterus schreibersii. Next base: position 15,207,087 of record NC_138123.1, on the reverse strand, counting down.
TAGATGATCAACAAAACAGTAAATCAAACTCTTCTTGGTAGTGTTTGCCAGTTTCTGGTGTAAGTGTTCCCACCATGGCCAGTCTCAGGCATCTCATGTGACATCTCTGGACACAGTTTTCGAAGATACAAGTAGCTGCCATTATAACCTTTCTACCTCACAGAGCTCCTGGATGTAAACCTCAAGAGCAGAGACAGTAGTGAAATAATTAACACATGGTTAATTTGAGTGTTCATTTCCTTTGTTTTTAGTAATATATTTAATTTTAAGTTTATGTAATTTAAATTTTTTTTAATCCTCACCTGAGAATATTTTTTCCATTGATTTTTCAGAGAGAGTAGAAGGGAGGGAGGGGGAAGGAAAGGGAAACATGGATGTGAGAGAGACGACTGGTTACTTCCTGCACGCACCCCAACCAGGGGCAGGGAGTGACCTGCAACCAAGGTACATGCCCTTGACCAGGAATCGAACCCACGACCCTGCAGGCTGGCACTCTAACCACTGAACCACACTGGCCAGGGCTGTCATTTAATTTTTTTTTAAATGTATCTTTATTGATTTCAGAGAGAAGACAGGAGAGGGAAAGAGAGATAGAAAACATCAGTGATGAGACAGTTGTCATTGATCGGCTGCCTCTTGCACACCCCTGACCGGGAATCAAACCGCAATCTTCTGGATCCTAGGTCGATGCTCAACTGCTGAGCCATGTCCAGCTGGGCTATAATTTAATTTTTAATAAAGGTTGTGCTTAATAACTAGCTCACAGAAATAAATGAATAAGTAAATAAATAGCCAGCTCACAGAATTCCTGAGAATTCAGCAGTTTGCTCTCACATGCCAGTAGGAACAGGCTCCAGCACACAGCTCTCTGTGGGCTCTCTAGGTGAAGATGTCCAATGAATTGATGGTTCTACTTAGAAGATGGGCCCAAACTACAGATACTAATTTAGGAATTGTTCCCAGGCTAGTTGAAGCCTTGGGAATAAATGCTGTGCAGGGAGAGCAAGTGGAAGGAGATTCAGAGCACTAATGGGCCAGCTGGAGAGCAAGAGCCAGAGGTGCCAGCAGAGCAGGGCTCCGTGAAGAGGGAGAAAGCATTGAAGGAGACCAGTGCTGTCGAGCCAGTGCCTGCTGGTCTAGCAGCAGATCGGTGGTTACACTGGTGGTGGACATCTCAGAGGAAGTGGTGGATATTAAAGCTAAAATTTCTGTTTTATAAAATGAGTAGGAAATGAGAAACTAGGGGCTGCAATTTTAGTTCCTTTGTAGAATTTCACTATAAAGGAAAGGGCATGGACAAGGAAGGACAGTAGGCAAATAGAAGTTGATGATCATATTTATAGTGAGTAGGGAAGGAGCCACGGGTCACAGGCAACTGGTGAAGGAAGGTCGAGGAGAGGACAGCCTCTCTGGGAGAAAGACTAGTCTTGAGCGAAAAGAACGCCTTCCTAAGGAGAAGAAAGCAAGTAGAGAGGACTGCAGGTAGAGATGGGTTTTTAGGTGTAGGTGTGAGAAGTGAACTTTACTTCGATAGCAGGGTCAAATGTGTTCACACTTGCTCTGCTATGTGCAGAACTGCAGCGGAGGCGCACACCTAAGTCAGTAGTTAGCGCTTTGGATTTGCTTGGTCCCTCTTTGGCTTGACTAGAAGAGAAAAGTTAGAATTAATGTGCGTAAAGACTGTATCTCAAAGTGAAAGCTCTGAAACGGGCGTGAGGAAACGTGCTCGTGTGGGTGAAGACAGTAACGTTCATGCCACACCTCTCACAGTGTGCTCGTGAAGTTCATAATCGGCGCTCGTGGCTGTGACGTGCCTGTGGAGGACCGGGAGGACCCTTACTCCTGCAGACTGCTCAACATCACGGACCCAGGTGAGCGTCCTCTCCGCGCTATGGTTGCTGTGTGCAGGCTTGATGTTGAGGAAAAGTCACTGAGCTGAGGGTACAGTGTCTGTTTTCAGCAGATGAAAATGGAGCTTTCGTCAAAATTTGTGTGTTGTCCTTTTTAACAGATTGACTAAGCAGCCTGGGTGTCTGTGAAGATCTGCATAGAGATGTAGTTTCAGCGTCCAGAGGGGCTTATTTTTCAGTGTGATTCAAGGACATCTGGAAATGCCTTATGCAGAGATACATCCTTAGTTACTGAATTTTGAACTTTTGGAAAACTGCTGCTCCCACCAGCCTGTTGATTGATACAAATATTGTGAATCCATTTTCTCTTAGAATTATTTCCTAAGCTTCTGCAAAAGAAACAAAGAGTAAAAAATTAAAAACACAAGTAGTACTTTTTTTTATTCCTCACAATTAAAAAACTTGGAGTTCTGATGAGAATGAAGACAGGTGGCCCTCGTGAGATTCTGTGTGTTACCAGGAAACTGACTTTAGGAAGTTGGTAGCTCTGTAACCGCTGGTCTTGGTTTATTAGCATTTCCTAGTCTGTTCAGGTGTGGTTCTAAGGGAGCGTAAACTTTTCCAAATCTTAAATGTGCTGATTATGACCCCTGGTGTTTTAAGATTTATGAAACCTGTGTCGTCATATACATCTTGCTGTTCTAGGCAGCACTGCTGTATGGTTAAGAGCATGGGCTCTGGAGTGAGGATTCATGGCTTTAGACCTGGGCTCTGCCATTTAGCAGCCATATGACCTTTTCCCTGTTATTGATCCCTCTGTGCCTCAGTTTCATCATCTGTAAACGGGATGAAAGTACTTACCTCGGGAATTGACACAAGGATGCAATAAGTTGATGCATATAAAATACAGGGTGGGGCAAAAGTAGCTCTACAGTGCGAATATCCTAACACAGAGTTTTTCTTGTGTTATTAAGTATCGTGGCCCTGGCCGGGTAGCTGGTTAGAGCATCGTCTCTGTACGTCAGGGTTGTGGGTTTGATCCCTGGTCAGGGCACATATAAAAATCAACCAATGATGCATAAATAAGTGGACCAACAAATCAGTGTTTTTCTCTCTCCCTCCCTCCCTTCCTTTCTCCCTCTCCCTTCCCTCTCCCTTCCTCCCTTTCTCTCTCTAAAATAAATTAAAAATAATACAATAAAGTAAGTATTGTATTATTTTTCCTTATTAACTGTAAGCCCACTTTTGCCCCACCCTGTAATTAGAATAGTTTCTAGAACATGTTAGGTGTTTAAATATTGTTATTATAAAGAACCTACCTTTTTATAAAGTTGGGCTTCATTCAGCTTTTTAAATAAATTGGACCATGTTTTCAGGTCTGTGTTGTAAAGTGGAGGTTTCTTCAGGTGTCTGTGAATTCAGATAACATTACAAGCAAAATTTTGTGTATAATCGTGTTTTTCTGGGAGAGATTCTTTTAAGTTTCACTGGAGTCCCAAAAGGACCATGAACCTAATAAAATGCTGTATTACTGATGATGTAATACTAATCACTGATGATGTCATAGTAGTATTACTGATGATACAATGGTAACCTAGAACAAATTGTATTTGAAATACAAAACCAAACCAATTTTTAAAAAGCCTCACCTTTAAATTAACCAATTTTATTAAAGTATCATTTTTTAAAATTTTTAAAAAAAATATATCTTTATTGATTTCAGAGAGAGGACAGGAGAGGAGGGAGAGAAAGATAGAAATATCAATGATGAGAGAGTCATTGATCGAGCCTTCAACCCGGGCATGTGCCCTGACCGGGAATCGAACCCCGATCGCCTGGATCCTAGGTCGACGCTCAACTGCTGAGCCACGCCCGGCTGGGCAAAAGTATCATTATTATTAATGGCAAAGGAGCTTTCCATAATGGAAAATTTTCACATATGTGGTACCTAACATAATTTTAATGATTCATACTGCATTTGGCTTTATTTCAATACCTCAAGGTCATCATGAGCATTAATCATGATACTCTGGATGTATAGAAGTTTTTGTTAATAGCATTGTAAAAGCAGCAGAATTTCCTGTTTCCAGGTAGCTTGAAGTTCAAGGTACATTGTTTTAGATAGAAAATATGTAGTTATGTTATAATGTGCATAACCTGTTGGCTGAAATAGATGTCCTTCCACTTTGGATATCTTTTATTTAGTGGGTATATTAAAGAGAAAACTTTTGTTGTCATCTAGTATATTTGGAGTCTAGACTGTTTTTTTTTGTTTTTTTTTTAATCCTCACCTGAGGATATTTCCTCCATTGGTTTTTAGAGAGAGTGGAAGGGAGGGAGAGAGAGAGAAACATTGATGTGAGAGAGACTCTCTGGACAATGCTTGCCCAGCCCAAGACAGATTCTGTATCTTTTCTTTTTCCTCTCCTGCTCATGTATATAATTGTGTAGGAGCTATCAGTTCAGCTTAGTCACATTTTATTGAGCATCTGCTAAGTGTAAAATAGCATTCTAGAAGTTCTAAGGTAGGGATCCAAATGATACGCTGGGGTGTGGGGAAAAAACAGAATTTTTATTTATCTGAAAATAATAAAATTAATACTGAATATATTGACTCACAATAATATATGTGTATATTTGTAAATAAGTATAAATAAGTATATTTGTAAATAAGTATGAGTGTGTGTACATACGTTTTTAACTGATGAGTTGTGTGATCAGCAAAGTTGGAAAACCACGGCTCTAAAAGATACAAAGACCTTTGGTATAATAATCTTTTAAAATAGGTTTTTATATTCTCAGAGTGGCACTGATAGTCTCAGCCATATTAACTGCTTCATGTAATCTATCCTGAGTCATTTATGGTAATTGAAAGAATTATTTGAAGAAAACTGTTTTTGACCTTGATTAGACAGCTGTGGGAGAGTAGAGAGAGCACTGATTTTGAAGTCACTGAACCTGGGTTTGATTCCTGGCTCTGCCACTTTCTGTTACCTTTGGGGAATTACTTGACCTCTCTGGGCTTCAGTTTCCTACTCTCTAAACTGGAGATAGTGCTACAACCACACAGTGTCGTGCAGATGTCAGTTAGATGGGCATGGCACAGAGAAGGGGCCAGAGACGTGCACTGTTTGATGTGCTTCTGTTTCATCAGGATTATATAGCAAGAGTTTTTCAGTGTTATTGGAACTTGTTTCAGTTACTTGTGTCTGTGATAATTGCCTGATACTGCAAATATTTTAAATTGTCCAAGAAGTGGGCTTTTTGGATTTTGCAGAGCAAGACTTTCCTTTCTGGGGTTTTCCTCCTCACTTTTTAGCTCATGTATTTGTCCCAACTCTGTCCTTTGACTTTGCAGCCAGAAAGACTGCAGGTTTTTAATTCCGTTTTTTAAAATTTATTCATTATTTATGACTGTATATTGTTTTAATATCCCTATTTATCTAAGCTTTCCTATTATATACCTTTGGATTTAATATTCCCCTGTGGTGTTTATACATATGTATACATGTGTATCCAAAAATCTGTTAAAATAGCTCTGATAATTAAATAAATTAACTATTTTACTTAGATATTTGTTTTTATATTTTAGAATAAAAACTTTGTTCTTAAATTTTAGAATAAGTTTGTTTTTCCCTAAAAGCAGCCATATTTCTGAATCATTTAAAAAACTTAATGCTGTTTGTGAAGGAATTATATAACAGTAATTATTTAGATTTTGCTATCAAGCTGACCTCATTACTTCATAATATCTGATTATGTAAAACCCTTTCTTTATTATTTTCTTAGTTTTGAATCAGGAAATTGAGGCGTTCAGTTTTTCTGAAGACACTTCATCGGGGCTCTCTGAGGACCGAGTTGTCAGCGTCAGCTTTCGAGTTCTCTACCCAATCGTTATCACCAGTCTCGGGGTGTTTGATGACGCCAGCGATGTGGGTTTCCAAAGGAACATCACTGTCAAGCTTTATCAGGCAGAACAGGAGGTATGCACTGCTTTGTGCAAGGTTTTCCCAGTTTTTCTTTCTCAAGAACAACAGCTTTTCCTCATGGTGTATCGTAGGTTGGGAGACCTCACCTCTCCTGATTGGGCACATTATAGTGTGAGATCCTGTGATAATACTGGTTTGGGGAGAGAATACCAATGAGTAAACGTGTTCTATCTAGAAAAGAAGGAGTTGGGGTCTGTCTTTATTATCACCTTTGCTCTTGAATATGGGTAACATTTGCCTCTTTTATATTGAATGGCTTTGGATTGTGTCCTAGATATTGTAAATAATTCATTGTAGGATCTCTGGATCCTATTATAGTCCTTGAAAAGTATTGATTTTTGTTGTTACTGTTTTAGCAGGCAGTTAAATTAGCTAGACTAAACTGTCTCCCTTGCAGTGGACAGCAGCTGAAATCCCTGTTCATTTCTTTTGGACTTATATGGGCTGTGTGGGTGCCATTTTGAATGTGTATTTCATGAGTCAGCCACCAGATTTGGGCAGAATTTATATGAAGAATTTCGGGCTCTCTCTCTCTGTGACCCTTTCCTTTCTGGGGTTTTCCTCCTCACTTTTTAGCTCATGTATTTGTCCCAACTCTGTCCTTTGACTTTGCAGCCAGAAAGACTGCAGGTTTTTAATTCCGTTTTTTTAGTTGCCTCTCAAGGTATACCTTCAGACAAAGAGCCATGAAGAGTGGGGGAGCATACTCACTGCCTTTCTCTTCTTCCGGTATTGATTGTCCTCCAGTTTCTGCTGCTTTGTTCACATTTCAGTGCCTTCAGATCCTTTTTTAAATGTTTTGTCCAGTGTTCATAAATGTTATCTGTAGGAGAATTGGTCTGATGTCATTGAAAGCAGAACTCTGTTCATGATTTTTTATGCATCGTTAAAAATGTTTTTGTATTATTGCTCATGTTGATTGTTACTAACAGATACAGTGTTGATAACCAGTTAATACACAAATCAATTTAAAATTAAATTTTTTTTTGCAGTTTGTCCTATTCCTACTTCCTCTAAAGAATCTATGTAGTGTGTAAATGTGCTTAATGGCATAAATCTAAGAGAAGGAACAGGTCCTCGTGGTGCTTCCAGCCATTATGATTACAATGAAAACCGTATTAAGTTATTCTAGTAGAGCAGTTTATATATTACTGTGGCTAAAGGTTTTATTGATAATCAAGTTCCAATAGGAAACTGTAATACTAATACCCTGAATTCCACTGATAACGCTTATCTAGAAATTGGGATTAATCTTGAATGTTTTTGATACACTTGACTGTCTTAGTATATGTAGTCCTTTTTTTAACTATTCATATTGTTTGAGTTATCAGTCAAATAGGTTGGTTCAGATGTACAATATTTTGATCATGTTGATTTAACTTTTAGTAGCCATATTTTTGGCCAAGGAGGAATTAATTTTTGTCCTCAAAGAAGGCCTCGTCTACGGTGGATGCTAATCAATTCATGGATAGTCGCATTGCAAAAAGTATTACCACCACATTGCCAAGAACTGGTGTTAATGAAAGAAATACACTCAAACCCCCCTTAATTCTGAACTGTAGACATTGCCCCTGTGGTAAATTGGTATGTGATAAGAACAGACTGGGAAGGGCCCAAGAAAACAATGGACACAAGAATCCGTGCTCTTTTATATTCCCTTTTTGTTTTTTTCTCTAAAGGTTCTTTTTGAAGGGGATTCCTGAGTACTTTTGTTCTGTTTAGAAACCTGTGATATTTCAGTTTATTCTTAACCCTTTGGGGTTAAACCTAATATGTTAGCTTAATTTAACAATACTTCACACTTCCCTTAATGCACCTCATTTCAAGGTGATTGGTTTTTGTTTTTTTTAAGGTTATGTGGATTACTTTTAGTATTTTAGAACTTCATGACAATTTTAGTTATCATAAATATCTTTATTTAATGACCATGATGGCACTAGAAAACCCAAATGACACCTAAACCACAGTAGAACAATGTTAGTAACCAAGGTTGGAGCCACTGAGGATCTAGCTGACCATGTGAGATACATGTGAGATGTAGGATATTTGTGAGCTACTTGAAGATTTGTTGCTTATCAGTGTCCAACATCAAGTTTTTCTTCCTGTCCCTCCCCACTTGTAGGAGGCCCTCTTCAGCGCTCGCTTTAGTCCTCCGAGCTGTGGGGTGCAGGTGAACACGCTGTGGTACAAGCCTGTGGAGCAGTTCGTCCTTCCAGAGGTATGGGTGGAATGCCGGGAAGCCGGGAGCAGTGCAGTGCCTCATTTGCACAGCGCAGCGGTGCCTCAGGGCAAGCGCTTGCTATTCTGTGGTGCAGGACGGCTCTCCAGGCTGGCAGGCAGATGTGGCCACCGACTGGGATGCACTGAATGATCACTCTGCATTCATACCTCCAGGGAGCTTTGTCATTCCTCCCTGGTTTCAGAACCACTCTTTGCAAAGCATGGCCTGGTACCGTGGTTTAGTTAGTGGAGTAGAGAGCTGCATGACTCTGTGAATGACAAAGGGTAGTAATAGGTATGGAGCCATAGAAAGATTAAACACAGATACCATTTGAATAAATTCAGTAGTTTACTTATCTAAAGAATCGGGATGGGGGGAGTGCAGACAGGATAATGGCAAAGAGATGGGCCACATTTCCAAGAGAAATAAAACTTCTCCAAGTTGTGGGAGATGTCTGAAAACATAACTGTCATCTTCTGGGTCCCTTGCAGTCCAGTCTTAAATAGATACGTGCTGGAGGCCACCTCACCTGCAGGTGCCCTTGTCAGTCCTGCAGTTAAGCCACAGATGATTGCAGAGTGTTACACTGCTGAGTATGAACAGATTCTTCATCCATCAGCCTTAGCCTTTCAAGGCTGTTTCAGTCCAGTCCGAGCACATTCCTGAACTCGGTGCTTTGGAACTGCAATGAGGGTCAGTTTCCCCGACACCCCTGGGAGTCACTTTAGGTCAGCTATAGAGTTCATCCTGTGACAGCAGAGCTGAGTTGAGATGTGGAAGCTAGACAGTTGACCAGCCCAGGACCAACCAGGAAACGTTTTCCTACCACCAGTCTTATGGGCTGTTCACCTTTATGCAACAGCAGAATTGCACATCCTGTGACATGCTGTGGGTCTTTGGAGTCAAGTACAAGTAGTTGAAACTATTTATGCTAATTCTGTCATAGGCATCTCCTCTGTTTCATCTCCATATAAACTTTTGCTTAAAAACATTTTATTTATTTCTTTTTAATCCTTGAAAGCAAAACTAAAACACGCTGGAAAAATATTTTCATTCTCAGTGTTATAAAAAAGACAGCAGTGAACATTCTCTTTTGTGTACATAGCTGGCTATTTTCTTAGGACGACTTGTTGGTTCAGATTTATGCGCATTTTTCAGGCATATGATTTCTTCCTGGAGGGCAGTTAGCAGTGTGTGTCAGTTTGGATGATTATCAGCATTGTGTGAGAATGGCTGTCTCTTTTGTCCCTTTTAAGTTGCATATATGAAATGAACTTTTTTCCTTGTTATGTGAGGTGTGGGTCATCAAAGACATCTCTTACTTGTAGTTAAGAGTAGTGCTGGGGGACAGAGGGGACATCTGTAATACTTTCAACAATAAAGATAAGTTTCTAAAAGTAAAAGAAAAAAGAAAAATGAGGAAGAAGCTAGAAAGAGAGCAGTGCTCAGCTGAGTGGTGTTGGCCAGGTGTTGGACGTCAGGTTTGAAGGGAGCAAGTCTGGTTTGTTTATTCATTTGACTCAGAAAACACTTACTGTGCCCGGCTGGCGTGGCTCAGCAGCTGAGCATCGGCCTAGGATCCAGGAGATCGCGGTTCGATTCCCAGTCAGGGCACATGCCTGGGTTGCGGGCTCGGTCCTCAGTAGGGGGCCTGCAAGAGGCAGCTGATCAGTGACTCTCTCACCATTGATATTTCTATCTCTCCCTCTTCCTTCCTCTCTCTGAAATCAATAAAGACATTAGTTTAAAAAAAAAAGAAAGAAAATACTTACTGAGAATTGAATATGTGGCAAGCACTGGGGCTATTAGGATACAGTGGAAAGGTCTTTGCCCTTAAAGCAGCTAATGTGTGCCTGGGACAGTGGTAAGCGTTTTTCTGCATTAAAGCGTTTTTCTGATTGGGGAGCTCCTTTAGTATCGAAGGAAGCCACCCCTGAGAGTCCTTCCTTTCTACTCAGAACTAGCATTGGCAGAACCTAACTCAGACTGTGCGTAATCCCTAAAGGGCCAGTAGTGTTATTCCCAGGAGAACAGGAAATTAGCGTTGCGTTAGGTGCTATACAGAGAGCCTGATGTAGGGTTATCACAAAAGGTGTATGAGCATTGGTATGAGTAGGAAAGAGAAAAATGATGCATCTGGGCGTAAATTGAGGGCACATTTGGGTAGTTGCCTCAAGCACCTGTGGGTGCAGTGTGGGTGCATTTGAATCCCTGCTCTGCCACCTGGTGTATCTGTGACCTGTGCACGTTACTTAACTCATTGTGTCTGTCTCCTCTGTAGGTGCAGGTGCTACACGACCCAGTTCAGAGGGATACTCTAGGGACTGACTGATACATGTAGGATGCTTAAGAGTGCGCCACTGCAAGGAAGCACTCAGGATGTATGTGGATGCTGTCCTGTTACTGCTGCTGCTTATCTGGATCTGGGCGTCCTAGCCGTCCAGAGCAGTGTTTCTCCAGCTGGGGCATTTAGCAGTGTTCTGGAGCACTCAAAGTTGTTACAGCTGGGTATGGAGTGGTACTAGCACCACGGGTGGAGACGTGGGCTGCTGCTGAACATCCTGCAATGCACAGAACACCCCACAGCAACGCGTTGTCTGACCCAAGTGTCGACAGTGCCGAGGTGGAGGAACTGTTTAAGAGGAAGGAGCCACAGCATGGGATAAAGGGGGAGAAAATAAGCTTTAATACTCTAGGCTAATCGTAACTTTACAGAGTCTAAAGTTATCTTGATCAGCCTTATAGAAAGCATTAAAAATTTTGATTAGTCCACAAAAAGCATTACGTTCCCTTGGAATGTTCTTGTTCTTAGGAAGTACATGCTGAAGTATTTAAATGTGAAATGTCATGGTGTCTGCATTTTACTTTCAAGTGATTCCACAAGAGAAAAGTATGTGTGTATGTAGATAGAGATGGAGCAATGTGGCCAAATGGTAACTGCTAGCGAGTCTAGGCGATTTTAATGCCTCGTGATCTTTATTTTGCTTTACTCTTTCAGCTACATTGACTTCTGATTTTTCATTACTTCTTTTATAAAATTTTTATTTGATTGATTTTAGAGAGAGAGAAACAGAGAGAGAGAGAGAAATCATTTTGCTGTTCCACTTATTTATGCATTCATTGGTTGCTTCTTGTCTGTGCCCTGGCTGGGGGTTGAACCCACAGCTGTTGCATATGGGAAAGGCACTCTTACCGACTGAGCTTCCCAGCCAGGACTGGTTTTTCATTACTTCTGAGTAATATTCTTTTCTTTTAAAAACACACGGTTATTTAACAGTCACTATACTGGGGTTGGGGGAAGAATTGTGGATGATTTTCATTTTCTTCTTTTTGTGTACCTATTTTCTAAGTGTTTCATAATAAATATGTATTTACTTTATAAAAAAGAAAAATAAAATTAAGAAATATTCTTTCCTCTTACACACAATCCTATTTTTGTTGAAACCATGTTTAATTTTACATTTTTGCTGCACCAAAGCTTAATGAGGCTCATTAGTGCAGAAAGCTGACTCTGCAGAGGGGCGCACCTGCCTGTCATCAGCAGAGTGACAGGAGGGAGCAGATCCTTGCTACATTTGAGGGAGAGCAGAGACTGTTCATCCTGTTCCCTCCTCACTCCTTAGTCTGCCAGAACCACATGCCAGAAGTGTGCCTGTCAAGTAAGCAGATCTCTTGTAATGTGTTCATCGGGTGACTCACTAAAGCATAAATCAGTGGAGACTCTGTGTTTCTCTGAAAACATTTATTTCTCTAATTAATTTCATACTTTCCTCAGTAGTGCAGTTGAATCCTGAAACTAATTTCAATAGATTGACTATTTTCATTCACCTGAGTCACTAGAGACATTCAGGACTTACATACTTTTTTTTTTTTAATCAGAGTTAGAATTCTTTAGATGTAGTCATTTCTCCAGCCCACCAGAAATGTCAGTGGTTACAGGCACAGAACTGTATATTCAAGCTGCTCTGTTGATGCGGATGACGAATAAGAAATAGGACCAAAAGAATGAACATCATGTGAAGGGTTGCAGGTAGCTTGCTTACGTGCTGAAGATAATTGGTGAGATCTCGTTTTTCCACCCTGTGCCATGCTATTTTTCCTAACTTCCATTTGGTCTTATGATCTAAGCAGGGACTCGCCATAAACAAGTTGTTTCACATCTGAAGAGATTCCTACCTTTATGATGAGTTAGTGTCAGAGTAGAAAGTAGGCCTGTGAGAGAAGTGAGAACAAGTCCAGTGGTGGCCGATGTGGAATAGGAACAGGTATGGGAGGGAGAGGAGCACCTGTTACTGCTCCCTTCCCAGTAACAAAACCAGTGGTTATGTAAGTCCAGTGAATAAACCAGGGTTGTTTGGGGGCGGAGAGTTCTGGTAATTACCCAGTTTGGTCAACTTGTCGATGTGTCATGACCCCGTCACAAACAAAATGGAGTTGGGTGCCGGCAGGAGCCCCTGTGAAAAAGCCAGTCATGTGCCAAGTTTCAGTTGTGTAGACAGGGCAGAGAATTACTCATTTGACATCATTTTTTCCACATTTGTAGTTTCAAGAAGCATTTTTATTTGGTCATTATAGCTTTCCTTTTGGTCTGGTTCGTTTGGGTGGCAGTTACTAAGATTCCCAGTGACCTAACCTGCCATCTGCAGGGGACACTCTTTGCCCTTCCCCTGGCTGATACAATGTACATTCTTCTGTTTCAGCCACGTCTGGCCCAGTCCTTTCTGAAATACTTCACTATCTCTTCTTTTGCTTTCCTCCTAAATACTAATTATTAGGGTTTTATACTCAGCCTTCTATTTTGCTCATTCTGTTGAGGCAGTTTCATCCGTTACCACCTGTTTGCTAATGGGGCTGTTAAATCTACAGCCCACACTTCTCTTGTGAACTCCCTACACATGTCAGCTGCTGACTGAACTTCTCTTGCATGTCACATGAGCGTTCTAATGCTGATACCGTCCGCACCCCACCATTCTCCCCCCTGTATTTTCAGTCTTGGACAGTAGGTCTCCTTTTTCTCAGGTACCCAAACCAGAATCGTGGGATTTGTCCTCAACTCTCATATCTAAGCACTCACAAAGCCCTGTCAGTTCTTCCTCCTAAACATATTTGGTATCAGTTCTTCCAAACTATGACTGTTAAAGTTTTAGAAGAAAGTAAAGTATACCAAGGGCAAGAAGTTGCTGCCAGGAGAAGGACATGATGAACCCAAAGCAGCCTCACATGGCCAAGGGTCTGGGACTTAGTTTCCAGTTAGTTCACTTAGAGATGATCAGATTCTCACTAAATGGTGTTATACAAATCCACAGATCAGTGTATAAACCAGAATGTTAGTTTATCCATGTTTAATGGGTGCTGGTTTATTAGAGCAGTGATTTTTCAACCAGTGAGCCGCAAGAATTTTTAAAACAGGCAATATCTGACTATTTAGTCACGGGCACTGACCTCTTTTCCTTTAGATTGTCAAATTAACAAAATGACAACAGCCAACACAACAATAGCCATCTGGTGTGAATGAATCAAAATTATACCCAGTTTTTGCCTGGCTGTGTGGTTCAGTGGTTGGGCGTCAACCCATGAACAAGTAGGTCAAGGTTTGATTCCTAGTCAGGGCACATGCCCAGGTTTCAGGCTCAATCCCCAGTAGGGGTTGTGCAGGAGGCAGCTGATCAATGATTCTTATCACTGATGTTTCTCTCTCCTTCTCTCTTCCTCTCTGAAATCAATAAAAACATATTTTTAAAAAGTATACCCATTTTTGCCCTGTTCAGTGTTGCTCAGTGGTTAGTGTCGGCCCTGGCACAGAAGGGTCACAGGTTCGATTCCTGGTCAGAGACGTGTACCTGGGTTACAGGTTCAATCCCATCCCTGGTCGGGGCATGAGAGAGAGCCAACCAATCGATGTCTCTCTCACATTGATGTCTCTCCCCTCCCCCTCCACTCACTCTAAAAACCCAAGGAAAAAATATCCTCAGGTAAGGATTAACAACAACAAAAGTTATATCCATTTTTTTGTCAGATCGGCAAAAAGTATATTTTTTGGTGTTCTGCAGAATTTTAGTAATTAGTGTATGTGTGCCATGAGATGAAAAGGGTTGAAAATCACTGTATTAGAGTGATTTAAAAGTTCATGGCCCTTTTCTAGGAACTTCCTTGTTGGTATGTCAGGCACCTAAAAAACTGAATTGACCATGCTTGGTTTGGGCATTGAAGTTTATTATAAAAGTGGGAGGAGAGTGTGTTGGTGTTTTTAGCTCATTCTGGTAGGTAGGCTGTAACCCAAATGCTTTATATCTTTCAATTATTGGCTCTTTCTCCCCTTGAACATGGCTACATTGCCAAAATTTCTCTCTTAACCCAGCTTTCCTATAGTGGCCAGTTGGTGCAGTAAGTATTGATCTTACTAATTAAGCTTCAATCTTAGAGCTCCTCCTAGTTATTGGGAACATTATTTCCTTTAATGTACGGATTTAATTAGTTCCCTCAGAGGGAAGTCTTATTTTTCTTTTCCTTTATTGAGCTATAACTGACATAAAGCAGTTTCAGGTATACAATATAGTGACTCGATGTTTGTGTATATATTGCAAAATGATCACAGTAAGTCTGGTTGACATCTATAACCACACATAGTTATAATTTTTTTCTTGTGATGAGAACTTTGAGATCTACTCTCAGCAACTTGCAAATATACAATAGAGTATTAACTATAGTCACCATGCTGTACATTACACTTTCACGACTTACTTTATAACTGGAAGTTTGTATCTTTTGACCACCTTAACCATTTCACCCACCCCCACCTCTAGCAAGCACCCATCTGTTCTCTGTATGTGTGACTTTGGCTTTCAGGGTTTTTTCGCCTTAATTTAATTTTTTATTTAATTTTTTTATCCTCACATGAGGATATTTTTTTCCCATTGCTTTTTAGAGAGAGTGGAAAGGGTGGGGGGAGAAAGAGAAAGAGACAGAAAGACAGAGACACATCGATTGGTTGCCTCCTGCACACGCCCCAACCAGGGCAGAGCCTACAACGGAGGTATGTGCCCTTGGCTGGAGTAGAACCCGGGACCCGTCAGTTCACAAGCCGATGCTCTAACCACTGAGCATACCGGCTAGGGCCTCTCTTAATTTTAGATTTCACATATAAGTGTGGTCATAGGGTATTTATCTAATATATTTCTATCTGACTTATTTCACTTAGCATAATACCCTCAAGGTCCATCTATGTTGTAGCAGCTGGCAAAATTTCCTTTTATTAATAGCTGAATAATTTCCCATTGTGTATGTGTATGTATGTATGTGTGTGTACATATACAAAAAATGTATATACACACATTGAATAATTATAAAGGCAGTGTTTAGTAAAATACGTTTCATTTTCATGCAACAGCTATCAGCTGTTAAAGTGTGTATACATTTGGGGGGGATACCATGTATATATATGTTATTTCCATTTTATATGATGCTGCAATGAACATGGGTGCATATATCTTTTCAATTTAGTGTTTTCATTACCTTAGGGTAAACACCCAGAAGTAAAATTGCTAGATCCTGTGGTATTGCTATTTTTGAGTTTTTGAGGCACCTCCATACTGGTTTCCATAGCGGCTACACCATTTACAATCCCACCAACAGTGCACCAGGGTTCCATTTCTCCACAAACTCACCAGCACTTGTTATTTCTTTTTCTTTTCTTTTTAAGATTTTTATTTTATTAATTTTGAGAGAGAGAGGGAGAGAGAGAAACATTGATGTAAGAGCAAAACATCGATTGGTTACCTCCTGCATGCCCCCTACTGGGGATCAAGCCCACAACCCAGGCATGTGCCCTGACCGGAAATGGAACCAACAACTTTTCGGTGCACGGGAAAAGGCCCAACCAGCTGAGCCACACCAGCCAGGGCTCGTGTGTGTGTGTGTGTGTGTGTGTGTGTGTGTGTGTGTGTGTTGTTTATTTGGTGATAGGTATTCTGACAGGTGTGCAGTAATATCCCATTGTGGTTTTGATTTGCATTTCCCTAATGGTTAATAGTGTTGAGCATCTTTTTGTGTACTCATTAGCCATCTGTATGTCATTTTTGGAAAAGTATCTCTTCAGATTCTCCACTTGTCTTTTAATCAGCTTGGTTTTTTTTGCTCTTGGGCTGTGTTAGTTCTTTGTATATTTTAGATATTAACCCCTCATCAGATATGTGATTTACAGATATTTTCTTCTACTCTAAAGGTTGCCATTTCATTTGTTGACAGTTTTCTTTGCTGTGCAGAAGGAAACCTTTTAGTTTAATGTTTATTTTTGCTTTTGGTGACAAATTGAAAAAAATCATTACAACAACCATGTAAAGGAACCTACTGCCTGTGTTTTCCTTTTTTTTTTAATCTCACCTGAGGATATTTGGTTTTTGTTTTTTCATTTTAGAGAGAGAGGAAGGGAGAGGGGGAGAGAGAGAAACATTGATGCAAAAGAGAAACATCAATCGGCCACCTCCTGATGGGAACCCACAACCAAGGCATGTGCCCTGGCCAGGAATCAGACTTGCAACCCTTTGGTGTATACTGGACAATGCTCCAGCCAACTGAGCCACACCAGCCAGGGCTGCCTGTGTTTTCTTCTAGGAGTTATATGGTTTCAGGTCTTATGTTTATATCTTTAATCCATTCTGAATTGATTTTTTTGTATGATGTAATCATAGTGTTCCTGTTTCATTCTTTGCATGTGTCTGTCCAGTTTCCTGAGCGCCATTTATTGAAGAGACTGTCCTTTCCCTGGTGTGTATTCTTGGCTCTTGTCATAAGTTAATTCACCACATATGCATGGGTTTGCTTCTGGGCTCTATTCTGTTCCATCGATCAGTGGTCTTGTGTGTTTTATGCCAATACCATACTGTTTTGATTGCTGTAGCTTTGTGATATAGTTTGAAATCAGGAAGCATGATGCCTCTAGCTGCTGCTTTGTCAAGATTGCTGTGGCTATTTGGGATCTTTTGTGTTTCCACACAGATTTTAGGATTGTTGGTCCCTATTTCTCTGAAAAATGCCATTGGAATTTTGATAGCCATTGCATTG
Source organism: Miniopterus schreibersii (assembly GCF_964146895.1). NCBI lineage: Eukaryota > Metazoa > Chordata > Mammalia > Chiroptera > Miniopteridae > Miniopterus > Miniopterus schreibersii. Next base: position 15,189,967 of record NC_138123.1, on the reverse strand, counting down.
ACTCCATAGATTGCTTTGAGTAGTATGGACATTTCAACAGTATTCTGCTAATTCAGGAGCACGAAATATCTTTCCATTTACTTATGTCTTCCATTTCTCAGAGGGTATACGCTTAATTTCTAAACGATAGGTGCATGCTTCTCGCCTGGGCCTTCGTAATAGTCCGTTTGCTTCTTTCCCTACCAACCTCCACTCTGATACCATTTCATTATTGGAGTGACATTTCTAAAATTGCAGATATAACTGTCACTCTTGTGCTTGCAACCTTCAGTGCTGCCCACTGCCTTCCAGGTAAAGGACAGACTTTCTCTTACAGCTGACAGCCGACCTTCAGCCTACTTTCCACCTCTCCTTTCCTCAGCCTGTGTTTCAGGGATACTAAACTACTTAACCTTTTTCTGATTATGCAGTGCTGTTCCGTATCTGTTCCTTTTGATGTTATTTTATCTGCCTCCCACTTTTCTCACTCAAACTCCTTCAAGACTCAGCTCTCATAGTCATTTGAAATTCGGTCTGACCTTCCCAAGCAGGATAACTTTCCTTCATTATTGAGCCTATTAATGGTATATTATGATTATTTGGAGAAATGGGCTGTTTCATTTTTTAAAAATCTTCAAACACATTGCCTATAGCCTGGAACACAGTAGACACTCAAAAGTTTAAATAATGGCTCATGTCTGAAAGAAGATTGACCAAGATTTATATAGTTGTGTACTTATGTTTAGTTTTTTAAAGTTTTATTTTTTTTACCCTGGCCGGGTGGCTTAGTTGGTTAGAGTGTTGTCCCGATACACCAAGATTGCGGGTTCGATCCCTGGTCAGGGCACATAATGCAAGAATCAACCAGTGATGCATCAGTAAGTGGAACAAGTCGATGTTTCTCTCTCTCCCCCTTCCTTTTTCTCTCTCTCTTGCTCTCTAAAAAAAAAAAAATGAATAAATAAAAATTTTAAAAATAATTGAAAATTTTTTCCTGATTATAGAAGTATGAAAGTAATACATATTTGCTTTTGAGAACTTGACAAAAATATAGAAAAGTTAAAATAATATGATGTCATTCAACTATTTCCAGCACATTTGGTATATTTCCTCCTAGCCTTCTTTTCCTTCGGTGTATATATCTGTTGGTGAGAGTGTTTTTTATTTTTACAAAATTGAGGCTTAATATCAAATTCAATAGAGAATTAGGGCCACCCAGGGAAAGTATAGAAATAATCAGCACCTATTTCAAAGATAGGAAAATGGAATCTTTTAACAGAGAGTTCACTTTTTCCCCTCTGGTGATGATAAAGCTGTGTTTTCTGAGCAGAGAAGCTGCACTGTATACATTATCACTAGTCCTCAAGGAGCCCTGTGAGGTAGGAATCATTGTCTCCATTTCAAAGGTTAGGAAAAGATGACACAAGGTGTTTCTGCAGGATGTGCCCTGAGGAACCCAAGGGCTCCACCAGGTACATTAGGAGTGTCACAGATCATGAAGATGGAGGCACATTGTGGAATATAAAGTGACAGACTGCCTGAAGAGCCCAGACTCTTACAGTGTTTTTGTCTCTTTCAGTAGAGTTTTATTGCTTAAAAAAATGCGTGCAAACCTCTGGCCTAGCTTATTGGACAAATTTGATTTTGTATTTCCTTAAATTGCTGCAAAGTACTTATCTCTTAATTTTAATGCATATTTTTTAGACTATTAAAGCTGTATGTTTTATCTCTTGCTGTACACCAGAATTAATTCTGATTGATTTTGAATTCTACATTAAGTACATAGTTTTTAGTGCATCATTCTGGGTGTTGGGGATGTAGTGCTTGATAAGGAGGCAAGATCCCTGCTGTCGTCGTCCTTGCATTCAGTGGGAACAGTTAGTTTGACAGTAGAAAGATAAACAGGAAATATTAGGGTGGGAAATGGGATTAAGAAAATGAGACAGGTTAATGTGATGGAGGTGGTGTGGGCTTCACCTGAGCAGCACAAAGGAGCCAGCTGGACACAGATGCTGGAAATGGAAACCACAGAGAAATTAGAAGACAGTACAATTTAAATGTATATCAGACCTTGGGGGAGGGGAACGTAACTTCCTAAACTCAGACTTTAATAGTAATAACCACAAAAGAAAAGCTTGTCAGGTTAAACAAGATAAAACTTAAGGACCTTTGAATTAAAAAAACAACACATAAATGGCAAACAATTCTGAAAAATATTTTCAGCATATAAAATATATACAAGATTATCTATTAATGGCTCACATAGGTTAATAAGAAAAATGTAAAATTCAGTAGCTAAATGGCAAAGAAGCAAGACAGAGCAACACCCAGAAAAGACTATATAGTTCTCATACAACCATCACTAGAAATCCAAAAAAAACATAGTTAAATGAGGAATCTTTTTTTAATGTAACAAATTAGCTTAAACTTTTTTTTTTTTTTTTTTTTTTTTTTTTACTAATATCTCATCCTGGCATTTTCATAAATTGCCAGTGACCCTATAAGTTAGTATAATTTGGTTTTGGAAAGCAGTTTGACACTGTGTATGAAAACCCATATAAAATATTTCTGTGTCTTATCCCAGTAATTTCACTTCTGGAAATTTTAAAATAAAAACCAAATTATTGGGGGAAAATAAAGCTTGACACCTAGACATGCCCACATGACTTTCGTAGATACTTGTTAGGGCCCAGGTGTCTGATGGGAGAGAGACGTTTGAGAGAACCAGTTCCCTCCACTTAGTGGCATGTTACATGTATGTGGAAAAGATCAGTTGTGACAGTGGCAGGAGCTGGAGGAAAGGCTTTGACTTAGGGAAGGTAACAGACAGCGGTGTGCAAGATTGTCTACTCTTTTTGTTTTTTTCTGATGTGTATTTGAGGAAAACAGACTTAAGGGTACATACACCAAAGTGTTAACAATGGTGTGCTAGTTGTAGGATAAAAATTTTAACCAGTGTGTCTTAGGAAAAACTGGATTTTTCTTTAAAAACTTAACTAAAACCTAAATGACAATAATAGAGGAGACATCACTCACTTTTTATCTTTCACAAAAGAGCTTTGAAGGTACAATCGTGTGGGAGAGCCAAGACCTCCAAGGCCTTGTGTCAAGAAATCTCCACCGAGTGACAGTAAATGATGGAGGAGGAGTCCTCAGAGTCATCACAGTAAGTCATTCTTGTTTTTAAAGTTTGTTTAGCATACTTCACCGTTTTTAATACATAAAAGTTTTTAAATTTATTTTTACACCAATCCAGATAATATAGAATAATCAATCTTGTGTGTTTTAAAATATGAATAGTAGAAAATGATTTTGTAACTCCACTGTTAGTAAATACAGGGTAGGGCAAAAGTAGGTTTACATGAACCTACTTTCATGTGAGTACATGAAACACAAGAGTTTATTCTTGTTGTTGTTTTTTAAATATATTTTTATTGATTTTCAGAGAGAGGAAGGGAGAGGGAGAGAGATAGAAACATCAGCGATGAGAGAGTCATTGATCAGCTGCCTCCTGCACTCCCCTGACTGGGGATTGAGCCTGCAACCAGGGCATGTGCCCTGACCAGGAATCGAACCACAATCTGCTGGATCCTAGGTCGATGCTCAACTACTGAGCCATGCCTGGCTGGGCTATTCTTGTATTATTTATTAATTGTATTATTTTCCATATGAACAGCTATAAACCTACTTTTGCCCCACCCTGTATAGTGTTGCCTTAGTATCAGTGCATTTTAAGAAGTGTGATTGTTTATTTCTCAGTAATATCTAACATAAAGAACACTTGCTAATAGATTTCAGAATATTCACTGTCTCACCTTGATGGTAAGATATTAGTTAAAATACTGTAGATACACCCCTGGCAACAGGCAAGGAGACATCTGATTGGTGGTGTTGCTCTTTTATCAGTTGAGACAAAGCAGACGTGTGGTCCTTAGTTCATCCTAGCTTGATGCTGTGTTGGTGGCAGAGCTGTTTCATGCCTGGGTCATGTTAAAAAAAAATACTATAGATGAAAGTATTGGCAATAAGATTGAGTTTTCACTTTCATTTATAATGCTGGGGTTTCTGCCTCTCATCTTTTCCATTTATTCAAATTTGCTTCATGTTTAAAACAGTTTGACAAGTAAATTTCTCAGAGTAAATGACTAGAATGATAAAGAAGGTATATGACAGAATTGATAACTGAGCAAGGAAACATAATTTGGATTATAAAATTCTTGCTCTAATAAAAATTTCTTAAACAGCCTGGGGGTGGGGGGGAGGTATAGACAGACTTAAAATGATGACCTCTGGTTAGTGTGTGTGTGGTGGTGCCATAGTCTTTCATCTTCCTTGATGCTCTGACCTCATGATTAGAAAAGCACTTGCATTTTAGTTCACAAGCTTAGTATATTTTCATTAAATATTAACCTTACTCACATGAATTAATTCCTGAATTTGAAATGAATATCATGTGGTATGTTACCACCCATTCAGAAAACTTATATTGCACACCAGTTATAAGCCAGGCACAGAGGTGGCAAAATGGGTGCATTACTGGCCCACAGCGGAACTTGAACCCCCGTGAGGAAGACAGACATTAAACACATAGATGCACAGGTTCATGCGGAATTGCAAACAGCCTTGTCGGCCACACTTAGCATTTCATTCACTGTTGTGAAAAGTCCTTTATTGAAGCTAGAATGTCTTATGGAGTTTAATTATAGTCTGTTTTTCTTTTCTTATTTTCAAGTCGAGTGTCTTTAGTATCTTGCCTCCTTTTCTGTTTGTGAAACTTAAGCATATCCAAAACGCATCAGAGTCATGAGTTGGTTACACAAAAGGAAATCAGATTACTTTGAGTTGAGGGCTAGGTTCAAATGTAAAGACTCAAGTGATCCACTTTGGGGGTGAACGTAGTTGTAGGGGGCTAAAGATAGTGTCAACACTCAGCCTGCCTAAAAAATAGTGCCTCAATAGCCTACCTAGCAAACCCCATGTGCAAACAGGTTTCGTCATAAATGCACGGACTGAAGGGCTCCTAAGTCTTGCTCCCTTGCCAGCAAGTAATAATGTTAGAACATTTAAAAACCAATGTAAAAGCCAAGCTGTGATCTTTTAGATAGAAGTTAATAAACAGAAAGTACTACTGTATCAGATTCTGAATAAGCCGAAACACTAGTGTATGTAGTAAAGAAATAAAGAGCACGCAGCCTTCTGTGGAACTGCAAAGCTGGAATCTAGCATTCACTTGCTGTTTCCTCCACATTCAGCTGCAAACCATGTTTTCGGTTAAATGACAAGTTACCACACACCTCAGGACACTGTCTCTACTAGCCCTGGAACATTGCTTTGCAGGTACAGCCCTGCTGACAGATCTGCCCAGAGAGGAGGAACGGGCTGTGCCCGGGTAGGTGAGCGTCGCCACACAGCCGCGTCTCCGCACCCTGAGCAAGGGCCCTGCGTAAATCTAGTAATAAAGGCGCCTCCAGTGCTGAGAGTAGGCAGGACTGCTGTTGGCTGTTGGCAGAGTAGTCAGTCTCTAGGCACCTTAGCAGCATCAGAAATCATGCTTAGAGGGGCTGTTCTTGGCACAGTGACCTGGCTTTAAACTGTGCCTCGATGTATTTGTACTCATGGGAATTTTCAGTCTCCAAGAAATAAAAAGGGATTATAATTTGTTTAAGTGATGGGGTTATGATGCAAAATAAAATTGGATTTTGTACTATTATGGTAGCAAGTTCAAGAATGTATGGTTTTGTGTAAGTTGGAATCCTGAACGCGTGTGGGCTGTTGCATATGCCTGATGCGTAACTTCGCAATGAAGTAACTAAAACCGAGGATGACCGAAGTCTAGTGCACAGCAGCCTGGGCAGGTTGAGCTGCTGAGGAGCACTATGAACTCTGCCAATCAGTTTTTAAATATGAGAAGCGCATTTTTATAATGAAACATTGAGCACATGCATTCTTGTTTCTTTCAGGCTGGGGAAGGTGCACTACCTCATGAATTCATGGAAGGCGTGGAGGGAGTTGCAGGTGGTTTTATTTATACTATTCAGGGTAAGTTGGCTGGTTGAAAGTCGAAAAGCAGACTGAATCTCATGTACCTAGTCTTACTCTATACTTGGACATAAAAGGTGATCTATTTTATTGTCATTAAAAAATAGCTTTATTGACGTATCATTCACATTCCACATAATTTATCCTTTTAAAGTGTTAATTCAGTGGGTTTAGTATATTGAGTTCTGCAACCATCTCCACTAATTCCTGACCGTTTCCATCACTCCAGAAAGAAACCGGGACCTATTAGCAGTCACTCCCCATTCTCCTATCCCTCCAGACAACCACTGATCTCCTTACGGACCTTAAATGTAAAGATTCGTTTCTCTATTCCATTGATGTGTATGTCTCTCCTTACACCAGAACAACAGTCTTGCTTATGCAGCTTGGTAGTAATATTTGAAACCAGGGAGCGTGGGGGCCCCCAACCCTGTTCTTTTTCCAGATTGTTCTGGCTCTTCTGGGTTCCTTGCATTTCCATATGAATTTTAGGGCCAGCTTGTCAATTTCTGCAAAAATGCGAGCTGGAATTTTGAAAGGGGTTGTATTGGGTGTATAGATCGTTTTGGGGAGGGTTGCCATTGTAACGTTAAGTTTCTGATCCATTAGCATGGGATATCTTTCCTTTTATTTAGGTCTTATTAAATTTCTTTCACTTATGTTTTGTGGTTTTCAGAGTACAAGTCTTATACTTCTTTTGTTAAATTTATTCTTACTTACTTTTAATGCTATTGTAAGTGGAATTTTTTTAATTCTTATTTCCAGATTGTTTGATGATAATGTAGTCAGTTGATTTTTGTATGTGAATTGTGTATGCTACAGCCGTGTTGAACTCATTTATTAACATAGGGTGTCCTACAAAATGTATACACACTTTGAATGATTATAAAGTCAGTATTTATTAACATATAGTTCATTTTCAAAATCTAAAAGAATCTTCACAAATGAATAATTTTTTTGTCAATGCCTGTTTTCAAATCGATGACCGTTCTGGTCCAGGCGCTGCTGATAACATGAAGAAGTGGAATCGCAAACATTAAGAATCATTCCGTTCGGTATTTGTGCCCCCTCAGTTCATCAACTATTTCTTGTTTTGTTCCATAAATTTTATCTTTTATGTATTCTCATAAAAAAAGTCTAGTGGCACTTTAGGATAAGTTTTCTTTGTTCAAATCTTAGTTTGGCTTCACCCATTATTTCAAATCAGTTAAATCTGAAAAAGAGTGAAAATTAAGTGAGTTAAAGTGTGTATACATTTTGGGGGGGACACCCTGTGTCCCAAAAAAATGTCTACACACTGAAAAATTATAAAGGCCGTCTTATGTACTTCAACTGCATTTTTAAACTTCCAGAAGCATTTTAGGATGAATTTCCTTAGTTCAGAGCTTAGTCTGGCTGAAAAGAAATATCATTTGAGCCATCAGCTGTTAAAGTGTGTATACATGTTTTGGGGACACCCTGTAGTTTTGTGGATGCCTTAGGAAAATGCCTTTCAAACAAGAGTGAAATGCCCGGCCAGTGTGGCTCAGTGGTTGAGCATCAACCCACGGACCTAGAGGTCACAGTTCAATTCCCAGTCAGGGCGCATGCCCAGGTTTCGGGCTTGATCCCTAGTAGGGGCCGTGCAGGAGGCAGCTTTCTCATCATTGATGTTTCTCTCTCTTTCACCCTCTCCCTTCTCTCTCTGAAATTAATTAAAAAAACATGAAATTAAAAGAAAGAGTGAAATAACTCAAGTTTTAAGGTAAAACTTGAGGAACTAAAATGAATAGATTATCTTCATGTACTGGATATATCTGGAAATCTGAGTAGAAATTAATTTTTTTTAATCTGAGGATCAAAGGGCCATTCAGAAGAATCACATGGTTCACAGATCCTTAAATTCTGTGGGCATTAGCATCTCGGGCTGGGCCCTGCCTTGAGCGACAGTGAAAGTCTTCAAGACTAGAGCTCAGACATTTGTATTTTAATGAGCTCCCTTAGATGGATTAGATGCCTCCAAACTTTGGGAGGCTGTAAGCCATATGATTCTTTTAAACAACACCTCGACAGACTGTCAGAATTAAAACACACACCGATATCTTACTTTACACTCATGTCTTTCAGAGAGATACAATATAAAACAGAATGTGGAATTTGCCCATCGAAAGACCTGCATCTGATTTCTGCTCTCATCTTGTTATGAACCATTTTCCTGTTACTCCAGTTTTATAACACTCACTTTCCTTTAAGTATTAAATTGTATGTATTTATCTTTATCTCTAAATTAAAAGTGAAAGGATGTTGCAGTAGAATGTAAGAGTTGAAAAGACCCCAAGGTTGTTTAGGCCTGTGTTTCTTAGGGGGTATCTGTGGTCCACCTGCATCAGAGTCGCAGGAAGGCGTATGTTAAAAATGCGGATTGGGCCCTAGCGGGTGGCTGTTGGTTAGAGCATTGTCCTGATATGCTAAGGTTGCGGGTTCTAGCTCCAGTCACGCCACATACAGGAAAGAACCAATGAATGATAAATAAGTCAATGTTTCTCTCTCTCTCCCCTCCAAAAAAATTTTTTAATTAAAAATTTTTTTTAAATAAAATAATTTTTTAAATGCAGATTGCTGGGCCCCACCACAGACCTGTGGGATTTGAGGCTTGGGGCTTGGAATCTGCATTTCCAAAAGCACTCCTGAGAACCAGTCCTCCTTTTACAGGTGAAAAAACTGAGGCTCAGGACTCGTAACTTGCCAGGTGTCTCATAGAGAGTGGCAGACGCAGAAATCAAGTTCGTAGGTCTCCGGACTCTCATCCCTCGGTGTCTCCATCTGCACTTACAAAGCGGATGCTAAATGACTTTTGTTTCCTTTCCCCACCCTCAGCCACTCACTTTTCTTTTTCAGGAATTTTCTCTAATTTGAGACACTTGAGGAAAACCCTGCCCTAGTGAAAGAATTGCTGCCTTGATAAACCCATAGGGTCTGAAGGCAGTGCCTGCACAAGGGCTGCAAGTGAGTCACTAGCCTGTGAGGTAAATAGTCTCCTAAGCACATTTGCAACATTTTTATGGTGAAACATCATAGATACACCAAAAATAGGAAGCACTGTAAGAAATGTACTTATTGTCAGAATTAACAATGTTTACCTTTTGTCATATTTGCTTTTTTTTAAAAAATGGAATATAAAGCATTACAGGTACAATTGGAGCCCCTCCCTTCCAGTTGTCCCCTCCCTGCTCCTCTCCTTCCCCTCCAGGGTGCCTCTGTCCTGAATCCTGTGTCCCCTTGCCCTTCTTGCTTCTCTACTTTCTACTACATTTGTACATATCTTTAAGTAAAATATAGTTTTGATTAGAATGTTTCATAATTGATATGTATGGTATCATTGCATATATCAATTAGCAACGTATTTTTCTCAGCGTTATTTTTCATTGTCATTGCTCTTAACATGCAAGATGGGGTTAGTTTTTAAACTGCCATGTTCCCCTGGGTGATGGACCACACCTTAGCCATTCTCCTGCCGGTGGGCACTTAGTTTGGTTCCATTTTTTCAGTTAAAAGCAGCGCTGCAGCGACTGTTCTTGTGATCATGTAAATAATGTCTGCAGTGGGCTTAACGAGTCCACAGTGTGCGCACCCTCCACCTAACCAGATACTGCCATGCTGCCCTCCAGCACCGTGTGTCCAGTTACCCTGGGAGTTCCCGTTTCCCTGCCTCCAGCACCGTGTGTCCAGTTATCCTGGGAGTTCCCGTTTCCCTGCCTCCAGCACAGTGTGTCCAGTTATCCTGGGAGTTCCCGTTTCCCTGCCTCCAGCACCGTGTGTCCAGTTATCCTGGGAGTTCCCGTTTCCCTGTCTCCAGCACAGTGTGTCCAGTTACCCTGGGAGTTCCCGTTTCCCTGCCTCCAGCACAGTGTGTCCAGTTATCCTGGGAGTTCCCGTTTCCCTGTCTCCAGCACAGTGTGTCCAGTTATCCTGGGAGTTCCCGTTTCCCTGCCTCCAGCACAGTGTGTCCAGTTATCCTGGGAGTTCCCGTTTCCCTGCCTCCAGCTCCCACGGCCATGCTCCTGTCCCTCACCTTGGGAACAGAGCGTTCGAGTACCTCACAGCCCAGGTCTGGGTCCTCCGTTGGCAGTGGCATTTTCTCCAGCTCTCGACTTTTCCTTTTTAGAAGGTGATGCACTCTTACAAAGCCTTCGTTCTCGCCCTGGAAGACGTAGTGACCATCTAAGAAACCTCCACGAGGAGGATGCCTTACTGAAGGAGGAAAGCAGCGCCCACGATGACATTGTTTTTGTGGATGTCGTCGACACTTACCGTAACGTTCCTGCAAAGTTGTTGAACTTCTATAAATGGTAGGTTGTAGATAGAATTTTAGTGTTTTTTTCAATCCTCACCCAAGGATATGTTTTATTGATTTTAGTGAGAGCGGAAGGGAGAGAGAGAAACGTCGATCGTTTGCTTTCCGTACGTGCCCTGACCAGGGATCAAACCCGCGGCCTTTTGGTGCACAGGACGATGTTCCAGCCAGCTCTGCCACCGGGCCGGGGCTGTGGTGGTGGCCTTTTGATGGAGAAACAGTTTACCAAACAAACCGTCCTAAGATCCCTGATTGCCTGGGATATGGTCTTTGTATCTTGGTTCTCCAAGGATAGATCTTAAAAATGCTGCTGCTTTCTTTCTTAGATTAGCAAACTCAGAATGTGAATGATAGTGATCTATCAAAAACTAGCAGACAAAACGGACTTCACTTTGAGGCAGTCATTCCTTTGAGTCATTGCCATGGCTGTTCAAGCCAACGTCAGACGAAAATCAGTGAGTTTGAAAGTGGCCCATTTTCATACTTGTCTACCTAAATCCTCAATTATAGTCTCTTGCACCCAGGTACTGGTCTGAATTCTTTTCAGCTGAACAGCTACATTATATTTCCATTCTCTACTCCACTCATTTAAAAGTTACTTGCCCTAATTACAAAACTTTTATATAAAATGAAATTCAACAACCCTCAGAGTCTGTCATATTTATAACTTCCTGAGCCTCCAGTGTTTCTTGGGTCTTAGCTGTAATTCCTACCTTTATAATAATAATAGCAACAATAATATTAACAGTTGTTAACATTATTAGTTTTTCTAGGATCCCATAATTTGCTGAGCTCCTTGATACTGTCCACCCTGACTGTAGGACTAAAACCTGCTAACTTATCAGTCTAGACTAAATCTATAAAGTGTATTCCTATCTCTCTTTTCTTTTAAAGCTCTCAGTGAGTGTGTTTCTTGGTGACCCTCATCAGTCCCATCTTCTCTGTTACCCTGAGCAGAGTGGGAAATTATTAGGCATGCTATGGTATGGTCCCCTGGTCCTGAGGGGCAGACGGTCTGATTGGTTTATGGAAGGTAATGTTTCATAGCTAGGCCAAATCAATATAATTTTGCAGTCGTCCTGTGGGCAGAGGACAGACATAGATAGGAGGTTTTGGTGTGTCTGGAATACCAGGATTAAGTTTGGACAGCTATTGTAGCTCAAGGCCACTAATGGGCCTCCCTGTTGTAAGTGGGGCCATAAAGAGGTGCAGGGTGGGGATGGAGGTCCAGGAACTGGGAAATCAGTGTGGTGGAGTTCTAGGGCTTTCCACAGGGGCTGACTCCCAGCTGTGGAAGTTCTGTTTAGCTAGATAATACCTTCAATTTAAGCTTTATCTCTTCTCCTTGCCTATCTCTGAGATCTTAGCCTCTCCCTTCAGCCTCTGTTGCCACTGTTTTGGGCTGTCATCTCCACCTGGATGACCAGGTGACCTTCTAACAGCTTTGGGACCTGCTTCCCCATAGCTTACTCCACCTGTCTGCCCTGCACCGAGAATGAAAGCTCCAGTCATCCATTGCTCTGCACTTGGTTGACTCATCACCGACCTCACAAAAGTTCATTCCTCATTAGCAAGTATTATGTGTGCCTCATGCTGCTAATTAGAAGTGAACTTTAGAAGCATAGGTGATGCCATTCGGTATGAACCCATTGCTGTGAACCTAGCCATTCTTTAGTTTTGTTTTGCTAATTCTCACCCAAGGGTATTTTTTCCATTGATTTTTAGACAGAGTGGGAGGGGGGCAGGGGAGAGAAACATTGATGTGACAGAGAAACCTCAGTTGCCTCCCGCATGTGTCCAGTCCAGGGATCATTGAACCTGTTAACCCAGGTACATGCCCTTGACCGGAATCAAGCCCGTACACCAAAGGGTCAAGGACTGACACTCTAACTACTGAGCCACACTGGCCAGGGCTGAACCTAACCATTCTTTCACCTAAGGAAACTTCCTCCAGATTTCTTTCATTCATATTTCTGTCATCTGGTTTCCTGGGCAACACAAAGAAGCCAACTTATTTTGAATCTCAGTTTCAGATTGAATTGGGCAGTTGACCAAACCAGAAAGTGGCAGGAGCTGAGCTTTTTCACAAAGATGTACAGGGATTAGCACTGTGAAATGAAGTCTTCGGTTGTGTCTCTAGTTGCCATTATATATTTTTTATGTCTAGAGAAATAAAATCACCCTCCTGTGCCTTCCAGAAAGGTCACTGAGAAAAGTGTAATTGCTGGAAACCGTTCCCGGGAGCATGTGTTTCCTTGTCTAACTCACTTTTTAGCTATAAGCTAGCTGAATGTCTATAAACAGTAGCATATTGTTGCTGCTTGTCCAGCAGTGTTCTGTGTGAGGGACCAGGCCCCTCATCCTGGGCCTGTCTTACTAAGAACTTGAGGGGCGAGGTCCAGTATAATAGACCCTCGCCTGGCCTGGCAGTGCCCGGGAGGCATTTGTTCCATCCTGTGTTCCACTTAAGCAGATGCCTTTTGATTGTGTTCCTCGCTTTTGCACCTTTTCAAATCGGCGGTGCTTCTCTGTGTTCGGCCACACCGTCAATGTGGAGCGAGGGTTGTAGTTGGCAGCAGCGTTGAGCAAACGTTCTCCACTGGAGGAACAGGAAACGGAACAGGATGCAGGCGGCAGGGCACAGTTCTAATGAAACTGAGCAGTGACCATGTCAGCTTTGCTTTGTTTCCTTGTATGGACGCACTGACTTATGTCCCTTTTTTGCCAACAGGACTGTAAAAACAACCAGCTTTGATTTACTGCTCAAGACAGATGATGACTGTTACATAGACTTGGAAGCTGTATTTAATAGAATTGCTCACAAGAACCTGGATGGACCTAATTTTTGGTGGGGAAAGTAAGTTAAACATTGTTAGCTCCTTGGCATTCATGTACCTGATCAAAGGTGATTAATTTAGAATGAAATATACCTTATTTTTCTTCAGAAAAATGTGGTTGAGATAGGAAATTTCCCTGTTAGGCTCCTGGGTTAATATATTTTATTAACCTATGATTAGAGAAAAAAAACTTTAAAATGAAAACCTCAAGGTAATGAAGGCAGGAAAGGGACTTGGCTTTACCCTCCTGCCCTGGAAATAGGTGGCACTCAGATTAGCAGCTGCTGCATATTACACGTTAGAACCAGTCTGTTACATTCTGAAACTGATCTTCAGTACGGCACTGACGAGTGGCGTTTTTAAGTATGTATGTGTATACACACACACAAGATCGAGTGAAGTTTTAAAATATATATACACAAATATACACAAGGTGATCTGGTACTTTCCATTTAGGAACTCTACAAATGCAGCGTTGAGAGGATTTAAATATATGGTCTTTTATATAAAATACCCTAGATAAATAATTCCTTTCTTAGACTAAATAAAATTCTCATTCTCTCCTTGCCTTGGTGCCTCTGTTCCTCTGTCGTGATAGTAACAGTGATAGGATGTGTGCCAGCTTATTTTGAATCTCAGTTTCAGACTGAACTGGGCAGTTGACCGGACAGGAAAGTGGCAGGAGCTGGAGTACCCCAGCCCAGCGTACCCTGCCTTCGCATGCGGCTCAGGGTATGTGGTCTCCAGGGACATCGTCCACTGGCTGGCCAGCAACGCGGGGAGGCTGAAGACCTATCAGGTAGGTAATTGAGGATTTCTGACTAAGAGTGTACCCACCCAACCAAGTTTCTCCAGCCCTGTGTCCCCTCCCTGGAAGCAGGGCCACTTGCCTTGGGGAAGAACATTTATTTTCTGTGTAGGAGTGACTCAAGTTAGAGACACGTTCCTGTCCCTCAAATTTGGCTCTCAGTTCTAGTCAACCCTTTTTTGAACCTACTTACGTATATTCAGCCTAATAAATTATCAACTGAATGGGTGTGGCACTGTGCTTACAGATGGTAGAGCATTTAAACCTTACGCTGCACGTCTAGGGTGAAGATGTAAGCATGGGCATCTGGATGGCGGCCATAGGACCCAAAAGATACCAGGTAAGCAGGTCTGGATGGGGCTGCCTGGGGAGCTGAGGAAGTGTTTCCATATCAAACCTTGGGCAGGAACAGAGAATTGAAGATTTAGTACTGTTGCTGTGCTCTTGATTTAATTCACAAGAATCCACCTGGGTTCTCATGCAAAATGTTTCTGAGTTGAAGACATAAGGAAATGCTTTGAGTGGAAGTTCAGCCCATAAAGAATTAGGTATTTATCAGGAATTCTTTGCAGCTTGAAACGTAAGGAATCGGCTGACATAAGTTTCTAGCAGTGTGCTGGTCTGATGCAAATGAAACACTGGATAAAATATGGTCAGGCGTCTCGTAAAATACACTGATCACTGAGCTGGAAAAACAGGAACCGAACCTGCACAGACCAGACGTGGAAAATAGAGCCCTAGAGAGCAAGCCCAAAGCTAGCCTTTCCGCGAGGGTTTCTGTTGAATTCTGGATTCTTGAAGCTTCCACTTTGGCCATAGGAGGTGCCTGGGCCTGGAGCAGCGCACCTCACCTCCTTGTTCAGCTTCGCTCGTCCCAGTCCTGCTGCACTGTCAGTCCCATCTCTGGTTTAGTACGCACTGAATCTGTTTGTGTGTCTGATCATTCTGGCATCTGCTGTCTGCAGACTCTGGCTGTGGTTTCTGCGGACTTGCTCATGGAGTTTGTTTCCTGATGTGTTTAGAGGCTGTTTTGCTGTGACCTCATGTTCCGTGGGACCTGGGGTCTGAATCTGAAACAGAGAGGGTTTACATCTTTGCTGCCACACCCGAGGGCATCACATCCATGAGCGCTTTCAGTTTCTGACATGGGCCTTGTGGGCTCCACAGAATGAGACTAGCCGGATTCCCACCTGAGTGCAGGCTCTGGTTCCATCCTACCCACCCAGGGCCATGGCTGAGACCCACAAGCCTCCTCCGTAGTTTTGTTTTCTTACTAGTCCCCAGGCTCTGGCCCCTCAGGGGTCCTGGCTGGCTGTGGGATTCCCTGGTCAGTCTACTGGTCCTGGAGAGTCTCAGGCCTTTTAACCCAGCAGCTGCTACCAGGCCCAGGCCGGCATCTGCGGGCCTCCAGTTCCTTCTTCAGGACCAGCACAGCCTCAATTTACAGAGATGCTCGGGGCTACAGCAGCATTTGCATGTTCTGTGCTTGGAGGGGTCGCTCTGGGTCTGTATGCTGGGAACAGGAGAGTCCGTGCAGTTGGAACAGGCTGGTGGGTCCTCTGAGTCCCTCCTGCTCAGCACAACTTACCTGCATGAACTTCCCTGTGACCTGGAGCAAGGTCCCTCACTCTGTTCCAGGTTCTCCTGTATAAAAGGGAAATGGTACTTGCCAAGATAACTGAAGATTAAATTAGGTGACGTTTTAAAGCACTTGGCACAATCCCTGGAGTATTGCAGCATTCCACTAGAGCAGCTGTCGTCACTGCTGGGCAGCCACTGGCTCTGATGGCAGGTGTGAGACTTTCCATCCGTGGTTCCCCAACCTGATCTCCCAGGACTCCCTTTGCTCGCTGTTGGTGTGGCGTGCATGCACACTGTTTCTGTACTCTGGCTGCGGTTGCTGCACGTGGCACTGTCCCCGTGCCCCACAGACCCCAGGGGTTCACATACTGAGTTGTCTCTGCAGTAATTCAGCTTCCTGGGGATGGGAAAGCAGCCCGCAAGCGAGCTCTTCACGCTGCTGACCTCACAGTCCCGTCAGCTTCTCTGTTTTCCACCAGGATGGCCTGTGGCTGTGTGAGAAGACCTGTGAAACGGGGATGCTGTCTTCCCCCCAGTACTCCGCGCAGGAGCTCACGGAGCTGTGGAAGCTGAAGGAGCTGTGTGGTGACCCCTGTCAGTGCGAGCGAGGTGATGATTTACAGCACAGGGTTTAGCGGCCAGGGCAGGTGAACAGCGACCCGAGTGTAAACCTGAGGAGCGCGGGCTCGGCCGCCCTATGTGCTTCTCGGGAGAGCTCCAGGCTGGCACTGCTGTGCTCAGAGTTTGCAGTCTCCTTCTAAAAACCAACCCTGACACTGTAGCATAAGAAAAATTACTTATATATTGGAAGATTTGAAAAATACCAAATAGTTTATAAAGAAAACATATTTCTAAATCCTAATGCATCATTTCTAGTTAGAATTTGTTGCCTATCATTTCTGGTTAAAAGTTGGCTTGTTCAGAATCGTTAGTAACAGAGTTGGACTCTCAGCCTGGGTTGCAGAACAGCTTCATACAGCGTGATTAGGACAATTGACATGGGCCAAAAACAGCTCAGAGATGGTTGTGTGGTCATGTGATCGCTTATGAGCTGTGTCACTTATACCAAAGTTTGGAGTTTCTGGAAATAATGCCATTTTCCGTGGGGTCTGAATGAAGGGGGCAACTTAAATTGGCTCTTTTCCAAGTTTAACTCTCAATTCTAGACCTTGGTTTCATTAAGTGGACTAATGCAAGTTTTCTTTCACCATTTCACATGAACCCTGGAAGTCACAGTGTAGTACGCCTATGAAAAATCTTGAATTCTTGTGAATATAAGTAAAATCAAACACCTCTCAGGGTTTTAGTGCCACAGGGAAGGATATTTCTAAATACCTGACACTTTGAAAGAATTCTGCTTTCCTCCTGTCATTACCTAATGTTTACCTAATATAAGTGAATTCCGATCAGAGCTGGCATCTTTCATAGAAGGATAAGCTCAGTTTAGGTGTAACTGTAGGGGAAGCGTGTAATTAATTGCTGTAAGTCCTCTAAAAACAGTGCAGCTGAGAAGAGATCGTAGCATGTGTGTTGTACACAGCGGAGGATGTGCCCCTCAGTTTAAGGGACATTTCCCTAAATGACCAACCAAATCAATTTAGTAACCTTTTAAACTAGTAGCATCAATAGAGAATCCCATTAAAACTGGTCTGATGACAGACATTAACTGTGTGCAGTTAATAAAACGATTAGCCCAGCTAGGTTCTATTTAATAGTGAAATCTTCGCATAAGGAAATGCAGTCATGAACTATGTTACGAAATAAAACCAGAAAGTCATTAGTAGGTACAGAGCCTTTAATAATATACAAGCCTAGAAATGGTCGCTTCCTAAAGAAAAGTACAGCCCTTCCTATAGTTGGGGCAAGTTACAAAACCTCTTTTTTTGATAGAATTGTCCCAGTAAGTGGTTTCTTTCCCGTGAGCCCGAGTCACAGCGAGCAGTCTGGTCTGAGTGCTGTCAGCTGCTGTCACCATCGCACTAACAGACAGTCTCCGTTTTCCACAGAATAAAACTCTAATGGCTGCTGGTCATTTTCTAGTTCAATCTCTCTGCCAGGCATCTAAAATTAGAACAGAGGGTTGGGGTGATTAAGACAGATCTGACTGAGCATTTAGTTGTACCCACCTCCCAGCAGACTTGGTAGGCCCTGAACTGCAGGGTCTGTGTGGTCTCCACTCAGACTTAGCTCTAGAGACTTAGATTAGCAGCATGACGCATGGGATCTAAGCTCAGCTGTTCCGCTGGGCAACTTACTTTGGGACTTTCATAGGACAGCAGAAGGTCTGACACAGGAACTTTGAGAAGACGTGACAGCAGTCCTTTCACCTTCTGAATTGTCATCGAGTCTATCAAAGAAAAGAAAAACCATCAATTCTCTCAATTGACAGTTACCTGTCAAACTAGCTCACAGTAAAGACCTTAGCTGCAGTGACAGCTGAAACTGTCACCTCAGTGTCGGTCCACCCAGTAACCAGTGAGGCAGGCACAGGGAGCGCAGTCTCAGCACTCGAGTCACGGGGGAACGGAGCCGGCATTTGACCTAAGTGCCCTTTGTCAGTGAGTTTTCATACATTTCAGTGGTGTGAGTACTTCCTTCCTGATCCCAATAAACCAGAAGCCCTATCTCTGCACAGAGGAGTAAGTGGAGTAAGTCACTCACTTTTCTTTTCAAGTCTTTGTGATCTTGTGGCTCAACTAAAAGACCACTAGTGGGCCTTCTCGCCCTCTGGCCTTAGTTTCTCTCCTCTGTAGAGAGGGATGAACTGCAGGGTCTACCAGGTCCCTTCCAGCGCAACCGCCAGGAGCTATCACCACGTTTCATTGTGCTTGACACGCAGGCTGGTGACCACCAGACACGGAATGTAGCTTAATGAGCAAATGCTTGGTTTGTTCAGAAAACACTATGAACTTTTCTCCAAAGATGAGCTGTGGTAAATATTGGATATTTTGATTATAGGAAATAGAGTTCTTTGAAGCTTTAGCTGGAGGAACAGCAATAGTGTGGTGTTCCTACAAATATCACATGGATTCAAATATTTTTCTATCAAAAATAATTTTTGTAAAGGCTGTCTGTGTTTTTATGCAACTTGTGATAATAAATGTTCTTTATTTTAGAAAAAAATGCCTTAAGTTTATGTACTGAATAGCCAATAGACATAATTCTAATTAGCATAATTTGCTCAGATAATCTTGTCCTTTCAGGAAATCTCAGTGGACCGGGTTCACCATTCGGGGTGGTCAGTGATAGGCTGACTCCTGCACGGCACCATGCAGTGACGCCTTCCTAAGCCAGAAACAGTGATTTTAAAACCGGTCTAGTAAGAAAGCTGCCTACCTGTGCTGTGTCTACAGAAGAAAGTGGCAGTTAGCCTGTGATAATCTAAATAATGTTGCTATTTTTAATACAAAAGTAACATATGATTGCCCACTGGTGCAGCTCAGTGGTTGAGCCCTGACCCATGAACCAGGAGATCACAGTTCAATTCCCGGTCAGGGCACAGGCCTGGGTTTCAGGCTCGATCCCCAGTAGGGGGAGTGCAGGAGGCAGCCGATCAATGACTCTTTCCCTCTCCCTTCCTCTCTCTGAAATCAATAAAAACATTTTTTTAAGAAAAGTAACATGATTATCTTAACATTCTGAAAATGCAGAATTAGGTAATTAATTATCTTTTTGCCTCCCCAGGTCCAGTGTTAAAAGTTTGGGTGTACTTCCAAACTTTCTCCTGTTTATATAAGGATGTATAGTTTCATAATACATATTGGTCTACAACTTGGATTTATCATATAGCGGCAGACCTCATGCCGGCTCCTCTGGGCCAGTGCTGTCCACTCAGCAGCTCCATGTGGTGACTGTGACTAAGCTGAACCTTCTGTTCTATTTCAGTTTAATGAATTTACATCGCCACACATGGCAGCCACACTGGACAGCACAGCTCTAGGCCACTTCATTATCTGACGACATGATACTGTGATGTGTGGTCCTACTTGAAATGGTCCGCCATTCCCCTGAACACTGAGATTGCTTTTATTTTTACCATTACACCTGCCCCAAGGCTGAATGCTTGGTCAGAGCATATATGTAATTTTAATTTTTATACTAATTACCACCTGGCTTTACAAAAAGTTTATACTGATTTTTTATGCCAGTGTGCATGTTGGTGCTTTTAACTTTTGCTAATCCAATTGGCAAAAAAAGTTTCAGTGTTTTATATTTATCACTTTTCTCTTTAAAGGATATTTATGTTAGTGGCTAGACATTTACAGCCTGTGGCATAAAACTTCGTAAGAACGGTTTGAATCTGCTGGTGTACTGCTGAGTTTTAAGACTACAGGACTCAGGTTCCAAATAGCTAAAAGCCATAATTAACACATATAATTTCTTTGGATAATTCTAATCTCTGCTAGTTCCACCTGGAGGTTAATAAAACTCAACCTGAGCACGGTGGGTGCTGCTGTGGGTGACTGAGTCCCAGGAGGACTGGGACAGTGCCGGGTGTACAGTATGGTTTTGTGCATCTGGAAAGTAAAAGGGAAAACACAGACATCCAAAGCCATTTTTGTTAACAAAAAGCTCTGTCTGTCTCCATGATTCCTTTACTGAGTGTTTAAACTTGAAAACAAGAGTGAAAGGGGAACCAGTGATTCTAATTCATCTTTATGTAACAAAACTACGTATCACAGAAATAGATGGACGGCTAGTAAATAGCCATGGAGTGGCACCAGTAAAGGGACCGACGTGATGGTCAGCAACCAGAAAGGTGCTCTGAGCCCAGCCAAAGCCTTCCAGCAACACCAGGACAAGCTTCTCTATAAAAACTAATTTAAAAATCAGGGTTTACTGCACTGACAGGCCAACAAAAGACAAGGATTTTACTTGAGTCGTTTAGGGTGATGTGTATTTCATTTCTTCAAATTCTACTGCTCTAAGCTTAACCTGTTCATATTTTAGTATTTAACTGAACTGAGTTAATCTTGAGAATTCACAGTATACTAAAGATAGAGTGTAATTTAATTTTTCTATTGAGTGAAAGCTTTAAATTACACTGATCTAATTTGACATAAGTATTTTTCCAAATAAAAGTAATTCAGTTCCAGTAGCACAAACATTTAAAGTTGGGGTTTTTCCCCAAAGAAAACCATCTCAGCGTGTCCATAAAAGACAGCACCTAAGAACTGTTTCTGACTGTAGATTGTACAAAAGTCACAAATGTCCAAGCAATTCAACTTAGTTCACTAGGACAGCATTCCTGTTTTATGAGGGGTGACAAGACAGACTTCCCGTCAGGCTATCAACCTTCTAGCCAAGAAAAACTCCCAGAGCCACAGTCTAAGATCTAAACAGGAGCGGGTGGGGGGAGAGTCCTCAGAGGCTCCAGTTTGGTGGCTTTGGCTAAACTCTGGACCACATGCAGGGGCTTCCTTTCCACAAAGGTGTTTTCTAGGTAAGCTGATAACGTCACCGGGGGCGGAAGTGATGTGAGCATGTTCGATTCTATTTTAGAATAGAAAAAGCTAGTGACACCAGTACCTCCACGAGGCCACACGTTCAGGTGCAAGTGGCCTGTTTTACAAGCAGCAACACAGAAGCATAAGGGGAGGAGACTCTTCTTACCTGGCAGTTGTTTCTCTAGGAATCTCTGGTCCGGGTGGTTAGGATATTTTATCTTCAGTGCTTGAAGGAAAATGGAAAAGACTGAGACGTGCTATAATACGGATTTAAATGACACCTGTACAGTACAGCCTGGCTCACACCCCAACAAAGGATTCGGTCTTGCTGATGTTTAAAATCCCTTCTGTTAATACTTCACCGAGTTACTAACAAAACAGCTCTCCCTTTTCCCCTTAAGTACGTCTTTCCTGACAGTGTCACTCGGTTCTCAAGTGTAAGGAAAGTCAGATTTCCAGGTCACTATTCAGTTCACTGCTCAGATACTTCCCACATTTATAACACTATTAAATGCACTGAAAGCATGGGAATTACTGAAATGTTCAATATAATTAGATATGTTTGAGAACTTATCGTTTTTAAAAATCAAAGTCCTGTATAAGCACTTGAGAGAAACAGCCCCTAGTAGGTCGTCCCATCTGGTTCAGTAAAGTGCTGGAACACAAATGCTGTCTTTGAATTTAGGTCTTACTTAGTAGCTGGTTTTTTAGCAAAAATGGTTGTTGTGTTTTGAGTTCTCCATCTTCAGGTGCCCCGTATTCTATTTAAGAAATAAAAACGATGAATGAAGAGCCGCAGGCCACTGTAAGGAAAAGTGTAAGGTGAGTGTCGCCACAGGCCCAGCCTCGCACAGCTGGTAGGCTGGCCCGGGGCGTCCCTGTTCCTCAGTCCCCCATCTGAGTTTAGGAGGAGGGACAGCACCTGCTCCGGAGTGTGGACCCTCCATCCCGTGTATCACATCCTGCTCCTCAGAGATGACAGTGTCCTGACAAACTAGCAGGATGGGGCTGTGCTTCACGATACTTAAACTATTTAGTCGAAGTTCCACCTGTGCCAACATCTCCCTTTTCCTTCTGAATCTTGAGATAGACCTGGTGCTATTTGGGACACAACTCAGGGGACATCTTCAGCTAGATCAGTTTCCGCCAGATCGAGCAACGTCAGAGTGGGCCCTCGGTACCCCCCTCAAACCAGGTCCCCTCTGGGAAAGCAGCCTCAATATGATATAAGGGTGTAAGTGACAAAATTTCCATAAATACCCCCAAGTATCTGCTCTGCCTTGTAGCTTCTTAGCAGGAAGTGCTAGTGGCACCTGCAGGGCTGCGTGGAACCTTCCCTTCCCCCACCCCAAGTGACTGCAGTCACCTAAAGTAGCGGGGAATTGGGCCAGCTAATGGGGTAATTGGAAAGCAATTCCCACAGGCAGCTTTTCCTCAAAGGTAATGTTCCAGCCTGAAGCATATGCAGTGAGCTCACATTAGGAAATATGAAAAAAGAAAATCACATAAAAGTGAAATTTGGAATGATGATGAAATCAAAACAAAGTGGGAAGTAATCAGGCAGAGCCCGGAAGTGGCGGCTGAGGGCCGGGCTGCAGGGTGTGAGTGCTGAGCCCCCGACCCGAGGCTAGCAGGCCTTGGAACTGGCATGGAGGTCGGTTCCCGGGGCGCTGGAAAAAGTGCCAGCGCCCAGTCCCACCTGCAAATGCTCCTAATTCAAATTCCCTAGTTAGCCAGGTTGGGACAATGGGGCGGGGGGGGGGGGGCAGCCCTCCTGGGTCGGAGTGTGCAGATGTGTCGGGGTGAGAACTTGGTTCAGGAGCTGTCCTCCCCACAGCCCAGCTTCCTTCTGCCAGTTCGTCGCCTCTAAAGACAGTTTCATGCCTGCTCCCAACCTGCTGAAGTAGCCCCAGGAAATACCCGGCACCCACTAGATAAAGGAGAACGAAGCCCAGGGAGGGAAGCAACAGCCCGAGGCCTCAGGGACACCCAGGGGAGGCGCATACGCACTGCGGCAGAGGGACAGGTATCTGGGATGGGCGGCCAGGAACTCCTCGCTCGGCCTGTTTTTGTCGGGGTCCTGATGGCCACCGGCCCCTTTCCATTCCTTTCCGAACGCTTTGCGGTAATCCAGCTCCGCCCCGCGCCTCTCCTCCGGCAGAATCTACGGTGACGGGAAATACAAACAGGCCCACTGAGGCATTTTCTAATGAGCGTGCTCTGCACTCTGTCCTTCCCCACTGTCCACCCGCAGAGATAATCAGAGGACAGATAACAATTGTATTTTTACCTTTTTAACTGACAGAGCTCAGGAGTTTATTAAAAAAAAAATAAATTTCAGTTTTCTACTTTTCTTCATGGGAGTATTGGCCCAGACTGGTTTCTGGACTATGCCAGGTGCCAGTGGTCACCCATGTGTGGGCAGCCCACCTAGGGGAGCCCACTTGGGGCAGCGGACATTCTCAGCCAGCAGCTCCAGAAGGCTGGCAAAGCAGCCCCTACCCATTTACGAAAAGGGGAGGCTCGCAGGCTCACGGTTCTTTCTGCCCACACTCCCCCCATTCCCACCCCCCCACCCCCACCCCGAGAAAAAGGAGGTGGCACCCGGCGTTCCCCACCCTCCTCCAGGGATAGCCAGTCGGCCGGGTACCTGGGCTCTGCTGCACTGACCACTCTAATTCCACTGTCACTAAAACGCACGCAAAGGACACTACTTACCACGTAAGGGAAACGCCTGGTCCTCTCTACGATACTCTAATAGACTCTCGGCGGTTTGATCACCCGGTCGCGGCCCCGGCTCACCTCACACCTGTTCAGGGTCCGCAGCTGGCCGATCCTGGCGATAATGAACTGGAGGTTGGTCCGGGCGCCGCTTCCCACAGTCAGGGGGTTCCTCAGGCAGGACAGGGAGTGCAGGCTCTGTAGCTTATCCAGCTCGTTGATAAATGACCACTGAAACCAAACACAAGGAAGGAAACATGTTTCAAGCTAATTTTTCAGATTATCTGAAGGAGCATCAGAAAAGCAGTCTCTCCCTGGCTGGTGGCTCAGTGGTTAGAGCATCAGCCTGCGCACTGAAAGGTCACGGGTTCGATTCGCGGCCAAGGGCACCTATCTAGATTACGGGTTCGATTCCCGCCCCAGTCGGGCACATGCAGGAGGCAACCAGTCGGGGCCTCTCGCATCAGTGTCTCCCCCTCCCTCCCTTCCACTCTGAAAACAATGGAAAAATGCCCTCAGGCGAGGATTAAAAAACCAAAGGCGCTAGTCCTGCGAGGGAGGGCTTCATGCTCTGAGCGCGCTGAGTCTGCCTAACTGGGAGTTCAACTAGTTTCTTCATATTTTTGGGTTTATGTGAGGAATTTCACTCTGAGGACGCATTTCTTTCAGAAAGTTCAAAGTGTTTTTTCGTAGAAGGAACCTACAAACGGGCGTGAGGGTGGAGAGCGGCGGGCACGTGGCGCGCACATTCTGAAGCAGCTCTTACTTGCGATATCCGATTGTCATCGACTACCAGGTACTGCAAGGAAGGAAACATGGACGTTTTGCACCCTAGGAAAAGGAGAATTCAGTTATATAGCAGAAGTGAAAGAAACAGCTAACACACGGAGTGCAGGGAGGGGATGGAACCATCTCACATACCAGCCCCAGCGTCCGGGAAACGCAGCGAGGAAATCCCAATGTCACGAAGGATTAGTCGTTCTAACCTGAAGTTACAAATGTTCAGTTGGACTGCACAGAACACTGACAGATGCTGTCAGCCAGACTGGATTTGGAAATTATTTGCTGCACCTCAGGTTTTCGCCCTGGGAGAAACACTTAGAAACCATGAAGCGCAGCATGGGGTGAGCAGACTGCATTCTCATGACTCCACAGCCACCGAACTGTCCTGGCATTACCGCTGGCTGGTGCCACACGGGTCTCAGAGGAAAGAGACATGGTCTTACTCCCAGAATTCAATGAACAAAGACTTGAGTGCCAGGGCCAAGTCACTCGCCCTTCAGTTACCCAGCACCTGTACAGGTGCAGACTACACTGTATGAGGTTCACAAGTAAACTCTCTAAGTGAATTCAGATAAAGTTTCCCAAAGGCGTGACTCGATTTGGGAACTCCCTCAGCATCACCATATTTCCTCTGCAAAAGTATCTATGGCATAGGACCCATTCATTAAAAGTTTACTACGCACCAATATTACGCATTTTAGGAGCAATTACCTGGGCAGATGCGCTATTAGAAACAGCTGGTTCTCATCAATTAACTGATTGGAGGAAAGGTCTAATACCTTGACCGTTTGCAGAACGTCAGCCGGCCTATATGGAAAGTAAAATTTTTCAACATGAATTTAATCTCTTGTTTTCAAACAGCCTTAAAATACCTGCATTTGCCATTAAGGAGAGGTTGGGGCGGGAGGCAAGTGGATATGATTATAAAAGGGCAACATAAGGGCCCTTGTGATGGGAACTTTCTCCACCGGATGATACCAGTCTCCTGCTGGCGACACTGCCACACTCGGCAAGATGTTGCCAGTGAGGGAAACTGGTGACAGGTGTAACTGCATGTGAACCTAAATGATCTCAGAATGAAAAGTTTAATTTTTAAAAACCGGCCTTTGCCTGTATAATAAATGAAGTTTTCCTGTACAGTAAAAACTTTTTCATTTGAATCCTGTATTTGAGAATTTGTTGTAAATCTGCCCACGTTTTAAGTTTGTTTTACAGACCAATTTAATGGTGTCAATAAAAGAGGAAGATGAGACATATTTAATTCACTTAAGATACATCGCCCCTAAACAGATGGTGCTAATTACAAATGCATCATTTAGTCCTTAGAGCAAATCCTACAGAATTCCCATTTAGACACAGACGTTAAATATGTTTATGAGAAACAGAATTAATGTCTTCAAAACCATTTAATTCGGGGCTTTCACCCTGATGCGTTGCTCCTCAATTAGCAGTGAAGTGTTAGCTGACATTGTGACTTGTGAAGGCAATGAGTGAACACGTTTCAAATTCTTATCTGCAAATCCTTCTGAAAACTGGCAGATATAATTGAGATTATTTATTCAGGGTGCGTAAATGGTGACAGGTGCAGTTAAGTAAGTCCTTGTTACCTTTCTGAAATGGAAATATCGTTGGACTTGAGGTACAGCTCCTCGAGGACCGGCCACCCAGGGGCGCAGCGGAGCACCTGGGAAGGAAACGCAGTTCAGGGGAAGCGCCCTCTGCTGGTTGTTTTTCCCGTGTTTATTTCTAAACCTGCACACGAATCCAGTTCAGTCAGCTTTAGATATAAAGTGCCTTGTAAGATACTTCATTAAAGACTGTGTTTCAGGCCATATCATTAAAATGTTAAAGGCCGAGTTTTAATGATATGGGCATGTCTTCAGCACTGAACCAACCAGCACAGGTATGAACGCATTATGTAGGCATATCTGGAATGGACTGAGGCACCTCCAAAGTGGACTGTAGAGGCTCACTCAGCTTCACCAAAGGAAGGAAAGTGATGTTAAACACCTTTCCTCAATTACTGATGCCAATCTGAGTTTGTAAAGAATAAGGAATGGATTAAAAAACTATGGTACACTTACACCATGGAATACTATGCAGCTGTAAAGAAGGATCTCTTACCCTTTGAGACAGCATGGAGGGGCCTGGAGAGTATTATGCTAAGTGAAATAAGCCAGTCGGAGAAAGACAAGTATCACATGATCTCACTTTTACATGGAATCTACCGAACAAAATAAACCGACGAACAAAAAATATCCAAAGACATTGAAGCATGAAACAGACTAATTATTTCCGACGGAAGGGGAGGTGGTTCAGGAAGTGATTAACCAAAGAACTTATATGCATATATGCATAATCCATGGACACAGACAATAGTGTGGTGAAGGCCTGGGGAGGGGGTGGATGCGGGGTGGGGGGAATCAATGGGGGGTAAAAGGGACATCTGTAGTACTTTCAACAATAAAGGTAAATTTTAAAAAATATATATACTAATCAGTCAAAATTTCTCAGTAACTTCCTCATGTTCTCGCTTGAACGTCACTGCCCTCTCCCCACCTGCCTTTCTATGGGCCCTTCCTGTTCCACTGCTAAACCTAAACCTGGAGAGGGGGTCACAGGAAGAGCCCTAGGAAAGGAGTCGCATGACTACAGCCACAAGTTCAAGGCGGCATCTCTAAGGGAGGTGTTTGGACGGCATCTCACAGATGAACAACTTCTCTGCACTTGTCTGACAGTGGAATGTTCTGGGCGTGTGAAGGCAGCTGGCCCCTGAGGAAGCAGCAGTACAGTGACAAGTGCTGGGCGGGCCAGGACCTCGAGCCTCCCAGGTGTCACAATGAACAGTGGGTCCTGGAGCTGAACTTCTAGCAGGAACAGGACGTGAGAACTTCCGACTGCTTGCTCTCCACCCTGAGAACACTTTGGGAAAACGGCCGAATGCTCAGTGAGCACTAACTCTAAAGCTTTGAGAGCTCAGGACGCAGTCCCTGCACGCACTGCACAGCCGCAGTTCGTGGAGACACCAGAGCAGGTCAGACTGAGCCGAGAATATCGACTCCCAGACGCAGAATCCTACCTCCCCCTACGATTCTGTAGGCAGCTTAAAGAATCCTACTATGTGGGTAACGGTGATTAAAACGAGGCCACAGTCATGCTTCGATTCTCTATTAAGCCAATAACTTAACAGTGCTTATCACTGGGTAATAAACCAGAGACAGGATTACCTCGACCCACTTTATTCCTGTCCCGCTGAGGACCAAGACCTTCAGTGTGGAAAACGTTCCGGCCGGAGATGGTGACTCAGAGGGAAACCGCAGTTTGTTTTCACTGTGTGGAAAAAGCAGATGCGACGAGCTCGCTGCTGTGCAGTGGGCCCAACTGAGGCATCCCTGCAGGCAGCAACGGATTCAGCAAGCAGTCTGGACTGTTTCAACCTTAAAATTCTATCAAACAAAAGTGAGTCCAGACTACCTAATTTTTAATGTTTTACGATATACAACTTTTTGGTATCTGACATGCAAAGACGTTTCCCGGGGTCGGGGCAGGTGGGTGAGGCGTCGGGTCTCCTGAAACAGGCCCAGGCATCTGCAGGGCAGCATCCAGCTTCCCAAGGAGCGCTCTGGACCCTGGGAAGCCGGCGCCCACTCAGGTCTCACCCACAGGCTCGATCGTGGGCTAAAACTTTGCTACTTTAAACAGTCTGCCCTTAGGTTCTGAGATTAAAACTAATCAAATATGGAAAAGACCTGGGAAACTGACATTACTAAAACTAACCTATGTCACATAGACTAGTGACAAATCCTTATCAGAACTGAAATGATTCCAATGGAATTATTCCTACAGCACTTAGGCCAGAAGCTTCCGAATGAAGCAGCACTTTTGCTATCACCTCTACTCCCCAGTTAAATAGCAGCAACCCCAACGGGCCACGGCTCATGGTCAGGCTCACTCAGTGCATCACCTACCCCAGCCCCACCCATCAAAAGTAACACACATCCCCAATTAATGAAGCACCTCATGGGACCACTGAAAAACTGTAAGAAGCAAATATGAAAGAGGCTAAAGAAAAATTTAGAATAAACTAGGTAAATTTAACTAGGCACCCTTCCCACAGAGATGCTGGGAGGGAGCGAGGCGTTTAGATCAGGTAACAAATTAGGTACGAAGAGTTCCTACCTGAGATCAAGGACTTCCAGGTGTCTGAGCTGATCAGCAATTTCTGTGACTTCATCCCATGCTGACAGCAGGTTTTGTGACAAATCGACGACTCTAATATCTTAAAAGCACGTTAAGAGACAGTAACCCAGAAAGATTTACAACCGACAGAACAATGGTTCCCTCTTAACTCGGAGCATGGGATCTGCACCCTGTGTCTCTGTTCTGCACACACTACTTTTACCTCTT
Source organism: Miniopterus schreibersii (assembly GCF_964146895.1). Lineage (NCBI taxonomy): Eukaryota > Metazoa > Chordata > Mammalia > Chiroptera > Miniopteridae > Miniopterus > Miniopterus schreibersii. The sequence goes on along the minus strand of NC_138123.1, from coordinate 15,161,032 downwards.
TAAATCATCCAGCTGTTCATCCAGAAACTAAAAAGCTGTCAGTTACTGCAAACTAGAGACAAACAGCTACAGCCAAAGGAATGAGAACCTGTCATCACTACACCATCCTCACATCATCCAACAGAGAAATACCAGTGATGTTACTTGTGATTTATTAGGCACCCAAGGTGTCCCCAGGCGCTGCTCCTGGCACTGTCAGCAGCAGCCTTACATGGAGCCCTGGCAGCTTTTCCGACAGCTCACCCCCTACCCTCTGCACTGCAGGAACCCCCAAATCATCGGTGGCATCTCCAAGAGAGACAACAGGTTAGCGCAGACAAATGCTCAAAAGTACAAAGACTCATCTGGCCATTCAGAGGGACTCCTGCAGGTTGGATACAGTTGCTATGACACCCACTGTCCCTGGTACAGGAATTCAGGGAAGCGTAAACTAGCAGGATAAAAAGAGAAAGGTACCTGAGCTGGACACTGAGGGCAGTGGAGGCAGGGCCATCAAGAAGGGACACAGCCCGGCCGGTGTAGCTCAGTGGTTGGAGCATCAGCCTGCACACCAAAGGGTTGTGGGTTTGATTCCTGGTCAAGGGCAAGGCATGTACGTGGGTTGCAGGTTAGATCCCTGGCCCTGGATGGGGCGTATGTGGCAGACAACTGGTCAATGTCTCTCTCACATCGGTGTTTCTCTCTCTCTCCAAAAATTGATGGAAAAAATATCCTCAGGTGAGGATTAACCAAAAAAAAAGAGAAGGGACACAGCAAAGGCCCTGGGCAGAGGGATGAAGGGAAGCTCAGAGCAGGCGGGACCAGCCCAAGGAGACCCTCACACTCATCTGCTCCACAATCAACCTGGGGCCGGGAGAATGGCAGTGAACCGGCTCTCAGAGGGGAAGGCGGTCACTGCACACGAGCATCTGGAGCTGCCAGACACGTGCCCCGAGCAGTGAGCAGGACACGCAGGATGGTGGTGACAGACAACGGTGGTCAAGGAAGACCACCTTCTCCACTGAGTGACATGTGCAGGGAACTAGAGGGGGCGAGGGCAGGCCATCTCAGAGAAGAGTATCTGGCAGAGGAAAGGACATCAGTCAAGGCCCAGAGGTAAGAAGGGTTGGCCTCTGATGGGACAGCAAGCACCGGGGTGCCTGCAGAGGGCCGGGTGCTGGAACTGGGCTCACAAAGGTGGCAGAGCCAGGCTGGGCCATGGAGGGCCTTGCAGGCCGCCCAGGAGCTGCCAGCCTCCACCTGAACCAGGAGGTGCGGGGGGGACTTGGAGCCAGGAAGGCGACCTGACCAGTCTTTCAAAGGTCATTGTGTTCACATAATAAACAGGCTGCAGGGAAGGAAGATGGAGCAGGAGGGTCCCTGGAGCAAGCTGGGCCTGCAGGGATGAGAAGTGTCAGGCCTGGTCTAACAGAAAAGCAGAGCCGATGGGTTGCTGGTGGGTGTGGATGGGGGGAAGCCTCAAGGACAACACCCAGGTCTTGGCGGGGCCACAGTGACTGGTTTGCTGAGCAGGTGTGAGGGGACTTAAAGTCCCACGAGTGTGAAATCTGAGATGACTAAGACACCCCAACAGGAGCATCAAGTACCCAGCTGGAGAGGAGTCTGGAAGGGAGGGTCTGGGTAGGACGCAGCAGGTGGGCGGTGAACCCCGTGCAGCGCAGGAGTGAGGCTCACAGGTCCCAGGGGGTGGTCGCTGCGCACTGGAGGCTGAGCTGGGAGAGAGCAGGGAGGGGACGGGGGTGAGGGGGGGTGCCCAGAGCTGCTGCTGCTGAGGCCCCAGGTGTCTCGCTAGGTGCTGTATGAGTTTCCCTTTTCACATTAGAAAACCGGGGCACAGAGAGGTGGTGACTGCAGCCTCGTGCGATGGACAGGTGTAAATTTAAAACTAAGGCAGCCTCAACCCGCGACCCTTTTCTTAGCCCCGAGAAGCAGCAGGGGGTCCCCACCACAGCCGGCTGTGCGAAGAGTAGGTTTCACCCACACCGGGCATCGGTCCCAGGGCTGGCTGGCTGGGAGCTGCCTCTGGGCAGATACGGACTGGGAAGGTCTTCAGGGGACCAGGAAGATGGAAGGGAGTGGAGGGAACGCACAGAAGGGTGGCTTGGCCTGGCCGCAAACAAGCTGTGCCCGCCTGAGAAAGCTGTCACGCTTGGTTTTGTTTTCAATCCTCACCTGAGGATATTTTTTCCATTGCTTTTTTAGAAAGAGTGGAAGGGGGGGAGAGAAAAACATCGATGTGAGAGAGACAAATCGATTGCTTGTTTCCCACATGTACCCCGAACAGGGCCATGGATCGAGGTTGCAACTGAGGTGCCTGCCCTTGGCCGGAATCGAACCTGGAACCCTTCAGTCCGCGGGCCAACACTCTAAGCCACTGAGCCACACCAGCGAGGGCAGCTGTCGTGTTTTCAATGGTGACACTCTGGGTGCTCATTTAAGCCCCTACATGACACCCTGCCTGCCTGTTGGCCACAGGCTGCTCCTCCTGTATTTTAGTTGTGGGCATAAAGGCAACAGATGGGAACCACTCGTAGGAGAAGGTGCAGAGGACACATGCTGGAAACGCTGCTCTGAGGCGCTGTAAGGACACTACTCAGCCGCACGAAACCGCCTCAAAGGGAGCAGTTTACTTTCTGACTCACATGGAGGCTGCTGGAGCTGCCCCGTGGCCCCAGACTGAGGACTCGCCCCTCCTCTGCTCTCCCCACCTGCCCTCGTCCCAGCAGCTGGGCCTGGGTGTCCTGACTGCGCTGAAGGCGGGCGGGAGGGGCGGGGAGGGGCAGAGGCAGATGCCAGTCCCTGTCCCCTTTCAAGGACCCCCACCCAGAAATCCACGTTGGCCCTCACTGGCCAGGGTCATCGCTGCTTCACCCAACATCAGAGGGGCTGGGAAAGTAGACAATTATCTGGGCATCAGCTGCCTGTTAACTGGGCCGCTGTCAGGAAGGAAGCCAGGGACGACAGACGGGGTGGGGTGGCCGACCTGCAGAGTCGGTCAGGGTCCAGTTGCAAGTGACCACTGAAAGGATACTGGGACACACCTCGGCAATGGCTCCTTTGTCGCCAGCACGGCTCACGGCACAGCTCCTCAAGGAAATGTCTCGCAGCTCGCTCAGCCGGCTGCATGAAAGAGTTCACATGGACATGTAAACAAGGACCTGTCCACTGGCCTCTTAAAAAATTAAAAAGCACCTCAGGCATATAACAAGGTACCAAATTAACAAATACCAGTACTTGCAATGCAACTTAAAAAATAAAGCATTACTGAAAAAACGAAGAAAGGAATGAAGCTTTACAAACATCACAGACAACTGGCCTGCTTCCCTTCCCATGACACCCCTCCCCTTCCCCGCCCCTCAGGGCCCAGGGTGCTACATTTCGTGTGTAATCTTTTTTTTTGCACTGTGTAATTCCTTCATTTTCTGCGTATTAGTGCTTTACCAACACTACAACCATTAAGAACACAATTCCAGGTACTGTACTTTTTAGTTTGGGGCAATCAGTCTACAGACTCATTTACTTATATTAGACAAGATTAACCTCATTCAAAACTTACTGGCTTATAAATTCACATAAATACAGAAATTGATGCAATTAAACAAAAACTTCAGGATCTCATTTTAAAAATTCTTAGATTGTAACTGTCAATGCAGGCTAGCCTGAGCCATGATCAGCAATAGTCATGGTTCAATTTAACTACATCAAGTATCAGCCTTTTATATCTTAAACATTTCTTAACAGTTTCACGATATATTTCCATGTCCCTAAAGAATTAGACTATTTTTGGATATTACTAAACCTAATATAGAAGGGATCCTACTGTATACACCCTCCTGTGAACTACTTTTTTGTCGAGTGTGCTGTTGGCAGGGATTTAGCTGGATCAGCAACGTGTGCCCAGGACATTCACCTTCACATCCTACAGGCTCTTACTCCGAATAGACCACAGCTAACTGGGTTCTTCTCTGCTGGCGTTCAGATGATTCCAACAGAGCGAAGGAAGCGCCGGCGCCTACTTCTTGCACCCACATGTGAGGCTCCCTCAGGACACATCCTAGGGGGTGAGCATGGGCCGCCTCCGCTCACTACCTGCTCTCAGAAGCCAATTTTTTTTTTTTTAAAAAGAGCTTTTTATTTATTTTAGCGAGAGAGAGAAAGGGATAGGGGGAGAGAGAAAAATCGATTGAGAGAGAAACATCTATCAGCTGCCTCCGATACACACCTCAACGGGGGGCTGAACCCACAACCTGGGCATGGGCCCCAACTGGGAAGCGAACCAGAGACCCCTGGTGCACGGGAGATGCCCAACCCACTGACCCACTTCCAGCCAGGGCAGAAGCCATTTTTCAGTGTAGAGAATCTGTGTTTTCGATTTATTAAAACAGCCCACGTGTTACTGTGCCTAAGAGTGTCTAGAACACAGAATCTGGAGCCAGATGGCCTGGGTTCAAATCTCAATTCCACCACCTCCGCCTCAGGTTCCACATCTTTCAAATGCTGAGGTCCACCCATGTTCACTCACAACAGCCAAAGCCTGAAAGCATCCCAAGTGCCCACCAGTGGCTGAGGGGCAAACACAGTGGGGCCCATCTATACCAGAGTGTTCCTACTCAGCCTTAAAGGGGAAAGAGATCCTGCTGCGTTACAACATGAGTGAAATGGGAGCTGGTCACAAAAGAACACTGATTTCTCTCCTACCAGATCCCTAGAGGAGTCAAATTCCTGGAGACAGAAAGCAGAAGGGTGGGTGCCAGGGGCTGGAGGGGGGGAGCTAGTGTTTAATGGGGACAGAGCTTCTGTTTTGCCAGGTGAAAAGGTTCTGGAGGTGGACAGTCATGACAGTGAGGATGTACTAATGCCGCTCAGCTGTGCACTTTAACGTGGTTAAGGTGGCACATTCTGTGTTATGTGCATTTCACAATTTTTCCTAAATGCTATCATTTAGTGCCCAGACTGGAGTGGCTCAGCTATTGAGCATCGACCTAGGATCCAGGAGATTGTGGTTCGATTCCCAGCCCGGGTTGCAGGCTCAGTTCCCAGTCGGTGGCGTGCAGGAGGCAGCTGATCAATGACTCTAATCATTGATGTTTCTCTGTCTCCCTCTCCCTTCCTCTCTCTGAAATCAAAAAAGATACATTTTTTAAAATAATAATTTTTTTATTAAATAAATGCTATCATTTAGTATTTGTGAAACTCTTAGGATATTGTGTGACATACAGTCAGTTATTTTATAAGCATTTGTAACAATAAACAAAACCGACAACCTTTGTGGAAACACTAAGCTAACATGCAAGGCATGAGCTGTCAATCATCAAACCAGGGCACAGTCGCAGCAGGAACTCCCAGGGCAGAAGCTCCAAACCCTCTCAGTTCACAGGCCCTTGGTGTTTCAGCCATTTTTTCATGGTGCCCCTCGGCCAGAAAAGACCCTGAGCATTGCACTTAGTAAGCGGTCAGGGTCAAACAACTCAAAGAGTATTTATGTCCCAGCAACTCGGGGCTGTTGGGCACCGACGGCATAACTTCCCAGCGCAGCAATCAGCCGGGCCACCACCTCCGCCTCCTGCTCGAGGATCCTCCTCAGGACACACTTGCTCTTCATCACAGCAGCCGCCAAAAGCCCGGTTTGCAAAATCTGCCAGCCCACAAAGGAATTACCGGCAGGAACATCCCGAAACTGTGAAGGGCCTCAAACCGGAAGGCCACACTGTGTCCAGCAGATGTCACTGTTTCCCGCTAAGACTGAAAGCACCCCACAGTGCAGTGCCGGGACGTGAGGTGCAAAGCCATCTCCACCGGAAATCACGCACAGTGCTTTCTATTCGGTCTGGATTTCTTCACTCTAAGTCCTCTCTTAGAACTGCAAACTCAAAGTGGGTCGGCTGCACATTCTCAGGAGCTAACACGCGGCCTGGGTTTCCGTCCCTAACACCGGCGAGCACCATTCTCCGCACCACCTCACCTGTCACAGCAGCTCTGGCAGCTCAGGCATCGTTTCGTAGATGATGAAGCGGAGGCTTCGCAACATCAGCTCTAACTTGTGTCAGATGGAAGGTGGCTTCGCTGACACCTGAACGCAGCCTGACTGACACCAACGCTGGGTCCCTTCCAAGAACTAACTAGCTACCTACTGAACACAGTGACACTCGGGTAGGAGGGTCATACACCAGAAAAAATCACAAGTTATGCAGTTGATTATAAACTAGGAAGGAAAGCGTGTCTGCAGTTTGTTGATATTCACAGAGCCCATGGTATTCTCTGACAGAGATGAGCCAATAAGGAAAAAAAGTGCCTCTTTGGGGGTAAAAGATACTTAAATATTTGCATCTTAAATGGAAAAACTAAAGCAAAGAACTCTAACCCTATGAAGCAGGGTACACAGCAAGAAACATTTGTGATAGTTACCTCTTGATGGTGGCATTAGTTGTGACTTTCTTTTTTTCAATTTATATTTTCTAAATTCTCAACAATGTATATTGTTTTGTAATGAACAAAAAATAAAGTCATTTTATTTTATTTTTTTAATGTTTTTATTGACTTTTGGGGGGGGGGAGAGGGAGAGAGAGAGAAACATCAAGTAGGGGATGAAACCTGACTGGGATCAAACCAGCGACGTTTAGGTGCACTGGCCGATGCTCAACCAACTGAGCCACACCGGCCAGGGCAAGTTGTTGCCATTTTAGAAATCTTGATTTATTGAGTTTTTAGAAAAGAGCTGGTCATCTAAGCAGAGCTATCAAGAAATGAATTTTATGCCCTGGCCAGTGTGGTCAAGTAGTCAGAGCATCAGCCCACACACCAAAGGGTCTCAGGTTCAATTCCTAGTCAAGGGCATGTACCTGGGTTGCAGGTTCGATCCCCGACAACCATCGATTGGTTGCAGAGTCAATTGATGTCTCTCTCTCCTCCCTCCCTTTTTCCCTCCTTTCCACTCTCTAAAAATCAATAAAGATATATTTAACAAAATATATATATATATATCCTCAGGTGAGGGTTAACAACAGAAAAAGAAATGAATTTACTCTTCCACATTGCCCCCATATACACTTTAATTCTGCATTATGTTAAATCTTAATAATAATATCAGAAACAAGAAGATACAAATAACTTTACTTTGAACAAAAGAGTTTAACTCCTTTACTTTAGAAACAAAAATTGCAAGCCTCGCCAAGAGGCTGCAAACCCACTCTCCACAGTGGCCACCAGGGGTGACTTCTAGGACTCCTCACCCAGATCAGGCCAAACCACAGTGCTGACCATCACTAAACCTGTGAAACCTGGAAGGTTCTCGAGCTTTTGTGTGAACAGCTTCCACTCTCCCTGATTCCAACAGTTCATCAGAATGAGCAATGGGCCTCTAGAGAATCAGTGTACAGAGTTTCAGACAACAGAGGCTGTTTGTACTCTGCAGCTTTAAAATGCATTGTTTCATGCCCTTCAGGCAGCTACATAATAATTTGAGTACTTAAAGGCGAGAGCCCAGGGAATTCTGACTCAGCAGGTCTGGGATGGGACCAGGTGATACGGGTGTGCAGCTACATGGCTCAGATAATAATTTATACTTCTGTCTCCACTCAGACATCAACCAGCTAGAAATGTCACCACGACACAGGAAAGGACCAGAGTGTCAACCTCAGTTACTTAATAGTCAATACCAGATGGTATGGTATAAATATTAATATTGGGTAAATCAATGTTTTAATTCCAATCTAGAAAAGACCAACAACCCAGAGCTGAAGTAAGGATTTTAATTTCCCTGGATACTTGAAACCTGGATTCCTGTGATTTCAATTTGCTGTCTGTGCGGAAGCACAGGCCCCTTAGGAAGTGGAGCTCTGAGCGCCCTCTAGGGTCCGGTGAACTTGCCCCCCTGCCCTGAAGGGACTGAGAGTCAGCTCTTCCATTATTAAGTCCACTCACCTTTGCTTTTTTATAACAGAGTCAAAACCAATAGTTTCCACAGGTCTTTTTCCAATTGTAACCATTTGCTTTTTCCCGTCTCCCTCTGGTTCATCTTCGTAGCGGTTCCTGAGTGCAGTGAGAAAGTCTACTCCAAAGTTTGCTTTGTTTGGACGAATAAAGGACCCTCCTGTTGGGTGACTGGAAAGGAGAGAAATGGAGCAGAGTAAACATCCATGGAGACATTTAAATGAAATGACGCATGCCAAATCCCTTACACACCCTGCCACAAATGTGAATACTGCATTTATAAACTTATTTACAAATATATTAGCAAATAAAAGCAATTAAACAATTAAAAATATATATCGACCACCAAGAATGGCCAGAAATGCAGTGTCTGAAGGATTTCAAAATTTTCTGTATGCTGAAAAATCAGAATCAGCATAAAAGATAATATACTAAAAACGTATATGACTGACGTGCTTGATATCCAGGGTTGTGAACTTAGGCAGACCTGTAAAATCCCACAGTTTAAACAGATAATTCACATGAATAAACACAAGCACTGAATCATGGGGGAGAGTTTCACCCTGTTAATGATTAAGAAATGCAAGTTCAAATAATGAAAACTTTTCAGCAAAACACAAAAATGAAGAAAGATTCTAACAGCTTCAAGACTTCAAGACTGTAAGGGTGGGCTTGTTTTGATTATATCATCACACTCCTGGAAATCGGTCAGCCGGCAGTGATTTTAAAATAGCAACAAAACTGCATTTACAAAGATTCTGTGTAATAGCATTTATGTCTAATTGAGGAACTCTGGAAACCATAAAAATGCCCAGCTGAACAGAAAATAGTAAGTAAACCCGATAGATTAAACATTCTAGCTGTAATACTTAATAAAGCTACTCACAAAATGTTAAGATATCTAGAAACTGAACTGAACTGTACATACCATTATAGTCACCCTTACAGATGAGTAAAGACTGCATAAGGATACAAAGAAATGAGAACATTTGTGCACAAAATCTTTTAAATACCTTGAACTAAATACATTTTAAAAGCTTAAATATGGGGCTAAAAAAGAGCAGGTGAGAATATTCTACAGAAACACAGGATACTTCACAATTGATATTCAGGCTTTACAGCAGTTTTCCATAGCAGTCTCTAGCAGGCCCTGGCCCGTGTCCTCAGGGTTAGAGCATCAGCCCACACACTGAAGGGTTCGATTCCTGGGTAAGGGCACGCACCCGGGTTCGCTCCCCACCCCCAGTCGGGGGCGCATGTGGGAGGCAGCCAATTGGTGTGTCTCTCACATCGATGTCTCTCTCACCCTCCCTCCATCCCACTCTCTCTGAAAAGCAATGGAAAAGATACCCTCGGGGGAGGATTAACAAAATAATAAAATAAAATCGATCTCTAGCAGGATTTAACAGAAATGGTAATTCTAATGCTGTGTGCAGCGGCCGTCAGGCTTTCCCGGAGATTCAAAACAGGTCGGGAGGCCCATTAAGTCTCGGCCTTCAGCATCCCCTCATGGCAATGACAGTAACAGTTGTAAATGTTAATATTATCATTTGATCACTTTATAGAAATGATGAAATACATGAATTGCCAAAAACTGTATTAGAAACATTATTGTGGCTTACAGCCTTTAACTCAAAGGAATCAAACCTTCCTAGATGTCCCCGTAATCAAAAGGATAAGCTCATGTTCGTGGTAAATTCTGCCGATATAAACATACACACACTTTTTCTGGGAAGTGGGTCCATAGAGATGACCAGGTTGTGAAAGGAACATGATCCCCATGAGCTAGAAGTGACTCAGGTAAGTCACCTGGAGGTTGTCAGATCCCAGGAGTGGTGCCCTGGAGCCAATGATGAATGTGGACAACTATGACCGGTGCTACGAAAGCCTGAAGGTGACATGAGGCTGGTCCCTGAACCTACAAGCAGAGGTAAGGGCGGGGGTGCGGCAGGGGCCAGGGCCCGATGCGGGGCCAGGGAGTGAGGCCAGGGAGCACAGACAGCTCCTCCTGCCAGTTCCACTGCCAAAGGGGTGGGGGAGCAGGGGCACCTGAAGGGAGGCGGACCGGAAGGGAGTGTTTTCAGGGGGGAGGTATCAAACCTGTATGTTGACGAAAATAACCCAGTGGAGGGGGAAACTGATGGTGCAGGAAATTAAATTCTCAGCTGCAGCAAAATCGAGTTGTGAGTCTATTGGGATCTGAGAGGATCACTGACTACCACAAGCTGCCTAGAAACTGCGTTTTAAACGCTGGAAAGGCTCATGCTGTGAAGAGCACAGTTCTGTTAATAAGAGCAATTCCATCACTCGGCTAAAGAGATGAAACAGAGCTGGTATCACTTTTTAAAAGTTCACAGGAATCTACCTCAGAGATTATCGAGTCTCGGGCTTTTGAAATGTAACCTAAAGAGCAGGAAGCTATCTGGAAAGCTCCCTGGACGGCAGCACCGAGGCTGGTTCTGCAGCTGGGCTGGGGCCCAGGAATCGGCTCCTTTCAAACAATGCTCAGGGGATTCTGACATGGGTGGGCCTTGTGTCCCACCTTACGGAACGCTCATCTAATCCACCCTGTCTCAGGTGGGGACACTGGTGTCTTCTGTTACAGACCAAAAATCTTGGATTGCTAATTTTGTTAAATTAAAATCCTAGCTAGCATTCCTAAGACGGGGGGAGGGAGTGAGAAGGGGATGGGGCAGCACATGTAGAGCTGGGCAAACCTGGCTCCATGACCTACCAGCTGTACGACCTCAGGCAACTGATTTCACATTTTTAGCCTAAGTTTCCTCATTGATAAAGCCCCACCAAGTGAAGTTACTTATAAGGATTAAATAAACCATAATAAAATATAAAGCATCACAATGTTGCTAGGAACATTGTGAGGATACATACAGTTATTGCATCTAATATATTATTGAAATAGCCCTAGCCAGTTTGGCTCAGTAGTTAAGAGTGTCAGCCTGCGGACTAAAGTGTCCCGGGTTCGATTTCTAGCAGTTGCAACCTCGATCCCCAGCTCCAGTCAGGGTGAATGTGGGAGGCAACCAATTGATGTGTCTCTCTCACATAGATGTTTTTCTCTCCTTTTCACTCTCTCTGAAAAGCAATGAAAAAATATCCTCTGGTAAGGATTAAAAAAACAACAACAATACATTATTGAAATCAACATATGTTGACATACTGGGATAGCCTAGAGGCCATACTCTAAATTTAAGCAATAATCCCCAGGCTCTTTAAGAAGTGTTCCTGTAGCAGGTCTTATCACCATCAGTGACAACACAATGTCATCATATGAACTATGTACAGTTTTGATAAGAGAAAATGTGACTATAGATGTATGCAGGGTGAAGTCACCCAGCACTGCAGGCATGATGGTATCTGCCCATTACCTGCTGCTCCCTAAAGCTACCCGCAAGTAGAGTGCCTTGAACTTAGGTGCCCTGTGCCTGGCTCTGACAGGTAGTAGAAGTGATGTCATGTCAGTTCTGGGACTAGGCTTTGTGTAAGAGGCCATGCAGGCCAAAACACTGACTTGGGGTTCCTCAGAATTCTGTGGGTGAGCTTGGCTCAGCTGAGTGTCCTGTTTCATGGTGTCCACTGGAGTCATGATGTGGCTGCATTCAGCAAGGAGCTGGTTGAGGGGAACCATCCAAGGTGGCTCCACAGACTCCTGGCCCCTGGGCGAGGGTGGCTGGAAGGGCAGGGGACTGCTGGGCCTCTTTTCCCAGCAGGGTATTTAGACTTTGCAGGTGGTGATGGGCTTTCTAGAGAGTGAACACAGAAACTGCACAGCCTCTTACACAAAGCCAATGACAGAACTGACACATCACTTCTGCTACCTGTCAGAGCCAGGTACAGGAAACCTAGATTCAAGGCAAGAGAAACTGCCTCTAACTCTTGCTGGGAGAAGCCACAGGCTTGAATAAGAGCTGGAACAATTTTTGCCAGCCATCTTTGGTGACAATTTAGCATGCTGACCCCCTCCCAGAAAAAACAAAACCTGCTACATTAAGCAAGCTTGGATATGTCCACCTAACCATCTTGGCCCAGTAGTTTCACCCCATGAACATGACATGCTGAGTTTGGGGAAAGGCAGAGGACTCTTGCCACATGCTGAGTCTGACCTGCCTGGTGGGTAGAGAGCAAGACAGAGCACTGCCACTGTGGAAACTGTGTCTGGATTAATGTAGAACAAATCTACACAGTAGAGACAACCAAACCTTAACTGCTTCCACACACAGACCATCTAGGGCTCTTGTGTTTACTGAAAAGATATGCTTCCAGGAAGCAAAAGTGGCCTACGCAGGGAACACTCATGCCCAGGGTGACAGGAGCTCAGAAGCTTTCAGGTCAGTGAGCTGTGGGCTTCTCCCTCTTGCCTTTTGAACAGGAATGTCTCCTACAGTTATTCTTTCCCTCTCATCACTGCACACAGGGCATGAGGAGGGCTCCCGACTCCACCAGTCTCAGGTCCAGAGCCCCTTCCAAGCATCTGCACCAAAACTGCACCCAAGGAGCCGCTCTGGGATCTGGAGTACTTTAGATGGCAACACCTGGACTCAGCCAATGCTGCAACAGGGGTGAGACTCCTGAAGGTGGAGAGTGGGTTCTGCATGAGGAAGAGACATGAACTGATGTGGCAAACAGGTGAATTGGCAGACTGTTTCCATAGGCCACTCAACCCACGTCCCCTTTGGCAATTCGGCTTTTCCACTTGTCCCATCAGTGAGTGGAGTCCACTCCCCTCCTCTAGAGCATGGACTCACCCAATGACTTGTTTTTACCAGCAGAGTGAAGCCTGGGGCTTGAGAGGCACTGCCGCCTCCACTTTCACCATCCTGGAGTCCAGAGGCTGTGTAAGGAGCTCCTGCTGGCCTGCAGTGAAAGGCCGTGTACAGAGAGATGAACCCAAGGAGAGGGTGACGAGAGGAGGCCCAAGTCCACCCCCATCAAGGACCAGCACCAAGTCCGCAGCTGTGCAAGGCCATCTCGGATCCTCTAGCCAACATCACTTGGACAGAGGCAACCATCTCACTGAGCCCTGCCCACACCCGAGACACAGATTCACAAGCCATAAAGTGGTGGTTTTAAGCTGCAAGTTCGGGGGGGGGGGGGGGGTGCTTGGTCATCCATCAATAGCTAACTGAAATAAATGGGAAATTATTATTTTCACTAACACTAATCAAAACTCAGTATTTCCTTCAATTATAAATCCAGGCAACAAACCACAGTCATAGTCACAGTACCCTGTCAATGATAAAAATCGGATATTTTTGTTCTGTTTTACAATTGTCACAGTTATCTTAAAAAATCATTTATTCTTATCACTGCCTCAAATTTTAGTAGTTATTAGAACCACTTATTAGATCTTTTTTATTTTAAAATATATACAACTATATAATTTTAAAATATTTTCACTTCAATGTTACTAAATTTTCTTTGTAATGTAATATGTTTTATTTCCTGTTTTAAAAAATATTTTATGTCTCCCAAAAAGGTCCACAGCACAAAAAGGTCCCTTGATCCAGTGTGTACTCACACTAGAAGAATGTGAGCTGGACCTTGAAGGATGAGTAGGAGTTTGGTGGAAAAGTGGTACTTTTGTCCTGCCATAAGCATCAAGCAGGATCCTACCTGTAAATACCTATGAAAATAAAGAAAGTAGCAAGCAGCAGCAGTACTACTGAAAATAAAACACTTACAGAACTATAACATTTTAAATAAGACATTATGGTTTAAATAAAGGTGCTTTCTCTGAAGTACGTTATGAAGAGCACTTTTAGGTTACCCTTTAAGGTTCTATTAGGACAGCACTCGAAGGGACTGTGCATTTACTGACAACTAAATGTTACTAACAAACACTTTACATGCACAAGGCTGAACCAAATCCCAGGGTGTGTCTATTAGGTGTTGGGAAAATAATTCCAGGCAATTTGGAAGATTAGTTTACATACCTCGGTCCATCTCAACATGTACAAACAAGTGAGCTGGCACCTAAGAGGCTGCTTCTAACATCTCACATGTACAAAGTTTAGGTTTATGAAAAAGTAAAATCTGAAATTCTAGTGAAATGAAATAGAAATAGGAAAATATTTTTTAAATATTATAATTTAAATGAAAAAATAAGTATGAAAGAGCGAGTTTAAAAACTAGTACATTTACAATAAATGAGAAAACAATACAGAACAAACATCGTGGTTTTCATCTCTGTCTTAAATTCACACCTGAATAATTCAGGAAGAGACCTTTGTTATTGTTCAGTTTGGCAGCCCTGCCCTTTGTAGATCAGAAGATAACACCGAAGACCAGTGTGTTCTGGAACATCCGGTAAGGTTTTTCAGAAAACAAAACAGCCACGCAAATAATGAAAAATGCAAGCGGAATGAGTGCCCATCTACTACAAGACTCCCCAAAGATCAATTAGTAATTTACATGGATTTCACAGAGATTCTAGATTAATAAAGATATTGTATCCCAACACTGAAATTCTGAATGCTGGCTAAGAGGAAAAAATGGGGGAGGGCAGGGAGGAGAGTCCAAAAATCTCTCTTGTAAGCATGCAGCTTGTCCACATTCCTTCCTCCTTCAGTCCCTTAGCACCACTGCCATCCTGACCAGGGCCTGTGTGGAAATGTAAGACTCACTAAGTCCTATACCAAGATTCAACCTGCCCTGTTTCCCCAACAGGGCTTTCAGATAAAATTCATAATGCCCAGTTAAATTTGAATTTCAGATACAGGAAATCATTTTTTAGTATCAGTACGTCCCATGCATGTCCCATGCTTACACTTAAAAACGACTGTTTATCTGAAACCCAAATTTCTCACGGTGCATTTTGTATGTTTATCTGCTGAATCTGGCAACACTACTCAAATGTAAAGGGTCACCAGCAAACTAAAACTCTCATAGGAAGCATTTTTCTTGCTGGGGCTTTAGATGCTGGGTGCTGGGGGAGGCTAAGTCTGTGAGGATTTCTCACAAATGTTGTTAATCTTGATGCCATTTGTTACAGGCATGTTCAGGGCCTTTCAGCAAGCTTGCAAACACACCGCTCAGCATGAGAGCAGCATTCACTTTCATTCAATGCACATTGCTGTGATAGCTAAAGGACTGACCTGATGAACTCACTTCCCAACAGAAAAACAGCCCAGTAGATAAGCATCTTTTCATAAATTGCTTCTGAGTGACACAATTTTTATTTTGTATGAACCAGGGGAGGCTTCCAAAATGAAATATCTCACAGATGACATGATAGCATATAGAGGGAACCCTAAAGAGTCCACCATAAAACTATTAAAACTGATAAATTCAGTAAAGTAGCAGAATACAAGATTAATATTCAGAAAAAGGTTGCATTTCTATAAGCTAATAACAAACTATCAAAAAGATGAATTAAGAAAACAATTCCCTTTACTACTGCATCAAAAAGAGTAAGTCCTAGCAGGTTTGGCTCAGTGGTTGGAGCGTTGGCCAGTGGACTGAAGGGTCGCGGGTTTGATTCCGGTCAAGGGCACCTGTCAGTTGCAGGCTCAGCCCTGGCTCTGGTCAGGGCACATGTGGAGGCAAACAATCGATGTGTCTCTCTCACATCGACGTTTCTGTTTCCCTCCCCCAACCTCCCGCTCTCTCTAAAAATTCAATGGAAAAAAACACCCTCAGGTGAGGATTAAAAACCAAAGAATAAAATATGTAGGAATAAATTTAGCCAAGGAGGTAAAAGACCTGTACTAGAAAAATTTTAAGACACTGAAGAAAGAAACTGAGGATACAAATAAATGGAAACATATACCATGTTCACAGATAGAATGAACATCATTAAAATGTCCTTACTACCCAAAGCAATATACATATTCAATTCAATCCCTATCAAAATGCCAATGCATTTCACATAACTAGAACAAATCATCCTAAAATGTGCATGGAACACAAAAGACCCCACTAGCCACGACGATCATGAGAAAGAAGAACAAAGTTAGAGGTATCACACTACCCAATCTCAAACTACACTACAGAGCCATAGTAACCAGAACAGCATGGTACTGGCATAAAAACAGACACACAGATCAGTGGAACAGAAGAGAGAGCCCAAAAATAAACCCATGCCTGTATGGACAATTAATATTTGAGAAAGGAGACAAGAATAACAGTTGGATAAAGGCAGACTCTTCAATAAATGGTGTTAGAAAAACGGGATAGATACATGCAAACAAAGAAACTAGACGACCTTCTTACACCATATACACGAATAAACTCAAAATGGATTAAAGGCTTGTGTTAGACCCAAAACCATAAAAATCCTAGAAGAAAACATAGGCAGTAAAATCTTGGACATTTTTCATAGCAAGGTAAACAAAAGAAAAAATAAACAAATGAACTACATCAAACTAAAAAGTTTTTGCACAGCAAAGGAAACTATCAACAAAATGAAAAGAAAACCTTCTGAATGGAAGAAGATATTCACCAATGATACAACTGATAAGGAGTTAATATCCAAAATTTATAAAGGACTCATACAACTCAACACCAAAACAAACAATCCAAAGAGGACATATAGATGGCCAATAGACATATGAAAAGATGCTCAACATCAGTAATCATCAGAGAGACGCAAATTAAAGCCATAATGAGATATCACCTCACACCTTTCAGAAGGACTATCATCGATATATCAACAAACAAGTGTTGGCGAGGGTGTAGAGAAAAGGGACCCCTCGTGCACTGTTGATGGGAATGCAAATTGTTGCAGCCACTGTGGAAAATGGTATGGAGTTACCTCAAAAAATTAAAAATGGAACTGCCTCATGATCCAGCAAATGATTCCACTTCTGGGTATACATCCGAAGAAATTCAAAACATTAATTTGAAAAGATATACGCACCCCTATGTTCATTGCAGCATTATATATATACAATAGCCGAGATACAGGAGCAACCCAAGTGCTCATCAATAGGTGACTGGATAAAGAAGATATACAATGGGATATTACGCAGCCATAAAAAAGAATGAACTCTTACCATTTCTGACAACATGGAACTAGTGGGTATTATGCTAGGTGAAATAAGTCAGACAAAGAAAAACAAATATATGATTTCACTTATATGTAGAATCTAAAGAACAAAATAAACAAGCAAACAAAACAGATACAGACTCATAGATACAGAGAACAAACTGAATGTTACCAGAGGTGAAGAGGATTGAGAGGTGGGTGAAAAAGGTAAAGGGATTAAGAAGTATAAATCAGTAGTCATAAAATAGTCACAGGGATGTAAGTACAGCACAGGGAATACAGTCAATAATACTATAATAACTACATATGGTGCCAGGTGGGTACCAGAATTATCGGGGGAATCACTTTGTAAAGTATATGATTGTTTAACCACTATGCTGCACACCTGAAACAAAAATACTGAATGTCAGCTGTAATTGAAAAATGTTTAAAAAAATCATACATACACACACATGAAAATGAAACTGCCCCCCCCCACCTTCCACAGAGATGTCCCCTGCCTGTATACTGTTTAGTGATTTTTAAAAATTTCTTCTAATACTTTACACCATACCAGGAAAATATTTTATAATGCTCATTCAAGAACCTCAGCACACTTCACAACAATCTATGACACACATAGGTAGGGACATCAAGGGGTTTCCTTTTTTTTTTTTTTTTTTTTTATCTTTATTGTGTAAAGTATTACAGGTGTCCCATTTTTCCCCCCAATTGACCCCCTCCACCTCGCTCCCACCCCTTCCCCAGGCCTTCACCCCGTTATTGACTGTGTCCATGGGCTTTGCTTATATGCATATAACTTCTTTGGTTAATCTCTTCCCATCCTCCATCCTCCTTCCCTCTTTCCTCTGAAATATGATCATCTGTTGCATGTGTCAATGTCTCTGGATCTATTTAGTTCGTCAGATTCTTTTGTTCATTAGCTTCTTCTTAAAGAAGACCCTTCAACAATTCCTGTAGTGCTCGTATGGTGGTGATGAACTCCTTTAGCTTTTCCTTGTCTGAGAAGCTCTTTATCTGACCTTTTTTTTTTTTTTTTAAATATATCTTTATTGATTTCAGAGAGAGGAAGTAAGAGGGAGAGAGAGAGAAACATCACTGATGAGAGAGTCATTGATTGGCTGCCTCCTGCACGCCCCCGACTGGGATTCGAGCCTGCAACCCAGGCATGTGCCCTGACCAGGAATCGAACCGTGATCTCCTGGATCCTAGGC
Source organism: Miniopterus schreibersii (assembly GCF_964146895.1). Lineage (NCBI taxonomy): Eukaryota > Metazoa > Chordata > Mammalia > Chiroptera > Miniopteridae > Miniopterus > Miniopterus schreibersii. Next base: position 15,142,885 of record NC_138123.1, on the reverse strand, counting down.
CGATGCTCAACTGCTGAGCCACGCCTGGCCGAGCTGACCTTCAATTCTAAATGATAGCTTTTCTGGGTAATATTGGTTGTAGTTCCATGTTCTTCATCACTTTGAATATTTCTTGCCACTCTCTTCTGGTCTGCAAAGTTTCTGTTGAGAAATCAGCTGACAGTCGTATGGGTGCTCCCTTGTAGGTAACTACTTTTCTTTTGCTGCTTTTAAGATTCTCTCTTAGTCTTTAACCTTTGGCATTTTACTTATTTTTATTTTTTTATTTTTTAAAAAATATATCTTCATTGATTTCAGAGAGAGGAAAGGAGAGGGACAGAGAGAGAGACAGAAACATGAATGACGAGAGAGTCACTGATCGGCTGCCTCCTGCACGCCCACGCCCCTGACCGGGGATCAAGCCTGCAACCCAGACATGTGCCCTGATCGGGAATCAAACCCCAATCGCCTGGGTCCTAGGTTGACGCTCAACCATTTAGCCACGCCCAGCCGGGCAACCTTTGACATTTTAATTATGATGTGTCTTGCTGTGGACCTCTTTGGGTTCCTCTTGTTTGGGACCCTCTGTGCTTCCTGGACTTGTCTCTTTCTTTCCCCAGGTAGGGGAAGTTTTCTGTCATTATTTTTTCAAATAGGTTTTCAATTTCTTGCTCTCTTTCTTCCCCTTCTGGCATCCCAATAATACAAATGTTGGGCCTCTTGAAGTTGTCCCAGAGGCTCCTTATACTATCTTCATATTTCTGGGTTCTTTTTTCTTTTTGCTCTTCTGGTTGGGTGTTCTTTGTTTCTTCATGTTCCAAATTGCTGATTTGATTCTCAGCGTCCTCTACTTTACTGTTGATCCCCTGTAAATTATTCATTTCAGTTCATGTAGTCTTCATTTCAAACTGGTACTTTATTATGTTATCGATTTTCTCAGTTATCTCCGTAATAGTATCCTTAAACATTCTTATAAACAAAATTCTGAACCCTGTATCTGTTAGCTTGCTTGGATCTATTTCATTTAGTTCCTCTTCTAGAGATTTCTTCTGTTCTTTCCTTTGTGACATGTTTCTTTGCCTCCACATTTTGGCTGCTTCCAGGTGTTTGTTTCTATACACTGGCTAGAGTTGCTATGTCTCCTGGAATTTGTAGAGTAGATTTGTGTAGTAGGTGTCCTGTAGGGTCCAGTGGTTCAGCCTCCCCAGTCACCTGAGCTGGGCCCTCTAGGTGCTCCCCTGTGTGGGCTGTGTGCACTGTCCCATTGTAGTTGAGCCTGTTGTAGTTGGCGTCACTGGGAGGAATTGACCCCAAGACCAATCAGCTGTGAGGACCAACTGCAACTACAGCCAAAGAGGTGCTGTGCTGGAGACACCCCTATGGAGCAGGATTTACTTCAGTGGAGCTTTGGTGTTCACCATTGCGCCCCTTGAGTGTGTCATTTATGGATGTGGTAGGGTTGTAATCCAGTGTGGTTGAGTCTGAGCACCAGGTGCACTGTCTCTGGGGCCTCCGGGAGGTGCAAAGGCAGCCTCTGCCAGTGCCTTGCCCAGGGCCACCCAGCATGAGCTACACAGCAAACTGTAGTTAGCTGCTACTTGTGCTGGGCTTGGAGGTGCCCAGGAGAGGCCAAGCTATGAGCCAATGTAGGCTGCCGCTAGTGCCAGGCCTGGGGCCACTTATCAAGCCGTATAGGGCACGTTGCTGCACATATGAGAGATTTTAGGAAAGTCCTAAGCATAAGGCTAGAAAGGCCACTTGCACAGAAAAGTCCCTGGAAATGGCCTGGATGAGCCTGCAGGTGGGGAGGGGCGGGGCCTCCGGGAATCACAGGGCGGGGCCAACGGTGTGAGTCAGGTGCTGGCGATTCAGATATGGTGCCTGTGTGCGGGGTTGACTCGCCAAAGGAGCCATGGCCTCTGCCGGCTCTTCTGCCTGGGACAAAGCCGCCCTTCCACCTCTCACCCCAATTTCAGGCAGGTTAGTGCCTCCCCAAGTGTCCCAGGTTCCCTTCAAGCTGCTGCCCGGCACTGGGCTCAGAGGGAGCGCGACCGAGTGAGTCCATGCGTGGGCCCTTTAAGAGGAAAGACTGGGGCTCCCGCAGCCTCCGGGACCCTCAGGGACAGTCCCCGCTGGCTTCACAGCCTGAAGTTGTGGACTCTTCTCTTCCCGGCCCTGGAGCCCTGGGCTGGGGTCCTGCTGTGGGCTGGGACCCCTCGATCCTCTGGGAAACCTCTACAGCAGAGATTCCCTCCCCGGTTTAACCTGCGGCACCGGGGGTGGGCCCGAGTCTCCATCTCCGCAATTCAGCCCCAATCCGCCCGCCCCAGTGCTGGGGATACAGTCTTGAATGGTGTGTCCCCTCTGATGCCAAGTATTCAAGTTAGGTTCTGCTCACTAGTCGTGAAGACAATATGATTTTAAGATTTCTTGCTCACCAGAAAAGAGAAATCATAGAATTGCTTATAAAGAGAACATTTTATTTACTTATTTATTTATATTTATTTATTTCAAATTATAAGAGAAAGTTTATTTAGAAAGTTACAGAGGTAGAAGAAGTGGGGCATCTGTGCTGCGTAGGCTCAGGAAACAAGTGACAGAGCAGGAGGATGACCCTGGAAGCTTAGCAGGGAAGAAGGCAAAGGTAACAACGGGCCTGGGGGAGGAGGGAGGAGGGGGGAGGGGAAAGGCTCGGGTCTGCTCCCGAGAGGGAGACGTGCCAAAAGAGAACATTTTAAGTAAAAGCTGAGTGGACACATGGGGTTCTGTTTAAACTATACTCCTTACTTTAGGTTGAAATTTAAACAACTGGAAATCACTCTGCTGTTGAGGGACCAGGTAGAGAGAACTTCATGGGTAACCCCCTTAACTAAGCCTCCCACTCCCACAAGAGGAGGGATGGGGAACAGAGCCCCTGGGAGAGACGTGGTGGCTGGTTTGCAGTCATGAGTTTTGGGTAAACCTGGAAACTACTCTTAGGTGATAGTATCACAAATATTGCTTATGGGTAATGACAGCTCAGGAGATTGCCATACTTACCTCAGATTATATAAGGGAAAAGATCAGACTGAAACTAAAGTGACATGAAATGATCAAAACCCACGTTCAGAGGGGCCTGATGAAGCAACTAGTCAAAAGAAAAATCTACCCTATTTTGAGAAACCTACAATGAGGAGTCCACAGCCAGGATTTTAGCTCAGCTCTAGTTTCCCATGTTATACTCAGAGCCCATTACTGCACTCAGTCATCGGTGGGAGATATTAACAATACCTGTCATAGCCACGCAGGTATTTAGAATGAGGAACAAATGCGATTAGACATGGAAACACTAAGCTGACTGTAAAAATATTTATTCCCTGGGTTAAAGCCCATCCTATATTCTTCTCAAGGTCATTGTTAAAGCAGAGGCTGGACCCTTGTAAATGTTATCCTATTCTTAACTGGAGTCTCATGAAAGCAACGTGAGCTGCACTAGCCAGGGAAACATCCTGGTAAGAATGCAGGCCATGAGCCGGACCCTAAAAACAACACTGTCTATTCTAAAGTCTTTTCCTAGAGAGGAGGACCCAGCCCTGCACAAAAAAGTGTCATCCTACCAGCCTGGGACGCTGGGGAGACTCAGAAGCTGAGCTCACCAAACACCCCGCTCAGTATACCGTAATATCTGTAAGGTATAAAGCAAACTAACTACATTGTTATACATCTAACACACCCCACCATTTGATATTAACATACCCCTCTGAAGATCTGACAACTTTTGACTCAAACTTTCTTATTTAAAATGGGTGCACCACCATTTTGCCATTTGCTGGCTGCACAAAAATGTATGCTCTGACAACTTTCATTGCTTTGGCTTCATGAAAATAGCATCTAAACATAAAGAAAATGTTTACTGTGGTAAAATACTTATCTTGTTATGACTTTCCAAGTAAAATTTGAAATATAAAAAGACTTCTTAAAAGGAAAGTGTACGTGACGTATTAGTGAGAGACCCGACAGTGTAATAAAAAATGCACGCTCACGGTGCAAATCTGCTTTGTCTGATTTCGAGTCTAAGGCAGAGGTAGCATCTTTACTAGTTGAAGTCAGGTTCTAATCAATGGAACGTGTGCATTAACCACCACGAAGGACAAGGCAGTGCCTTCTGTCTAGACCCGTGATCTCTCCCATGTCACACCGACGCACCCTTTTATGCTGCCCCCAAATACTCTGAAACAGAATCCGCAGGTAACATTATCTACCCCTACAGGACTTCAAAGTCAACAAAGTACCCATTATAATGAACAAAGTAATTTATAATAAGATATGCATTTCAATATGTAAATGCTCAGGCATGACTATACAGGAAGACAGAACAAAGGATATGCTTTCTCCAAGGGGAGGAATTCAAACCCGAGTTGATCCCTGACCTGAGCTTCCTACCAGCCTTCCAGGCAAATCCTACATCAGCCAGGACTGAACCAAATCTCGAGTCTTCTACTCAGAGAAAGTAAGGCTGAAAACAGGGTATCCAGAGACCATGACTCCTGGGTGACCTGGGCAAGCTTTTGGAAGCAGGAAGTAGGCTGGGGCAGGCTCCCCAGGAAAAGGCCCTTCCCTGAAGGGTAGGGAAGGGATCAACAAGCCAGGCTAGGAACTTTCTGCTTCCACACCTCCCTCTCCCAGGAACTCAGGACGGATCCCGAGCTGGCCCACAGGAACAAGCTGATTCTTTTCTACCCCAACGCTAAAATTACAGAATGGTAGGCTAGGAAACATTTGCTATTATCTAATTTTGACCTTCAGTTTAGAGGTTAGCAAATTTAGTCTTGTCCAGGGTCATAAAGATTGTTAAAGCAGAGTGAGGGGTCTCTTGATTTCCAAGCCAGGATCGTGTTCACCACACCACATTTTTTTTAAAAAAAAAAAAGCTTAATATTGAGAAATCCTTTTGAGTAACTGAAACCCAAGGAAAACAAAGAGCAGCAAGGATGTAAGAGAGAAACTGCCTGAAAGTCCCCGCCCCCTTGTCAGCTTCCACGCAGCCTCTCTGAAGCCAGGCAGCGGCAGGCACCGGTGGGCACGCCATACTCAGTGTGCCCTTCTTTCCCAGGGAGAGAAAGCGGGTCGGCGAACAGCGCCAGCAGGCTGCTGGGGTGTTACGTGTGTTGTTTGATCCCTGTGCCTCACCGGGTCCCCAGGCTAGTTCTCTTTTCTATTATTCACTTAATGGATTGTAAAATGTTAACGAATCAAGGGGAAATGTTTACATTCATCCAGTTTCTAAAAAGCTGAAAAAACAGAAACAACAAAGAAAGCAACCCCACTTGTAAAGTTAAGAATCAGTTTTTAAAACATGGGAAGAAACTCTACAAATAGAACTGTCTGTGTAGAATACACCAAATTCTACATTACAGAGCGAACCCGAGAGCCAACCACTTCTTCCCTAGCCCCTTTATTCAGCTATTAAGTGTTTTCGTAAGTAACCATGCGGATTCACAATGAGAAGTTACCTGCACTGAAAATACACAGTCCCTTCACGGCTGCCGTCGTGCTTGCCTCTCTCCGGGTTGTCCCATTCCACTCCTAACCAGAGTCCTGGCAGAGCGAGAAAAACCGAATGAGCAGTAAGTGGTGGCAGAGGTAATGCTCCATTTTTCTGCAAGCAAATACAGTGTGCAGTGGAAACCGTTATCACAGAGCGCTGGGGAGAAAGAAATGCCTTTGGAAAGTACAAGTTCACTTTAGACTCGGGACTTCAATCAGCAAACACAAAAATCACAAGTGCAGAAAACAACAATGGCTAGAATATACTGAGCACCTACTAAACGCCAGAACTTTCTGTTGGATTGCCTCGTGTCATCCTCAAGACAGACAGCTCATCTTTGTAAAGGAGGTACCGTCCCTTCCACCACCTCCTGAACAAACATGACTCACTGCTCAATTTCAGTTTGTTTTCAATATTAATTTGTATTAGTTTCAAGTGTACAGCACAGTGGTTAGACAATAATATGCTTTACAAAGTGTTTCCCTGATATTTCCAGTACCCACCTGGCGCCATACATAGTTATTACACTATTATTAACTGGATTCCCCATGCTGTACTTTACATCCCCAGGACTATTTTCTAACTACCCATTTGTATTTCTCAATCCCTTCACCTCTTCCACCCAGTCCCCCAACCCCACCATACACATTTTTTGAGTCCTAGTCTAGTAATCTGCTTTACATAAAATAAAATTCTATAAGAAAATAGTATTTAATATAGGTAAAATAACTTACTGAAAGTCACACAGCTTCAAATCAGGTCATTCTGACTCCAGAAGCCAAAATTTACCCTTTATTCTGCGCTATCACTGACATCTTATATTTGCTACCACCTTAGTTTTCAGAGCGTTTTCTCTACCTTCTCTCCTCCCTTCCACCTATTTATTAAGTGCCCACTGTGCTAGGTGCAAAAATAAGATGGAGGGTTTCACTTCTGGATCTACCCTTCTGCTGAGAACTAGAAAAGCTAAATAAACTACTTTTTAAAATCACTTTACACCAATTAGAACAGCTAATGTCAAAAAACAAACTCAGAAAACTACAAGTGCTGGCAAAGATGTGGAGAAACTGGAACTCCTGTGCACTGCAGGTGGGAATGTAAAATGATGAAGCCACTATGAAAACAGTACGGCGTTTCCTCAAAAGGCTACAGAGAATGACCAGATAATCTAGCAATTCCACCTCTGGGTATATATCCAACAGAATAGCCAGCAGGGCTTCAAGCAGAGACAGGTATACCTAATTTTACTACACTTCACTTTATCGAGCTTCACAGATATTGAGTCTTTTACAAATTGAAGGTTTGAAGCAACCCTACGCAGAGTGAACTGAAAACTTTCTGGAAAGGATCCACCATTCTAGATGCCTTTACGAATATTTGTGATTCATAGGAAGAGATCAAAATGTCAACATTCACAGGAGTCTGGAAGAAGGTGATTCCAACCCTCATGTCTGACTTTGAGGGGTTCAACACTTCAGTGGAAGAAGTAACTGCAGATGTGGTGGGAACAGCAAGAGAACTAGAATTAGAAGTGGAGCCTGAAGATGGAATAGAATTGATGCAATCTCATGATAAAGCTTTAATGGGTAAGATGCTGCTTCTTGTGGGTGAGCAAGGAAGGAGAGTGGTTTCTTGAGATGGACTCTATTCCTGGTGAAGATGCTGTGAAGATTGTTGAAATGACAACAAAGGATTCAGAATAATACATAAGCGTAGCTGATAAAGCAGCAGCTGAGTTTGAAAGGACCGACTTCACTTTTGAAAGAAATCCTATTGTGGGTAAATGCTATCCAGCAGCATCGAATGCTGATGGGGCAAAATTCACTGTTGTTTGTCTTATTTTAAGAAACTGTCACAGTCACCCCAACCTTCAGCAACTACCACCCTGATCAGTCAACAGCCATAAACTTTGAGCCAAGACCCTCACTAGCAAAAAGATACGTGATGAAAGCTCAGATGATAGTCAGCATTTTTAGCAATAAAGTATCTTCTAGTTACGTTCATTGGCTCTTTTAGACATAATGCTATTGCAAACTTAATAGACTACAGTACACTGTAAACATAACTTTTATATGCAGTGGGAATCAAAAATTCATGTGACTCGCTTTAATGCAATATTCGCTTTATTGCAGTGGTCTAAAACTGAACCCCCAATATGACCAAAATATGCCTGTATCTGGGAAAAGAGGAAAACCCAAAGAGTGGACCTAAGCATACAGAGCAACTTTTTCTCCTCCAGGCACCTGCTGGTTCTGGTAGAAGAGGCTGAAAAACTGAAAAGCTAAACAGAGCTTTGGACAGAATTGAGGGGCTAAGAAATCAACACTGAAAATCACAATCTCCCAAGGAAGGTGGAGGTTCCTAGGGTTTTGTACCGGGGTTCCGAATGTGTTCATCCTAAAAGTAAGGAGGAACCAACTTTAAACAGACTAGCCCTTGTAAGGATTGAAGGCCAACTTCAAATCATCTCATTCCCAGACTTATTTAAAGCGACCTGGGAGCAATCAAAGACAAGCTATGATTTTTTTATGAGAAAAATCATAAAATAGCTCAGAGTACGGGAAAGGAAATAGATTGTCTTCAAAGAAAAACCACCAGACCAAGAGCTGACTTCTCCACCCAAACAGTAAAAGCTAGAATATCTACCAAATACTGAAAAAAAGTAACTGGTGATCTGGAACACTGTAACTGGGGAAATAACCCTTCAAAAGCAGCGAGGGCAGCCCAGCTGGGCAAGGCTCAGCAGTTGAGCATCAACCTAGGATCCAGGAGATCGCAGTTCAATTCCCAGTCAGGGCACAGGCCCGGGTGGTGGGCTCGAGCCCCAGTCGGGGGCGTGCAGGAGGCAGCCGATCAATGACTCTCTCATCACTGATGTTTCTTTCTCTCTTGCGCGCGCTCTCCTTCCTCTCTCTGAAATCAATAAAGATATATATATTTAAAAATAAATAAAATAAAATAAAATAAAAAAACAGCAAGGGCAAGCAAGCAGCCCTGAACAGCCAAGACAATCCTGAAAAAGAACAAAGTCAGAGAACTCACACGTCCCAATTTCAAAACTTACTACAAAGCTACTGTAATCAAAACAGTGTGATGCTGATGAAAAGGCAGACATATAGACCAAAGGAACATATATGAAAGCTCAGAAATAAACCCATACGTAGTCAATGATTTCAGACAAAAGTGCCAAGTCCACTCAATGGGAAAAGGACAGTCTCTTCAACAATGGTGCTGAGAAACTAGATATCCACATGCAAAAGAATGAATCTGGACCCCTACATCACATCATATATGAAAATTAACTCAACATAGGTCAACAACCTAAAAAAACACACAGCTAAAATCAAAAACTCTAAGAAAACTTAGAGGCAAATCTTCATGACTGTAGACAGGGCAATGGATTCTTAGATCGGAAACCAAAAGCACAAGCAACAAAAGAAAAATCTGATAAACTGGACTTTGTAAAAATTAAACAGTTTTGTACATAAAAGGGCAATATCAAGAATGTGAAAAGACAACACAGAATGAAAGAAAATACTTGCAAATCACCAATTTAATATGTAGAGTACTTAACAAACTCCTAACACTCAACAACAAAGACAATCCAACTGAAAAATAAACAAAGGACCAGAACAGACATTTCTCCAAAAGAGATATACAAATGTCCAGTAAGCACAGGAAAAGGTGCTCAACATCTTTAATCATTAGGGAAATGCAAATCGAAACCACAACGAGGCAGCACTTCATAACAGGATGGCTATAATTAAAAAAATGAAGAGTAACCAGTGTTGGCAAGGTTGTGAAGAACCTGGAACCCTCACCCATCACTGGTGGGAATGGAAAATGGTGTTGCCACTGTGGAAAACAGTTTCAGTGGTTCCTCAAAACACTAAACATAGCATAACCATATGACCAAGCAAGTCTACTTGCAGATGTATAAACAAAAGCATTAAAGCAGGGATTCCAAAAGGTATTTGTGTGCCCGTGTTCACTGTGGCACTGTTCACAAGTCCAAGGTGGATACAACACAGATGTCCATCAACAAGTGAAAAAGCAAAGCGTGGCATACAGTCTGCCAGTGGCTCGGGGTAGAGCACTGGCCTGCGGACTGAAGGGTGTCGGGTTCAATTCCGGCCAAGGGCACGTACCTCAGTCGCAGGCTTGATCCCTGGCCCCAGTGGTCAGAGCCTGTGCGGGAGGCAACCATTTGATGTCTCTCTCACATCAGTGTCTCTCTCTCTCTCTCCCTTCCACTCTCTCTGAAAGGCAATGGGGAAAAAAATATCCTCAGGTGAGGATTAAAAAAAAAAAAAAAAGAGGTGGGAGGATAAGCAGCATCCTTGCAGCAAGCAAAGGAAGATACAGCCCAGCCGGGCGTGGCTCAGCGGTTCAGCGTCGACCTAGGATCCAGGAGATCGCGGTTCGATTCCTGGTCAGGACACATGCCTGGGTTGTGGGCTTCATCCCCAGTCGGGGGTGTGCAGGAGGCAGCCGATCAATGACTATCTCATCATTGATGTTCCCCTCTCTCTCTCCCTCTCCCTCCTCTCTCTGAAATCAATAAAGATATATATATATATTTTTTTGATTTAATAAAGTTTTATTTTTCAAAATGTACAGCTGGTGGGACCTTTTATTCATGCATCTTCTCCAACAGCTGGGGCATCCCCACCTTTGGTGTTTCTGGTGTAAATTACTTGAGCTCTGTGCTTTGAACTAGTTTAATAAGACCTTTACTAAGGAGCTCCTGAAGGGCTGCCCTGGCCAAGGAGCCGCGGATCTTCCGTCTCTCAGAGACAACAGCTGGGGTTATAAGCTTATAGTTGGGAACTTCCTTACAGAGTTTGTCATATGTTGCTTTGTCAAACAAGACTAGGTTACTGAGCTTGTCCCGAACTTTGCCTTCGGACCACTTCTTTTTGGCCTTGTCCCCGGATTTGTTCACTGGGTCTTTGTCTTTCTTGGCCAACTTTCCAGCATCTTTCTTCTTTTTGTAGTCCTTGGGCGGCATGGCGAGACTCGGAGCGCAGGGCAACCCTGCTGCCTCAACAAGATGTCGGACAAAGAGCAGATACATTTTTAAAAAAAAATAAAAAAGGAAAGGAAGATGCATTCCTTAACCAGCAGAAACAGCTCCATTCCTCAGAAGAAAAACCTGTCTGTCCTGTCCCTGAGTTAAAAGGAGTCTGTCACAGCAGTGCCTGTATAAGGCATAGACTGAGATAATGAAGGACACATCACACTTGGTAACAGTTATGACATATTCACTGGTGTTTCACAAGGCACTATTTCTTTTTTGTCTTTTTTAATCCTCCTCTGAGGACAATTTTTTCATTGATTCCAGAGAGAGAAGAAGGGAGAGGGGAAGAGAGAAACATTGCTATGAGAGGGAAACACCAATTGGATGCCTCATGCACGAGCCGTGGCCCAGGATCGAACCCACAACCTGGGTATGTGCCCTGAGCAGGAACTGAACCCACGACCCTTAGGTGCATCGGACAACGCTGTCAACACTGAGCCACACCAGCCAGGGTGCCAGTGGCTATTTCTTAACTCAAGCCTCAGCCGAGCTAGGACAGAAAGCCTAGTTGCATAAAGGCGGTTAAACACAAGGCTCTGAAGGCTTTATTTCGTTTTCTGGCAACCTCATTTTCAAAGGTACACTGGTGCAGCGCACAGAATAAAAATGGAGCCATTCTCACAAGGGGGTGTCAGAATCACCTAGAGCATGTTAAAATAGAGAGTCCTAGACTGTAATTCCAACCTACAGAATTAGAATCTCTGGGTGTAGAACATAAGAATTTATGCTTTAAACAAGTACTCAGGTACGCTGTATTAGATTCTGCTTCCCAAAGAGATGCTACCTCAGCTAGGCTTCTAATTAAGTCAAAGACAGCAATTCTGACTGAAGTCACCAAAAAATATACTGGAGACAGGTATTCTATACTGCTAACCCTAGATACAAGGCACATGGTTTTTAAGGATAATGGTTTATTCTGACCAGTAAAAGACACACTATCTGGCCTCAAGAGCCATAAATTATAGATTTTTAAATTTATGACATCGATTTTCTGGCAGATGACAATGAAGTACCATCCTCTAACAAAAATCAATATATTATGGGGGATTAGCCGGTCATGGTGGCAGCTTGGGTAAATGCGGTACTCAACCACATCAAAATTACAACTAGAGAACCACCAATAGAACCGCCTGAAAAAATAGCTGAACAGAAGTCCTACAACTAAGGATAATAAAGAAGCCACATCGAGATGGGTAGGAGGGGTGGAAATGCAGAACAGCTGGTCCTAAAACCATGTGTGTCAGATAAAAGTCAGGCGCTATATCTCCGATCTGGAGGTTCCCCTTGAGGAGCCAAGGATCCCAAGCCCACACTAGGCTCCCAGCCCAGGGTTCCTGTGCCAGAAAGAGAAGTCCCTATAAATTCTGGCTGTGAAAACCAGCAGGGATTGTGGGTGAGTGAGACAGAGGTGGCTGGAGTCCCAGGCATTTCTCTTAAAGGGCCCACACATGGACTTACTCAGACTCACTTGCTCTGAGCTCCAGCGCTGGGGCAGCAGCAACATAGGAGAAAGAACTGAGTTGTCTGGCATTGGGGCAGGAGTTGGAGGGACAGCTCTGTCCCTAGAGAGAAGTTCTGGCAGAGGCCATTGTTCATTTGCTGACCCCTCACCCTACCTACAGAGCCAGCATGTGGGCGCCATATCTGAGTCTCCATCAACCTAGCTGACACTGTACCTGCTAATTCCCTGAGACCCTACCCGACCCAATTTGGAGACCACCCTGTAGCTTTTCCACACAAATGACCTGTCTTGGCTCATGCTGCAGACTTTCCTAAAATCTCTCAAACAAGCAGCATCTGGCCTCAGTGTGCTGAGTAGCTCTTGCGAACTGGCCCCAGGCCCAGCACTAGTGGCAGCCAAACTTGGTTCACAGTTTGGCCTCTCCTGGGCACCTCCAAGCCCAGCACAAGTAGCAGCCATTGGCAGATCACTTTATAGCTCATGCTGGGTGTCCTCAGGCAGAGCACAGGTGGCTGCTGACCTTGGCCTGTACCTCCCAGGAGGCCTGAGAGCTACAGCACCCAGTGGACAGCTTCAGACCATGTCAAAGCACCACCACCCAACCACCTCCACAAGTAACACACTCAAGTGGCAGACTCAGCAGGCACCAGAGCCCTGCTGAAGTAAGTTCTGCTCCATGGGGTGGGCCCCTGCACAACTCATCCACCACAGCTGTTGCAGCCAATCCCAGAAGCCAATCAGCCTGGGGGTAAGTACCTCCAAATGAGGTGCCAACAGCAATCAAGGCTCAACTACAACAGGAGGGTGCACACAGCACACCCAGGGCACACCTGGAGTGTCCAACTCAGGTGATTGGGGAAGCTGCAGCACTGGGCCCTACAGGACAACCTACTACATACGGCTACTCTACCAAGTCCAAGAGACATAACAGCTCTACCTAATACATAGAAACAAACACAGGGAGGCAACCAAATTGAGGAGACAAAGAAATGTGTCCTCAGTGAAAGAACAAAACAAAACTCCACAAAAAACTAGACAAAAAGAAGACAAGCAATCTACCTGAGTTCAAAACACTGCTTATCAGGATGCTCAATAAACTTAGGGGAAGAGTAGATGAACTCAGTGAGAACTTCAACAAAGAGACAGGAAACAAAAAAGCAGCCAGAAATGAATACACTAATTGAAATGAAGAACACATTACAGGGAACCAACAGTGGATTAGGTGAAGCAGAGGATCAAATCAGAGATTTGGAAGGTAGGAAAGAAGAAAACACCCAATCACAACAGCAAAAAGAAAAAAGAATCCAAAAACATGAGGATAGTTTAAGGAGCCTCTGAGACAACATCAAGCATACCAACATTCACATCATTGGGGTACCAAAAGGAGAAGAGTGAGAGCATGGAATTGAAAACCTATGTGAAAAAATGATGGTGGAAAACTTCCCCAACCTGGTGAAGGAAACAGACATACAAATCCAGGAAACACAGAGTCCCAAACTAGGTGAACCTTTAACCAGAACCAAGGTTTGACTGCCTGCCGCCATGAAAGCCAAACTTGCTATGGAAGCCAAACTCGTGAGACAGGTGCTGGGGGAAAACTAAAGAGTGCCGGTTAATCAAGTGCCGGTCTTCTGAGAAGATGGGGGACTCTTGTCCAAAGCCCATCTCCCCTCTCAGTGCAGGCAGAGGTTTTTATAAGAGGAGAGGGAAAGCAGAACAGATAGATCAAGAGGAGGGTGTTGAAAAGTTCTCTATGTGCAGCCAGCACAGCCCATTCTGATAAGGATCTCGAAACTGGTCAAGTGATGGTGTGGTGTATGTCATACTGGTGTTCATCACCCTGGCTCTACGTCATCTTGGTTTTAAAGTTGAATGTCAGCAAATCTCCTGGAACTGGGATGACTGAAGGTCAGAGTCTGCATCTTCCCACAGCCAGGCATAGCAGGTAACCAGTGCCAAGAGAGAGCAAAGGGAGTCCCTGAGTAAAATCATGTGGTAGCTGCTAGGGACTCCCAAGTTCTTTCACAGGTCAGTCAGTCAGCCACAGGCAACCTGGGAACCTCTTCCAAAGTCCAGGGACCTTCAGGAGGTGGGGAGCTGGGGGAGGGCTCCTGCTTGATCCTGCCTGGCTAGCCAAAACTGGAACTGGAACCAAGGTTCAGCTGCCTGCCACCACAAAAGCCAAACTCATGAGACAGTTGCTGGAGAAAAAAGGAGAGACTTATTCAAGTGCTGGTCCACACCAAGACACATCATAATTAAAATGCCAAAGGTTAAAGACAAAGAGAATCTTAAAAACAGCAAGAGAAAAGCAGTTAGTTATATATAAAGGAGCTCCCATAAGACTGTCAGCTGATTTCTCAACAGAAACTTTAAAGGCCAGAAAGGACTGGCAAGAAATATTCACAGTGAGAAAAAGCAAGGGCCTACAACCAATATTACTGTACCCAGCAAGGCTATCATTTAGAATCAAAGGACCAGAGACAGCTAGCAGAGCCATGGTCCAGATGGCAGCATATGCCTAGCTCTCTGCCTCTCCCTGTCAGCCAGCCCTAGACAGCCCAAGCCCAGCCCAAGGCCCCAGCAGCAGTGCAGAGGGCAGCCCTAGTAGCAGCACCATGGCTGGGTGAACTGCCTACATTGACAGCCTCATGGCAGACAGAGCCTGTCAGGAGGGAGCCAATGAGGGCTATAAGGATTTGCCCTTTGTCTGGGCCACCATCTCTGGGAAAACCTTACTCAAGATCACACCAGCTAAGTTTGGTGGCCTGGTTGGCAAAGACCAGTCAAGTTTCTTCATGAATGGGCTGACACTTGGGGGACAGAAATGTTGTGACCCATGACTCACTGCTGCAAGATGGGGAATTTACCATGTATCTTCATACCAAGAGCATCGGGGGCACCCCAATCTTCAACATCACTGTCACCATAACTGCAAGACAACAGTTCTGCTAATGGGCAAATAAGGTGTCTACGGCGATATGATCAACAAGAAATGTCATGAAATGATCTCCCATCTTCAGTGTTACCAGTACTAGTCTCACCTTTCCCTTCCCCCCACTACTCCCCACTTCTTTTACACCCCTTTCCTTCCCATACGCACACATACACCATTTTTACTTTGGGGGCCATCACCCTACACCCCTTATTGCTGCCCAAACCACATGAGCTAGGGGCCATGGCTGGATGGAAAACATGTCTTTCTACCCATACCCCTTCCGCGTGTGACTGGAAAAAACTTTTTTTCCTGAAAAAAAAAATGCTTAAAAAAAAAAAGAACCAAAGAACAAGAGTTCATCACCACCAAACAAGTATTATAAGAAATGTTAAAGGGCCTTCCTTAGGAAGAACAACAATGATGATGACAAAAATATGAATAACAAAATGGCAATAAATACATATCAACAATTTAAATACAAATGGATTAAATGCTCCAATCAAAAGACATATGAAGGCTGAATGGATAAAAAACAATACCCCTACATATCCTTTCTACAAGAGACTTCAGATTGAAAGACACACACTGATTTAAAGGGATGGAAAAAAATATTTCATAAAAATGGACACAAACAAAAAACTTATACCAGAAAAAACAGACTTTAAAACAAAGGCTATATAACAAGAAACAAAGAAGAACCCAACAATTTCACTTCTAGGTATTTATCCAAAGAAACGAGAGACACTAAATCGAAAAAACAGATACATCCATGTTCACTGCAGCATTGTTTACAATAGCCAAGACACGGAAGTAACCTAAGTGTCCATCAATAGATGAACGAATAAAGAAGTGGTGCATATATACACAATAGAATATAACTCAGCCATAAAAAATAATGAAATCTTTGCCATCTGCAACATGGATGGACCTAAAGGGTATTGTGCTGAATGAAATAAGTCATAGGAGGACAAATGCCATATGATTTCACTTCTACGTGGAATCTAAAAAACAAAATAAATTAACAAGCAGAACAGAAACAGACTCAACTACGGAAAACAGTTTGATGGCTGCAAGATGGGAGGGGGTTGAGGGATGGGTGAAAAAGATGGAGAGATTAAAAAGTACAAATTTGTAGTTACAGAATAGTCACGGGGATATAAAGTACAGCCTAGACGATATAGTCAATAATATTGTAATAACTATGTATGGTGTCAGATGTGTACTAGATTTACTGGGATGATCACTTAGTAAGTTACATAATGTCTGGTTGCTGGGTTGTACACCTGAAACAATAATATTGTAATTAAAAATTTAAAAATTTAAAGTTTAAAAAAAGAAAGAAAAAGTTCAGGAGATGGATGGTGGTGATGGTTGCACAACATTTTAAATGTACTTAATACCACAAAGCTGTACACTTAAAGATGGTTAAAATGGCCCGGCTGGCGTGGCTTAGTGGTTTAGTGTTGACCCATGAACCTGAAGATCAAGATTTGATTCCCAGTCAGGGCACATGCCCTGGTGTGGGCTCAGTCCCCAGCAGGGGGCGTGCAGGAGGCAGCCGATCAATGACTTTCATCATTGATGTTTCTCTCTCTCTCCTTCTCCCTTCATCTAAAATCAATAAAAACATATTTATTTTAATTTTAAAAAGATGATGGTTAAAATGGTAAAATTTATATTATGTATAATTTACCACAAAGAAATGAAAAGATGTTTTAAAAAGTAACTCTATAATGTGATATATATAAAATACTATGTCATTATATAAAGCCATCCTATATATGTCATCTTATAATATGTCAATTTGTTATATTATACCATGTTGTTACAATTAATTCTTCTGTAAAGACAAAGGATAGGGTTAATAAAGTTCCACGGGTTGTTTAAAAAAAAAAAAATCAAAATATTATGATGATTTTCCAAAAGATAGAAATTAAGTGTCCTAAGGAATACTTTTTGAAAATTCACAACAGCAGCAAAAACAATAATCTCTAACATTAAAAAATATCTTACTTCCGCACGGCTGGTGTGGCTCAGTGGTTGAGCATCATAATGTGCACCAAGGGGTCGCCAATTTGATTCCCAGTCACAGCACATGCCCAGGCTATGGGCTTGATCCCCAGTAGGGGGCATGCAGGAGGCAGCCAACTGATGATTTTTTTTTTTTATGACTTCTTCAATGATTTTATTTTTTTAATTTTTTAATTTGTCTTTATTATTGAAAGTATTACAGCTCTTCCCCCTTTTTTCCCCACGGATCCCCTCCACCCCGCATCCACCCCCCCCCAGGCATTCACCACTCTATTGCCTGTGTCCATGGGTTATGCACATATGCATATAAGTTTTTTGAATAATCTCTCCTCACCTACTCCCCCACCCCCACCTTCCCACTGAGATTCATCAGTCTGCTCCATGCTTCTATGTCTCTCGATCTATTTTGTTTCTCAGTCTGTTTTGTTTATTAGATTCCACATAAGAATGAAATCATGCAAAACTGAATCAGGAAGAATCAGAAAACCTGAATAGACCAATAACAACTGATGAAGTCAAAGCAGTAATAAAAAAAACTCCCAACAAACAAAAGCCCTGGTCTGGACAGCTTCACAGAGGAACCTTCTAATTCTTGATGTTGTCTTCCTTTCTGAGGGAGGCCTGCAGTGCTATGAACTTCCCTTAGGACTTGCTTTCACTGTGTCCCATAGATTTTGGGTTGTGTGTTCATTTTCATTTGTTGCCAGGAAGTTTTTGATTTCTTTCTTGATCTTATTGGTAACCCATTCATTGTCTAATAACATGTTATTTAGCCTCCATGTGTTTGAATGTTTTTGAGTTTTTACTGTAGTTGATTCTAATTTCATGCTATGGTGATCTGAGATGCTTGATATGATTTCAATCTTCTTTATGTGGAGATTTGCTACAAGATCATCTATGTTGGCTCATTCTCAATGTATTATTTCAAAACAGGCTATGAAAGAACATTAAAAACTTTGGAATAACAGCAGCAATAAAACACTAACAAAGTACAATCAATAAATGTTATTTTAAAAAACACCTTGGCCTATATAACTGATCATAAATAATTTCCAAAAGCCTACAGTAGGTAAATAAACACTACAAAAGTCTTAAGGTGTTAAACAACTTTTCCTCTTTGGTTGAAAATTAAAAAAAGACTTTCAAACAATAAAAATTAGATACAGATTTTTTTATATAGGATACCAAGAAACTCATATTTAAAATTCATCAGGAAAAAAGCTAGTGTAGAATTGTGATGGCATGAACAGCAGATTGAAAGACCTATAATTTTGAAGAACCATATGATTATTCATTTTAAAAAAACGGAACCACTCCACCTTGGAGTGGACTAATCTTCAAGGATTATCACTCAAGAGGTTAATTAGAACAAAGTTTTTCTTTCTTTTTTTTTTTTTTTTTTAATATATCTTTATTGATTTCAGAGAGAGGAAAGGGGAGGGAGAGAGAGAGACAGAAACATCAGTGATGAGAGAGTCACTGATCGAGCCCACAACCCGGGCATGTGCCCTGACCGGGAATCGAACCCCGATCGCCTGGATCCTAGGTCGACGCTCAACCGCTGAGCCATGCCCGGCCGGGCTAGAACAAAGTTTTTCAATAATCTGATTTATTTATTGGTTTAAAATCTCTATTCACCAAAATGACAATATGAATCAAATTTAAGTGTAAAATGTATACTATTTAATAAGAAAATGTACTTATTTTTTAGAGATGCATGGTGATTTAGGGATGAAATGCCATAATGTATATAATTTAATTTAAAATCCTTAAGCAAAAAATAAATGAAGCAAATATGGCAAAATGTGAACTGTTAAGTTGAAAACAAATAGATACGGGTGTCCCTTATACCATTCTATTTTTCTGTTTGAGACTTTTTATAATATGTAGAAAAAATACACATGTTCTTAAATCTATTCTACTTCTAAGAATTAATCCTGCAAATATAGCTCTGTCCACTAAAAAGGGCCTAAAAACAATGACCAACCCAGTAGCAATGAGCACATCTAGAGCTCAGATTGTGGCCTCCAAATGTTATTTGCTACTAAAATATTTTAAAAATAGTAAGTAAATAGACTCTTAGAGAAAAGGCTGACTGTGATGTAAGGCAAACAATGTCTAACATGACTCTTGCACATTTGATAGCTTTTGTATCATATCAGGAAGGAAACAGTCAAAAACCATCAGGTGACATCAAATATACTCAGGAGCCAATGTGGAGGAATCCCTACTGGCCAAAGATGGGACAGGCTGAACGTCAATGATGATAAGAGCAATGGACCAAAACTTATCAAATATGTTTAAACCCATGACTTATAAACATTTTTAAAAGTTCATTGGTCTTCTAGGGACTCGACTCATGATGATGGAGATCAATCAATAAAAGGAAAGAATCAGACATTTGCCTTTCAATCACCCAGCTGTTTTCGGAACCAAGTAATACAGGGAAGATTTTCACAATATACGCTACTTGTCTCATCCCAGAAGAATGATTAAAAAAAAAAAAGAAAACCGTTAGAATTTCGTCACTTCACAACCCAAAATGAAATAATGGATGTACGCAACATTCATCAATAGCTGCTAACACCCCCAAACAGATACAACCGGACATTACGCGCTCCCCGGCTGAGATGCCCACCGCCTGCGTGACGGACCACATGCAACCACAGGACAGAAAAGCGTAAGGACACCCGGGGATGCGATCAGAAAAATCCAGGACATGGGAAATCTGACAGACAGACAACACAATTCTCCCAACAACACCACAACTGCAAGGAAGACAAAAAGTAATGCAGAGAATCAACGCAGGAAATCTCATTCCCCGGCGACAGGAGGAAGAAAACGCAGGTAAAATGGGAGTAGAAACGATGAACGGCACCAGAGGAAAACCACGCGCGACTGGAGGGAGACGCCAGCGGCGCGCACCCACGGGCGCAGCGAGGAGCCAGACGACAGGGCGGCGGCCCGGGGTCCCGCGCCCCTTCCTCTCTCCGCGCCCGGTCCCCGCGTCCCCTGCTGGGTCGGGACGTCCGCGGGTCCCCCGGAGGCCGCGGCGGGACCCAGACGGGCGCCGCCCCCCGCCGCCCTCGGCGTCTCCCTGGGGTCCCGCCCGGCCCGGGAGGCGCGCGGTCCCGGCCTCTCGGGCTCCTTCCCAACGCTCGGGCCCCGGCCCCGGCACCTCCACAAGCGACGCTTTAGAGCCGGTCACGCAACTGCCCAGGTGAGCACTGGTTCCTGTGGCTGCTCTAAAACAAGCCACCTGACAGCTCTGAAGGTCAAGTCAGAGGAGGGTCTCGCTGGGCCGCGATGCAGGCGCCGCCGGGGGGGCCCGCTACAGGCTCGGAGGAAAACCCGCGTCCTTTCCCGCTTTAGAGGCGCACAGGTTCCAGGCCGGGCCCCGCCACCTTCACAGCCCGCAGTCACCTCCGCTCACCTCCCACTCGCGCAGTTCTTCCGCCTCCCGATTCTGCTAAGACCCCGGTGCTGCCATTGGGCCCACCTGCGTCACCTCCCTATCTTCCAGTCACTGATGAGCAACCTTAATCCACCTGCCACCCTAATTCTCTTCTGCCACAAGTAACCTAACACAGTGCCCCAGGGTCTGGAGACCCGGGGGTGGGGGGGTAGGGTGTCCTGCCCACCACAGCCCATCTTCATCTTTACTTCCATCTAAACACTTTTAAGACATAACATTTATTTAAATCCATGTATGATTCTAGCTCAGGAAGTTAAATTTCCAACCACAAGTTGCCAATTGCCAAACATTAGGACTGTTGTATTTCTTTGCTGTTGTCGTATTTCTTTTTAAAGTAATTTTTACATGTTTATTTACAACAGCTAACACTGTGCACCAGTAACTGGTCCAAGTGCTTTAAATACTGAAACTCATTTAGCTGTGGCAACAACACTACAGCAACATTCAGTGCAGTAACCCTGGAGTAATTACTAAATCTGTGTTCAATTTCTCTGCCTCTCTGTACCAATCCCATCAGGTGATCTCTACGAGAAACCCAACAGTATCAGCTGAGGTAAAGTCACGGAGAGAAAGCACGCCCCATATGAGATAGTAAGGAATAAGCGTAAGGCCGCTCCCTGTTTGCACAGTTGTAATTTTCAGGGGGGGGGATTGCCTCATGATACATATATGAAAAATGTGTCAAACTCACAGGCAACTTAATGAATTAAAATAGCAAGCACGACCTCATGTTCGCTAAACTACTATTAAGTTGCTTCCAACTGTATTACTGTACTTGCGCTGCACCCCTCCAGTCTGCCTTTAGGAGCTGGGCTTATTTCCTTCAGCTGCTGCGAATGCTGGTTTTAGTAGGTTAGCCTTCCACTGTGGCCCCTCTTTCAGAATTGTCTGCACTGGAAAAATCACCTTGCTCAAGGGCACACCCCCTTCCTAGGGCAACCTAATGACAGATCACCACAAAGGTGTAAATGCCCAGGCCTCATCTCAACTAAGAAAGACTGAAGGCTTCAGAGTGCCCCACAGGGTCAGATGCACCTTTGACCAGATCCCATCACAGCCCAACTTCTCCCTCCACCCAATCCTGCTCCCTTTCCTTCCATTAGGATTGATCCCAAGGGTACTCTTAATAAACTTTCTGAACACTAAACTTCCTGAATGTAAATCTCCATCTGAATCAGCTTCCCAGAGAACTGAGGTATTGGACATTTCCAAGTACTGGACATTGATCCAATACTTTCAGACAGCAATTTGGCAACATATATCAAGAACCTTAAAATATTCATATTTTTGAGACGCAATAGTGTGGAAAGGACATGAACGCTGAAGCACAGCTTTGCTATATGAAAGCTTTGAGACCTGAGTCTTGCTCTCATCTATTAAAAAAATGGGACTGCCCTGGCTGGCATGGCTCCAAGGTTAGACCATTGGCCTGTGCACCAAAGGGTCACAGGTTCAATTCCCAGTCAAGGGTTGCAGGTTCCATCCTGGCTCAGTCAGGGCATGTGCGGGAAGCAACCAACTGATGTGTCCTCTCACATTGATGTTTCTCTCTCCCTCTTTCTCCCTCTCCCTTTTATCCCTCCCTTTCACTCTCTCAAAATAAAAATCAATGGAAAAAATAACCTCTGAGGAGGATTAACAACAACAAAAGTGGGACTAACAGAGTCTGTATTTTAGAGATGTTACAACGTTCAAAGTAGAGAGCATAAGTGAAAGCACCTGGCACACAGTGATTGCTTAATTAGCAATTAAGGTTGCTAATCAGCTGACTTAAGGTTAAATGCTACTTTCTCTTTCACTTTATGAATAATCCCAGTCACACAAGGAAAAATGCCCTCTCCATATTAAGTATGTTTAAGTAGGAAAGGCTGAAGGCCATCCTAGTTTCAGAGTGCCCCACGGGGTCAGGTAAAAGACTTCCACAGTAACTTTAGGTCCATGAAGGCAGAGGCCCATCTAGTTCAGTGGTTCTCAAACCTTAGTGAGTATCAGAATCCCCCAAAGGGCTTCTTAAAACACAGATTGTTGGGCTCCCCCTCCAGAGTTTTTGGTTCAGTAGTCCTGGAGTGAGGCCTAAAAATTTGCATTTCTAACAAGTAACCAAGTGATGCTGATACTGGTCAGGGACCTTGCTTTGAGACCCTCTGACCTAAGTATGTCACTGAATCTCCCTGAACCGATTCAGAACAGTTCCTAATATATAGAAGATACAGCCAGTTCCTAATATATAGAAGATACTCAAATATTTACTGTTATTTACAAAAGTATAAAACTAGAAATTACAAGTAAAACCAGCAAAAGAATGAAAGGCAACCTACTCAATGGGAGAAAATATATGCAAATCATGTATTTGACAAGGAGTTAATACCCAAAATATATAAAGAACTCATACAAATCTACAGCAAAAACTCCCAAACAATCTAATTAAAAAATGGGCAGAGGGTCCAAACAGATATCTTTCCAAAGAAGAAATACAGATGGCCAAAAGGTACATGAACAGGTGCTCAACATCACTAATAATCAGGGAGATACAAATCCAAACCACAATGAGATTTCACCTCACACCTGTCAGAATGGCTAGTATCAAAAAGGCAAGAAATGACAAGTGCTGGTGAGGATGTGGAGTAAAGGGCTCATGTACTGTCGGTGGCACATGGGAGTATGTACAGTCATGCACAGTAGCCGAGACATGGGAGTACTGAAGCATCCACCAACAGAGGACTGACAGAAAGCACGTGGTATATACACACACAACGTAAACTAACAGCTATAAAAAGGAAGGCTATCTTGTCACTTTTGACAACATGGATAGACCTTGAAAGCAGTATGCTAAGTGAAATAAGTCAGACAGAGAAAGACAAATACCATGTAATTCACTTACAGGTGGAATCTTAAAAAAGAACTCATAGATACAGAGAACAGATTGGTGGTTGCCAGAGGCAGAGTTTGGGGGGTTTGGGGTGGAAGAAATGCATGAAATGCATGAAGGGATTCAAAAGGTATAGTCTTCCAGTTTTAATTCACAGCAAGGAGACTACAGTTAGTAATGGGGATGTAATGCACAGTGTGGTCACTACAGTTAATAATACTGTATTGTATACTTGCAGGGAGCTAATAAAGTAGATCTTAAAAGTTCTCATCACAAGAAAAAAATCTGTAACAATATATCATGATGGATGTTAACTAGACTTACTGTGGTGATCACATCACAATATATACAAATATCGAATCATTATGTTGTACACCTGAAACCAATATCTCAATTAAAAAAATACAAGTAGAATGATACTGTAGAAACACAAATAAATATATTCCAAATAATAAGTGAAAAAAAAGGTAACACGAAATTGTATTTATAGCAATTTAAACTACATTAAATACATATAGATACACACGGATTAATGAAAAAAGATATTTCAGAAATTACTTAGTTTTTGAGTTTAGGATTATGATAATTCAAGATTTTTTTGTTTTTATTTCTTTTTTCCCCCATTGACCCCCTCCACCTCAACCCCACCCCCCCAAGACTTTTTTGTTATTTAAAGTTTACTCAGAAGATATTTTAAGGTGGAATTAATATGAAATAGCAACACTAAATAATTAAATTGTGTAAGTAAATAAAACCATAGATACCACAGGATATTGTCATCAAATAAAACTGTATATAGGAGGCATCATTAAGTTGGTTATTAGTTTCCTCAAAATTGGCTTAATACAGCACTATTGAAAAGCCTACACAGAAACACGAAATTACTAAATACACACAAGTCATACATTACCCGCCACAGGAGGGACAGGGCCATAAAAGCGCACTGTTGCACGCTCTCCATTAACTGCAACCCTTTGACCAATGACATCTGATGTCAACGTGTCATTCATCATAATACAGCCAGAATCCAAAATATGAGATCTAGGAAGAAAAGTACAACATTGACAAGAGCTTATTAAAATTCTTTTAAATAAATGGTTTCAAACTTCATGTAGATATTCATGATGTCAATGCTGCTGACCAATTTAGTGTTCAAACTTTGGTGAGGAGAACCTAATAGTTTTATGTACCATACTCTGATCATTTGATTTGACTTTACGAACAATATTTGGATAATCTGATGTATTTTTTAAATCTTTGTTTAACTCCAGTTAGCTCACATCACATGACTTGTCAATTCTGTCACTTACTGGAGGGGTGGGAAGGACAGAGAAGAGAGAAAGTGACAGAGAAAAGGGAGCGGAGCCCTGGCCGGGTGGCTCAGTTGGGTGGGTGCTGTCCCATACACCGAAGGGCTGAGGATTTGATTCCGGGTCAGGGTATGTGCGTGAGGCAACCAGTGGATGTCTCTTTCTCTCTCTTTCCCTCTTCCTTCCTCTAGAGTCAATGAAAAAGCACATCCTTGGGCAAGGATTTAAAAAAGGGAGGGGGAGAGGGAGGAAATGGGCAACATGCACAGTGTTCTCTCCTCAGGAGGGAAACACAAGTCCACAGATATGGGAAGCAACACATATGATGAACAATGATAAAAAATTAAACTAATAAAAACACAGAACCTTAAAAATAAAGAGGCCTTAAAAGGAGCCTGAGAGAAAAGCACCACCTGTCTAGGACTGATAACTAGATCCAAGGCCCACGTCATGGGAAAGCAAAAGACTGAGTCAGCTGCAGTCCAGACGGTGGGAAACTCCACGGGACAAACAAGTCGGTTTCTTCAACAAATGAGATGCAAAAGAAAAACAAACAGGTGGAGAGACATCAAAGAGGTTAAAAGAAACTTGAGATACATCAACCAATTGCAACATAGGGACTTTATTTGGATTATAATTTTTCAGACTGTAATTTTTTAAAAAGAGAAGTGAGAAAATTTTAAATTTGAACAAAATTAGATATTGAATGATATATTAAACAACAGTGGTTTCCAGTAAGGCTAATAAAAAAAAAATTATTTTGTAAAAAAAAGGAAAGAATAATTGTTAAATTTTTAGCATTATAACCAAATAGTATAACGGTTATAATTTTTTAAAGCCTTTAAAAAATCTTTTAAATACACATTAAAATATTCACAGGTATTTTAGGACTGTATTTTAGATATATCATGCCAGTGGCAGTATAGGCAATACATTGAAAGGACGTAAGAAACACAGTGGCCACTTAGGGAAATGTTGCTGTAATTCAGCCAAGGCATTGGCCTCCATCTACTCACTCAACACACTGAGCACTGACTGCATGCTAGCTACAGTGCTGGGACTCACACCGTAGGAACCATACATATATGATTCCTGCCTCTGCTTACAGCCCAGTGCCAGGTAGACCTGAGAGAAGAGTGTAGGTTTCAGAGAAAGTTAAGAGCTAGAATAAACAGGGTTTGGTGATTAAATGGATAGAAATGATGAAATGGGCCTGGCCGGTGTGGCTTAATGGTTGAGCATCAACCCATGAACCAGGAGGCCAGGGCTCAATTCCTGGTCAGGGCACATGCCCAGGTTGCAGGCTCGATCCCCAGTAGAGGGCCTGCAGAAGGCAGCTAATCCATGACTCTCATCATTAATGTGTCTATCTCTCTCTCCCTCTTCCTTCTTCTATTTGAAGTCAATAAAAACATTTTAAAAAAAGAAAGAAATGATAAAATGGAAGACTAGGAAGACTCAGTATTTTGTTTTGGGTAGATGGTGGTGCCAAACACTGCAATGAGAAATATAAGGGGAGGCTTGAGTTGGGGAGGGAAGACCCTGAGTTAGGAGGTGTCTATAGAATGTCACGATGGATGTGGATCTCTAGTTCAAAAGGCATGTTTTTACTAGACATGTATACTTGGGAGCCATTCGCACAATTTATAACTGATACTATGAAAGTAGATGAGATCAAAAGTGTATCAGGTGGACAGAAAAGAGGGTTGATGACAGGGCCCTGGGGAAATAGAATATTTAAAAGGGAGATGGCCCTGGCCAGGTAGCTCAGTTGGTTAGAGCATCGTACCGATACACCAAGGTTCCAGGTTCAAACCCTGGTCAGGACACACACAAGCAACCAATGAATGCACAAATAAGTGGAACAAATCAATGCTTCTCTCTCTCTCCCTCCCTCTCCCTCTCGCAAATCAATCAATAAAAAAAAAAAAAAAAAAATTAAGGGAGAGGAAGAAACCCCTAGAAGAATTAGAGGAGGAAAGCTGGAAACAATAAAAGAAAACCAGAGTCGGTGTCTTGGAATCTAAGGGTAGTGAGAACAATTGAGTAACAGTATCAGAGGCTGCAGAGGCCACAGAGATCCTGCAAGAGGAGAGGAGGGCTTGTAAATCTCCTGTTCTGTGCTAGTGAGCTTTGTCTAAATGAAACTTGGTTTCAATTATAAAACCTTAGCAATGTTGCAGCAAAAGGATTTTGAAATGACCACAAATTACAGTACTATCAAACAAAATACTTTTCTATTTTAATAATATTACCACATAAAATATGTACAAAATAAGAAAAGCATACACTGCTAATTAAATCATCTTGGGTTAAAGTCACATTCCCGATAACACCTACATTCCACCAGCACGTAGACAGCTGAAGTCTCTGGTATTATTACTTTTCTACCTTTGTTATCTTTTTTAAATGAAATAGAGATTTCATCTGTTACTGGAGTTGTCTGTTTCCACACAAAAGAATAATCTGAGCATTTTATATCTCTTGTCGAGTTTCCGTATTGGGTTCTCTCAATCTGGTTCTTCAGCTTCTCGTAAAAACATTTCCCCCAATTCCTATGAGAAGACCCGTCTCAAAATGGGGCTGAATTTTGACGAAAACAGGGCAGTCAGGAAGGGGCCTCAACCTGCCTAATTTTGAAAAGCAAAAGACAAATAGTCAAAAACAGTTCCGATGAGCCCTGGTGCTGCTCAGTTGGGCACTGTCCCATGCACTGAAGGGTTCCCGGTTCAATTCCCAGTCAGGGTACATGCCTGGGTTGTGGGTTTGATCCCTGGTATGGGACATGCACGAGGCAGCTGATCTATGTATAGCTCTCATATCAATGTTTCTCTCTCTCTCTGCCCCTCTCCCTTGCTCTCTTGAGAAAATAATCAATAAAAAATATTTTTAGCCCAGCCATCGTGGCTCAGCAATTGAACTAGAGTGTGCAGGGGTTATGCAAATCCAGAAACTCACAACCAGGTCCCGCTGTCTGCAGGGCCCCACCTTGGAGCTCAGGCCAACAGTGAGAATGTCTTGGTGAGAAGTTCGGGGCAGTGGTGAACTGGTGAGCCAGGAAACTGAGTGGCACAACAGCAGAAATGAGGGGTGAAGACACTAGGAAGTCATTCTCATTATTCCTTACTCCTTAGTATGGGTAAGGAATTCATGAATTATAAAGTTCCTTCCCCTGCTGGGTCCTACTTGACCTCTAGTAACAATTCTTTTCTGTTTTTTGTTTGTTTTAAATGTCTTTATTGATTTCAGAGACAGGAAGGGAGAGGGAGAGAGACAGAAACATCAATGATGAGTCATTCATTGGCTGCCTCCTATATACCCCCCCCCCCCCCCCGGGGGATCAAGACTGAAACCCGGGCATGTGACCTGACGGAATCGAACCGCAATCTCCTGGATCATAGGTCAATGCTTAACCACTGGGCCATGCCAGCCGGGCAACAATTCTTTTCATTTCCACCTGTATGCTGGGCCCATAGGACTTTAGATCATTAGGTACAGATGTCTAAGGTCGGTAATTAATTGGCTCCGCATCAAGTTGATATTTTTGATAACCCTGTCTAGTCTCTTAACCCTTCTAATGACTTGTTTTCTGATACTGTGATCCTCTGTGAGGATCTAGAAACCGACTCTATCTTGGTACCAAAGACCATGCCCTCTCCCTCTGGCCAGTCACCCAATGAGTCACTGTAGCCCGTTGTTAGACCCACTGGATGCTACTTACTGGCCTACCCTAGACGTCCACTGCCTGTTGCTAACGCCACCACTTGGATCACCCCCAACCCAGCCCCTCCTCCTATTTTAGTGCTTAGTCAAACCGTCCTGAAGTCAACTGCTCACCTAATTACGTTTTCTCTAGTTGTCTGCACTGGGCCCTCTCCTGGTCACCTGAACGTGAGTGGCATGTCACTGTTCTCGGCTAGGTTTATCCAGGTGCCAATCAAGCCTTGGTTAGGATGAATGCCTTTTATTTAAATACACTTGCTCACTAACTAATGAAGATAGCCCATTTAATTTTCTGGTGACTCTACTTGTCAGATAATAACTCTTTAAGAGGAGATGAAATATACCTCCTGTTTTCACCCTGATTTTACTCTGCCCTCTGCAGCCATAGAGAATCAAACTCTACCTGTCCCAGCTGACACTTACTATTTAACCACTGAATTATTACTTCTCTTTCCTCTTCCTGCCCCCACCTCCCAGAACTCTTTCCCCAGTGAACATCTGAGTTCCAAGTTCCCCTCCATAAGTCATTTACAGATCCTTTTCTTAAAATACAATACCTAAAACTGAAAACTATATTCCAAGTGTGACTTGACCTATATATGGTTTCAATGGCCTGAACATAATTTTCCTATTAGTGCAGCATAACATTCATTCTCTTTCGCCCCTTTTCATGGGAAAGGCTATTGCCTACTATGAAGACTGCAATGAAATAAACTCCATAGCCATTTTTGAGTCGCTATAACCTTCTGATCATAAAATTAAAATGTTTAAATTTCACTATAATTACATTACCCATAAAAGAGTTTTCAATAGTTTTAAATGCCCTTTCAATTTTCATTAACATGTAAATAGAATTTTATTGCAACAGGTATATAATTTCTGTTCTACTTCCTTTATTAACAGACTATAAACATTTTTCTATACAGCCACAGAATCATCATTTTAATCACTTTAATGTTGACATATGGATACCACAATTTACTTAATCATTTCTCTATTGTTATATGTTTTCATTTTTTACTATCCCAAAGAAAACAGTTAATAACAGCTTTCATTTTAAAATTATTACTGTCCTTTGAAGTACAGATCTTGGAAAAAATTCTTGAGACACAGTTATTCAAAGTAAATAAATATGTTTAAGATTGAAGAAAGCCATGACCAAATTATTCATCAAAAAAAAAGTTATTTATTGACAGTAACACCAAGAGAAAACCTACTGTTTACTTATTTCTACAAAGTGTTACAAACTCCCATCAAGAGCTTTCCAACTGGGTCTTCTCTATCCTGCACTTATACAGCTAATTTTTGAGGCAGGACTTAATACATTATAATATTACGTATAAATGTAGGACTTCACATTTACATATTAAATATCCAATAACCCAACATATTAACTATCCCTCTCGGCTTTGTCCTGTGCAATTTTGTTAAAAATGAAGACAAAAAAAAGAATACATAAGACAGTGACCAAAGACAGAAACCCATAAAAGCTGTGGGTAAAACTTCTTAGTTACAAGACCTCCTATTATCCAGCTCACATTAAAAAATATCACGAACTTTGCAAAATGCTTCACTGAAATCAAAATACACTGCCAGTCAGGGATATGCTCTGTCAATCCAATCCCACAGAGGGGGTGGGGTAAGAGAAGGGAGACCCACTTTTTAACTTATACACCTCGCCCGGCCGGGCATGGCTCAGGGGTTGAGTGTTGACCTAGGATCCAGGCGATCAGGGTCCGATTCCCGGTCAGGGCACATGCCCGGGATGCGGGCTCGATCCCTAGTTGGGGGCGTGCAGGAGGCAGCTGATCAATGACTCTCATCACTGATGTTTCTCTCTCTCTCTCTCCCTCTCCTTTCTTCTCTCTGAAATCAATAAAGATATATTTTTAAAAAATAAATAAAAATAAACTTATACACCTCAAAGTTGTATGAATATTTTTGGAACAGGTAGTTATTTTTTCTATTAACAATACTGAGGCAGAAAAGGAGAATGACGAAGGGGAGGAAATAATGCACTGAATGCTCCCTAGGAAGCTCCCTGGCTCACCAGGAAACCACAACCCAGAGCAGGAGGTGAATTTTGCAAAACTGACTGAACTCTTCCCAGCTCCTGAGATTACTACCTCCTAAGTGTACACAAACATCTTTCTTAGAAATTATAACTTCCTCGCCCTGGCTGGGTGGCTCAGGTGGTTGGAGCATTGCCTGTACACCAAAAGGTCGCTGGTTCCATTCCCGGTCAGGGCACATACCCAGGTTTCAGGTTCCATCCAGGTAGGGGTTCAAACCAGAGGCAACCGATGGATGTTTCTCTCTCACATCTCTCTCACCCCCTTCATCTCTCTCTCTAAAAGTCATTAAAAACATATCATCAAGTGAAGATTTAAAAAAAAAAGAAAATAACCTCCCTTGTTCATTGCTCTTCAAAGATTATGAACAAAAATGTTTGCAACCCAGCTGGCATGGCTCAGCAGTTGAGCATCAACCTATGATCCAGGAGATGGGGGTTTGATTCCCGGTCAGGCCACATGCCCGGGTTGCGGGCTGGATCCCGTCGGGGGCCTGCAGGAGGCAGCCGATCAATGACTCTCTCATCATTGATGTTTCTGTCTCAACTCCCTTCCTCTCTCTAAAATCAATAAAGATATATTTTTAAAAAAAATGTTTGTAATCCTATTGGTGAGTCCTTTCATAAACTACTGGATATAATTTCTCTGGGAATGGAAACTATTTTATTATTTTTTTAATTCTCACCTGAGGATATTTTTTTCCATTGCTTTTCAGACAGAGAGAGAGAGAGAGACAGAGAGAGAGAGATGGATTGGTTACCGACAACCAAAGGGTACCTTGGCCGGGATCAAACCTGCGACCCTTCAGTCTGAGGGCCGATGCTCTAACCACTGAGCCAAACCAGCTACGGCTGGAAACTATTTTAAAATGGTCAAATATTATCCTACCTCTTTTTGTCTTCAAAGTGTTTTTAACTAGATTTTTTTTTTTTTTGACAAATCAGGAACCTTCTCCATAAAAAAGGCAAAAGATAAGAAATTTAAGCAATCTGTCATTTTTCTGTCATCTGTTACACTACTTTTAAAATATATTTTAAAAATATGAATCAAATGTGAAAAATATTAACACTTATGAAATAAAGGCCATGAGTATGTGGGTGCTCATTATACTTTTCTCTCCATTTTTCTAGGTTTGAAAATGTTCAGGATTAAAGGTAAAATAAATATATTACTACGCCCAAGTAGTAGACTTTCTTGTCTACGTTTTAGTCTAAATCAATCCTAAGGGCTTCTTTTGTCTTTGTATTTTTTTCATGATTTTGAGGCTCGGCCGTACTAATAATATTCCTGAGGTCTGTTACGTGGCTAAATGTCATTGGTTAAGAGCCTGCATCTTGTCCATGTCAGTAACCCCGTGTATTTTTCTATGAGTATCTCTCTCACTTAATTTTTAAAATTGATGATACTCAAAAATATAAAAGGGACACACTGAAGCTTCCTTCCACTCCTGATGGTCATCTCTTCCCACCGGCAACAACTTTATTAGCATCTCATACACACTTCCATGCATATTCTATGCTTCTATGAGCAAATATATTTTTTCTTTCTATAAATGGTAGCATACTATATATGTGGTCCTATTCCTTACATTTTCATTCAATAATATAACCTAGAGATTTAACCATAGCCATGTCATGAGCTTTTAAATTTTTTATGGCTGCATAATACAGGGTGGGGCAAAAGTAGGTTTACAATGGTGAGTACTTGAGAGTTTATTCTTTTTTTTTTTTAAATATACCTTTATTGATTTCAGAGAGAGGAATGGAGAGGGAGAGAGATAGAAACATCAATGATGAGAGAGTCATTGATCAAGCCCGCAACCGGGCATGTGCCCTGACCGGGAATCAAACCCTGATCGCCTGGATCCTAGGTCAATGCTCAACCGCTGAGCCACGCCCGGCCGGGCAAGTGAGTTTATTCTTGAATTTATTATTTTTCATATGAACAACTGTAAACCTGCTTTTGCCCCACCCTGTATTTGTATAGGTAAACCATAATTTATTTAACCAGTCCTCAAATTGACAGTGTACTCCAAAGTTTTGCTACTACAAACAATAGTGGAAGGATTAAGCCTGTAAGTTTATATTTTGTGTGAAACTATCTACAGGAAACAGTCTCAAAACAGGCATTGCTGAGTCAAGGGGGACATGCATTTTTAATTCTGATAGCTAATGACAAATGTTCCTCTGCAGTGACTCAACCGATTTATAGTCCCATCAACAACAGTATATAAGCCCCTGGAACATCACAACCCTGTCCGTCACAGAATATTAACTAACTCTTGGTTATCTGTCAGTTAGATAAGCGAATTATGTATTTCATTTGTGTTCCCTTTATGAGGGAGGCTGAGCTTGTATCCGCTTTGATTTCCTCTTCTGTGAACTACCTGTTCACACCCTTCACTCACTTTCCTATTTGTCTATTAATCTTTTTCTTAATGATTTTAAAAGCTGAATGGTTTCTGGTGTTGTCTTAACAACGGGACTACATAATTCCTGAAATAAAATAATTTTAAAAGAACTGAAAGAGGCACACAAGCATTGCAGTATCATTCACAAATGTCCACTGATGCAACCCAAGTGTCCACTGATGAATGAACAAACAAAAGGTGGTCGTCTATCCATACACTGGAATATTATTCAGCCTTAAAAAGGAAGGAAATTCCGCCACATGCTACAACACAGATCAACTTTGAGGACATTATGCCAGTCATGGAAGGACAAACACTATGATTCCATTTGAAAAATGTACCAGAAGAGTCAAATTCATGAGTCAGAAAGTAGAAAGGTGGTTGCCAAGGGCCGGGGGGGAAACAGGAGTTGTTTAATGGTTACGGTGTTTTGTAAAATGCAGGTCTGGAGATGGACGGTGATGATGGTCGCACAATGTGAATGTACTTAACCCTATGAACTGTACACTTAAACGCGGTTAAGCTGCTGCGCCGGCCGCTGTGGCTCAGGTGGCTGGGCTAGTGTTACTGAAAGGTTGCTGGTTGGATTCCCGGTCAGGGAATGTGCTCAGGTCGCAGACTCGACCTCTGGTAGGGGGACGTGCAGAAGACAGTCAATCGATGTTATGCTCTCACGTCAATGTTTCTCTCTTCTCCCTTCCTCCCTCTCTCACTAAAAATTAATAAACTATTCTGTAAAAAAAGATGGTTAAGACAGTGAATTTTGCCCGGCCAGGCATGACTCAGCGGTTGAGCATTGATCTAGGATCCAGGAGATTTGGGTTCGATTCCCGGTCAGGGCACAAGCCCGGGTTGCAGGCTAGGCAGCTGATCAGTGACTCTCTCATCATTGATGTTCCTCTCTCTCTCCCTCCTTTCCTCTCTCTGAAATCAATAAAGATATGTTAAAAAAAAAAAAAAAAAAAGACGGTGAATTTTATGTTATCTGTATTTTACCACAATTTAAAAAATAACTTGAAATTTAATTCCCAATATTTTAGGTTTTATAGAGCTGTTATTTGCTTCAGCTTTAACTGGGACATTGAATGATTAAGAGCATGGCATTTCATCTCCGCTTTTCAAAATATATTTTCCTAATGCCCAAGGAAGCATCTGACCACATTCAACATCATACTTGCTGGGAAGACTCTCAAGAACAGTCTTTTCCGACAGAACTTCAGGCTCTTCCACTTCACCTGTTTCTTCCTCCTTGATGAGAATCCAAAGAAATCTTTCCTCTCATTCTGTTTCTTCCAGGTACATACACGGTCAAAAAATCCGAAAGAATGGCCCCAGCAGAATTTGACATCTGTGATCTTCCATCACGACTTATTTTTGTGCGACTTTTATAATCTGTATTAGGAAATCAACAACTCTCCCCTTATCAGATTATCAACAGCATCACCGAGGGATCTCATCCACTTGTTACTCTTTTTATCCCTTGCACTTTCCACCCCAGTGGCTCTATGCTTGGCTCCAAACATGTCTTCCTGGTATACACTCTTCATCTCTCATATGGCTGTGAACAGATAAATGTTTCCATTCCAGTGATGAGCCTATTCCAGCACATTTTAATGATATTCCTGTTACTGTATATAACTTCCTGGAATGGAGACTTGAGACCACAAGTTCAGTCACTGTGTTTTTGCCACAGCATCTCTTCCTAAAGTCTTTTGGCTACTTCCTCCAGTACTTTGGTTATATATCACTTTTTCTCCTCAATAGCATCCAATCTTAACAGTTTCATTAGCAATTTTTCCCTCTTTATAAAAGTTTAGTGTCCATTTTTCTCAAACCTACTGAATTTCTTGATTCCTATTAGAATCTATTTTCCCAATTCCAAGATGAGGCTGAATACTTTAGAGTGAAGCTGATCATTACCTGGGAAGACAAGATAGAAGGAGTTCGGCCAGGACCTGAGTTATTATATACGCTTTTTAGGAAAAAAGATCAGAGGAACTATACCTCAGTGGTTAAGTCATGACTACCAGAAATTCAGATAGAGGGAGGTCAAGCTTAATACCTGGTATCAATGGATTCAAGAAAACACAGACGGCTCTCTCAAAGAGCAGGAAGGGCACAATAATGGACAGTCCAAGCAGATGTTTCTCAGAAACCCAAAGGCTGCATCTAGGAAGCCTGGTCAAAGAAACATAGCACAGGTCACGAGACTGGGGATCAGAGGAAACTAATGGAAGCAGAGCAGGATGTCATCTTCAACAGGAAGTTGAAGAACTAGGCTGATTACCTGTACAGAGTACCTAAGTGAGGTGTTCTTTCCCCAAGGTCCATGGGCTTTCAAGCTATCTTCTAACTGAAGATTTTCAATAATTTTTTAAAAAATACGGAACGCTTCATGAATTTGCGTGTATCTTTGCACAGGGGCCATGCTAATCTTCTCTGTATCGTTCCAATTTTAGTATACGTACTGCCAAAGTGAGCATGATTTTCACTAATTTCTAACTGAAATTTAGCATTTTCCTAAATTATGAACATAGGCAAAAAATCAGTGGAACTAGCAGCACTTGTGATCACAAATATTTTACATCACATTACAGCTATTACAGATCTCAAAATATACTTTACATTCATCACTATTTCACAGTTATAATATTTATTAGACCTGCCACCAGATTTTGTCATTTAATATATTAATAAACACATACTATTCCATTATAATTTTTAAAATTCTCACCCAAGGGTGTTTATTGATTTTAAAGAGGAAGGGAGAAAGAGAGAAACATCGATGTGTTGCCTCCTGTATGTGCCCCAACTAGAAATTGAACCCACAACCTAGGTATGTGCTCTGACCAGGAATCGAACCTGCAACCTTTTGGTGTACAGAATGACGCCTCCAATCAACTAAATCAACCAGCCAGGGCTGTTACAATTTTTAAAGTATTTTGATAACTTTATTTCACATAACTGATTTCATTTGAAATCCTATGTATTTTCTGTATTTAAAAACATTAAGAAGGAGTTCACATGCTTCATCAGACTGCTAACAGGGTCTTCATCTTAAAGAATCAATTAAGAAAATTGGAGGACGTAAGAATTTGGTGATGAGTCTCCAGCATCAACAACAAAGCAAATTACTGAAACAAAATTATATAGTACTTTACAAAGTACTTTCGTTCTCCTTATCTTAATTGTGTAATATTCATTCAAAATTTTAACAATTTAATTCCTCTAAAAATAACTGTTATTTTTAAAAATGGAAGACTTAATTTAGGAAAGACACCTGAACAAAAAGAGTTCTACCTGTACTACTGAAATGGTTTTCACCTATTTCTTCATTTTAGCCCAGCATCTTCCCCTTTTGGGAAGTGCACTTTCTCTGCTTGTGGGCTGCCACTCACCTACCACAGGAATGGACACATGACCCCTCACTCCATTTCCTTGCATCCAGCACTGGTCCGAGTGTGAAAATCCTAACCAAAGCAGAGCCAATCTTTTATGAAATGACATTAGCATTTGAAGAGAGGGTCCATTTCTTTCTTTCCCAAGACCTTAAAACAAAGGAACCACTTAAACCTGGAATAGCTTAGGGGCACCTTTGCCACTACAGTAGTACCTCGGTTTCTGACCATCTCGGTTGACGAACATTTCGGGTTACGAACGCCGTAAACCCAAAAGGAAATGCTTCGGTCTTCGAACATACCTTGGAAGTCAAACATGCCACATGGCTTCCACTGAGGGCAAGATCCTGAGGCCCAGCTGTTGGCTGTTGATCCCTTGGTTTTCTAACGTTCAGAACTCGGTCTTCTGGAACGGATTACATTCGAAAACCAAGGTACCACTGTACATGGAAAAAACCTGTCTGAAAATAAGGGTAAAGAAGAAAGCAAAGTTGATCCTGCCGTGGCTAAAGCCTTTCATTAACTCAGTTAAATGAAACACTAAAGTCCTTCTTTTGCTTATATCAGTCTGAGCTGGGTTTCTTTCTCCTGTAACTGAAAGAATTCTGAAAAATACATTTAAGAATTTAGGTCAGCCCTGGCTGGTGTTGCTCAGTGGTTACAGCACTGGCCCAGGTACGGAAGGGTCGAGGGTTTGATTCCCTGTTAGGGGCATGTAGTTGGGTTGTAGGTTCAATCCCAGCCCCCACTGGGATGTGTTTGGGAGACAACCAACGGATGTGTCGACACATCAATGTCTCTCTCTCCCCGCCCTCCGCCTCTCTCTAAAAACTTGCTCCTATTTAATGATATATGGACATTATATGCAGCCAGTCTGCTGAACAGAAATTCTACTTCTACTACATGCTAGCTATGGGACCCTAGATAATTTCACCTGTGTCTCAGTTCCCTTATCTGTAAAATGGTGATATTAGGGCTGTTGTGAGAATTAAATATTATACGCACAAGTGCTAAACATATAATAAACAGTCAGTAAATGTAACCATTAAGATCATAAGAAAGACTGTATATTTAGATAAGAGGAAGTGTTCTATAAATCCAAAGAAATGTATTGAAAGTTCAGAAGAACAGAAGCGGATATGGGAAGCTAATCACAGTAAGCTTACTGCTCACAGCAGTAAGGATTCCAACATTAGTGACCACATTTCCTACCTCCCTTAGCTAAGAAATCCAAACAGATGTCTGATGCACAACAGAAAAGGTAAAAACACTGGGAGTTTGTGAATTAATATTTTTTAGAAAGATTTTTCAATATGGGTTCTTTTATCTTCTAAATGTGTGTGTTTGTTTTTCAACCCTCACCCGAGGACATTTTTCATTGCTTTTCAGAGAGAGTGGAAGGGGGAGAGAGAAAGAAACATCGATGTTAGGAGACATATCGATTGGTTGCGTCTGCACACACCCCAACCAGGGCCAGGGATCGACCCTGCAACGGAGGTACGTGCCCTTGGCCAGAATCGAACCCAGGACCCTTCAGTCTGGAGGCTGACACTTTAACCACTGAGCCAAACTGGCTAAGGCTAAACGTATTTTCTTAAATCTTTCCCTGATATTTGTTCAAAATGGTACCAAAATAATTGGTTTGAGGTCTGATGCATGATTCACACATTGACACCTATCAAGTAGGAAACTCAACCTCAATGGGAAACACTTACCTGAGATTTACGAGCTCTAGGTAGTAATCCTGATTCAGACACTAACAAGCTGTGAGTCCTTAGATTTGCTAACCTTTCTGTCACAAAGAAGATGTGCTTATACGGAACTTACAGTCTAATTGGGAGATGACTAACTGAGATGCAAAACAGACCTAAAATTAGGAATGCAAGGATCAAATTCAGTGACGGAAGAGAACCATGTGGGTCAAGAGTGAGGGAAGGCTTGCAGCACAGGGAATACAGTCACTAATAACTATGCATGGGGCCAGGTGAGTACTTGAACTACTCGGAGGGACCACGCAGAAGCCATACCCTGGTTAAGCTCTTAGATATGGGCAGCAGAGAGTGAGGGAACAAACTTTCCAGGTAGGGAAATGTAAGAGGGTTTCAGTAATTAGAAGTTCATGTCAAGAGACTAAATTCGGGAATGCCTTTAAACATTTAAGGGCAAAAATGTAATTATGAAACAATAAATTTGTGCCCTTTCACTACATACTTTCAACCACCACCAAATCTTTCCAAATCACTCCTCCGCAAATTGATTCCAGCTACTCCTAATAATTGGCAAACTGTGATGTTTCCCTTTTCTGGTAGTCCCTACATACTTTCTGGGTAATATTCATTTCACACTTGTTTCCAATGGACTCTCTTGCACACTTCCCAGCAAAATGCTAAGGTAGGGAAACTATCATTTCATTTTTAAAAAAATAAACTTTGAAGTGCTAATTATACAATAAACATTCCATTAAAACATATGATGAATTGACTTCAATAAGCCAAAAAAAAAAAAAAAAAATCAAACCACCAGAATACAGTAACAACTACAAGATTTATTGTTAAACATTTATATTTTACAAAAGTAATTAAGTATTGAGATGACCCAGGAAGCCTGTTTAAAATCGGTAACTTAAAGGTAAAACATTGTTCTGCAGTTTTAAGATTATATTAAGATTGAATTAGATTCAATTAAGTATGCATAGTAAAAGTAAAAATTCAAAGTCAAAGGTTAACCACTATAAGAACAGAAATAGAGTATACAGAGTAATATATCTTCCAAAAAAGTAGAAGGGAAAAAGTGAAAAGAGAAAAGACGACCTCAAGTCAAAAAGACAAGAAGACATTTAAAGAAGGCAAAGAAAGTACAAAGTATACGATGGTAGAAAAAGTCCAAATCCATGTATTATGAAGAGCCTACTAAAAGCCAAATGCTGTTTCAGGCACTAGGGATGCAGCAGTAAACAAAACACAGAAAAATATCTGCTGTCATGAGTGGAGGAAATATAATAAACCAGAAAAATTAATATACCACATGGCATGTCATAAAATGACAAGCACAGGGACAGTGAGTGCAATGGACACGTAAGGGAAGGATATGTCTGGGAAAGCCTCACTG
Organism: Miniopterus schreibersii; assembly: GCF_964146895.1. Classification (NCBI taxonomy): domain Eukaryota; kingdom Metazoa; phylum Chordata; class Mammalia; order Chiroptera; family Miniopteridae; genus Miniopterus; species Miniopterus schreibersii. The sequence continues at coordinate 15,103,503 of NC_138123.1, read as the reverse complement.
AAAAGGTAATGATAAAAAAACAAGAGGGAAGTAAGGGAATGAACCATGTGGACATATGGGGGAAGAACATTCCGGGCAAAGGAAGGGCAAGTGCAAATATCCTTAGGCTGGGATGTGCTTGAGGAGGTCATGGTGGAACAAAGGGGAGAATACAAGAAGGGAAATCAAAGGTAAAGCAGGACTGCATCATACAGGACCTGGGGGCCACTCTAAAGACTTGGCTTCTACTCTCAGTGAAAAGGATAGTCCTTGGAGGATTTTTTGAAAGGAGGTAGATAATCTGGTTTTTTAAGAAGGATCCCTCTAGATGCTGTGATGCAAACAGACTGAAAGCAGAAAAAGTAGCCTGGTGGTGTGGCTCAGCCGGCTGGGCGTTGTCAGGTGCACCAGAAGGTTGCCAGTTGGATTCCCAGTCAGGGCACATGCCGGGGGTTTGGGGCTCCATCCCTGGTGAGGGGAGTTCAGGAGGAGCCCACGATGCTGTGGTCTCACATCCACGTCTCTCTCAAAAACAAATCATTGGGAGTTCGGGTTTAAAAAAAAGAAAGAAAAGAAAAAGCAGACTAGTTAGGTGGCTACTGTTCAACCAAGTGAGAGACGACTGTAACTTGGACAAGTGGTGCAACGGGTTTGGGGGTCTGGACAGATTTTGAAGGCCAGTCCAAAGGGTGTGCTGATAGATTGATTACATGTTTCGGAAAGAAATGAGTCAAGGATGACTCCAAAGGTTCTGACCGGAACAAGTATCTCAGGAGTGCAATGATGAACCTCAGTACAATAAACCTGCCAGTCAAAAGCAGAGGCTGTGGACTAGGATTCAAAAAAGAAAAAAGCCTCCAGTGATAGGCCGTGTATAAAAGCATACAGCACGGTTAAAACTAAAGAGATGAAAGAAGTATGAAACAAATATCAAATAACAGCTGCCACGCCTGCATGTTAATGAACGTCAGACAAAAGAGAGGTCTGCTCCTCTCAACCTGTACCGACCCTTTCTCTAACAGTTTGGCGTTGTCAACCTTGTCTCCCCCACCGGACTGAGGTTTCTCCGGGAACAGGGATGTCGCACCCTCACCTGGGTCCGCCCACAATTTAGGACAGTTCCCCAGCTGGCAGCAAGCACGATGTAAAAAGTTTAAATGTTCTCCAGCCACTTCACATTATTTCTCCTCCATCACAAATGTTAAATGACTTGGAAGGACAAGGTTATTTCTCGAACGTGACAGCAAGTCACTTCCATCTCTTCCAAAGTGACGAGCTAATGGGCTTTTGCGTAGCGTGCAGGGTGTGGCGGCCCATCCTGCTGGGCCCCGCTCGGGTCACCGCACGTCCGCCCACCGCGCAAAATCCCGCCCGGACACGCCCGCACACACACGCACACGCCCGCACACACACGCGCGCACACGCACACACACGCGTGCGCGCACACACGCACACGCGCGCACACTCTCACACACACACGCACGGACACACACTCGCGCGCGCGCCCCTAGAGCCTGAGAGTCTGGGTTCGGGCGAAGCCTCAGGGGGCCGGCAACGCCCGGCTCTGGCAACCTGAGAAGTTTCTAGGAAACTTCTAGGAATGGAAAGACCGAAAGCACTGCAGGCTGACCACCGGCCTCAGGCCACCAGGAACGCTGGCCCCTTCGGCTCCCCAGTCCCTCCGACGCTCACCTGCCCGCGGCAGCCGGGTGGTCCAGGGGGCTGCCTCTCGCACGCGCCCTGCCTCAGCGCAGCTTCCGGCTCTGGCCGGAAGGGCTTCTTTGGGAGACAGGAAGTCCCGCCTCCTCTGTGAGTGACAGCCGTTGGGGCTTAGGCCGGGCGGTCCACGAGTCAGGGTAGCCGGGCGTTGGGTCAGCCGCGGACCCAGCCTCCGCTGCTCTTGTGCCGCCGCGCGATTCCCGGAGCCGAAGAACAGAACAGAACTGCCCGAGGGGCGCGCACGTTCCCGTTCACCGGTCATCACGGAAGCGAGTTAGCAGCCCTGTGGGAGGCTCAGCTCCGTGTTTGTGGAGCGTCTGCCACGTGGGAAGCCTGTGGTGGTCACAAAGCGTAGGGTGACGGCCCCTCAGAACCCGGAGGAAATTAACTAGCCGACACCTAAGGCAGAACGAGAGCAAGTCAGTAATGGAAAAAGCAAATTCCGTCGTCCTGCTACTCGCGCAGGGCCGGTTTCTCGTAGATAAACGCCTCGACGGTTTCTGGTCGGGACCAGTGAGGGGACTGAAGCGAACGCGTGGCGGGTCCGGCGCCGAGCCGAGCCCGCGAGCCTGAGTGTTGCTGTTGTTGGGGCAAACGGAAGGCCATTGACCCAGCCGAGGGCACACTGAGGAGCTAACACCAGGGAGGTGGCCTTCACGATGAGTGTTGTTAACGGTGAGCAGAATTTCAACACGCAGACACCCGTCGTGACCGTGTAAAAACTGCTTTTGTTGTTCAGTGAAAGGACGTAGACTGAAAAACCTCGTTCCCTGAAACTGTCAGGAGCTCTGTTGTGTGAAATCCTATCCGCAAGAACGGAACATCCAGCTCCTGCCCAAGGAGCTGAGCGGTGTGGGTCATTCTGACACTGCTCCAGTCCAGCTGCAGAGAAACGAGGGGTTTTCAGATGTAATATCCCACGTTTATTTTAACTATAGAGTTGTCAAGGATGCAAGACCTTGGAGCCTGCTTCACAGCCCAGCTCTGAGCCTGCTTAATTCTTACCTACGCTCCTCCAGAGCCTGCGCTTTCCCTGGCTCTTTTTTTTTTTAAGACTCCCCAGTTCTTCTGGTGTGTGGCCACCCTTGTTTCAGCAAGTTAATAAACCGAATTTGTTAGGCTATAGGTTTATTTCTGATGGGCTTTATCAGGTAGGTTTTATCACTTTGTTTTGGCCAAGCCTCCTGTGCACATGAAGGTTGGACACCTTTAGCTCCATCTTAGAAAACTGAAGCAGAATAAAGGTAAATTATTTTCTAATACTCATCTGTGCCCTGAAATGAGATGTGGGCTTTTTAACTTTAAGGTTTTACATTGCCTTTCAGCAGAGAATGACCACAGGTTTGTGGTTTTTTTAAAAATAAATATTACTGATTTTAGAGAGAGGGGAAGGGAATCGAACCAGCGATCTTTGGTGAACAGGACCCACACTGTCCAGGGCTGAACACAGTTTTTTAAAATTATTGGCATCCACGAAATTCAGACCAGTCCCACAACAATTATAGGAAATGAATCTTCTTTTTCTTTGTAAAATACTTTCTTCTGTCCACTAAGTTGTGACAGTTTTTGACCAGTTTTGCCCAGGGTGAAAGAATGATCCCTGTCTGCCTTCAGTCCTTTTCATATTGTTCCTGCGCACTGCTGCTTCAACCATGGTATTTCCTTGAAGTGCTTTCTTTCTCTGCCACATTTTTCCTTAGAAGGGGTCTGTACACCCTGTCTCTCATTCCTCACCGCCCTCTCACTTTAATCCTTTTCAGCTTGGCCTTCTGCCTTCTCTCTTCCCTCCAGTTCTTCCAAAATCACCTTCTCAAATGTCATCAGTGACTTCAAATCACTAAGGTGGCCTCCCAGTCCCCATATCCCTTGATTTCTCTACATCATAGGTTGATAGAGTTAATTACCTCCCTTTGTTGGAAAAATCGTATTTAAAGCATTGTAGAAAAAAGCTCAAACTTAAAATATCAAACATTTGCAATACAGTCCACTTTGAGTCTCCTCATTCATGCATTAAGTAAATATTTAGTGAGTGCGCACTCCGTACCAGACTCTCTCTTTAGGCACTGGAGATCTAGCAGTGAAAAGAGATGCAGTGTTCCACACCTAGACCAATTTATATCCTAAACATATGGGACAGATGATACATAAATAAAATAAAGTTGTGCAAGGTGCAACAATGGAAATGGATGGCACTGTGATAAGAAGGTACCAACTTAAAGTAGGAAGGCTGAGAAGTCAAGTAAGATAAGTGAGAACTATATTCACTGGGTTTTGTGAGATTAATGTCAGTGTCCTTGAGTTTTGGTAGAACAATGGATCAGAAGCCAGACTGCGTGCAGTGAGTTGAAGTGGAAAGGAAATGACTCTTCAAAGAAGAGATCTTCTAATTGCCAATTTCAATGAAATTTCTCTTTTTGGATAGGGAGTTACAAATCACTTTGGAAATCAGATGAAAGCTATCCACATACCTGCAAGTTTTGCATATAATTGCAAGGAGTTAATTAATCCTTTGAAGCCCATCAATGGGCCCCATAGGAGTCCATGGGTCACAGATTCAGAACCTCTCTCTTTTTTAAAAAAATAATGTAACTTTTAATTTTTTTGTGATTAGTAATTTTTAAAAATATGTTTTTATTGATTTCAGAGAGAGGAAGGGAGAGGGAGCGAGAGAGATAGAAACATAAATGATGAGAGAATCATAAATCCTCTGCCTTCTGGGGATCAAGCCTGAAACCGGGGCATGTACCCTGACTGGGAACCAAATTGTGACCTCCTGGTTTGTGGGTCAGCGCTCACCCACTGAGCCCACCAGCCAGGCAGAACCCCTCTCTTTTCAATTAGCTGGCCTCTTCCTTCCTGGGTGCCTCTTCCTGTGATTGCTCCCTCACTAAAACCTGTTCTTGCCTACTGCTCTTCTTGTGCTACACACTCAGTGACTACATCTACCTTCTGGATTTTTGTTATTGGGACAGGGACACCTGTTTTAGTACTGAAGCCCTCTGGCTTTAAGGAGTAACTTAAAAGGATCCAGATCAGTTAAGCCCACTCAGTTTCAGATTTGTGTAATTTCATTTTCAGTTTTCTTAGTTTTACATGTCCAATTCTTTATGGTTAATTGATTTAATCTAACAGCTTTAATAAATCATTCCATTCTTGTAAAATATTGACATCTGAATATCATTTTTTAAATCTAGATCTCTTTAAATTGTTTACTTTTCAGATGTTTATTCCCATTTTGCAATTTCTGTTAAGTGACTGAGAGATTACAAATTACTTTTGCAGATTACCATCAGTACTGCCTCCCCACTGAGGTCCAGATGCCTCCCATTGTTCATTATACCAACAATCAGACCTTCAGACGCATTTTTCTTCATGAATAGTAACAAAAGTCATTCAAAGACAATAAATTGCTCATTCTTGTAAAGCACAGAGTGCTTTATAAAGAATGTACACAATACGGCGGCTAGTGCTGCAGATGTTTCCCAGATCTCTATGAAAAGATGCCCATTAGTCAATGTCATAAATATTCTATACAATTAACTTGAACTAATAGATTATTAAAGTTTGTATTACTGTTCTGGCTGGTGTGGCTCAGTTGGTTGGAATGTCATCCTGTACAGCAGACTGTCTCTCTCGGGTTCAGTTCTGTCAGGGCACTTACCCAGGTTGCAGTTTCAGTCCTCAGTCAGGGCGCGTTCAGCAGGCAACTGAATCATGTTTTACTCTCACATCGATGTTTCTCTCAAGTCAGTAAAAGCATGTCTCAGGTAAGCTTTTTAAAAAAGTTTATATTACTAATGTTGCTTATTGCACTTACTTTTGTATTTTTTACCAGCCAGTACAGAGTGTAGTAAAATTATGCCATACTACTTGTAAGGTCCAGTATATCCAATCACATAGAACGTGAGGTTGCATTATTACAAGATTAATGAAGTAACCAGAGAAAGTCTGCTGTTAGCCAGCTAGAGGTGGTGGGTGTTGGAGAGCCAAATGCCAATGGCATTATATCTGAATTCACATTATTGTGGTGTCTATTATCGAGACTTTTTCTATATTTCAACAGGCAGTAAAGCCTGTTCTAAGTTAATGACAGTGAAAATGGAAATCCAGGGGACAAATAAGAGACATCACAAAGGACAAAGCTATAGGACTTGGGAGGACTGGATAGATAGATATAGGAGGCAAGGGTAAGAAATAAATCAAAGACACACTCCTGGGTCACGTAAAAAATGAAGATGGTGACAAAAAAAAAAAGGCTGGGGTGAAAGTGATGTCATTCCATTATTTAGGTTGGTAGAGGGACAGGAAGAAAGGCATAAGCTGGTTTTAATTATGTTATTTCAGGTGAAGAGGCAGTTAGATACAGGACCTGAACTTGAGGAGGTCAGCCTTTTGGTATATATAATAGTAATCATAAAAAACTGAGAGAGGAGACCGTCTAAAATAATGCTTTCAGAAAGGAAGAGAGCTTGGAATAAGAATCATCAGAAAAAGAGTTAAAGGTAGAAGAACCACATTAACATAAAAGCAAACATTTGAAGTTTATGATATCTTTTCACACATTATATTTAATGGGACCCTTGAGAGGTGAGAGAAAGTAGATTTATTCATTTATAAATTTTTATTAAGCGCTATTGAGAATACAAGGGTGGATAAGTCACTGTCCTTGTCCTTAAAGAGTTTCCAACCCAATGGGAGAAGGAGACAAGTAAACAAGTAATTAGGGGCCCTGATTCTGGCACTAACAGTACTGCTTAATAATTAGCTCTATGGCCCTGGCCAGACAGCTCAGTTGGTTAGTGTGTCCTCCTGATATGCCAGCGTGGCAGGTTCGATTCCCAGTCAGCACATACAAGAATCAACCAGTGAATGCATAAATAAGTGGAACAACAAATCGATGTTTCTCTGTCTCTTCCTCTCTCTCTAAAATCAATCAATAAAAAGTTGGCTGTATGAGGTTAAGGGAGTCTATTGCTCTTATTATCTCCAAAGCCTAGCAAAGGTTCAAGCACATAGGCACTCAAGAAATTAAATAAAATGGACTGTCTCAACAATGCAAGCACTAATTTCTAGCAGAGTATAAGGTTTGTGGGGAGAGTAGTATTAGTAGGAAGGTTGGAGATCTGATTTTGGAAAACATTATATATCATGCCAAGGAATTTACAGGTGGCAGTATTGGGGATTCAAAGGGAATTTAAAACATGAGAATGACAATCAGATTCGTACTTTGGAAAGAAAACTTTGGTTGGAAAGTGAAGGATAGATTGGCATGGGAAGAGATAATAGGAAGGAAACTAGTATGTTATTATAATAGACTAGTGCTTTCCAAACTTTTAAACACATTTAAGTGTGCAAATAGAATGGGGAGCCAACTGGATAGAAGAGCAGAGTGTGATAACCCATATTCGGAGTCCTGGCTCTGCTCAGTAAATGCTTAAAGAAAAAACATTAAACATCTGGTACTTAATAGGTACTTCATAAATGTACATTTCCTTCCTTTCAGTACACTGGTTAAAAGGAGCTAATGGAGCCCAGCTGGTGTGACTCAGCGGCTGAACATCGACCTATAATCCAGGAGATTGTGATTTGATTCCCGGTCAGGGCATATGCCCAGGTTTCAGGCTCCATCCCTGGTAGGGGGTGTGCAGGAGGCAGCTGATCAATGACTCTCTCATCAATGTTTCTGTCTTTCTCTTTCCTTCTCCCTTCCTGTCTCTGAAATCAATAAAGACATATTTTTTAAAAACCCAAAAAACAAACACAGTTCAAAGTTAACCTTTAAAAAGGGGGGGGTGGGGGACAGCTACTGTAATACGTTAACTTGCAATGGCTACAACAGCAGTTCTAAAAATGTTCCCCAGCAGCACTCAGCAACAATGGGAGAAGGAAAGAATGTTTGGTTGGATTCATCCAGGACTGGGAATTGGCAGGATGAGAGAGGCCTAAGAAACGGAGGGAAGCAATCTGAGAAAGTTGTTGAAAGGATCCCTGAAGGGAAGGACTATAGGATACAGGTTAGGAAGGGAAGGAAGTCAAGTTAGGAAGTTGACAGAGTGGAATAGAGAAGAGCTGATGGAGTTAAAGTCTTCCTGGGGTCAGAAAGTAATTTATGGCACCATAACCAGCCTTTATTCTTTTGATTTGACAATTTTTTTTTTTTTCTGAAGCTTCATAGACTAGAAAATGTGAAAAATAAATGTCTTAAAATTACATGTCTTCTAAGTGACAAAATCCACTTCTTACTTAGGCTACTACAAGACACTCCTTTATGAAGAAAACAAATGACTGTACCTTAAACCTAAGTTGATAAATTAATACCTTTTATTAGATTTAAACTACTCATTATGCTTTGGGTTTCTTCTGTATTAATGACTGTGACTGTAGTTCAAGTGTAAAGGATGGATTTTTGATTATTTAATAGATAAAATGACTCTTGATAAGTCCCCAATTCAATGTCAAGCATTTCTGTCACTGACAAAGATAAAAAATAACAAAAGAATCATGACTAGTACCAGGCCAAAATTAATTTAATTAGGTAAGGAATAATATACTTAAGCAATCATTAGCTTAAAGTTAAATATTTTAATTTGTCTATATAGTTAGCATTAGATCTTTCTGAATAACAATGAAGCTTTTTTCTTCTTAAGTTATGGGCCATAATCATAGAATTCTAATTCCCATAGTGTAGCACAAATGCCCATGATTTTAAGAGGTTTCCTTGTATCAATTAAAGTGGAAGATTCAAATTATCTTAAAAGTTAATAAAGGCAGTACCCAACTTTTCAAAAAGATTTAGGTTGAGTGCTTTGGTAAGAATTTCATACAAGTACCGGTACTAGTAATTAGATCTGAGATAACACATTATAGAACCAATCAAGCAAAATGCAATGTTTCTGAGAAATACAAACTTTCATTTTGGGATGTCAGCAAAACTTCTAATACAGTAATCAAGGCCTTTTCCCTACCTCTTGGCCACAGATAGCTTTAGGAGCATGGGGCTGGAGATTACACAAAAGGGGTAGTCAGGGTTAAGGCACTGTAAAGCTAATTAGTGCCTGAGAGTGTAGCCTTTGGCTACTTTTCAGTTAGGCACTAGCTCTCAGGTTAACACTTTCTCTCCTTTAATCATAGAAATTAAAGGTGCTTACAGTTCCCTTTCATTCACATACCAACTGCCTTCAAGGGGGGTAGTGGGTGGGAAGGAAAAGGGCATTTCCCCTTGCTTTTGTCCTTGAAGTGAGCAAACAACTCTTTTATGATTTTTACTACTAATAATGGGAAAATAGAAAAAGGCTTAAAGGCTCCTTCTTAAAATACTTCTCCATGTACTTTTTTTCTTTCCAAATGGAAAGACATTGCTGTACCCAGACACTCATCAGTATGGGGGCACCAGTTACAGAAAGAAAAAAAACAAACTTGGGCTGGCATGTGAAAGGAGACTCCTTGGTTAAAGAGCAGTCGGCCAGGTAGGGAGAAAGGAAAAAAAGGGGTAAGAAAAAGACCCAGAGTGCTCACTGTTTCACTGTCAGCTTTCTTGTGGAAGACTTTAGTGAGGGAACTTCCAGGGAGGAGACTGATACTCTAAGCAGCAACATTTAGGAAGAGGAATTTCCATTGTCTTTGGGCCAGCTAGCTATAGAAACTGGTCCCAAGTAGCACTGGCTTGGAACTGGAGTAGATGAGTTAGGAACTGCCCATACCGTATAGTTAGGAAGTATCTGGATAAAAACTCCTGGAAGCTGAATTTTTTCTTCTTATTAATACAGTGTTTATCGTCCCTCTGTCAAACGCTGAGCCAACCACTTTCCCCAGGCTGCCCCGGGAGGTATACGAAAAGGAACACACAGGGCAGACAAGCCATGGGAGAAAGAACTGTGGAGGTGGGGCAGCAGCTTTATATGGCAAAGAGGGTGAAAAATGCCACCATCAGGCAAGAGCCCCATGGCCCCCCGAGGGGGTGGAGCCCAGAATGGCACAGGGGAGCTGCTGCCTCACAGAAGGGTTCCTGGCATGACCAGTGATAAGGCTCCCAAACACAGTCTCTACTCCAGCCCCAGCACAAGCCCCAATGGACTTGGCTGCGGTGTCGATGCCCCTTAGAAATGGCGCTGGTTTGGACGCTGTGGCTAGAAATAAATGAGGTCAGGGCACGTGGGGCTGCCAAGCTGGTGAGGCTCTCATCTGTCAGTGTCTCGGGTTCTTGACCACTGTAGATCGTTACCACTCAGCAGTGAGGAGGGGGCACAGGTGTACATTTTCAGGGGATGAGGGGAGCTGTTTCCAGTGCAGAGAAGACAGAGAGGGTAGAAGTTGAATTCTTTATTGAAAGAATCAATCGAACATTCATGGCAGAGTTGGCCACAAGGACTCACAGTACTTTGTGACATTCAGCTCAGACCCACTTAAATGTGGCTCCTCTGGATTCCTTCAGTTTTGTACAGTGATTACAGAGTGGCACTAAATGGAAATCACCCACATCACCCCCATCCATTCAGTTTTTGGAGACAAACAGCTTGCTTCAAATTTTTAAAAAGATGATAGGCTAAAAGACAAAAAAATAATTAACTAAAATAAGCTATCAGGCCTACTCAAGAATGGCTTAAGATTAATCATCTTCTTTGAACATTTTACTTAACTGCTTTATTACAGCTACTAGCTCAGGGTTCCCACCAAGTTCCTCAATTAGTTTATAGGCTTTAGATTCAAGCTCTTTAAGAGTATTCCGAGTATATTCAAAAGAACCTACATTCTCAAGATAATGTACACAGTATTTTTTGATATCTACGTTTTCGGTTCTCTGGCGCAAGATATTCTGCACCTGGGTGCTTTCAGGCCTCAACCAGATAGCATGAATAGTGGGGAATGAGAACTTTCCTTCGGTTAGATCTTCACAAAAGCTTTTGTTTTCACTGTATTCTTTAGAGTGTAAATTACCATAATCATCTCTAATTTGGAAAAAGAGCCCAAGTGTATCAAGTAGTGGTTTTAAATCTTCTTTGTTATCAGAGAACAACTGCATGAGACCTACTGCTAATCCAAAGAGCCCACCTGTCTTTTGCTGCACCATAGCTTTATATTCTTCCTCAGTGGGACAAGTGTAGCTATCCCTCCAATAAATATCTAGGCCTTGTCCCTGATGAAGTTCCAAAAGCTGGCGGGTAAAAAGCTTTACTGCATCTGGGTGATCCAGAGTTAAGACTTTCTGTAGGCCAAGAAAATATACATAATTGGCAGAATTGATGACAGACGGAATTCCATAGATGCTGTGTGCCACTGGAAAGCCACGTCGGAGTTTTGAATTGTCTTCAATATCATCGATGAGTAAACTGGCATTATGCAACATTTCTGTCACTTCAATGATAATCTAACAAAAAGACAATTGAAAATTTCATTTTTTTCATATTTGAACTGTTAACAGATTATGAGAGTCTCAGGTGTCTTAGTTTTTAAAACTAGCAATTCTTTAGCAACCTCAATATAAAACAATATATTGCATGAGCATTAAACAAAATTAAGCCCAGCCACTGTGGCTCAGTGGTTGAGTATCAACCCATGCACCAAGAGGTTGCAGGTTCAATTCCTGGTCAGGGCACATGCCCGGGTTTCGGGCTTGATCCCCAGCAGGGGGCATGCAGGAGGCAGCCAATGGATGTTTGATGTTTCTCTCTCATCAATGTTTCTATCTCTCCCTCTCTCTCTCAAATCAATAAAAATATTTTTTTAAAAGTTAAGAGTTAGTAGTATTTTTATGTGAGGTCATAAATGTCTTGGGGATTAAGAATGAAGTTACAGTCCCTGGACAGGTAGCTCAGCTGGTTAGAGCATCATCCCAATAGGCCAAGGTTGTGGGTTTGATCCCAGCCAGGGCACATACAAGAACCAACCAATGAATGCATAAATAAGTGAAACAACAAACTGATGTTTCTTTCTCTCTACCCAAAGCAAAAAAAAAAAAAAAGGAGGGGTGGGTAAGGGTTGGAATTGCCTTGATACCTGAAGCTTGTCTTCTGGAACTTTTAGCCAATGATTAAATGCCTGTGAAAGTTTGGTTCTCACTTGTTTACCTGCAATTAAAGAATAAAACTTGGCAATAAAATTATTACTTATAAAAGAAATTCAGAAATTTACTCTAAAATGGATCAGACTTGATAAACCCATCCCCATCAATCCATTACCCACTGTAGAGCTTGCCTTCCACTGCTGGACCCCTACCGGCCCCTTCTGTCAAAATTCACATTCCAAAACACACCACCTTAAAATTAGGGTAGGCAAAAGAGATTCTAAAGTACTTCAGCAACCCACTACTTTCATCTTAACTTGTATCAACAATTTTGGAATGGAATGGGGGTTTAGGAATTATGATCTAATTCATTCCTTTTGAAAAGTATGGCAGTCTAGTTAGTGGCAGTTAATTAGCACTGTCAATTTCAGAGAACATAGGTATTTTTAATGAAATGTACGCTGCTATTGAATTACCTCACATCTCTTAAAATTATCTAGCATTCACCTGGCTGGCATGGCTCAGCGGTTGAGCATTGACCTATGATACAGGAGATCATGGTTCAATTCCTGGTCAGGGCACATGCCCAGGTTGCTGGCTCAATCCCCAGTAGGGGGGTTTGCGGGGGGCAGCCGATCAATGGCTCTCATCATTGATATTTCTATCTCTCTCCCTCTCCCTTCCCCTCTCTGAAATCAATAAAGACATATTAAAAAAAATTATCTAGCATTCCTTTAAATTAAGGTTTTAGAGAATGGACAGCTCTGCTGCTCTCCTACCAAAAAGTAAGACTACCATAGCCCAAAGTATTCCCTTTTAACATCAGGGCCATTAGTTGTCCAGGGTTATCTATTTCTTACATAGAAAGCTGGAGAGGTCTATGGGTAGTAATCACCACATGTCATTTTAGCCCAAATAGAAAGGAATGGAAGACAAAAACCACAACCAGTTCATCTAATAAAAATGCTCTATAAGCCTCCTGCCAAGGTGAATACATGTCACATTCGAATTTCCAATTAGGTTTCAGGAAAATAGTTATGTAAAAAGTTTCAGCAAACAAAAACAGTATTTTCTAAGTCCGGTCTATTTTTTCCCTATACCAGTCACCAGACAATGGATACACAAACCCTCATCACATCCGATGAGACAGTTTCACTTCCTGCGATCAGCCTAAGAGGAGGGTCTCAGGGTTCAAGGAGTAGCATCTTCTGCCCACTACCCCTTGAGGTGACCGTGGGCTGGGTGGTAATTACAAATTTTATATGTTTGACCTACTTTCCAGTCTAACAAAGTCTATTCTGGGCCATACTTATAATGCTTAACTGTGCGAGTAACCCATGTCACTTTAAAAAGCAAGTTCAGACGATGAAGAACACAGACGATCAAGGTGGAGCCACATTTTCCGTTCACTTCAGAATGTACGCAGAAAACAATGGCTTAACTTACAGGTTCTGCAGTTTTAATATTTTTTTCCTCTGACCAGATTCTAGGGTCTGGCTTGATACTTTAGGTCCCCAATAGTTTCTAATAGAGGCTAGCCACATAGATCCTTCAAAAGTAAAACAAATAGTAATTACTCTTTTCTTTTAAGACCTTAAAATTACCAACTCCTTCTCTACAGCCCCTCTTCTTCCTCTACTCCTAACCCCACCTTCCACCTCCCACTGCAAGGGCCTGGAGACCTACACTAGGGCAAATAAGCAAACATCAACTTCACTAATTTCAGAAAATCCTAATATCAATAATTATTAATTATAATCATTTATTAGCAAGAGTAACTTTATAACAGAATAAATGATCTGGCCCACTTCTGAGTCACTTTAATAACCCTGAAGCTCTCTGTGAAAAATAGGTTTATTATGTATAATACAATTTCCTATTTCTTCAGGTTATATTCTATCATGGATGCAAGAGTATATTTAAAAAAGGTGAGCTACCTAATGACAGTTTTATTTATTTAATTTTCAAAACCAACTTTATTCATGACACATATTTGAAAAAATAAAAACAACTCCCAAGCCTGGAAAGGAACTAAAAAAATTAACAAAATCCACTTCCCATTGCCCTGTGCTCACTTCCTCCCGTTCCATCCAAATAAAAGGGAAAAAAAGGCAGGGGGGGAAAAAAACCCCAAACACTTAAAAAACACCACCATCACCAACCACCACAAACAAGGCAGTATACATCCCCACTGGGAAGGGGAATTTACAGTGGACCTGCTGGGAGTGAAGGACATCTTCTGGCTATAGAAACCTGCAAAGACAGACATTCAAAACAGAAAAAGAAACACAAAAGGAAACAAAGTAGATCACCAGTCAATCTGGAAGGGCAGGGAGCCAGAAAAGAGGGGCAGTAGACCTGGCAGGACAGGAGCAGGCAGGAGGGACTATAAAAGTTAGGGAGATAGAGGGAAGGTAACAAGCAGAACAGTTTGGTGTCCTTCCAGTGCCCCGGGTAAAAAACAAACGAACACGCCTACCGTCCATGCCCACACACCCTTGGGCATCCACCAAAGGGATGGAGACAGGGAAATGGGGAACAGTTTGGGCAGTTGAGTCCACAGCGAATCCCCAGAGTGCATGAGCAGTCCCCGCCTCACTCCCTGGGTCTTCCCCTACTCCCCAAAGCAGGTCCCTCCTTAGCAGTTAGTTATGGGATTCTTCCCCCCATCACAGTACATATATTTTTTTAAAATTAAATTTACTTTTCCATTGAGGTCATCTTGTTTTTAAATATGTCATCTAATGGCTTTAAATATTACTTCCAGATGATGAGGATTGAAGAATGTTATAGAAGTTCATTACATAGGGTAACCATAACCGTTAAAATGTAACTGTAGGTAGTCCTTGCTTTGCCCAGTAGTGGAGTGTGTTGAGTGGGAGATATGCTTTACACTCTGTCACACTGATGACTGGTTCCAGCCAGTGTTTGCCAATTTGTTACAGAAGAAGTCCAGCAACAGACGGGTAGAGAGCAGGAGAAACAGTGCTATGTTTCTCAATGGAACACTCTGAAATAGGAAGCTATTAGCTGCTGAATAAATGACACTCAAAAGCAGTCTCCTGGTTTTTTAAACAGCAGGCACCTTTCTCGTTGCATTCTCCATCTGTCTTCCCTACACTCTTTTGAAGCACTGACACTGGTAGGGGTCTCCATTAGGGCCTACCATAATAAAAATGACACTATGCACAGTGGTTTCCAAAGTGTAGCTAGGGAGGCTCTGCACTTCTGGTTCTGATAACTGTATTGATCCTTCCCAGACTCATGAAGAATAGAAATGCACATATTACCGCTGAGGTGTGCCCTCAAAGAAAGGTGTGCGCTTCAGAACACAAATGAAAACGTGTTTACTGTGACGCAGTTGAGAACATCACTAGATTAGTTTAGCCACATTATGGGCTAAATAGGTTTTTATGGTTGTTAACTTATCACCTTTTATATTATTTCTATGAGAAAGAATATTCCAAGTTCCAAGTAACTGGTTTATAAATGAATTTTATTATAAGAACTCACACTTGTTACATGTATGAATTTTTACTATTATCATTTTTCCACAGTTAAGAAAATAGCAAAATAAAATATGTACATACACATAAGCATGATTAGGCAAGTGTAACTGTAGGAAGTCATGTCCAGGTGGCCCATTTTTATATAAGAATAATGGGGGTTATGCTTTAAAGTAATGTGATTTAGATGCATTATTATTTGGCTCTTAAAGGAACCAGCAGTGTAAGAAATGGAGTGTGTGTGTGATGGTGGAAAACATGAACGTGGAAGGTAAGTGAAGCTTTCTGTGGTACAAATTGGCATAGCTTTCCTTAATCTATATAGTGAGGAATAGGAAAGTGTGGCATCCATAAATAACAAAACCTCCCAAAAAAGGTACCCAAATCTCAAGAGCATTTGAATGACCACTACTATATAAAAACAACCCTGTATGGAGAGTAACTGAACTGCTACCTGGTAACTGAAGCAAGTACTTGTAGGGTTCTAGAAGAATTCTTTGGACTGTTTCCTGAGTCTTCTCCATTGTTGCTGAATTTCAAGGTTGATCTGTTAAAAAAAAGAAACATAAATATGATCTCATTAGCTAAATTATTTCAGTGTCAGACTGCAAAGGAATTTGCATCTCAAGGTGTTTTTGTAAAGCCAGACATTGTTTCATTTTTAAAGAAAATTCTATAAATATGAAATCTTGAAAACAGTATGTTAAGTGAAAGAAGCCAGTCACAGAAGACCACATATTGTATGATTCCATTAAATGAAATGTCCGGAATAGGCAAACCCAGAGAGACAGAAAGCAGATTAACAATTGCCTAGGCTTAGGGTAGGGGGATAGGGAATGACTGCTACTGAGTAAGTGTTTCTCCTAGGGGCATCGAAATGCTCTAAAATTAGATTGTGATGGTGGTTGTACAACCCTGTGAGTATACTAAAAACCCACCTAATAGTGTACTTTAAAAGGGGTGAACTAGCCCGGCCGGGCGTGGCTCAGCGGTTGAGCGTCGACCTGGGATCCAGGCGATCAGGGTTCGATTCCCGGTCAGGGCACATGCCCGGGTTACCGGCTGCAGCCGATCAATGACTCATCACTGATGTTTCTATCTCTTTCTCTCTCCCCCTCCTTTCCTCTCTCTGAAATCAATAAAGATATATAAAATAATAATAATAAAAAATAAAGGGGTGAACTATATGGTATGTAAATTATATCTCATTTATAAAAGGAAAGTTTTTAGTCAAGTGACTGGTCAAAGTATTCACCTGGATTTTAAGGTGCAAAACTTATATTGCAAAACTTACATATTGTTGTATCAAATCAATGTTAAAACAAATCCACAGATTTAGATTCTTCTATATTTAACTGATTATATAATTAGTAAACATACTTTTTTAATGAAAATTAAAATGTTTTATATATTACTTATAATTTAGGGGGAAACCACTCCTGTATTTTCTCTACAATCAACCCATTTCAGAGATTCTGACTTAAGACATGCATTAACTTGAATGCAATTGTATTATTAAAAGTATTCCCACCCTGGCCTGTGTGGCTCAGCACTTAGAGAGCTGGCCAGCACACCAAAGGGTCTCAGGTTCTATTCCCTGTCAAGGGCACATACCTGGGTTGCAGGTTCAACTCCAAGCCCCAGTCAGGAGAGTGTGGGAGCCAACCAATCCAATCAATCAATGTTTCTTTCTCACATTGATGTTTCTCTCCTATGTCTCTCTCCCCCTCCCTCCTTTCTACTCTCTCTGAAAAGCAATGGAAAAAATATCCTTTTGTGAGGATTAATAACAACAAAAATACTCCCCTACTGTAGTGATTAACTATTCTGAATTTTATATTTACTTCAACATCTCTTAGCATACCACTCACGGCCTTCCTAGAATCCTCCTTTACTACTGAATCTCCACTCTCTTGCTCTGTAAAAAACCTACTATTTTTGTCTTCACATTAGGAGTTTTCTTTTCTAATTGCTCTGATATCTTTGGCACATTTTAGGAGGTTTTTCCCCTTTATCTGCTTTCTTTTTTCGGACAATGATTTGGTCTTTGGGATCAAGAACTTAAACAATTGAAAAGTGCGTGCCCTGGCCAGTGTGGCTCAGTTCATGGAGTCGTCCCCTGCACAGAAAGGTCACAGGTGTAATTCCTGATCAGGGCATATGTCTAGGTTTCAGGCTCCATCGCCGGTAGGGGTGTGTGCGGGAGGCAATTGATGTCTCTTTCTCTCTCCCCCTCTCCTTCCCCCTCTCTAAAAATCAATAAAAAAATTTAAGAATTGAAAAATGAGTATGTTTTTTTGTAGTCTACTCTTGAGTATGCACGTGAAACAATCATAAAAAAATCAGCACTCCATCAAAGGAAATCATCTTAGTAAATGATTTCAAAGAGAAATATTCCATACAGAAAATTTTTATATCTGCCTTAATGAATAATTAATACTAAGTATATCTTGAGGGAAATAGTCCAGAAAATACTTTGAAATAATCCAAAAGACAGTTTAGTAATCTATTACCTATACTGATTAAGCTTTGAGGGAGGTTATCTCATTCTTAAGAGGTTAAAGAAGATAAGCAAAAAGAATAAATGCTTACATAAAAGATTGTTATTAACAGATACAATGGTAGAATAACAAAAAGTATCTCATATACTTTTCTCAACCAATCAGTGCCCATCTCTTCCCAACTAGGATAAGAGCAAAGCTCATGTTTATCTTTTTCATGGCGTCCAGAATATATTTGACTTAAATTAAAAATCAGTGAGAGGTGGGCTCCCTCTGGAGCATGCCCATGCCTTTCTTCCCCATTTCTTTCTCAGGGGTGTTTTTTCCTAAGTTTTAAGGGTCCCCAGGAGACTTGCAACCAGAGGAGTAATGGGCAGCAGCACCTTGTTCAGGGCTTATGCCCTGAACCTGTCTCCAAGGCCCCCTTTTCTCTGACTTTTCAGTGAGCGAACAGCAGCCCTGCTGTGGCTCACCTCTTTCCTATAAAAGTCTATAGAGCCAAAGCAGCACAGCCTAGGCTCTCTCCTATTGTTTCTTCTATCCTAAGCCCTTTCCTGTTTTACCATCCCTAGCTTTAACAAACACACTCTCAAAAAAAAAAAAAAAAAAAAAATCAATGAGACCAGCTTTCAAGAATTTTCTTTTGTCTCTGGATCAGTCACACATAATTATGTTGTACAGAAATCAGAGCCTAACCTTTGTTTCAATCTTAGTGCTTTAGTTGTTTTGTTTTTTTACTTAAAATATTAGTTATGAATTTTTAAAAAATATTTTTATTTATTTTTAGAGAGAGAGAAAGGGAGCAATAGAAACATTGATCAGCTACCTCCTGCATGCCCCCTACTGGGGATCGAGCCTGCAACCTAGGCATGTGTCCTGACCTGGAATCAAACCTGCAAACTCTTGGTGCATGGGTGGATGCTCAACCAGCGAGCCACACAGGGTGGGCACCAGATATGAATTTTTAAAAATTATTCTTTCCTTTACTCAGGTGAGTTTAAAAACACTCACTTAACAACTTTGTTTTAATTTTATTATCGTTTTTTGTTTGTTTCCTCTTGTTTTTTAAAGAGAGGAAGGAAGAGAAACATTGATCCAGTTGCCTCCCACATGGGCCCCCACTGGGATAGAACCACAACCCCCTGGTGCAAAGATGATGTCCCAATAAGGGGTTCTATACACTGTGGCACATGGTCTAACTTACCTTTTTTTTTTTTTTCTATCTCAAAGGACTCATTTTATTAAACCAGGAAATTTCAGCTATCTTGTACTAGACTTAAATGTAAAGAGAGGCATTAATTTGTTGGTGAACTATATTAATTTATATTTTTTGTTGTTAATCCCCACCCAAGGATATTTTTTCCATTGTTTTAGAGAGAATGCAAGGTGGGGGGGGGGAGACACCTCCATTTGTTGTTCCACTTATTCATACATTCATTGGTTGATTCTTATATGTGCCCTGACTGGATCAAACCTGCAACCTTGTCATATGGGGATCATGCTCTAACCAACTGACCTACCCCGCCAGGGCTCTATTAATTTCTTTTTAGGTCCACTAACGCTACAGAATGCCTATGTGAGTCCGTAGCTACTCACTTTCAAAACTAAAACTGCTTTAAATTTGTTCAACAGCCCCTAGCTGGTTTGGCTCCGTGGTTAGAGCATCTGCCTGAGCACTTAAGGATCCCAGGTTTGATCCCAGCCAAGGGCACGGACCTCAGTTGCAGGCTCGGTTGGGGCACATTCGGGAGGCAACCAATTGATGTTTCTCTCTTTCTCCCCCTTGCACTCTCAAACTGAAAAGCAATGGGGAAAATGTCCTCGCGGGGGGATTACAAAATAAAAAACTGTTCAAACAATGGATGGACGAACAAATACAAAAACAGATAATCTCCTTTTGGTTACTGCAGTAACTTCCTAGCTGGATACCCTGCATTAGCTCATGATCTTGGCAAAATTCCCATCTTCAAAAGGGAGTCTTATTTCCTTTTCGGCTGAACAAAACTCCTTAACACAGTGTAAGAGTCTGCGTGCCCACCCCCTCCAGCCTCAGTTCCTCATACTTCAGAAGCTCCCTTTTGACACAAGTCTTTCCAACACGTTGTTCTTTCAGTCTGCGAAGTTCTTTCCTTAGCTAACCCCTGGCAGTCCCTCGAGTCTCAGGTCGACCCTCCCTTGCTCGGGCAAGCCTTCCCTCAGGTCCCTAAGCCAAATCCCTCTCAGAGTCCCCTCGCCCTGGGACGAGCGCCGCAGCACTTCCCACCCGCTCGAGCGTCCGCGCATTAACACCGCGGGCTCCCCAGGCTCAGGTCACCACGGCCGGGACGGCCCTTCCACCCGGGAGGCGCGCAGTCCACACGCGAGGGACTGGCCGAGCCAAGGGACAGTGCTTCCCAACGCGTCAGGGAGTGAAATCAGGGCACACATTTGCACATGAAAAATGAAACTATCCAGAGCAGGACCTGGTTTCAGAAAGGCTAAACAGAGACATACAAACGTAGGCGCAGCTCTGAAGTGCAGGGAACTCTTTCATTCAACTCCGGGAGATGACAGGTCCGCAGAGAACGACCTGAGATGCGGGCGGGGGATTTAAACAACTCCGAGGCCGATTTCCATCAGCGGCGTGGCGGAGAGCCTTCAGCCCGTACTCCGCCGGCAGAGCCGCAGGGTCCGCGAGACTCCGCTTCCTCCGCCAAAATGCCCCCTTCCGCCCCGCTCGTCCCCTCGGCTCTTCCCCTTCTCCAGCTAGGGGACGATAATTCACACACAATCCGGTTTCAGCATCCGGGTCCTCACTCCCCTTTTCTCCGCTCCAGGCCCCACCCTCCTCCCCATCCGGGTCCCCCCAGCTGCCACCACAGCCGCTCACGGTTCAGCGATGAGATCACAGCTTTCGCGCCGCCGGTACGGGAGTAGCAGTACGCAGCATCAACTCCCCACTTTATAGTTCAAACCTCGGCTCGTCCGGACGCCCACAAGAATCCCTCCCCCTACTCCATTACAGAACTCCCCGCCCTCCTCAGCCGCCAGCGACTCCGCATTATTCACTGCAAGAAAATGCGCCATCCCAGTCACACTGCGCAGGCGTCGTTGCCGCCTCCCCACTGCTTTGTCGCCCCGCCCCTTCCCCCTCCCCATCTCTGCCTCACGCAGGCGCGAGGCGCTGTGGGTCTTGCAGTTCTCGCGGGCAAGGGTTTGCACACTGGCATCACGGGTAGGACTACATTTCCCGGGAAGCTTTGAGGAATAACTTTGTTTCCATAGAACTGGTGGGAAAATGGCGTCGTTGTTTGTATCCCGGGGACCAATAAGAACAGGGTATAGGCGGGTTCTAAAAAATCCTAGCCAATCCGAGGTCGTCTAAGAGGCCATCCGGGGAAGCAGCCTGGACGGGGGCAGAGCGGAGGGAACGGGAGGGGGACTCGGGGCGGAGGGGAGCGATGTTTGCCCGTCAGTCGAGTTCGGAGTGAGGAGCTTGGGCGCCGGAGCGGAGGAGACTCTCGAGCTTAGCTTGCTGCCGCCACGGCCACCGCCTGGACCTTTGCCCGGAGGGTGCCGCAGAGGGTCTGTGGCCGCCGTCCTCTGGAGGGCAGCGCGACGGGGGCCCGGACTCAGTCCGGGAGGATTTTTCGTCGTCCCCCTCCCCCCAGCGAGGGAACCCGAGCGGCCGCCAAACAAAGGTACCAGTCGCCGCCGCGGGAGGAGGAGGAGCCGCAGCTTCAGCCTCGGCTCCGCTGGACCCGCCGCGCTTCTCCCCCATCTCTCCCCCGGGCCTGTCGGTTTTGGGGGGGAGCCGGGGAGGGGACTCTGCACGCGCCGGGGTCGGCGCTCGCCTCCGAGGAAGGTAGGGCATTTTTGAGGCTTTCGCGGGCTCGTCAGGGGCCCTTTAGGGAGTCCCTGGGCCCGGCCGACGAACGGGGAGAGGATCGCCGCGGTGGGCTCGCCGGGCGCCGGAATTCGGGGCCTCTGCTCGCGAAGCCCCCGCCCCTTGCGTCGCCCCAGCCGGGCGGCCGAGCTCGGGTTTGGCAAGGGCCGCGGTGGGGGCCCGGCGAGCGCGGGGGCCGTGCAGCCTCCCTGCCGTCTCCTCAGCGTCCCCTATCCCCGCGGCCGGCCGGCGGGGTCCGCTTGTCTTGTCTGGTCGGCCCCCGTCTCGGAACGGGACGTGGTCAGTGGCCCCGGGGGTCGGTCCTGCCACGGCTCGCAGGGCCCTCGAGGCCGCTGCCTCTCGGACGCGGGGTGCGCCGAGGCCCGGCCGGACCCGGCTTGTTGTGAGTTTCTTCTCTGACAGAAATGGCGTCATTGTCGGAGACGGGAAACTCCGTCGGGTCCCGACAATGGAGACGCTAAGCTGCCTAGCTGTGTGGGTGGTGGGGTGTGCGGGGTGGCGAGGCCAGAGCGAGCCCCGCATCGGCGGCTCCCGGTTCGACGGTTTTTCTCAGCTTCTCCGCCTCCGCCCGTGCAGGGGGTGCCTGTGGTGGTGACTGGGTGTCTTTTGTTTCCCCTCCAGGTGCAGGTGAAGCTGGTGTTTTTGAGAGCACCGCGGTCCCGGAGTCGTCATGAAGGTAAGATTGCCTGCGGAAAACGAACCTCGGGGCTTGTAGAATTCAGGAAGTAGGGGGGTTGGATGGAAGCCGTGTGTGGGGCCTCCGAGTGCTGTGCTTGGGGGCTGGGTTTCGAGCTCTTCCCGGGGAGACGAGGGGTCAGTGGTGTGGATGTGTGTGCGCTGTGCTGTGGAGTTGGAGCCAGTTTCGGGATATCGCACCGAGGATGGTTGCCCCATATACAGAACGACTCTTTTGGCCGGAAATGAGAGGAATAACTGCATGCATTAGAGTGTTTTAAAAGGTAAAACGGCAAAAGCAGGTCAAGTAATCTGATTCTAGAACCTGAACTGTGTTGTGGTTCTATCGGTTACACTGATGAAAGAAAACCCCTTTTATTGTGTTAACAGCACTTGAATTTTTAGCAGACCTATTTGATAAGCCACGAAAATAATCTTGATGGAAAGATTTGTAGAGAGAATTTTGACGGTCTTTGGACAACTCAGAGATGGCTGTTGTTCCTTGTATATCCAGGGATTTAGGATTATTTGGTTTCTTTTTCTTTGATCTATATGTGGTCTGGGAATTGTGAGATGCGGCATTGCTTTGTGATAAAACTGATGTGGAAAACCAATGGCCAGATTCCTCTTAAATGGAAACGTGTTAACTGAATGAAGTATGTTGTCCAAAAAGTGCAATTTGCTTAATTGGTGGAAGAAATCATAGCAATAAAAGTACAGGCTGTTTGTTCACTTTAGAGAGTACATAATTGAATGCTGTGATATTTTTAAAGCATTCTAGAATAAAAGCCTTAGATACCTGAAATGTCTAGATTCAACTGGTGGAACTTAGAGGCTAGCAGATATTTTTCATCCATCCCAAATTCAGAAGTGCTTGTAAAGGGGTTAGATTGTGTTCACAAGTACAGAATGCAGCAAATAGTATGTTAAAATGTAAACCTCATCTACTTGTGACAGTTCCTCTGAACTATTTTTATTTAAACAAATTTACTTCCACTTTTTTCAGAGTCAAGATGGCTTTTATACTACTGCATCCAAATTAAAACTTGTAATGCTAATGTTTATGGGAGAAAGGAAGAGCTGTGGCTACTTAAATATTTATCAGCTATGCAAAGTAATTAAGTTCAGTTATTTTTTACGTTATTTTTTCTTGAGTTTGGGGTGCTCTAAAGTACTTAAAATGTTTATGTTTGCTGAATTCCCATCTTACCTTCATGTAAACAGAAAAACAATCAGTGATGTTTCAGAAAAGAATCCCTTTTTGTTAGTCACAGATGTGACTAACTCCTGTGACCTGTGTAAAACAGTGACCAGTGAGTTTGTTAGGAAAAATATATACCTCGCTTGGTGTTAGACAGGAATTTCTTAAGAAAAGTGTTGGGTTGAATAATATGTAATAGACTCAGAAGCTGAATAATACAGAATTTCATTCGGAATAAATGTAATTTGTCACAATTCCCAATGTGGTGCCTGGCCTGTCTTGGGAACTCTGTTAATGTTTGGATAAAAGAAATGTAATAAGTTGAAGGTCTTTTAGATTTAAATTTTTTTTTCCTTTTCTTTCTTTCATTTACCTTCCTTCCGTCCTTCCTTTGCTTCCTTTCCTTCTTTCCTTCTTTCCCCCCAGTGTGTCTGTTTAAAAAAAGTGAAAGTACATTGGAAACTTTAACCCTGAAAGTTTCATAGTAAGTGTTAGGCAAATGCAGATTTCTGGGTATCATTTTAAAACTACTAATTTAAAATGCTCACCATTTCCATTATTGCTGCCATTAAGAAAAGGTATTAGTAATGTTAAAGGGAGTTATTAAAATACACTTCTAATTGTATACAAGAATTTCCTGTTACTATTTAGTAAGTATTTTCTTAGGGAACCTACTAGTAATCACTAGTACTAAAAAGTTATTTCTTACAACTTAATTTCTTGTGTGGTGAAAGTTGAAAGGTGCCCATGATTGGTGTTTTACTTTAAAAAAATTGCAATTCAAAAAGTATTTAGTATTGATCATATTGGGCTTACTTTTTTTTTTCATGTTCCCAATTTCTATATTGTAATGACAGCAGAGCGATAGAGCGATTTATGCCATTTATTAGATCTTACTGAACATATTTATACTTTGATATAAGGAGGTGGGTGGAGGAGTGCATAAATGGTGATGGAAGAAGACTTAACTTGAGGTGGTGAATACAATATAGTGTATGGATGATATGGAATTGTGCACCTGAAACCTGTATAATTTTGTTAACCAGTGTCACCCCCAATAAATTCAATAAAAAGGAAAAAATCACTATAGTTATGCTTCTGAGAGTAATGATGCGTAAAATTTTAACTGATTTTTAAATAACACTTGTGGATAAAGCATGATAATTTTTTAAAAATGAAGTAAGCTTTTAAGTTTGTTATGTCCTATTAGTCACAAAATTTTAAAAAATGTTTTTGACATTGTATTGAGGTAAAAGTGTTTAGTAATGCTCTTTTGGTGGTTGCTTTAAATCCCAAAATAATTACAACATATATGTTATTTTAAGTGTTATATGTTTCATTTATTTATATTCTTAAAAATATGTTTTCATTAACTAGAGAGAGAGAGGAAGGGAGAGGGAAAGAGAGATAGAAATATCCATTGGCTGCCTTCTGCACCCCCCCCCCCCACTGGGGACCAAGCTGCAACCTGGACATGTGCCCCTACTGGGAATGGAACCTGCGACCTCTTGGTGCATGGGACAGTGCTCAACCACTTGAGCCACACCAGCTGGGCAGTATTATATGATTTAGAAGCAATTTTCTTGTAGTACTACCTTTAAGAGTTTATTTAAATAATTAAAGTCTCTTTGCTGATTGGTATATTCTTATCTTGTGATATTTTGCCCAGTGTGTTTTTGAGAAATCTGACTAACACAGTAGCAGTTTTGTGTTTCTAATATAGATCATGATATAGGTGTTATTTTGGATTTATTTTTCATAATTTTAATAGACCTTTCAATGTTGGTGATAGCACATTATCAAGAAATGACAGACTATTAAAGTTCTAAATTATTCTAAGACTTAATTATATCAGATTCATTTCCTACTTATTTTTTCCTGCATCTATATTATTAACAGTATGTTGTGATAAATTTTTGTTTTTTTTTTAATTTATTGATATTTTAGAAAGAGAGAAGGGGGGCGGAGAGAGAAACATCGATTTGTTGTTCCACTTATTGATGCATTCATTGGTTGATTCTTGTATGTGCTCTGACCTGGGACTGAACCCGCAACTTTGGTGTATAAGGAAGGTGCTCTAACCAATTGAGTTACCTGGCCAGGGCCATTGTGGTAAAATTTCAAGTGAAATGGGATAGGCTAGACATTTCAGACTCTAGTGGGTAAGTGATATAAATAGTGGTTCTTGGAATCTGGGGAGATAGATTTTTCAGATATATCATTCTCTCTTCAGTAATCATTGGCTTCAGTCATATACAAATAATGTGTTGATTACAAATGCCTTTTTAAATGCCCTATGCTTGTGTGCATGGTTTTATTCCCTCTTCCCCTCTTTCTTGTCCTGGCTCCCCCTTTCCCTCCTTCCTTTCCTTCCTTCCTTTTCCTTCCTCTCTCCTCTCTCTTCTTTCCTCCCCTCCCCTCCCCTCCCCTCCCCTCCCCTCCCCTCCCCTCCCCTCCCCTCCCCTCCCCTCCCCTCCCCTCCCCTCCCCTCCCCTCCCCTCCCCTCCCCTCCCCCCTCCCCTCCCCTCCCCTCCCCTCCCCCTCCCCTTCCCCCTTCTCCCTTCTCCCTTCTCCCTCCCCCCTCCCCCCTCCCCCTCCCCCTATTTCATAAGTCACTCATTTTAACAGCCCTTTCCATGTGTCAGGCAGTGTGGAATGAAGGTGAATAAGCCATCAGACCTGCTCTAAGGAGCTCCCATTTTTGTAGAAGACACAGAGAAAACAAAACATAGTGCATATTGAATCATAAGAGTATTGATTGAATATACAGTAATTATAAGTGCTACGGGAGGATATCTGAATCAGAGAAAGCCATGGAAAGTCC
The DNA here is from genome assembly GCF_964146895.1 of Miniopterus schreibersii. NCBI lineage: Eukaryota > Metazoa > Chordata > Mammalia > Chiroptera > Miniopteridae > Miniopterus > Miniopterus schreibersii. The sequence continues at coordinate 15,077,212 of NC_138123.1, read as the reverse complement.
TCTGGAATTTACATCTAAGGTGAGAGTTAAAGCTTTCACTAGGCATAGAAGGGTAGAAAGGATTGTTTCACACAGAGGAAACAACATTGGACAATAAAGAAAAAAGCAAGATAATATATTTGGAAACTAAGTAGTTCACTGTGGCCAGATTATCTTAAAGTACTCTATGTTTGAGGTAGTAGTAGGAGGGCAGTGATGGGAGATGAGGCTAACAAAGTTAAAGGAGTTGAAAATTTTCTGGATAGCTACATGGAATCACTGAAGGTTTTTTGTTGGGGGGTTTTTTTTTTTGGTATTTCTCACCAGAGGCTGTTTTTTCCATTGATTTTTGTTTTTTTTAGAGAGAGTAGAAGGAAGGGAAGGAGGAGGGGAGAGAGAAAGGAGAGAAACAGCAATGTGAGGGAGACACATTGACTGGTTGCCTCCCAAACGTACCCCAACCCTGGGCCAGGAAATGAACCCATAACCCAGCTATGTGCCCTTGACCAGAATCAAACCCTCGACCCTTTGATCTGCAGGTTGATGCTCTTAACCACTGAGCTACACCAGCCAGGGCTTACTGAAGGTTTTTAAGAAGGGGTAAAGATGTTGGATTTATATTATAGAGAGAGCACTTTGGTAGTATTGTGTCAAATACATGAAAAGGGAGATCTGAATGGAAGGGAGATTCCAGGTGAGGATCCCAACTAAGAAGTGAATAAGGGTCTCAGCTAATATTACAGGGAGTGCAGCAAAGGGGACAGATCTTAAATGATCTAAGAAGTAGAATTTAAGACTTAGTAACTCACCGTAGGGTAGGAGAAAGATGGATGTTATTGTCATTTGAAGCATGTTGTCATTAAAGATGAATAGGGTTTTGACTATTTAAAGGATCTGTAAGAGGTTCATATCCCAGTGGATCTACTTATTAACATGTAAGATTTAGAGAGCATGTAGGATGGAGAGAAATCAGAGGCTTGGTTATCCAGTGTGAATGTTAACCTCATAGTTAATATTTAACTACAATATTTAAAGGGATTTAGATTCATAATATGACAAATGTGTTTTGTCCTATAAATTTGTGGTCTTTTTGATGAAAGGCAATTTTGTAAAATACTGACTTGTTTTCTGTCCAAATTGCTAACTCTTTGCTTATTGTAATTTTAAAAAGTATGGCAAATGAGTACATATTTCACTGAAGAATGTATTTTTGCTAACTCCACCTATAAATTCAATCATTGAAGAGATGTTATGTACTTTCCTTGTACCAAACATGGTTTTGGTATTGAGGATACATTAGTGAACAAAACAAGAGTTACTACCCTGTGGAGTTTACTTTTTATTAGTGGAGACAGACATCAAGCAAAATAAAAAAAATGTGATAAGTGCTATGAAGAGAAATAAAGCAGATTCAGGCTAAGAAGTTAGAGTGACAGAGGGTGTTACTTTATTCTTTCTTTCTTTCTTTCTTTCTTTCTTTCTTTCTTTCTTTCTTTCTTTCATTCATTCATTCATTCATTCATTCATTCATTCATTCATTCGATGTAATGAAGGGCCTGTTTGAGGAAATGACACTTAAGCATCATGTGAAACAAATGATAAAGTGAGCCATTCACTTATCTGGGAGAAGAGCATTCCAGGCAGAAACTACAAGTGCAAAGACCATGTAGTTGGGCCTGTTTGACTTTGGCATATTTAAGAAACAAGAAGAAGGCCTTTGGGGCTGGGATGGTAGGAGATGAGCCTAGAGAGGTCACAGGACCATCGTTGGCAATGTAGGTCTTGTAGGCCATGGTAAGGACTTAAGGCCAAAATCTGTGTGAGGAAGTCATTGAAAGGTTTGCGCAAGAGAGTGAAGTGATCAAATACACATTTTCAGAAAGAATAGTAACTGCTATGTGGAGAACAGACTGCAGGGAACAAGAGTAGAAGTAGAAGATGAGTCTCAAGGCTACCAAGTTAGTTTAGTGAGAGAAGTGGCGCAGAGCTAGTGGACAAGGTGGGATGATAATAGGATTTGAATGGATTGAATATGAGGGGAAAGTTCTGCTTGCTGCTATTTAATAGATGACAGTTCTGCCCCTTATGTTAAAAAATATTTTTGCTGTGATAAGTTGGTAAGTTAGAACTTAGTACATCCAAGCCAGGTATTCCCAACTCTTGGCCTTCCCTTATTAGTGAGCAGTGAACATTCAGATGAACAGTTACTTCCATTTTATTTGGTTCTATGTTTGAATTTTAGAAAATGAGATAAAAATTCACCCTTTTGAAGTACATAGTTCAGTATTACTTAGTGTTTTCACAAGGTTGTGCATCGATTGCTGTTACTCAGCTTCAAAACATTTTCCTCTTCCCAAAAGAAATCCTGTACTTGCTACCAACCACTCCCTGCTCTCCCTTTCCCTGGCCTTCCCCTGGCAATCCCTAATCTACATTCTGTCCCTAAGGATTTGCCTGTTTTGGACATTTCCTATCAGTGGAATCATACAGTATGTGGCCTTGTGTGGTGTTTTTTTTTAGTATAAACTTTTTTTTTTTAATATGTCTATTGATTTCAGAGAGAGGAAGGAAGAGGGAGAGAGAGAGGTAGAAACATTAATGATGTGAGAGATTGATCAACTGCCTCCTGCTCACCCCGTACTGGGGATCGAGCCTGCAACCCGGGCATGTGCCCTGACCAGGAATCGAACCACGATCTCCTGGATCCTAGGTGGATGCTCAACCTTTGAGCCATGCCGGCCAGGCTGGCCTTGAGTTTCTGACTCCTTTCACTTAGTGTAGTATTTTCAAAGGTCATTCATTTTGTAGTATATGTCAATATTTCATTCCTTTTTATTGCTGAGTAATATTCCATTTTATTGACATACCACGTTTCATTAATCCATTTATTAGTTGTTAGCCATATGGATTATTTGTACTTTCTGTCTATGAATAATGCTGCTATGAACATTTGTTTACAAGTTTTTATGTGAACATATATTTAAAAATTTTGGTGGTCCTACGAGTGTACCTTTCTATTTTTAGGGTAATAATACTACATGTGGTAACCCTGTTGAGAGCTGAGTGGCCACCAAGGAGTTGGACATTTAAAAGGTTCATTTACCATTGCCCCAGCTGGTTTGGCTCAGTGGTTAAAGTGTCGGCCCACAGACTGAAGGGTCCTGGGTTCGATTCCGGCCAAGAGCATGTACCTGGGTTGCAGGCTTGATCCCTGGCCCTGGTTGGGGTGTGTTCGGAGGCAGCCGATCAATGTGTTTCACTTACATCTCTCTCTCCCCCTCCCACTCTCTCTGAAAAGGAATGGAAAAAATACCCTCCGGTGAGGATAAAAAATTCATTCAACATTTATTGAGCACTTACAGGTAGTCTCCGCACTAGCCATTTAGGATGTATCAGTGAACGAAACTTGTAGAAGGTCCTGGCCCTGTGGATCTTATATTTTAATGTCAGGGGAAGGTGGGCAGACAAATAAGAATGAACATAAACAAGTTGCCTTGTTAGGTGGTAAGTAGTATGAAGGTAAGAGGGGAGCTGGGTAAGGAGGATAGGGAATGTGGGGGCTGAGGCAGGTTGTAGTATTAAATAAGGTGGTCAGATAGGCTTTATTGAGAAGACTTGATGGAAAGATGTGAGGGAGTTAGTCATATGGTCCCAAAGACAGCTTGACTTGTTCAGTGAACTGCACAGAGGACAGGGTGGTTGGAGTGGAAGGAGGAAGGAAAGGTCAGGGAGGAAGTGGGGTCAGACCTGTAAAAGAATGCAGGTTGGGGGCCGAGCAGAACAGACCAAATCACCTAGGACTTGGAAGGCCTTTGTAAGGATTTTGTATTTCACTCTGATAGAAAGAGGAAGCAACTGGGAGCTTTGAATAGAAGAGTGATGCAGTCTCTTTAGACTGGCAAATTTTCATGTTTTTAAAGGATCACTGACTGCTGTGTTAAAAACAGCTATAGGCAAGTTGAACATAGAAGCTGACCATTTAGGAAGCTTTTTGAATAAAGGATGATGGCCTTGGGGAGGGGAGGAGACTTGACTTGGGGAGGCGAGCACAGTGCACTATACAGGTGATGTATTACAGAATTGTACTCCTGAGACCTGTATAACTTTATTAACCAGTGTCACCCTAATTAAAAAAAGGGGGGGATGATGATGATATGGTGGCCACCACAGGGAGGGAAGTGAGAAGTAGTCATATTTTAGGTGTCTTTAAAAAAATTTTTTTTAATCCTCACCGTAGACATGCTTAGAAGAGATGGAGAAACATAGATGTGAGAGAGAAACATCGACTGGTTGCTTTTCACATGCTACTCAGTACACTCCCAGACTGGGGATCAAACCCTTACCCAAGTATGTGCCCTGACCTTTCGGTGCACGGGACAGTGCTCAACAAACTGAGCTACTTTGGCTGGGCTTAGGTGTCTTTTGAAGTTAGAGCCAGCAGGCCTTCCTGTCAGACTGATGATAGGGGAAAGAGAGTCAAGAACACCAAGATTTTCTGGCTGGATAACTGGAAAATGAATGAAGTTAGGACTGTATAATTTTGGAAATAAGCATTTATATTTGTCAGAAATGCTAACTGGTGTATTGCTCTGTAAAGTGTGGCTGTAAACAAAATATGGACATGCTATATTAATTTTTTAGTAACAGACATTTAAAAGAGCTGCAAACTTTTTTTTTTTTTTTTTATCTTTATTGATTTCAGAGAGAGGAAAGGAGAGGGAGAGAGAGATAGAAACATCAATGATGAGAGTGTCATTGATCAGCTGCAGCCTGCAACCCGGGCATGTGCCCTGACCGGGAACCGAACCCTGATCTCCTGGATCCTAGGCCGATGCGCAACCGCTGAGCCACGCCTGGCCGGGCAAGAGCTGCAAACTTTTAAAAACAGGATTCTTGCTGCCTTCCTTTTGGTGTCACAGAACAAAGATACTTCTACATTCATGAGAAGCATGGACTAGTGTTCTATGTAAGATGACACCCACAGGAAGCAATAGAAACCATAGTCACATTAATCCTTTTGATATTTAAATGTTGAAGATTGTAGAAAGTGTGTATTTTGATAAGGCATAAACTGCAAATAGAATTTTTTAAAATGTATATTGATTACCTAAGTGCAAAGGATCACTTTTAGCTTATGACTTAATTTGAATATAAAAGACAAAGGAAAATATGGTCTCCATTAAACCTAATGGATGTTGAACAAAATATAAGCTATAAGTATCTTTTGTTACCAAGGTGTCTGCAGGTCCTTCACCAGGGGTCCAGCCAGAAATCCTGGCATGTGCCCTGACTGGGAATCAAACTGTGACCTCCTCCTTCATAGGTAGACACTCAACCACTGAACCACGCTGGCCAGGCTTCTGTGCTGAATTTTAATATGGCCATACATTTTCCTGGGGAGAAGAACCAGAGCTTTCATCAACTTCTCAATGGAACACAGTTCCATTTGCCAGTCTGTAAAATACAATACGATAGAAACACAGCTCTAGGTTATCATCTGTTAGCTAATCTGCTACCAGTCATCTTAATAGAAGTAGTTGTTTGCACATCTTTCTACTCTTACCATTAAAGACATGGTTAATCATCTGGTCACTACTCTTTTTATTTTCTAATTTTCATTTGTTTATATCACTGTACAGTTGGAGTTTTTACTATGTTGTTTCTGAAATGTTAGCATTTACATGAATAGCTTAAAATGTTTGACTTTTTAAATTTCTAAGAAGAATCTGAATGTTTTCAATTATAACTATAAATAAATATTCTTTGATTCATGGAAACATTTTATAAAATAACTTTAAAAGGTTACTCTGAAAATCTGGAAGTATAGTTTTTATCACACTGGGTATTATTTATGAAATTATTTATTATAAAAGTTAATGTATATTTGCTCTTACCTTTTCCACATTCAGTTATTTGCCTAATGGGGTCATCCGTGGCAAGGAAGTACCTAGCTTTAGGATACAGTTAGACATATATATAAAATTCTGCATTACTCTGCCTGTGTGAGTGTTTTTCCAGTTAGCAGTGGGCTGATTCTCTGGGCCATTATTATGATTTGTAAGGAAGAAAATCTTACAGAAAACAGTGTATGTATCATTTTTAAATTATAAATTTAGCTATCAAAAGTACTAATTCTGTATAGGTTTATACTATTAAAGTGTGTCACCTTACAGTATATCTTGCACAGTGGAATGGATACTTTCTGTAGACTTATTTAAGCCATTTTCTTCTAATTTATAGATAAATTTTTGGCAGTGTGACTTAACTCTAGGATATTTGAAGTCCTGTGTCGAGGTTTTTACAAGTAACACACTGCTATTTCCTAATTTGATAATCTTGCAGGATAATTGCTTATGAGAGCATAGTCATAAATAACTGTTTAATAAGTTTCATTGAAAATCACACTATGTTTTATCATTCAGTAGCAGAAATGAAGATTATGAACAATCAAACTTTTGAACAAATGGCATCTGAAGAAAAGATTCACTTTATACTGATAGTGAAAATTCTACTTGAATGTATAAAAACCATCTTTTTTTAGTTGAAGTGCCCAAAAAACAGTGTAGCTTAGTGATCATAAGAGAGATCTTGTTTCTAGTACTTCCTCTCTCTGTTCTTTACTGTTGAAATTTGGATAAGGTCATTTATGAAAATAGACATCAGTTTCATTTTTGGCAAAATGGGGACAATAGTTACCTTAGAAGACTGTAAGTATTAAATGAAATAACATTTAAAATGTTTTGTGCTGGCCCTACTGGGCGTGGCTCAGCGGTTGAGCATCGACCTGGGATCCAGGCGATCAGGGTTCGATTTCCGGTCAGGGCACATGCCCAGGTTGCGGGCTCAGTCAGTGACTCTCTCATCATTGATGTTTCTATCTCTCTCCCCCTCTCCTTTCCTCTCTCTGAAATCAATAAAGATATATTTTAAATAAATAAATAAATAAAATGTTTTATGCTGTGCTTGGCATAGTTCTGAGCAGTCAGTACATGTTAGCTGTATATTGTCCTGGTAAAAACCTGTCACTCCTATTACAAACCCATAGAATGAGGTTTCTTTAATTAAGACTGCGTAGGATTGAATTGGGACTCCTCTGCTTACCAAGTTGTGGGCAGTTTTCTTAAACTTTGTAAGAAGGCTGATGTTCTTGTCTAAAATGAGGAATGATTGTTGTACTTAGCTCATCGGGTTGTTGGGAGTGACTACATGTAATAACAGGATCTACTATATAATAAATTCTCAATAAATTGTAGCTATTGTTATTAGTTCTATGGAAAGAATGTGCAAACTCTTGTGAATTTAGGCGTTCAGGATGGTATAGTGACGAGTTTTGTTTTTTATTTCTAGTTTTTTTACGTTTTTTTTTTTTTTAAACTTAAAAGTCGATTTGGAAGTTTGGGGGGAAAGTTGTAATTTTCTGATTAAGATTAAAACCTGTCTTAATGGAATCCTATAAAACAAAATGTTTAATGGAAGGTGGAAAACAGCTTTCTTTAGTCTAAGAACTTGTTGCTCCCATTTCAAACCTTTATCCTAGCCCTTAATGTTGCAGAAGCTTCTACTAAATACTTGTCCTCTCTTCTAATTTGCTGCTGGCTGTCCCAGATGGGATTCTTTCAAGGGAAAAGTAAATTTTACTTCCAAGCCTAGAGGGCTGTTCTTGGATTAGGTGAACCACTACAGATATTTATTTTCTGGTTAAGCATCTACCCTTTAGCCTTGCTTATTTATGTAGGGCAAAAAAATTTGTTTCTTCTCTAGATCAGATCACTGTTCTGATGTGGCATTTAGTCACCTGAAGCTGGTCTAGCATGGTGAGCTAGTGGGGGTGGGGTGAATGAGTATTGGAGCCTTGCCAAGCCTGAGAGTCTCTACTCTGGGGGGGGGGTAGTAAAAGGGCAGCTAACCAGGCTGGAAGACAAAGGAGCTACTATTGCCGGCAAAGTTTAAATGAGGCAGTTTGGTTTATGCCTATATGTGAATTATTTTTAAATTTAGCTTTTCATATTTTCAATTTTATCTTGATAAGGATATCTCACCAAGGACCCATTTCTATATTGTTTTATCCAGATATACTTGCTTAAAGTAGTTCAGTGATTTAAAAAGTTAACAGTTTGAGGTATATTCTTCTATACCTTTTTGTTTACACATATAGACTTGCATATTTATTTTGTGTTTGGTTTTGCAAAAATGGGCTCATGTATACATATTCTGGTCCTTTTTATATCCTTTTATATCAGTACGTAACAGATCTATATCATACTTTTTTGATGGCTTTAGCAAGATTTTATTTGTATTTAATATGCTACTTTATTTACCACCAACTGATTTATATGGGGCACCACTGTGTTTCTTTAGCTTAAATTTGGTATATATGTAGTGGCCTCACTTACAGCAGTATTTTGCATTCAGTGGTATTGTTATTCAGTAAGTATTGTTAATTTATTTGACTATCTAATACTACTAGGTAGTGGATAGTCCCAGTCATCTGTAACATTTTTGATAGCATCACATAGTCCTGTTTATTATTATTATAGCTACTAACTATTAATGAAATGTAATTGCAGGAGATTGCTATTAAAAAGGTAAGCTGTGAGAGTTAGTAAGGGAGAATCCTGTGTTGAAGAAGCTACTGTTGTGCTTGGGATCTCTAGTAGCATTTATTAGAAAGGTTAATTTTGAGACAGATCACTGTAGGTAATGACACCAGCGGATGCTAGGGTCAGAATATGTGGTTTATGAAGAATTTTTTAACAGTGTAGTTACTGTGTTTTAAAATGGCACATTATGTTTCTAAAGTTTCATAATCATTAGTTATTTCTTACAATATCCCTTTGAGGCAGGTCAGCAGCATTTTCCCTTTTTATGATTGAAGAAGCAGATGCAAAGATGTGTGATTTTTGCCCACAGGCACATTACACTGATGGCAGAATCTGCCCTCTTAGTAAATGGAACCATGCTGCCTCTGCTAGTTATATGCGAGTAATAAAGTCGTTGCCATTTAGTGACCTTTTGATGGCTTTTTAGAATAGTGAATGTAGTTTAGAAACCTTTCACCTACTTTCTTCATTAAAAGAACGCAGTTTTAAAGCTAGAATTCATGTATATCATGGTATTATATATTTTATGTAAATTTATCCTAGTCTCTTAAAAAATGGAAGAAATCATAAAAGTATATTATTTTATTAATTAATTTAAGAGTGAGTTTGGCTGGGCGTGGCTCAGCGGTTGAGCATCGGCCTAGGATCCAGGCAATCGGGGTTCGATTCCTGGTCAGGGCACATGCCCGGTTGTGGGCTCGATCAGTGACTCTCTCATCATTGATGTTTCTCTCTCTCCCCCTCTCCTTTCCTCTCTCTGAAATCAATAAAGATACATTTAAAAAAAAAAATTGAGAGTGAGAGGAAGGGAGAGAGAAACATCATTTTGTTTTTCCACTTATGCATTCATTGGTTGATTTTTTAAATTATTTTTTAAAATATATCTTTATTGATTTCAGAGAGAGGAAGGGAGAGGGAGAGAGAGAGATAGAAACATCAATGATGAAAGAGTCACTGTTGATTGGCTGCCTCCTGCATGCCCCCCACTGGGGATTATTGAGTCTGCAACCCAGGCATGCATCCTGACTGGGAATCGAACTGTGATCTCCTGGACCCTAGGTCGATGCTCAACTGCTGAGCCACGCCCAGCCGGGCGTTTGGTTGATTCTTGTATGTGCCTTGACTGGGGATCAAACCCGAAACCTTGGTGTATTGGGATGACACTAACCAACTGAACTGCTCAGCCAGCGCCAATGAAAATAAGTTTAAATTAAACAGTGGACATAGTTCTTATGGGAGAACCTTTATTAGCTTGAAAATTAGTACTGTAAATTAGAAGAAAACAGTGCAAAACTTTGAAGAGTTAATATTTTAAAATGGGAGAAAAATGAAACCTCATGTTATATTGCCACAAGTAATTTTGAGTTGAACATTGTGGCCCATAGAGCCAGAAAAGACTTTCAAAGATAATTTGGCCCTGTGGATTTAGACCCCAACTATTGTGCATGTGACAACATAGGTTATCTAGAGTATTCACAGTCTGGGTGGTATCACTTAACTTGTAAGGTTACTAGGAAACATTCTCTAGTTACTTGTTTGGACTTGTTTCTACTAATCCATTCACTTTCCTCCAATATAGTTTTTTCCCCCCTATATGTGCAACCTTTTCCCCCTCCCAGTTGAAAAGAGTTCTGACTGTAATCTTTCTGTGTTGGCAGAGCAAAGGTGGGGGTTAGTTTTCAAGTAATAGGCAACTATTATAAAACAATTTAACTTACGGAATCATATAGAATCTGAAAATTATTCAATTTGAGTAGTTGCAGTTTTAAATCACAGTTTCTTTATAATTGATTATTTTGTATGTGCCTAGTCGATACTCTTTTTTGAAGGTAAACTTGGAAAAGCACTTTTTAATATTGTCATTTCTTAATTTTTCTTTGAGTCACCTTTTTACTTGGTTAACTCAGTCTTTCAACTCTCAAAACGGTGATGCTGTGTAAGGCAAGATTCAAAGTGAAGGAGTAGATGATAAAAATGGCTCTTAGACAACCCTCACCGAAGGGAATTTTATATACTGTCTTAAAATATATATATATATTTATGCGTATATTGTTTGCCTGGTAGGGCATGGCTCAGCAGGTGAGCATCAACCTAGGATCCAGGAGATCATGGTTCGATACCTGGTCAGGGCACATGCCCAGGTTGCAGGCTGGATCCTAAGTTGGGGGCATGCAGGAGTCAGCCGATAAGTGGCAACTCTCTCATCATTGTTTCATCTCTCTCTCTCCCTCTCCCTGAAACCAATAAAGATTATTTAAAAAAAACCAAAATATGTTTTTATTGATTTCAGAGAGAGGAAGGGATAAGTAGAGACATCAGTGATGAGAGAGAATCAAATCATGTTCTTTATTATTCCTACATGCAGGTTAAAAATTGGGGTATGCTGCTCTAGAATATGTTCAGCACATTTCTGTGTGAATATTCACTAGGTTATTTGTAGGTGTTATAGATGGAAACAGAGGTCTGCTAATTCTGTCTCAATACAAACCTGCTTCAAGTAAATGATTGAGATTGTCTCAGTTCTATGGTTGGAAAAAATGGTTTCTTTCTATATTGCATTATCGTGTGTTCTTTGCATGTGTAGCTGCTGGTTGAATACAGTTGAAGTTAGAATGTTAAAGATGAAGTTGTGACCAGTGATTTAGTTCTTGTAGCACTCAGGGTTCTGTTGACTAGGATATCTTTCCTGATCCAGACTTTCTACTCAGTCCATCAACTATACTTAGTACATTAAAAAAAAATTTTTTTTAAAAATTGATTTAGAGTGTGAGACAGAGGGAGACAGACACATAGATTTGTTTCACTTATTTATGCATTCATTGGTGTACAGCAATGCTCCAACCAACTGAATCTTGCTGGCCGGGCAAGAGTACAAACTTATAAAAAATTAATTAATTTTGGCCCTGGCCGGGTAGCTCAGTTGGTTGGAGCGTCATCTCTGTATGCCAGGGATGTGGGTTTGATCCCCATCAGGGCACATATAAGGAGCAACCAGTGAATGCATAAATAAGTGAAACAATGGCTAGATGTTTCTCTTTCTCTCTCAAAAAATAATTTAATTTTTATTGAGGTAACTGGTTAATATATACACTGTCCCCAAAAATGTATACACACACTTTTTTTTTAAATCCTCGCCTGAGATATTTTTTCCATTGCTTTTCAGAGATTGGGGTGGGGGAGAAAGAGAAACTTCGATGTGAGAGAGAGACATTGATTGGTTGCCTCTCACATGTTCCCCAAGCCTGCGACCAAGGCATATGCCTTGGCAGGAATTGAACCCAGGACCCTTCAGTCCGCAGGCTGGCGCTCTAACCACCGAGCAAAACCAGCTAGGGCTGGATCCTGAATTTTTATTGGAGATGTATTTAGAGTTCATAAAGTTTACAGATTCTAAACATTCATAAAAGTTTTCTAATAACCCAATTGAATATTAACATTCAAGTTCAAATTAATTATAATTACTGGATACCATGATAGCTCTATTATTAGTTTTTTAAGGAACTTTTGTATTATTTCCCATAGTGGCTGTACTTGTATTCCTCTGTGTTTATTGTGGAGCTTGCCTTCTTAACCACCTTATTTTGCTGGATAGAGTGAAAAAACAAGGGGAAGTGTTTTTTCCCCTTAGTTTTTCTGGGTTCCTTTTATGGAGGAACTGAAGTGGAGTGATTTAGGGGGGAGGGAGACTGTTTCAGCCATTCGTTTGGATGTTTAAGAACAGGACTAAATATTTAAGTTCCTGTGGTTCAATAAAAAGATACCAATAAACCCACATTCTTTTCCACTTCTAGATGCTTTGTATTATATATTTAAAACCTGTTAGGGCCCAGCTGGGTGTGGCTCAGTGGTTGAGCATCCACCTAGGACCCAGGAGATTTCCAGTCAGGGCACATGCAGGGTTGCGGGCTAGATCCCCAGTTGGCGGTGTGCAGGAGGCAGCCGATCCATGACTCCCATGGATGTTTCTGTCTCTCTTCCTTTCTCTCTCTGAAGTCAATAAAAATATATTTTTAAAAAAACATGCAAAACTGTTAGGGACTTTAAAGACTCTTTTCCCATGGTCCTAAATGAAGCCTTAGAATCCTTTGCCAGGATAGTGCTTTAGCATCTACCACTGCTAGATAAGAATTATGAATTCACATTCTGATCTAGTCCAGTGTCCTCACTTGGCTGTCTTGATTCATAATCCAGTGCTCCTTTCCATTATATCCCAGAGAACTGCCCCACTTCTAAACCAGTGCCAGGATTAAGATCTCACAAGGAAGAGTTAGATAGTCATACATAGGCAAGAAGTGTTTCTTTCTATGAGTAAATAGCTCCCTGATGTATTAGTGTCTGGTGTTAATTTTTGACTAGCTGAACTCTCAGCTTTTGTTATTTGTCATTAGGATATTAAACTTTTGGATAGTTGTGTTCTTTGAAAAAATATTGATTTCAGAGAGAGGAGGGGAGAGGGAGATGTCTCTCAACATCAATGATGAGAAAGTCATTGATTGGCTGCCTCCTGCATGCCCCCAACTGTGGATCGAGCCTGCAACCTGGGCATGTGCCCTGACCGGAAATCGAACCGCAATCTCCTGGATCCTAGGCCGATGCTCAACTACTGAGCCATGCCTGGCTGGGCTGGATAGTTTTTTAAAACACACAGTTCATCCCCTAGAAAAACACTAAAAACCTTATGTATACAAACTTGGATTAGATTCAGACATTAAGGTGGCTGTGGAAAGTACAATGAGAGACTTATAAGACTACCATTTTTAATGAATAAAATGTCTCTGTTTATGAATTGAAGCCAGTTTTCATGGCAGACATTAATGGTGTGATTTAGTTTCTTATCTCCGTGTCCCTAAGTTCTAACTTAAATTGTCTTTATTGTAGTATTAGCTGTGATTACCTGTTGATGAAACAAATATGGGTCCCTAATTAAGTACAATGAAGATCTCAAGCAAAATTGAAGTAAACTGGAGCAGTATGCCTACCTAAGCATCAGTCTGCTAAATCAAATAGTTAACCAGTCTAGTGGCTAGACACAGATGACTTTGTAATGCAGGTAGTAATTTTTATATACATTTAATGTGATGTAATTAGTTTTCAGACTAATGTACATACATTATTTGAAACCTTATAAAGTTTTAATTCTTGGAAAATTCAATGATCTTCAAATTTTGGAGACTCAAAGTAATAAAAATAGAGGATTAGAGATTAATGTACTTAAGGGTAACAAAATGCTGGTGATACAACTTTAAAACTTTATTGTGGAAATTTAAAACAAGCAAAAATGAATCTCAGTAAATTTTCATGTACTTTTGATCACCTAGTTTTAGCAGTTGTCTGCATTTTGCCATTCTTGTTTTATCTGTTTCACTCCACTGCTTTCTTTCCCCTACCCATCTCCATGTAGCATTTTAAAGGAAATCCCAGGTATCATTTCACGCATATTATTTCATCTAGTATTTAATCCATATCTTTTTACAAAGCATAAGCACAATGCCATTGTCACAAGGTATAATATTAATGGTAATTTCTTAAAGTCATCCTATAGTTGGAACATGTTCAGATTTCTGATTGTCTCAAAAATGTCTTTTACACTTGGCTTGTTTATACTAGGATCCAAATAAAGTCCTCACATTGCACTTTGAAAGATACATCTTTTAAGCCTAGTCTCTCTACCGAGTCTCTTCCCTTTTAATGCCATTTATTTGAAGAAATCATTTACCCCGTAGAATTTCCCGCATTCTGTGGACCATTGCATCTTTGTGGTTTTATTCAGTCCCCTCTGTATTTCCTGTAAACTGGTGATTAGTTCTAGAGGCTTTTTGATGCGAGTACTTCATAGGAGGAGGTGCTGTACTTTTTGACTACATATTATCAGGGGTACATAGGTTGATTCACTTTTAGTATTGCTAAGATTGTCAGTGGTTTTAGGTGTTGTCAGCCTTATTTACCTGTTATCAAGTTCCTGTCAACTTTCACTCAGTGGTTTTAACAACCGCTAGTGATTGTTGACTGATCCATTATATAAGGATTGCAAATTGGTTTTCTAATTATATCACTTTTTCTACATTTATTAAGTTGAAATTCTATATATTTAGTGATCTTACAATACAGAAATGCAGCATAAATGATTATTTTTCTTCTCACTTTGTTGATTTTTAGAATGAGTTTGTGACTTAGGAACTTCCTAAAGTGACCAATAAATCTTACTTTGTTTTGTTTTAGTTTTTAAAAATATTACAGATTTTAATGTATTCTATGTGTTTTAATCCATTGTAGTTGCTGTTTTGTTTGTTTGTTTTTTGTTAATCTTCACCCAAGGATATTTTTCCATTGCTTTTAGATAGAGTGGGAGGGAGGGAGGAAGAGAGAAACATTGATGTGAGAGAGAAACATTGATTGGTTGCCTCCTGTATGTGCCCCAACCTGAGTGGGGGATTGAACCTGCAATCCAGGTACGAACATGCCCTTGACAGAGAATCAAACCGGAGACTCTTCCGTGCGTGGACTGACACTCTAACCTCTGAGCAACACCAGCCAGGGCTGTGGTTGCTGTTTTTGATATTTTAATTGTCCTATCTTTGGCCAGTTGAATCCCTTCACATGGGTTCCTGTGTTCTTTTGAACTTGATCCCTTTAGTTTTTGATAACTAACTTTCTTTTTGGCATAAGGATCTTGGGTTCATCTTGTACATTTCCTGCCCCAGACCTAGAATCAGATATTTCTTTGGGGAACCCTGTATTTCTCAAGTGGAAATTGTTTTTAGAGACCACAGTCAGGGTTGTAGGGGTGTTCATTGCTACTGGTTTCGCATTGCTTTTAGGCTTTTTTTTTTTAGTGTTTAGATCCAGGAAATGAGGTGGTTTTTGTTCCTTTGTTTTTAAAGAGAAATAAATGACTTTATACGTGTGTTTCCAATTCCCATGAAAAATTACACTTTTGATTTAAATTATTTTGTTTTTTTACCTTTTTAATTTTATGCTGAGAATCTTGATTCCTAACAATTTTAACATATATTACATATAACATATATAAGTTTTGAAACAACAATACTAGTCTTTTAAAAAAAATTTATTGAATATATTGGGGTGACTGGTTAATAGAATTATATAGGTGTCAAGTGCAATTCTATAATGCATCATCTGTATATTGTATTGTGTGTTCACCATCCAAAGTTCTTTTAATGTCACCATTTATTCCCCCTTTACCCTCTTTTACCTCCCCCACCCCCCTTTCCCTCTTGTAATCATAATCACCACACTGTTGCCTGTGTCTATGAATTGCTGTTTTTTCCCCCCCAAGAAGTTTATTTGGGCAGACCAGGGGACAAGGAAGCCCTGCATCTCAAAGAAGGTGTTGGGCCTCTTGGTGGTGAAGTATGGCTTGTGCTGGCAACAAAGGACCTGGTGGGGCAACAGGAACTTGATCTTGGACTTGTGGAACTGCTTGACTGCTGATCCATGGCACTTGCTGGATCCACCTTCATGATCTGGATTGAGTGGGTGCAAGCACAGTGCTGGGCTCCCATGTTTCTGTAGCACTGGGTGATGGTGCCCTCGGTGGTCAGATCCTAGTACCCCTGCTACCTGTTATGGGTGCCACTGCGGGAATGGTGGTGCAGCCAGATGCCAAAGTTCTTAACCCGAAGGGGGGATCTTTGGAACACCTGCTCACAGTAAACAGTTTCCCCTGAAGATTTCATCTTCAGTTGAGACACAAAGTACCAGAAGTGGGACTTGGCAAACACATGGTTAGGTGCAAAGATATGCATGCGGTAGAGGGTCAATGTGTGGCACTTGGGGGTGAGCAGGCGGTGCCCCACCACCTTGTACTGTCTCAGGGGTGCCCGAGGCCTTCATAGCATTTTCTCCGTGTTCACCACCACCCACAAAAGGCTGTATCTAATGAGATTTTCCGTTTTTTTCCTTAATCCTTCCACTCAACCCCCCCGCCCCTCTGACAACTGTCAATCTGTTTTCTAAATCTATGAGTCTGTTTCTGTTTTGTTTATTTTGTTCATTAGATTACACATATAAGTGAAATCATATGGTATTTATCTTTCTCCGACTGGCTTATTTCACTTAGCATAGTGCTCTCTCCAGGTCCATCCATGCTGTAATACTAGTCTTACTATAAGACTGATAATACAATTTAAGATTTCTTTGTGTTTCTTTTGTCCTTAGGTTGTATTCCACTAGGATATAAGAACAGAATACTTATTTTAAAGTGACTTGAAATCATTGATTCTATGCACTTATCCTATCAACTTGATAAACAGATCATATATTTCAGTTTGTTTTTTATTTTTAGGGACTCTGTTTTCTTTTTTAATTTTTTGGATGTAAAATATTTACATGGTTTCCTAATGTTGGGGGTATTTTTAAAAAGGTGCTGCTTGTTAGCATATCATTATTGTCCCCATATCCTATCACAAACTAAAGAAATGGGGAAAAAAGAAATTGTTATTTTACCATGTTTTTATTGAAATTTTAATTTATGCTTGCATGAGTTTTTAAGGTTCAAATTTAAAAGTCCAGTGTAAATTTTCCAAGTGACCAGATGGTTGCTAGATGGCAGTAAATAGTTGTTTACATATTGCTTTTTAGAATTTCAAAAGTTGTGATTGTGATATCTGCAGAAAATCAATGAATGTTCCATGTAACCCCCCCCACCCCCCAATTAGTTAATGATTTAAAGATGTTTTGTAGGTTGATATATTGAATTTATGATTTAGGGTCAAACTTTCCGATTATGTGACTTAAATTTGCCAGACTAGGCACTTTTCTTATTGCTTAGCTACCACAGAAATAGATGTTAGAATCAGCTCTTGAGTAGGTAGATGGTGACAAACTGGTTATACTATTGTGCTGGCTTTTGCTAGACTTTATTTGGCCTTAGCTTCCTCTTGTCTTTCTTTTTTCTTTTATTCAGTATCTGGGCTTTTAAAAATATTCTGTGTGGTCATATCCAAAGGTGACATCCCAAGGTTTGGGAAATGGTTTGCCTTTGCTTACATTTGTACTGTTTAGATAAGTAAGATGTTTTATCTCATGGATTAGTGAATTGCCATATTTTTAAAAAATCAATTTTTACTGGTGTAATATAGTTAAGGGATATAGACTTATATAGGTCTTTTCCCCCCTTTATTGAAATAGACCAATTAACTGTTAATACTTCCTAGTAAAGGTCTAGAAAGACTTGTAACAAGTTGTTAACACTAATTGTCTCTAGAGGGTGAGAGCATAGAAAATGTTTAGTGTCTACTTTGTGCAGTTATGGTGTTTGATTTTTTATTAGCATGTACTGTTTTATTATAAAATTTTTTAACTTCTAACAATGATCAGCAATTCAAATGTAGAAAAAACTAAGGGAGGAAAAGTGGAAATCATCTTTTGTAGCATATATATTTTTGACCTTGAACCTGACAATTGTGTGGTGTTGATTTTTAGTTACTGTACTTAGGTACTAAGGAAAACACTACCTGTGTCAGTGTTATTGTGTGATTAAATGGTATAATATTACTAAAGCTTAATGCCTGGCACTTGGTGAGCGATCAGTTGAATAAGAACTCTGTCTTTGTAGATCCTAGATTTGCTGCAGCCCTGTAGGTTTTGAGGAGACAGTGTTATAGCTATATAGAGATGAGTGTATTGTGGGGGTCTTAGAAGAACTTTATATTCATTTGAGTGTACAACTTTTCCGTGTAGCTTTCTTTCTTGACTGTTCAGTTTCTCCTTGCAGCTTTTCTCCCCTGTAAGTATATTCCCAAAGGACTCATTTCCTGTTTTTCTGCCCA
The DNA here is from genome assembly GCF_964146895.1 of Miniopterus schreibersii. Taxonomy (NCBI): domain Eukaryota; kingdom Metazoa; phylum Chordata; class Mammalia; order Chiroptera; family Miniopteridae; genus Miniopterus; species Miniopterus schreibersii. The sequence continues at coordinate 15,058,842 of NC_138123.1, read as the reverse complement.
GCAAAGACTTTGGGGTCCACTTTGTACCTGTTCTCTTACTGTTACCTACCAATAGATGTAAAAACTTATCTTGCCCAGTAAAAAATTTAAAAAGTCATAAAAAGTCCGAATTTCAAGTTTTATGTATATTGTGGATCAGCCTTAAAATGGGTCATGTGACTTAAAACATAATTTTTTTAGTGTTTCTCCCACGTTATTGTAGATGTAACCTGGAAAAGTTGGAATTTCCCATTGCTTTTATTGATACATAAATCAATAACATTGGAATTGAATCTTTGAAACTGGAACTGTTCCTAGAATATTGAGGGTGCAGGGTTTCTGGAGGCACATTCAACTGTTCACAAAATAATGTCATGAATTGCAGCAGTAGTCAGCTTATATTAGAGGATATATCCATATTGTTGAAGCCCAAATATCTATTTTTAATTTAATTTTTTGAATGGTTAAATACTTATGTGGCTGAAAAGTTAAAAGAAATACAAAGGAACATAGCAAAACACTTTTCATTCCCACCTCTTCTCTCCATGTCTTGAGTTTTCCTTCCTTCTGCACAGGTAACCACTGTTGTTTCTTGTGTATCATTTCGGTGTTACTTATGCATAGATAGCAGACACAGGCCCTGGACCTGGCCGGCTACTCAGTTGGTTCGAGTGGGTTCGATCTCCGGTCAGGGGGGCACATTAAAGAAGCAGCCGATGAATGCATCAGTAAGTGGAACACGCGGCTCGAGCCCCCTCCCTCCCTCCCTCAAGTCAATTTTTAAAAAAGAAAGAAAAGCAAACATAAATTTGTCATCTTTTTCTTTTTTATTACCTTCAGTTTTAAAATTATAATACTGTCTGTATTTTTTGGTTTTGTTACTTAGCACATCTAGGAGATCTGTATCAGTGCATGGAGAATGCCCTTATTTGTGTGTTCTTTTAACAGCTTTGTTGAGGTATAATTTTTATACCAAAAGTTCAGTCATTATAAGTGTAAAAATCAGTGATTTAAAAAAAATAAATATATAGGGTTGTACATTCATTACCACAGTCTAGTTCTAGAACACTTTTTCACCCCAAAGAAGTTCCCTCCTCCCCATCTGCAGTCAATCCTTGCTCCCATCTTCAGCCCCAGGCAATCCCAGCTCCAGGCCAACCTCCTCATTTTTACAATAATATACTAATCAGTTTTATGGATGTAATGTAATTTATTTAACCACTCCCCTACTTTTGGATGTTTGGGTTTCTGTTGACCCTTTGCTTTTGCAGCAGTTCATACATGTGCGAGAATATCTCTAGGATAAATTCTGTGAAGTAGAGATACTGCTTAAAGGGTATATGCATTTTTTATTTTGATAATTATTGCCATTTTTTCTCCATATAGGTTATACAGCTTTGCATTCTCCCCAGCAAGGTGATTGCTTGCTTTTTCAAACCTTACCAGCCAATATGTTACCAGACGTACAAACCTTTGCCAGTCTGATAGTGAAAAATGGTATCTTGGACTAGTTTTTATTTTCATTTTTCTTATGCATGAGTTTCAACATCTTTTCATATATTTAAGAACCACTTATATTTCTATATCTACTACCTCTTATGTCCATTTTTCTGTTGAATGGTTAGTCTTTTTATTTTATTTTTTAAAATATATTTTTATTGATTTCAGAGAGGAAGGGAGAGACGGAGAGATAGAAACATCAATAATGAGAGAGTCATTGATCAGCTGCCTCCTGTATGCCCCTTACTGGGGATCAATCCCAAAACCTAGGCATGTGCCCTGACTGGCAGTTGAACCGTGACCTCCTGGTTCCTAGGTTGATGCTCAACCGCTGAGCCACGCCGACTGGTCTTTTTAAAAATAACTAATTTCCGGGTGTTCTTTGTATATGGGAGGTTAGCTCTTTGTTAGTAATGTGGATTACAAATCATTTTTTTTAGGGTTTGTCATTTGTGTGGTTTTTTTTTTTAATCTTTATTGATTTCAGAGAGAGGAAAGGAGAGGGAGAGAGAGAGACAGAAACATCAATGATGAGAGAGTCATTGATCAAGCCCGCAACTGGGCATGGCCCTGACCGGGAATTGAACCCCGATCGCCTGGATCCTAGGTCGATGCTCAACCGCTGAGCCATGCCCGGCCGGGCTAGGGTTTGTCATTTGGATTTGTTAGGTATTTTGTTGTTGTTTGTAGCCATGCAGAATTTTTTATGGTTAAATTTATCAATATTTTCTTTAATAGCTTCTCAACTTTGAGTTAATTTGCTACTTAAAGTTAGGCACATATTTAATATCCTTCCAAGTTCATAACTCATTATCACTTTGAATTAAATTAGAGATTTAGCCAGATCTACTGACTTGCATCTGTGATCAATACCTTTGAACGGGTAACATACGCTCTCACACATGTACAAGTATATCTGTTGGATAAACTTAGGTGTATGTTCCTGGGGCTAGGATTATATGTGTTTTTAATTTTGATAATTATCATCAGATTGAATACATGTATTTCCAAGACTATTAAGGTATTGCATTGCTAATAACTGGTGAAGAAATTAATATTGATTTGTGTTCAAGATACCACATTGTTAAATTCTCTCAGTACTGGAAAAGCTTTAGTTGAAAATAGAACACCTCACTGTAAATAAGAATCTTTTTTTATTATGTATTGGTCTTCAAGGTACCAGAATGATATTTTAGAAATTCTTGGGGAATTTGCATTAATTCTTTAAATAAATGTGCATATTCTGTTTCTCCCTCTTGACATCTGCCCTAGAGCAACACTTGTACAGGTGCATAAGAAGCGTGTTTGGATATGTTTATTGCAGCCTTCTTGGTAATAATAAAAAACTAGAAATCATTTAATATCATTAATAGAGGACAAGCTAAACAAGCCATGGTAAATTCCTACAATGATTATACCACAGAAACAATTTGATAGTCAGTGTTTACTGATTGGAAAGATCTCCAAAACATTTTTTGAGTGAAAAGGAAAACTTGAAAGACAGTGTATTAAATTTAGTACCAATTATGTAAAAATATTCACAGAATATTATATATGGATACTTATACATGTATATAAATGGAAGAGTCTGAAAAAAATCTGGAAGGACATATGCCAAAATGAAAAAGTGGTTACCAGTGGGAAGGGATTGGGATTGGGTCTGGTAATTTAGGACTTTAACATTTTATTATTTGTACAAGGATAATATTTTCATAGATTGCATAACTAACAACTAATTTTAAACATATGTTGGCAATAAAAGTATGTTGTTTTGTACACAGATACCTGTAAATTCAGAGAAAGAAGGCTGGAAGGGTGCCCTAAATAGGTGACAGTAGTTATGTTGATGAGAGGTATGAGAAGAGAAGATGAAGAGAGACATTTCCTTTTTGTATATATATGTATTTATATATATATATATATATATATATATATATATATATTTTTTTTTTTTTTTAAATATGTCTTTATTGATTTCAGAGAGAGGAAAGGAGAGGGAGAGACAGAAACATCAATGATGAGAGAGTCATTGATCGGCTGCCTAGCCCACAACCCCGGGCATGTGCCCTGACCGGGAACTGAACCCCAATTGCCTGGATCCTAGGTCGACGCTCAACCGCTGAGCCACACCCAGCTGGGCTATTTTTTATATTTTTATAAAGCAAGTGAATTTATGTATTAACTTGTGTGATTAAAAAAGACTAAATTTGGGGGGACCAAGAATTCATATGAGAATATGATCACATTTTGTCAGGCTCATTTAGCAGTTCTTTTTTAAAAAAATATGTTTTGCCCAGCCATGCATGGCTCAATGGTTGAGCATCGACCCAGGATCCAGGAGATCGCGGTTCGATTCCTGATCAGGGCACATGCCCGGGTTGCAGGCTCGATCCCCAGTCAGGGGCGTGCAGGAGGCAGCTGATCAATGACTACTCTCTCATCATTGATATTTCTATCTCTCCCTCTCCCTTCCTCTCTCTGAAATCAATAAAGATACATTTAAAATATATATATATATATATATATGTTTTTATTGATTTTAGAGAGAGAGGAATGGAGAGGAGGGAGGGAGAGAAATGTGATGTGAGAGAGAAACATGGATCGGCTGCTTCATGCATGCCCCCTACTGGGAACCAAGCCCGAAACCTGGGCATTTGCCCTAACTGGGAATCAGCTAGCAAACTCGTGGTGCACGAGACAATGCCCAACCAACTGAGCCACACCAACCAGGTCTCATTTAACAGTTCTTATTGCAAATAGAAGCTGCTAGTTGAATCACTAGGTGGAGAATAAAGATATAGTTTAGTAATTTGCTGATAATTAGGCATTAATTTGCTTGATGTGTGGTGCATGTTCATCACTTTAGGGCAAATACAAAACTAAGAATACTATCCCTTTCCCACATACTATCATAAATACTAGTAGTTTCTAATGCATTCAAGAAGGTAAACATAGAGCTGTTCTTCCCCTGTAGCCTCTCTGGAATTTTCTCTTGTCTTCTCCCTTGCTTTTATAGTCTCTCCTGCAGTCTGGATCTCTCTCTCGTTTAGTTTTCTTAATTTACTGGTCCAGATCTGTTCTTATGAAATGGGAATCAACAGTGAGACGAAGAAAGATGAAATTCTTCTTTATCCCTTTATTCAGTTAGTCACTAAATATAGAGATGTCTCTAGTTGGTCCTTCTCTCTCTGTCCCTACATTATATCTCATTCTAGATTATGGCAAAAGAGAATCCTAACAGGTTTCTCTGATTCTGTCTTGTATTCTTGGAGCCCATTTTCCACATGGCAACCACAGTGATCTAAGACGTCATCAGATCATGTCATTCTGCATAAAATTTTATAATGATTTTCCTGTTGCTTTCAGGCCATGCTTCTCTGTTGGCTATCAAAATACTTCTTGATTTGGTCATTAATAATTGTAGTCTCTCTTATTGTCACCTTTCTCCTTGCACTGTACTTCTCCAGAGTCTGTATTTCTAATTTCATTTCATTACACATTTTGATTCTTTTTCCCAGGCTTACTTTCACATATCCTTCCCTGGTGTCCTAAGATTGATTTTCCTTCTTTGTGCTCCCCTTGTACAGAACCTGATTGCAGTAGTTATCTTTGTGTTGTAATTGCTCGCTTGTTTAACTGTCTCTTCCACTAGATTCCTTGAAAACAGACTAGCTCTTAGGTTGTATCTCTAGTTCCTAACTAATGCCTGGTATATTATATAGGCTTTAGGTCAAATATGTGGATTAATGAATGGTTAATCATAAAACCTAATTCTCAGCCATTTTTCTCCTTTTCTTTCTCTTGTTCTTTCCCCACCTAGTGATGGAGGGAACAGAAGAAATGGGGGAAAGGGTAGAAGGAAGGAACTGGAAGAATGGGAGGAAAGTTTGCTGCCGGGTGCTTAGTATTCTATGCCAAATTCTCCCTGCAACCCCCATTCCAAGGATAAAAGAATTTATTATCGTTATTACAAAGAATGGATATTTCAATTTCAGATTTCTGGGTGAGGGATATGGTTTTTAGTTTACAAACTAAAAAGGCAATATTTATGCTTAAGTATTTAGGGGAAAGTGGACTGATGCCTGCCATTTACTTTAAATTCCTCGTCTGATAATTCCAACATCTTTGCCATATCTGAGTCTATTTCTGATACATGGTCTCTTTCTTCAAACCATGTTAGTATGCCTTGCTATTTTTATTGATGGCTGGACTTGATGTACAGGTAAAAGGAATTGAGTATACAGTGTATAGGCCTTTAATGGGAAGTTTTATGTTTATCGGCTGTTTTTTTGTTTTTTTATCCTCACCAGAGGAGTGAGGATATTTTTCACATTGATTTTTTTTTTTTTTTTTTAATATGGAAGGATTTTATTTTATTTTTTAATTTATTTTTTATTTTATTTAAAATTTTATTTTTGTTTAAAATATTACAGATGTCCCTTTTTCTCCCCAATGACCGGTTTTACCCTGTCCCTTCCCCCTCCCCAGTCCCTCTCCCCACCATTGTCCATGTCCTTGGGTTGTGCATATATGCATATAAATTCTTTGGTTACTCTCTCCCCCTCCACCCATCCGCCCTCCTCCATCCCTCTGACATTCATCAGTCTCATCTATGCTTCCATGTCATTGAATCTATTCTGTTCATCAGTTTATTAAGTTCTTTAGATTCCACGTATAAGCGAGATCATGTGATATTTATCTTTCGCTGCCTGGCTTATTTCACTTAGCATAATATTCTCCAGGTCCATCCATACTGTCCCAAAGGGTATGAGATTCTTCTTCTTTACAGCTGTGTAGTATTCCATGGTATAAATGTCCCACAGCTTTTTTACCCACTCATCTACTGATGGGCACTTGGGCTGTTTCCAGATCTTAGCTATTGTAAACTGTGCTGCTATGAACATCGGGGTACATATATTCTTTCTGATGATGAATGTTTCAGGATTCTTAGGGTACATTCCTAGGAGTGGAATCACTGGGTCAAGTGGCAGCTCCATTTCAAATTTTTTGAGGAACCTCCATACTGTTTTCCACAGTGGTTGCACCAGTCTGCATTCCCACCAGCGGTGTACTAGGGTTCCCCTCCCTCCACACCCTCGCCAGCCCATGTTGTTTGTTAATTTGTTGATGGCAGCCATTCTGACAGGTGTGAAGTGATACCTCATTGTGGTTTTAATTTGCATTTCTCTGATGATTATCTATGTTGAGCATTTTCTCATGTGTCTCTTGGCCATCCTAATGTCCTCTTTGGAGAAGTGTCTAAGTCCTTTGCCCGTTTCTTAATTGGGTTGTTTGTCTTCCTCTTGCTGAGTGCTATGACCCATTGATTTTAGAGAGTGGAAGGGAGAAGAGAAAGAGGAGGGGGAGAGAAACACCCGTGTGACAGAGACACATCGATTGGTTGCCTCCCACATACACCCCAACCTGGGGCGGGGATCGGACCTGCAACCCAGGTACGTGCATGCCCTTGCCCAGGAATCAAACCCGAGACCCTTAGTGTGCAGGCCGATGCTTTAACCACTGAGCCATGCCAGCCAGGGCAGAATTTGGCTGTTTATTTTCTGTAGCTGTAGGTATCAGAAGCTAAAATTTCCTCTACTGTTCTTGTTTTTATCTTTGAGTTTTCCTAAAGTCTTCTTAAATAAGGCCTGATACATGCAGTTTTTTCACTTGTAATCTGTTTTATTATACAGGAGTTCTGTTGATGTGGTGGAAAGGTGTGGGGGAAGGGGAAGCATCCTATAACCCTTGATCAGGTCTCATTCTTTTCCTGTGCAGGTGCCCCAGGGCTGTGACCTTTCAGGTCAAGTGCTCTCTGGCCCTTCTCTTCCTTAGATGAGACAAGAAGGCTTGAGGGGCTGAAGTTGAGAATTTCCTTCCCCCAGGTCACTTAGGCTCTGATAAAATAGTTTCTCTTGAGGGTAGGCCTTGTTTAGAAAAACAGAATGGGTCTGGGCTTATGTCAGAATGGTGAAAGTTTTCCCCCTTTCCCTGCTAGGGGCACAAGGGAATAAGTCCGTCCTTCCTTCCTTCCTTCCTTCCTTCCTTCCTTCCTTCCTTCCTTCCATCCATCCATCCATCCATCCATCCATCCATCCATCCATCCATTAAAAAAAATATTGATTTGAGGGGAGAAAAATATTCATTTGTTTGAAACATTGATTTGTTGCTCCACTTATTTACGCATTCATTGCCAATTCTTGTATGTGCCCTGACTGCGGATGGAAAGCATCCAGCCAGGGCACGAGGGAATTTTTCTCTGATTTTTTCTGTGAGAACCTGGCATTTTGCTCAGGAAAATGTGGGGCCTCCACTAACACAGCTTCCCGTGGAGGTTTTTTTTTTTAATATGTCTTTGTTGATTTCAGAGAGAGGAAGAGGGAGGGAGGGAGAGAGAGAGAGAGAGAGAGAGAGAGACAGATATCAGTGATGAGTCATGGATCTATTGCCTCCTGCACGCCCCCTACTGGAGATCAAGCCTGAAACCCAGGCATGTCCCCTGACCAGAATCAAACCATGATCTCCTGGATCATAGGTCGACGCTCAACTGCTGAGCCATGTAGGCGGGGCTCTTTATATATTTCTAAACATAGTTTGCAAGTAATTTTTCTTTTTAATGTTTTTTGGCATTGGCTCCTGAATAGGTAGAGTAATTTAATTTATATGTTAGTTACCGACACATTTTTAAAAGATGATGGGTTGTCACTACCTGATAGGCAGCATGGAACAATATTGAGTAGAAATCCAAGGTTAGTTAGTTATTCCTCTAATTAGTTATCTTCTTAAAATCACTTAAAGTTCTGCCTCTATTTGCTTATTTATACCAGTGGGCAAACTTTTCCTGTTTACCTAGAGTTGTTTTTTTGTATTTGAAAGATGTCAAATTTATTATTTTGTTATAATATTAAAAAATATATAAGGAGTAAATATTTCCACATTTGTTTAATCTAATTATTCTGCTTCTAGTATTCTTTTTCTCTCCCTTTCTCCCATTTTAATTAGTTAACTTTTATGAAAAACCATAATGCAATAGGAATTCTTAAACTTTTTGGGGTCTGTTGAAAGCACAAGCTTTATTTTATACATATATTCATATTCTCCAAAAATTCTGTTTTTAATTGGTGAGTCTTCAGAGACCTGCAGAAACACTTCTATAGTGTCCAGGTTAACTCTTCTTATAGAGTAGTCTTCATCCATTGTCCACAGCACCTTGGTTTACCAGTTGTGCTTCCAAAATCTCACATACCCACAAAACTTAATTTTTGCATTGACTAAATTTACATATTATTATCCCAAAGTCTACCAAACACAAGGTTGCCTTTAGCTTATTATATCCTCTGAAGTAATCTATAGCAGCATATTTCCTTCTATGAGTTAGAGGCAGTAGTGAGAGATAAAATCTAAAGATCTTGGGTTTACTAGACCATATGAAAACTTTAGCTTTGAGGATATAAGTAAGCAAAGTCAGGCCTGTGAACAGTTTTCACACAATATCAGTGTTCAGGGCAGACCAAGTGACTATTGGGTTAACTAGGACCTACTAGAGACCCTTATTAGGTGCCATTATGCTTTATGTAGTGATTGTGGTTTTTTTATTTTAATCCCTTCAAATATGCCACTAAATTCTTTGATTAGTAATATATTAATTTCTTATATCTTTAATATTTCTAGCATTTCTTCTTGGCCTTTTAAATGGTATGAAGAGTATATTTTTATTAGATATTACCCGCTATTTAATAACTTGTGTTGCACCTTGAGGCGTGCTATGTAGAGTTGCCGTGGTGTGAAGCAGCCTCATGACAAATTATCACTTGCAATCTATATAGTTGGTGACTTTTTTATTTGGGGCTCACATTTGAAACCACTGTTTTTTCTGTTTTTATGTCTTAACAACATACAAAACTAACCATCAGGTGTTAGGACTTTGTAACTAAGTTTGAACTGTTGGAGATTATGACTTCTTTGAGGTATTTCAGTGTAGGTTTTCTTGCACTTCACTGGCCAAGGACTGAGCATGTGATTCAGGTTAGGCTTACTGGATATTAAAAAGACTAAGAAAATGGAAATAAAATATCAGACTATTTTATTTTATTAATGGGTCAAATAAAGATAATACAAACATGTCAGATTTTATGATATTGTCCATGTTTTTAACCCATTAGGTGAACTGTCAAAGAGTTCATAATACAAGTAAGAGGATGTTAGAAGTCCTCAAGACCACCTTCAGGTTTGTTAATACACTGAGAGAACTCACAGGAGTCAGTGTATACTCATACTTAAGCTGTGATTTATTGCAACCAAAGGATACAAAGCATAATCAGCAAAAGGAAAAGATGCTTTGGTGAAGTCTGAGGGCAACCAGGTGCAAGCTTTGAGAGTATTCTCCCAGTAGAGTCACACAGAAGGCACTTAATTCCCCTAGCAATGAATTGTGACAACATATCTGAAATGTTGCCAACAGGAAAGCTTTTTAGAGACTCAGCAGCAAGGATTTTATTGGAGGCTAGTCACATAGGCACCCCATGCCTGGCACACATCCACATTTCCAACTCTGAGAATGAAAGCAGGTGTTCAGCATAAACCGTATTGTTTGTACATACAGTTTAGGCACAGTGAACCACTGTTTCAGTTTATTGTGGGAACCCTCCTGAAATCCATGTCCCCAATAAGTTCTTAGATGCCATCCAAGGGCCTTACAAATAGGCCAAAAAGAGCAAGCAATGCCTACTGTATTAACTCCTTTCTGCAGGGAAGTATTAGCTTTTAATTTTCTTAGTTTTTACTTTTTGCATGGATAATTTTATCTTACTGATTTTTTTTTGCTAGAATCTTTTTATGCCACTTTTCTATATTATTTTAAATGAATCTGCTTTTATTGCCTTACTTAATTCTGTGTGTATGTTAAATATTTTTTTCATTATCACCATTCTGACATCTTTCAAGTCTTATGGCTTTCATTTTGGCCATTTCTACCATAATACCTCATATTACATGGGTCTGGAAACCAAATAGAGTTTCTGAGTGCTAGTTGTTGAGTATATCTGTTACAGGTTCCCAGTGAGGACCTAGAGAGATAACCTTTAGGTCATGGGTTCTCAAACTGGGGGGTACATCAGAATTCCCTGGAGGGCTTGTTAAGACATAGATTGCTGATTCCCTCCCCCAGAGTTTTTATCTAATTCAGGATGTCTGGAATGGGGCCTGAGAATTTGCATTTCTAACAAGTTCTCAGGTGATGCTGATGCTGTTGGTCCTGGGAGTATACTTTGAGTACCTCCTTTCTAGTTTCTAATATCTACAAACTATGTAACCAAGAACAATGTAATCTGCAAAATTTACCTATGTGAGCACACCTACTTAACACAGTATGCTGAAAGTGAATGAATAGTTGAAGGCCACTGTCATCCCCTGTGTGTTGTGCAAGTGCCACTTTTCTCTCAGGAGGTATGTGTTCACAAACACATGGTTCGTGTAGATCAACTTAAGTAATATTTATTAGAGCCCTGGCCAGATAGCTCAGTTGGTTAGAACAGTGTTCTGATATGCCAAGGTTGTGGGTTCGATTTCCAGTCAGGACACATACAAGAATCAACCATTGAATGCATAAAAAAGTGGAACAACAAATTGATGTCTGTCTCTCTCCCCCCCTTCTCTCTCTAAAATCAACAAATAAAAAATTTAAAAGTATTTATTAGAAAAACTTATCTATTTTTAAGATAAATAAAGAAAAGATTTCATATTTTTGTGTGCTCAGTGAATCCTCCCTACACCACTTGGAATTTATCATCACACCTGGGTAATCATAGTCCAGTGGATTCTCTCTTCAACATTTTCTTGGTGAAAATGGATTAGCAAGTAGCATTTAAGGGCTCTATTGGATTTTCTTTTCAGCTAGGAATCCTTAGGGAAGGGACTATCATTGAAATATTTTTCATGACCTCAGTGGGGCCAGAGAACCCCAAGGAGGCAGTGTTTATCTCGTGGCAAGGTGGGCACGGCCCTTTCAGTAGGTGGCAGGGCAGGTTTGATAATGAAATTCTGAAACTATTCTGATACATGTGGGATGCTTATGTTGATAAGCAACCTTTTAACGTGTTTTGATTGGTATATTTTTTTTAATGTCATGTCTGATGAATAATCTGATGTAAGCTCTCCTATTAGAATGTCTTGAAATTGAGCCTTTTTGATTCTCAGAGCCTATTGAAAGAAGGCAAGAAGGAGTACCCTGGAGGGCCTGTTATATATCCCTGTATGATTACTCTTTTTTTGGTTAATCTTTACCCGAGGATATTTTTTCCACTGATTTTTAGGAGGGGGGGAGAGAGAGAGAGAGAGAGAAAATCATCCATGAGAGAGAGACACACACATCGATTGGTTGCCTCCCGCACACACCCTGACCAGGCTGGGGATTGAATCTGCAACCCAGGTACATGCCCTTGACTGGGAATCGAACCTGTGACCCTTCAGTGCTCTGGCCGATGCTCTAATCACTAAGTCACACCAGCCAGGACAATTAATCTTTCTTTTTGATGGCTTCTTCTAAGGTCGTACTTTTGAGGATATTAAACAGGATAAATACTTGGTTGATGGGCCAAGCAGCCATCAGGTGGGGGAAAAACTAGTCATAGCTCCATTAGTGATATAATGGCTCCAGTGTAGGTTGCTCAGGACTCAGAGCTCAATGAGAGAAGGCCCAGTAATTTGGTAACAGGAGAAAATACACATAGGTGGAATCCTGTGGGCCAGAGTGATTAGTAGTGCAAAGCTGGGTCTTGTTCATGTGCAATAGAGTAGGAACAGCATCTGAGCCGATTGTGGAACAGGATTTACTGTTAGGTGTCTGGGGGTGTTGCTCTGTTGTTTCCCAGTTGCTTAAAAGAAAATGAAAAAAATCAGTGTTAGGTTGAACCATATAAAATTGCCAGTATTTGTCTTTTTTGATCTGTAAAGATAGCAGTTTCATATGATTTAATCTAATATTTGCTGAGTGCTTATCCAGGACCTGTAAGTGTCCTAAAGACTCTAAATATACTACCTCTTTAATTAAAAACTGGTAAGCACCCTACATGATAAGTTGCCAATCTGTAGAGAAGAAATCAAAATCACAGTAGTGGGGTGACATGCCCGAAGACAGAAAGCTACTAAGTATATGAATAGCAGTCTCTCTGATTCCAAAGTTAGAGATTTTTCACATTTGCCAGGTTCTTAGTGTGTACACTGAGCAGTCCAAGTGGACAACCACTCTGAAATCAGATAATCAAAGTGGCTGGCGTCAGGAGAGCTAATGAACCAAGACCTGAACCTCCAAGTTCACAGGATTTTCCTCCTCATTTACTCTCTCTGCCATCTACCTGTCATTACTTCTGACTCCCTTGTCATCTTCTACTTCATTTACCCTTCTTTCACTCCTTCCCTACTTCTAGCTCCCTCTTTTGCAGTCATGAAGAAATATACATAAAGGTTGATGGACCATAGGCAGGGCTATATAACAATTAGCAATCACTTTATAGATTCACATTTAAGATATGGAAGAACATTCAGGCTTTATTAAGTGAAAAATAAAAATTTACAATTAAGAATAGTTGATCAAACTATGTGTTCATCTGTCTGTCTGGTTGATGATTTTGCTGTGGAAAATATCTAGAGTGGTATTCTAATTCTGTGAATCTGATTTTTTCCTTAGTTTTCTACTGTTATTTTTATTGGTAATAAAACAAAAATGTAATATTGTTATTTTCAAGTCATCTAAAGAGTTTAGTTGATGGAGAGTTTTAAGGACTATTAATATGTTTTGGTAATCGAGCAAACTCTCAGAAAGTATTCCAGGTGCATCCATAGCGACCTCTTTTGGGGCGATTTGAAATGTCCTCCCTAATGCATCTTAATTCATGCCCTTCGGTATCGCTACCATTTCAGGTAGGTAGAAGCTGTAACAGTGTCGGTGTAGGGTTTCTCTTTGTAATTAGGAGTTTTGAACTGGTTGCACCATTAGGCTCCTAATTTCCAGATCTTAAAGTTTAAATATTATAAATAAACATGTTGTGTACAGAGAGTGATGTTATCCTAAAGCATATTCATTTGCATTTGAATAAGGTTTTGACTGAATAACAAGATAACAAATAAGATTAACCTCTTCTGAGGGCAAAATGAATTGGCTACTTTTGTGTTATATGAGGAAAGTGCCTTTGGTTTTTAAGCATGTAAACAATTCCTTAAATACAGTAGGTACCTAATAAATGTGACCCTAACATGTGTCTCTTACCTCTGCTGATGAACATTCTAGTTAGAATGTCTGTTTTGAGTCATTTAAACTTGTAGGAAAATGCAGATGCCCTCTGGTAATATCTGTGACTAGCGTGCATCTCTCTGGTTCATAGATGTGGGTCTAAATCCCCTAGAGTAGCTTAAGTTTTAGAAGGATTGTTAGGACATATAGGTAGCATCCAGAGAAGATTTAAAAAAATATATTTTTAATTGATTTTTTTAGAGGGGAAAGAAGAGGGAGATGAAACATGAATTGGTTACCTCCTGCACATCCTCTACTGGGTTTCAAGCCTGAAACCTGGACATGTGCCCTGACTAGGAATTGAACCAGTGACCTCTTGGTTTATGGGTTGACGTTCAACCACTGAGCCACACCGGCCAGGCCAGAGAAGATTTTTTATTTGGAAGGAAGCGCTGATTTTTAAAAAATATACATTGATTTTTGATTTTTTATTGATTTTTTTTTTTAATTTTAAAATTTTTAAGAGAGACAGAAACATCGATTTGTTACTCCACTTATTCATGTATTCATCAGTTGCTTCTTGTGTGAACCCTCAACTTTGGTGTATCAGGACAATGCTCAAACCAGTTGAGCTACCCAGCCGGGGCCTATACAAGAACTTTTAAAATCCAGTAAAAAAAAAAAAGTAACTTAGATAAAGAACATAAATCAGTAATTCATAGAAAAAGATACACAAATGGCCAGTAAATAGATAGTACTTTTTCAATAATTTCAAATTTATATTGCCGAGAATACATATAATCTGTGTGTGTGTGCGTATGTGTGTGTGTATATATATATATGCATACCAGTTGTCATTATTTTTCAACTCTTTGAGAGCAAGCTGCAGACATGATGTCCTGTCACCCATAAGTACTCCAGCATGTAATTCCCAACAAAAAGGACGCTCTCTCTACCCTGTACTCAACCTTCTAAATTAGGAAGTCAGCATAGGTATAACACTACTGTACTAATTTCACCAACTCCCCTAATGTCTCCTTTTTCTCTCTCTTGTGCCTGCTCTATCCAGGAATACATGTTGAATTCGATTATCATGTCTCTTCAGACTACTTCAATCTAACACTGTTTCCCAGTGTTCCCATATTTCATGTCCTTCAGAGTGTTAAGGAATGTAGACCTTACATTCTGTAGGATAAGTTCAATCTGGGCCTGTCTAATTTTTCTCGTTATCAAAGTCACTCTTGGCAGGTATATCATAGAAAGGATGCTCTTTTGTTCTCACTGTATCACATTATTCCACTGATAATTGAGTGGTATTCCAGGATTATACTAACATCCCATTCTTCATAAAAATTCCACTCATCAGTTTAGCATCTATTGACAGCACTGAATCAAATCAGTTTTTGATAGTTGCCAAAAGATGATTCTCTATTTCCATATTCCTGCTATATTTATTAACATTCTACTATAGGGAAGAGCTTTCCCTTTTCTGCATTTATTTATTCAGCATTTATTTGTCAATATGGACTCATGAATACCAGTTTCACTGAATGTAATTTATCATTAATTTTTTAAACTGAGGTATAATTTACTTACAGTGGAATACACATATCTTACGTCACTCAGTTTTCACTTATTTATACATCCCTAACCAGATAATAGGACAACCAATATTTATTTATTTGTTCATTCATTCTTCCTTTTATTTACTTTTAATTTTCACCTGAGGACATGTTTTTTATTATTTTTTAGAGAGAGAGGAAGGTGGTGGGGGGGAGACATGAGAGAGGAACATTGATCCGTTGTCTCCCGTACGCACCCCGACTGGGGGATTGAACCCAAACCTATGTATGTGCCCTGACTGGGAGTCGAGCCTGCAACCTTTTTGGTGTATTGGATGATGCTCCAGCCAACTGAGCCACTCGGCCAGGGCGAACCAATATTTATTTTGATGCTTAAAGTTTCCCCCACTTCACCATTAGGAGTTCCTTCAAGGTGGCTCCAGGTCCCTTTGAAATGACACAATCATTCATTGAACATTTCCTTACACAAGGTGTTTTCAGATCCTTCTTGTACTTTTCCTTGCCCAACTTTGAAATCATCCATTTCTCCAAGGACCACTGGTTCCTTTTAATGTGGGATGGGATTTAGAAATCAAGATAAAGGCTACTGCTATGCTTTTTGTTACTGGGCTGTCAGTTGCTCTGAGGCCTTATTGGTGGACAGAGTTAGGAAAATATATGAATGTATGTATATGTGTATATATATATATATATATATATATACACACACACACAAAGAGAGAGACACAGATACATGTGCATGTACACATACACCTGTTACTACTTGTTCACTTTTCTGTGTGTGTGTGTGTATACTGTTCTAACTTCAGTCCAATACCTTAGACTTCTTTATAGCCTTTCCCCTTTCTTTCTTTGGCAGTGAGAAACATAACCCCACTATCCTCAGTGTCTTTACTTAATTGATCAGTCAGTTTACTTGGTCAGTGTGACAAATGTTCCAATCATACCCCACATTTCCTCTGTCTCTGGTCAGCTCCCACCATGTCCTGAGCCACAGGGACTGCCTGTGCTTCCATGTGCTCCACCAAACTTCTCAGTGCCTTGTATACTCATTATTTGTCCCCTTCCCTTACCTCCTGTGCCTCCCCAACTCTTACCCCTCACTACCCCATGAAAAGGAAGAGAGGAAAAGTAGATTGCACAGTTTTATTGAATGTACTCATTTTTTGTATGTCCTAAAAAATTGTGCATTTTAATTTTCAGCTTAGTTTTTAAATGATACACCCTTTGGTATATAGGTGTTAGTATTTTTCATTGATTCATCTGTTGGAATTATCTCCATTATGGTTTTAATGCCTGTTTGAGATTGTCATATACAAAAAGTTGCTTTTATAGATTTATTTGTATGTTTAAGTGTATTTACTGGAGGTTTTAGTATCAAATTGAGTACTCTTGTTTTCTGATTCTGGCTGCATTGGCACTGCCTAGTAACCAGTTTGAATGCTTACTCTTTTTAAGAAACTATCTCAATAAAATGCCATCTAGCATGTTTTGCTTTAAAAAAAATAGATCTTGAATAAATATTTCTTAGGCAGTAGTATCAACATTAGTCAGCCATTTGGAGAATTGATTCAGCTATTCTGTTTCTAAAACATTTTATGTATTGGTGTACTGCATCCCAGAGTACAATAGAGATTGCTGTTGATTCATTTGGGCACTTATGTTTCCCTGGCATTTTGGCTTCTTGAAGGTTTAGTATTCACCAATAGCTAAATTAAAAATCGTTTATGCTTCTTAGTGTTCTCATGGAATTCAGTGGTTTTTAGGTGCCAGTGAGGGCATTTGGTAGATTGAGTGGAAAAATAATTGTTTAAGCGATGCTGATAATTGTGAGGTAGCCGTTGCCTTGACAACTAGAAAACTGTTCTGTTTGCTAAATAAAGGGATGGTAATTTAGTAGTTTAATTTCCTTTTGGCATGGAGGTGCTACATAAAACGTTTTATTTTAGCCTCTGAGATGGTCCATATTATTGACCAAAATCAGAAAGGCAGAGCAAAAAGAGAAGGTGAGAGGTTTTTTGCTTTGTTTCCTGAAGGTAAGAGTTTTTTTTTTGTTATATTTTTGGTTGTATACACATGTATACTTACCAGGGTGGGTGTTGGGCAGAGGACTCTTAATTAATTAGCTTATAATTTTTTGTGTATCTCTACGTTGGACCAAAGTACAGTAGCCTGAGAATAGGTGTATAGTCTTGGTTGTCTTTCTGCCACTCTAAAGGGTTGTAGTACACTTCCTTATGGAGCATCCCATCAATACTTAACCTCTCGCTATAGAATGCCACATGATTATTTTTGATTTGTATAAGGGGTAAGCGCCTCCTTGTATAAATATATAATTATAGTGGCATCCGCTATATGTAGGATCTGTTGTTTTGTTTTTACTGTTTTTATTGATTTTACAGAGAGAGGGAGTGAGAGAGAGAGAAACATTGCTTGACTGCCTGCTACATGCCCCCTACTGGGGATCAAGCTTGCAGCCCAGGCATGTGCCCTGACTGGAATTGAACCTGTGTGACCTTTTGGTGCATGGGACAACAACCAACTGAGCCATACCAGCCAGGACATGTAGGCACTTTTTAAACTCAGTTTCCCCCTAGATTATTAAGTAGTAATAACAGACTTGTTTTTTACCCTGTATGCGGGCCGTACACTTTTCCTGTAACATTTCAACCCTCATCCCTCTGTGATCCCTGTTACTATATCCTGAGGCACAGAGGTCCTAGCCCAAGGTCACCTAGCTGCCAGGTGGTAGATTTGAACCTAACCGTCTAATTCAAGAGCCTGTGCTCTTAATTATTATATTATACTGATTCTCATTAATATAGTCACCCCAAATACATTGGAGAATATAGAAAAGTATTAGTAAGAAAATTCAAAATCACCCATAATACAAACTGCTACAGATTATACTTCTTTTTATTGTTCTGATGAAGTACTATAATTCCAGTGTTTTCTTTTAAAAAAATCGGGGTTTTTTGAAAAGGAACAGGTAGGTGTATAGATGAGACAAAAATGTCCGAGTTAATTGTTGTGGGAAGCAGGTTCCGAGTATTTGGAGGATTTATTAACACAGCCCTGTCTCTTTCTGTATATGTTTGGAATGTTCCTTAGGGTACATTTTAAAAACCAAAGGATATTTTCCAATTGCAAAAAAAACAAAAAGGAACCTTTTTAAAAAAAAACAGGAAGTCTTTGAATAGAATGTTTTCATACACGTATCCTTTCATTCCACTCCCTTTCCCATAGGCTAGTACCTCTTTAACAGTTGTTCCTATCTTTATGATGTATGTTTTTTCTATATGTATAATATGTACATATATCTTTGATTATTTCTGCATGTCTAGAAGTAGAAAAGTATAACATTTTAAAGACATACACATATTACCAAATATCTTGTGGTATTTTCTCATTAGATTTAGTACTGGAAAATAATATATTCTGAGGAGTACTGACATTAGTTGAAAAAGGTGAAGGAAGTGGATTAACTTTTAATTTGTACTCAATTCACATTGATTTAATTGTTTGCCCATATTGAGTGTTTTATAATATTAATTGTAATTGTTAATAGCTAAATACTTCAGGCATCATAACTGAGTGCTTTTTAATATTTACCCCATGTTCCTGATGTGAAAACTGGCCATTAAGGAGGTTGGCTGATATTTTTAGTTGTGGCACCCTTGTCTTGGTTTATGTAATACCTCCCCACCTTTAAAAAAGGTTACTAAAATTATTTTGACATAAGTATGGGCACTTTTATTACATAACATTACAGTTTTTAAAAATGTTGATTTTTGGAGATGTTAGCCACAACTATAAGGGTGAATTTACTTCCAAGATCCAAATGAAATTGATACTTTCATTATTTGTGGCTGTATAACAGCATTTTCTTTCTTATGTTTTATGGAATTTTCTGCAGGGTGGTAATAAATGTTAATAGAAAAAAGAGGTTCTTTGGACAAACAGATTGGGAAATAATGAGGCAGAGTGGGAATTCATCCAATAAACCAGTTTTTCCAAATTCTCCCTCCTTTTCTTTTTGGTGGAGCTTCTTGGGATATTAGTATTTCTTATGAAACACTTTGAGAAAAGCTACTTACATAATCTTTCTTTGGCTATGGAATAGATTAATTTAAGCAGAACTCCTTAGAAATACAGATTCTATGCAGAAATATACCTGATTGTAAAAAGTCAGAGAAGCTACATCAGGACTGTTAAAAAGTAAATCAACAAGTGGGAAAACTTAAAATATTATTGAAGGTAGAAGGATAAACAAACAGTGAATCCCTGCCCCAAAGCATTTCAGACATTTTGGCTAAGTAGTTTGAATACATGTAATTTCCCCTGTCCCTTTTATGCCATTCTAAGAATTGTCTAGGTAGCGATATATTCTGAATTTGGATGCCTGTAAAGATATAGCCTTTTAGAATAAATTTCCTCAGCCTTTGAGCTTTAAGAATCTGCCTTTTCATGGTCATATAATAAATATATATTTGAATGGATGGTGGATGGAGGGGGTGTGAAGGAATGGTATGTATTTGTGATTGAGCTAATTCATTTTGTGGACCATGTGTATTTTAATAGAAAAAGATGCCTTTATATTTTATATGATGTACATTTAGTACATTTAAATAGACTTTATGATGCTCATTTTACTTATTTTTAAGTTAGAGTATTTCATAGGTTGTTCTTATTAACAAATACATATTACATATTCAACTATTACAATTTTCATAGCTATAACAGGATTAGATCTGCCATTCTAAAATCTGATTGTGGAAAAGAATTAGAGAGTTTAAAATCTAATTTGTTTACATTTTTAGGCCCTTGATGAACCTCCCTATTTGACAGTGGGCACTGATGTGAGTGCTAAATACAGAGGAGCCTTTTGTGAAGCCAAGATCAAGACAGCAAAAAGACTTGTCAAAGTCAAGGTACAGTATATGTAGATTTTATAAATTGTATGTTTAGTGTTTAATATTTAAACTTTAGTTTGGTGAGTATATTCAATAATTTTTTTCTGTAAGATGAGTTTAGTTTCTAGGAGTAATGGTTGTGAAAATACCTGAAAAAAGCATTACTTGTGATTTTTTAAAATATATCTTTATCGATTTCAGAGAGGGGGGGAGAGAGAGATAGAAACATTAGTGATGAGAGTCATTGATCAGCTGCCCACTGCACGCCCCCCCACTGGGGATTGATCCCGCAACCCTGGGCACGTGCCCTGACCGGGAATCTAAGCGTGATCTTTTGGATCATGAACTCATGGCTCAACCGCTGAGCCATGCCAGCTGGGCTGTTTGTTATTTTAAAGTATTCCAATTGGAATGAAATTAGATTAGTACAGTTGGGGGTTTTTTTGTGTGTGTTTTAAATCCTTACCCTAGGAGTTTTTTCAAAAAAATAGAATTTAGAGAGAGGAAGGGAGGATGAGAGAGGGGGAGAAACATTGGTGTGAGAGAAATATTGATTGGGTGCCTCCTGCACACGCCCCAACTGGGGATCGAACTCACCACTTTTTGGTGCATGGGATGATGCTCTAACCGACTGAGCCATACCAACTAGAGCAAGATATGTCTTTATTGATTTTAGAGAGAGAGGAAAGGAGGAGAGAGAGAAACATCGATGTGAGAGAGAACCATTGATCAGCTGCCCCCCACACAAACCCTGATGGGATCAAACCCATAGTCTAAGTATGTGCCCTGACTGGGGATCGAAGCTGCCACTGTTTGGTATACAGGAGAGTGCTTTAACCAACTGATCCATTGGGCGAGGGCGGTGCAGCTGGTATTTCGAATGCCGCTTTACTGTAGACTCGTATTGTTTGCATCTTTAGCCTTTTAGAGTCATGTAGTTTAGTTCCTTAATTTTATTGTAACAAAAAATGAGGCTCATAAAGAGTTAGTGATTTCTCCACGGCCATTATAGCAAATTAGTGGCAGAATGGGATTTATCCTAGTCCATTAATTTTAAGAGGATCTCCCCCAACCCTTTAACCATGAAATTGAGATGTGATTTATAATTGATGGTGTCTTTGGTAACATTGAACTATGTTAGATCTAGTTGTTGATTCCTGCTCCTCTGACCTTTCTTGAAAAATCTTTCTAAAATACTTGTGTTTTGTCTCAGATAATTATAGAAATGTAATTGTTTACATTTTAGTAAAT
This sequence comes from Miniopterus schreibersii, assembly GCF_964146895.1. Lineage (NCBI taxonomy): Eukaryota > Metazoa > Chordata > Mammalia > Chiroptera > Miniopteridae > Miniopterus > Miniopterus schreibersii. Next base: position 15,037,390 of record NC_138123.1, on the reverse strand, counting down.
TATCAGTATTGAAAAATATGGGACAAGTGAAATATTTGATGGTAGATATTTGTCAGTTGTTTATTGAGTGGCCAGCTGCAGGGCACTGTTAGATGGGGAGGATGGGGATGTGAAGGTGACCTGGTCTCCATCCTCAAGGGATTTATAATCCAGATTAGCAGATACCCTGTAAAATATTGGTTTAAATATCCCCAGCTAAACAGGTCAGAGAGGTGGTGTACTTCTCGTGGAGAGTATCACAGTCTCTTCGGGAGCTTTTTCCATGCCATGGTCTTTCCTTCCTTTTGCATGGATGTGTTATAAAAATCTCCCTGAGCGATTCTACTCCCTAGTTAAGAACTGTAGTGATAAGGCCTTTAACAGTAAGTCTATAGGTTGCTAGTCTTAGCCTCACTCTACCTTCGGTTTTCACATGCTTGGTGCCTGTTAGCTCTACTGTGATTTGAGTATGTGGGTACACTTACTGTGCTCTTATAGTGGCATTTCCTGTTCTGACTTCACACGCTGGTGTTCCTTCAGCACATTTTTTTCCACTGTTAATCTTAGAGATTAAGAGAAAGCTTTCTAACAGTTTTCTCCCTCGTACAGGGCTAATGCTAGCACATGCAACACCTTAGTGTGAATTAGACAAAAGTCCTCCATCCCAGTGTAGAACCTCCTCAGCCAAGCCTGGTGTACACCTAAGCACTTTTGTGCCAGTTAGAAAAAGGTGTTATCTTTGGGTAGCAAAACAGTTGTTACTCCAGGACCCATGCTTTGGTCTGCAGAGCACAGGCTGGATTTTAGCCCTAACTTGAAATCTCAGCTGGTGTCTCTGTGTAATGAATGAATGACATGTAACAGCTAAGTGACATGTAACAGCTCTGCAGTTGCTTCCTGTTAATAAAAGGAAGAAAACTGCTAGTCTCTACTGCCTCTTTTGATAGCAAAGTACCACCAGTACCTTATGCCTTATAAATAATGGGTATCTAAAAATTATTATTAATGTTTTTGGATGCTCTAAAATCTGTTTATAATTCAAAGTTAATGATTTTCTCAGTAGATAGATACTGTTTTTTTATGCTAGCTTTATTTGTTCATGAGTCAAAAGTTAATAAATTTTGCAGCAGTTTGTTGATAAACTTTTTCCCCATCAGTTTTCATTTATTATTTACTGTATTTTAAGCACTAAATAAGGTATTGAAACTAGTGTTAAGACCCAGTTTTTATCCTTAAGTGGTTTAGTCTAAGTCAGTGACACAGTTACCTAAACACATAATTTAAATAATGTGTCATAGTGCTTTTCTGAGACAGAAATGCCTTCGATGCTGTGAGTACAGGATATCTCCTTTCATAGCTGGTCTGTGCGCCTATTACCTAGATTGATTACCACACACATCTGATAAGACCATGATAGAGAAAACAACTTTTTCTGTACTGAATACTGGAAACTATCTTGTTTTTCACCAACTAATTATTTAAACTTGAACCCTTTATTTTAACATTCTGTCCTCATGTGTGGTTTCCCATTCTCTGGTTTCTGTACTGATACAGAGAGCACAGTAAAGTCCTGGAGCTAGATTGCCTGTGTTTGAATCGTATACCTCCATCATGTACTAGTTCTGGGATCTTAAACCAGTTACATTTTTGGTTCCTTAGTTTTCTTATTAACAAAATGAGAACAGTTATTGTCAAGATTATATGTTGACGCTTGAACCTAGTATTGTAGCTACTGCTTATTATTAAGCTAGGCCTCACAAAATGACACATATTTGACCCTTGAACAACATGGGTTTGAACTGTGTGAGTCCATATATATGTGAATTTTTTTCAGTAAATACTGTAAATGTATTTCCTGTTTTTTAAGATTTTCTTAACTTTTTTCCCTTTAACCTCCTTTATTGTAAGAATACAGTGTATAATACATATACAAAATTTGTGTTAATCAACTGTTTATGTTATTGGTAAAGCTTCTTGTCATTATTAGGCAATTAGTAGTTAAGTTTTGGGGAGTCAAAAGTTGTACATGGATTTTCAACTGCAAGGGTGATTGGTGCCCCTAACCCTCATGTTGTTCAAGGGTCAACTGTAGTACCTAATAACCTTAGATCTCCACCTCTTTTTTCTTCATATTTTAGGAAAAGAAATTGCAACTGAACTAATAACTAGTAGTATTGAACAAAGCATGACATGTGAAACATCAAGTAATTTAATTTGGGAAGTTGTTTAAATATAACATTTTCAGTTAATCTGTTTCAGGGTTGAGATTTTATATTAAGTAGGCAGAGCTGTTAGCTTAGATTACTGTAGTAAAAACAAATTCATGTAGTGATAGGCTTGTGTTGCTTGATTTTGTGTGTGTTTGTGTGTGTCTAATTAAATTTATAATCTCTAGGTAACATTTAGGCATGATTCTTCAACAGTGGAAGTTCAGGATGACCACATAAAGGGCCCACTAAAGGTAATTCATTTATTTATTCATTATTAATTCCAGTGCTTCAGTGGGAAACATTAATAATTATACTTGATCATTTCTTTTAAATTTATTGACTATTTTGTTATTGAATGGATAACTGTATATTTCTCCCTAAATAGACTAATAGAAAAAAATAGATTTAATACTCAATAAAACCTGATATGATAGTAAAACGTAACTGTTCAGAGACTAAATGAATATTAAGGAAGCGTTGACTGCTTTTTATTTACTCATCTGTTTTGTTCTCACCATGTTTCACTGACTAAAATGATAGATATTCCAGAATTAATAGGTGAAATAATCCATCTCGTTATTAAGATTAAGTGATATAAGTTCCAGGATGATGTGAAAAGTGAAAACAAACAAACAAAACATGACCCTGAGAGCTTTTAATTCTTTGAAGCAACTACTAGCATTCAGTTATAAGTGATGAACATGTTCATACATGCAGATAGTTTTAGTTCTTTGCATTCATGTTTCCTCATTGTTCAGTGAAATAAGTGTTGCTTTCCTTTCTACTAGTGAGCAAGCTAAAGAGAATGTGTGGGTAGCTACTATGTTCTTTCGGGTCTTTCAAATGCCTGAAAATGGACATTGCTCTAGCTAGGTGAATTTAAAGTAATGCTAATAGAATTGAAGAAACATTTGTAGATGCAAGAAAAATCCTTTACTCACGAAGCTGTACTTTTTGGAGATTTAGATAGATGTGTATAACTACCAGCTTTTGTTTGTGGTTGATTTTAAAACTTAATTGGATCCCCAGGGCATTGGTACCTTGCATGCATAGGTACTATGGAGAACTAAAACTTGTAAGTTTTTTTTAATCTTAAAAAAATTATTTTTCATCGTTTCTATTTTGTAGGTGCTATCTTTAACATTACATGCACAAGTTTATCACTCGTAGGTACAGAAGGTCTAAAACATGTACACTTAGAATATCGCATTGACCACCATTTATCAGTTAGTATGTGCTAGTACTGTATGTCTTTTGCACATACAGTGGTACCTTGGTTTTCGAATGTCATCCTTTCTGGAAGACCATTTGAGTTCTGAAACATTCGAAAACTGAGGGATTCACAGCCAACAGCTGGGCCTCAGGATCTTGCCCTCAGCAGAAGCTGTGTCGCATGTTCTACTTCCGAGACATGTTCGAAAACCAAAGCATTTCCTTCCGGGTTTACGTGTTCGTAAACCGAAATGTTTGTAATCGGAGATGTTCGAAAACCGAGGCACCACTGTATTATCTTTTATAGTCCTCATAACTGCTCTTCACAGACAAGGAAACTGAAGGAGGGAAAGTAATCTGACCAAGGTCTTCCCCCAATAATGGCGGAACCAAAACTCTGATAGGCTCAAGCCTGTGTTAATTGAAGCATTGTGCTCTGGGTGTTCAGAACACACCCCCCTCCCCGCTTTATTTGTGATTGTGCCTCATAATCCTAGATCTTCACTGCCTGCCTTTCTTGTTCACCTGACAGAGGCCAGCTAGTACTAACTATAAAAAATGTTCAATGTTGCAAAGGGATAGAAAAGGCAATTAATTACTTTGCATCTTCAAGCGTCTTTCTCTCCTACTGCTCTAGTCTCTTTGTGGCATAGTTGGTTTATTTTGGTTGGTTGTTTTTCTTATTTTATTGAAATTAAAAGTGATTTGGGATTTATTAAAATTATTTGTGATTAGGGCTTAAGACAGTTTGATTTTGACATAGGCAAGTATGTTAAATTTTGGTCTCAAAATTGTTAAAATATTTTTTTTCTATGTAGATTTTTAAATTGTTCCCTAATATACTTTGTAGCTTTCTGTCAGCTGATAGAAAGCATCAGCACTTGGATAAATGGTTCTGTTAGAGGAAATAAAAATGATGGTTATCATTTGATCTAAATTTGTTTTTAATGAGTTCACATGAAAATAATACCTAGACCACTTGAGTATTTTTATGAAATACTAGACCACTTGAGTATTTTTATTTTAATGAAAATTCTGTTAATTCTCTGGAGTTTTCCCTCCCTGTTTTGCGCATTTTGTGGGGTTAACAGTCTCTTCTCTGAACAAGTTTGTTTTGTTATCACTGTAAAGTGATACACATTTTATTTTATTGAGGTATAATTGACATATAACATTATATTAGTTTCAGGTGTACAATACAGTAATTCTATTTTTGTGTACATTTCAAACTGTTCATCACAGTAAATGTAGTTAACATCCACCACATATAGTTAAAAAATGTTTTTTCTTTTTTTTGTGACAAGACAAGGATTTTAAAGATGTATCTTGTTAGCAGTTTTCTTTCCTTTTTTGTTTGTTTGTTAATCCTCACCGAGGATATATTTTCTATTGATTCATTTAGAGAGAGTGAAAAGGAGAGTGGGGGTCGGGGGGGGGGGCGCACACACACATCGATTGGTTGCCACCTGCATGAGCCCTGGCCAGTTCCGGGATAGAACCTTCAGCCTAGGCACATGCCCGTGACCAGGAATCAAACCTGCAACCTTTTTGTGCATGAACAGATGCTCTAAGCACTGAACACACCGGCCAGGGTGGCATTTTCAAATATATGGTAGTGTTGACTGTAGCCAGCATGCTATAAATTATATCCTCTTGTGGCTTATTTTATAACTGGAAGTTTGTACCTTTTGATCCCCTTCACCAGCTTGGTACGCCCACCCTTCCAGCAAGCACCAGTCTGTTCTCTACCTGTTAGCTTTGTGTTTTTGTTTGTTTGTTTAGATTCCACATATCAGTGATATCAAACAGTATTTGTCTTTCTCTGTCGGACTTATTTATCTCACTTTTGCATATATTTTCTTCTGTAATCCTCCTCATGCTCTCAGGGTCCATCCATGTTACGCGTCAGGAGTTCCTTTTTATGGCTAACTAGTAGTATATGTATGACATGTGACATTTTCTTTATCTATTCATCTATCAGTAATTTTATTCTTTACCACCATGCACTCAATTAAAAAAAATAAAGCCAGTTTTTGGTTTGTTCACTTCTAAAAGTTTTTCTAACTTTTTAAAATACTTTAGGTTGGAGCTATTGTGGAAGTGAAGAATCTTGATGGTGCATATCAGGAAGCGGTCATCAATAAATTAACAGATGCGAGTTGGTACACTGTAGGTAAGGAATAAATCCTTTAAAAGTGTATTTTCAAAGATAATACAACCAAAGGAAACTTTCCTTGATTTACTTCCTCCCCTAGTGCCATAGACATCATTACTGTTATGGTTATCTTTCCAGGTATTTAAAATATTTATTAATATATGCATAACATATAATGACATTATTTAGTTATACGTATTATAGAATTGTGTTTCTAGCTTTTTTTATTTCAAAGTGTATCTTAGAAATTTTTTCTATTTTTAAAAAATTAAAAAATATATATATCTTTATTGATTTCAGAGAGAGGAAAGGCGAGGGAGAGAGAGAGATAGAAACATCAATGATGAGAGAGTCATTGATCGAGCCCACAACCGGGGCATGTGCCCTGACCGGGAATCGAACCCCGATTGCCTGGATCCTAGGTCGACTCTCAACCGCTGAGCCATGCCCAGCCGGGCTCTTTTTCTATCTTAACCATTTTTTTTTTTTAATCCTCACTTGAGGATACGTAGAGAGGGAGGAGGGGGAAAGAGAGAGAGAAACATCGATGTGAGAGAGAAACATCGATCAGTTGCCTCCGGTACAAGCCCTGGCCGGGTATTGAACCCGCAACCTAGGTATGTGTCCTGACTGGTAATTGAACCCACAACCTTTCGGTGTACAGGACGATCCTCCAACCAACTGAGCCCCCTGGCCAGGACCATCTTAATTATTTTTAAGTGTACATTTATGTGTATTTATCTTGTGCAACAAATAGAGAAATTTAGTATTATTATATTTCATAATATTTGATATACGGGAACTTTTCTTTCACCAATAATGTTCCAGGGTTTTTTTTTGCTATTAAAATGAATACTGAATTAATGTCTTTTTTACATACACATTATTCTAGTATTTCCCTAATGTATACATTGAGAACTAGACATAGATTGACATGAAATGTGCTTTTAAAACTTTAACAGGTAATGAAAAGTACCTTCCTCAAAGATTGTATTAATTTACACTCCCATGAACAGTGTATGAGTGTACTTGTTTTTCCAACTGTTGTCAAAGTTGATGGTAGTAACCCTTTAAAAATTTTTGCCCATCTGGACACAAAATAGACTCTGAGTTTTGTTTTAATATGCTCCTCTCATGATTATTAGTGAGAGTAAACATCTTTTCATATGTTTATCAAAAGGAGCATTGATATATACAGGGTAGGGCAAAATTCGGTTTACATTTGTTTGTATGGAAAATAATACACCAAGTAATAAATAATAATACAAGAATAAACTGTTTTGCATACTAACAACTGTAGACCTGCTTTTGTCCCACCCTGTATGTTTTGAATTGCTAGCTTATAGTGCCTTCCCATTCTTCCCCTTTCTCATCTCATGTTATTTTTAAGGTGTGAGTTCTTTATGTATTCTGAATATTAACCCTTTGCTTCTTTGGTAGCCAGTACTTTTCTCATAGTGCTTTACTTTTATCTCTTCTATCAGTTTTCATGTAGTCAGTTTACCTGTCACTTCTTCCTTTATAGTTTAGTTTTGAATTTTGTTTAAGACAATTTTCCATCCATCAGTGTTAAATGTATTTTCTAACTTAGTTTTTAATTTATAGTTTTTTTAAATAAAGTTTTTTATTTCTCCTACAGTTTATTTTTTAACATTCTAAAATACAGTGAACTATTTCCAAATCAGTAGCCAGTTATTCCAGTATTATTTATTGAATGGTAATAGTTCTTAATCTTTAGTGACCTCAAAGATGAAAATAAACACCAAAAAAAATGTCTTTCGTGATGTCACAATTTTTTAAAAGTATTTTTCTTTAATGACCTCAAACATGAAAATAAACACCTAAAAAAATATCTTTCGTGATGTCAAAATTTTTTAAAAATATTTTTATTGATATTTAGAGACAGGAAGGGAGAGGGATAGAGAAGCATGAAAGTGAGAGCGATACATTGATTGGCTGCCTCCAGCATGCCCCCACCTGGGGATTGAGCCCGCAGCTTGGCCATGTGCTCTGACCTGGGAACCCAGTTGGCAACCTTTCGCTGCACAGGACAACACCTAACCAACTGAGCCACCTGGCCAGGGCTGGTGATGTCAAAATTTGATGGAGCTTTGAAATAGTATAAATGAATTTTGTTTATATTTTTGTGGGATGAAAAAAACCTGGTGAAGAGAGAGGAAAATTGATTTTTGATACATAGGAAATACTTTATGCAGGTTACAAGACTAAGCAATTCTGTGTAGTAAATTTTTATGGTAATTAGGTATGGTTGTCAGTCTCATAAGTGTGGCACTTTTACCATTGAATATTTTAGTTATAGCATTAAAATAAGTACTATAAGTTATTTACCCAGTCTCACATAATGTGAAGTCTCATATAATATACAAGAACTTAGCTTTGGTATTTAGGCAAAAACTGCTATTTCTAAAATCAAGGCTTGTCAGCAATTTTTAAAATAGAGGTACTCTCTTCCTGCGATTTGTGAGTAATGTAGTAAATGCTAAAATTATATCATAAAAATAAACACATATTCTGTATATATGTAAACTTACAGTAAATTTGGTGGGACATTTTAGTACTTTAAATAGTTTTCAACCAGGAGCAAGTTCATCACTCAGGGAACATTTGGCAGTGTCTGGAAATGTTTTTGGTATCACAGCTGGGAAGGGGAGGTGCTACTGGTATCTAGTAGCCAGGGATGCTGTTTAATGTCCTACAATGCACAGGAGAGCCCTCTATGGAAAAGAATGACCTGGTCGGAAATGTTAGTAGTACTGGGGTTGAGAAACCCTGCTGTAAATAAAAAGAGTAATTTTTTAAGGGCTGTCTGAATATATAAATTTGTACTCTTTCTGTTTCTTAGGTAAATCTGTTGGTATTTACTAGCAGGGGGGAAAAATTGCCTTTCCTTTACCACACTGAGAAGGGTTAATTAGCATTTAAATAGTTTCCTCCTGAAATGCTAACTTATTTTTATTTAGTGTTTTCTGTTTGAGGGGAGATGTTTTTTCATTTAAGGTATATTATTTCTTTTTTGCTAGAAATTGGAAAAGATACTCAATATTTGAATTTGTTTATTAGAAAACATAAAATGTGAACTGAATTTCTAATGTAATCTTTTTAAACAATAAATAGCTCTATTTTCACTCAGAAAATTAAATAATTTATATTATCCTGTTAATCTTTGAAAAACTCTTCAGTAGTTTTAATTTTTATCTCCTCTCATAGTTTTTGATGATGGAGATGAGAAGACACTGAGACGATCCTCACTGTGCCTAAAAGGAGAGAGACATTTTGCTGAAAGTGAAGTAAGTAAGCATTTCATGAATGAACATCTCCTAATATTTTGTACTGGGGGGAGCAAATTTTTGCTTTCTCAAATCAAGCAACTTTTATGCTAATTGGGAAAATCCGTTAATAGACGGTACCATTATAACGTAATCTCTGAAACCTGTTTGAGGCCTTGCGTTTTGAGTACTAGGTTCTTTATTCTTTTTTTGTCTAATGTATTGTCAGCATTTGTCCGCAAAGAAAATACAATGGGCAAATTTAATTATTATCTTAGGGCAATTTTTATATAGACTCCTTTAATTTGTAAATGATTATAGAAAAGAAATGTCTGATTTGTAATCCACTTGAACCCCATCATCATTAAAATAATGTTACTGCAAGCAATCCCTAACTACTGCTGCTAATAGCTGCCATGATTATAGCCTCTTCTTAAAGAATCCTTGCCTGACTGCCCTTTCTGAAATTGCCCCTTCCATCTCTCTTATTTTTTTTAGGTTGGTTTCATTTTCTTTATAGTATGTATTGTTTTTTGACATAAAAATATGTATATGTGCTTAATTATTTGTTTATTGTCTGCCTTTCTCACTAGAATGTGTCACAGGGGCAGGGATTTTGTATGTCTTGTTCACCACTTTGTTCCCAGTTCCTAGAACAGCGCCTGGCACAGAGTAGGAACTGAATAAATGTTGGTTTCATGAATAAATGAAGTACTTATATTTCCCAGGAAAACATAAAGCATTTCTCAGTGCTTTACATACATTATTGCATTTACATTATGAAGCAAAAACCATTATTTTCTTTTACTTACAGATGATGAAAAGATGATGGTTAGAACTGGTTCTCAAACAAGCACTTTCTGGTATCAAATCCATGCTCTAAAATTAAAAGGTGTTATTCAGTTACTAAGAAGGAAAGTTCATAAAGTTTTGTAAATCTGTAGCTTGCTATTCAGAATTTTAAAATGGACATATTGTAATAAATAGTGTTTATAGTCTCTAGGTCGCCCCCAGTCTATAAAAATTAATGCACAGTGTGGCCAAACCATAATTTTTTTCTAGTCACTATTTAGAACAGTGTTTTTGGGGGGACATTTAATATTACTTATTAAACCATTAGACTTTATTTTATGGTGGCTTTTTGTTTTACTGTTTTTGAAAATATTTTCCTTAAATGACGAATTTGTATTTCACTTCAGAATCTGTATTAATGATTACAGCCTATCTTTTTAGTCTTATATTCTACTATTTCCCTGTACCTTCCTGCTTATAAGCTACTTGGTGTTTCCAGATTGTGGTTTATGCTTTGTCGTCCTGGTCTCTGCTGGTCCTGTTCCTCTTCAGGCCACTAGAAATGCTCTCTCCTCTGCGATGCCTGTCCTAAGCTCTCTAACCAAACTGGATCTCTTTATCCTTTGATGCTTTTACGCTTCTCTTATTCTTATTTTATGGTGTTGGATTGCTTTTCTTTCTTTATAGAAGATCTTAAGCTGTTCTGGGGAATAGCCATGTTTTTGTTGTCTCAGACTGTCCTTTTCCCACCAGTGTTTTCTGCACAGACACCTTTAATAAATATTTGTTGAATTCATTGTGAAGGTTTAAGTGTAGGAGATGCATACAGCTTTGGGGCACATGTAGTGAATTTGGCTTCTTACACTGATGAAGTAACAGAATTCTTTCAGAGTTTAGGTAATTCTTAGAAATAATTTCATTTTCCTTAGCTAGAACATGTAGTAGTGGATCAGTGAATATGGGGAGCTTGAAGACTTGCTTCATCTGTTAAGTAAAGGCATGGGTCTTATTTAATCCAGAGAAATAGCTAAAATTATTAGTGTTATAAAAATGTTAATTTTTGTTTTTGCAGGAGAATTTTAAGTTGCAATAGTTCATAAGGCAGTTGTAGTGTAAAGGCTGAAGCAGTATCTCTTGCCTTTCAGGAGGCTCAGTTTTACTGTGTGTGTCTTTATACACGAGGGTAATTGGAATACTGGTATATTTTTTCTTAACCCTGGTCCCATATGCCAGGTGCTTTGCTAGGCAGTGGGGACTCAAGTGTAACTTACCACCTTTTGGAGGAGAAAAAGCATTAGTCAAACAATTAAAGATATTTTAAAGCTGTAAGTGCATTAAGCTCTGTGAAGAAATACCAAGAATGTATTTAATCTACCATCTATATATTCTTTCCCTTTATTTGATATTTTCAGAAAAACAGTCTCAAAAGATTAGTCTGCATTGTTATTAGTAATAACTTTGGCCTTTGAGAGAAAAGCCTCATCATACTGGCCATATTGTGGATCACAAATCCCATTAGTAAGCCACATACCTAAACAAAGACTTAAATTCAAGATTTCCATGGGAAGAGATCACAGCAGCACTTCAGTCAGTTTGAATTCCAACATTAATATCACTGGCTCTGGGCATGACCAGCTCAGTGAGGATGTTGCCCATTGACTGACATCTGCTGGAGTGTGTGGGTATTTCTACAGACCATTCACAATTTGAATATTATTCAAAAGTAGTATCATCAGCTGGTATTCTCTGTGTGTATTTACTACATGTAATTGAAAACTCTACAGAAAGGTTTGATAAAATCCCATTTTCTGCAGCCCATTTTTGGTAATAGGGCTATAGGCATGTTTCCCCTAGGCCTATGGAATTTTCTTTGAGCCTTTAATATAGCCAGGAGTCTCTGGTTTTTGCTCTTTTGGTATGAGTCAGGACAAATTCTACCCTCCCCTCAGTCTTTTCCATCACTTGGAGTAAAGGTGCTCCTGCTTTCCTGGATATAGATTGAGACTGAGGACTGAGATACAGCTTCTTACTGTTCTCTTTATTACATACCAAGCAGAGACTGGTTTATTTGAAAATTCCTGTATGTGATTCCTAGATAACTTCAAAAATCCTGTGTACTTTTTTCCTGTAACAAGTGAAATGATGAGCAGGTGCTTAAAATAGAAATCACAGTATATAGGGGTGGAAAAAGTAGGTTTACAGTTGTAATACAAATCAGTAATAATAATAGCATAAACTGTGTTTTGCATACTTGCAACTATAAACTTAACTGTTGCTCAGCCCTGTATAATAGGAATCTATGCTTTCAGGAGAGTAACCTTAATTTTAGGGGGGTAAGAAAGGGCATTTAATTCATCTGTTAGTTTGACAGAAGGTGGATCCAGATTAATTTATTTTAACAGTAATTAATTACTGTTTACCAAGTACAGTACTTTGAAATTTTCACCCTTGGAAAGCATGATTAGGAGTTAATGATAAGTGACTTCTAAATTCTGTTTGACATATTACTGTATTTGGGTCAGCTTTTACCTCCAAATATTTTTAAGTGCCTGATTTATAAACTAAATTTGAAAGATTACGTTTTGCCCCATAAAAGTTATGATTTTTGTCTATCCTTTGAAGGAATTTATTTCTTTACACTTTATAGTTAGTAGTTTATTCTTTATTGTTGGATACATATGTACCTTAAATACATTTACACATATTCTAATGAATTATACAAAATAGATTGTTAATGTACTTCCCCTTTCTACAGTTTATCATTGTGTCAACAAAATTATCTCAGCTTTACAAAGAAAGTTAAAAATTTTCTTTTAAGTCTAAGTTGATGGACACTGTTTCATATAACACTGTGGTTTGTAACTTTGAGAAGTTTTTATTCTAAGTAATTCCTCACTTTCATTTCCATCCTGACAGTTTTCTTGGGATCTTTAGTTACCCTAGTGTTTTTGAAACTATCTGTAATAGCAAAAGTTTTATCAGAGGGATGAAAGGAATAACAACTGTGGAAAATCTTAAAAATGCAATAAAAGTAGCAATATTATCAGAATTGATATTCAGAGAAATAAGTTGGTTGAAATAACATTTGCAGAAATCGTTCCCAAATCCCTTTTTCTTTACTATGCTTTTAACCATCAACCACTTCTTTGCCTGGACATCATTGTTTTTGGATGGGATTAGAGACAAATGGTTGACATGAACTGTCCGTTGATAACAAGCAAGAAATGGTCATTTACTGATTATTCATACTAAGCACAGTATTGGATGCTGCAGATTGAAAAGGAAGGGAACATAACATATTAAGTGTAGAAAAACGAATTTTTATATTTTCTTTAATAAAGGTTTATTGCAGAAAATGTTTGCAAAGTAATATAGCCTATCTGAAGCATTTCCCCCCCCCCCCCAAGCAATTGGATGCTAATTCTGATAATTAATTTTGTTTCTGTCATTTATTAAGAATTTATTTCATATATTATGAATCCCTGCATGCAAAAAAAAATTTGAGCCGCAATTGGCCTCAATCTAGGAGTTAATTAGGTCCTTACGTACAGGTGTTTTATCTCTCAAATTTATGTTTCTACTGAGTTGTGTTTGTTTTGTTTTGTATTTTAATCATTGTTAGTAGTCTGTCAACCTTCAAATAGATAATGAAATCATCTAAAGAGAACAGCTAAGTTTCTTTTTACCTTTTTTTCAGTAATGGGCTCAATTACCTTTATTCTAATATCTTTGAAACAAGAGTTTTCTTATCTTTAGGAAAGTTGTATTTTAGTCGTCCTTGGGAGTTTTAAATCTCATAATCTAAGCATATTCTTAAACTGATTTGGTTTAAAAAGAAGAAAGAACTTGCACCATAATAACTTTTTATGGGTTTATGTTCTTACCCACAGACACTAGACCAGCTCCCACTCACCAACCCTGAACATTTTGGCACTCCAGTCATAGGAAAGAAAACAAATAGAGGAAGAAGATCTAATCATATGTAAGTCCGTTTTCATAACTTAGTTAAACCTGAATTCATTTCTCCTTCTAGTGTTGTTTTAATAGTTACTAATTTTAAATTGTAATTTGCAAAATGCTAATGGGATCTAATAGTAATTTTAGATCTAATAGTAATTTCCGACTCCTTAGCATGGGTTCTTGAGGTTCTCCATGTTCACCACTCTTAACAACTGTGTATCTACCTCCCATTTCTCCCTACATGTATCTTGATACTGTAGTCAAGATGGAACTAGCCAGCCTTCCCTGAACACATCCTTTGTTTTCCTGGTATCACGCTTTTATTCATGCTTTTTTTTGTCTCTAATGCCACCCTCCCATGACACCGTCTCACTCATTCTTCAGTTCTCAACAGAAGTGCTCCTATTTTTGTATGAACCATTTGTGTCTCCCTACTCTTTTTTTGGAAAACAGACATAATTTTAATCCTCTGAACTCTAAGTTTTTTGCATCTATCTCATGTCAGAGACACTATTTCATCACTTACTATCATTGTAATGTTTTTCCTTCCTAATATTTTTACTCTCCCTGACGTCAGGAACTGTCTCACTTTCATGTGTGGCAGTTGTGTCACATAATCTACATATTTAACAAAGTACTTTCAATGAAATGTGCCAGGCTCCAAAAGGCTAAATTAAAAAGGATCACAGGATCAAGGGGTTGTGAAATTTCAGGTCATCAAGATTTAAAAGAAGAAAATCTTCACAGTTCCAGAAAGAAAAATAATTTATTGCAAAGGACTGGGATGCACAATGGCATCAGATTTCTCAAGAGTAACAACTCTACATGCTAGTAGTCAGTGGGATGCAGAATGGAGAAATGGAAGTCTCTATTTAAAAGGCGGACTTTTGATTACCTAATACAGTGGAACATTGGGGGGGGGAATTAAAGATACGATGATGGTAACAAACAAAATAGCAGAGACATTCAGTAATTCCCCTCCAAAATTATATAAGAAAGGAAAACTACATTAGTAGAGTAGAGGGAGGGGAGGTGGTTTAAATATAAAAGATACGTCCTTATAACAATGGGAAGTCAATAGAATAAAATACGTCTAAAGTGTATAAAAAAAGGAATACTAGCATAAGAATATTATATCGAGATAAGGCAGTAACTATCAGAGGGACGGCTGAAAGAGTTAGAACCAGTTGCTTCCATAGAGCCAGAAGAACATTGGAAGGGATGGGGCTAGAGAATGTAGTTCTCATTTATTCTGTTGGAGGTTGTTTTGAAAACAGTTTTGAATATTTTACTTTGATAAAATTTTAAAAATTGTAAAGTGGCTAAGCCCAGATATTATTAGAATAGCTATTAAAAATAAATATTAGTTGAATTATTTAAAACTTTAGTGTAAGTGAATGTTTTCATTCAATATATAAAATCAGATATTAAACCTAATTGTGGCCTTGCTTTGGAGATAGAAATTGGGTAAGCACTCTCTCTCATATTACTTGGTTTCAGCCTTACAGCAAAACCACGAAGGTAGGCAGGTCTTAGTTTTATCCTTTATTAAAAATTGGGGAAATTGGCCGCAGAGACAAGTAACTAATTTAAAGAACACAGGAAAGAAAGGATCAGGACTTGAACTCACCCTTGTCCATAAGCCTTTTCCCATTCAGTTGATTGACTCTTTTTTGTTTCGAGTACGTCAGTTACATTCCAAATTAGTTTTAATAGTAAATGATGACTCACTTGAGGGAGGAAATTAAAAAACTTAATCCTTTCATTGAAAAAATATTTAATATTACTTACTTTCCTACTAATGATTTGGGCCGTGAGTTTAGTTTGTTTGTTTTCTCATTGAATCTTTTAGAAAATGTTTTTCTTAATTACTAGGTTGTAACTATTACTTGCTCTTCTACATGTGTCAGTTAAATTGAGTTCTAGTTTAAAAGAAAAATGAAAAATGTATGATGGCATTATTAGTATGAAAGAGTCCTATTGTGGCTATTAGATGTTGTTACTATTTAATAATGTTTTAGTTGTTCCAGAGGGCTGTTATGTCACCATAAAATATTCACTGAAAGCCTTATAAGTTAAATCTTTTGATATCTCTTTAAAAATTAATGACTTCAATTGTGAATTAAAATTTTTATCTACCATTGGTCATTAGAGCCTCTCTGTGGTTCTATAGTCAACTCTTAATTATGGTTGATGACATCAGAACAGTGAGATGGGGGTATTTAATGTAAAATTACTTCATTAGTGAAGATTTCCACTTCTCTAGCTCTTAAGAGTGACAGTGTAGCTTAGTTGTTAAGAGTGTGAACAGTGGAGCCAGGTGACCTGGGTTTGAATTCTGCCTCTGCTGCTTACTACCTAGTCTTTTCATGCCTCAGTTTTCTCATCTGTAAAATTGAGAAAATAATATTACCTATCTCTTAGAGTTGTTGCAAAGATTAAATTCTTATTTTTAAAGTATATATAAATATATATAGTAAGCACTGTGTAAGCAGATATTATGTATTGAATAAAAAATATTCATAAAATTATTAATGTAACGTTTCATTTATATGTAAGCATATAAAATTCTGCAAACTAGTGTTTGTGTTTGACAAGCAGGATTGTTTTGGGCTATATTACTTCTTAAAACAACTTTCCCATATTACTTTTTATTATATATGTGTTATAGGAAAAAGTTTTTGAATCCATCAGTAATTTTTTTTAATTTGGAAAATATTGCACCTCATATTTAGACATATTTTACTTTTCTAAAATTGTTATCCAAAAGTAAAAGTAAATTTAAGATAAAGTAATTTATAGAATATCAAATAGATTGATTTACAAAAATGAACAAAAATTATGATCTATTAAAAAGTCTGTTATGTTTCCTAGCTGAAGTCTCCCTTTCTAGAATGTATGAGAATAAAGCATGTAGTTTTCACTGAGCAAATTGATCTTTGCTTTCTAAAGAATCTAGCAAACATTCTAAGTCAGTGATTTTCTTGTTGAGAGTCTCTTGTGTGTAATGAGAGGTTTGATATTGGGATTGTGTTGTATTTGTGCAAAGTATGAAGGCAGACAAAAGGGTGAGAATTACGAGTGTAGGAAATGAAGCCGAGCTCATCAGTGTTGTTGATTTGCTTGCTGTTTTCCCTCCTCACCACTGTGGTCATGCCTGCTGCCAAGAGACTTTGTGATGTTCTTGCTTCACGCTGTAAGCCTCGGTGCGTAAGCACCACAAGCAAGCACCGCAGTGAAATGCCTGTTTCCTTAATTACACTTCCTCAAAGTTTTATTCCCTTTTTTCAGAGTGATTTTCTACAACAAATTATTATTTATCTCACCTTCATTTCCTCTTCCATTCTAAGCTAAAAAAATCTTTATTATGGTTTTCTGCCATTTAAAATTTATTTTTGTACAAAGATAAGTAAGGCTGTCTCTTCCCAGGATTCTGAGGACTATGTTGTTGCAATAGTCTATCACTACTTTTGTTTTCTTTCAACAATTTGTTAATACACATACCAGTAATCAATCTGCCCCCAGGTATTCCAAAATTGATTATTTTTGATGCCTTTCTTTAATTGAGTTTTATTTATATTCTATCTTTAATTAATGAATCCTAATATAGTCAAGTGTTCTCTTTATTAATGAATGTCATCCTTTACCTTAACTTTTTGTTTTTAATCCTCACCTGAGGACACGCTTAGAGAGAGGAAGGTGGGTGGAAAGAGAGAGAAACAGAAACATTGATGTGAGAGAGAAACATCTGTTAGTTGCCTTTCATGTGCCCCAACCGGGAATCAAACCCGCAACTTGGGTGTGTGCCCTGACCTGGAATTGAACCAGCAACCTTTTGGTGTGCAGGACGACAACATTTCAACCAACTGAGCCTTTCCGGCTGGGCTAGCTTAATTTTTTTAAAGCAGCTTATTGATCATTTTGATCAATGAATATAACTTGATTGAGTTTTGTGCTTACAGTTTATCCATTGTGTGTAGAGGTTTTGTTTGATCCTGCCTAGAAAATAGAATGCCTGAAATTATAGAAATATTTGTGTTTTTCTCCCCCAAAAAAGTTTTTTTCAGTAACCTGGCAAAAGTATATGCACACCTGCTACAGTAGGAAAGCAATCTGCTTGCTGTTTCCCGTTTAGAAAAAGAATACTTTCTCTTTTAGAAAAAGAATAAAGCATAATAAGGCCAGTAAGGATTCTTGTTAGGGATTATTTATGGGTACACATTCTACCCAGTGATAGTGCTGAGATTTACCCAATAAACTAGTGATTTAAACCTGGTGTTCACAGGTCTGCAGATCTTTTTAAAAATTTTATTGAGATATAATTTACATACAAAATTCTCCCTTTTAAAGTGTATGGTGTTTTTTAATGCATTCACAAATTTGTGCAACTGGCACCATTATCTAATAATTCCAGAAGATCTTTTTATTATTTGCTGCTTTATTTTGATATGAGGATTTGATTCTAGTTTCCTTCTTGATAAAAATTGGGGTGGGGGTTAAAACCCTTTTATTGGTAAGTGTGTACATATCCATATATTTTGTATGTTTTAATCTCTAAGAAGCCAGAATTGTCAGTCTTTCTGATATCAACTAATACAGATTTTAGTTTATTGTATAAAATTTGAAACTGAATTAATTACTTGCCTGAAATAATAAGGATCATTCAGTAAGAACTACATTACAAAGACTGAGCTTCTGAAGTTCCTGCTCAATTTTCTATTTGTTTCTGATCATTTGCTAGCCTATGGCACATGTCCTGTCTAAAATTTTTCTCCTTTTCATTGAATTAAAATTTATTTATTGATTGATTGATTTTAGGGGCGGGGAGGAAAGAGGGAGAGAAACATCAATTTGTTATTCTACTTATTTATGCATTCATTGGTTGATTCTTGTATGTGCCCTGACTGGGGATCAAACCTGCAACCTTGGCATATGGAGACTATGCTCTAACAACTGACTTACCTGGCCAGGGCCTTTTTATTGAATTTATTGGGGTGACATTGGTTAACAAAATTTTAAGTTCTTCTCACTTGATTTACAATTAATTTAAAATTAATAGTGATATGTGATTAGCTGTTAGTCTGTTGTAAACATTTCCATGTAATTAGCTTTGTTTTCATTGGCATCATCAGATACTATTTCACAGAAACAATGCATTATTTTGCTGTGGCTCTATAAACAAATACCTCGCCACCAAAGAAACAACAATGTCAAAGGGGAATAAACACGAAGGAGGTTCTCTGCTTGCTCTCTTTGCTCCGTATTTTAATTCATCAATTTATTATGTACATATTTTGTGTAAACAATTTCCTGTGTAAGCTTCTCTAAAAGGAAGAGTTAAAGGAGCCTTAGGTATAATGGTATGGTTTATACTGGTTGTGTACATTATACTGATTGTATACATTTCGTGATTTCAGGGGAAATAAAATCAGAAGTACTACAGTAGAAAGAAATAATAAATCTATTCAGTTCATTTATTTAGTCAACAAATATTTATTGAACATCTACGCTGTGCCAAGCACTGTCCAGGTACTTGGGATATATCAGTGAACAAAACAGGCATTCATAAAATCTCTACCTTTAGAGCTTATATTCATTCTCTCATATGGGGGGAGATAAAGTAAAAATGTAAGAAACAAATTCTATAGTATGATAGATTTGTAAGGGCTGTGGAAATAAAAGATTGGACTGGGCAGGTTGTAAATTTGAATAAAGAGATCAGGATAGCTTAATTGAGATGACATTTGAGCAGAGACTTAGAGGAGGTGGAAGTAGAGGGTCCCAGGCTGTTGTTCTCTTGCCAAGGGGAGTAGAGAAATGAGGTGTAGTAGCTTGTGGAGAAAGTGAGGTCAGCAGATTTTTTTTTTTAAGTAGGGAAAGTAACAGCATACTATGGAAATAATAGTATGATGATAAGACTCAGTCTAGTAAAGGCAGAAAAACTGAGAGAGAAGCAAGCGTTGCTGGAATGAAGCCTTGAGTAGATGACGGGGGCGGGGGAGGGGGTTGGAGCGAATCTAGTCCATATATCTTTCTGGTGTCTGAACCCTTAACACTTGGTAAGATGCAGATGACTTTGTTAGCCAAATAAAGTCCAGTTTTCTTTTTCTCTGTTTTACAGAATTAATATATGTTATCTGTGACATTGTGACTTTCTCTCTTGCTAATGATGACATAAAGGGCATCCATAAAACCCTAGCTCAATGAGTCTTCTGTGACTACTTTGAAAAAGCAGTAATTATGGTTTTAAGGTCCGTTGTGTTGTACAATCATTAGAAGGGGGAGAGATAAAAGTCAATGCCCTAAGATGCTCTTCTAATTAAGTAGAAATCAGTCTTGTGAAATCTTTCATTACTGTCCCAAGCTTTGTGCCTATTTTAAGGTTTTATGTTCTGCTAATAAGAAGGTAGATTGGTTTTTTTCTACTACCTATTACCTACTTTTTAAATAGGGGTTAAACTAATTTAAATGCCATTTACAATAGTTCTACTCAATAGCAAACTTGGAAGATTTGCTTTGCTTTTTCCAGGGGAAAACTTTTAAGTTGTTTGATCATGAAGTCAAATAGTGATATTCCCTATATCACTCTAAAATCTTTGATGATAATACTTTTTGCTTTCTTTATATTTATATTGAGATATAAGTATTTATATTGGAATATATAAATATAAAGGGGTAACATTTATATTGTCATCCCTTTGGAAAGGCATGAAGACAAATGTAGAATATGCTGGATTTATCTCAACCAAATAGAAAAATAATATTCAAAGTTGTTGTTTTTTTAAATCTATTACTTTACATTTTTTGTCAGTGAACTTGGACATTGCCAACTATCTCAAAAATGTTTTCATCCCTGTAGGTAATCAATACTAGCCATTATTCTGTTTTATTTTATAAAAAGAACTTACATTGCAGTCTGTTTATTCAACATTTTTTAGTGTCCTTTTCTGGGCATTTTGAGCAGTTAAGTGTTAGAATTTTAATTTTCTTTAACAGACTGTAGGCTTTCTCAGAACCAGATTCAGTAGAATGTTTTGTTTCGTTTTGTGTGTTTTTGTCCTTTTTAGTAGTACTTTTTACTTTGCTTTTCTCTAACATCAAATAGACGGTTCTAGACCCTTTTCCTAACATCTTTCTAATTTACTAGTTCGGTATACAGTGTAACTAGAATAATTTTTTAACATAATACAAAAGAATCATATTGTGCATTTTTCGAATATTTGTGTATATTTGCTATTGAGAATAACAGTGATGATCTCTTATCAGATTGTCTCCTCTCCCTCCCCTGACCCCCAGTAATAAAGATCTGCTTTCCCTCTTAGCTTTGTACTGAGAGTGTAAAATTACTATCTCTATAACTCTTTAATAAATATAGGATCTAATATGTTTTACTGTATATAGTATTGGAATATTTTATATCAGGCCTTCACCTTTTTGAGAATTTGGGGACCAATGTTAGTCTGTTCTGATTTTTCCCTTAATTGTTTGAAATAGCACTAAATAAACCTGAAAGATTTTCATGAAAATAATGCGTTTTCCTTTATTGGTAACCCTTTTTTTGTTATTCTTTAGAAATTTGGGGAACTAAAATTTAAATTAGCCATTCTATAGTTATTAGAAAATGGGATAGGATTCGTCAGCTTGGTGTACCTACTCTTTGTGAAGATAAGGGAAATATCTTACTGTTTCTTTCCCTAGACCAGAGGAAGAGTCTTCTTCATCCTCCAGTGATGAAGATGAGGATGACAGGAAACAGATCGATGAGCTACTAGGAAAAGTTGTTTGTGTAGATTACATTAGTTTGGATAAAAAGAAAGCACTATGTTTTCCGGCATTGGTGAGTAACTTTAATATAAAAGTTTAATTTTCAACTATGTAAGTTCATGAAAATAAAACAAAAAAACCCAACTATTATCTTAGTGTTTTTCGTAGGTACAAAATGGGGAAATGGTTTTAGCATCATTTAGTTCCAACAAAGATTACTTTCAAAATTGCCTTTCAGTACAAAGAACTCTTAAAGTTATTTAAGAAAGGCAAAATCATGTTAATTTTAGAGGCTAGGTGTATGGGAGTTCAATATACTGCGCTCTCTTTTTGAAAAATTCTTAATGCAGACTTTGAAAACTAAATCTACCTTACAAAAGAAGAACAGAATCTTTCTTTTCTGCTGTTGTCTACAAATGATGTCTGTTTGTCTTTTTTCAGTGAACGTATTTTGTATTTTGAGTGCTTAGTTTCATGTTTTGAGCAAAATAAGTACCCAATAAATGTCAGCTCAATCTTAAAATTATAATTAAAACCAATGAGAGCAATTATTTCTTTTAATAAACATAAATACTTCATGATACTGTTGTACCTCTGCATATTTTTACCTATCCATCTAACATTTATTGGATACCTGTTAGATACACAGTCGTGCTAAGACCTTTATAAAGATTATGAGGTAGGAGTAATTATTTATCCTTATTTAGATAGAGATAAGGAAACAGTATTAGGAGGGTTAAGTAATTCGTCAAGCTTTGGATTAATGGTAAGCTGAAAACTTAAGTGTTAGTGTATGTGATCATTTCTTTTTTCCTAAAGCACTGTGATTCTCTGTAAGAATTTATTTTAAAAACGTTAAAAAAAAATTTTTTTTTAACGTTTTTATTGATTACAGAGAGAGAAAGTGGGGGAGAGAGAGAAACATTGATGTGAAAGAGGAACGTTGACCGGTTGCCTCCCACACGCACCCCAACTGGGGACCCAACACCCAGCCTGGGCGTGTGCCCTGACCAGGAATTGAACCAGCAACCTTTTGGTGCACGGGACAACACCCAACTGAGTCATACCCACCGGCCAGGGCTTAAAAACATGTTTGAAAAAAACAGGTTTTGTTTGTCTTTTTTTGAAAACAACAGGAACCAAAAAAAGTAAAAGTAAAACAACAGGAACATTAAATTTTTGACTTAGTATTTTCAGTATGAATTAAAGATTCTCTCACCGTAATTTCTAAATAGCTTCTTTGATGAGAAAAATATTTGAGGGTTTATGATACTGAAAGATCAGTAATCTGCTTATTCAAACATTTCATTAATGTTTTAAAGATAGAATTACTGATACGTTATCCTCCCCCCAAAATTGAGATTTAAAAAAAAAAAAAAAGTTTTCATTGATTTTTAGAGAGAGGAAGGGAGAAGGGTATAGAGATAGAAACATCGATGAGAGAGAAACATCATTGATTGGTTGACTCCTACATGCCCCCTACTGGGGATTGAGCCCACAACCCAGGCATGTGCCTTCACTGGCAATCGAACCAGTGGCCTCTTGGTTCACCGGTTGACACTCAACCACTAAGCCACACCAACGGGGCAAAAGATCTTTTGGGCAGTGATGAATACTTTTGTCAACCAGGGTACGAAATTGTGTTCTAAATCAAACAGTATTGACATAATCACATAATCAATACTTGCATTTTTATTTTTAAACTTAGTTTTTATAAATTGAGTAACTTTTACCAGTGTTTTGGTAAAAGTTATCAAATTTATCATGTTAGAAAACAGTCGCATACTCCTAGGAACTATAAATAACTGTACATGTATTAAGCATTTACCCTGTCCAGGCACTGTGCTAAGCTTAACATAAGTGGTCATATTTAGTCCCAGTCGAGACTGAAAAATAAGTGGTATTTACCCCCATTTTAAAGGGAGGAAATCTTAGCTTCCTTGACTCATACAGTCTTTCTTTTCAGTTTTCTTCACTGTTTCTTCTCCAACCAAGCTTTAAATATCATCGTTCAAGGTTCAGAATATATCACTCTATATTCTTTTTAGGGTGATCTCATTCCCTGTTACAGCTTTGATTGCAGAGATGATAAACTAAAATGCCTTAGGGACCAAGAAAATAACATTCGTGAGTGAACAGAATAAAACAGGGATTGTGGTTCTTGTGTCAGAATGGAGAGAGCCCACTACTCACACATCACCACCAGCACTGGCCAGTGCTGTCCTGTGTGTAGTTTTCAAAACCCTAAGCTCATAAGCAAAAAACAAAAGGATGGATTTGGCTCACAGTTTCAGACCCAGGTTTTAGACTCCTGATATTTAGGCTTTTGACTCCCAAGTTTATGTCTTTGGGTTCAAATCTGTATTCTTAGACCAGACCTGGATATCCATCTATTTAGTATTTCTACTTAGATGTTCTTTAGCCACCTTAAAACTTAATAAGACTAAAAGTAAATTTATTCTCTCCTCCCCCATTCCCAAACTTGGCGCTTCTCCAATGTTGCCTCTCACAGTGAATGACACCATTTGCAAAAGGCAGAAACCTAAGCATCCTACTCTCTCTCATCTCTCCGCTTCCCTAATTATCTCTAATATTTCTTATTCCTTTAATTTGCTGTTTCTACTACTTTACATTCAAGTCACCATCTGTCACCTGGGTGATTGTAGTAGCTTAGTCCCCTTCAACTCTTACCTTTCTCTGGTCCATTTTTTTCATGACAGTCAAAGTAATTTTTAAAAAGGCAAATCTGTGATGACATTATCCTGCTTCAGACTCTTCCCTTAAAGATTTTAGATTTTTTCCTAAGAATTAACATTGCTTATAAGACTGGAAAATATGGACCCTGTTTATCTATAACTCATTCAGCCCAGGCAGCAAATCAGCCACACTGACCTTTCGCTTCCTGGAGTGGGTTCCACTGCTTGCTGTATCAGGCCCTTCTCACAACCTGTTTGCTCTGCCTGCAGTGCATCCCTGTACTCTCTACACGTGCTCACACGTATAACCTTTGACAGGCCAATTCCTACTCAGCCTGCAAAGCTGAGCTTAAATGTTTTCTCCTCAAGAAAGCGGTCCCTGACCATACACACAATAGTGATTAAAGGACTTAACACAATAGTGATTAAATAAATATTTACTTGTTTAGTGTTCATCTTCCAACTAGAGTGCAAGCGTCCTGGCCTCTGTATTCTCCAACATCTAATATACTACCTTGATGTAGCAGTTAATATTTGTAGAATGACTAGATGAATGAATGAACCAATATATAAGTATTTACTTCGGACTTTTTTGAAATGACAGGAAAGTTCCCTAGATGCTAATACAAGTAAAAAGACTTTCATCAGTGAATTATTTGAGAATACCATGAATATTTAGGAACTGCTTAATGCAGTGCAATTAAAATTATGAAAAATGTTAACTAACTTTTAGAAAGACTGAATTAGAATGAACCTTTTCTGGCTTTTTTGGCCTGTGGTGAGAGTACATGCCTTTATGTATCATTGTGCCATTTTTCAGAGCTAATGAGACAGGCTTTTAAACAACCTGTCATACTTATTTAGCTCAGTTTTCATGAAAAAATGTGACTATCCCATTAACTTGTTCTTGGTATACCTAGAGGGCTGTCTTGGAATTAAAATAAAATTCATAGGCACCTTACATTGGCACTGCCTTTGGGAAGACGTGCTTTATTCTCACTGTAAATAACAGCTGAGGCTATTTCAAATAAAATAAATCTTTTAGTGTTAGTAGTAAATCTTATACGGACTCCAGAAAGGTACCACTTTGAGGTGTTTACTTGTTAGAGTGGGTAGTATTATGGAGAAATTGAATGTGTTAAAGTATATATTTAAATGTAAATAATAGTAGAACCTCATCTCTGGCTTTTTTAAAGGATGGAGACTGCTTTGATTAAGCTTTTAATACCTGATCCCATTTTGGTTCTTGTCTGTCTCTTAGCCATGATGCAGACCCTCTGCTGAGGCCCTAGCTCTGCCTCTTTATCCACCCCTGCTCCACTTCCATCCCAGCTTTTTATGTCTGACTAGGATGTGGTACCCAGCTCTAGGCTAGTCAGAGCCACCCTTCTGCTTTCAGCACCATGCCTGTGCCAGAAACAGTGTGGGTGATACAGAGGGCTGGGAGGGAATAGGACATAAGTTTAAAATTGCTTTGTGTGTGTCCATGTGTATGTACCTGCTTGTTCTAAAACTAAATTTAGTTCTTAAACTAAGCTGAAACTGCTTTCTAAAAGGATTTAAATAATTGGTACTTATATAACTATCTATAAACGTGTATTTACTTATAATAGTTTCACACTTTTTTTTTTAAAAGGTGGTTTGTCCTGATTGTAGTGATGAAATTGCTGTGAAAAAAGATAATATTCTTGTTCGATCTTTCAAAGATGGCAAATTGTAAGTATAATTCACTTGGTGTGAAAAATATACTGTTTTCCCAAATTAGGATGTTAAGTGATAAATTCTTATTTCCAGGGGCATTACCCTTTTACTTTTCATCATTTAGAATGTTTCAAAGTATGATCATTTTTCATATATTATTAAATGTTGTAGTAGGCCTTTCCTTGTTCATTTTGGTCTTTGCTAAGCTATACTCAGTACTAATTTGTCAGTATTGCCTATATAATAGCTGGTGATTTGTTGAGGCAAATTTGATAAGTCTACCATATCTAACACTTGATTGATATATTACTGGATATATTTATTATTCTTGAATGTTTAATTAGGACTCTAATATTTTTAATTATGTCGGAATGATTGTAGTGATACCTATTGTATAACATTTCACTTCTGCAGTAGTCCGAGGATTAAAATGGTTTGCTATACATGTATGTTAAGTGTTAAGAAAGTGATTTTTTGTGTAGAACTTTCTTAGAACTGAATTAGAAATTTCTGTGGTAGTTTTTTTCCCTTTAAGAATTGTGTGACCAGAAAAGCCATATATTTTATACTCTGCCTTAAAGGATGACTATATCTTAAAAGGATGATCATAGTTTAAGATTGATTTTGGGGTTTTCAAGTTCTGAAAAGTGATTTTTAAAAACAATTTATAAAAACAATGTTAACAAAATTGAGATAATGAGAGAAATTTGAACACTGAAATAGAATACTGGCTTGATGATATTAAGAAATTATTAGTTTTAAAATGTGTGATAATGGTATGATTATATTTTTAAAAAGAATTTTAAAGCTCTATAATCAAATTATATAATGTCTGTGATTTGCTTCAAAATAATCCACTTGGGGTGGGAGGAAGTAGGTAGGGGTATAAATGAGGCAGTGATGATGAGTTGATTATTGTATTTGGCTAATGGATATGTGGGAGTTCATTGCAGTATTTGATTACTTTTGTATATGAAATTTTAAAAATAAAAAGTTGTCCGGCCGGTGTGGTTCAGTAGTTGAGCATCGATCAACCTATGATCCAGGAGATTGTGGTTCGATTCCCAGTCAGGGCACATCCCCAGCAGGCTTGATCCCCAACAGAGGGCATGCAGGAGGCAATCAATCAATGACTCTCTTATCATTGATGTTTCTCTCTCTCTTTCTCTCTCTTTCTCTCTCTCTCTCTCTCCCTCCCTCCCTCCCTCCCTCTCCCTCCTACTCTCTGAACTCAATAAAAATATATTTTAAAAAAAACACTTAAAAGAAATAGACAAGCTGAAAAATGTATTTTGAATAGTTTTCAGGTTTTGTGGATCCATTGACACACATCACATACAGGAAAGCTGAACAATGATTTATTAGTGTAAAATAGGAAATATATATTGACATATATGATAGAACTTCTTATAGTTGCTTATATCCGACCCCTTTTTATAGTTGAGTTCCGTACAAGATTTTAAATTGTATATCAGAAGTTTGCATGTGAGTCTAAAATCCAGTTAACAAATTGTTAAAAGAACATTTACATTATAAACTAGTACATTTTCTTCCAGTATTAAATTTAGTAATTTCCTATGATTATTCCAAGATAATGGTGAATCTTACTGTTAGACTTCTTATTTATTGGATTGATGCATTCTGCTACCCAAACATTTTTATTTATCGTTATTTTTAGTATTTCAGTATTTTTAAAAAATATGTTTTTATGGATTTCAGAGAGAGAGAGAGAGAGAGAGAGAGAAAGAGAGAGAAACATCAACGATGAGAGAGAACCATCTATCAGCTGCCTCCTGCACGCCCCCTACTGGTGATCGAACCCTCAACCCGGGCATGTGCCCAGACTGGGAATCAAAACGTGGCCAGCTGGTCCATGCATGGGTGGATGCTCAGCCACTAAGCCACATGGGCCAGGCATCAGTATTTTCAGTATTTCTTATACCCAGGGACCCTTGATATTTGAGAATACCTTGTTTATAAAACATCTCTTAAAGGAGGGGTCCTTTTGTAGATGAATACGTATATTAACATTTTATTTGGAACTTGCAACCCTCTGTATCATCACTTTCATTGTAAATGTCAGTATTCCCATATTTTTAGTAGCTTTCTGTGGTGTGTAATTAGGCTCTTAATTAATCTCTGTTGTGTTTTTGTGTGTTTTTCTTTCTTTAAAATTGAAAAAATAATTCAGTACTTCAGTACCAAGAAAGGATGTCCATGAAATTACTAGTGACACTGCACCAAAGCCTGATGCTGTATTAAAACAAGGTAAGGGTAATCTTCGAATAAATTATAGTTAACTTTAAAACTGATAGTGTTTTGGAAGATTAAATTTTCTTTTGCTCTTTAAAAGATATTTTTTAAAAGTTGTCTTTAAAGTTATACTTGGTTGTCTTTGACTTTGTTTTTTGTAAACCCATGTGTATTTTGTTATTATAGGTTTCCCCCCCTTATTTTTTTCTTCTTCGGCTTAACATTTTGCTGACCAGTCACGAGTTAACTCGTGTTTCCATTCCCAAATGTTGACCGGTCACAAGATAACTCATATCTGCACTTACATTAATTTAAGTAATTTTAAGGTCTGAAAGCAGTGTAGAGTTTTAAAAGAGCACACTAGACCTTTTTTTTTAGTTATTTAGGCTCAGATTATAAGAGGTGCAAGGTATGAGCCACTTCACTGCTCAGCACCTACCTCTGTAGTAGATACAGCAGATACATGAAGGGAGTTGATCAAGCATATCAGTATTTGGCACACAGCAGTATCTTGCGCAAGTGTCAAATGGTATAAAAAAGGGTTGTTTTTTTAAATGTGCTTTTTTCAATGTTTATTGCTAAAATAATAAAAAAATGTTTTTAAATGTACAAAAATTTTCTCAATTCCTAGAAAGTAGATTACAGAAAATTCAACCGAATGCAGCACACAGCCTAGCACCTCCATTATGTCTAGCAGAGCTCCAAATAAAGATTCGCCATTTAGATTATCAGGAAAATTAAAAGATCATGTTCTACAAAAAATAGCAACCAGCAGTAAAAAAATCCCACTAGGGTGTGTAAAGTATGTTCTTCAAAGGGAAAGCGTAGTGAAACATGATACGGATGTAAAAGACTTGTTTAGTGCCATTGCATGTAGATGCATGTTATACAATATATCACACTCCAAAGTATTTTAATAAAGTATTTAAAAATATTAAAGTATATGCACTGTTTAATTTTGACATATGGTAATATAAATATAAGGTATGACAAAAGGAAGTACATTTAAGTTTACTCAAATGCTTTCATTTCATTTTCAAGTGTGGAAAAGTAGCCAGCCACACGGGTGAGTTCTGGCTCGAAATAACCAGTCAGCAAAGTTTAATATTATTTAAAAGTGTGAAAGGACTATATCCGCAGCTATTACTGTAGTCTGACTTTTGCCTTAAATAAAATGTTAATTCCTGAGAAGGGTAGAAACAAGAATCAAAGTAATTTTAATTTTGCATTTCTCTTAACATAACAATAGTTATATCATATATCATCACCTCATATTTATTGTAGTAACTATATTATGTTGTTTAATAGCTATATTAAATGCTCTGATTTCATTCCTTTCTAGGTTTTGCTATTGTACATAGCTGTTTATTTTCTTTTTGCCTGTATTCATCAAATCCAGTAATATACTGTGTTGACTGGTTAAAAATCATCAAGCATTTATTCCCATGTATTGTAGAATGAGAATAACTGCATAACTGATTTTAATTCAAGTTAATTGTTAATATAATTCAAATTTAACTAGAGATGTAGCAAATATATTTGTAGTATATTTTCAGGTATTGTAATGTTCATTACAAGGGCTCTGCCAGGTATGTAATACTGTTTAATTGTCATTTGTTGGATAAATAATTAAAGTTATTTTTACTGGACATGCTTAATTTTTGTTTAAAAGAAGAAAACTGCTCTTTTGTATGTGTTTGAACCTAGGACACCTTCCAGTGGTAGCGGTTTTGCCATGTTTAAAAATGGCTTCCTGATGCTTAAGACTATTAGAATTAAATGAGCTGCTACGTGGAGAAGCGGTCAGCTCAGTGCCTGGCACACAGCAGACACTTCATAACTGCCAGCAATATTAGGACAATAATTTTCATTTCTTCATCTTGTTTAATTTTTGTAGACAAATCAGTTGTCTTATTTCTCCAGCTCACATGGTTTATGGTCTCTTTCCAGCCTTTGACCAGGCACTTGAGTTTCACAGAAGTAGAACTGTCCCTGCTCACTGGAAGACTGAGTTGAAGGAAGACAGCTCCAGCAGTGAGGCAGAGGAGGAGGAGGAGGAGGGAGAGGACGAGAAGGGGAAGGAGGGCACCGGCAGCGAGGAGGAGGCAAGTGGAGGCGGCGGGCCTTCCATGCGGAGAGCACTTGGGTTTCTCTGGAGCCAGGAATTACTCGAATATATTTAGTATTAGAAATATTTCATAATCAAATCGTATTTGTGATGCTCATCATAATCAAGCAGTTTGCTTGCTTACCTTAAAATAGAAATATGGTCTTGTGAAATTAAAAATAAGTATGGTTATCCCAATAACCTCAGAAACGATTCTTAATTTTGCTGTGCTTTTGGTTTAACAGGTGATTAAGGAAATACCCACCTAATATAGCAAAAGTTTCACATGCTTTTCACTGTCGTGTAGACAGCTGTCACCTCATACAATATTCACACTACATTTGCATATTTTATTGAAATACCTAGAAGAGCATAAAATATATATTCCATCTAGTATTAAAAGAATAAGCAAAAAATAAATATTAATGAGAATCTTAAATGATTTTATCTAATATTAAGGGGTGGGTAGTTCTGATTAGGTCATAAATAAGACATCTGAATTTATATGGATGAAGGAGCTGAAGTTTGAGATTTTGTTGTAGCTGGTACTTTAGGTCTAGCAGTGACAAGTACCAAGAAAAGATGTCCATGACATTACTAGTCACATTGCACCACTCTACTCTAATGGTTTGTTGAACGACTTCATAAAAGTTATTGGGTGAGAGGTACAGATAGGGAAGGCTACTAACTATATTTGATGATGAAGTGAATTGTATTTAATGTTTTCAGGAAACTAATGTCAATATGTAATATTTTAGGTAAGTTAGGAAATTCTGCTCCATAACTGTAGTAAACATCTATTAATGACATAAGGTTGTTTTAGGGTTTATGTTTTATTATGTATTTTTATGATATGATAATGTGTAGTGTAGAAGTTTCCCTGGCTTCAGTCTTCTCTCCCACTGCTTTCTGTTTAAAATGCTAAAATGAGTAGTCTCTTGCTTAAAACCTTTTCAGTGGCGGCTTATCACTCTAAAAATCAAGCTTCACTTATAGGTCATCCTTTATAATCCATCCCCTGCCTCCTTTTTTTCCATTCCTCCTCTTGGTATACCTCCCCACTTGGAACTTTATGCTGTAGCAGTATCAAATTACATACCTTCTACTCACCTTTGCACATACCACGACCTCTTCCTACAGTGCCCTTCCCTCCCCTCCTTCAGTTAGCCTGGCACACTCCCGACATACGTCACCGCTGTAAAGGGAAACCTATGAACCATCACCCTTCTCAACTCAGGAAAGTTAATCACTTCATTTGCTAATCTATAAACTACTACTGTTCCTGGTACATATTTTGTCATGTGTGTGTATACACATACATACATAAGTACATTGATTTATGTCTGTTTCTTAACTCCCTTATTAGTCTGTAAGCTCCTCAAGGGTAGGGACCTTGTCTTACTGGTACTCATATTCATAGTGTCTGACACAGTGTGTAACATGTAACAGATGATCAGTAAATGTTAATTACTAAACTTTTGGTGCTTAGATTTGTGTTCTACATATGGTTTTGTAAAAGCAAATCTGGTTTCCAGTTTAAACAGTTTTTTCTGTTATATACAAACTTGACTTAAAATTTTTGCAACAGGAATAAATTTGGCAGTTAATGAAAGTCAGATATTGTACCATGGGGACATTTCTAATAGAAAATAGATTTCCTTAGATTTACATCTGATCACATTACCGAAACACAGCATATGTGGGCCGTGTTTAAATTGAGAAACACAGATTTATCATAAGCAAATTAATAATTGTCATTTATTCTTCTCTGCCCAACTAGCAAACCTAATAGTTTATCAACATGAGTTTTTGTTTTTAACTGGTCTTTGTTTGCTCTGCTAGCTTTTAAAATAAAAAGGGGTAAATATCATTCAAACAATGGCATTAGACATATGATTTTTAAAAATGGAGATGACTTAGACTATTGATAGGAAAGTATGCTCCTAACTTTTATTATTAGAAATATACTTGCCTCGGCCAGAGTAACTGTAAAGCCTCAGCATATATTTTGGACCACTTCCTCTGCAGTTACTCCTAGTCATTGCTCATTTTTCTTTCATTTGATTCAGCACCTGACCTAGTGCCTCCACTTACTGGTGCTCATTAAATGTTTGTTGAATGGATGATAGCCACTGAATTGATGAGTTTCTCAATCTCACCTACTACCCTGCTCCTTGCAGGTTGCTTCAGGACCAGCTCCCTACTGCCACAGCCCCTGGCTACAGCAGCAAGAAGCTAGTCCCTCCCTTGTAATTGATAAATCGGGGAACTATTTTATTACTTGAAGATTTCCCTAAGTCTGAATCTTCAGGTATTGTAGATCAAGTTCGTTCCCCACTTTACTGATTTTATATGCTTGAGGTACTACACAGTGGGGCTGTGTGTAAAGAAGGATACTTGTAGTTACAGCTAGTGGGACCCACACATGTATAGTTCTATGAGGAGCAATAATAGAGTCAGTTTTGATGTTAAATTTAAACCCTGACCCAATTTAATAGGAGTGAGAGTAGGTCTTCTTGAGCCTGTGACCCTGATTTAAAGAATTGATCTCTTATGTGGTAAAAAATTGATGAACCATCTTTGTAGTCTCATTTCTTATATGAGAGTTTACATTTGGGATTGCCGCTATTGAGATACCTTTTAGGATATATTCCTCTAGAAAGCATAAAATGTCTAGATGTTTTTCTGGGTTTGAGCAGCTTAATATTAAGACATAATTTGTGTTTGGTAAAAAGCCTTTGAAATATTTTAGTATTAGTCTTTACTGTTGGTAGGAAATCTCTTTGTATTATTACATGCTTAACTGAGGAAAATAACATTCTGTTCTTCTGTGACTAAAATTAGGAAGAAATAGAACCATTTCCAGAAGAAAGAGAAAACTTCCTTCAGCAGTTGTACAAATTCATGGAGGATAGAGGTGAGCGTTTTTTCTTTCTTTTTTATTTATCATTAATGTTTTAGGTATCAGATATATAGTAATATTTTTAAAATAATAATTATGTTCATTAAGCTGCAAGTCACTGGTAACCTCTGCCAATATCACCAGCACCTAGCTTAGTGTCTGTCACATAGGAAGTAGAATGAGGAATTTGACAGTATTTTGATAGATATCATGGCCATTTACCCACAAATGCCTGTATTCTGTCCTGTCTTCACACCCATCAGTACTCTTATACCAAAGAATTCTTATACAGGGAACAGCAGCAGAGTGGGTATCATAGTAGTACCACTGTATTTGCACCTACGTAGATGCCACTAGTAAAAGGCCTCCTTCTCCAAAATCACTGTTTGACATACCTGGGTGGGTGTGTGGTATGGGACTAACGACACTCTAAGATGGGCTGCAAGTCTTTTTGTAAAGACAGCCCCGTAACTAAGAGAATTCACCCATACATAAGGAGCCACAAACAGAGAAATATGACAGCATCTCAGGGTGAACCTTGGCTTAGCTTATTGAATCTGCCTAATGTTAAAGAAATGCAGGGATTGGGGGAAAGAGGAATGGGTGCTAACCTTTAGTGATAACCTGGTTCTCCAGTAGCTATTGCACTGCTACTCTCTTGCTTATCTGTTGCTCAGAATGTAGTTTCTCCTTTCCTGGAAAGATGCTAGCAAGGAAAAGGAGTTGGGAGAAGTAGAAAACTTTCTAGCTTGAGGAGAAGGACATGAATAAATAATACTTGGAAATGCCACTGCACTCTGTAATTAATTATTTTTAAATCCCCGTTTGCATTGATTGATGAGTAAAAGCTGGCTCTCTTTGTCTTTTGCTCTCATAAATGGAAGTGGATACTACAATGACGTTATCTTTTTATTTAATATGCATTGTCCTTGATTTCTCTTATTTCTTTATGAGTGGAGGCTTAGCCTAAGAAGATAGGCTATTTCTTATGCTTTTATGTAAGATAAATAAAAGAGTGAATAAAATGAATAAAATGTAAGAATAGTGATAAAATAGGATTATGGCAGTCATATATTTTTTGGAAAGGGTCATAGGTTGTGTATCTCTGTTGTCCTGTTATTTCCTCTACCATTTTCTAAAGGTTTGATAGTTTGTGTCCTTGCCCTACATTTTTCTGTGTTAGAATGAAAGAAAACTATAGCTTTACTCTAGAGTCATTTAGAGTATAGTAAGTAAGAAAAATGCAAAGAAAGGAAGCCCTGGCTGGGTAGGTCAGTTGGTTAGTGTTGTCGAGATATGCCGAGGTTGCAGATTTAGTTCCTCCTCAGGGCATTCAACCAGTGATGCATAAATAAGTGGAACAACAAATAGATGTTGTTGTCATTCCCCCCCTTCTTTGTCTTTCATCAATAAAGAAAAAATTTTAAATCTTTAAAATGCAAAGAAGGTATCTTAAAAACAACTCAGTGTGAAGCAGTTGCCCATCATTCATCTCGAACAGTTTCACCATCCTTGTTTCCCTAATTTAAAAACAAAAATATTTTGTTGGTATTTTATTTTGCTCTCTTTGGTATTTATTGTTGAACTCATCGGGGGAATAAAAGTGGAATGAGATCATATAAGGTTTCGAAAATTTAGTATGAGGAAAAAAAATTTAATGAAATGGGCTTAAGTAAAGGACATGTTTTTGGTGAACGGGATTTTTTCCGTCATATGCAGGGTGAGGCAAAAGGAGGTTTACAGTTGTGAGTGCGAAACATAAGAGTTTATTCTTGTATTTTTTTGATATTTTCCATGTGAACAACTGTAAACCTACTTTTGCACTACCCTCTGTGTGTGTGTGTGCACGTGCACGCACTTTGCACTATATTTGGTGACAATATTTGATTTTTTTGGGAAAAAAATTTTTTTAATCCTCACCTGAGGACATTTTCTCGTTTGATCTCTAGAGAGAGTGGAAGGGAGGGAATGGGAGGAGGGGTCAGAGAGAAAGAGAAACATAGTCAGAGAGACACATCACCTCCTTGCCTCCCTTGCACCTGTAGGGAGGTGACCTGCAACTGAGGTACGTGCCCTTGATCAGGAATTGAACCTGCGACCCTTCGATCCTTGGGCCAATAGTCTAACTGCTGAGCCAAGCCTGCCAGGGCATGAATCTTTTGAAATTTTAAATTAAAAATGTGCTGTGTTTTGAATGTATTTTGTGTTTTTCTTAATAGGCACACCTATTAACAAACGACCTGTACTTGGATATCGAAATTTGAACCTCTTTAAGTTATTCAGACTTGTACACAAACTTGGAGGATTTGATAATGTAAGTATTACAGTCAGAAGTGAAACATGTTTTTATACATGTTTTCTCATCTAAAATTATTTATTCCTATTAATAGAAAATGGAAATTACAAGTTAGAAACAGAGCTAGCTTCCTCAGACCAAATTTAAATTTAAAGATTTTTTTAAATGAGCCTCCTGACTTACTGTTAAGTTTGTTAAACTTCATAAACCACCTGTGTATGTCTGAGTCACAGCATAACCATATAGGTGGAAATTCTTGCTTTTTTTTTTTTAAATCTTCATCCAAGGATATTTTTCTCATTGCTTTTCATAGAGAGTGGAAGAGAGAGAGAAACATCAACTGGTTGTCTCCTCGCATCCCAACAGGGGCAGGGGATTGAGCATGCCACCGAGGCACATGCCCTTGACCAGAATTGAACCCGAGACCCTTCAGTTTCTGGGCCGACACTCAAACCACTGAGCCAAACCAGCCAGGGCAGTTCTTGCTTTTTTTTTTTTTTAAGTATATCTTTATTGATTTCAGAGAGGAAAGGAGAGGAAGAGAGATGGAAACATCAATGATGAGAGTCATTGATCGAGCCCGCAACCCGGGCATGTGTCCTGACCGGGAATCGAACCCCGATCGCCTGGATCCTAGGTCGACGCTCAACCGCTGAGCCACGCCCGGCCGGGCAGTTCTTGCTTTTTATGTCTTCCACTGGACTGTAAAGTCCTTGGGAGCGGAGATCTGTGTTAATATTCTTTGTATCTTTAATCTCTTTACTGTGCCTGATATAAAACATGTCATATATATGCCTATATAAACATGCAAAAAATCCAGTTGTGAAGTAGGAGAAATTGTCTTAAGATTGCTATGATGTATGGTGCTCATCTGAAAAGATTTTTGTAGAATCAAATGCTTTTGTAAAATCCATAGAACTGCTTTGATTTATTAGCTTGTAAGTTTTATGGGACGATACATCATTTTAAAATTTATATTTCTTCATTAAAGATTTTGATGAGGAACTTGTATATTTTCTTATTTAGTATAACAGGGTTTATTTAAAATCAAATGTAGTATTTCAGCATTTATAATTGAGATTTGTTAGAATACTAAAACTTTCAAATATTGTAAACCAATTTTTATTTAGAATTTGAGATTGATATTTTTCACCCATTCAAGACTAGAACGAATAAATGTAAATATATATTTACATATACTATGTTAAAAGCTTATTATATTCCTGCCTTTAATTTGGGAGTTTTCATTTCATTTTGTTTGTTAGATTGAAAGTGGGGCTGTTTGGAAGCAAGTCTACCAAGATCTTGGAATTCCTGTCTTAAATTCAGCTGCAGGATACAATGTTAAATGTGCTTATAAAAAGTAAGTCAGTGTGCTTGATATAGCTGTATTCAATATTTTATCTAGAAAGCTGGATGGAATTTATCACATAACTGAGGCTCTTAAGAAGAAAGCAAAAATTTTCACTAGAGTAATCACTCTATAATATAACATTTTCTAGAGTATATTCTATGAATACTAGATCTATGAGATAGCCTGTGAAGAAAGTTTTTGTGGCCAAGTAAATTTGGAAAGTACTGTGTATAGGTTAAAATGCCAAAGTTTTAAAATTCAGGTATACCCACGTTTGATTCCTGGTCCTGCCAGTTACTAGCTTTTGATGCCCTTGAACCATTTCATTGTTCTCCTAAGCCTCAGTTTCCTTATATGTAGAATGGGATAATACTGTTTGCCTCATAGGATTACTCTAATGATTAAATGAGGTTTTACATATACTAAGAGACCCAGTGCTTGGCATTTAAGAAAGATCTCAACAAACAGGTGCTATTACTAGTACTTGTAACAACTACTATTGTTACAGTTACTATATGTACGATTATGACTGTCTTTTTCACTTTTAGCATAGTTTTTTTAAATGAAATTTTTCTTTGAAAAATGTTTCTATTTCGGTTAAAAAGATTGGGAAGAACTGAACTGGAAGAAATTAGATATTAATAAGGCTCCATATCTGAAAACAAACAGGAAATGAACACAGTTAAATAACTACAACTCTACAGTAATATTTTGAAATATTTTCCTAAATATAATTTCTCCTCATATTTCTAGATACTTATATGGTTTTGAGGAGTACTGTAGGTCGGCCAATATTGAATTTCAGATGGCACTGCCAGAAAAAGTTGTTAACAAGCCATGTAAGGAGTTTGAAAATGTAAAAGAAATAAAAGTTAAGGAAGAAAGTGAACCAGAAATCAAAGAAATAAAAATTGAAGTGGAAGAGAAGATAATAGTAAAAGAAGAAAAGCCTACTGAAGATGATGTTGAAAGAAAGGAAGATATTAAGCCCTTTCTGGTAAATCAGATCTTGTCCTTTGCTGCCTTTGGTACATTTTCTACATCCTCTGTAAAGTTTTTGTAGTTAATTAATGTATAATTTTATACTTTATTGTTTGTGCATTTTCTTCAGTAAGTGCTATATTTGTGTGTAAAATAGCTGTTCACTATTGTTGCCTAGTGTTTTAAGAATGGCAGGAGTTTCTTAAAATAACTGATAACTTAGTATTAGTACTGGTTGGTACCTCCTTTTAATTAGGTCATGGAGTTAAGTTGACAGTATTTACTTTTGTTGGTTTAGTTGCTCTGATCTTTTTCTAGGGAAGTAAAAAGAATTTATTAGAATCTGTACCTATTCAAACTGATCAGGAAAAAGAAGTTAACGTGAAAAAAACAGAAGAAAATGAAAATTTGCACGACAAAAATGATGAGACAACTGGGGTGGATGAATCCCTCAGCATAAAGGTAGAAGCTGAAGAAGAAAAAGCAAAATCTGGGTAAGAAATCTGTTTTTGGTTAAGATGCATTTTGGCTGAATGAATTCTTGTAATTTGCTCTTAGTATGTGTGTGTATGTATGAATCTAAATTTGATTGACAAAATACAGAATAATTGACTGATTTGCATTTATTACATAAATAGCATTTGCCTCCTTCAGAGACCCTACTAATGCACCTTTGTGGCAAAAGATCATAATTTTGATTCATTATTCTTGCTCTCATCATGGAAATTTATAAAATTTTCAGCTAGAGAAAAGTACTACTTACTACATTAAGCTTTCTCCAATGTTTTGTAGATGATATGTTGGCTGTAGATTTTGACAGTTGTATTCATTTCTTAAGCAAAAATTAAGAATGGAAAAATGCTGATAATTTTTAAAAGGCCTGAATTGTTATGCTGTGTTTTATGTGCAAGTAGCATTTACTTGTATTGGTTAGTTTGGAATGAAGATGGCTTAACAATGTAATTTGTGCACTGCCAGTGGACCCCTGGATTTTATAGGTGATCTTTGATGTCTAGTCTTATTTCTGAGGTTAAAAAAAGCCTAAACATTTCTCATTGTTAGTGGCCCATTTAAATAAGTACAACCAATTTTTTTGGTCATTTTAATATTTTTCTGAAATTTGACCACAGTGTGAAGCCAAGGAGGGAGGAAGAAAAAAGAAAAACATGCCTAGATGAGTATAGTAGAAGGTATTTATCTTTTTTACATATCTGTGTGTACAAATGTATATTTCAAGCATTCGTGCTGCTATTGCAACTATTAAGAAACTTAGTAAGTATTTAGCTTTTTGCCTAAAATCTCTTGATCATTTTAGTGAAAATTTGGCCTCAGCATGCAGATAATCTTGAAAGGAAAAAACCACTGGGTTTAAATTATAGTACAAGTGTTCGTTCATTATACTTGGTTAAAGTTCTGTGTATGTAAATGTGTATTTGAAATAATCCATGCTGCTACTGGAAACTATTTCAACTATTAAGAACGAACTTAGTAGGGATTCAGCTTTTTGCCTAAAAATCTCACTTTTAAATCTGCAGATATTTCTGGAGCATCTACTGTGTGGAAGGCACTCTGATAAGCCTTTATTTTCTCTTTGTTACTAATAATTATATTTTTCAAAGTAGTACTTTAAAAAGCTTATTAGTATAAATTGTATTTTGAAGGGTTTTATTAATTCATCTTCAACTATATGACTTTTTTACTTACTACAGAGATATATATGTCATACCACAAACCGAAATTATCCAGGTATGACTGCCCTAATTTGATAGATATTTTTTAGAAGCATCATGTGTTAGAAATTTCCAAAAGTGAATTCTGAATTTTATTAGATCAGTGCAGTAGGAAATTTTACACTTATGAAGAATTAATATTTAAGTATTTCTCTAACATATAACTCTTTAAGTAATTAGCTACGACCAAGAATTTTCAATAACCTGCCTCCGTATTCCAGTTTCTTGCCCTTAGTACGTAGTAGTTGCAGATTTTTTCTTTTGTTTCATTGTAAGGAATGTGACATCAAACTGGGGAAACTTGATATTTCTTTCAGAATTCAAGTGAAAAATCATT
Source organism: Miniopterus schreibersii (assembly GCF_964146895.1). Taxonomy (NCBI): domain Eukaryota; kingdom Metazoa; phylum Chordata; class Mammalia; order Chiroptera; family Miniopteridae; genus Miniopterus; species Miniopterus schreibersii. The sequence continues at coordinate 14,997,674 of NC_138123.1, read as the reverse complement.
GCTGGTACGTTTGGTTTCCCAAAATGTAGTTGTCTAAAAGATAATAAAATGTGTGTGTATGTATGTGCGTGTGTGTAATATATTCATTAGCTTAATTCTTTAACCTATATGCTGGTTGCATTTTATACTTTCAAAGGCTCTTTCTTGGCATTGTGTGTTCTATCTGGTTTAGTGCACTTAACCTCTGATTTTGCTACTGGATTCTTAGAAGAGTAGAAGAATTTTCTATGGCTGACTCAAGCCAGTAATTGTGTTGTCTACTTCTTTATACTGCAGTATATTATTTATGTAACTTTTATTTGGTTTGTGTCTGAGTTTATATTAAATGTGAACTTTTAATTTTTTATTGTTTTGATTTGTTAATACAGAGTATTAGGTTTTTATTCCTGATTAAATAAAGAATGCTCTGGCTACCACTTAGTGTAGGATTGTGCTTGCAATTCTTGGCATTTACCAGTTGTGCTCAGTGCATTATATAATGTAAGATAGAATTTTTCATTTTTCAAAAATTTTAAACTTTTTATTCTATATCTGTCTTCTCTTTTTGATAATTTTGAAACACATGATAAATCTCGTTTTGTTGTGGCCACCTCGATACATTTCCTTTTCTCCCTGGTATTTTAGCTGTTTTAATTATATATATATATATTATACATATAAAACATTTATTTAAATTTGTTAATAATAGCTTATTATCCATAAGACCCTTTCTGAGAATTTCTTAGATATTTTAGCCTTACTAATCTTTCATTATAGAGATGTTAATGTGTTTTCAATAATAGAGTTCATATTTTTTATCTTAGATTATAGTTGTGCTTCATTTAGGTTTTAGTTTTTAATACCTATTCATTTAGCTGTAGGTGAGTCTTTAAAGTAAGAATAATTCTTGAGAATCTTTGTAGACTTGGTGATATATTTCATAGAAAATGGTCACATTTGGCACTTCTGTGAACTCAGACTTAATTCCACGAGCCTATTATGCTTCCCTTCATCCCTTACTATATAGGAGAGCAGTAGGAGAATAAAAACAGGGTTACAGTGCTGCTTTTGTATCATTGTGTATATGTTATTTCTGTTGCCTACATACTTAGGAGTGGTAAATATGTTATTGCTAAAAAGGTTGCACATAAGAATATAGAACTGAAATGATCAGTGGAGGTTGGCTTTTTATATAAATATTATTTCTATTAACTTTTAAAGCTTAATTACTTAGCTGTCTTGTGATTCTGTTTTATGATGTTTATTCATTTGTCACCTGTAAAGTCATGGATTCTCTTTGAGAGAAAACTATTGTAATAAGTATAGACATAACTGCGGAACAGATAAAAACTTAAAATTAAATGTCAGATTTTATACTAAAGCTTTGATTGATTTAAAAAATTTATCTTTACTGTTCAAAGTAATACAGGTATCCCATTTTTCCCTCCATTAACTCCCTCCACCTCACTCCCACCCCCTCCCCAGGCCTTCACTCCATTATTGTCTGTGTCCATGGGTTATGCATATAACTTCTTTGGTTAATGTCTTTCCACTGCCCCCAGCCCCTCTTCCCACTGAGATAGGACAGTCTATTGCATGCTTCACTGTCTCTGGGTCTATTTGATTTGTCACTTTCTTTTGTTCATTAGCTTGTTTGGGACTCTCTGTGCTTCCTGGACTTGTAAGTCTATTTCTTTCCCAGGTGGGGGAAGTTTTCTGTCATTTTTTCAAATAGGTTTTCAATTGCTTGTTCTCTTTCTTCTCCTTCTGGTATCCCCATAATGCGAATGTTGGGCCACTTGATGTTGTCCCAGAGACTCCTTATACTATCTTCATATTTCTGGATTCTTTTTTACTTTTTGCTCTTCTGGTTGGGTGTTTTTTGTTTCCTCATGTTCCAAATTGCTGATTTGATTCTCAGCGTTCTCTACTCTATTGTTGATTCCCTGTAAATTATTCTTCCTTTCAGTTAGTGAAGCCTTCCTTTCTGACCAATTCTTTATTACGTTGTTGATAATCTCACTAGGTTCCTTAATAGTCTTACTTAGATCCTTGAACATCCTTATAATCATTGTTTTGAACTCTGTATGTAGTAGCTTGCTTGGCTCCATTTCATTTAGTTCTTTTTCTGGAGATTTCTACTGTTCTTTCAATTGTGACATGCTTCTTTGTCTCCGCATTTTGGCTGCTTCCTGGTGTTTGTTTCTATGTATTAGGTAGAGCTGCTGTGTCTCCTGGAATTTGTAGAGTGGCTTTGTGTAGGAGGTGTCGTATAGGGCCCAGTGATTTAGTCTCCTTAGTCACCTGAGCTGGGCCTTCTAGGTGCTCCCCTTTGTGTTCTGTGTGCAGTGTCCCTTTGTAGTTGAGCCTTTGTTGCTTTTGGCATCACTGTGGGGAATTGGCCCTCAGGCTAATCAACTGTGAGGACCAGTTGCAGCTACAGTTGAAGAGCTACTGTGCTGGAGACTCCCCTGTGGATCAGGATTTACTTCAGTGGAGCTTTGGTGTTCACCAACTGCGCCCCTTGAATGTGTCACACATGGATGTGGTAGAGTTGTAATCCAGCGTGGTCAAGTCTGACCACCAGGTGCACTGTCTCTGGGGCCTCCAGGGAGGTGCAAAGTCAGCCTCTGCCTGTGCCCTTCCCAGGGCCACCCAGCATGAGCTACACAGCAAACCGTAGTTGGCTGCTACTTGTGCTGGGCTTGGAGGTATCCAGGAGATGCCAAGCTATGAGCCAATGCAGGCTGCCACTAGTGCCAGTCCTGGGGCCACTTATCAAGCTGTATGTGGCACGCTGCTGCTTGTTTGAGAGATTTTAGGAAACTCCTAAGCATGAGTCTTGAGGCCACTTGCATAGAAAAGCCACTGGAAATGGCTTGGATGATCTTGTAAGTAGGGAGAGGCGGGGTCTCCAGGAATCACCAGGGCAGGGCCGAAGGTGTGAGTCAAGTTGCTGAAGATTCAGATATGGCACCTGCCTGCTGTCTGGGTGGCAGGTGGAGTTACTCATCAAAGGAGCAATGGCCTCTGCCAGCTCTTCTGCCTGGGAGAAACCTGCCCTCCCAGCTCTTTCCCTGATTTCAGGCAAGTTAGTTCCTCCCCGAATGTCCCAGGTTCCTTTAGAGCTGCTGCTTGGCGCTGGAGCTCAGAGGGAGCATGTCTGAGTGAGTCTGTGCCCGGGCCCTTTAAGAGTAGCTGCCTGGGCCCGGCCGGGTGTGGCTCAGTGGTTGAGCATCGACCTAGAATCCAGGCGATCGGGGTTTCGATTCCCAGTCAGGGCACATGCCCGGGTTGTGGGCTAGGCAGCCGATCAATGACTCTCTCATCATTGATATTTTATCTCTCTCTCCCTCTCCTTTCCTCTCTCTGAAATCAATAAAGATATGTTTGAAAAGAAAAAGTAGCTGCCTGGGACTCCTGCAGCCTCCGTGTCCCTCAGCCTCAATCCCCACTGGTTTTCACAGCCCGAAGTTGTGGGGACGTCTCTTCCTGGCCCTGAAACCCTGGGCTGGGACTCCTCAGCCCTCCGGGAAATCCACACCACTGAGATTCCCTCCCGGGTTTACCCAGGGCACCGGGTATGGGCCCGCAGCCGCGTCTCCGCCCCTCCTACTGGTTTTGATGCCTCTTCAGTTCTCTGGTTGTGGGGCTTCTGTGCAGCTAGATTTCAGGAGGTTCTGAGTGATGGTGGTTCTGTGTTTTAGTTGTATTTTTGATGTGGTTGCGGGAGGCGGCTGGGACCTGCGCCGCCATCTTGTCTCCCTAAAACTTTGATTTTTTAATTTAGTGCTTGGAAAGACATGATTTGAGATTTTCTCCAACGTGTTTAATACAGATTTGCGGCTAATACAAAATGAGTATGAATGCTCAATTTTATAAAGTACGTGATACCAAGATTAAAATGGTTGCATTGCTGCTTCTGAATGGTTTAACTTTTAGTTTCATTCAGAGCTTTAAAGTTGAGAGTCGGTAGAGAAGAATTTCAGTGAATATAGTAAAGAGAGCAGACATTGTGGTGAAGTTTAGAAAAACAGAAAGAAAAAACTTAACGTGATATTAATATGAAGTTAGTAGAACATGCTTGTGAAAGGTAAAATAATATTTTACCTTTTAAAGTAATTTAAGACTAGCTATTGGCTAGTAAAAGTTTTTGTTTTAAATATCCTGAAGCTGGAAATATTTCAATGAAAAACAATTTTAGTCAGAAAATGGCAGTGAGGTGTAATGATTTTTGTTTTTGTCAACCGAGATGTAAAACACTCTTCATAATAAAACATGAGAAAAACAGTCGACTGTACTAGTTTCTTGTGCAGCACAACCTCTGTTCTTCTGGCTGTTGGAAGTTTTCTTTTAATGCACTTATTTTTCAGTGTTCATTTTCTCTAAATGTACCTTTTCTGAAACCATGGTCATCTTATACAGTTTTAGTTTTTAATTTTAAATTGAAAATCAGAGAATTTCATACACATCTAACCTGCTGTTCCTGGAGCAATCGCAGCCACAATTTTTATCGGTTTATGTGGTTTGGAACTGAAAAGCTTATGAAGGGTCTTTTATTAACTGCAATTTTTTAAACCTTTCAAGAGATGAAACGAATAAAGAGGAAGAGGAAGATGATGAAGAAGCAGAAGAGGAGGAGGAGGAGGAGGAGGAGGAGGAGGAGGCCGACAGTGAGGAAGAGGAGTTTGAATGCTATCCGCCAGGCATGAAAGTCCAAGTGCGGTATGGACGAGGGAAAAATCAAAAAATGTATGAAGCTAGTATTAAAGATTCTGATGTCGAAGGTGGAGAGGTCCTTTACTTGGTCCATTACTGCGGATGGAATGTGAGGTAACTTGAGTTTTAGCTAGTGATTGCTACCTAAAAACACTTAAAAATAATTTCCTACTTTAAAATTTAATTAACAAATTACAGGCTTATTAGTATTTTAATTGAGGTTATACAGCACTATATAAAAAATACATAGTTTTTAGCATGTAATGCCTCGCTTTAGTGACTTCCTACCTACTGTTTTTAATACTTAGGGGATACCTTTAGTATCTAGAAAACTGAAGTCTACACTGGTGATTTTTACAATGTAGATTAATAAAAGCTACATTTGGTGAGATAGGAAAATCGCTTAAATACATGAAAGAGATTTGAGCTTCTTGACGTCTATAAGCCAATTATCAGACCTCTTGCTTTCTTGGTTTTCAGCTACCTTGCCATAGTAACCTCTTTGTGATCTTCTTAAGCCATCATATTTCTTTCCTTCAGTAGGCAGGGATTTGAAAGTTGATATTTCTTAAGAAGCTTTAGCTATTTCAAGAAGGCCATATCTCCTCTTTAACAGTACTTGTGTTACAGCATTTTTCAGAAGCATCATAAATTTATTTTCATGTTTGGAACAATATGGTTGCAATGTAAGCAGGCCTGCTTAACTAAAATAGAGTGTACTTTCTTACCTTTCCTAACCTAGAGAACTGAAAGACAAAGGTTTGGTTTTAGGTTATGTTAAATGACTGAAGTGTTTTCTCACCAAAAGTTTCCTTTGGTTTATCCAAAGAAGTTTTTTATTTTAATCTTGTCCATAGTTTATGTCAGTTTTGGGATCTGAGCATTTAGGTATCTTTTAAGAAAAACTGATTTCATTTTGGAATGTTTACTATTATATTTGAAAACAAAGCCTATGGTAGGGTTGTATCCCTTGGAAAGTTAAACATTGAAGTTTTAAGTAGTAGTTTCACGTGTGCCTAGTGTCTTCAAGGAGGAATACAGTTCTCATGCTTTATATTTAATATGTAATCTGTGGTTTGGGAAGTTACTTAAAAAACATCTCAGTTTTTCTTTCCTAAAAGTAATACTCTATTTCTTAAAAGTACATTTTATATTGACCTGTTGCAGCAATAGGAAACACTAGAAACATGTCTAATCTGATTTCTTATTTTAAGAAAAGTACAGTTTTGATCCATTAGACTTGTTCTTTATTTCTAACCAACAAGATTAACAGAGTTTTGAATTAAGAATATCTAGCGTGGCCAGTGTGGCTCAGCGGCTGAGCATCGACCTATGATCCAGGAGATCACGGTTCGATTTCTGGTCAGGGCACATGCCCCAGTTGCGGGCTCGATCCCCGGTTGGGAGTGTGCAGAGGCAGCCGGTCAATGACTCTCTTATCATTGATGTTTCTATTTCTCTCCCCCTCTCCCTTCCTCTCTCTGAAATTAATAAAGATATTTAAAAAAATATATATCTATATCAGTGTTGTCCTGAAACAAGCTTTTTCAAACTCTACTCTTGAAGTCATGTGTAATTAGTTCTTTTGTCTGTTAGTTCTTATGCTGCCTCCATGGTGCATAATTTTTCTCACCTGAAGGGCTGGCTAGTAATGACATGTTCAAAGGAAGACACTTAGAATCTCAGCTACAGTTGCTGTAAGAATATTTTGCCTACCCTTTGATATTTAATCATTTTGATCCTACTGCATAACCTCATTAAATATAAATGTAGAGGGATCCCAGCTGGGCGTGGCTCAGCAGTTGAGCATCGACCTAGGGTCCAGGAGATCGCAGCTTAATTCCAAGTCAGGGAAGATGCCCAGGTTGCGGGCGCAATCCTCAGTCAGGGGCGTGCAGGAGGCAGCCGATCAATGATGACTCTTAAAAGTGATGACTCTGTCATCATTGATGTTTCTCTCTCTCTCTCCCTGTCCCTTCCTCTCTCTGAAGGCAATAAAGATACATTTTTTTAAAAAAAATGTAGAGGGAGTTCCATTTTTGCCTAGGATGTAAATGTTGAATATGTTAATTTAAAATTAGGAGAAAATTGAGTCTGCAAAAATTAATAATTACTAAATAATGCCCACAAGAGAAATAAGAGCCACATCATATTTTGCCCTCTTTTTTCAGTTCTTCTGCTTATTTGCTAATTTATATAGAACAAAGCAGTTTTTCTAGTAGCCTTTATAAAATGCTTTAAATTCTTTGATGAATAAATAGAATTTAGGCATTCTCTAACTTTCACTATAATCAGGGCTTGATTCTTTTTTGTTGTCTCAAACAAGAAGCTTATTATGTATGTGAATTAGATATTCATAAAATTCTGTAATTAAGATAACTTTCTGTTTTAAGAAAAGATTGACTAAAGGAAAATATCCTATCCTAGGAACCCTTGGATTTGGAGGGTAGAAGGAATGTGTATTTTAGCTTTGAAATTGGTAGTAGGTTAGGTAGGATAATGGAAGATTTTAAATTGAGAATTCAAGTTTTTAATAATATAGAAAGGAAAATGTGAACTATTTCAACAAGTCATGCTTGTGTCACTGAGAAGGATTCAGTCTACTCCTGACAACTCAAGCATTTGTATGGCATTCACCTTGGAAAGAAGAAAACTTACCATCTTGGTGAAGAACTATAGGGGTGGATCTCTACACACTCCAGCTTTGCAGAGAAACAACTGTACTTCAGTAGATTAAACAGTTAATTTCCTTAGAGTCAGTATAAGAGCATTCATATCTGCAGTAATAACCAAAGTCTGTCCTGTTGATGAATAAAAAGCACTATGGGGAGCATTTGCGATCTTGCTACCCAGTATATGTCGTCAGCTTGGCTCAAATAAAATCTTACAAAAAAGAAAAAAAGAAAAGAAATCATGTAGGAGTTTTGCTACTCCTTCATGTCTGAAGTTAATCTAATGACTGCAACAGCAATAGCTCTACAACTATTTTCATATTATTTTGGGAAATTCAGCTTGATCTCTGAATTTACACTTGAGATGTGAAATTAAAAGTGAAGATTTATGCATGAAGGTTCAGTGGCAGCCATTCATTACAATAGCAATTTAGGAAATTACATGTGGGACTATTTGAGTTTTGCGTGACTCGAAACATCATTTTCTAGCAAACAGATTTTTCTTAAAAAGAGAATACCTTAGTTTTAAAAAATAATGTTTTTCCTGTAATTTCTACGTTATTCTTCTTTTCTAAAGTGTTATATAAGTCTTTACCTTATTATAATTTTTATTTATACCCCTATTTCACAACTGAAAAATTTAATTTTGTTAAACAGAGGATAGTATTTGGACCAATTTGTTTTTCATGATGGGGGGAAAAAAGATATTTTTATATACTTACATTAATTTTACTGAAAATAGCCATAACTCTGGATGCTAAGCCACAAAATGACTTATAAATGGTATAGTACTGCTACAGAAATTTTCAAATATGGTGACTATATATAAAACTGTTGCCAGAACCATGGAATTTCCACAGTCACTGCATGCTTGGAGTAAGTCATTGCTTTTTTATAAATTTTTTAAAACTTCTAAAAATAGCATTCAGTCTAGAAGAATAGGAAAATACATAAAAGTAGAAAGATAAGATTACTATTAATATCGTCATGCATTCTCTTTTAGTCTTTTTAAAAAAATTATATCTTTTTTTAAATTACAGTCCTACTTCAGTAATGTTTAGAATAGGTTCTGTTATATTTGTTTTAATTTCTCTTAGTGATATGAATATTTCATAGAAGTTTTTAGTATCATTAGCTAATTGATCCTTTCCACTCTCAAGCTTCTCAATCATGCCGTGAATGTGGGATTGATTTCTGAAAATAAAGCCATACTTTGAAATTCACCTACCATAAATTCTGTTATGTGTGTCGGTTTTATCCTTGTTTGTAACAACTCTTCTTGTTCAGTAATACAACTAAGTGCGTTGGAACTATCTAGGCGACCTGGCATGTGATTTAAAATACATCAGTATTTTGCCCTGGCTGGTGTTACTCAGTGATTAGAGCATCAGCCCCATCACCTCAGGATCTTGGGTTTGATTCTCTACCTTATCCTTGGGTTGCAGGCTTGATCCCCAGCCCAGTCAGGGTGTGCAGGAGGCAACCAGTCAATGTTTGTATCTATCTGTCTGTCTGTCTGTCTCTCTCTCCCCCCCCACTCTTCCTCCCTTGCTCTCCCCCTCCTTGCATTCTCTAAAATTAAGTGGCTTAACCAAATAAATAAAATGCATCAATATTTTATGTATTGATGCTGACTTATTTTTCATTCGTTTCTAGTTTGGCTTTCCATAATTAAGAATTTTGGAGTTTGATTAAGAAATATTTTTTAAAATGAGGATCGCCAACTGCATTAAAAGATACCCTTAAGTAAAAGAGACAAGAGACTAAAATTTTAACTGTAAAACTCTTAAAGGAGTAACAACAGTTAATTTTATGTTACAAGTTATAGAAAACAGAAAATAGGATAAATTATACTTAAATATATTATTTGAAATAAAAATATATTTTATTTTTAAAAATCTCATTTCTCTGAGCAGATTGGCTTCTCCTTGGAGTGAATGGCGGTGGGGTACTAGTAAAGTTTCCACAGACAAATGGCTTCAGTCCCACTCCTTGTGAACTTTCAGCTGCTTTTTATCAAACATTATTCCCTTCCTTGGCAAACACAAGTTCCACATCTATGTGCCAGATAGTATGCTTGGCACTAAAGATACAAAGAAATGGTCTCTATTAAGGAAAAAATTGTTCAGGTAGGAAATCACCCCCTAGGATGTATACCCCATTGCTTCTACTACTCCCCCCTCCCCCCCCCCCCATGCTCTCAACCCTCTCCTCAGGTCTCAGGTCGCTTACCTTCTTCAGGCACTTGTTGGTATCATTTCCTCTGACCCACCCTCTTCTGTTGCTCTGTTGTACTCCCTGGCGAAACCGCAAGAACCCGGATAAGACTAACTCCTACTCCTTGCCTGCTCTTGTGCTGCTGGAAGAAAGCACAGACACACACTCGCAGTTTGATTTTAAATTCATGCGTCTGAACCTCAAAGGGGCACTGTGTGTTCTTCCACTTACTCTCCTGCTTTCTTGGAATACTGTTTCATATTGTTTCTTTTTATTTTTTAAGGAAGTGTTTCTTTACAGTATTTTATTGAGGTATAATTGACTACAACATTATATTAGTTTCAGGTGTACCACATAATAATTTGATATTTGTATATATCGTGAAATGCTTATCACCACAATAAGTCTAATTAACATGTCACCATAGAAACAGCTGCAACTGTTTTTCGTGTTTATTTTCCTTTTCTACCTTCTCAAAATTAAGAAACCATCAATTATGCTATCATTTGTCTCTTCTTCTTTGTCTTTGTGTTTTCTCCCTTCTAAGTCTTCCATTCTACCCTCCTGATAATCCATTTTAACTTCTTTTATGTTCTGTTTCTATTTTTCCAGTCCTAATTTGAAGTGATTTTCTGATACTGAATTTTTCTGAATTATGTTTTGGAGCCAAAGGGATTTGACACTCTGGAGTATAAATTCCATCTAGAACTGTGGGTAAATTTTTCTTTGCAGTGTTCAAGCTCTCTGTATCAGGACCATATTATTTCATATTATGAAACTACATATCATTTTAAAACATGAAAAAATCCAAATTCCACAGTCATTCCCTTAATATCCCTTACTGTATCTAGAACAGTACATACCTGGCATATGATGTCTAGTAAACGAGTATTGAACTAAATTGGACTTCCTGGCAACAGAATGGGAGTAAAGCAGAAATTAAAATCCAAATAAAAAGAATTGGTTTACAAAAGTCATACCTGTAGAATATAGAGACTAATGGATTGGGACAGATGAGGCTTGGCACTCACTGGAGCCTCTTCTCGATTCTAATCTAGTGGGTGTCTCATTGTGCTTTTTGATTTGCGTTTCCCTAATAACTCCTAACAACTAGGAAGGTTGAACATCTTTTCATGTACTTACTGGCTGGTTTCTATATCTTCTTGGGGAATTGTGTAAGTTCTTTGCCCATTTTTGAATTGCTTGTTTTTTATTGTTGAATTTTAGGAGTTTTTCATATATTCTGTGTATTAATCTCTTATCAGATACATGATTTGAAAAGATTTCCTCCCATTCTGTGAGCCCATAGAGTTGTCTTTTCATTCTCTTGATAGTGTTTTTTGATTTATAAAAGTTTTTAATTTTGATAAAGTCTGATTTATTTTTTCTTTATTGCCTGTACTTTTGATGATGTAGCCTAGAAAACATCACTAAATTCTGTGTTACGAAAATTTTTTCTTCTAAGAATTTTATAGTTTAGGCTCTAATACCGAAGCTTTTTATCCATTTTGAGTTAACTTTTATTTATGATTACGGTAGTCAGTTCTTTATTTATGGCCCTTATGGGTCATATACAGAGCTCATCTCCTAAGTAGTAGCCAAAATGGGGTTGAAAGTGAGAGACTAGAGTGGATCTGATTGGAAATGCTTATATGCTTTGGGTGACTTTCCTTCCACCTTGTGTCCTTTTGTCCCTTTAAAAAAATGTGTCACTTTTAACCTTAATTTCTCTATTCCTCCCTTCTCCAGTACATTGTACCTTCTTCCTTTTTTTCTTTTACTTCCATGTAATCTGATCCCTGCCATACTTTTATATATGCCATTAAATCTAGGAATATTAATAAAAAAGTACAAAGATATTCTACTCATATGCTTTGAAGTAATTTTGGTAATGATAGGAAAGCAAGGTAATCCAGGAAATTATCTGCCTTATTTCTGTAGTGTGAAAGAATTATAAATGAAGACCATTTGACAATGGTTTCCAAGTAACCTTGGTTTAGGGGTAGAAAGGGAACATGGCCCTATCATCTTCACCAAGCCTCCTGTTCCCTTTGTATGCTCCTCCTCCCATGTGCCAGCCTTCTCCTCTTGCTACCTTACGTGGTCTTCTCCAAACTCACCTCCACAGACTCTCTTGTCAGCTTCCTAGCCTGTTCACTTAGCTTATGGTATACATCATATTCAAATGAAAAAGCACCATGGGAGTCAAAAGGCTGTGAAAAATTCTTTTACACACCCCCTACTGGGAATCAAGCCTGCAGCCTGGGCATGTGCCCTGACTGGGAAGAACTGAGACCTTCTGGTTCATACTTTGAAGCTCAACCACTGAACCACGCCAGCTGGGCCCTTTAGTAGTTTTTGTAGATTAGCAGGTATATGTGATGTAAAACATAAAAATTGGACCTGTTTCACTTGGTGATTTTGTAATTTGCAGGTACATTAGTATATTTGTCTAAATGTCCACAAATACTAATCCCCTAAACTTATCAATTACTCATAAAGTAAACTTTTTGGGTACTTCTAAAAATTAGTATCTGAGTTACAAAATATAGTGAGGACCACAATTGCTAACCATTTGCAGTGGTCTATAAACAAAGCCTGGTACAATGCTCTGTGATTGTTCTTAACACGATTACCTCTGCCTAAAATCCTATACCTTTGTTTCATTTTACAGAGTTAAATTCTCTTGTGGGGTGGTTGTATCAACTCTTACATTATGCTGTAATACTTGTCTCTGTCATTATGCTGTTACTTTCTTTACTATGATGAACACCATTCCTGTGTCTTCGATATGGATTTAACAGTGTTATATGCAGTAAAAATATGCAATGTTAATAGCATGCTTAGCATTTTAGTTTTTCAGTAATATGATACTTTTTGTTTTGTTGTATCATTACTGAAAACATAAGATTGTGTTCAGTGAGTCTTCATAAATTTTGCTTTAGGTAGTCTCTCAGATTGTAGATAATGTGTAGCCTGGTCAGATAGCTCAGTTAGTTAGAGCATCATCCCAATACTCCACGGTTGTGGGTTCAGTCCCCAGTCAGGGCACATATAAAAATCAACCAATGAATGCATAAATAAGTGAAACAACAAATCAGCGTTTCTCTCTTTCTCCCTTCCTCACTCTCTAAAATCAAGCAATGAATTTAAAAAATTATTTTAAAAATATGTGTAAATTGAGATTATTATAGAAAATTCAGCAAGTAGGTAAATAGCGATAAAATTGCTTATAAAGTTTATTAATAATTAGTGCTTCTTTCCATCATGATTTGATCTTTTTTCTATTACAGTATCAAACCTTTCCCTCCCCCCCCCACCCATAGTTTTTTAATTAAGGGAGTAAACTTCTTTTCCTTACAATGATAATGTAAATTTCCACTTTAGATATGAGGTTTTTAAAAGCTTAGTTATATGACATACCTTAACTTTTTGTGTATAGGTAAGTAAGATATAAAATATGTATTGCTCACTAATTATTAAATGAATCTATCCATTACAGAAAACAAAATACAAAAGGACTTTAATTTACTTAAAGTAATGGTTATTCATTTTATCTTTTTTATAATTATGCATATTTCAAATAGTGAGTTTTTAGTATTATATCAATTTGGTTTTGCTTATGAAGTTATTTTTAAAACACCTTTATTCTGCATGTAATTACTTTTTCTTAATCTCTAAAATTGTGTGTTTCGGGTATATATTAATATATGCTGATAAGATTTCTTTCGAAATGGTTTAATTGGGTTTAAGAATACCCCAAATCTGATTCGATGTGGTTACAGAAACCATTTTGGTGTCTTATATTTGGTTGACTAACATTCTTTTCCATTTTTATTATTGCTAAATGATTCCTTAGATGACTTGCCAACATATCCAAACAAAAACTATAAAGCTATCTTTTTTGAACTCAACTTTTCTCTGGTGAGAGCAAGTATGTTATGGTCTCTGAATGGTTTCTTCTAGTTTTGTATCAATATTTTAATTCATCACATTTTAAGAATACAGGTATTTCTGTGCCTTCCTTCAGAAGGTTTGTATTATTCCTTTTGTAATTACCATTTAGTGTTGTCATCTTTGCTTAGTTGTAAGCTCCTTGCAGGAAGCAGTTACGCTGTATTTATTGCCAAATACCCAGCGCCCATTACAGAGCCTGTCGCATAATAGGTACCTAAGACACATTTGTCGAGTGAATCTTCCCTTGTACATACTTTTAGTCTTGGAGTTCACAGACTTTATCATTTCACGGCCTTCTGGTGCAGTTCCTCCATCTCACTTAGGTCAAGGAGCAGACCTTTGGAAGTTCAGTGAGTTGCTCGTATGTCTTCTCTGTCATGTTTATTAGTTAGAAATAATTCTCAAATAAATCATGTTTATACTTGAAAATATTTCCTTAGTACTTTAGTTAAATGTCAGGTAAGATACTTGTCTAGATCCTCTGCATTAATTACAATGAATTTATTGATAATAGAATTTTAGAAGTATGGTCTAATCACTAATAGTCTTAATTTTCTAACTCAGTATTTGTTTTTAATATTTATTTCAATATTTGTTATTCTTTGTTTTTCAATATTTGTTTGTTTTTGTTGTTAATCCTCACCCAAGGATATTTTTTCCATTGATTTTTTTTTTTTTTTTTTTAGAGAGACAGGGAGGGAGGGGAGGAGAGTTGAGGCTGGGGAGGGAGAGAGAAACATCAATGTGAGAGAGACACAAGGATTGGTTGCCTCCAGCAATCAAACCTGCAGCCCAGGTACTTGCTCTTGACCGGGAATTGAACCTGAGACCCTTCAGTGCCCAGGCCGACACTCTTAAGTCACTGATCCACAACAGCCAGGGCTCAATATTTGTTTTTAAATCAATCTAGTAATTCTCTTTTCCTGCCAAACTATGTTTTGTCACAAAAAGACCACTTGTTCTCTTCTAATCGTAATTTCTAAAGGTAAAGTCCAAGTAAAGGCAAGATAGTTTATATCAATAATCCAAGCTACCTAGTTCTCCTCAGATACTCTCATAAAACTCTATTGCTTGGATCTAAAATTGAAGTCATTTTGTTCATAGGCCAACCACTTGTTTTAAATTTCTCTCCTAGCTCTCCAGCTACATTGTCACGAAACATGATAGATAACAGAGCAGGCCTGCTATCCTTGGAGAGGAATCTGGATATTTAACGATAAAGTCGTTTCTCGGAGACCTGTTGCCCTAAATAGCTGTTACGTACTGTTCTTTCCAGGCAGTAGAGACTCCATCAAAATACGCACTCTAATGTCTTGATTCCTCTTTGACACTTAAAGCAGAGTCAGGACTGTAGCTGAGGGGAGGACCATATGCCCATGTATTTGGAGATGTCTGAGGAAAAGGCTGGAAGCATTATAAAACCAAAAGATTTGTATTTGACTTAGTTATTGAGATTTTTGTATTCTTTAAGAATGTGTTTTGAGGGATGAGTGGATATGGTACCCTTGGGAGAAATTGAGGAATATTTTATGTCTTCTGTTTCTTAGCTGCAATTTTCTGCTCTTTGTTACTGCCCAGTAATTTAAATATTTATGGTATTCAAAAATTTGAGCCAAATTTTCCTATTTTCTATATTCCTTAACTACTTTATCTGTTATGCCTAACATTAATTTGTCGTCTGAAGTCTTTTTTTAATGTGTATTTAAAATACACTGTATAAAACGTCTGAGTTTATGTAGAACAAGCAGGATCAACTGCGGCTTTTCTTATACTTCTGAACTGGGTCCATTCATTAAAGTCTTTTTTTTAAGTTTTTTTTTGTTTGTTTCTATTTTTAGAGAGAGAGGAAGGGGGGGAGAGAGAGAAACTGATGTGAGAGCGGAACATCCATTGGCCGCCTCCTGCATGCCCCCTATCAGGGATCGAGCCCGCAACCCAGGCATGTGCCCTCACCAGGAATCGAACCCTGATCACCTGGATTCTAGGTCAGTGCTCAACCACTGAGCCACGCTGGCTGGGCCATACTGTGCTTTTTCAATGATGCGTTTTCAGTTGCTGCTTTCATCCTGGTATTACACAGTTTCAGCAGACAGTACATTTCCCCTTTTCTGACTCTCCATGTAGTGTTTTTTGACAAGCCTGTAGTTTGCAAGGTCAATTTGCTTCCATAGCTTGAGTTTCTTAATCTGTGAAATAAATTCACTGATAGATTTTTAAGACATATTTTAGTTTCAGAAGCTATTATCCCAGCCAGTATGGCTCAGTGGTTCAGCATTTACCCATGAACCAGGAGTTCACGGTTCTATTCCCAGTCAAGACAAATGCTGGGGTTGTGGGCTTGATCCCAGTAAGGGGCGTGCAGGATGCAGCCATTCAGTGACTCTCTCTCATCATTGATGGTTCTCTCTCTCTCTCTCTCTCTCTCTCTCCCCCCCTCTCTCCCTTACTCTGTCTGAAACCAATAAGAAAAAAAGCTATTAATTATAATAACAGTAGAAATATTGCAGTATTAACACTTTATAAAAAGAATAAATCTGGCTGAGAAATGAAAAAAATCTAAAAGGATACTGTCAGAACACGGGAATATCTGAACAAACCAACAAAAGGCACAGAGTAGGGAGACTAGAAAGATAAGCAACTAATAAAGGAGTCATAATGTTAACTAATATTTTATAGAACTATAAGTAATTACCATGTAATTACTCCAATAAGAAACATGTAAAGAATTTCCTAAGGAGTCTCCTAAAACCATACAGAATATTGTACAACATTAAAACAAAATTTTTACCCAGAATAGTAAGACCATAGTGATTGATTACTACTATTCACATATTTTAGAAGTATATACATAGTTTGTT
Organism: Miniopterus schreibersii; assembly: GCF_964146895.1. Classification (NCBI taxonomy): domain Eukaryota; kingdom Metazoa; phylum Chordata; class Mammalia; order Chiroptera; family Miniopteridae; genus Miniopterus; species Miniopterus schreibersii. The sequence continues at coordinate 14,981,272 of NC_138123.1, read as the reverse complement.
TCGTCTAACTCCAGAATTTTTCTTGTTTTCTGTCTACTCCAACACTCTTTCCCCAGTGTTCTCCTAATAATCAGTCCTCATGCCATCCTTACTTCATAATTGGGTGGAGGAGAAAATGATTACTGATAAGAGAAAATTCTGAATGTCCAAAATTAAATTGCAGCAGGCCAGAGGTGGGAGGTTAATCAGTTAACAGCTGTGGGCAAAACCAACAGAAGACAGCTTATCATCCTGAGTTTATGTTGGAAACTTGAGTTAACTTCCAGGTGGCTGTTTCTGTGATTTTCTAGAGAGTGTAGTGGAATAGCTGGCTACCAGGTGCCACTGCATCTTGCTTGCGCATGAACTTTCTGGGCTCTTGCCCACAACCAATCCAAAAAGCAGCCAAAGCTTCTTTCTTCCAGACTAGATTTATTCTAGAACTAGCTCCACTTCATCTTCTCCCATCCTCTTTATCTATAGCTGATACAAATTCTTTCAAAACAACTTACATCTTTCTTCCTCAAACTGATTGTATAAAGGAGCCCTGTCAGCCCCAGGACGGTGGGCCTGTTGTCTTCTCCATCTCACCCTGCTGCTGCTGGTTTACCGCATACCTTAGGACCTGTCCTTTCCTGGCTAGCATATGGCTCAATAAACCCTTTTAGAAAAACTTTTGGCCATGAAAGTTCTTGTTTAACCTTAGCACATAGCACCTGTATACTGGTTGGTGTACCTTAGGCAGTGGGCATCAGCCTGTACCATACTGAGTAGCAACTATTTTACTCATGTACATGTTCTTAAGAGAATTTAAGCAGCATACATAATCTCTGAATCAAAGAAGTCTTCCTATATCACAGTGAACATTTTAACTATGGAGGCAATAACAATTTTTTGCTTGTTTGATGTGTTTGGTGCTCCATGTAAAATATACAAATGTATATCATGATGTTAGTTTTAAATTGAAAGCTACTATTGTACTCTAATTTGAAATATAATTTATGTCAGAAACCCAAGTTGAGTTCAGTAGTAGTCTTGTTGGTAGTAAAATTCTGACATTGTAAAACTACATATATATAGTCTGGTTAAGAAAGGTATAAAAAGAAAAATACTAAGAAAATAGAAAGTTTATTTTGTTTTCTTTTTCAGTCCTCACCTGAGGATATGTTTATTGATTTTTAGATAGGGGTAGGGGGATGCGGGAGAGAAACATTGATGTGAGACAGAAACATCAATTGTTTGCCTCCCATATGCGCCTCACCCTGGGATTGAACCCACAACCTAGGTGTGTGCCCTGACTGGGAATGGAACCTGTAGTCTTTTTGGTGTATGGGGACAATGCTCTAACCAACTGAGCCACCTGGCCGGGGCTTATTTTCTTTTGAACAAATTACATGGCATTGATTTCCTTAACTGTATTAAAATAAGAGGAATTTCTAGGAACTCACATTCAATTTTGCAGAAGATGGAGATATTTTCTCTTTATTCTCCCCCTTTCACTCCAATTTTGGAAGGAACTACATTGCTTTCTTCTCAAGCATAATGCAATTTTCAGTATTTATGGGAAAATTAAAAGTACTACCAGTGTACAGGTAGGTGCTACTGTGCCAGTATAAATACCAAAAGGAGTGTGTTTAGTTGAAGAATAATATTTACTTTAAAACTTTTCAAAGTGCTTATCAGTATTTGATCCTCAAAAAATGATATGTGATATGCAGTCTTATTTTTATATTGTTTTTAAATGCAATATGCAAGTTTTATTTTATTATTTTTTTAAATATATCTTTATTGATTTCAGAGAGAGGAAGGGAGAGGGGGAGAGACAGAGATAGAAACATCAATGATGAGTCATTGCTTGGCTGCAGCCCCCAACCTGGGCATGTGCCCTGACCAGAAATTGAACCCCGATCTCTTAGATCCTAGGTCGACGCCCAACCGCTGAGTCACGTCTGGCTGGGCAATATGCAAGTTTTAGTCTTATTTTTATATTATACAGAATAAACTGTTTGATGTTGAGAATGACTTGACCAGTGCCGCATAACTAGTTAGCAGGGATTATGTAAAGACTTCCTAGAACTCATTCCGTTCCTTTCTCATTCTATCATTGTGGCCTCCACAGCTTCCAGGAGATACAACCACCTCCTTGTGGGGTAGAGCCCTGAGCTTTCCCGCAGCCAGTGGTTGAACCAGTAGTATATCTCTGCCCTGGAGTTATTACAGATTCTTTCTGGGCCCAGTCTAGAGCAAAGAATGTAATTTGTTAGTCAGATAATGACCCAAGTCATTTACTTCCTGACTTAGGGCCTTTGTTACTTCATTTAGTGTCTCTAATAATGAGGAAATTTTAATTTCAAAGCTAATTTTTAGTAGTTCTTGTTCTGGAATTTAAAATGTGAGTTTTTCCTTTTCCACAATAATGTATATAACTTTTGAACGTAAAGTAAGGTTAATTTTTTAAATTGAATTTATTGTGGAAGTTAATTTGTTTTTTAATATTCTTTCTTTCTAGCTAAATTTTTACCAAAAAAAATTGCCCTTTTTTGCTTTAAACAAATAGCTTTATTGCAGTCAGGAGGGACTAGCATGCACTCTATGCAGACATCAGCAGTCTTGCAGACATCAGCATTGAATAGAGAGGCAGTCACAGCCAACTTCCAGCTGTCTGTACATGCAGGAAGCATATCAGAATACTGAAAAACTTGGCAGAGTAATGCTTTCTGAGTATTTTATGAGAAAATATTATTTCTAGATGATTTTCCATGGTCTGTAAGTTATAAATACTATACTCTTCTGTCACACAATGTCATTTAAAACTGGAGCATATTACCTTAGCTTCTAGCTGACATTATGCCCTGGGGCAGGTCACTTCATCTCTCCCGTTGGTCATTGGTAGCTTTTTTAAAAAGAATTTTTTATTGATTGTTAGAGAGAAAGGAACATTGACATGAGAGCAAGACATCAATTGGCTTCCTTCTGCACACCCCCTACTGGGGATCCAGCCCACAACCCGGGCATGTGCCCTAACTGGGAATCAAACTTGCAACTCTGAGGTGTAGGAGATGATGCCCAACCAGCTGAGCCACACAGGCCAAGGCTGTCATTGGTAGCTTAATGTACCAAATCAGGAGGTTGAAGTAAATGATCTCCAGGGTTGTTTCCAGTTCTAAAATATTATGATTCTATTTATGAGTTTCTCTTTAATGCTACATAAGTATTCCTTATGGTATATATTTTGCATATTTATATTAATTTTCTTTAATTTTAGATATGATGAATGGATTAAAGCAGATAAAATAGTAAGACCTGCTGATAAAAATGTGCCAAAGATAAAACATCGGAAGAAAATAAAGGTAAGTGCTTCTTTTTCTCTATATCATAATTCTTAAAGAACTTTTTCTCCAAACTTATGCATTAAGTGTGTGTGCGTTATTGTTAGCGGAGTTGGAAGTACTCTCTTGAAATAGCAAATTTATCAAAAGCTAGATTTGGGCACAGTTAATATTGTCACTTATGGAAAGGCATTTTGGAAACTGTACTAAATGATCTTTGAGACTTTTTTCAGTTTCCATATTGTATAAGGCCACCCAGCCAGATTTTACTGATCCATTTCAACCCTCTCCTGCCCCTTTGATTTCCAACTAGGGAGCCCTCAAGTAGTGGGCCCGGAGCCCTGGGTTACTGTACTAGCTGCAGACTACTCAGGAAGGAAAGGAGGCATCTGAAGGCAGAGGAGAGCCTGTCTGTAACTCTTCTTTTCTCTTCATCTTTGTCTGACTGTGTAGGTAGTGGCTTAGAACAGGTTCACATAGATGCCACTCAAGTGGAAGTTTCTATCTTGTTAATGGCTTTTTTATACTTTGAATGGAATATGTAGTTGAGGTGTTTAATAGTTCCTCTCAGGTTCAGTTTTCATATTCAAAGCGAGGAGCTATTTACTTTCCTGCTAAATGATACCCTAGTGGCCGCTAATATTGAAAGCTTTCCCCTAAAATAGCTGTTCTTTTCTCACTGTAAAATTGAGTCCATGTTTTTGGAGTTTTGGTACAGCAACCCAGTAGCTGCCGCTCAGGCCTCCTCAGACCCTTTTCATCGCCACTTTTGGTCTTTATTGGGAAGTATGGACATCATGCTACATTTAGCATGCTTTTAGCTACTGGAAAAATTGTATGTGTGTGTGTGTGGTGCTTAAAAAGCCAGTTTCCTTAATGAAGCAAGTTTAGGAGTGGTATTTCTCAGGTAGAGGACGTGGTAGGGATGGGAGAAGTAATATTAGAATATTAGAATATTATTAGAATATTAGAAGTAATACTAGAATATTTTTCTAAATACTTATTTCTCAAATCAGTTGTTGACCTCTCCCAGGCACATTAAAAGTTCCTGATTATAAGGGAAGAGACATGTGGAATTTGAAAGAAGCTTCCTGGAAAATACTTGATATTGTACGCCCTTCCTCCCATCCCTCCCTCTGTCTTATCTCTCAGAACAACTATTTTCAAGGCCGTCCTTTGACAGCCATTAAAAGCCATGTTTGAACTTTGAGTGGGGTAGACTAGTCCTGCCTTCAGAATGCATGATCTCTGATATAAGGTAATGAAGTGATGGAAAGGCTGGCAGCAGTAGAAAAATTAGAACAGCACTGATCACTAATAAACTGTGGTAGTCTACCTGTACGTAAGCCTTCCCAACACATTCTGAAAATTAAGCCCAGATACCCTAAGTCATGAGTCTCACACTTGAGCATGTGTCACAGTCACCTGGAGGACTTGCTGCTACTCAGATTGCTCAGCCCCATCCTCAGCATTTCTGATTCACTAGATCTGGCTGTGGTTCCAGGAGTTTTCATTTCTGACAAATTCCCAAAAGATCTGATCTAATGTTGTTGGGCCAGGGTCCTCACTAGGAGAACCACTACCCTAAAGTGTGTATTATATGTAATGAACTAATAACTTTTCTATGTATCCAGAATGGTACCAGCTATGTACCATCTTTGGGAGAATTATGTAAATAGTCAAATTTTGTAGTCTGATTATGTAACAGGACTTCAGAATTGTTACTGCTGCATCATCATTTAGAGAGCTTATCTGAATTATTTTTCCTATAAATTATTTTAAAAACAAATTTTAAAAATAGTTTTCAGGAATTATATTAGTTAGCCTCTGCTCGACCATTTTATAAACAGAGAATTGGAGAAAATGTCTCATTTTCCCCCGAAACATTAATTTGTCAGTGAGACAGGAAGATTCTTCTGATTTGCCTTTACAGCAGATTATTTGTCTGGAGTTATTCCCAGCCCGTGTCTTACAGTGAGGTTGTTACAGGTTTTAAAACTGCCAGGCCAAAATTTTACTTTCTTTTTTAACTAAATACTTAAGCCTATTCTGATTTAACTTTGAAGAATTTATAACACCAATTTATTAGCAGTATGGAGGCTTGCTAGTTGTGGTGTTCGTTGTTGTTTTTGTAGTTACTTTTCTTTTTTTTTACCTTTTTATTGAATTTATTGGAGGTGACTTTGGTTAATAGGTTTCAGGTATACAAGAGGCATGCTGGTCTTAATTGTCTACCTGATTGCTAATTTATTTCAACTATTTAAATATAAATATTAGACAAAAACTTATTTGTTAAATAACTTTGAAAAAACGTCTGTGGTTGTTTTGAGGGGCTTTTCATGTATTTTTATGTTATTTAATATATTTATAACTTAGGAGTTAAGACGAGTATTAACAATGTTACTAATAAATGCCCCATGATAAATCATAGCTAACATGATATACTTTCTTCCCTTAACCTAGAATAAATTAGACAAAGAAAAGGACAAAGATGAAAAATATTCTCCTAAAAACTGTAAACTTCGGCGATTGTCAAAACCACCATTTCAGACAAATTCATCTCCTGAAATGGTATCTAAACTGGATCTTACTGATGCCAAAAACTCCGATTCAGCTCATATTAAATCCATAGAAATTACTTCTATTCTTAATGGACTGCAAGGTAAATGTAACAAATATTCTTTTGCATGCAAGTGATTGTTTTTAGTTTTTATAAATAAAATTCTATAAAGGTAATTCATTGACATTATTAAATTGTTGTTTTTTAATTAAACCAGAATTTTTTTGGTTCTATTATTACTTGAAATAAAATCAGCCATTGATTGAAGCTTGGAAATATTTCTGTTTTAGTAGATCCAAGGGTACCATTAAATTTTAGTTAAAATTTAATATTCACCCTATTGTACTGATACTGTGCTTTTTTTCAGGTACCATCCTTTCTGTTGCCATGTAAAGCATAGTTCATATTATGCCATATTAGAATATAAAATTATATTGAACTTTTTGTAGAGAATATTTAACTTTTCTTACCTTGATTACATTTATTATGTTCCCTTTTATGGACATTACTACTTAATATTTAAGGCAGAATGAAGTGTAACTATCAAATAATAAAAGTGATAAGTGACTGGAGAGAGGGGGAGATTTAATAAATCTGACTGGCAGGGAAAACAGGAGAAGATCTAATCTATCAAATGAAGTAAAACAATGGAACTCCATAAAAAATATTTTACGCTTTTTTATAGCTTGAAGAGAGTTCAGATTTTTTAAAAATTTTGAGTGTAATGGAAATTGTTTTTTGTCTTATATTTCAGACGGATGTTTACATGAACTCATTCTCTAAACCAAATGCTCTAAATATTCTAAAGGTCATTTTTCATGATTTTCTAATGCATCAGACATACAGAACAAGATACGGGGAAAATATATATGTAATTTAAAAGATAACACTATGAACATTTTTATGTCTACCACAGTGGAAAACAAATAGTATTTACTTAGAATTCTGTATCGTCTAACCACTAAGCTGTACACTCAAAACCAATACATAATAAAGGGAAAAAAGATGCCGTCATGCCATTCAGTGAATGTAATAAAGATGCTGGTAAAAATAGCATTTATACTGAATTGGGAGTGGAAAATAGAATCAGTGGAGGAGATATTAATAAATCTCAAAAAAACCCCAACAATTCTGTATCTCTCCCAGAAGTAAGTAATATCCTGATTTTAGTGTAATAATTTCTTTGCTTTTCTTCAGAATTGTATTAAACATATATATAGTCCTAAAGAGGATATTACTTTGTTTTAAAAAATTGAGTAGCAAGCATAAGCTTAGCTTTGTAAGAAAAGGCACTATTTCCACTTAGATAAAGGCTCCCTCAGAATATTATCTGAAGAGTCTCCAGGTTATTTTCTGATTTCATATTCAGCTGCTCTGAGAGCTTTCAAAAGTCTCCCTAAGGAAATTCAATGGAGACAGGGTTATAGGGAGTTCTGAGGAACATCAGTTCTCTCACCACACAAGAATACGTGATGTGGTCGAACTGGATGACCAACAGGAATATGCTCAGGGGGTGTAGTAAGCTGCTCTGTGTTTTATGTTCCTAGGCTTACCAAGTATATCTCTAGCTTTCAGATGTAGGTCAAAACAAACTGTTTTTGTTGGGTTAATAGCCCACAAGACATTGAGGGTGCAACTGAAATTTCATCACCACATGGTTAAAACAACCTCAATACAGATAAAGAATCTAGTCAAGTTCTGAGACCATTGGGCCAGCAGGCATCTTGGTGGTACTGTCTCTTAGACTGGCTTTCTCTGGCAATACCACCACGCTAGCCTGGACTGCTTTCCTTCTGCCTCTGGTGTAGGCTCTGTTCCGGGGAGTTCCCATTCTAGGGGACTCTGTTCAATACGTAGTCCTTGGAATTCCTTTGTTTTTGTTTCTCATGTCTTCTTTTTTTACCCTCTTTGGTACACTCTCATCGTGCTGGAGTATATTCTGTAGTAACTTTTTAAGAACAAATGATTAAGAAGGAGGTTAATTTTTTAGAGGCTGCAGATCTGAAAATATCTGTATTCTCTTCATTATTTAGCTGGGTTAGAAATTTTTCTTCATTATTTTATTTGCATTGTTCAGTTGTTTTTGTGGGATTATTTTTGCTGCTTTCAATATTGTTTCTGTGAAATCCAGAGCTCTTCCAATTTCTGATTCTTTGTATGTGACTTGTTTTATTAAGTTAGTTAATGACAAAAGAGATTTAGGTTGTTCAGTTATTTTTCGTGTTGTAAACAACTCAACAGTGAGTATCATATTGGCATATTTTTAACATTTCAAATATTTTCTTTTCCTTGGAGAATTTTTTTCTTTAATTACCTTTATTGATTTCAGAGAAAGGAAGAGAGAGGGAGAGAAGAAGTTGAAACATCAATGATGAGAGAGTCGTCATTGATCGGCTGCCTCCTGCACGCCCCCGACTGGGGATTGAGCCCGCAACCCAGGCGTGTGTCCTGACCGGGAATTGAACTGTGATCTCCTGGATCCTAGGTTGATGATCAACTGCTGAGCTATGCCTGTCCGGGCAAGAATTTTATTTTATTTTTGGCCATAGATGAGACTCAAGACACTTCAGATATTTTCACTTAGGAAATAATTGTTGTTATGAATGCATATATGCATGTACATGCATATATAAAGAAAAATTGATTATAGAACACAAATAGCTAGGAGTTTATACCCTCAGCATGAGATATGCTGGGAACAGAATGAGTGGGGTGGGTGGGGACTGGGATTCTGTGGAGAAACTGAATGTCTCTAGAGAACAGTCTTCCACATTTTGACCCTAGAGATCCCCTTGAGTAAACTAGATCCCTGATGAATGGTCTAGTGGAAGGCTTATCCATGAATAAATCCTGTCAATGCAGTGGTGCCAGTCGTTTTTGTAGTTCATCCTTACATGTCAGTAATCAGGGAGAGCTCCAACATAAAAGACGGGAACTAACAGAAGAAATGACCTTTGAAGAGAGAGATGAACGTAGCAAAATATGAACTATTAATTGTCTCTTGATTGTGAAATAATCTCAGAGAACCTGTGAGTATCTGCTGATTATTAAATAATTGCAGAGAACCTATAAGAATCTGGAAACCAAGAATGAAATGAAAAGGAACAAAGAACAAGAAAATCTTGAATTAAAAATTGAAATTAAAATTCAATAGAGCACTTAGAATTTAAAGTTGAGGCAATGGAAATTTTAGAGAAAAAATAAGTGGCATAGAAAATAAGTATCAGTCTAGAACAGTGAAAATGGGAAGAAATTAGCAAGTAACCACACACACACAGACCACTTGTTTGAGTGTACTCATATGTTTATATCTTTTTGTGTTATATAATGAGATACTAGCATTGCTTTTAAAATCACATCTAACAGCATGAGGAATCAAGAAGCCATGGAAACAGCATATCTAGTTATATGTAACTGAAAAAAGCTGGCTTGGCTCAGTGGTTGAGCGTCGACCTATGAACCCAGAGGGTCATGGTTCAATTCCCGGTCAGGGCACATTCCTGGATTTTGGGATCGATCCCCAGTAGGGGGCGTGCAGGAGGCAGCCGATCAGTGACTCTCTGATCATTGATGTTTCTATCTCTCTCTTCCCCTCCCTTCCTCTCTCTGAAATCAATATCATTAAAAAAATAATAACAGCCCGGCCTGGTATGGCTCAGCAGTTGAGCATTGACCTAGGAACCATATTGCGGTTCGATTTCCGGTCAGGGCACATGCCCCGGTTGCGGGCTCCATCCCCAGTAAGGGGTGTTCAGGAGGCAGCCGATCAATGACTCATCATTGATGTATCTCTCTCCCTCTTCCTTCCTCTCTCTGCAGTCAATAAAGATTAAATAAATAAATATAAAAGCAATTGGATTTTAAAAAATAAACAACAAAACTCCCAACTAGGATTTTCTTAGGAACTGGCTCACAACTGTATTATTTTGTTGATTTGTACCTCATTCCTTAGCAAGCCTCGCTTGCTTTCTTTCTTTGTCCATATATATATAAAATACATAACAAACATATATATACACCACACACTATGTATATATATCTTATTAGAGTCAAATAAGCCTTGGGGACAAGGAGAAATTAGCAGCTAACTAAAAAAGGAAATATATTTAGAACTGACGGGCATAAATCTTTAAATGGAAAGAGCCCATTGAGTAGTTGAGGTGAAGAAGGAGCGGTAACACAGTACATTGTTAGGACATAAGAAAGCAGCAACAAAATGTCACCACAGAGGAATGAGAAGGCAAATGAGCGGAGTGTTTTCAACACTAAGCAAAGAAGTCGTACCTTCAAAGATCTGAAGGAAAATTATTTCAGCTTGCAGTTCTGTACTTGGTCAAACTCGTCACCACACAATGACGTTTGCGGGTCAGGATGCATGCAGACATGTAAAGACAAAGAACGTTTTCCTCCCATGTGCCTATTAGGGAACTGCTCGGCAATGTGCTCTAGCACAATATGGGAATAAACCAAGCAAAAGGAAGGTGCGAAGCTCATTTACAGTGGGTCTAGGTCGAGAGGAATCGTGCGGGAGGTGCCTAGGGTGATGGCCGTTAGAACTGACTCGGAGAACAGCCCACCAGATGGAGCAGACAGTAGGCCATCAGGGTAGAGATTTGGTGAGTGAGGAAACTAGATAGAATGTTTAACTTAATGGAGCAATGGAAATAAATACGAAAGACATAAAAAGGGAAGACATAACATGAGAAAAGAACTTTTGGAAACTCCTGGGAAAATAAAAGACTATACAGGAAAGAAAATTAAAAGTGTACAATTTATTTCTGCAATGAACCATATTTACATGTTATAAATACTATATATATACAGTATGGGGAAAGGGGGATAGGGGTATTAATGAGAAAATCCTCATTGCTTGTAGCAGGCTAAATTTCATTAGTCAACAAATAGAACATTATTAGGATGATGGTAATAACTATCAGAAGAAACAGTTATAACCTTGTATATATTGCTTTGATCATTTAAAAAATTTAGTTATGCAGGAACACATTAAGAAGTTTAAAAGTTTTTAACCATCATAATTGTTTCAGTTTTTTTACTTTAACAAACTGAAAGAACATACTACATGGATTTCCCAGTGTTGTGGTTAAGATTGTAAATTCTGGAGTCAAATGACTGAGATTTAGGTTTTATCTTGCCTTTTTCTAGCTCTTTAGGGTAGATTAACCTCTCTAAATCCTAGTTTCCCAAACTATAAAATGGGGCTGATAAACACACACCTCACAGAGTTGTGAGATTGAATGAGATCTGTGGGAAGTATATCCGTATCTAGCATGTAGCAGTTTCTCAATAAATGTTATGTTAAAATCATAATGAAAGCTATTATTTTTATTCTTAATTGAATTCATTTACTATAACACATTTTTAAAAGAAATTATATAAATATTTTTATATAAGAGTATCAGTTAATTGTGTCATTCTTTAAAGTAGTCATTGTAGAAATCCACTGTGCACAAAAATTTTGAATACTCATTGTTACATTGAAAATGAAGGCTACAGTTTTGTAAGAATACAAGTTTTGGAGTGAGAACAACCTGGAACTATATCTTGACTCCACTATTTTCTGCTTATAGATTGGAGAAGGTTCTTTTTTTTTAAACATAGCTTTATTGATTTCAGAGAGAGGAAAGGAAGGGGGAAGAGAGAGAGAAACATCAGTGATGAGAGAGTCATTGATCAGCTGCCTAGCCCGCAACCGGGGCATGTGCCCTGACCGGGAATTGAACCCCGATCTCCTGGATCCTAGGTCAATGCTCAACTGCTGAGCCACGCCCGGCTGGGCAGAAGTTTCCTTTTTTTAATCAGCTTTATTGACGTATAATTCACAGACAATAAAATTCACGACTTTTACGTCTACAACTTTATGCCTTACTGCAAAAGTATGTAGTAGTGTAACTGTCACTCCAGGCATGATGTAGACATTTCCACTATTGGGTGATTGTCTTAACTCTTTGAAGCTTAGTTTTCCTCATTTGTAAAATGGAATAAAACTTGGTAAGTGGAATGGCTATAAACTTAGGAGCTAATATATATAAATGCCTGGCACAGAGAAGACATTGCTAGCCATCTTATCATATATTGTTTTTCTTCTTTCTTCTCCAGCTTCTGAAAGTTCTGCTGAAGACAGTGAGCAGGAGGATGAGACAGGTGCTCATGACATGGACAGTAATGGCAAAGAGGAATCTAAGACTGATTATTTGACCCACGCCAGAAATGATCTTCTTTCGAAGGAGGAACAGAATAGTTCATCTTTGCTAGAAGAAAACAAGGTCCATGCAGATTTGGTAATATCTAAACCAGCTTCGAAATCTCCAGAAAGATTAAGGAAAGATTTAGAAGGATTATCCGAAGATACTGATTATGAAGAAGATGAAGTCACAAAAAAGAGAAAGGATGTCAAGAGGGACACCGCAGATAAGTCCTCAAAGCCACAAGTAAAACGTGGGAAAAGAAGGTACTGCAGCACGGAGGAGTGCCCAAAAGGCGGGTCACCCGGCAAGAAGGATGAGAAGACCAAGAACAAGGAGGCGCTTTGCGTAGAAAACAGTAGCAACAGCTCCTCAGATGACGACGAGGAGGAGAAGTCGAAGGCAAAGCTGACGCCCACTAAGAAGTACAACGGTCTGGAGGAAAAAAGGAAATCTCTGCGGACGGGTTTCTACTCGGGATTTTCAGAAGTGGCAGAGAAGAGGGTAAAACTTCTAAGTAGCTCTGATGAGAGACTTCAGAGCAGCCGAGCCAAAGACCGAAAAGATGTCTGGTCAAGCATTCAAGGACAGTGGCCTAAGAAAACGCTGAAGGAGCTTTTTTCAGACTCTGACACCGAGGCTGCAGCTTCCCCACCGCACCCTGCCCCAGAGGAGGGCCCGGCAGAGGGGACCCTGCAGACCGTGGCGGAGGAGGAGAGCTGCCCGCCCGGCGCCGAACTAGAAATACCGCCGCCGGCCAGTGCCAATGGTCAGCCCGCCGAGGAGAAACCCATGGAAGTCAGTGACAAAAAAGCCGAATTTCCAAGCAGTGGCAGTAACTCAGTGCTGAATACCCCTCCCACCACCCCTGAATCGCCTTCCTCAGTCACTGTCACAGAAGCCAGTCGGCAGCAGTCCTCTGTAACAGTATCAGAAGTGCTGGCCCCGAACCAAGAAGAGGTCCGAAGCATCAAGAGCGAAACTGACAGCACCGTTGAGGTGGACAGTGTGGCGGGGGAGCTCCAAGACCTGCAGTCCGAGGGCAACAGCTCACCCACAGGCTGTGACGCCAGCGTGAGCTCCAGCAGCAGTGCTCAGCCAGAACCAGAGCACCCCGAGAAAGGTGAGGCCCGAAAAGCAATGGCCTTCTAGGATTTCCCCTCTTAGTGTCGCAGAGGTTTCTTAAGTGAAGTCCTTGTGTGAACATGGTAAAAATGGAAATTTGAAAAGTAATTTGAGTAATGAATAGTGGAATGCATTTTGAAGCTTGAGAAGGATTTGATGTCCTTTGCACTCAGGCCCCAATCCAGACCTATTTGAAAATTCATTATACACCAGTTGACTATATGGCATGAGCAGCTTAAATATATTTCTGTAACATTGTTTTTGCAATTGTAATGTGCAGTTTCTCACAAACATTTTGATTTATTGACAGACCCCTCCACCCTTAACCAAATACTGTATGTAGGGGTTTGGAGCAACCAACTGTCCAGGCACTGCTTTCCTCAGACAACCGTGTCAAACTGATTTTCAAGCCTGACTAACTTGTGTGAGTTTGTAAAGGAATTTGATGCTTTCTTAGATGCATAGCTACCAAATTGAAGGACCAATGTGTATGTTACTAACCTACAGTAATACTTTTTTGATTTTCCGTGAAGTTGTTAAAAGTGGAAATTCAAATTAGTACTTTCCAAAAGTATTAGTACCTTTGGATAGTGCCATAGCTATACTTCTGTCATCATTTTTCTTATAAACCACTTCATTCAGGTGTCTTCAAATCAGTATACTCTCGTCTGACATTTGTCTTCAAAATACTCTTTCCATTGTAAAGGTAGAGCAGTAGGTATGGTATGTATTTTATGTAACATACCAGGTTTTATTATGCTAGCTTTAGGTTTTTAGCGAAGCTTAAAGAGATAGGATCTAGATCAAATTAGTTAAATCCAAGTTTCTCACACAAATCTTTCTTTCTTCTTCCAGCTTTATTGAGATATAATTGATATAACGATGTCACACAAATCTTGACTTAAAACGTTTTGTTTGAAAAATAAACATAATTGCTATTAAATTGGGATGTTTTGTTTTTTTTACATTCGCAGAAATAGCTACTATGATTGTATTTGTTTGCCATACTATCTCATGGAACTGAATTGTCCAGGCATAAATAATCTTCATAATTAAAGAAGCCTTTGTCATAGATGATTAGAGAGGCTTTCAACAATAATACGATAATTTTAATACTTATAATTCTTATGAAATTGTATCTTTAACTGTGTTCCTCGTATCTTATGAAAGATTAAATTTTTTTTAAAAGATATAATAGCTTGTTTTTTGATAGACTAAGTCAATATTGCCCCTTTGAATTTTTATCTTGAATAGGTTAAAAAGTAAGAAACATGAGAACTCCCAAATTTAGGGTAATGGAGACCATCTGTTTTATCAAATCAAAGCATATGGTATTTTTCTAGAATTTATATCCTTTATGGATAAATTAAAAAAAAAAATTTCTATTGATTTTTTTAGAGAGGAAGGGGGAGAGAGAGAAACATCAATATGAGAGTGAGACATCATTCGGTTGCCTCCTGCATGCACCCTGACTGGAGATTGAACCCACAACCTGGGCATGTTCTCTGACCAGGATTGAACCCATGACCTTTTGATGTACAGGATGACACTCCGACCAACCAAGCCACACGGGCTAAGGCAGGGATTAATTATTAAGCACCTATTTCATGTGACCTCATTTTAATAAAGTTCTCTATTGATATTAGAGAATTTACATTATATTAAAAATTAAAATATAAGTCTTGGAATTTAGGATTTTCCTCCAATTTAGCCTACATTAAGCTATTTACTCTTGTAGCTGAAAGTTTCAGAATTAAACTCTTGAAGAAAAACCTGGTAATTATTTTTAAGAGTCTGCCTCTGCATAGTCAATATCTAAGTCACCTACTTTTATGTTTCACTTTGTTGTATTAAAATAGCATCAGGAAAAGTTATCAGTAGATAACAGCTCATTAAAAAAGAAAACTAGGAAGTTTCAAACAAAACAGTTCTGTTTTACTTTTTAACCAAGGAAGCCATGTCTTGTACTGTTTATTTTTCCATTGGTAGCAGGACTAAGAAACTTTTTTGTAGCAAACATAACATAATTTTTATCCTAATATTTATTGTATCATGTCATTATAGTATCTGACATTGGAACTGAATATATAGGACTTTATTTATCTATAGAAAAAGAACTTACTGTGTGGTTTGGGAGAAAAAACTTATAGTTAGAAAGAATCAGAAACACAGCAGATGCTGAGGACCAAATTAGTAACAAACAAACAAAAAAAATGTATAGAAACTACAGTTTGGAGTAGTGATTAATCAGTGAAGCCTGAGCATCAGGAGAAGTTAGGGAAGGTTTAGGACTTGGACTAGTCCTTGAAGAAAAGGAGACATTTATAATGTTTTTGGATAATTTTCTTCCAAGAAGAATGAACTGTTGCTTTGAACTACAATGCTGGATTTGTAAATGGTATATGTGTTAATCAGTGCCCTGGGAACTAAGTTATTGTTGAAATAATAAATGTATAATGTGGCCCTGGCTGGTTTGGCTCAGTGGTTAGAGCGTCAGGCTGCGGATTGAAGGGTCCTGGGTTTGATTCCAGCCAAGGGCATGTACCTCGGTTGCAGGCTCCACCCCAGTTGGGTAGGATGCATGAGGAAGTCAATCGATGTGTCTCTCTCACATCGATGTTTCTCCCTCTCCCTCTCCCTCCCCCTCCCCCTCCCCCTCCCCCTCCCCCTCCCCCTCCCCCCTCCCCCTCCCCCTCCCCCTCCCCCTCCCCCTCCTCCCTCTCCCCTCCCCCCTTCCCCACTTTCTGAAAAGCAATGGAAAAAATATCCTCTAGTGAGGAGTAAAATAATAATAGTAATAAAATAAATAAATGTGTAATGTGAACTACTACTAAAATTTATCCCATTACTATGTTTAAAATTATATTAATATGTATTATTAATATTTTAACCTGTGATTAAATTTTAATATTTTGATTTTACCGAGTTTTGACAAATTTGTTTTTATTTTCAGCATATACCTGTTTTTTAATTACTATTAGACTCATAAAATCCCAGTAGTATATTGAGAACTATTTTCAATTTATATCTGATTTTTCTAAGAAGGATGGTCACATTTATTTGCTTAAAATAACCTCATACATTTCCTAAAAAACTTGTGTAGTTTCAAATGCTCTATGCTTCTAAAATGTGGGATTAATTTTTACCTGGGAAAAGCTTGATTTTATTTTATTTTTTTCCCCATCGTAGCCTGTACAGGTCAGAAAAGAGGAAAAGAAGCTCAGGGAGGAGGAAGTTCATCCAAAAAGCAGAAACGAAGCCATAAAACAACAGTGGTAAACAACAAAAAGAAGGGGAAAGGCAGTAAGTGCGAAACCTCTAATTTTTTATAATATAAAAATAATGGCGGATATGCTGATCTCTTCATAAGGTATATAAGTGTTGAATCACTATATTGTGGGCCTGAAAGTAATTATTGTATGTCAACTATATAATTTAAAAAATTACGGTGGGTGCTTTTCCCCATTAAGGTATTGAGGATGTGTATAAGTCAGTATAGGTATTTTTTTAATCCTCACCCGAGGATATGTTTTTTATGGATTTTTTAGAGGGAGAGAGATGAGAGAAAAACATGGGTTCCCTCCCATACACACACCCTGACTTGGGATTGAACCCACAACCTGGGTATGTGCCCTGACTGGGAGTCACCTGAGACCTTTCAGTGTACCTACGGGACGGCGCTCCAACCAACTGAGCCATGGCGGCTAGGGCAAAGTCAGTATTTTAGTTTTGTCACTACCCTCAAAAATGTGACACACAAGTCTTCTGAGCCTAGGCAGATTCTAGGATTAAGCAGCGTGGTCTTATTTAGCAGTGGCATTTGCTGCAGCTACTGTAGTATAAACATCAGCTTTGTGTTTTCTGTTTTGTAGTTCTTTTCCCTTGTCATATCACATTATGAAATGCTTCAATTATGTATTATTTTTATTATGATGAAATAGATTGCTTTGCAGTTCTTCAAGGCTAAATCTGCCTAGAAGAGAACAGTCAAGATAGCTTTAGTGCTTTCATCCCAACAGCTCCATTTACCACCTTTATCTGTGGTACCTTGAACCATGTGGCCAAGAGTAGCTATGAACAGTATATACCTTGGCTAAGTGTGCTCTAACTAAAGACTTAACTTTAACAATGACTGTAGGTTCATCAACCTACAGGAATATATATATATACTGTATTTCTCCTGAGAGCTGCACATTTTATCTCTCTTTTGTAGACAAAGTGAGAAGCGGAAAATATGTAAAGAATTTTTTTTCAGGTGTCCCACACTGACCTCCTGCTGCTCTTCCAGGAGACTCCTGCCACCTCCACTGCCTGACCTTTGCTATCGGCCGGCTTGGCTGCACTTCAGTGCAGAAAAGGGTTATGCGGCCAGCTCCCCGAGGTTCTGCTGAGCCCATATGACTTCCAGGCGGTGAATATGGCGTTCCTTGGGGCCCCGGGCGGCTGTGCTCAGCAGGGCCATGAAAGCCAGGCTGAGGCAGACCACTGCATCATAGTGGGGCCAAGCCTTGGGGGCTTAGCTAGATGTTGCCAGGGGTTCCAGAGCAGCAATGGGGGGACTGGGAGGGGTTTCAATTAAAAAATGTGTTATAAGAGAGTGGTAAGAGTTTCTTTATTCCTAAAATACCACAGTGGGAGGAGTTGCTATGTACTATACTTTCCTATCTGGACTATTTTTCCGGCCTTGAGAGCCTTACTATATTATTATTTTTTTTTGGTAGCTATTGTTAAATGAAGAATCAATAAATAAATGCCAATTTGGTCATAAATTATTTGGAGTAACTGACAGGATATTTAAAGCATAGTTTATTACACTGTAATGTTTTTGTCTTCAAGACTTTACCATTTAAATGACATTTCCTAAGGGGGGTCATCTTTAGCCAGCCAATTAACACCCATATAATTTAGAGATACAGCTGTTGACTGTTTTCTCTCATTATAATTATTGGGCTTACTCCTTGATAAATCAGAATGAGAATACCATTCTCTGAAAATAATTTAGTTAAATGAATTCTCTCTCATGGAATCTAAAATAATACTTTGTATCCAGAAAGAGGTAATTGATGGGAATATCAGTGCCATCACCTAGTCACATGTTAAACTGTCAAGGTGTTAAGTAAGCATTTCCATTCTGGTACTGAGGCTTTAGACAGCAAAGACAGATGTAACGTAGTATTACATAGACTTCAGAATTTTTCATTAATTATTGAATATATTTACCAGGGTAAAACTGATGGTTTCAATCAGCAAGCTACGATGTAGGAGTTACTTAAAAAATTCATTGTTATGTATCACAGTTTAGCGTTTACTCCCGAATAATCTTTATATGAACGTGATGATTATGCCCCATTGTTTGCCGCCAAAGGAGTAGGATACATTTATACAATCTAAGTTTCTATAATGAATCATTTTAAAAGATTCTGTATTCTATTTTTTATATATTAACATAATGGAATAAAAAGTCATTCAGATAATTATTGTATATTTGACAGTCTACCAGGTATAATGGAAGATTAGTATGGTTTTTTAAAAAATATTATTGTACATTCAGGTAAGAAGAGTTTTTGTTTTTGTTTTGTGTAACTGTGCCGGTGCATTTGTACATGATGATTTTTCAGGTTCTTAGGCAGCATTTGTAAAATAAGTTGTATAATATAATAATAAATTCAAATGGTTAATTTTAAGTTTTCCACTAAAATCTGTGACAGTCCTTGATATTTTTATGTTTACTAATGCTTTTCTTTTTATTTTTATTTCAGCAAACAGTAGCGATAGTGAAGAACTTTCTGCTGGTGAAAGTGTAACTAAGACTCAACCAGTCAAGTCCATCTCCACAGGAATGAAGTCTCATGGTACCAAGTCTCCTGCAAGGACGCAGTCGCCAGGAAAATGTGGAAAGAATGGTGATAAGGATCCTGATCTCAAGGAACCCAGTAATCGATTACCCAAAGTTTACAAATGGAGCTTTCAGATGTGTAAGTGACGGATATTATATTGACAGTTAATCTGTAGAAACATCATCCTAGTAACTCTTGGTGCTAGTCAACTCTGAAGAAGAGGTGATACCCAAGCAAGAGACACAGTAATCATTGCATTATAGAGTCTCTTACACAGGGAAATATTCTTAGGATATTGGAAATTGCTTTAGAGCTTTTGAAAAACTTTATTCAATTTAAGTTACATGGACATACTCACAAAAAGTCTACAAAGAGGATAGAAGAGAAGCTCGTCCACAGCCCTAACTCCCAGATGTGCACAGTTTTAGCATGTTGGTTGTCTTCCTGGTCTTGTTTCTAAAGTAAGGTTTCTTAGGATATACTGTGGTGATACTGAACACGAATGAGGAATTTTAGCATGCATGCTTAGGTTATGAGGTCTTTAATTCTACACACTCATTAGTTCAACAGGTACTGTGCATGTATTCTGCACCAGGTATTGCTCTAGGCTTGGACAAAAGTCTTAGGGAAACAGATGTTTGTAAGCCTTATTTTTAGTGTTTTTGTCTTGACATCATTCTGCAACCACACTGTATGTTATCTCTTTTATATGTTAAAATTTTGTTCAAAATACATATTAATGAAAGTTTTAAATTCACAGCGGACCTTGAAAATATGACAAGTGCTGAACGCATCACAATTCTTCAAGAAAAACTGCAAGAAATCAAAAAACATTATCTGTCATTAAAATCTGAAGTAGCTTCCATTGATCGGAGGAGAAAGCGTTTGAAGAAGAAAGAGAGAGAAAGTAAGTATTTTTACTTATACTGACATATAAAGCAGCTTATGATTGACTGCATTTAGACTCACGTGCGCTTGTCTATATATTTTCAGGCAAGCTCTTTAATCCCTCTGCCTTAGTTTCCACCTCTATAAAATGGAAAAATTTGTCTAAAGAAAAATTATCTCAAGTCATAATGTTCACTTTCATAGAGCTTACAATCTGCCCCCCAAAAAATCCTAATAAAATTTCAGTTCCTGAAAAGTGCTATGAAGAGAATTGAGTCAATCTGAGGGGAAAGACTTGCCTTAGTTCTGCAGGGTCTGCCATAACAAACAGACTGGGCAGTTTAAACAACAGAAATTTGTTTCCTCACAGTTCAGGAGGCCAGGAATCCAACGTCAAGGTGACAGCAGGTTTGGTTTCTCCTGAGGTGTTTGTCCTTGGCTTGAAGATGGCCACCTTCCTGTGGTGTCCTAACATGGCCTTTCCTCTGTGGAAAGGGAGATAGAATCTCTGGTGTCTTGTCCCCTTCTTAAAAGGACATCAGTCTTACTGGGTTAGGGCCCCACCCTTATGACCTCATTTTACCTTAATTACCTTTCTGACAGGCCCAGTCCAAATATAGTCACATTGAGAGTTAGGGCTTCAACATAGAATTTTGGGGAGACACAATTCAGTCCTTAAAAGGGTCCTAGGCAGAGTGAACAGCAAGTTTTCCCTAAGGTAGAGTTTCTCAAATTTGGAACTATTGACATTTGGGGACAGACAATTCTTTGCTGTGGGGGGCTGTCCTGTGCACTGTAGGATATTTAGCAGCCTATCTGGCCTCCATACACTGGATGCCAGTAGCACCTCGCAGTTACTACAACCAAAAATGTCTCCAGACACTGCCAGTTATCCTGTGCAGATCACCCCAGGTTGAGAACAACTGCTCTAAGGTAGGAATACACTTGCTACCTTCAGGAGCAGAAAGAAAACCATTGTGGTGAGAAAGTGGTAGAAATATCAGCTAGATAACCAGAAGCCAAATCCTTATAGGCCAGGATGAGGAGTTCAGACTTTATTCTAAGTAGTGGACATCTAATTGAAAGTTTTAAACAGGGATGTGATGTAAACTATTTATAGTTTTTTAAAGATCTCCTTGCCATGTGGAAAGTAGACTCGGAGGGACAGTGGTAGGAGCAGTGTTGACCATGGAACCCACTGCAGTATTTAGAGTAGATGATTGTGACTTGGACCAGGGTAGTTTCAATAAAGGTGGAGAGCAATAAATGTTGAGTTACCAGCACTTGGTGGATTAAATGTGGTGGATGAAGAAGGAATTAAGATTGACTCATCAGTTTTTGGCTGGAACCGCTTGATATTCAGTGCAGGTTTTGGAAATTAGGAAGACCTAGGAAAGATAGATTGTTGGTTGAGGAGCACAGAGAGGATCAGACATTCTATTTTAGTCCTGTTACTTTTTGAAATGTCTATTAGGCATACAAGTGGTGATGTCAGATAGGCAGTGGGATATATAAGATTGTAGCTCAGGGAAGAAGTCAGGACTAAGGATGTAATTTTCAGGTCATTTGCATATCTATAGTACAATAGTTACTGCAAACGGTTTTTTATGCCCCAGTACTTGAGTAAGTCTTCTAGGAAAGACGTGGGTAGAAAAGGAAAGGAAAGCTGGGGAAGCCAACTTTTATAAGTGGGGCTGAGAGGAGCAGCCAGAAGCAGCAAGACTTGAGAAGGAATAGCCGTGAATGAAGGAAACCATGAGAAAGATGGCCAAGAAAAGAGTTTCAGAAGGAAGGGAGTGGCCAGCTGTGTCAAATGCAATAGTGGGGCTATGGACCCTTTTGTTCCATCTTTAAGAAGCAGTTAGCCTTCCATTCTCATCATCATTTAAATTAATAAGAAACTCCAAACATAGAAAGATACAGGAATTAGGAGGGGGAAAGATTTTTGGATGGATCGTAGATTTTTCCCTATTGGATTCAAAGTTCTTTTTGGCATTTGTTCCGTTATTACAGAAAGTCTGCGCCCTCTTTCATTTCCATGCCCTCACAGACTGGGCACGAGTCATTTCCTCGTCTCTCCAGACAGGAGCGGTTCCTGGTCTGTCGTTTTCACCCGTCCGTAGGATTGCCCTGTGGCCCTGTATAGCTCCCTGAGATACGCTGGGGTTTCCTTCCTGTTCGTTACGGGACTGAGAAAAGTGACTGTTGTTTTTTTTAATCCTCACCTGAGGACCTGCTTTTTAAAATTGATTTTAGAGAGAGAGGAATGGAGAGCGGGAGAGAGAGAAACATCGATGTGAGAGTGAAACGCCAATTGGTTACCTCCCACACACGCTGGGACCGGGAATCACACCCGTGACCTTCTGGTGCATAGGATGACATTCCAACCAACTGAGCCACACCAGCCAGGGCTTTTTGTTTTGTTTTAATTTATTGGGATGACATTGGCTAATGAAATTACATAGGTTTTTTTGGCTAATGAAATTACATAGGTTTCGGGTAGGCCTGACTGCACTCATAAGCTAAGTGACTTTGGAGAGTGGAGCAGAACTGGAGTCGGGTGGCTTGTCCCTGTCCGAGGTGCGAGGTACGTGCCTCTGCTAAGCTTCTGACCGGCTGTCTCTGCCCCCAGGTGCTGCTACGTCGTCGTCCTCCTCGTCGCCCTCGTCCAGCTCCCTGACAGCTGCTGTTATGTTGACTTTGGCTGAGCCGCCAATGTCCAGCGCACCACAAAATGGAATGTCAGTTGAGTGCAGGTGACAGCAGGACTTGCTAAAGCACTTTGCACTTAATGGCTGTGAGGGCCACGTCTTTTTTTATACTGCACAGTGGCACAAAAATCAGACAAAGCACTATTTTATATTTAAAAATTGTTTCTTGACAAGCTGACTTGGCACTTAAGTGCACTTTTTTTATGAAGAAAAAGTACAATGAACTGCTTTTCCTCAAGCAATAATTGTTTCCAACTTGTCTGGGAATTGTGTGTCTGGTAACTTGAAGGCCTTCCACTGTGGCTAATGGAGGCTTTTCACTGCCTGTAGAGACAATACAGTAAGCGTAATTACTGGGTGGGCAGAACATGGTAAGATAACTTACTGTATATGTATTCCCTTGTATTTTGTTAAAGCTGGAGCATTTGATATTTTTCCATTTATTTATGAAAAAATATGAACCTATTTTCATTTGTACAAGCTAATTGTTTTTTAAAGAGAGTCACTTTAGGGTGGCTTTAATTGTATAAGTCAAGCACATGTAATAAATTCAAAACCTGCAGTTAACAGGATATCAGACTTCAATCCTGGTAACCAAATATTAAAGATTCTCTTTAAAAAAGACTGAATATGTTTACAGGTTTGAATTAGGCTAAAAGGTCTTGCAGTGGCTTTTCATACCCCTTCAAATTGGAATGGAACTACTGTACTTTGCCATTTTTCTATAAATCAGTATTTTTTTTTAATTTTGATATAATACATTGTGTGAAAAAAGAAAATGGCTAATAAACTGTATTAAATCTTAAACAATGTATAAAAATTGTACTTAGCCAGTTCAAAGTGTATATTTATTCATAATGAATTATAACAGTTATATTTTTGTGTTTTCTTGTAAATGTTTCTTTTCCTTAAATGCAGATAATTCATTTGTATTGCTTATTTTATTATGAGCTACAACAAGAGGACTTCAGGAACAAGTAAACTGTGTTAGTATGGTTCAAGGTTGAAGTATAAATAGCTAATCGGGTAGTAGGCCTATGAAATTCAATGCCTTGTATAAAATCCAAAATGAACGCAGAATTGTTTTCACTTGTATTGACTTTATGTTGTATGATTCCGATCTCTGTTCTGTTTGGCACTTGTATTTAATTCTACACCTTTGTAAGACATTTGTATATTGCGGATGTGTTCATTCAAGCTATTTAATACCTGGCACTGTTAATACACAGTACTTTACTGTACAGACTGTTTTACTGTTTTAATTGTAGTTCTGTGTACTTTTTTTTTTTAATGGAGCTGGCATGTTTTATTTGTTTTCTGGCAATACGACATGTGAGAATTTCAAAGTGTTTTGTTGTAGATGCTAACGTGTCAGAATCCTTTACATTCAACTTTTCTAAGAAAAGCATTTTCAGTCTTGTAGTGTGTGCTTACAGTAACTAATTTTGTTGAAAATGGTTTCAAGTTACTCAAATTTGTACAGGACTGTAAAGATTTGTTGACAGCAAAACGTTGAAGAAAAAGCTTATAGAATAAAAGCTATAAAGTATATATTAGGATCTGCAAACAATGAAGAATTATGTAATATATTGTACAAATGTAAGCAAAGGCTCTGAAATAAAATGCCATAGTTTGTGAATCATTGATTTTGTTTCTAAAAGATTAAGTAATTTTAGTTCATTTCTGTATGTGATGACTGACTGGAACATCTATCTCCAGCCTGTATTGTCAGGAGCGGTTAATTGACATACAAAATGGGGAATGTTCTACCCACAAAAATTAAAAGTTCATTAACCAGATACAGGATTTATTAGGCATTCTTTTTATCTTTGTATACATTATTTTGCTTGAGTCTGAGCATGATGAATACCTAAGACTTGAGGTTTCTCTAAAGAAAATCAAAACTATTTTTTTCTTTAACATACTTGAAACCATTACCAGCTGCCCTTTTTTTTTTTTTTTTTTTTTTTTTAATTTATTTTTAAATTTATTCTAGAGAGGGAGGGAGGAAGGGGAAGAGAGAGATACATGAATTGGTTGCCTCTCATACCCATCCCGACAGGATCAAACCCACAACCTAGGTATGTGCCCTGATGGAATTGAACCCGCAACCTTCTGGTACATGGGAAAACGCACCAACAAACTGAGCCACACAGGCCAGGGTACAACTTATTTTTATTTTTATTTTTTTAGATTGTCTTAATTTACATGGACCCTTGTTGGTTTCATACTTTTAGTGCACTCTGCTCATACATTGGAATCACTGGGCATTGTTAAAGCAGTAGGCAGTAGTCATGTCTCACCCTCAAAGAGTCCTTTTTAATTAGTCTGGGATGGTACCTGGATATTGATCTTTTTTATAAAGGTCTCCAGTGATTTTTAATATGCCTTGCAGTTGAGAATCACTGCTTCAAACCTTTTAAGATCAAGAATTAGTTTCCACCAAGAGAAGATGCTTTCTTTAAAACAAAAGAAAATGTACTATTTCAAGGCCTAGAAAGCTCAAATGTGTGTTTTTAAAGCACCTTTGGAATGACCCTTTATTTTCACAGAAACTAGTTTAACTTTTAAGGGATGAGTTTGAAAAACTGTTGAATAGTGCTTCCCAGAATATTGTCCCAAAATACTGGACCCCAGAAATGTTCCGGAAATGACCCCAGAAATGTTCTGTCAAATGTATTTTGGAAATGCTATGTATAGCAAATTCCCGTCTTAGAGATTCAGTGTTAGCATATTAAAAACTGTGAAGGCCTGTAATGAGCTCCCCGGCCAACCTTTTTCATGCTACTGTCTTGAATCTTACCTAATCATGTAACCCTACTTTTCAAGGAACTACTACTATCCCCACTTTGTGTGTTACAGAAATTGTGCTCTATAGGAGAGTGATTCCAAACTGTTTTTGAGTTGAGGTTTATTATCCTTGGGCTTCTCTGCCCTCTTCCTGCCTTTCCGCCCTTGCCAGCTTCTCTGGAGAGTTTTGAGAATTTCATGGTATTATTAGAATTTGACAAGTTTTCTCCTGGTCACCCAAACTATATTTTATCAACCTAGTTTACAATCTACGATAAAATAAAGATGGTATATATTTTTTAGTGTTCTCCAAAACCTTTTTTTCCTATTGAAATTTCTTAGATGGAGCTGATTCTATGCAACCCCTAACTTTTTTTTACATTTTCATTTGTATTTTTCTATGAAAAAAGCTCCTAGGAGTTAAGTGATTTCTCAATGGTTAAAAACCAGTTCTGAACAGCTTATTTTAATCTACTATTTTGGGATTTTTGGCTAACACAATGGGTTTTGTATGTATAAAATGTAATCCCCCAGAGGAATAGTTTCATGGTTTAGTTGTGGAAGTAACATGTAAGTTACAAAATTATGTATTAAATTTATGTTCAGGGAAAGCAAGTGTGTAAGAGGTTAAAGGGAGCCATGTATAAACTGACTGGTGTGATGGTGACACAGAGATGCAAACCGTAATATTCAAGGGAGATTCACTGGAAATGTAATGTATGGAGGAAGAATCAGGAAGGCCAGATGTGATGAGGTAGCAGTTCTCTGATAGGAAGTGATTCTTGTGATAATGTTGGGTAGAGTGGGGGAGGGATGAGATTGGGAGACATTCTGAAGGCAGAAAGAATAGAATTTCTTCATTGGACTGCATAGGACAGAGGGGGTGCTTGAATTGCAAATACAGACATTTGGGATTTTGCTCATCTTTGTGAAATGCCTTCACAGTCATGGGAAACCGAAATAAGGGACTCAAGACCGGGGCCAGGCAGCCTCATTTTTATTTTTTTTCATGAACTTACCTGAGGTGATCTATGAAAGTTCACATATATGCCCAGTGGACTTCTGTTAAGCAGGTTTCAAAAAGCCAAGTCTCTTCCCTTAGATTCAAAGTCAAATCCTATTTTATCACCAAAACTACTGAACTCAATGATTTAATACAATCTAATATTTATCTTTTATTACCTAAAAGTCAATTTACCAAGTATTCACTAGGTATGGCAGACAGGGATAGAGAACATGGAATGACAGACACCCATTTATCTCGAGACAGTTTGAATAACTAATGCAAATACATGGAGGCTTGGGAAAAGATGATGTATCACAACTGCCGGGAAATGTTCATAAATGAGAGTATCTGAGCTGGTCTTTGAAGGATGGGTACAGTTTTTTCAGGTGGAAATGAGGGATGAAGATGAGGGTAATTTGGGGGGAATAAATAACGTGAATAAAGAATAACAAGGGGAAGGGATAGAAGAAAAGGCTAGCCCTGGCCAAATGTGGCTCTGTTGAGCGCCCTTCCATGCTTGCAAAGGTCACAGGTTCGGTTCCCTGTTAGATCACATACCCGAGTTACAGGCTCGAGGGCCGTGCAGGGGGCGGCTGATAGATGTTTCTCTCTCCCTCACCCTCTTTCTCTAAAACCAATAAAAAAAAGAAAAAGAAAAACCTAGAATGTAAAGATTTGGAGGGAAATCAGTCTGAGAAGCTAGGCAGATAAGCACTTCTGAGTGCCAAGCATCCATCTGCTTTTCCTGGTAGGATAGCAGCGCAGAGCCAGTTAGAGCTGTGCTCTCCAACGTTTTTTATTTTTACTTTTTGTTAATCCTCACTCCAGGATGTTTTTTCCATGATTTTTTGAGAGAGAAGGAGGGAGGGGGAGAGGGAGAGAGAAATAAGGATGTCGATCGGTTGCCTCCGGCACCTGCCCCACCGGGGATCGAGCCTGCAACCCAGGTATGCCTTTGACCGGGAATCGACCCCGCGACCCTTCGGTGGGGGGGGGGTTGGGGAGGAGAGCGACGCTCTAACCACTGAGCCACTGGCAAGGGCTCCAACTATTTGTTTTTACCTTTATTTTGAAATTATGTCCAATTTCAGAAAAGTTGCACGAGTAGTAAGAAGTCCATGTACCCTTCACACCCATTCGCTAGTAGTTAACACCATGTTACCCGCATCCCTGCACCCGCCTTCCTCCCCAAGAATCTCGGGGTTCCGTGTGCTCTCGGTACGCTGGGACTCCGCTGACCCGGCCTGGCTGGTTCTCATTCACACCTTCACCTCGGCTACTCTCGGGAGACCCTGCGCTCGCCCGACCAGGTTTCCATCCAGAGACCCCGGCAGACCGCAGGTCCCGAGCCCGTCCCCGCCCCCCCGCCCGAGTCCCCGCCCCCCGCCCGAGTCCCCGCCCCCCGCCCGAGTCCCCGCCTCCCCGCCCGAGTCCCGGTCCCTCGCCCGAGTCCCCGCCCCCCGAGGCCCCGCCTCCACGCCCGAGTCCCCGCCCCCCGCCCGAGTCCACGCCCCCCGCCCGAGTCCACGCCCCTCGCCCGAGTCCCCGCCCCCAGAGCAGCCTCCGCGGGGCCGGGGCAGAAGGGGCGTGGCTCCGGGCGGAAGTCGCGGGACCCGGAAGTGCGGGATCTCGCGCGGCGCCTCCGGGAGGCCGCGGGCTGAGCATGGCGGTACCCGGGAAGCGCAAAGGGAGGAAGGAGAAGAGAGCCGCGGAGGGGTGAGTGGCGCCGCGGGTCCCCGGGCGCGGGCGGGCGTGGCGCGGTGTCGCTGAGCGTCGGGTCTGTCTGTAGGCGGAGCCCGAACGGCGGCTGGCCTGGGAGTGGAGAGTACCTGGTGGGACAGGTGGCCGACAGCCTGGCCCGGGCTGGGCGCCGCCCCGGAGGCGGCCCCGGGAGGCTGGCCGCCCTCTTCAGCGCCGGGGAGCCTCAGCTGCCGCCCGTGTACGTGCCCGCGCCCAAGGTGAGTGGCCGTGGGAACCGCCGGGCTGACTCCCGGGCGCCCCTCGGAACCGGGCGCGCCGCGGGGAGAGGGAAGGCGCCAGCCGGAGGCCGCCGGGGGCGAAGGGGGAGGCCCCACGCACGTCTCCGAACTTTTCAAAGGAAACCCCCCGGAAAAGGAAACGGGATGAGGAGGAGGAGAGGACAGCCCAGATTCAAAGGCCACTTTTGCAAGAACCTGCAAAAAAGGTGAAAGTGAAGAAGCTTTCAGATGCAGAGAAAAAGCTGGCAAACAGGTTGGTAAAACTCTTGGTTGATTACAGAACTTAGACGGTAAGGAAACTGAGATGCTTACACCTGCAATATCCATCTTAATTTTTTTCTCATTTCATAGTTATTTCTTAAAAAAATTTGTATTATGGAAAACCTTATACATATTCAAAACTTGAAAAGATAAGGACCCCATGTACAGAACACAGCAGTTGATACTGGGCCAGTCCTATTTCATCTCTACCCACTTGTATCCCCGTTTATTTGGAAGCAGACCTAAGGCTTATGTTGCATCTCTAAGTATTTCAGCATTTATATATGAGTTGGTTTTCTTAAACTGTTCATTCAGAGATCAGATTTCCCCCAGCAGCCTAGGATCTTTTTTACAGTTTATTTGAATCAAGATCCAAATAGTACCAACGCACGTTCCCAGTTAACTTTCTTCTGGGTCTGTCAGGCCTCCTGTTTCTCTTTTCTGTCTCAGCGGGTGGTTTTGCTGCCTGTGCAGAGAGCTAATTGCTAGGGGTTGTGAGCTACTGCTTTTTGCCCTCCTACTTAATGCATCTGTGCACATCCTTGACGGTCCCCTTTCCCTCAGAGAAAGGTGCCTTCCTCCTTGTCCAGGCTGATTCGGCCACCTGTGCTGTGTGTGCATCCCACGTACCTCCTCTCTGCCTCCTTAGGGATTATGCCATCAGACATGTTCCATTTCCCCCCTTTCCCATGTCTTTGATCTGTCTGCCATATAAAGAAAGAGTCTCAGGAGTCTCGACAGTCTCACCTGAAAATAACAAATCCAGCCAAACAAAATCTTGTCCACAGTTCCGTATGTCTGTCTGGCACCATTCCTTCCACCCGTCCTTCATGGCCAGGCTGTTAGGAGGAGTCTGTGCGCGCTCTTCCTTTTCTTCATCTGTTTTCTGTTGCACACACTTGCAGTCTGGTTGCTCGTGGTTTTTTGAGGTGTCTGACCATATTTCTGCACCAGAGTTCCTGAAGCCACCCTGGCCTGCTTGTCATATGTAGTAGGCAGCCCAGGCTTTGTCTTAGGAGTCCTCTCTGCTACATTTCACATGGCTACTTTTCTCCTCGAAGCTGTTGGTTTCTTCCATAGCGATCTCTTCTGATTTTACTTTTGTCTGTTCCTTCTCAGGGTTATTGTCGGAACCTTTCCTTCTGACTGCTCCTTAAATGATGATTTTCCTCAGGATTCGGTTTGCTGTCGTCTCATGGCCCATTTTCACCCATCTTTCTTTACCATATCATTTGTGCCCATGAGTCGCCGTTCTGATCTTGCTCCTGATCTGCAGACCTGTTTATCTGTTTGCCCACTGGCATCTGCACTATACCTTCCATATATGCCTCAGATTCAGAATGCTTCAGACGTAGCTCGTTTTCCTCATCAAACCTGTTCCTCTGCATGAGTGGGACCACCAGTCTTCCAGTTGTCTTACACTCCTACTTTTCCCCTGCAAATTTAATCAGTTACCAAGTCCTGATGATGCTGTCTTTTAATTATCTTTTAAATCTGTCTTCCTCTGCCCACCCCTCCTTTGCTCTAGTTGGTCTGTTGTCTTCTCAGCTGCATACAATTATAACTGTCACCTTTGTCCAGCCTGTTCCTTCCTAATTATCTTCTGCTCTGCTGCCCAGATGATCTTTTTTAAGCACTTGAGTCTTCAGTGGCTCCCCATCCTCTGTGGGAGAAAACCTAAGCATTTTTGGATAACAGGCACAGTCCTCTAGACCTTAACCGTACTGTCTCATTTCTTGTCACTCCTGCTGGGTACTTTTATAAACCACAGTGAGCAAAAAACTAAACACAGGCCTCTCCTTAGTGGAGCTTCTGCTTCAGTGGACGAAGACGAATCATCAACGTTTACTGAGAACTAACCGTGGGAGACACTGCCTGTCCCTTGCAAGGCCTTGTTTCGCTTATTTCGTGTTTCTATACCATGTATTATAAATTTTACCATTTTATCCTGCTTACCTCTTCAGAGACCCGACTTCTGAAAGGCCTTTAGTCATCTCTGTCTTAGTATCAGCAGAGGCTAGAACTGAGTAGGAACCAAGGAAATAATGAATGAATGAATGACTCCTACTCCCCATGCTCTCCCCTTGCTCCTTAAGATCCCAGATCAGTTTTCTTGTTGCAGTGGTGCTCAGACCTCACTTTAGCCATGTGCCCCAAGACTTTATATTGTATTTGCCATTTCAGAATTTACTTTCAGCAAACAGCCCTTTAAATATTACAGAACTAATCTAAGTAGGAAATCTGGGTTTTCCTATTGGCGGCATTGCTTTTACAGAGTTAAGTATTTTGCAGGTATATTGACCTTCTAGGCCCCCAGGGGGTGCTGCAGTACCCCTAGAGTTCCAGAGCAGAGAATGGAATTAGTCATTGGGAGAGTGTCAATTAAATCTCCAAGAGCTTTAAATGAACCCACTTTTGTTTAAATGAACTTTTGTTCTGCTGTTATCTGGCAGTTTTAACATATTTTCAAAAATGGAGCTTAACTTTTTCTGACGAGTTTTCTAAAGATACTAGTCACTTTTTGATAATGCTGCTTTTAAAATTTAGATATAGCCCAGCTGGGCATGGCTCAGCGGTTGAGCATCGACCTAGGATCCAGGCGATCAGGGTTCGATTCCCAGTCAGGGCACATGCCTGTGTTGCGGGCTGCAGCCGATCAATGACTCTCATCATTGATGTTTCTATCTGTCTCTCTCCCTCTCCCTTCCTCTCTCTGAAATCAATAAAGATATATTTAAAAAAATAAAAAATAAAATAAAATTTAGATATATTTGTGAATGGTATGTTTATATTTAGGAAAGTCAGAAGTAGGTGGGGAGTGTTTCTCGTCAGTGTGTGCTTTGTCAGATACTAGACCTGACTTTCATGACTTTTTTTTTCTGCCTTAAAAAGAGAAAATGCTCTAGCAAGTGCTGATTTAGAAGAAGAAATTCACCAGAAACAAGAGCAGAAAAGGAAAATTTCTCAATCCGGTGTTAAAGTGGCAGATAAAAAAGTACCTGATGATGTAGATGACACAGTTGTCAATCAAAGGAAGAAAATTCAAGTCAACCAAGAAGAAGAGAGGTTAAAGAACGAGAGGACTGTGTTTGTGGGGAATTTGCCTGTCACGTGTAATAAGAAGGTGCGTATATGTCTACTGTGAGGATTCAGAGAAGGTAATAATTCATAACTTTGTTTACTGTTCTTTATTGAATAAGCACATAGTAAGTCACTGATATATAACTTCATTATAAGGAACTACATAAATCATTCTATAGATTGTTTCCATTATCCACCCCTCCTTTCTAGCCCCATAGTCACTGCCCTAATTCAGGCTTTTGCAGATCTTATTTGAATGATTGCAGTGACCCAGCCTTATCTCCCGTCACATGCTACTTTGTGCAGGGATGTTTCTCTCCTTCCTTCACTGCTCTTTCCCTGGCACTAGAAACAGTGCCCAGCACATAGTAGAGGGTTGATAAATATTTTGTAACTGAATGAAGACATCCTAGTTTTCTCCATTATGTGGGGCTCACTAAACCAAATCATGCACTTTCCTGTCTGTGAATTCATGTGACCGTAATGCCATTGGCAGTCTCTTGGGTCAAAATCCTGCTCATCTTTTGAACGACAATTTAAATTCCACTTTAGCCCGGCCGGGTGTGGCTCAGCGGTTGAGCGTCGACCTAGGATCCAGGCTATCAGGGTTTGATTCCCGGTCAGGGCACATGCCCAGGTTGTGGGCTTGATCCCCAGTCGGAGGCATGTAGGAGGCAGCCGATCAATGACTCTCATCATTGATGTTTCTATCTCTCTCTCCCTCCCTTCCTCTCTCTGAAATCAATAAAGATATAGTAAAAAGAAAAAAAAAGTACAAAAAAACCTGACTTCCTGATTTTTCCCTTTCCCCTTATACTGTTGTCTCCTAGCATTTTATTTGTGATTATTTTGTAGAACAGAACACATTCGTAGCATAGTTTTGGTTATTGATTTTCCTGTTCGATTATAAGAGGCTCCAGGGAAGGGAGTGTGTGTGGTGCTTTGCACATTCAGTACAGTTTTATGAATTAGAGTTGATTTTAGTTCTAGCTATAAAACATACATTTTTCACATCCTGAGCCAGTCATAAGAATAATGTATAAAATTCACACCAGACTTTTCTTCAATCCCATTGTCCTAATTCCAGATAGTTGGGGAATTTCTCATAGTGACATAAGCATTAAAATTCTTTTCTGGTTTAAGCCAATGTGAAAAGATGAGAGAATTTATGGAATTTATAATCTTAGTTTACATGTGGTAAAGATTATTATAGGTTGAAAGATAAAAATGTGTACCTTATAGATACTAACATGAACTTGTATTGTGTTTTTTTGTGAGTTTCAGTAAAATTTGTGTTCTAGCCTGAATAGTCACCTACTTTTTCTGAAATGTTCTTAAAATAAAACCTGGCAGTAAGAGAGTATCAGACAGTTTTACTTAATTCCTTTTTGTAACACTTATTTGATGTTCTAAAGTATGTATGTGCTTTGTCTTTTTTTAGAAGCTGAAGTCATTTTTTAAAGAGTATGGACCAATAGAATCTGTACGATTTCGTTCTGTGGTATGTTTTCTTCCCTTTAAAATTGCATAATCTCGAAACATGCTGCATTTAAATCAGACTTATTACCATGTCGATATTAGTGAGGTGGATGAGCACTTGACTTTAACCTTTTGACTCGAGGTTTAAGCCTAGCCCAAGAGAAGAGTCGCTCTTAGTAGCTATTGCTGCTCTTGTTTTTGTTAAATAATTTAGTGAATTCACATAGTTAAATGGTATCTTTGTTATTCAGGAATTTTGGAGGGTGAATGGGTGACTTGTGTTTGCTGTGTCAGTTGAGTAGGTGGAAACATTAATACTTATTGAATAGCATTTCTGGAATTGTAGGTTTTCAATATGGGAAGTTTGTGTGGCTGCTGCACACAGTATTTATGCTCTGAACATAGAAAGACAAAGTATTTTTTATGAAGTCAATTTAATGTTAAAACTATGCAAGTATATGGTATCTGACTTCACCAAGTGAGCACTCTACTCTGTAGACCAGTTTATAGCTGCGTTTCTTGGAGCATGAAATAAGCATTATTCGTATCTTTTAAATGTAATTAATGTGTATTAGAGCAGAGGAAATGTTTACTCCTTGTGTCTGTTGTTTCCCACGTGATTCTCTAAAATGAGATACTGTTGACAGTGTGCTGGGTAATTCCTTGCTGTTGGAGGCTGTCCTGTGCATTCTAGGATGTTTAGCAGCATGTGTAGCCTCTACCCGTTAGATACCAGTAGCACCTTGCCCACCCCAGTTGTAACAACCAAGAATATCTCCAGACATTGCCAGATGTCCCAAGAGGGCAAAACTGCCCACTTCTCTAAAAGTAGATGTTTCCCAAGGCTTTGCACAGTTTCTATAATTTTTATCGTGGTGTTTGTTTCTCAGTTTTATCACACGTATTTTGTCTGCCCTGAGTCTCATTTCCTCGTATCAAATCCTTGCCTGACACATCTACTTGGGTGTCTTGCCAGGACCTCAATTTCAGCATACCTGTGCTTTCCTCCATCTTGCCCCCACCCCAACCTACGAGGCCTGCTGATTTTCTGTATGACTTAGTGTCACCAGGCTCAAGCCTTGTCATGGCCCTTGGCTCTTTTCTTTGTCCCACCCAGCCTAGTGTTTGTCATCCCTGCCTGTTTTTCAACTGTGGTTTCTTCCAAAGATGAGTCATTCATTTCTTTTTCCATCTAAGCTGACGTTACTTCTTGTCAGAATAGCTGTTGAGGCCTCTTATGGTCCTTCCTACCTGCTGCCTACCTCTAATTTATCCAACATACCACTATCAGTTTAATCTTTTTAAAGGACTTCTTTCTGAGGCTCCTGCCTCACCCCATGAACATTACACCACAGTTGTTTCTATTTCAGTATTTCCCTAGAATGTTTTTAATCACATTATATCAGTTAGATATTTAGAATTTAATTAATTAAAATATATTTAATTTGAAGTAATATTTCAAATAATGAATTTTCTTTAATACTTTTTTTTCCTTTTAAAAGATTCCAGCAGAGGGAACTATGTCCAAAAAGCTGGCTGCAATAAAGTAAGTCTATAATTAGAGAAAGGGAGTAATCTTAAGTTCTCTCCCATTTTGGTTAAAATTGAGATAATTTCTTTGATTTTTATACTTGGATAAAACATCATGCTTTACGTTCCCTTATGTCTAACAGCACATAAATTTATCACGTTTGTCTTTAAGCCTTAACGTAAATTGTAGTCACAAAGTATCGTAAAATAACCTACTAGAAAAGATGCCATGAGAAACTTCAAGGATGTTTAATCAGGTGTAGTGTTTGAAGAACATGAGACAGTTTTGCACCCAGATATTCTAGTACAAATCATAAATACCATATTTTATCAATTGTAAGGCACACATTTTCCCGTATCTTAACATTTTTGAAGTCAAGATGCATCATCAAATCAGAAGTCCCCCATTGTTGCTGTTGGCTGGTCAGATTTTTCCAGAGAGGATTCCTGTTTGCTTCCAGTGGTCCTTGGGGGGTACTGGTACTGCCAGCTGAGACCTCCCTGAGTTATCCGCTTGAGGATTTGTGTACAATACTGGTAGTGTGGCGATGGCTCAAGTTCTCAAGGGACTTTGCCTGCCCTCTTTTCCACCGAGTCCCAAGAGTGAGACATGCAAGCTTCCTTGCTCTCCTTTTATTTTTTATTTTTTTAATTGAAATAAAATTGACACATAACATTATGTAAGTTTAAGGCATACAACCTTTGCTTTTAAAAAATTTTATTGATTTTATTTTTTTTAAGAGAGAAAGGGAGAGGGAGAGAGAAACATCAATGTGAGAGGGAAACATTGATCGGCAGCCTCCTGCATGCTCCCTACCTGGGATTGAGCCTGCAACCTGGGCATGTGCCCTGACCAGGAATCAAACCAGCAACCTGGTGCCTATCACTACACCCAACTGAGCCACACCGGCCAGGGTACAATCTTTAGTTTTAATTTACCTTCGGTTTTATGCAAGGTTTTCTGTTAGCCTCCCAATCTTGATTATGTTTTCTTTCTTACTGATACATGAAATAATGGGTTTTACAATTAGGATATACTTATTGTATATAGTAGATCTATATATAGATATAGTTATATTAGATAAAAATATAATAATGTACTTTAAAACATTTCTGGGAGTCTTGTTATATCACCATTTTTGAATTGCAACAGCCCCTTTGGACATCTAGGCGAGTTCATTCCTGCATTCATTTCTAATTTAGATTTGACAGACCAAGTATTTGCCATTCTTTTTCCATAACCGTCACAGGGCCAGGTGTACAGTGAGCACTTGATAGCTGTGTGTTGCTGATTTCAGGACTGTTTGTTGAGTTAACTAAATGTGAGCCCTCCTTTGTGCAAGGCATTGTTCAGAGGCTGTGGGGAGTAGAAAACTTTGGAAGATTGAGCCTGCCTTTGGGTTATACAGACTTATATTTCTGTGTGAGGCTGAAACCCAGGGGCCTAAGTTTGGGCAGGAACAAAGGTTCTGACAGGAGGAGTATGTAATAGTGCTGAGGGGTTTGGGTGCCAGAAAAATGGAGTTTGCTTACTATGATTGCCATCAATTCCCCCCCCAATAAAAAAATTGTTTAAAAATTTAATTATTTGAAGAAATAATGAGGCAAATGGTTAAAAATAAAAAAGTGTAAGCGTACACAGTGAAAACTTTTTTCCTACACCTTTTTCCTAGTCAGGAGATACCCTGCCCCAGGCAGCTGCTGTTTTCACTGTCTTTCGAGAGACTATCTGCGTTCACATCTCGATGCACATATATGCTCTTCCCCTTGCATGTGACTGACCTGACGCAGTGTGTTCCGCATCGTGCTGCTCCACATGGTCAGCTTTCCACCTGCGGTGCCTTGGAGAGCTGTTTCCGTCAGTGCGAACACCACCTCCCATTCTTTTCCAGAGCCTCTTAGTATTCTGTGTAAGGAGGACCATGGTTTCTTTCAACAGACCCTCCACAGATGGACATTTAGGCTCTTTCTAGTATTGTGGCCGTTACCAGGAATGCTGGAGTGAGGAGCCTTGAGCTTCCAGTGGTGAAGTTGCTTGGTCAAAGTGGACTTTGCCTTCGTAGTTTTGGGTTTATTTTAATCCTCACCCAAGGAAATTTTTTCCATTGCTTTTTAGAGAGAGTGGGAAGGAGAGAGAGAGAGAAACATTGATGTGAGAGACACATTGATTGGTTGCCTCCTGTACCCCCCCAACCAGAGCTGGGAATCGAGCCTGCAACCGAGGTGCATGCCCTTGGCCAGGATCAGACCCTGGACCTTTTAGTCCACAGGCAAACCCTCTAACCAATGAGCAAAATCAGGCTGGGCTAAAAATGGTATTTTTCATGGGCATTTCTCTTATGAGTGAGCATCTTTCATATATTCAAGTCATTGGTGCTTCCTTTTATCTGAATCGTTCCTTTCATTTACCCTTTTTCTGTTGAATTGTTTCTCCTTTTGTTTCTTTGATAATTGAAATTTTATTGGCTGTTTTGAGGATAAGTAACACAGACATTTCTATTTGTACACAATTCTTAGCATATGCACCAAAACCTAAAAAATCATGTAGTTGTGATTCTTTTCTAAATAGTTTTTAAAAAATATTCCAGTTTTATTTTTTATTTTATATATTTTAAATATATCTTTATTGATTTCAGAGAGGAAGGGAAGGGAAAGAGAGAGATAGAAACATCAATGATGAGAGAGTCATTGACTGGCTGCCTCCTGCACACCCCCCACTGGGGATCGAGCCCACAACCTGGGCATATGCCCTGACCGGGAATTGAACCTCAATCTCCTGGATCATAGGCAACCGCTGGGTTCTAAACAGTTATTCCAGTGGCTTTCCAGCTTAAAGTTTGGAGGCACATTTTTCTTAATAGAGTATCAAGTGCCAATATCTTCAGATGTTGATACGCTGTTATATCACTGTCCCATTAATTCACAATATATATACTACATAATCAAATTTCCAGTCTTTCACAGCACATTAACAAAGTTACTAGGAAAACTAGACCAGCACACCAAGGATGCTACAGAGTGCACAAAATTCTGATAGGGAGAGAGCCAAGGCCAAGGAGTGGTTCTCTTCAGGAGACAGTTCTACCAAAAACATGCAAATAGAAGTACAGTCAAACCTCGGTTCTTGACCATCTCCCATCTCAAAGTTGTTTTCAGTCAAGTTCACAGGAAAAATGTCTGAGCCTTTGAAAAAAGCTTGAATTAACATCTCAGGAAACTGTGCTGTGAATATTTTTTTTGTTTTTTTGTTGTTGTTGGTTTGCTTTTGTTGCTGGAGAAATGGACGATTAATACAATTTTAAAACATAAAGAAGCCATCAAGAGTGCTAATGTTGCTAAGGATATGAAAGAAACAATAATCACAGGCAATTGAAGAGGTAGAAAAATTGTTACTGATTTGGATGAATGAAAAGCAGTTAGCAGTGACAGCATTTCAGAGGCAATGAAATGTGAGAAAGTGAAGATGCCTCATCCTGACCTGAAAGACACCCTGGAACCAGTGCTGAAAGTGGTTTGGTTCAGGCAAGTGGGGGGTGGTTTGATAAATTTAAGAAAATGAGTGTTGATAGATTAAACCATGCATTAGACATGTACTGGGTATAAGAAAGGTTAAACCATGGAAGCATTTAGTGGTCTGAAACAAATTAATTCAATGTACGTTATTTCTAACGGGAAAAAATTATCTGGTTTTCGAACAAATCACTTCTCAAGCAGCCTTCAGAACCAATTAACTTGGAGAACCGAGGTTCCACTGTGTGATAGTCATCAGACTGCTGCTTTCTCTCCTGCTTCATCGGAGGCTGGCTTCTCATCTGTAGCTTCTCTGATTTCCGCAGGTAGACCTTTAGGTTCCTGGGTGGCCACTTCTGCCTGTTTTCCCTGCTCCCCTTTCCCTTTTATTTTCACTGTTGTCCCTGCAAATTTATCCTTTCCTGCCACCTTTTTTGGCTTTGTTTCCACTTTTACAGGAGCAAGTTTAGCTGACAGCCTCACAGATCTCCTCTTGGGCTCCTCCGCTACCCTGGTCGGCAGAGCTGACCTTCCCCTTGGGCATCGCGAGGGCTGCAGACTGGGCAGGCGTGTTCTGGGGACCTTTGAGAAGCTGTGCTGCCTGGCTGGTGCCTCCAGCCGATGCCGCCTCCCACTGCCCGGGCTTCTGGGACCTGCTGAATTTTTTCTCTTATTAATCTGTGGGATGTGAAGGAAATTTGTCTTTTGTGATTTGAGCTACAAATATTTTCCCGTTTTTATTTGCTCTTTTTGCTCTGCTGATGGGAGATTTTGCCTTGTAAAACTTTTTTTGCTTTTTAATAGAAAGTTTAAACCATTTTTTCTTAAGTTTTAATTTACCTTCAGTAAACAGCACATACTTAAAGTTACAGTTTTATGATTTTAACACTTGTATGCACTCATGAAATCATCACCACAGTTAAAATCCTGAATTCTTGATCTCCCCAAGCTTCATCACTTCCTACCTCGTCCCTATGACCACTGAGCTGCTTCCTGTCTCTGGATGCTAGTTTGCATTTTCTAGAATTTTATGTAAGCAGACTTCTCATACAGGATGTACTCTTGTCTGGCTCCTTTTGCTCAGTGTGATGGTTTTGAGGTGCATCGATATTGCTGGATGTTCAGTGGCTTATGCCAGTTGATGGATGTTCGGACATTCAGGTTATTTCCAGTTTTTGGCTATCATGAGTAACGGTACTAAAAACAGGTCTTTTCTCTTGAAAAAGTTCATGCAGGTGTGGAATTGCTGGGTCTGATGGCAGTTGTGTCTTAACTTTCTGACAATCTGCAAATTACTTTCCAAAGTAGTTGCACCATTTTACAGCCCCACCAGCGGTGTGAGAACTCCACCTTCTGCATCTCCTCAGCAACACTTGGCGTTGTCAGTCATTTCATTTTAGCCATTCTAAATATTTGTCATTGTGGCTGTAATTTGTATTTTGCTAATGACTAAAGATATTAAGCATGTTTTCATATGGTTATTTATTCTTTGGTGAAGTGTCACTTCAAAAATTTTGCCTATTTCCTTGTCATTCGCTTGTCTTATTATTGAGCCATAAAGAGTTCTTTTTCTGATACATGTTTTGAGTGTTTTGCCCCAGTCTGTGACTAGTCCTTTTAACGGTATTTGGTTTTTTTTGTTGTTGCTGTTGTTTTCAATTCTCACCCAAGGATACATTTTATTGATTTGAGAGAAACATTGATGTGAGAGAGAAACATTGATTGGTTGCTGCCCCATACACACCCCGACCGGGGATAGAACCTGAGACTTTTTAAAAATTTTTTATGTGGCACAATGCTCCAACCAATGGAGTCACCTGGCCAGGCAGAGGTGTTTTTTGTTTTTGTTTGTTTTTTAACTTATCTTTATTGTTGAAAGTATTACAGGTGTCCTATTTTTTTCCCCCCAACTGACCCCCTCCACCTCGCTTCCACCCCCTCCCCAGGCCTTCACCCCGTCATTGTCTGCGTCCATGGGTTATGTTTATATGCATATAACTTCTTTGGTTAATCTCTTCCCACCCTCCACCCCCCTTCCCTCTGAAATGTGATCATCTGTTACATGCATCAATGTCTCTTGATCTATTTAGTTTATCAGATTCTTTTGTTCATTAGCTTCTTGTTAAAGAAGACCCTTCAACTTTTCCTGTAGTGCTGGTTTGGTGGTGATGAACTTCTTTAGCTTTTCCTTGTCTGAGAAGCTCTTTATCTGACCTTCAATTCTAAATGATAGCTTTGCTGGGTAGAGTAATCTTGGTTGTAGTTCCTTGTTTTTCATCACTTTGAATATTTCTTGCCACTCCCTTCTGGCCTGGAAATTTTCTGTTGAGAAATCAGCTGGCGGTCCTATGGGTGCTCCCTTGTAGGTAATTAACTGCTTTTCTCTTGCTGCTTTTAAGATTCTCTCTTAGTTTTTAACCTTTGGCATTTTAATTATAATGTTTCTTGCTGTGGGCCTCTTTGGGTTCCTCTTGTTTGGACCCTCTGTGCTTCCTGGACTTGTAAGTCTATTTCTTTCCCCAGGTAGGGGAAGTTTTCTGTAATTATTTTTTCAAATAGGTTTTCAATTTCTTGCTCTCTTTCTTCCCCTTCTGGCACCTCAATAATACGAAATGTTGGGCCTCTTGAAGTTGTCCCAGAGGCTCCTTAAACTATCTTCATATTTCTGGATTCTTTTTTCTTTTTGCTCTTCTGGTTGGGTGTTTTTTGTTTCCTCGTGTTCCAAATTGCTGATTTGATTCTCAGCGTCCTCTACTGTTGATGCTATGTAAATTATTCTTCATTTCAGTTCGTGTAGCCTTCATTTCAAACTGGTACTTTATTATGTTATAGATTTTCTCAGTTATTTCTCTAATAGTATGCTTAAACAGCCTTATAAACAAAATTCTGAACTCTGTATCTGTTAACTTGCTTGGATCTATTTCATTTAGTTCCTTTTCTAGAGATTTCTTCTGCTCTTTGTGACATGTTTCTTTGCCTCCACATTTTGGCTGCTTCCAGGTGTTTGTTTCTATGTATTAGGTAGAGCTGCTGTGTCTCCTGGAATTGGTAGAGTGGCTTTGTGTAGTAGGTGTCCTGTAGGGTCCAGTGGCTCAGCCTCCCACTCACCTGAGCTGTGCCTTCTAGGTGCTCCCCTGTGTGGGCTGTGTGCACTGTCCTGTTATAATTGAGTCTTTGTTGCTGTTGGCGTCACTGGGAGGAACTGACCCCCAGACCAATCAGCTGTGAGACCAGCTGCAACTACAGCCAGAGAGCTGCTGTGCTGGAGACACCCCTATGGATCAGGATTTACTTCAGTGGAGCTTTGGTGTTCACCAGGTGCACCCCTTGAATGTGTCACTTGTGGATGTGGTAGGATAGTAATCCAGCGTGTTCGAGTCTGACGACCAGGTGCAGTGTCTCTGGGGCCTCCGGGAGGTGTAAAGTCAGCCTCTGCCAGTGCCTTGCCCAGGGCCACCCAGCGTGAGCTACACAGCAAACTGTAATTGGCTGCTACTTGTGATGGGCTTGGAGGTATCCAGGAGAGGCCAACCCATGAGCCAATGCAGGCTGCTGCTTACCAAGCCGTATTGGGCCTGCTGCTGCTTGTTTGAGAGCTTTTAGGAAAGTCCTAAGCATGAGGCTCCAGAGGCCACTTGCACAGAAAAGCCCCTGGAAATGGCCTGGATGAGCCTGCAGGTGGGGAGGGGCGGGGCCTCTGGGAATCACGGGGCGGGGCCGAAGGTGTGAGTCAGGTGCTGGCGATTCAAATATGGCGCCTGCCTGCCGGCTGTGTAGGGGGAGGACTTGCCAAAGGAGCAATGGCCCCTGCCAGGTCTTCTGCCTGGGACAAAGCCACCCTTCCACCTCTCTCCCAGATTCCTGGCAGGTTAGTTCCTCCCCAAGTGTCCCAGGTTCCTTTCAAGCTGCTGCCTGGCTCTGGGGCTCAGAGGGAGCGGGTCTGAGTGAGTCCTGCCGGGCCCTTTAAGAGTTGCTGCTGGGGCTCCCGCAGCCTCCACGACCCTCAGCGACAGTCCCCACTGGTTTCACAGCCCAGAGTTGTGGGGACGTCTCTTCCCGGCCCTGCAGCCCTGGGCTGGGGTCCCTCGCTCCTTTGGGAAACCTCCGCCCCCGAGATTCCCTCCCGGGTTTCAACCTCAGTACCAGTTGTGGGCCCGGGGCCGCGTCTCCACCCCTCCTACTGGTCTGGGTGCTTCTTCAGTTCCCTGGTTGTAGGGCTTCTGTTCAGCCAGATTTGAGGAGGCTCTGAGTGATGGTGGGTCTGTATTTTAGTTGTAATTTTGATGTGGTTGTGGGAGGCGGCGGGTGCAGCTATTACCTACGCCACCATCTTGTTTTCCTCCCTCCTCCAAAGGTGTTTTTTTAAGGAGCAGAAGTTTTCAGTGTGATTGAACATCCAGTGTAGAGTGTGCTGTTGCTTGGTGGTCAGGCCGGCAGTGGTCCAGCCTCAGTGCAGACCCTCTGATCCTGTGTCTCAGAAGCGCTTCATTGGCTCCTCTTCCTTTGGCTGCCAAACTCTGCCCCGTGCCGTTGGTGGGTCTTGCTAGGTAGCAGAAGGCCTCCCTTCCTCTGGCCACAGGGGTCTTCCCTGTGCTGGGGTGAGGGGGTGGGGGGTTTGCTGCTCCTGCCCCGCACTTAGCCTCCTCCACAGGGAGGAGAATCCTGGTGGGGCTTTGTGACCCCCCCACCACCTTTGGCCCTTCTGTTCTCCAGGCTCATATCCCCCCGTGGCTGTTCTTGGGCTCCCACCTGCCCTCAGTCTTTCCCGGGGACCCAGGTGGAACAGATGAATGGACACCCATCCTCTGTCAGCAGCCTCCAGGGATTCCATTTCAGGCCCAGCCCACACTTGGTTAGATTTAGATTTCAGTAAATTCACAGCTGAAATCTTTTCAGCTCGCTCATCCTTGTCTGGTGCCCAGCCTGTGAGTGAGCGCTGCCTCCTATCTCCTCAGAGGGCCTGTTGTTCTTTGTTTCCAGGCTGCTTGCTTCCCCTTGACTTCAGTTCTCTGCGGGGGTCAACAAAAGATGTGATGTTGTAGCTTACCCAGTTTCTTCTTGTTTGGGGCAGGAATGATGCTCTTCCTGGCTTTCTTTCTGTGTGGCAGTGCAACTCTAGGTGTCACTACATCTGGATGACAATGTCATTAGTTCAAAATCCTCCATCATGCTTCACACAGGACCTGCTCTTGCCACGTACACAGGGGCAGAGCCACGTGCTCACTCTTTGTAGTTCCTGTGCCAAGGAGATCATTGCTCACAGAGTAATAGAGTACACTAGTTATTAGATTTTTTAAAAATATATTTTTATTGATTTGAGAGAGAGAGAGAGAGAAACATCAATGATGAGAGTCATTGATTGGCTGCCTCCTGCACGCCCCCTACTGGGGATCGAGCCCGCAACCT
This sequence comes from Miniopterus schreibersii, assembly GCF_964146895.1. NCBI lineage: Eukaryota > Metazoa > Chordata > Mammalia > Chiroptera > Miniopteridae > Miniopterus > Miniopterus schreibersii. The sequence continues at coordinate 14,937,598 of NC_138123.1, read as the reverse complement.
GGGCATGTGTGCTGACCAGGAATTAAACCCTGACCTCCTGGTTCATGGGTTGATGCTCAATCACTGAGCCATTAATGTCACTTTTTTTTATGTTTTCTTGGGTTTTGTCTTATTTCATTGAGGTGCTATGACAAAATACCAAAGACTAGGTGGCTTATAAGCAACAGAAATTTATTGTTTACAAGTTTGGAGCCTGGGAAGTCTGCGATCAGAGTGCAGCAGGGTGGCATTGTGAGGGCCAGCCCTTCTCGCTATGTCTACACATGGACAAAGGGTCTGGGAGATGTGGGGCCTTTTTTTTTTTTTTTTTAAATCCTCACCTCATGTTTTTCATCTATTCTAGAGAGAGGAAGGAAGAGGGAGAGAGAAACAAACATCGATGTGAGAAACATCGATCGGTTGCCTCCCATATGCACCCCAACTAGGGATTGAACCCACAATTTGGGTATCTACCCTGACTGGGAATCAAACCCACAGCCCTTTGGTACATGAGATGACACTTCAACTGAGGCACACAGGCCGGGGCTGTGGGGTCTCTTTTGTAAGAGCACAAGTCCTGTTCATGAGGAGCTTGCCTTCATGACCTAAACATCTCGAAAATGTTGGGTTTGGATGTTGTCAGCAGTAGTGTGTTGCATGGAAACAGTAGGGACTCTGGAGTCAGCCATATTTGGTTTAAGTCCAGGCTGGGTCTCAGGTTCAGTTTCTGGTGAAGAGCAGGTTCCTGGATTGCAGGTTCAATCCCGGCCTCGGTCAGGGCGAGTACGGGAGGCAACGAGTCGATGTGTCTCTTTCACATTGATGTCTCTCTCTCTCCCTCTCTTTCTCCCTCCCCCACTTTCCACTCTCTCTGAAAATCAATGAAAAAAAAATTCTTGGTGCAGATTTTTAAAAACAAAACACTAATAAAATTATTTAAAAGAACAAGTCAGGAAGCTAACAAGGTTAGCTTGTTAAGGTTAAGGTTAAATGAGATAGGTAAAATGTCTAGCGCAGTGCCTGGTACCTATTAGGCATTCAATAGATCATAGCTGGTTTTATCAGTATAAAACTGTTAGTATAGCATATTATTACAGAATACCACAGTCGTGCCCTGACATTTTCTAGTATCTTGCTTGATGATACAGTCCTGACAAAGGGGTCACATTTGTATCTAGCTGCTAATTTGCAAGAAATATAGAGGTAGAGGCACGTGTTGAAGTGCACCAGGAGCCTGCAGTCAGCAACATCCCAGCTTTGGGAAGTTCCAAACAGTAAGATACAGAGAGAGAGAGGAGCAATCCTGTAGAATAAGACTCAAAAGACTTTTCAAGGGTTAAAAATGGACAAGACCAAAATGTAATGTCTACGAATAGACACTTAAGGGTAAATCCACCTTGGCACACCGGAAAGTGGTGCCTATAAAAGTGGGGGTGGGGGTTCCCTTTGGGAAGAGGAGGGGGTGCAAGCGGTAACACCCACGGGCTTTTCCAGGGTGGTGACTGGTCAGTATTCACTAAACTACATGCTTGTGCAGTTTTTATTCTGCAGTAAAAAGGGAAAGTGAAGTTGTCTTTCACATCTGTTTGTGTGTGGGGGATGCAGAGCTGCAGCTAGTTATAGCTTGTAGGCTGCGGAGTTGCGGGCGGCCGCTGCCCCTCACGGTGATGGTGGTACAGAGGTGTGGGTTACGAGTTTCGGCTACTGTGTAAGTGGTGTGTTAGTTTTGAGTTATTACTAAATATTTATTGAAAGAGATGAAACTTCCCCCAGGAATTCTTGTCATATGTGTTGATTGAGAGTAGAAAACAAGCTGTATTTATTTTGTTGACTTGGAGATTGACAAATTTTATATTGTCTCTTTTTTTGTAGACGTAAAATTCATCCTGATCAGAAAAATATTAATGCTTATGTTGTATTTAAGGATGAGAGAGCTGCTGCTAAAGCATTGAACAGGTAATTTATCTCTTTGAGGTTTGACAGAATTAAGAATTTTTGAGTAGTTTTAATAATTTGGTTTCACTTTAGAGCAAATATTTCAGTAACTCAGTGCTCCTTTTTAACAGCCATTTTCCTTTCATATGTATAATACAGAAATGGGGCCCAAATCGCTGATGGATTCCGTATTAGAGTTGATCTTGCATCAGAGACCTCATCTGTAAGTAGTATGTGAGTTGTTTAAAGAACTTAACTAGAGCCCTAGCCAGGTTGACTCAGTGGGTGGAGCGGTCCTGTACTGTAGAGTCCCGGGTTCGATTCTGGCCAAGGGCATATATCTCGGTTGCAGGCTCAATCCCCGGCTCTGGTTGGGGCTTGTGCAGAAGGCAGCCCATCAATGTGTCTCTCTCACATCAGTGTTTCTCTCCCTCTCTCTCCCTTCCACTCTCTGACAAGCAATGGAAAAAGTATCCTTGAGTGAAGATTTAAAAGAAAAAGAAAAAGAACTTAACTAGCCTTGTAGACGGGAACGTTTTTTTCTGACATTTTGCTTAGAGAGGAGTGGAAGCAGCAGGATGAGGGAGTATCGAAGGGAACAGCCTTTGCCCTCTGGTCGCAGTGTTGGTCCCTAGAATGACGCAGGAATTAAGTAACATTAGCTTCAGGAACGTGGCCCCTCCCACCATTAGTTGAAATAATTATAAAGAGTTAGGCTTAGGCTGGAAGATGTGTTAGAAATCATCTGGGCAAACGTCTTATTTTATAGATCGCAGTCTAGGAAGTTAAATTATGCATGAAATAGTTTTCGAGTCTACTCAGTGTCAGGCATGCTGTGCTGAGATGGTCTCGGTTCCCTGGGAGTTCCCAGTGTAAAGGGGAAGGTGAGCGGACGGGCTGGCTGTGGCAGTACTGTTTATGATGAAGACTGTGGTAGGCGCACAGGAACGGGGTGTTTGACTTGGGGCGGTGCCAGCAGGAAGGGGCAAAGGAGGGTTTCTAGGAGAATGGGTATAATATCAATCTGGCAAGATGAGTCAGTGTTACCTGGGCAAAAAAAAATTTTAAGAGGACAAGGATATTTGGGCAGGAAGAACAGAAATAGCGGGGAGCAAAACAACTTGCTCAGGGATTGGTGCGAGCTAAGTAGTAGGTAGTGGGCGGAGTGTGCGGAGCGGCAGCGGTCAGAGTTGCTGTTGGACAAGTGTAAATGGGAAGTGAGGTGACCAGGTTTGCACTTTGAAAAGGTCTCTTGAAATGAAGGAAGGAAGGTTTGTAAGAGCTCACCACAGAAGCATAGAGGACATGGCTGGTGGTGTCAGTAACCTCGTCGAGAGATGACAAAGGTCTGGTTGACATCCCTGGCTGTGATTGCGGACCTAGCACACGGTCGGCAAACTGGCCTGAGGACCAGATCCACTTGCTGGCTGCTTTTTTTTTTTTTTTTTAAATATCTTTATTGATTTCAGAGAGAGGAAGGGAGAGGGAGAGATAGAAACATCAGTGATGAGAGAGTCATTGATCGGCTGCTTCCTGCATGCCCCAGACTGGGGATTGAGCCCTCAACTTGGGCATGTGCCCTGACCGGAAATGGAATTACGATCTCCTGGATCCTAGGAGATCAACTGCTGAGCCACTCCAGGCCAGGCCTGGCTGCTCTTTTATTATTTATTTATTTAAAATATATTTTATTGATTTTAGAGAGGAAGGGAGAGGGTGAAAGGGAGTTGAAACATCAATGATGAGAGTCATCATTGATCGGCTGCCTCCTGCACGCCCCTGACTGGGGATCGAGTCAGCAACCTGGGCATGTGCCCAGACCAGGAATGGAACCGCAATCTCCTGGATCAAAGGTCAACGCTCCACCGCTGAGCCACGCCTGCCAGGCTGGCTGCTCTTTTAAATAAAGTTTTATTAGTACACAACCCACCATTAGGTTAGGTGCTACAGTGGCAGAAGCGAGGAGTACAACAGAGACCATGTGACCCAAAAGCCTGAAGTGTTTGCCATCTGGCCCTTTACCCCCGACGTAGTGCACCTTTCCTAAGCACTGCCAGGTGTTGGTCACTGAACAAAAGCCTACTCCCCCCTGCAGTCTCACTCCCATTCCAGTAGGGAAGACGGAAGAGAGAGACTCAAACAAGGGACTGGTGTGGTGGGCCCAGGAGAGGGACACCTGTCAAGTGTGGGGTGAAGGAAAGGCTGGGCTTTAGGATGACTCCATTTCTGTTTCAGAGAGTGATTTCTCTGTCTTTGTGTTTCAGAGGGACAAGAGATCAGTGTTTGTGGGGAATCTCCCGTACAGTAAGTTTGTATACAAAGTACCTGTTTATTGTTAAATTAACAGAAATAACCATTGAGTAGTAACTGTTTTGCTTAAAGAGTAACTTTAAGAAGCGTGGAATGTAACCTAATTTTCATGAGGTTGTATAACTTGCTGTGTTATAAAAAAAATCTCTCCAGCTTCCACTTTGGTTGAATTTGTTTTTAGAAGTTGAAGACTCTGCGGTTGAGGACCACTTTTTGGACTGTGGGAACATCGTGGCAGTAAGGATTGTGAGAGACCAGCTGACGGGTGTCGGCAGAGGGTTTGGCTATGTGCTCTTCGAGGTAAGGGAGACTGATGTGTTGTCGCTCTTCTTTGAAATGCACGGGGTGGGGGGCACGGGGGGCTTGTCACTGTGTTTCGTTGTTCAGACATAACTTTCACCGTCACCCTCAAATCCCTGAAGCTGCCATAATAGAATACTATAATTGCATTTAGGCAGATGTTCCACTCCCTCATTCTCCATGCCAGTGTTATTGAATAACATTTTAAATATTGGATATTAAGTGTTTGAACTCTCTGAATCTCCACCTTCTGTAAAATGGAGAACTGACCTGTCACTCAGGTAGAAGAAAATTTTAGTCTTTGTACCAAACTGGTTCTGGTTAGTTCACTAAATGTCAATCAGTGTTTCTTGCCTAACTTCATAATATACTTACGTTAGAATATACATAGTATCTGATGGCACTTCAGCTTTTCTTCCTTCACAACATTAATACATTTCCTTTCCGTTATTTCCTTTGCCTTTTTTTCAGTTGAACTTATGTCTGTGTACATATAATTGTGCAGTCAGCTTTATGTTGTTTCCTGTTGTATAAGCATGTTTCACTGAGCAATGGAACACCTTATACTGTCTTCCCTAATGTTTCCAAACTGATGAAATTGGTGTGGTTATTTTTCCCCCCCAAATGTTTGTCTGCATTTTTGGATTGCTTCTTCAAGACAGATCCCAATGGGCCCTGGCCAGGTAGCTCAGTTGGTTAGAGCGTCGTCCTGATACACCAAGGTTGTGGGTTCGATCCCTGGTCAGGGCACATACAAGAATCAACCAGTGATGCTTAAATAAATGGAACAACAAATGATGTTTCTCTCTCTCCCCGCCTTTCATCCTTCTCTTTATCCCAATGGGCTGTTACTAGGTCAAGAGATGTGACCATTTTTAAGACTCTTGACATGTATTGCCAGATGCCTTTAAGAAGGTTGTCAGCCTTATGTTCCCATCATTACTGTATTATAGTTATCGTACTGTTTCTCTGTCCTCTGTCTTCTCTGACTTAATAAATTTCTAAGTTCTTTAAAACACATCTTGTGTATATTTAGGGTTGTTAGCATTTAGTAGTTCTATATTAGAATAAAAGAATAATAGAATTTTGCATCTAAATGGAATCCTACAAGGCATCTAGTCCAACAGCTCAGGCAGTGTAGTAGTCAACTAATATATCAGGGCTTTTGCAGAAAGAGCCTTGTGTGAAGGAGGTTCATTGGTTTTTAAAAGATTGCATATGACTATCAGCTAGTTGGAAGTTCATTATACAGTGAGAAAAGGGAAGCCTATTGGATTGTGACTTACCTGCTATCTTGACAAGGCTAGAGTGCTTCCTGGGGAAATGTGTGGAGAGCATGATTAAAAGGAGACCACAGCACAGTGGTTGGGACACTGGGACTGGACTTGCTGGATATGGAAATGGGAGTGTTTTCCACGGGCAAGCTGTTCAGATCCATGAAAGCTGAGGTTTTACTAGTTTCTTTGCAGGTGAGTTTCTGGTTGAAAGTAATATGTTGATTTTTATTGCAGAATACAGATGCTGTTCATCTGGCTCTGAAATTAAATAATTCTGAACTGATGGGAAGAAAACTCAGAGTCATGCGTTCTGTTAATAAAGAAAAATTAAAACAAAATTCAAATCCCAGTTTGAAGAATGTCAGTAAACCTAAGAAGGGACTTAATTTTGCTTCAAAAAATGTAGGACGTTCTAAAAGTTTGTTTATTGGAGAAAAAGCTGTTCTCGCCAAGAAGAAAAAGAAAGGACAGAAGAAAAGTGGGCGAGCTAAGAAACAGAAAAAACAGAAGTAGCAGTTCGAAGCTTTGTTTTTCCACTGAGCACTGGTAATAAAAATGTGGTGAGCCCATGTATTGAGTCTCAGAATTTATATGGATGGTGTATATGAACGTGGGAACTTTGTTTGTTCGCAGTGTAATAGTAGCTTTGAAGCATTTGTTTTAAGATGTAGGCATGTTAGTTACCATGGATTGTGTGTCACTGCTAATGGTATGAGAGATGATTTTAGACTTAGGAAAAACATTTAAAATTTTAGTGACTATTATTTTAGTGTGTTAGAAATATGTAACACTTTAGACAGTTATTTCAAGAATTACTTTGAATGAGACTACATTAAAAAGTGAGTAAATTTAAAGAAAAATAAAACACTAAACTTTAATACTGACTGTACCTAGACAAAGTGTCTAAACAATTACAGTGGGAATACTGATCTAAGGTCTAATCACAATCCCTAAGAAAGGTTTGAGGGCCATTATATAATAGTCACTTATTTTCTTTCCTTTCTCTCACACTTGTGATAATTGGAGCTCTGGAGTTTTTTTATTTCATCAACCTAATAACAAGTAGCAAACAAGAATATGGAACATTATGTGAAATGTTGCTCTAATTTCCTATTTTTTTTTATTGATTTTAGAGAGAGAGAGGAAGGGAGAGAGAGAAATCAATGTGTTGTTCCACTTATTTATGCATCATTGGTTGATTTTTGTAAGTGCCCTGACCGGGAATCAAACCTGCAACCTTGGCATATCAGTTTGATGCTCCAACCAACTGAGCTTCCCGGCCAGGGCTAATTTCTTCTTAACCTGTGATTATACTGGTTATTGAAGCCCTTGGCAAATTGGCTATGAGCAGGTTCCTATTTTTATTTGTTTTTAATTTGAAAAATATTCTCCCAGGGAAACTTGTAATTTCTTCAGTTAATGAAACAACCTTTCAAAAAATCATATTTAAAGGAAACATTGTCTGATAAAAATGGTGATTAAGTCGCAATGTATAAAGTTCAACAAGGGGCAAGAATACCATTGCATTTCCTTGAGACTTAACCTGGTGACATAACTGGTGTCTCTGCTCACTAATTTTACCAAGCTAAGTCTGTATCCAGGAGGGAGGGAGGGTGTAAACCCTTGGTCGGGGGGCTGGTCTGAGGCAGTCAGAACCTGTGATACATGTATCATATTACTTAGAAGCTAAGGGGACTGGGGAACACTGAGTAACGATTATTTTGACAATCCTGTCTTCTGGGTATAGCACGAAGAAAACTTAATGGAGCTGTATAATGTGGCTCTAAAAACAGAGAGCTCTGTTTTCCTGTATCCAAGGGTTGGATATTTTATGGTTAGTATACTCTCTGGTGCTTAGAACCTTGTTTTTCATAAGTAAGGTTAAGTAAATACTTATTACTTGATTCTTGACTGTTTTTGTATATATTTCTAGTTAAATTTATATAAAGACGCATCATCTGTAGACTACACAGACTATCTCTGCAGATAAATATATAGTGTATAATTTCACTGGGTATATTTTATTTATAGTGTACATTATATTTAATTATGTATGCTGTATAGTATATATTTCTATAAAAGGTATATAATTTTAATGTCCTTAACATAGAGTATTCCTTTTGGTTTCTTAGGTTTTCATGTAAAGAGCCCTGGACTAGGGTGTAAGGACATCAGATTCTTAACCCACCTCTGGGCTATACATACATAACCTTGGACACGCCTCTTTATCTAAATATCCTGATTGGTGAAATAAGGGTCTTGGACTAGATCAGTGGTTTCATACACTTTTTTGACTGTGATTTACAATAGCTTTTTTTTTTTTTTTTTTAATTTTAGAGAGAGGGAAGGAGGAAGAGAAAAACATTTGTCATTCCACTCATTTATGCATTCATTGGTTGATTCGTGTATGTGCCCTGACCAGAGACCAAACCCATGACCTTGGGGTCATCATTCCAACCAGCTGAGCCACCTGGCCAGGGCCTACAATAGATTTAATTTTACATTGTGACCAGTACAAACACGGATGTATTTAACCTACAGCAGTTTCACATGACAGTACTGGTCCTTAATACAAGTGTTGGTGTCTGATATTCTGTTTTATTAAAAACACATAATGGTCATCCTAGCCAGTGTGGCTCAGTGGTTAGAGATTCTGCCCTTGGACTGAAGGGTCCCAGGTTCAATTCTGGCCAAGGGCACATACTGGGGATTGTAGGCTCAATCCCCGGGCCCAGTTGGGGCACTTGTGGGAGGCAACCAGTCGATGTGTCTCACATCAATGTTTCTCTTTCTCCCTTCCACACTCTCTGAAAAGCAATAGAAAAAATATCGAGTGAGGATTAAAAAACAACACATAATGAGCCACTAAGGTCAGTTCACAGCCCACTAACGATTCCACTCATGAACAGGTGCCTAGGGGACTTCCAGGATGTTTCTATTGCAGGACTTTTACAACAGATACTCAGAAATGTAGAGGGGTTGAGGGTTTCAAAGACGCAGATGTTCTAACTATGCTTTGTGTAGTATGTCACCTGGTCTCTTAGACCTCAGCGTTTATGTTGTATTTACTCTGCACAGCACAGGGACAGAGAAGAGTAGTCACAACCTAGTGGCCACCTAATCTCAAATTTTCAAGAGGGTCGATTTCTAGGCCTCATGTCACCTGTGTGGTCTTGGACAAGTCTTTTGTGTTCCAGCACACCTGAGGCTCAGGACACACCTCTCAGTTGAGGTTCACTGACAACTTGTTGGGATGGGAAGAATCAGAATGTCTGTGTGCAGGGTATAAGGAAAATGCAGTCCTCTGGTCTCAATAATTTGCTTTGGTACATATGCATCTCTACACCCTTCCCCTTACCCACCCCAGTCCAGGCAGTGCACACAGACCTTTGGTCCAATTTCCAGTCTTCCATAGGGTCTCATCTTCATTATCATTTAAGCAGAAGGGCCTTCCAGGCCCCAGGTTAGGGCCTCCAGTCTAATGTTTCCATAGTACCCATGCAGCAACTTCTGATACCAACTACCCAGAGTCAGGCCAAACTTACGTTAAGGGCACAGCCCTCTACAAGACAGCACTCCAGACACCAATCACATTTGGTGGGGGGGGGAGTTGGGGGGAAGCAGCTCTGGGCCACTTTTCTGAGCAGCTAGCTATTAATTTGGGGGTTCTCACTGACCCTGGGTTCAACAATTCACTCTAAGGACTCAAAACTCAGGAATGTCCTATATTATGGATGGTTTTATTATAGCAAAAGGATATAGATCAAAACCTGCCAAAGGGAAAGATGCATAGGGAGAGGTCTGGGAAAGTCCCAAACGCGAAGCTTCCGTTGTCCCTGTGGCATCAGGACACCTTGTCCTAGCACGGGGCACACTGATGTAACCCTGGGAGCCTACCTGCTCTGTGTGCAGAGTTTTTATTTCGGTTCCACTGTGTAGGACCCGAAATTGAACTCAACCTCTGGTCTCCTGCCACTCACCAGAGGTACAGCTGATATCACCTGAATCAAAGTCCCAACCCCATACCCAAGTGGTCAGCTAGCCCCTGAGCCACCTCCTTGGTGAAACTACCTGCCAGGGTCAATGGAATATGTTACCAGACTGCAGGGGTCCATTTGCATGCACACGTCAAAGCCCAATAAGACAAACGGGGATTTGCAGCCAAGAGAGTAAGGATTTATTAAGGAGGTGGCGCCATGCCTGGAGTCACAGGTAGCTCATACTCAAAAACCTGGCTCTCCGATGGCTTCCAGGGGATGGATTATATAGGGGAAAATCATGAGTCACCGCGACTAGTAGAGTCAGGATCCTGGGCTCCACTGATTGGGGATAACTGATCATTGCATTGGGTTCTGATGTCAGCCATGCAGTTCTGTCCAATTTCGCAAGGATTTGTTCCGTGGGATCATTTTGCTTTTTTGGGTCTGGGGCTAAAACACAACTGAGGTCAAAGGATGTTTTTATTGAAAATTCCGTCCAGCCCTGGCGGCCTAGCTCGGTTTGTCAGAGCATCATCCAGCTACGCCGAGGTTTCAGGTTCCACCCCTGGTCCGGGCACCTATAAGAATCAGCCAATGAATGGACGCATAAAAAGAGGAGCGAAAAACCCATGTTTCCCCTCTCTTACTCTAAATACATAAAAAGAAAATAAAAAAAAAATTCTGTCTCAATACTCAACAGACCCAGGACCTTGTTTCTAAGGCTACTGGATGCTGACCAGAACCTCACTGTCCCGAGGGATTAATAACATTAAGCAAGGGAGAGGGAGATGCGTGAGCCAGGGCGCCAGGCAGAGGGCAAGAAATCAAAAGGCCGGAGGAAAGAAAGAAAGGTCTGCGCCGTTACAATTATAGCGACCTTCCCGTCACTCGGAGCGCTTCGGAGGATCCAGCCTGAGCGGGTCGGAGGCCAGCAGCCAGCTCCGCCCGGCCCCCGCCCCCCCGCCCCCCGGGTCCGGCTCCGCCCGGCCCCCGGCCCCCCGCCCCCCGGGCCCGGCTCCGCCCGGCCCCCGCCCCCCGGGCCCGGCTCCGCCCGGCCCCCGGCCCCCGCCCCCCCGCCCCCCGGGCCCGGCTCCGCCCGGCCCCTGGACGCCCTCACGAAGCCCGCAGCCACGTGTCCTTCTCTAGTGTCTTTCTACCCAAGGTTTTGTCTTTTAAATTTTAACCCACGTAGATATGTTTTCTATGCCTATAGAATGAGTCACGTTTTCTACTTTTCCTTCCATCTCTTTCACCAGTTCCATTTTCCCAGCAGTTCCATTCCACTTCCTTCCACTCACCATCCAGACTGTGACATTCTTTTCAAACCGAATCTAGATTACGGTGCTCGCTGCACAAAGGGCTGCGGCTGAACTGGTACAAGTCACGGCCGCCCGCGTCACACAAGGATAAGCGAAGCCCGCCCTCAGCAACCTCCCACCTGCCCGCGCGAGCTCGGCCGTCACCACGCCGTGCGTGCGTGCGTGCGTGCGTGCGTTCGTACGTGCGCGGCGGCCACGCGCGCCCCTCGCGGCGTCGGGCTGGGCGGTTTTCCAGGAAGTGCGAGGTGCTCCCAAACTCCCGACACCACCGCGCACACAGCTCCAGTCGCCTCGGAGACGCCCCCTGAGCCCCCTGCGCAGACGCAGAAGAGGCGCGGGGGCCTCCGCTCAGGCACTGTTGCGGACGGCCCTGGGGCTTCTGCTCAGGCACTGCCGCGGACGGCCCGAGGGCCTCGGGTGACGGCGCCGGAAATGGCGCGCTCGGCCCTTCCCGTTCCCTCGCGGCGAGCGTCAGTTTGAGCGGCGCCGTCCGCTCCGAGGGTTCGTGACAAACGGCGTCTTGCCGGGGTCCCTCGGCCGCCGACCCCTCTCCGCGGTCGAGGAAAGATGGTGGGCCGGAACAGCGCCATCGCCGCCGGCGTGTGCGGGGCCCTCTTCATCGGGTACTGCATTTACTTCGACCGCAAGAGACGGAGTGACCCCAACTTCAAGAACAGGCTGCGAGAACGTGAGTGGTCCCCACCCGACCTGCTGCCTCCGCCTCCGCCTCTCCCGCCGCCCCGCCGCCGCCGGTCCCCGCCGGTGGGTCTGGGCGGCGGCGGCCGCGTGGGAAGGGCCTGGGGCCGCGAGCCTCCACCTGAAAGAGGAGCCGCGCTGGCGCGCCCCGCGCGATCCCTCCATTTTGGAGGAACGAGAACGATTTTCCCATTTTGTTTTTCCTACTTCGGTCGTGTAAATACATTCTTGTTTGTATGATAGTTTAGGATGTGTGTTGGCGTGGGGCTTGGGTTCCTTCTTTCGCGTTCACCTTTTTAAACCTCTGTTCTGACTGGAACGTGGAATTTGCGCGTCGGCGGCGCATTCTTAAACCCTCCTGGCGCGCTGCGCGTGCTCCCAGGATACGAGTGAATGCCACAGGAACGGCAGGAGTCCAAAGGGCTGCGCGCCTCCCGTCGCTCAGCCTCATTTCATACCTGCGACATCTTTTAAGAGGAGACTGGCGGGAGGGAAATGGTGCCACCAAAACCATTCGGATCTTTGCCTATCCGAGGCATGCTCGTTTGCAGCAGTAGAAGAGCAAATTTGTTGGAATAAGAAAAGGTTTGAAACTTCTCTAGGTTGCTCAGTTTCTGAAGTTAAAATTGATGTTTAAGTTATTGAAGCCCAGAAAGCACGAAGAAGTGATTCTCCTATAGAGAGAGGAAGGGAGAGGGATATAGAGAGTTAGATACATTAATGAGAGAGAAACAGTAATCGGCTGCCTCCTGCACGCCCCCTACTGGGAATTGAGCCTGCAACCCCCAGCATGTGCCCTGACGGGGATGGAACCAGTGTCCTCCTGGTTCATGGGTCGACGCTTATCCATGGGCCCACACCAGCCCAGCTAAAATGAAAACTTTTTACCTGAAAGCAGTTCCTGGCAGGTAGTCATGGCCTAAGGCAGTATTTTTCCCTTACAAAGATCAGTCTCCACCTTAACTAGTCTGTTGGCTTTTTACACCTGGGATAACATACCTGATAAAACAAGCCTAAACATGCCTTTGCAAAAACAAAGTAATTTCATTTTTTCCGGACCTCTCAAAACAGGCACAGCTCTGGGGAGACCAAAGATCCCCTCATTGTTTATTTCGTTAATTGTTGACTGTTAACTACCCTGTATTCACCTATATGACAGAAGTATGTGTCTGTCGTTTTACTTTTTTATTTAGTCCCAGAGGTGCCCCCCCCCTTTGCTCTCTCCCCTCCCTAATCTATCATCATGGATTTCATATAACCCACTTAGGCCTTTTTATTGAAATGTATAAAATAAGATGCAAAACTGCCATTCTTTGGAGCACTTTCTCAATCATTCAGATTTTACTTCCCAGCGGTTGTCAGTTTGGCTCAAATAAACTCACAAACGTTTTCTACAGGTTTGAATGTTTCTTACATTGTCAGAATGTTATTTTGGATTTGACACTGTTTCCAGGCCCAGTTTAATCACAGATTAGCAGCATCAGATCTTGAGCAAGATTAGCAAGATTCAGATCTTGAGATTTCTGAATCTTAATTTTCTTAGTTTGTAAAAATCAGGTAATGCCACCTGCCTCTGGTTGGTTTTGTGAAGCTTAAGTAAGATGTTTGAAGTGTCTGCCACCATCCCTGACCCAGGAAAGATCCCTCCATTAATGCTTGCCTTAAGTGTAACCGTTGGAATTTAGATCAGTTTCCTATCATTTCAAAAGTAGTTGCAGATGCATAGCTCTGTAAAGAATGGGTTAACCCTTTCTTCCTTCGGAAACGCTGCAATCGTATTGTCAAAAACCTTGAGAAAACTAGTTTTTGGTTGAGGAAATTATAACAAGTATTTTAGACTAAGAAATCTGTTTCTTGTTTATTTTTTCAAAATTCTTTTTCTGTTTTTAATTCATTAACTTACTTTCTCACTTGAGCCAGTAGCCTAATGTGGTCAGGCTTGAATTACTAGCTGAGTAACCTTGGGCAACTGACTTCAAGTTTCAGTTTCACTTTTGTAAAATGCTATAATAAAGGTAGAGTTTAGTACAGTCTCCGGCACATAGTTATTAATGAATGCTGAAGATTGTTTATGAATATCATTTATTTGATATTTCCTTTAGCAATTAAAACTTTATTCGTGCCCTGGCTGGTGTGGCTCAGTTAGTTGAGCTTTGAGGTCGCTGGTTGATTTCCAGGTCAGGGCACGTGCAGGGTCCATCCCCAGTAGGGAGCCTGCAGGAGGCAGATTGATGTTTCTCTCATCGGTGTTTGTTTCTCTCCCTCTCTCTAAAATCAATAAAAACATATTTAAAAAAAATTTTAAGCCTTAATTCAGAGTAGTTTTGTACTCTGATTAAAGGTAATTGATTGTGACCTGGCCTAGTGGCTGGGTTGGTTGGAGCGTCCCATACACCAAAAGGTTGGGGTTTTGATTCCCTGTCAGGGCACATGCCTATGTTGTGGGTTGGATCCCCTGACCTGGGTGAGTACAGGAACCACATGGTCAGTGTTTCTCACATTGATGTCTCTCTCCCCCTCCCTCTCTCTAAAATCAGTAAACATATCCTCTGGTGAGGATAAAAAAAATAAATTGTTTGGTTGGCTGGTTTTAACTTGAGGGTGTCTTGCGTTTGTGGAATTAAATTGATTTCAGTTTAGTTGATTTTGAGTTTTCTAGTCAAATTTCCAATAGAATATTTACATCTGCAATTTCTCAAAGGAGTCATTTTGGCTTGTTAACTTTCCTAATTTATTTTTATTTTTTAAGGAAAAGTGGCTTAAGTTGTTTAAAATAAGGTTTGAAGTTAGATCTGGGATTCTAACTGACTTACTTTTTTTTTTTTGGTCTCATTAGCAAGAGCAGATTATGAGGCCCGTTAAAGCATTTTTATTAATTCAACTAATCATTAATAAATGAAAATTTACTTCCAAATTATAGTGCCAACTACAGGTGTGTTTTACTTATACAGTACTATATAAAATTATTCGTTATTTTAAAATATATTCAGTAATCTTATTTAAATGAATGCTATATGAATTACTTAGATTTGGAACTTTTTGTAAGCTTATACAGAGTATTCCAAAACAATGTACCCACACTTTGAATAATTATTAATTCCAATGGGTTAAATCTGAAAAGAAACATCAATTGTATACATTTTGTTGGGACACTGTAAATTTTATGTGTATTTATTTTTTTAAAATATGTTTTTATTGATTTTAGAGAAAAGAGGAGAGAGAAACAGAAATATAGACATGAGAGAAACATTGATTGCCTGCCTCCCATACACACCCTGACTGGGAATCAAACTGTTGGCCTTTGGTGCAGGGGACGTTCAACCAACTGAGCCACATCAGTCAGGGCTTTTATGTGTATTTTTTAAAGTGGACTGTTTTAACTTGTTAGGTTCACACAATATAGCCCTTGGGACTTAATTCTAGCAAATAACTGAGTCAAGGCCTGATTTTACTGATTGGTTTGACAGTCTGTTACCATCTGTCACTTTGTCATAGAGGTACTATACGATACTATATCTGAAAATAAGTTAATGTAGCAGTTATCTTATAAAACTAAAGCCAGAATTTTAATCTTTTTTTAAATTGATGTTAGAAAAAGGAAGGGAGAGAGAAACATTGATTTGTTGCTCCGCCTCTCCATGCTCTCGCTGAGGTTGCTTCTTGTTTGTCCCCTGATCGGCTGTCAAACTCAAAACCTTGGCGCATCGGGACTACACTCTAACCAGCTGAACCTGGCCAGGGCTAGAATTTTAATCATGTTGCTAGAAATTTAAAGTAATTAAGCAACCTTTAAAGTTGGTGATTAGTCAACATTCAGCAACAACAGCACACTCCCCTCCACCCCGTAAAAAGAACTATAAAGTTGAATAGTAATGGAAACTGAGTTTCTCTCCACTGGATTTTATCACCATTTGTCAGTTTACGTAAATTCTGCCTGAGCACACTGTATTTCTTTGTTTATTCCACACACTCGCCGTGCTCGTTTCTGAGGTGCCTTTTAGTTGTGTGGGACTGCACTTCTGCGGCATTTAGAGGCAGTGCAGAGTGGAGGACCCATGCTCCGAAATCGGCCTGCCTTCGTTTGAGTTCCCACCCCACCACTCAGTCTGTAAATGGTGATAGTAATAGCACATGTCTTAGTTTTACTGTGAGAATTAAATAAGCTTATTAATATAATTTAGCGTCAGGACATCTAAAACTTATGGAGTGCTTACCTAACACCCAAGTGTTCCTTGTCCTCGTGCCAGTTTTCTCTTGAAGTCCTCCATTTCTCTTCTAGTCTTAGTGCCCTCCTTGCAGCACTAGTCTGTGCCATGATATTTAGGAATTAGTTAATAGACTCTGGTATCATTTGTTATTTTTTGCCTGAAGAGGGCCAGACAAAACCATTAAGCAAATTGAGGGTGGAATATGTTACATGTTCTTTTCCCCCCACAATTAGTGCCGAGTGATGAATACCTAGGAAAGGTAGTTTGTTAGAAAAAATAGGTGGTCTTCAAATTAATATGTAAGATCAACTGTAACCTATATTTTTCTGTTGAAACTCCCAGAATTGTACTAAGCCTCAGAGTAGTAGCACTTTGCTTTATAGGGCTAGGGTTGGCAAGAGATAGTGGTGTGCTTAAAGCTAGTTTGTAAGGTTAGATAAGAAAATGCATCGGGGCTTGGGTTTGCGGAAGACGTTTGTTTTATTGTGGCTTCGTTTCTCACAGTGGTGAAAGTGTCCCCTGTCTTTGGAGAGTTCCTTATTTGCCCGACATCGTCCAAGTAATAAGTATTAGAGCCTTACCTTTCTTAGCTGTGCCACATGGTTATTCTCTGATAGTTTTTAGTGACTAGGCATTTTAGCACAGCACAGCTCCTTAGCGAAGGAGTTGGTATTGAACTATATTAATAACAAATACTTATATGGCATGTTGTAAACCAGGCACTGTTAAAAAATACTTTACATACATAGACTCATTTCATCCTCACAGCTCTAACGCAGATACTATTCTTAGCGTGCCCAAGGTCGTACTGCTAGTAAGTGAAGAACTGCCATGTAAGCACAGCCTGTGTTTCTCTGTGCCAACACCTTCACATGGGGTATACAGTTGGCAATTTAAATACTGTTAGTGCCCTGTTGTTTGGTTTGAAAGGTTGACTAAGTGACAAGTAAGATTTTAAATATGTTTTTTTATTGATTTCGGAGAGAGGAGGGAGAGAAGGAGAGAGAAACATTAGTGATGAGTCATTGGCTGCCTCCTGCAGGCCCCATACTGGGAATCGAGCCCTCAACCCAGGCATGTGCCCTGACTGGGAATTGAACCCTGACCTCCTGGTTCATGGATTGATTCTCAACCACTGATTACACCAGCTGGGCAAGATTTTAAACATCTCTTACTCCTGAGATGTGTAGCATTGCTGTTTCATAGCAAAAACAAGACAAAACAACTTAGAGACTGGAGGCAGAGGTTTTTTTCCTTAACTAGCCAGCAGTAGTTGAATTAAGAATTTAGCAGTGTATTTCTGAGCACTGTTCCCCTTTCCTCTTTTTTTGGTCAAATGCATAAACACTATGTTTATTATTTTGGGGGTTTTTTGTTTTTAAGAAAACTCTCAAATGCTGATCTCCCCCCACCTTCCCCTTAAGAAATGCCAACCAGCCCTAGCTGGTTTGGCTCAGTGGTTAAAGCGTTGGCCTAAGGACTCAAGGGTCCTGGCTTCGATTCTGGCCAAGGGCATAAACCTTGGTTGCAGGCTCAGTCCCCAGCTTGGGCATTATGTAGGAGGCAGCCAATCAATGTGTCTCTCTCACATCAATGTTCCTTTCTGTCTCCCTCCTTCTTTCTCTCTCTCTCTCTCTCTCTCTCTCTCTCTCTCTCTCTCCCCCCCCTCCCCTCTCTCTGTCTCCCCCCTCCCTCCGTCTCCCTCCCTGTCTCCCCCCTTTCCCCCCATCTCTCCCTTCCTCCCACTCTCTGAAAAGCAATGGAAAAAATGTCCTCGGGTGAGGATTTAAAAAAAAAGAATGCCAGCCAGTGTTCAACATTCAGTAAATAGTATCTGTTATATTTCAGTAATGAAACTCCCTAACAGTGGTGGCTTAATTCTTGCTCATGTTTCATGTCCTTTGTATGTTGGGAGGGAGGGCTTGCTCTACTTGTAATTACTCGAGAGACCCAGCTGTTAGAGCTGCCTCTATCCTATAAATGGTTGATCTTGGTGTCCAGGAGGAAGGAAAAGGCTCCTGCCCAGAAATGTCACATTGCCCAAAGCTCCTTGACCAGAACTATTTATATGACCCTGACAAATCACAAGGAGACCTGAGAAGCAGAGAGCCCAAGAGTTGGTAATGTTTTGGAAATAGAATGAATGACTGCCACAGCATTTAGATTTCTTTTGATTCTCATTCTAATAATGATAAAATGAAAATACTTCATTTCTTGCAGGAAGAAAGAAACAAAAGCTTGCCAAGGAGAGAGCTGGACTTTCCAAGGTAATACTTAATCTGTTTTTTGTTTAGATTGTACAGGGGTTGGCAAAAGTAGGTTTACAGTTGTGAGTACACGAAACACGGAGTTTATTCTCGTATTATTTATTAATTATTGTATTTTCCATATGAACAACTTTAAATTGCCCACCCCTATATTATATACTTTATAGAAGTAATTATTTAAAACTCCAAGTATATATTTTGAGAAAGCTAGCTTGATGTTCTATTTTAAAATACGATTTGCTGTTTTTAGGAATAGTTAACTGAATTCAGTTGTAGATTATCCATCTGGCCCTTCATTATTTCCCCCTTTTTTGGCCATAACAGCGGACAACTTATTGTCTGAGCAATAATTAAGGACATTAAGAGGGTAGTCTGCAGAAGACATTTACACCAAAAGGCTCAAACCTTTTCACTCAGCTGCTTCAAAATAATAAAATAAAACATTTATTAATTTTTCTTTGTAGAAGAACCACATGCTATTCATTTCAAAAGTTACATAAGATTATTCACACCACTGATCCAGAATCCCATTACTTGACAATTTTTTACCTAGTTATAATATGTAAGTGTAGATATAAATCTTTTCATTCATTTTTTTCTTTTCATAGATCCTGTGTTCATGATTATTTTAAATGACTACATAGGTTTATCTGCTTGATAAAAAAATGTTCTGTGACATGTGTAAGTAAATTAAGTAAGTAAATGTTAATCGTTGTGCATATAGCCTTTTTTTTTTTTTTTTTTAACTGCAATTAGTTCCATTGTCTGGATTCACAGGACTTGGACTACTGGATCAGTAGTGGTTCTTTTTGATGCAAGTTGAGGCAAGGAAAAAAATAAATCTGTAAATGTTACATTTTGTTATTTTGAAACAATTGAGTAATCAACACAGCAAGCTGGATGTGATAATAGTGAAGCGAAGCTGGGAGACAACCACTTAGTTGTTCTATTGTGTCCAAACTACCTTTCTGAAATGTTTTCATTACGTTTTCAGTAGTCTTTTTAAGGATATAGGAAAATAGATATATTAAAGATATATGCATCAGTGTGTATTTTTAGATTCAGGTATGATCAAATTCTTTATGCTGGGATAGTTAATGAGAGATGCCTTCACTTTCAAAAATGTAATTTTTTTTTTACCCATGTTAAAAAGACAAGCCAAATAGCTGGTGGCATTATATATTACCATAATCATTCCGTCTGGTAATGTGTAACAAACTTATTTAAATAAAGCTGATTGTAATTGTAATAGCAAAAAAATTGGAAGTGCCTCAAATGCTCAACAAATACATAATGATTATGCAATTATATAGTCTTCAGTGGTATATTCTATTCCCATCTAAGAATAACTATCATCTTTTAGATACATGTAAAATCTATATAAAATAGTGTTGGAATAGAACAAATTGATTACACTACATAAAAATCCATAACGGTGATCATAAAATGGTATTATGCGTATTTTATGGTAGCAATATTTGTATTTTTTTTACTTTAGGTTTGACCGAGCTTTCTAAGAACTGTTCAAATACCAGTTTGATCCATAAGTATTTTTTTCTTACATTCATTTCAGTGTAGATAATAAACTTACCCTTGTGGGTGCTGTTGAAAAATAAATTTCAGTTTTTGGTTTGTTTTTAGTGGTATGATTTTCTGTGTATTAGTTGTGTCCCCTGACATAATTTTGTTACCAGTTATTAAATATTCTACTTCCAAACAGTTACCTGACCTTAAAGATGCTGAAGCTGTTCAGAAATTCTTCCTTGAAGAAATACAGCTGGGTGAAGAGCTACTAGCCCAAGGTAATAGTCATGTAAAAAACAATTCAACCAGGTAAATTTGAAGATCTAAGTGGCTTTATTAAGCAGTTTATAAATGGGCAGCATCCCATCTAGCAGCTCCCTGCACGGGGTTGTACAAAATGGAAGATTTTTATAGGAAGCAGGGAGCAACTGATGAAAGAAAAGAAAGGATTATATTGGGGACATCTTTTCTTTGGGGGAAGAGAAAAGGGGAGGTTTTTTTATCATGTAGATTGCCTATTCTCTCTCTGTCGGGGATAGAGAAGGGCCTACATGACAGATCGCCTTATTGGTTCTTGACCAGAAAATTTGAGGCTGGTTCATTAAGATTATGTTTATGGGAGACATTGAAACTGTAATTAGATGAGGTACTAAATCTGGGTTTGGCATCATGGGCTTTTAGCGCAAATGATGCCATTTGGGGCTGATGTTTCTTTATTTGAGTAGTCATTAAAAGACTAGAAAAGGAGGTAGAATTCTTCACACTGATAGAAATTTATGGTCACGAGGGGCTTTTTTGGTGGATGGGTCTGTTGAGAAAAAGGTTGTACCTCAAGCAGCCAAATAAGACCAGACAAGGGTCAGATCAATTTTTTCCAGGAAAGGCTTGGAGTGAGTTTAGAGGGTGAGAGTAAGGAGAAACCATACATATTTATGCAGCTAATTAGGGAGTCGAGTGGACAGTCTTGGAACCAAACCATCTAAGGTAGGAATTGGGAAGGTGAGCGAGAGCATAAAGGAATTCCAGTTGACGGTCGGTTGTGTGGGATCTAGGTGCCCAGCACCCCTCGCTCTGAATACTGTCCGTGAAGACTGGGCCTGCACACAGGTTCTTCCAGAGACAAATGTTGGTTCTGGCCACCTGGCAGGGTCATTTGGATCCATTTGTAGGCTATCTGAGCCTGGGAGAGCCCCTGGGACCAGTGTGATCAGCTTGGGCTAGTGGTCTCAGGGGCACTGTGAAGGAAGCCTGCTGTTATCTCCTAAAATCTGGGGAAAAAACTGTTTGAGGGTCTGGTGTCAATGTTAGGCCCAGTTTCAGTACAGCTGTTTCTTAAAAGTTATTCTTTCTTCTGTCATTGTATTAATGATCTTTCGGCTAAGGATGGACCGTGTATGCAACACTGGCCCCATAAGATTATAATGGAGCTCAAAAATTCCTGTTTCCTAGTGGCTTTGTAGCCGGTGCAATGTCATTATGTAGTGCAACACATCACTCACATGCCGGGTGTAAACTGTAGGGAACAGGATTTGTCACCCCTACATTGTCTCTTTTGGTTTAAGGATTATGCTGGGTCATTTTAAGAGACACAGGCATGGGAGAAGGTCTGAAAACCTACAAGAAATTGCCCTTTGTAAGAAACATTTGCATTTGTAAGGGAAATCTTCCTTTGTAAGGAGATTGTGTCTCCCTTCCTGAACTGGGAAGGGGAGGTGACCTTATCTCTAGAAACACTTATTAATGCAGAAGACGGTGATTTAAGTCTAGAACAATCTTACCCTTGTTTACTGTGCTTTTCCTGGTCACCTCCCATACCTTACTCCCCTACCTCCATCATCTTTTGTCTTCTGCTGAAGAGGGTAGTTAATATTTAAGGTGGTGGCTTCAGCCACTTTGGTGAGGGTCTCAGTTTTCCTGGGTGTCTCAGGTATACAGGAGGTATCCATGTAATTAAACTTGTTTGTTTTTCTCCCCTACAAAACCTACTTCGCTGCCAGTTGTATAAAATTACAGTACCTTTCTATGTTTAGATGCAGAAATACTTACCACTGTTACAGTTGCCTACTGGTATAAAATTACAGTACCTTTCTATACTTAGATACACAAATACCACTGTTACAGTTGCCTGCAGTATTCAGTACAGTAGCATGTTGTACAGGCTTGTTGCATAGGAGGTGTAGTAGGCTAGACCATCTAGGTGTGTGTAAGTAAGTGCACTCTGATGTTTGCACAGCGGTGAAATTGCTTAACTACGTATTTCTCAGAATGCATCCCCATCATTAAACAGTGCATGACTGTATTTCAAAACAAGCTTTTAGGCATTTAATAGTGTAAGGATTGTGTTATTAAAGACTGGCTCTAGAAATTAATGTTTCGTATGGATTATCGTTGTCCATAATATATTTTGAGTGAGTTTCAAGTTTACTTGATATAGGAAAGACAAATAATCTTTACAAATAAGGCTACTTTTAAGTAGTTTTTAGTAGTTTAGTAGTTTATAGTCATTGTACAATATGTTAAAAAATCCTGTTATGAAATTAAAATGATCAAATTGAAAAATTTGAGAGCTGTAATTCAGTAATTTTGTCTTAACTGTATTTATAAATATTTTTAGTGTCAAATAAGCTCTTGCCTCAAAAGTAGCTTGGAAGTAATTGCTATCATTAATTTTAAAAGGGTCAAGTTTTTCTTATTTATCATAATAGATATAGACTATTGTATTACATGACAGGGGTATTTGGGTTTTTGTTTCTTTTATGAGAAGATATTAAAGGTTTAAGATGGTGATGACCATCTTCACTTTTCATCGTATCGTTCTCATTATTTTCTCTTTTGAGGAAGTAATTGTCTTTTATTTGGATGGTGTAGTAGGCTGATAATGCTTATAAATAAAAATGGAAATGCTTTACTAGAAAATAATTATGTGTCTTTCCCAATATAAATAAGAAAAATGTGAGGTTCAATCATAGGGCACCGAAATCCTCAAAAGGATCATTTGCAAGGCTATAATTGTATTACTTTAATATCTAAAGAAGAAAATTCAGCATGTGTAGTTGATTGATAATCTTTGTCTACGGCTGTAGATTGTAATATTGCAATTCCTGCAGACATTCTCAAACAAATGCTGTTCTTCGTGCTCACAAAGGTGTATGTTTATAATATCAAAATTTTCTCCCCCCAAATATAAACATTATTTTAAATTAATTTACTAATATTAAGATGTTAGAATATAATGTACTCCTAATTACTTATTTTTGGATTATCTTGGAGAATCATGCACTATGATCATCTGTCTATCTGATTTGAGCTGTTAGATCCAGATTGAGAAGGACAGTTAGTTACCTGTGGTGATGAGGGCAGGTTAAGTACGGACATGGAAGAGTTGCTCTTTTTTCCAAGTTCATATTCCACACTTCAAGCCATCATACCCAAGGAATTACTTAATAGCTCAGCCGCCAAGCTTCCTTTCTTCTGGTGAAAACTCCCAAGCCAGCCAGAGGTAGAAGACTCAGTGGTGAGAATTAGGGTAAAGGTCAGTCTCTAAGTATGCAGGTGAAAGCATAAGCAATTTGTGCAGGGAACTTCATTGCTTGACAAGGTCTCCTTCATCCAGGCGTCTTCGATAAGTATATCCATTAACTGAGTAAGATCTCATCTCAGGCTATGTGACTGGGATCAAGTTACAAGTGCAGAGAGGAAATGGTTTCACCTACACTGAGTTGCTGTGGTTTTCACAAACTGTTTCCAGTGTATTTTGAAGTACTAGGAAGTGTCTCTGGTGATCCCCTGTGTTCCGCATACCTCCACTAGCTGTTTCCATTTAATATCTATTCTCATTTAAATCTCTGTCTAAAGATACAAATTGTAATGTTTCAACTCATGCAAATAAATTCTCAAGTAAATTTTGTTCTTCGTGCTCATAAAGATGTCTATTTATACTGTGAAAATGTTGAATGTCCCAGGCAGCATTTCCCTTCCCCTTTATTGCCTATAAATTCAGTGGCTCACGGGAGTATTCCATGATCAAGTGAACACTCGAGTCAGTGGAGCCCTTGTTGAGTCTCTTGATGGAAACCCGAGCCCATGCAAAAAACCAGAGCCTTTTATTTTAGATTGTCCATTTGTAATGCTTCTTTGTAGAGTTCTCTCTTTTTTTTTTAAGAAAATCTCTTTACTTTCCCTTTAATTGAATTCTTATTTATTGATTTTAGAGAGAGAGAAACATTGATTTGTTCCAATTATTTATGCATCATTGGTTGATGCTTCTATGTGCCCTGACCAGGGATGGAACCTGCAACCTTGGCATGTCGGGACAACACTAACCAACTGAGCCACTTGGCCAGAGCTTTTCCCTTAATTTTACTGTGAACCTTAAACTGCTCTTTAAAAAATAGTCTTAATTTTAAAAATTTCCAATACAAGATTTTTAATAATGTGCATTAAAAATTGTTAGCAATTTCTAATGCAGTCTTTCAGACGTATTCTGAATATATAAATAGTAATAAACTTTGACCTTTCTGCACCTTAATTTCCCCCCTTTCGTATGTGTGTTGGAGATGCTTTATATCAGTGTATAATCCCACTTATCCTTTTTGTTATTTTGTTACAACTTTTTTGATTTCAGAGAGAGGAAAGGAGAGAGAGAAATAGAAACATCAATGATGAGAGAGTCATTGATCTGCTGCCTCCTGTACGCCCCCACTGGGGATCGAGCCCACAACTTGGGCATGTGCCCTGACCAGGAATCGAACCAGGATCTCCTGGATCCTAGGCTGACGCTCAACCACTGAGCCACGCCCGGCTGGGCCCACTTATCCTTGTTAATGGCTTCCTAATAGTCAGTTACATGAGTGTACTTTGGGTTATTTCCAAGTTTTTGCTTGCATGATGTTTTTGGCCGGTATCACTTAGAGATACAGTGAAGACTATTTAGAGTTGAACTCTTAACAAAGGCAGAGGCTTTTCAGGTCATGTGTTATTTTTATGTCACTCTTCCAGGTGAATATGAGAAGGGTGTAGATCATCTGACCAATGCAATTGCAGTGTGTGGACAGCCGCAGCAGTTACTGCAAGTGTTACAGCAAACTCTTCCACCACCAGTGTTCCAGATGCTTCTGACTAAGCTTCCAACAATTAGTCAGGTAAGGATTTGAAAGGTTGTGAAATAAAAGTAGAATCTGGGAATTAAATGTTTAGGGACATTGGCATTTAAAAATGAGCCTAGTGAAATGGTGCAATCCTGAAACTCATCCATATAGTGAAAATAGTACTCGAGATAACAGCGCTTGAAACTTTCTTCCCTAGTGGAAAAACATCCAAGTTGACTGTGCTCTAGATGTGGACCAGGAAGTGTGTCTCTTAGAGTTAAGTCTCAGGCTATAGCATTCAAATCCCAGATTTCAGGGCACTCTCAGCTACTTCGTTAAACTAGCTTCCTGCCTTCTCTTCTGTGCGACTGTGTGTTGAGGGCAGCGGCATGGCAGAGGACAGAGGAGCCAAAATGGCATAGTCTGGAAATTGGGGCATAAAGGATTCTGCGCCACCTCTGACCTCACGTCTAAAGGTCCCAGTGCCTCGCTTCTGCCAGGGTGGGCTTTGAGTTTGGAGTTATTTGACTACATCCCCAAATCCCCATTGAATAGGGCAAAATACCATTTGTATACACGATGATCCGTAACTTAAGGGTTAAGTAAAATGTGTTCTGTTCGTTTTTAATCCTTCCCCAGTAGCCCAAGTGAATCTGCTTTTTGGAATAGCATGACTATTACATGTGTTAATTTTCACATTTGGTGTGATTAAAAATTAGTAAAATAACTGATTAATTCTTCAAACTGATCTTTACCCCATTGGATTAGGAAGGGACTAAAGGAGAGGCAGTTCCCAAAGATTTAGGGGTGGGGGTTGAAGAGTCAAGGACTCGGTTTTACTCCTGTTTATTAGACTGACGTGGTTTCCCAGTCTTTCGGAACCCGCTACTTAACATTATTTGCACTTCGAAAAGCAGCATAGCATAGAGCTTCTGGGAAATTGACCAGAGGGTAATATCTTGAAATATGGACGGACTCGGGATGAAGCCTGAATTGCTTTCGATAAAGAGGACTTTTTTTACTCAGTTAACTTGTCTCATGTTGTCTGGAAATGTTTTCAAAATACTAATTTGAGAATACTGTAATCCTTTATATAAGGATTTTGAACATTTCCAGGCCAGAAAGGGAAATGTTAGGAGCATAAAATGATGAGTATTCTTAGCACTAGTCAGTATTTTTAGTTTACGTAGGAGTAAAAAGAGGTCTTGAATACATTGGGTTCAGTTATGTAATTAGCTAACATGTAGCACAATACAGATGGTATGCCTCCATTCATTTGAATTTTGAGATGAGACTGACAGTAGTCATTGTTTTCTTAGGTGATAAATGTAT
Organism: Miniopterus schreibersii; assembly: GCF_964146895.1. Taxonomy (NCBI): domain Eukaryota; kingdom Metazoa; phylum Chordata; class Mammalia; order Chiroptera; family Miniopteridae; genus Miniopterus; species Miniopterus schreibersii. The sequence goes on along the minus strand of NC_138123.1, from coordinate 14,911,384 downwards.
AAAGGGTTTAATGTTGCATAAATCTCAGAATGGGTAAGCTTTAGCGAGATTTCTTTGAACACAAAGGGCATTTTTGTTTAACTTAGAAACCTGATTAAGTGCTTATACTTTGTAAGACTTAAAAATTTTTTTTCTTCTTTCAGAGAATTGTAAGTGCTCAGAGCTTGGCTGAAGATGATGTGGAGTGAGAAACAAATGTCAACATAATAATCTCAATTAAAAATATTTTTAAAATCTTAACTTGGAAGATGAACAGCTCTGGGGGAATAAGGGCAAATATGCTTGCTGTGGACTGACTGTCCTGCACCGAATCTGCCAGAGTTAATTTTTACTTTGTGTAGATCGGTTTGTCTTTTATTTATTTTTCCCAGTGAAGAGTGTATTTTGATAGAGAGCTTTTCATTTTATAAATACACTATGAGTTACCGAAATATCATGGATTTTGTTTATTCCTAAAACGTAATTAAAATGGACATATAACATATTGTATACATAAAAGATGTCTAGTGCTCAGTTTTGAAAGGCAAAAAAAAGTAGGGGAAGGCTGAAGAATGCACGTTTTTAAACTAGTACATTTTGGTGCACATCAGAAAATTGGATGGAAATGTGATTGTGTTATCAAAACTGGATATTAAACTCTTTGAGATTATTTCTTTGCATTTAATCTCTTAAATGTGAGATGTGCTATATTAACAGCTTCACCCACCTAGTGTATCGGTCTTGAAATGTTTTGTTTAAGTCAGTGGCTTAATGTGCTCTGGATATTTATCTCCTGGTATTTTAGATACACGTAGTTGCGGATAGCACTGGGAACTAGATCTGTGTATACCCTAATCTAGCTGCCGAGCTGCTCCAGTTAGCAGTGCCTGCCCACTGTCCTCATTTATGAAATGAGGGAGCCGGTCTGCTGATTCAGAGTTTTCCTTTCAGCTTCTCATTCATCTGGTTGTGTTCAACATCATGAAGTCCAACCTTCTCTGAGGGGCAGTCAAGCCTTGCCTTTTTTTTATTCTCTGAATTTTGCATGCTTGCCTGACAGTATTTATGGAAAAAAAAAAAAAATTTTTTTTAAGGTGTTGATTTTCACTGAAATCATGTGGTTTTGTCACTGCTCTTGTAAATTAATCTGAAACTTCACCTTTAAGGTAACTGAGATGATATGCTTGTAAAAATATTCCTTTCCTTTTATCTAATGTAACTCCTTAATCCTTTAATCTGGTTCGTTTATCTTGTTATGATGAGAATAAGCTGTCTCCTATGGCTGGAGACTTGCAAAGATGGGAGGTAATGGGGCCTCTTCTTTTCAAAACAGTGACATCTGCAATCACAGATTCAGTATCAGAACTGAGAGTTAGGATCTTTGGTACTAATAAGGATCGGGCATCTGTTGAACTGGACAGCGTTTCTCACGATACAGGTTGCCTTTATTCTGTCTAAAAATCTGTGGAGAGATCCCAAAGTCTTTTCCTATGTGTACTAGGCTTTTTACTTTGTTTTACTTACAGACATTTCTTTACCTTAACCTCGGGTTTTGTGGTGGCTGCAGTATAGTGGAGAGTTTGGAATGTGGTTCTAGTTTCTGTCTTTCGAGAGTCATATTCACAGCTTTGGGCAAGTCACGTTGCATCTCTGAACTTTAGTATTTTCATCTGTAAAATTAGAACTAGGTGATTCACACATTCAGTGACTCTTCCCCAGGTACCTTCTAGGTTTGTGATCCTGAACGTTAAGCAGCGTTCTTTTTTTATTACACCCAGCATGCTTGGGGGGAGGCAGGGGGGTTGACCAGTACAAACAGTAGGACCCCTTATCCAAAGCAGGGCGGTGGTGATTGGTCAGTGATTGGAAAGTCGTCTATCCTGCACCCGCCCAGACAAAAGAGTGTTCAGAACAGGGGCTGTGCAAGGGAAGAGAATGAACATACAGTCAGAGGGAATATAGGTGGGGAAAAATAGCAAGAGAACAGGCCCAGAAATAGGATTGGCTGGAGGGCTGAGGGGTCAACTTAGATTTGGGAGGGTATGAAGGATATGCCCGGGAGAACTGCAGTGCGTTGGAGCTGAGCTTACTCCGCTTTCTGAAAAAAATAATTGGCTTTGATATAATGCAGTGGTGTCTTCACTTTAGAGCTGCTTCCGCCAAGTGCATTTTATTTAAATGACAGCTTTGGTGCTTTAAAAGTAGGTACCACCAGCCTGGCGTGGCTCACAGGTTGAGCATCAACCGATGATCCCCAGGAGATTGCGGTTCGATTCGTCAGGGTACATGCCCAGGTTTCAGGCTCTATCCCCAGCAGGGGGTGTGCAGGAGGCAGCCGATCAATGACTCATCACTGATGTTTCTCTTTCCGTCTCCCTTCCTGTCTCTGAAATCGATAAAATATATTAAAAAAAATAAAAGTAGGTACCACTTTTGAAAGCTAGCTGTGTTGGGTGTGAAAAAAACAACTTTCCCTTCCCTGAACACGTAGTTGCCAAGCAGTTTCCTGGAACAGGGCCATCACGTTAAAGCTGGCCAAGTGGTGCTCAGCTCAATTTTGAAGCAGAGTGGTAACTGCTGGAGTGCCCCATGTGCTCATGTTGCACATGTGTGTAAAATCTTTGGAATTGGAAATAAGAAGTGCACATCGGCATGCTTCTTTGGGCAGAGATCTGTTGTTTGCTTCCACAATTTGCACTTAAAGTGAAAGAACATTTAAAACATGGGCTTACCTGGTAGTAGCAGTGCTGTTCTATTAACAGTTAACTAGGAGTTTTGTTCACACCTAACATGTAAAACCTAGTACAGTGTGCATAGTAGGCAAGCAGGCAGTCGACCTGCCTTTTTGTCTGTGTTGAAGCAGCTTATGGACCAGAGTGTTAATGAAATGTTACTGCAGAAGAGATTTTGAGGTAATTGGTATATCATGCAGATATCATACAACATTTTCTTGTAACGTAAATACAGTTTTATGATTGATTGTGGCTCAACTGTTTAAGTGAATATTAAAGGGCTTGGAGAAAATTTTGGCTTGGTGTTTATTTGCAGAAGTGAATTCTACTCAATTTGGGGACTCAAAGTTGTGGTATGCAAGTGTTTCTGGGTCACAGCATCTCTGAGGATGTTGACAGCTGTGCAGCTTCTCCCCAGGAATATGCACATTTGCCTTTGACTTCAGGGGGTTCACAGATTCGGATTAAGGACCCCTGCTTGAGTGTCGGCAGTTGAGGATTCGTGTATTAGTGGCTTTCCAATCTCTGCATGTATCAGAACCACCTGGAAGGCTTGTTAAAGCAGATTTCTGGGCACCAGGCCTGGGCCAGGAGCAGGCTCATTCAGCTCTTCACATGTTCCCAGGTTTTGATGCTGTTGCTGGTGGGGGGTTATCCTTAGGAATGTGACATAGACAGTGATGCTCACTGGTGGCAAGAAAACGTGGTACTCAGACCCAGGGAAATCTGCCTCTGTAAATGGCATGGAAAGACCAAGAAAGCGGCCACTCCAGTCTGGCAACTAGCAGAGCTTATTAAGGGAAACTTACCTACGAGGTGCTCTGGGTGGCTGCAGGTGAGGTGTATAGCCCCTGTGCCTGACGGGGTGGGACAGTGGCCTGTTCTGGGAGACCTGCGTGCTGTGGGGCATGGGGGAGGGCTGGTTTATGTCAGTCTCTGAGCATCTTCCCCTAAGTGCAGACCTCCTGCTGTCATCTCCTGCCTCAGGACTTTTGCATATGATGTGTCTGGCAGGGGTCTCTGGATAGACACACAGCTCATGCCCTCACCCATTTTACCCTCCCGGGGCTGGGTGAGGTGCCCCTATGGGAGATCCTGTAGGACGCTGGGACAGTCCTCCCGTGGGGCCTACCGAGACCTGTAATTCCCGGGTAACTCGAGCCTCTTTCCGTTAGATCACTCCTAAGGTACATGCATGATTATTGGGTTCACAGCATCTGCATCGTTAAATGCTTAGTCAGTGCTTTTAATGGGTGAACAGAAATCCAAACGCGCAGGGTTGGAACAGCAGTGAAGCGGAGGCGAAAGTGTGATTGTGAGGGATGGTAAGATCTACTTTAAAGTTACTTAGTCCCTAAGTCACTGGGTTACTAGAAATACAAAGACTGAGGAGGAACAGAAGGGAACGTGTCTAGTTTTCCCCATATTTCTTGAGCCTTCTAGGTTAGCAAAATAGCAAAAATAAATTTTACAAAGCGAATCTGGCAGTAACTGAAGTAGCATTTATGAGGTTTTCAAAAGGCAATTCATGCCTTTCTTGACAGCTTCTCGAACATGGGGATGAATTATGTGGAAGGGTGCTATTCTGTGGACCAGCCTGTCCTCTGAGGTCCCTAGCCCCTTTGAAAGGACAAGGCCTTGCTTTGTTGCCTTTCCCTCGAGCAGGATGGACTTGATACAGCAGCCAGGGCTGTACTTGGTGCAGAACTTCGAAGACTTGGAACACCTACTTCCACAGATGACTTTTAAACTTACTTTTGTGTTCAGAAAAAAACTGCGATCTAAAATCATACTCTCACCCGGCCGGGCTTAGCTCAGCGGTTGAGCGTCGACCTAGGATCCAGGTGCTCGGGGTTTGATTCCTGGTCAGGGCACATGCCCGGGTCTCTCATCATTGATGTTTCTATCTATCTCTCTCCTCCTTTCCTCTCTCTAAAATCAATAAAGACATATTTTTTAAAAAAATAATTAAAAAAGTAAAAAAAATAAAATCATACTCTCAATAAATGTTCGATGACCAAAGACCAGACTTTCCAAATTTTCTTCAGCTTCCCAGGTGTTACATTAGACACTCAGCAAGCTCAATTTAAACAATATTATAATATTGGAGTGACTGTCATCTCAATAATAGGTGGCGTTGTGCCCTGGCCAGTTTTCTCAGTGGTTAGAGCGTTGGCCCTCAGACTGAAGGGTCATGGATTCGATTCCCAGTCAAGGGCATGTACGTCAGTTGCAGGTTTGACCCTCAGCCCCAGTTGGGGTGCGTGCAGGAAGCAACCAATTGATGTGTGTCACATCAATGTCTCTCACTGCCCCTCCCCCGTCCACTCTAAAAAAAATTAATGGAAAAAATATCCTCAGGTGAAGATTAAAAAAATAATAATAGGTGGTGTGGTTTGCACTCTGGCTCTGTCAGGTAACTTGGGGTAGTTACTTGGGTACTTGATCCTTAGTACTTTCTGAGCCTTGGTCTTTGTAACGATGTAATTGTTTGCTGATGTGCTCTTCCCGTTGCTCCCAGAGTTTCTACACTGGCGTGCCAGCTGGCAGGCAGTATGTATTGACCTGTACCAGGGAGGATGGGCAGTCTGGCTAATTTGACCTGGATTAAACTACTGTAGAACTTGGCAAAATTAGGGGTGGCTTTCCTTTCTGGTCTCAGCCTTACACTGATTCATTTGATTAAAAAGAGAAGTTTCAGGGCAAGATGATAGGTCAGCAAGAGGTTTTTCCTACCCCTTTATTTTTTATCAAAGACAATACCAAACATTCAGATGTTTCTGTCAATGCCTTTGTCTCTGCTAAACTGAGGTTTCTTCCCAAACACTCTTGAACCCAGAGGTTCCTTGGTTTGGAGAGTAGACCCAAGCACTCATCCGTCCGCGGCCCACAGCAGACTTGGATATGCGAGGAGGAGGTGTCTGAGGACTTCTGTTCTTGTGGAGAAACTGAAGCTGTGGTCTTTCATTTCCTTTGGACCATAAGGAGAATGTTTCTCTCCATTCTCCAGTGGAAACAAAGTGGCCAGGCAGCAAGGGGGACTTGCAACAGGTTTGCAGAACTTGTGTTCCTTTGCCGCATGTAACTTCTCGTCTGCAAAAGCACTTACAGACCTTGCTGTCCTTACTCAAGAAAAATACTCAGTATTAAGTCCACCTGTGTCCTGTGGAAAAGGAAGAGTTGTTGCCTGTGAGGGCTCTAGGTGGTGGGTTCACCGAGCGGGTGTGTGGGGACGCTGGGAGGTTGGGGGACAGTCATCCTGGTAGCAGGAATCACAGTTCCACTGACTCCGTGACTACAGGCCTCCAGCCACCTGGCGGCACATCTGCCCTGTCCCTGCATCTCACGGTCATCACACTGAGAGCCTCTGGAGTGTCCCTCTACAGGACAGCCCCAGAGACCCTCTGAGGCCTGGGACCTCTTGTTTCACCTGGTCCACGGCCTCAAGCTTGGTCGATCATACTGCTTAGGCTCGCAGGGTTGGTTTTCCTCCAACACGGCTGGGCAAGCCGGTCCTTTCATGCAGAGACCTGCCCCACGCCCCTTCCCCGGGAGGCTGGCTGCTGGGAGGACGCTTACGCCCGATTCCTTTCAGGGCTGAGGACATTCCTCAGCTGGTCTCTTTAAGAGACACTTAGAATAGTCTGGATTCCTAAGGTTTTGCTTCAGAGAAATAATACTTGAAGGTAAATATCTTTTTGTTGGAGCTCTAGCCTAATCTTGTCTTTGGACACTGATTTTAAGAATTGTCAGTAACTGCCTGGCCGGGCGTGGCTCAGTGGTTGAGCATCGACCTAGGATCCAAGCAATCGGGGTTCGATTCCCGGTCAGGGCACATGCCCGGGTTGCGGGCTCGCCGATCAATGACTCTCATTATTGATGTTTCTCTCTCCCTCTCCCTTCCTCTCTCTGAAATCAATAAAAAGATATTTTAAAAAACACACCTGTATTTGTGTCCTGTTTGTACAGCTCTAGATGCTTTACCCCTGAATTCTCAAAGCTGGGTAAGGGGGGACCCTGAGGCCTAGAGCTGCGAGTCACTGGCTCGAACCTCTGATCAGCGATGAGGGTGAGTTGAGGCGCAGGCTCCTGGTGCGCCAGAGCCTGTTACAGGCTACGCCCCATCGCAGTGCTTTGAGATCAGTAGGTGACAAATGGCCTCATCTCAACAGGAGCACGTTTGAAAACTTACTTGGTGGTTTTTTTTCCAGGTGGAGGTGGGCTCTGGGACTACAGCGCTTTTTTACTGTTTGTTTTTGCTGCATCCCTAGTGCTCCCAGTGGTGTCTGGCACAAGATGGGCACCTCAGTAAAAGTTAAATGAATTAAAAAGACATGGATTCCACGTAAAAACAAAGGCAAGAAAACCCTGTGGGGTCTGACAGGGCTCTTATTAGTATAACCTGCCAAAGCCTGCCCCATCTCAAAAAAGAAAAAAAGGCCCGGCCGGTGTGGCTCAGTGGCTGAGCCAAGGGGTCTCCAGTTGGATTCCCGGTCAGGGCACCGCCCGGGTTGCAGGCTGGGTGCCCAGCAGGGGGCGCGCAGGAGGCGGCCGGTCCATGTTTCTCTGTCCCCGATGTTTCTCTCTCACTGCTCCTCCCCCTCTCTAAAAACAAATAAATACAAACATTTTTAAAAGGCTGCCAGGACTTGCCAACTTCCGAACAGCCCTCGGGAGGGTCGCATCCCGGGCGCGCGGGCGCCTCCGCCCGGCTGTCGGCCCCGAGCAAAGGGAGCGCGGGCCCGGAGCCTGCAGGGGCGCCTGCGCCGGGCCGCCCCGCCCCGCGTCTGGGACCCTCGCCTCGCGCCTCCGACCGGCGCCGACCGGCTGAAAGCGGCTCTGACCTAATTAAACGCCGCTGGTTCCGGGGAAGAGCGCTCGGGTACCGGGGCGAGCGCCGCAGGGGCGGGGCCGCTGTCCTGCAGAACCGTCCCCGGCCGTGCAGCGGGCACGCGGGCGTCGGCAGGGGTCTGTCGCCGCGGACCCCGCTCCTGGGCAAGCCTGGCGTCTCCGTGCCGGGGTCGCCGGGGGAGCTGTGCCTGTGCCTCCGCCTCCGAGGGCGGCTCGGGGCTGCCCGCCGGGCCGCGGAACCTCGTCCCCCCGCGCCGGGCTCGCAGCTGGGTTGCGGGGCCCCGGGCCCGGCTTCTGAGAAGCAACCCCCCGGCGGGTGCAGCGTCGGGCCGAGCTTTCCACACGCGCTCCCGCCGCCCTGCGTCCCGCGCGGCCGCCGGCGAAGCTCTGGGCCCCGCTGCTCGCGAGGAGCACGCTCGTCGGGGCTCGGCTCCGGGTCGGCGTGGGGGCGGGGCCGCCGTGGCTCGGGGGGTGGGGGCGGGGCCGCCGTGGCTGGGGACGGGGTGGGGGCGGGGCCGCCGTGGCTCCGGGGGGTGGGGGCGGGGCCGCCGTGGCTGGGGACGGGGTGGGGGCGGGGCCGCCGTGGCTCCGGGGGGTGGGGGCGGGGCCGCCGTGGCTGGGGACGGGGTGGGGGCGGGGCCGCCGTGGCTCCGGGGGGGTGGGGGCGGGGCCGCCGTGGCTCCGGGGGGGTGGGGGCGGGGCCGCCGTGGCTCCGGGGGGTGGGGGCGGGGCCGCCGTGGCTCCGGGGGGTGGGGGCGGGGCGGGGACTCGCGGCCGGGGGCGCGGGTGGGACGGTGACGGCGAGCCCGCTGGTGAGCGCCGGGGGAGGCGACCTGTGGCGCCATCTGGTGGCGGCGGCCCGAGCGCGTCGTCCTGGGGGTCGCGGAGCGGACCGCCCGGCGCCGGGTTCGAGGTTTGGCGTCCGGGGCACGGACACGCGTTCTAACCGCGAGAGGGAAGCGCTGGGACAGGTTTCTCTGTAGGACACGGACCGTCCACCCTGGACACTGGTTGGGGCGCTGCGCCGGCCCCCACCTTACAGCCCTGCAGCGCGTGCGGGAGGGAAATGCGGCTCGGAGCCCGCACCGCGAGGGCCGCCGCCCCGGCGGAGACGGCGCGTGACTCCAGGGCCGTCGGGGGCTCCCCGCAGCCTGCGGACCTTCCATAGGGGAGGCAGAGGGGAAACGGGGCGCGGGGCGTCTGCTCCTCACTCCCGGGCCCGCGCGGCCAGCGCAGAAGTCGAGGCGGCCACGGGGGACGAGCGGGGACTCGGGCGGGTCTGGGCCCGGACCTGCCGCTTCCTCGGGCCTGACCCCGGGCGGCGGTGTGTCCGGCTCGGCCTTCCCGGCACCGCGGGGAGCCGGCCTCCGCCCCTCCGCCCTCGGCCCCTTCATCCCTCGGCCCCTCCGTCCGTCTGTCTCTCTGTCCCTCCATCCCTCTGGCCCTCGGTCTCTCCGTCCGTCTGTCCCTCCGTCCCTCGGTCCCTCTGTCGCTGGCCCCTCCTTCCCCAGGACGGGCTCCAGCATCTGCCTCCACGGAGGATGCCATGGGCACTCAGACCTGATGTAATAATGTCCCCCGCCTTTAAAGCACCCCTTCACCCCTCGTCCCCGCAGCTCAGCCCCCATTTCTCTCCCCACTTGGATGCTGTAGCGAAGCGTCTGCAGCTGTGCACACTGTCCCTGTCTCCCACTCTCCCCAGACCCACCCTCAGACTTGCGTCCTGGCCGGTTCACCAAGGCTGCTTTTGCCAAGCGCACCAGTGACCACCTTGGTGCCCAGTTCTGGGGCCAGTTCTCAGTCTTGCCTTCCGTGGCCCATCAGCAGCACCGGCGCCCCCTGCTCCCTTCTCCAGGGAGCCTTTTGTCTCCTGGGCTCCGGGACACTGCCCTGTCCAGTCCTCTGCCTCCCTGGTGCCATCTCCCCATTTTCCACGCTTAGCTCTTTCCCAGCTCTGCTCACTCCCTATGGTTCTTGTCCAGTTTCAAGCCTGAAAATTCGTCTGTGTCAGGAACCAGCCTGGAAAATGAACAAACCTAAGGTCGAGCGGTGGGAATGAAAGAGAGAAAGTTATGGGATCAGGAGGGCTGCCCTCCAACGAGGAGCACCCCAAATGGCTTCAACGCCTGTATTATATAGCGAGTGACAAACAATAGATGATGAGGTGAGCGGGACACAAAGTAGTTCCTTCAGGACACTTCCTGCTGCATGAACAGGCTTTCAGAGTAAACACCCTGCCTCTTACCTGAGCCCAGGCCTTGGTCATTTCTTTATCTCGGCTCCTCATGGGAACTTGTGGGGATGGTCGAGTCCTTGACTCCAGACCTTCAGAAGATGTGGACCATGTCCAGACATGTCACTGGCTCCCAACACCTCCGGCTGTCCCCACGACTTCACCCCTGAGCCCCAGCACCCCGCTTCCTCCTGGACATGGTTCTGCGCAGGTCTCAGGGACCTCTCAAGGAACACGTTGAAATTGACCATCCCCAGACCCACTCTCTGGGGTCATCGCCATCGCGGTTAATGGTTCCCTTAACCTCGGCCTTCTGGATGCTCGGGCGGAAGACCTGGGAGTCCTGACCTTTCTCACACCCACATCCAGTCTGCAGGAGCCCTGTGTCTCTCTCTCCTGGCAAATTGGAATCCACCCCCCACCCCCCGTCACTTGGGTCCCACCCATGGCCCACATATGGACTGGGACTGTATGTTTTGTTATTTATCTATTGAATGCCTGTCTCCTCCACAAAACGTGCGCCCCATGGGGCCTGGGTCCCCCTCCCCACTGTGTTCATTGTCGAATCCCCAGGGCTTCGAACCATGTCCTAACTGGTGCTCAGTAAATATTGGCAAGTGAGAAGATAGAGGAAACATTTGTGACTAGCAGGGACTTGATAGATAGATAAATGGTAGCTATTATTTCTGTCCTTAGATGTCTAATTTGAATAGGAAATTTAAAGAAAAACATTGCACCACCAGGGAGCAAAAAGAAACACCCCAAAGGTGGGATACTATACTGGACCAGTTCCTTTCAGTTACCCAGTACTTTACAAAGGGAGGTGAGAGGGCAAGGGGAATGTTCTGGATGAAAAAGATTTAAAAGCTGCAACACCAAATGCATTGTGTGGCCCTCAATTGTTTGAGCAAAACAGCTTTAAAAGACATTTTTGTGTTATATGGGGAAATCTGAATATGAACTGGGCATTAGACAATGCTGAAAATTTAATTGTATTAGCTGTTTCAATAATTGTGACTGTACCACAATAACCATTTTATTTATATAGAAATATATGCATGTAGGTGAAATTTAACTTTTAGGAGTGAAATACCATGTCTATAATTTACTTTAAAACACTGTAGCAAGAAAAGAAATAGGTGAAGCCAAGCTGTCAAACGTGCTACACTTGCCTCTCTCCTCTCTGTATGTTTGAAAATTTTCATAATGAAATGTAACAGAAAGCATGCTGTGAGCTTTCATGGGACACCAGTTGTAGCAGAATTTTTGATAGAACGTGTCCTGTCCCGCCCCAGCCACGCACTCAGCCAGCCAGATGCCTGGGCAAGCAGGCTGGTGACTCAGTTTACCCCCAGGCCTGGGCAGAGAGGCGTTGCATAGCCCGGAGGGCGGTGCTGCCTCCTTTTGCGGTGGCCTCTGAGAGAGGGACGATGGTCCTGAAATGCGGGTGACTCCTGGGGGCAGGCAGCTCCCTCAACCAGCTCAGCTTCCAAAAACATCTGGCACTGGGCCAAGCCCGAGTGGGGCGCCTCCTCACTCAGCCCCTGGTTCCTAGTAGTGCAGATTGATTGTCTTTGAACTTGGAGGGGCGGGGAAGGAATTCTTAAATCTAAGTCAAAAGCCTGCTCGAACTACCCCCAGAGCTAAACAGAAAGGAACCGGAAGCTCCCTCCTGGGCCTGGACGGGATAACTCAGCCGGTGTCGGGTGTGACGGACACGTGGAAAGGTGCTCAAGAGTGGCCGTGTTTTTTCCTGTCTTCAATTTGGGGAACAGTAAGTCCATTTTATTATTATCTCTAGGTTATGGGATTTTGTGACTTTTTTCTTACTTGTTTTTTCCTGTATTTTTCAGAATTTTTGCCAAATTATTCTCACAGTAAGAAAACACATTTGGCATCAGCTGGGGCCCGTTCTGCTGAGACTAAACCCGAATTCAAATCAAGTGAAGCAGTCGGGGACTTGTGGCTCCCGGGCAGGTGGGCGGCTGGTCCCGCTGGCCGGGGGAAACCTCTCCTCATCCTCCGGGTCTCCCTCCACACTTGGCTCCATTTTCAGGCAGTTGCTCCCCCGTGTTCACAGTACAGCTGTAGGGGCTTTAAACTTGTATCTTTCCAATTTCCAGTCTAGTGGGAACAACTTCTATTGCATGATTCCTGGCAACATGTTTTTTGTGTCTCATTGACTCTTATACCTAAAAACCAACCCTGTGGCAACTGATGGGTTCATGCCCAGGTTACCTGCCTCCCCGAGATCGAGGTGGCACCCTCTGCCCCACGTGCATGGTCCAGACATAGCGGAGGGCAGATTCCTAGAGGGAAGTTGGTGTCCAGTTGACAGAAAAGGGGGGACAGAAAATCACAAATGCTCAGTCTTCCTACCTACTTCCAGAAAGGATTTGCAGTAATGCAGGGAGAAGCTTGGGCTAAGGAACGCTGCTCTAGTTGAACCCAGAATTTAGCTTTGAGCTTCCTGGCAGCCAAGGCAAAAGTGGAAGTCTTCTCGTCTTTTTTTTTTTTTAAGTGGAAGGCTTACGCACAGAATGCTAACTCATTAGCATTGAATTGTAAGGAAGGCTCAGCAACTCTGATAAAACTTTTCTAAGATCCCACGGCTCAGTTTAATCTGCCCTCTTCCTCTGTTTTCTCGCCATCACCATTTCTATTTTTCCTTTTAAATGTTTTCATTGATTTTAAAGAGAGGGAGAGGGAAAGATAGAAACATGGATGAGAAACATTGATCAGCCTGCCTCCTACACACCCCCTGCTGGGGATTGAGCCTGCAGCCGGGTCATGTGCCCTGATCCGAAATCTAACTGATGACCTCTTGGTGCACAGGATGATGCGCGACCACTGAGCAACACCGGCCGGGCTCCATCACCATTTCTTACTGTTTCACTTTTTGTCATTCTTGGGCAATCTTCACCTTTTTTCTCATACCACTGAGACGAGTCTTTGTCCCCTGTCTCTGCCTAGAGCCACCATGTGGTCGGCTAACCTATCCTGAGTTGAATGGAAAATCATTGGACAGTCCAGGGGCTTGGACACCCCATGGGAACATTTCACTATGTGCTCCTGGGGGAGGCAGTTAACCTTAAAGCCAAAGGCTGAAAACCCACCGCCATCCACGATCAGCCAGGGAAGGGCCCAGAGCCCTGGCATTTAGTCCTGTTTCTCCTTTACAGTCACCCGCTCCCAGCGTCCTGGAAAAGGGGTGCCAGGCTGCCACGTGAGTGTCCGTCACCCACAGGAAGCAGAGCTCTCCTTACTGGAACCCATTTCACAGTGTCTTTTGCATCAACAAGGTTTTTGGAGACTTTCTTCCCAGACCATGTAGTTTCTCACAGGTCCTGAGAGATTCATGCTCAGTTCTTTTTCCTGTGCTGACAACTGGAGCAAGCACATCTGCTCGGGGCGGGTGGGCCTGGCCGGTGGTGTCCCCCGGGCTGCTGAGGCCGTGGGAGCCCGGCCAAAGCAGCAGCTGAGCCACTCAGGGCCCCACGGGGAGCTGGACCCCACTGCCAAGGTGGTTTCGGGAAAAGAAAATGCTGGCTGCCGAGTCCTCCTTCCCGAACAGGGGCCTGTTGTTCCCAAAAGTGGGGGAGAAGGGCCACTGCTGACCTCACTCCTGCTTGGGATAGGTTCTCACCTAGATTTGTCCTGTCTGCACCTTTTTCGTTGTCAGCATTTTTTAATTTTTATTTGTCTTGGAAAGACAGGAGAATTTGACTGGAAAGGGAATGATTTGCAGGCTTTCCTGTGTAATGGGTTCAGTCTCCCTGCTGTGTTGTTCTTACAGTCTGGGTTTTGTTATTTTCACTTGCAGGCCTACTATGTGCGCTACTGAGCACCTGTTCCTTTTACTTCAAGAATGTGTGTTAGTGGTGACATGACCTCACCCCTGCTACCCAGGTGAGGACTCAGGAATGAGCCTCCCCACCTGTGCTGGTGGAGGGCCGTCCCTGGGGTGAGGGACCTTCTTTTGGCTGCTTTGTCCCTCCTTTCTCTCCCAGGACCAAGGGACAGGCTGCCGAGGCTTCCCTCCAACACGGGAGCCCACTGGCTCCCACAGCCAGAACCTTTGTTTTACAGATTGGGTTGTGATGGAGAGTGTGTCTTATATGATTGGATATGTTTTCTGTTTTCAATAGTTTTTGTGAGTCTAAGCTACAAATGGACTGATTTTGCTTTAAGTAAAGGTCTTTTTTATGTTAACTGACAATGTATAAACACAGATTAAAGGTTCCCCTCCAGAACAGTTGTTTAAAAACAGCTGGGAAGAATAGCGATTGTACTGATGGTGGTACTTTTTGCAGTTTTATGATGAAAGAAAACAGTGTAGTAGCTAAAGCACATTTGTGTCTTGCCTGAGGACGTGGTCATTTAGGAACCTGGGTCAGTACCCACCACCTGCCTTCGGCAGAGAGGCTGGAACAATTGCAGGAACTCAGGAGACTGCCTTTAAACAAGCAAACGTTCCCAGTTGACACAGGGAATGTAAACAGGACTCCAATGAGTGGATTTGCTGCGAGCTCTTTCCTGTCTGACTTTAGCTGTTTGGCTGAGAGAGTAAAATCTCTCCCTCTGTCTTCCACTTACTTTTTCCAGTTAAATTACTTAGGATCAATTCACAGGCCTTTAGGGTTTGTCAGCAACTTTTTTTTATATTATCGATTTTAGAGAGAGGGGAAGGGAGGGAGGAAGAGAGAGAGAGAGAGAAACATCATCATGTTTACTTATTCATTCATTCTCTGGTTGCTTCGTGTATGGGCCCTGACTGGGGACTGAACCAGCAACCTCGGCGTATCACAACGGCACTCTAACCAACTGAACTGCCTGGCCAGGGCTGTCAGCTACCTTTTTTTAAAAAATGTCTTTATTTCAGAGAGAGGAAGGGAGAGGGAGAGATAGAAACATCAGTGATGAGAGAGTCATTTGATCGGCTGCCTTCTGCACGCACCCTACTGGGGATCGAGCCCGAAACCAGGGCATGTGCCCCGACCAGGAATCGAACTGAGATCTGAATCATAGGTTGATGCTCAACACCTCAGCCACACCTGCTGGGCTATCAGCTACTTTTTAAACATTGACTAACTGTATTTAAGCCCCAAAGGTTAAGATAGCGACTCCAGGAAGTTAGCTTATAACCACTGTCCTGGGTTGTGTTCCCTGCATTGCCTTCTCTGGGGTGCATGTGGGAAAAACACACACATCAATGTAACCTTTGATTTCTTTGGGAGGAAACAGGTCTTTGTTCTAGCACTTTGCACTCATTCCAGGGCTATTAAGGAAGGACAAGAGAGAGACCAGGGATGCAGGTCTCCATGCAAGATCATGGCCCCTCTGGACCAACAGCACAGTGTGTGATGATTGATTTTATGTGTCAACTGGAGGGCGTTTTGGGGTGAAATTAGCATTTAAATTGAAGTTTAACTAAAGCAGATTGCCCTCCCTAATGTGGGTGGGTCTCATCCAATCAATTGAAGGCCTGCCTGGAACATAATGATCTGGCTCTAAGCAAGGGGGGATTTCCAGCAGACGGCCTTTGGACTTCATCTGCACCGGCAGGGCTCCTGGGTCTCAGCCTGCCGGCTAGATTCTGGACTTGCGTGAGCCAATTTTTTATAGTAAATCTCTGTCTATACATACCATTGGTTGTGTTTCTCCGGAGAACCCTGATTAATACAGCGGGTCCCACTGAGACTGGCTCATTTGTGCAAGATCGCAGACCTTGTGACCTGCTGCAGTCTTCCCTGAAACCCCTCTGCCCGAGGCTCTCCCGCCTTTCTGGGAAGCGTCTTCTTGGTGCTCTGGCGCCATCTAGTGACCAACTTGGGCACCGCGGAGTCCTGGCCTCGCTTCGCTGTTCCATCACCATCATCTCATTTCCTCAGCACGTATCAGACTCCCACATTCCTGTGCTTCATTCACTCTTTTATTCATTCAACAAACATTTAGTGGGGGCTTGCCCAGATGCAAAGACTGCCCAGCCAGTGGTCTCTCCCCTTCTCGGAGCTCACAGTCCAGCTGGAGACACGGAATAAAAACAGATGGTCGGTAACAGCCAGGTGTGCTCAGGGCCTGGGGGAGCCGTGAAAAGGAGTGAAGGCAGGAATCAGAGGGATTTCAGGGGGAGCCACTATTTGATGGGGTGTTTACGGTGCTCCAGGCACCGAGTGCTGCTGGCTCTGATCAAAGGGCACCGGCAGAAACTGGTGGTGGTGCTGATGGTGTGACTGGGTCTCCAGCTGAGTCCTCCCCTGCACAGCTGAACGGGAGGGGTGCACTGATCGAGGGGCCTTAGGGATTTGGGCCAGCAGGTGGATTACCTGGAGAGGCCAGATCGGGTGCCGTGTAAAGGTTGAGCATGGTTGTGGGTGATGCCAGTGACAGATCACTTGGAAGGCCTCAGACAAGAATCCAGACAGATGCCTGGTGTCATAGAGCCCTCCCCACTCTGTGGGGTCAGGGTAGAAGGTAAGGACTTGTCCTGCTGTCCCCTTGGAGTGATCATGGTCTCAGTGTATAGGGGCTGGAGGTGAGGATGAGTGTTTTTATTAAAAATTGATTTATCGCCCAGATGAGCATCGACCTATGATCCAGGAGATCGCAGTTCGATTCCCAGTCAGGGCACATGCCTGGGTTGTGGCTCAATCCTCAGTGGGGGGCGTGCAGGAGGCAGCCGATCGGTGACTCTCTCACCATTGATGTTTCTATCTCTCTCCCTCTCCCTTCCTCTCTCTGAAATCAATAAAGATGTTTAAAAAATTTAAAAAATAAAAATCGGTTTATTTTTTATTTTAAAATTTTTATTGTTGACACTATTACAGATGTTCCCCATTTCCCCCACTTTGCCCATCTCCACCCCTCCCCTGGCCTTCACCACTTTGTTGCCTGTGTCCATGGGCTATGGACTCCTCTCTTCACCTTCCTTTATCCAGTCCTTCCAAACACCCTCCCCTCTGACAGTTGCCGGCCTGTCCCATGTATCCATGCCTCTGTTTCTATTTTGTTCGTCAGTTTATTTTGTTCATTAGATTCCACATATTAGTGAGGTCATATGGTATTTGTCTTTCTCTGACTGGATTATTTCACTTAGCACAATACTCTCCAGTTCCCTCCATGCTGTTGCAAAGGGTAAGGGATCCTTCTTCTTTACAGCCGCATAGTATTCCATGGTGTAAATGTCCCACAGTTTTTTTATCCACTCATCTACTGATGGGCACTTGGGCTGTTTCCACATCTTGGCTTTTGTAAGTAACATTGCTATGAACATAGGGCTGCATATATTCTTTCTGATTAGTTTCAGGATTCTTAGGATATATTCCCAGAAGTGGGATTGCTGGGTCAAAAGGGATTTCCAGCCCTAGCCAGTGTGGTTCAGTTGGTTGAGTGTCATCTGGTGCACTGAGAGGTCGCTGGTTTGATTCCAGGTCAGGGCACATGCCTGGGTTGCAGGCTTGATCCCAGTAGGGGCTGTGCAGAAGGTAGCCCGTCAATGTTTCTCTCTCTTTTTCCTTTTCCCTTTCTCTAAAATCAATAAAAACATATTTTCAAAAGGCAGTTCCATTTTTTATTTTTTGAGGAAGCTCCATGCTGTTTTCCACAGTGGATGCATTTCCACCAACAGTGCATGAGGGTTCCCTTTTCCCTTTTCCCTGCACCCTCACCAGCACTTGTTGTTTGTTGATTTATTGATGGTGGCCATACTGGCAGGTGTGAGGCGATACCTTATTGTCGTTTTAATTTGCATCTCTCATGATTAGTGACATTGAACATTTTTTCATATGTCTATTGGCCATATGTATGTCTTTTTAAAAAAAGATTTTAAAATTAATTTTATAGAGAGAGAGGAAAGGAGAGGGAGAGAGACAAATATCAATGTGAGAGCAACACATCGATTGGCTGCCTTCTGCACACCCACTACTGGGGATCAAGCCTGAAACCTGAGCATGTGCCCTGACAAGGCATTGAACCAGCAACCTTTTGGTGCACCAATGACATCCAACCAACTGAGCCACATTGGCCAGGGCTGTATGTCTTCTTTAGAGAAGTGTCTATTCAGGTCCTTTGCCCATTTTTTAATTGGATTGCTTGTCTTCCTGGAGTTGAGTTGTATAAGTTCTTTATATATATTGGAAAAGAACCCCTTATCAGATATATCATTGGCAAATATGTTCTTCCATACAGTGGGTTCCCTTTTCATCTTGTTGATGGTTTCCTTTGCTGTGCAGAAGCTTTTTAGTTTGTTGTAGTCCTATTCCTTCCTTCCTTCCTTCCTTCCTTCCTTCCTTCCTTCCTTCCTTCCTTCCTTCCTTCCTTCCTTCCTTCCTTCCTTCCTTCCTTCTTTCCTTCCATCCATCCATCCATCCATCATTTTTTTGGTCAATCCTCACCCGAGGATATTTTTCCATTGATTTTTAATATTTTTTAATTGATTTCAGAGAGCGAAGGGAGAGGGAGGGAAAGACAGAAACATCAATAATGAGAGAGCCATTGGTCGGCTGCCTCCTGCAGGCTCCCTACTGGGGATTGAACCCGAAACCCAGGCATGTGCTCTGACCATAAATCGAACCATGACCTTCTAGTTCATAAGTTGATGCTCAACCACTGAGCCACGCTGGCTGGGCCCCATTGATTTTTAAAGCAAGTGGAAGGGAGGGAGGAAGGGAGGGGGAGAGAGAGAGAAATAATGATGTGAGAGATACATTGATTGGTTGCCTCCCACACATGCTCCTATCAGGGCCAGGGATGGAACCTGCAACCCACGTACATGCCCTTGACTGGGAATCAAATCCATGACCCCTTGGTGCTAGAGCTGATGCTCTAACCACTGAGCAACACTGGCCAGAACCCATTTGTTTATTTTTCCCTTTGTTTCCCTTGCCCTGGAGATATGTTGGTAAAAATATTGCTGCCTGAGATGTCTGAGATTTTACTATGTTTTCTTCTAGGATTTTTATGGTTTCGTGACTTACATTTAAATCTTTTATCCATTTTGAGTGTATTTTTGTGTATGGTGTAAGTTGGTAGTCTAGTTTCATTTATTTGCATGTACCTGTCCAATTTTTCCAAAACCATTTATTGAGGAGACTGTTTTTACTTCATTGTATGCTCTTGTCTTCTTTGTGGAATATTAATTGGCCATAAAGGCATAGGTTGATTTCTGGGTTCTCTGTTCTGTTCCATTGATCTATATGCCTGTTCTTGTGCCCTTTTGATTACAATGGCTTTGTAGTATAGTTTGATATATGATATTGTGATTCCTCCAACTTTGTTCTTTTTTCTCAAGATTGCTGAGGCTATTTGCGATCTTTTGTGGTTTCATATAAATTTTTGGAATATTTGTTCTAGATCTATGCAATATGCCATTGGTATTTTAATAGGAATTGTGTTGAATCTATAGATTGCTTTGGGTAGTATGGGCATTTTAATTATGTTAATTCTTCTAATCCATGAACATGGTATATATTTCCACTTATTTGTATCTTTCCCTGTTTCTTTCTTCAATGTCCTATAGTTTTTGGAGTACAGATCTTTTACCTTCTTGGTTAAATTTATTCCTGGGTACCTTATTTTGTTGTTGTTGCAATGATAAATGGGATTGTTTTCTTAGTTTCTCTTTCTAATAGTTCATTACAGATGTATAAAAATGCCACCAATTTTTGGATATTAATTTTGTATCCTGCTACTTTCCTGAATTCACTTATTAGATCTAGTAGTTTTTTGGTGGAGTCTTTACGGTTTTCTATGTACTATATCATGTCATCTGCATATAATAAGAGTTTTACTTCCTTCTTTCCAATTTGGATGCTTTTTATTGTTTTCTTCTTGTCTGATCACTGTGGCTAGAACTCCCAGTACTATGTTGAATATGAGTGGTGAAAGTGAACATCCCTGTCTTGTTGCTGATCTTAAGGGAAATGCTTATAGCCTTTGCCCATTGAGTATGACGTTGGCTGTAGGTTTTTCATATATGGCCGTTATTTTTTATTTAATTAATATATCTTTATTGATTTCAGAGAGAGGAAGGGAGAGGAAGAGAGAGAGATAGAAACATCAATGATGAGAGAGTCATCATTGATCGGCTGCCTCCTGCACGCCCCCGACTGGGGATTGAGCCCGTAACCAGGGCCTGTGCCCTGACTGGGAACTGAACCGTGATCTCCTGGATCCTAGGTTGATGCCCAACCACTGAGCCACGCCTGGCTGGGCCATATATGCCTTTATTATGTTGAGGTTATGATCCCTCTATTCCCACCTTGCTGAGAGTTTTGATCATAAATGGGTGCTGAATTTTGTTGAATGGCTTTTCTGCACTATTGATATGATAGTGTGATTTTTTAACCTTCATTTTGTTTATGTGATATCACACTTATTATTTATTTATTTATATATTTAAAAAAATATATCTTTATTGATTTCAGAGAGAGGAAAGGAGAGGGGGAGAGAGAGAGAGGGGAACATCAATGATGAGAAAGTCATTGATCAGCTGCCTACTGCACTGTCCTGACTGGGGATCGAACCCGCAACCTGGGCATGTGCCCTGACTGGGAATCAAACCCCAATCGCCTGGATCTTAGGTCGACGCTCAACCGCTGAGCCACGCCTGGCCGGGCATCACACATACTGATTTGAGAATATTGTACCAACTTTGCATCCCTGGGATAAATCCCATTTGGTCATGGTACATGATCTTTTTAATATATTGCTGGATCTGATTTGCTAATATTTTGTTGAGGATTTTAGCATCTATGTTCATCAGGGATATTGGTCTATAATTTTCTTTCTTAGTAGTATCTTTATCTGGTTTTGGAACTAGGATAATACTGGCCTCACAGAGAGAGCTTGGCAGTCTTCCCTCCTCTTTAATATTTTGGAATAGTTTCAGGAGGACAGGTGTTAGTTCTTTGAATGTTTGGTAAAATTCACCTGTGAAACCATAAGGTCCAGGACCTTTGTTTGCTGGGAGGTAGTTTTTTTGTTTTTGATTGATTTCTAGAGAGAGAAGAAGGGAGACGGAGAGAGAGAGAAACATCAATGCCTCCTGCAGGCCCCCTACCGGGGATCAAGCCTGAAACCCAGGCATGTGCCCTGACTGGGACTTAAACCGGCAATCCCTGAGTGCACCAAATGACACCCAAGCAACTGAGTCACACCAGCCAGGTGGGAGTTTTTTTTTTATTACTGTTTCAATTTTTTAGTTGTTATTGGTCTATTCTGATTCTTCATGATTGAGTTTTGGAAGCTTGTATGTTTCTAGGGATTTGTCTATTTCGCCCAGGTTGTCCCATTTGTTGGTTGTCCTTAGTATTTTCTTACAGTCCTTTGTATTTCTGTGATGTCAGTTATTACTTCTCATCTTTCATAAATTGGTTTATTTTTTAATGGTAGATGACCAAGGTAAGATGCTTTCCCATTGAGAGGCTGGGCAATGGGCAGTGGGTTGGTTGGTGGGTGGAGGCCTTGGGGTGAATTATCAGAGGTCTGAGGATTCTCGGAGGTCTGGTTATCTCAGTGGGAATGAGTGTGTGTGAGGCAGAGAGAGATGGGACTAAACCTCAGAGACCCGGGCCCTGGTCTGTGTAGCAGCTGCTTTTGAGGGGTTGAGACTATAGCCTTCTGGTTCCCGTTCTGGACCCGGAGCCTGGCTATGTTGTGACATATGATAGAGGGTCTGTTCCCCACCCCCTCTGTGCTATCACCAAGGTGGGCACTTGAGATCTGGGCTGGGTAGGTAGGTTCTCAATGGGGGATGGGGCAAAGTCCCAGATCCAACGAGGGTGAAGCCGGCCACCAGCTCTGGGCCCAGCACCAGCTCGACTAATGTGACTAGGGCTTCCAAGCCCAGCTTCCCAGACTCTGCTGTTCCCACCAGCCACCTGTCCCATCCCTTGCCCCCCAAATCCAAATCGAAGTAAAAAACTAAGCCAAAAAGACATTTGCTGGGAATCACAGGGGGCAGGCCTGCTCAATTACGGGGGCGTAGCTCTGAGGACAGGCAAGCATGACGGGGTCAGTCTTGGAAGTTCCTGTGGTCTGCTGGTATTGGGGCAGGTGGAATGACGTGGAGGTGGCCCTGGTGCCGTGTTCCATGCATCTGTGTGGGGCTGGGCAGAGGAGAGGAGAGGGGAGGGTGGCCCTGTGGGGCTGCAGTCCCAACAGGTGGCTTTGGCCCCAGCCCCACAGCAAGATGTGCCCTCCACATCCTCACCCGCACACAAAACTAGATAACTGAAGCCGCATTTAAATAACAATACTGAGCCCCACTGCCTGTGACACACTCCAATTAAAATCCTAAAATGCTGGTTCTGATCCACAGCATTGGTTTCAAGGGCTCCCTCTTGGGTTGTGACCCAGAGTTTGACAAATACTCAAGGACTTGGAAAGCCTTTTCTCAAATTGAGAATAAGTGACTTTGCTCTGTCGAGTGAGGCACAGTCTTCTCTAATTTAGGAAAAACACACTTAAAATGATAATGTCTTCAGATGCTGCCCTGTGAGGTCCCAGTGAGGCCAGGTTTTTGTCTGTTTCTTTGGCGCAGCCCAGAGCAGCTAAGAAAACGGAGGGATGGAGGAGTGCAGGAGCCAGCATCTGTCCTGATGTTTCAGTCCTTGGATGGAAGATTTCCGGACAAATACATTTTAAAAAGTGTTATTGATAGGTGTAGTTGAAGTAGATATGGACCACTAAGTATTTTTGAAATTAAAATTTATAGCAATGGGGAAATATGGTTGACTTATAAGCAACGTTTGAATATGCCAGTGATAGAGGCGATAATAATGTCAATATTTACTGAGCCGTATGCCTGCTGTATTAAACATTTCAATTCCTGTGATTAAATAGTCTATTTAGAGACTGCCGTTTATTTCCAAAAACAGGACGTGGCTCCTGGGGATGAGGCGGATTGCATCACTCCTGTGCGACCCCTCACATGGTTTTTCACCTTCTGCTGGGTCCCGGCTCCTAACAGGCCCTCCAGTGTCACCAGATGTCCCACCTTGCTTTTTAGAGCTGGGGAGGAGCTGTCAGACCAGAGCTCTTTAAGCTTCTAGCAGGGGGAATTCACTGCAGAAGAGGCTGCCAGGAGCCTGGGCGCCTCCATCCAGAGATCCCAGTGGCTGTCCCAGGGGTCACCTCAGTTCTCACAGACGGACTTTGACCCCATCTGACCCAATGTCAAATTCAAGGGAGGGAGAATCAGAGCGGCCCACCTGGGGCAGGTGTCCATCTCTGCTGCAGTTAACGGTGGCCCAGGTCAGGGGTCATGAATACCAACGGGTTAAGGCCTGTGCTCCGCCCGCGTGGTGGACAGGTCTGAGTCATGACCTGGCAGACACCTCAGAAGTGGCCGTGACACCATGGAACCCTGTGTCCAAACAAGACGGAGGGGTAAAGGCAGAGTTGTTCTGGTAAAGGGGTGGAGGCCCAGCCCCTCCAAGTCAGCACCCCTTCCCTGGGGCCTGAGGAGCACGGTTTTGAGAGCCATGGATCTAGGTCCGTTCCCTGTTTTTACAGAAAGAGGAGTCCAGAGGGTGAGTCACCTCCTCAGAGGTGCCAGCCGCCTGGTGTCAGGGCTTGGGCCGAGCCCTGCCCGGACTCTCATGGACGGTCCTCACTCCTCCCCACTCCGTGACCAAGACGCACACGCGCTGGGGAGTCCTGACGCCTCGCAGCAGTGCCCGGTGGGGGGCTGAACCCGAGGGCCCGAACCCATCAGGGTTATTGTGCGTACACGTGGGGGACACGGTCCCCGCGTCCTGCAGGCGGTTCCAGGGAAAGGCCTTTGGCTCCGTGGCTGGGAGGGCCAGGCTGGCCGCTGGCAGTGAGCACGGTGCCCTCTGCCCAGCCCGGAGCCCGGCTGCTGCGAGGGGTGAGCTCGGCCCCCGGGCTCGGCCCCCAGCTCGGCCCCCAGCTCGGCCCCCAGCTCGGCCCCGCGCGCGCCCGCACGGCCACGGGGCGGCGCTGTTGGCCCTGGAGAGGGGAGGCCGCCGCCCGCCGCCCCTCGGGGCTCAGACCGTCCTTCCCCCGCCTCCCCCGGAGCGGAGCCATTTCGAGGGCCCCTGCCCTGCGCTCCCTGCCCGCGTCCCGTCCCTGCTGCGGGCAGAGATTCCGCAGCCTCCCCGCCCGCTTTCCCGCTCCCATCCCCGCGTCCTGTTTTTCGGACCTTCATCGTTCTCTGTGTTGGGGGCGCTCTAGGTGACCCGCGGGGGACAGGGCCGGGAACCCCGGGCCCCGAGAGGAGGGGCCTGAACCCGGGCGCCGACTGCTCCTGGAAGAGGGAAGGGCCCGCGGGAGGGCCGGGGAGGCGGGAACGCGGGCGCGCGCGGGCGGCCTCGGGCTCCCGTCCGCTCCCCAGGTGCCACTGCAAAGCCCCGCGCGGTCACGGGTGGGCGCGGGCGTGGCCAAGGGCCCTGCCGCGCGCCACTCGCTGTGGCCTCGTTCTTGCCGCCGCCTCTCCCTGGAGCTGGGGCGGGGCAGCCCCGCGGGCCTCGGGCCCCAGGGAAGGCGCGGGCCTCGCGGGGCGCGGGGCGGCGAGCAGAGCCCTCCCCGGCCGTCCGCGCCCGCGTTCCGCCCCCTCGGCGGCGTTACCGCGCGGGCTGACTCCGCCGTGCAAACCCCGGAGCCCGCAGTTCCCGCGCCCAGCGCCACCGGGCACGGGCGCCGAGGCCTGCGGGCCCTGGGTGGTGCCAGGGGCGCTATGCACGCCCGCCGGGCCGCCCACCTCGGCGGGCGCAGGGCTCAGCCCGCCCGCCGGCGGGTGCGTGGGGGCCCCGCGGGCGGCCGCAACCCCGTGAGCAGCACCCGCTTTTCATCGTCCAGGGGCCTTGGCGCCCTGACCGGGTAGTCACCCGGGAAAGCTGGAGCGGGCTCTCACCCGCCTCATTCCGCCCGGGCGGGGCCGAGGGAAGCGCCGCTCAGGATCCCCGGGTGGGGTGGGGGGTGGGGGTGGGGTGGGGGTGGGGTGGGGGTGGGGTGGGGGTGGGGTGGGGGTGGGGTGGGGGGTGGGGGTGGGCGCGGGGGGTGAGGAATCCTGGCCGCTGGGAAGGGCGGCGAGCTGGGTGGGGCGGGGTGGGTGAGGGGCGGGGGAGCCGCCGAGGTGTCGGGGCCCGGCGACGGGGGGCTTTGGCCCGGGCCGACCGCGCGGGTTCCCCAGGCGCTCGGAGCGGCGCGGAAGCCCTGCGGGTTCTGCGGGATCACGCGGCCCCGCCGACCGTCAGCACTTGGGCGGTGCGCCTCGCCGCGCGTTGGCTTTGTCCGCGGAGCGTTTCCGATGCTGACAGTGACGGAGCGCGTGCCACCCGGGCCCCTGCCCCGCGTCACCGGCCGCTGCGCCGGCTCGGGAGCGGGCCGGCCGCCGGGGTCACCCCCGCCCCTCGCACGGGCGCGACGCGGAGGCTCGGCCGCCGGAGCCCGGCTGACCTGGTGACGTTGGGGCCGAGGCCCCTCTGGAAGCCGGACCGCAGGGCGCTCGGCTCGGCCGCCCGCAGCTGCTTTTTATAAACTTGGCACAAACACGTGCTTGGGAAGCCAGGGCGGCGTCTGGAAAATATTCCCGACCCTTGGAACACACACACTCACACTCACCCGCACTCATACACGCGCGCACACCCACACAGACTCATACACGCGCGCGCGCACACACCCACACAGACTCATACACGCGCGCGCACACTCACCCGCACTCATACACGCGCGCACACTCACACAGACTCATACACGCGCGCGCACACTCACACAGACTCATACACGCGCGCGCACACTCACACTCAGACTCATACACACGTGGACACACACCGACACACACTCATACACACACACTCACACCCGCACTCATACACGCGCGCGCACACTCACACTCACACACAGACTCATACACGCGAGACATGCGCACAAACGCACACACACTCATACACACGCGCACACACATTCACAGACTCATACACACGTGGACACACACCGACACACACTAATACACACACTCACACCCGCACTCATACACGCGCGCGCACACTCACACAGACTCATACACGCGCGCGCACACTCACCCGCACTCATACACACGTGGACACACACCCACACACACTCATACACACACACTCACACCCGCACTCATACACGCGTGCGCACACTCACAGACTCATACACGCAGACACGCGCACAAACGCACACACACTCATACACACGTGCACACACACACAGACTCACACGCGCGCACACACATACACACGTGGACACACACCGACACACTCATACACACACACGCAGACACGCGCGCACACACACACGCACTCCCACACGCGCACAAACACTGGCATACACACACGTGCGCACACACATACACACGTGGACACACACCGACACACATACACACACTCACACGCACACACGCGCACACACACACTCACTCACGCACGCACTCCCACACGCGCACAAACACTGGCATACACACACGTGCGCACACGCACACACTCGTACACCCACCGTACGCGCGCACACACACGCAGACACGCGCACCCCCTTGGAAAACAGCAGAATTTGTGCTTAAGGCCGAGTGGCTTCGCTTGTGGTTTTTCCGTGACTTCTCCGTTCGTTTTTCTACCGTCAACCTGAGATCATGGCGGTGGTTGAACTTTGTCAGTTAAAATGTAGTAAGAACGGGTCGGAGGGCGCGGCGCCGGGCGGCGGGGGCGAGGCCGTGGGGGGGGCGAGGCCGTCGGGGGGCGGGGAGGCCGTCGGGGGGCCAGGTCCTCGCGGGGGATGCGACAGGGGAGCAGACTGCGGGCCCCTAGCGGGGCGTGGTCCGGGCCCCCTCTTCTCGTCCTTCTCTTCGTTTTCTTCCCTCAGTCTCAGTGGCACTGAAGCCACCCTGGGGCCTTGGAGGAGAGCAGGGGAAGCCAGGGAGGGGACAAGGGAGGCTTTTTCGTGGCCAGGCTCCTAAGCTTGGAGGCTGGCTGTTGTCTACAACCAAAATCGGGCCATTGCTGTGAGCACCAGACCCTGGCGTCAGTCCAGAGCCGGTCGGAGGACTTTCGGCAGAGCAGACAGGCCCCGTCCTGCCTCTGCACCCCTGGCTGCGCTGCCTCCCGGACAGAGCGGGGTCCCAGTCCCCGAGTACCCGTCTGTCTGCACAAAGGGTGCTCGGACCCATCTGCTGCGTGGGGACACTCCCTGTGCTCGCTGCACGGTCCCTGCCATGGCTCAGTGTGCTCAGCTCGTCCACTGGTTTCAAAACTGCTCAGGTGCATCTTAACTGGAGTGCTTGAGACCACCATGCTCCTTCCAGCCTCCTCTCCCTCCCTCCCCCCTCCCTCCCCTCCCTCCCCCTCCCCCCTCCCTCCCCCTCCCCCCTCCCCCCCTCCCTCCCCCCTCCCCCTCCCTCCCCCTCCCTCCCTCCCCCCTCCCTCCCCCCTCCCTCCCCTCCCCCTCCCTCCCTCCCCCCTCCCTCCCCCTCCCTCCCCCCTCCCTCCCCCCTCCCTCCCCCTCCCCCTCCCTCCCTCCCCCCTCCCTCCCTTCCCCCCTCCCTCCCCCCTCCCTCCCCCCTCCCTCCCCCCTCCCTCCCCTCCCTCCCTCCCTCCCCCCTCCCTCCCCCCCTCCCTCCCCCCTCCCTCCCCCTCCCTCCCCCCTCCCCCTCCCTCCCCCTCCCTCCCTCCCCCCTCCCTCCCCCCTCCCTCCCCTCCCCCTCCCTCCCTCCCCCCTCCCTCCCTTCCCCCCTCCCTCCCCCCTCCCTCCCCCCTCCCTCCCCCCTCCCTCCCCCTCCCCCTCCCTCCCTCCCCCCTCCCTCCCTTCCCCCCTCCCTCCCCCCTCCCTCCCCCCTCCCTCCCCCCTCCCTCCCCCTCCCCCTCCCTCCCTCCCCCCCTCCCTCCCCCCTCCCTCCCCCCCTCCCTCCCCCCTCCCTCCCCCCTCCCTCCCCCTCCCCCTCCCTCCCTCCCTCCCTCCCTCCCTCCCTCCCTCCCTCCCTCCCTCCCTCCCTCCCTCCCTTCCTTCCTTCCTTCCTTCCTTCCTTCCTTCCTTCCTTCCTTCCTTCCCTCTCACAAATACGTGCTGCCAGGCCGCATGCTCAGGCCCTGTGCTGCCACGGTGTCGTCTGTGAGCAGGGCTGGACCCTGTCTTCATGGTCCTTTCCTCCCAGTCAGGGGACACTGACAAATGGATATGGGCTGATTTGTCCCACAAACAGCTTTTGTGTACGTGGCTGACTTCGCAGTGAAGGAGGCGCACAAATGGCTGGGAGCCCGTGCCAGGGAGGATGGCCGAGTCTGCGGGGACGGTGAGGTGCCCTGGGGCCTGCTGCTTGGCCTCCCAGCCCCTGCCCGGGAGATGGACACACCGCAATCACGCTGTGGTGTTCCCACACAAAGTGGGCCAAATAGCGTATGTGCAGAGGCACCTGGACCAGTGCTGGCTGCTCCCGATCTCCTGGGTCCCTAATGAGCAGTCAGCAGGTGCATTTCTGTCCTCTCTTTCCGATAAACTGGTTTATAATCCAACCTCGCCCGGACAAGCAGGGAAACCCACTTCCAGATCGACCGGCCTAAAACGTTTTCTGGGGGAGGCAGGCAGAAAGCGGAGGCTCCCAGACACTCCACACTGTCCCTTGGCTCCATCGCTGTCCTGCAGTGGCTGTGAGGAGCAGGCCGGGGACAAGCACGGATTCCTTCCCTGTGTGCTGCATACTAAGAGGGCTCTGCCCTCCGACCACGGCTCCTCCTGCTCCGCCTGCAGGGAAATAGTTCAGAGACTCAGGAAATGAACTCACATTCCCCCCTCCCTCTCCTTTTCCAAAACAGTGCAGCCTTCCTGGAAGAAAGCAAACAAAACAAGTGTGACCATTAAAAAAAAAAAATCGTTGGAAAACGTGTTCTGAACACTTTGAATGGCTCTGCTGGGCAGATGTCCCTTCAGTTCCTTTTGCTCCCCCATGGGAGCGGGGCAGGGTGTCCGTGAGACTTGAGGGAGGAGGGAGAGCTGTGGGGTGGAGTGGCCCATGGACACAGGTCCCCGTAGAACAAGCGCGTGCACCGAACACACGCAGACCTCAGACAGACACGGTGTGAGGCTATGTGTGTGAGGCCCGTGTGTGAGAGGCCACGTGTGTGTGAGGCCACGGCCAGCTGAAGTTAGACAGCGTGGTTGCCTGACCACTGCTGGATTTCTAGGTGATCTCATCTGATTTGTGGCCTTCGTGGTGGTGTTATTAATGACACCACTGGCTGCACGGGGCCGAGATGAGCCTTTCCATGTCAACCACCTGGTCAGATGCTTTTCCTTCAATGAGGGAAAACCTTTGCTGTGCTTCAGCTGGATTGCCGCCTCCCCACGAAGGTGACAGCCAACGCCCATCTTCACAGGTGCGGTGCTCAGCTGGCTTCGAGTGCAGCGGCCGGGAGCGCCTTGCATGTCAGTTGTGCTTTTGGCACGTAGTCTAGGCACCAACTTGAAGGGACAGCGCCAGGAAAGCCACTGCGAAGTGTTTATCCGGTTGCTGGGTGCTCAGGTTTCCATTGTCGGGTGACAGCGAAGCCGTACAGACACCCTCAGGAGATGCTCTTTGCTTTCGTAACAATGAAGGATTCTTTTCTGACTCATCTGCAGAAGATCCCCCCTTTCGTTTGAAAATAAATATAATTAGTAACAGGCAGACATGCTGTGTATGGCCAGCCCTTCCTAGCCGGAGTTATAATTAACTGTACATGCGGCCTGCTGTTCCCTGCCTGCTCAGCGTGTCCCCCCCGCCCCCCGGGGCAGCAGCCACTGGGTAGAAGCTGCAGGGAGACCTGCTGGGGCTTGGAGCCCAGTGTCCAGTCGGAAGTGAAGTCTCAACTGTCGACTGAAGGCAGCCATGCCCCTTGTCCCCTTGCACTGCCAGCATCTGGGCTTTCCCCGCTGTGTGCCTGGGGGGCAGAGTGATGGTTGCCCAGTATGGTTGTCGGGGTAACGGGGTGGCTGCTGCCAGTGCTGCTGGCGAGGGGCACCTGAGTGCCTGCAGGTTGAGATCTGCCCTCCCCGGCCGGGAGCCAGGACAGCGTGCCCGCGTTCCCAGCTCCCGACCTGCGTGCACGTGCTCAGACTGGTTATCCCCAGGTGACCTCGGCTCTCCTTCCTGGCAGGGGCAGGCTGGCATTCGGTGGCCTCTACGCGGGCCCACGGAGAGCTGGTATCCTGCTGAAATCAGTGGGTCAGCGGCCCTGGGAATCCACGCACCTCGTAGGCATAATCTGGGACCACAGCATGGCCAGCAGGCTTGGTGACACCGGCTCCGCAGCACAGAAGAGGCTGGGGCGCCTCCCCCCCGGGCGGCGAGGCGGTGACCGGATGACTACTTGGCTCGGCCCCTGGCCTGGATAGAGTGCAGCCGGCGTCAGCAGCCGCAGGCACCTTTACCCAAGTTGCTCAAAGTGTTTTCTGAGCAAACAGTTGTTTCATAACAGCCATGAGAAGTAGGTGGGGTGACAAAGCATTCTTTGTCCCTGTCTCACAGATGGGCGCATCGAGTGGCTTGCCCAGCCAGGTGGTGAGGCCAGGAAGGGAGTAGGGTGCTCCCCACCCCGGGCTCCGGGGCCAGCGCCCGCACACTCAGTCCGTGCCCAGCTCCTGGGGGCAGCGCGGCCTCGGGAAGGAGGCGGAGGCCGGAGGCTCACCCGGGGCCTCTGATGCAAGGCCAGAAACTGGGTCACGGCCTTGGTCTGAGGTGTTGACACTGGCCACCGGTGACCTAGGAGGTGCAGAGTTTGCTTCAAGTTCCTGGACTCTCGAGTGGTCACAGGACTTTGTTCCCAGCACCCAGTGGGGAATGAGGCAGACATGGCTCCTGGTCTCAGGGAGCTCACAGAAAACAGGTGATCAAAACGTAACACTAAGGAGAAACCACTCTGCCCTGGCCAGTGTGGCTCAGCTGGTTGGAGCGTTGTCCCGTCCACCCAAAGGTCAAAGGTTCGAGTCCCAGTCAGGGCACATGCCCAGGCTGGGGGTTTGACCCCTGGTCTTGGTGCATACGGGAAGCAACACATTGGTGTTTCTCTCTCACATCAATGTTTCTCTCTCCCTAAAATCAATAAAAAAGAGAAAACGTGTCCTTGCCTGAGGATTAAACAAAGAAGAGGAACTGTTTTGGAGAGTGCCATGTGCTATGTTTTAGAGAGTGCCATGTGCTATGTATGTTTTGGAGAGTGCCATGTGCTATGTATGTTTTGGAGAGTGCCATGTGCTGTGTATGTTTTGGAGAGTGCCATGTGCTATGTATGTTTTGGAGAATGCCATGTGCTGTGAGGAAAGTTAAACACATGTCGTGAGACACTGGCTAGAGGGGCGGGCGGGAGAGGACCACTTAGCTGGGGAGCAGAGGGGGCTCCTACAGGAGCTGATCCCAAATGATGAGAAGGTGCCAGACCCGGGGACGAGTGTCCCCAGGGGAGGGGACGGCTGTGCAAAGGCACCGAGAGGGGAATGACAGTGGCTGTTCAAGGTTGGGAGGAGGATGCTGCTGGTGGTGGTGGCAGGAGGTGACGTCGCGGGTGGGCAGGGGCCTGGCCGTGGGAGGGGCGTGAGGGCCCCGTGTGGTCTGGGTGGGGGGCGGGGGCACTGACCAGCACTGGTCAGCGTTGCCTGGAGAGGCTGGCCGAGGTGCAGGGGGGAGGGGTCCCGGGGGACCTGCAGGTGTCTGCTGAGCCGAAGCCAGAGCTGCGGAGCACGGTGCGGAGGCTGCGGGAGAGGCGGAGGGGAGACCGGGGCTTGAGCAGTTGAGATGCCTACGCGCCTACGTCCAGGTGGCTGCAGTAGGGCTTGGGACGCAGTGTTTCTTTTTTTTAAAATATGTTTTTACTAATTTCAGAGAGAGGAAGGGAGAGGGAGAGAGAGACTTAGAAACAACAATGATGAGAGAGAGGGCCTCCTGCACGCCCCTTACTGGGGGTCAAGCCCGCAACCCGGGCATGTGCCCTGACCTGGAATTGAACTGTGAGCTCCTGGTTCATAGGTCGACGTGCAACCCCTGAGCCACGCCGGCCGGCACGTCGGTGTTTCTTAAACTTGCCCTCGCAGATCCTGGAGAAGGAAGGAGGCTTCTCCTGCACCTTCCTGTGCTCGGACCTGTGTTTTTCGAGAAGGATCACACTCCTGCCCTCTGAGCCGGAGCAGGTCTGTCTCTGGGACCGCTGGTCCACGGCGAGGGCAGGGAGGCCCCTGAGGCTGGTGCAGGAGCAGCCTTCCAACCCGGCCCACCCCCCCTCAGACCGGGCCTTGGCCACTTGTTCTGGGCACCACAGTGACCTGCGGGTGAGCAAGGACCCAGTCTGCCTCTCTCCTGGTTGATAAAACAGAATTTCTTCTAAGACGAGGCGTTTGAAGAGGATGGGCCTGTGGGAGCCGCAGAGCCCTGGACCAGAGAAGCAGCCGGGCAGGGGGGCTGGGTGCTTTGCGGGCACCGGCTTGTTGCTTCGAAGAAATTGCTCTCTTCCCCATCGTGGCAACTGGAAGCTACAAGAAGACTCGCAGCAGATTCACCCGGGGGTCACTGCAGGGTGAACTGGAGCCACGGAAGTGCCATCAGGGTCTCCGAGGCCGATTCCGATAGTTGCATCTACGCATTTCCTGGCACCTTGTAAAGCTTTGCAGTGTGGCAGAGGGTCTGCACCCAGGTTTGCAGCGAAGCTCGGCTGCCGATGTCTGGACACATGTATTATGAGGTTGCCTTTCCGTGTCCCAGGAGTGGACTCGGGCCTCAGTTCTCAGACCCCAGGACTCCCTGGGAAAGACCCAGGAGCTCGCCTGTGGTTAGCTCTTCACCGGGACAGAACTGCCATCACCTGAGTGCTGCCTTCACGGCTGTGTCCTCACTCGGTCCTCCCACAACTCACAGCACCGCTGGCGGCTCAGATGCTGATGCAGCAGCTGAGAGAGGTTAAGTCATCTGTCCACAGTCACACAGCAGAGGGGGCGCTGGGGATTAGCCCCGGCCCTCTGGCCTCCACTCCCCACTTTCCCATGTCCCTGTCACTGTGCTTTGGGTGGCAATGGGCCAAGGCGGGTCTGGGCACCTGGGCACCCGGGGTGACTGTGGCTGAGTTTGGTAAGCCTTGCCCAGGAGGCGTCCTCAATTCCCTGAGCTGGCTCCTGGGAACTAGCTGTGCTCACAGAGGGCCGTGGCCAATGGGGGAGGAGGCTGAGCCCAAAGCCATGACTTCACCCATATGAATCAAGGTCATTTGTCACCTCCGGAAGCATGTGGAGCCGGGACACTCAGGAGGGAGGCACGCTGCTCCCGAGCCAAGCCCGTGGGGTGGCCTGGCACCTTCCCTGTGTGGCAGGGAGGAGGGAAGCTTCTGGAAATGAGGGTGTGCTAGGCAGCCAGGCCACACCTGAACTGGCCCGTCTCTCGAGAAAGGACCCAAATGCTATGTGGGGGTCGCACCCACAGGCTGGAGTAAGGGCCCAGGTCACAGGTGGGGTTGGCGGGAGCTGGCTTACTGCCATTGCTGGCTGAGGTCTTTCGGATTCTGTGACAGATGTGACCCTCTGTCGTCACCTGGGGAAATCACAGAGATGGCCTATTCCTGGTTTATCAGGCTGTCTTGCTTTCTGTTTTGTGAGGGAGGCTGGAGAGCTCCACCTACACTGCCATCCGTTGAAGGGCTGTGCCTTCGGGAAGAAGCCCTCTCGTGGGGCCAGGCCTGGGGGCCTTCCTGGAGGAGGAGGCCTGGGCAGTGCTCCGGGCAGTGCGTGGGTGTCTGATGAGCTAGGACAGAGCCTCACCTTGCTGGGCCTTGCATCTCACACTGGCAACATAGGCTTTTGTCACTCAGGCCTCATGCAGGCGTCCCTTCCTCCAGGAGGCCCTCCCTGATATATAGTAGTCCCCCTGCCAATCTCGATGTTCTCCATCGCACTTACCACTACCAGGACTAGTTATTTATTTGTTTGCTTGCTTCTGATGTCTCCTCTCACTAGGGTGAGCTCCGTGAGGGATGGTCCTTGACACCTGGTGCTGGGGACACACACATCTATCCCTAAATGAATGAATGAATGACTGTAACCAGGTAGCTGGCATGGAGAAGGGCGCCAGGAGGGGCAGGGATAGGGGAACAGATGCTCTGCCAGGGCCCGCACGGATGCTCCTGGGTGTCATTGCCAGCACGGTTGCCTGCAGCCCCTGGGCTGAGCAGGAGGTGTGTCCCCAGGGCCATTACCTGGTGGATGAGTGGGCTGTGCAGGTGAGGAAACAGGGACCTTCTGGAGGTCAGCTGCAACTCAGCCTCAGAAACTGCAACGTCCAAAGACTCGAGGAGCCGGGAATGTGCTTTTCGTTGGTGTAAACCTGCCGCAGTGGACCACACCTACTTCTTGACCCAGGAACGTGGGAAAGAGAGGCTTGTGGTGGCTTCGGAGCTGGTCCTGGTGGCAGCATGCCGTTCCCCTGACTCAGAGCAGGAGGCGCTGGGCCCCGCCCACCATCGCCCGAGGACCGTGGCGAGCTGTTCCGTGGCCGCTCGCCCTGCCCGTCGACCCTCCGGGAAATGACCTGTGCTGACAAGAACGCGCCTTCGGGATGGCACAGCCTCTCTTTTGTCCAAACTCGTCCTTTGAATTCAGATGCACAAAGCACCTTCGCAGAGGAAGATCCTGGGATGGGGAAGACGACACCCAAGTCTCCAGTCCTGCCCAGAGTTTCTGTCCCTTGCCCCTCTGGTGGCCACACCGCACCCTGCCTCTGGGCTCCCAGGGGCGCACCCAGGGCTTCCTCCTCCCTGGAGTCACCACAGTCTCGGCTCTTCTTTCTTTCTTTCTTCCCTGCTCCAGTCACCCCGCCGAGATAATCTGGCACCTGGGCCCCAAAGTCCAGGCTGCCCAGAGACCCAGGTGAATCAGGAAGACCCTTCAGCTCAGGAAGCGGGACCCCAGAAGCACAGCCCTGGGGCCACAGCAGTGTGATTCCCGCAGGGCTCTGGTGTGGGGCCAGGTCAATGCCACCCTCTTCCCCTCCAGCCTTCTCTCTTGCCAAAGCGCCGCCCACGCAGGCGTGACTCTTTCCAGCAGTGGGGGGCTGCCTGCCTCACTCTGGGCCATGTCACTTATCCCTCAGGCGCCCCGTGCAGTGGGTGAAGTCATGACCTTGTCATTTGTTCTGGAGTGAGAGCCCAGGGAGGGGAGCCTGTCCACATAGCACCTGCACCGTGCTGTGCAGCGGGGTGTGGGGGGGATGGGCCACCTCCCCACTTGCTCACCTCCCACCTTCTGTGGGAGCCCTGCCCTCAGAGGGGTGGCTGAGAAGCCACACTGCGGGCTGTCCACTCTGCTTCAGCCTCGTGCCACACCTTTGGAAGTCCCCCCTCGGCCTTTAAAACACTGGTTGTGCCTATTTCTTCTGGCCGCTTGCTCTTTCAAGCTTGAGATTTCTCAGCACATCAAATTCTTCAAAATGCCCCCAAACTCTGTCTCCAAAGGCATATGCTTGGCCCTGGACAGGGGTGGGGGGACGCCTCTGCTCTGGGAGGTCGATGTTTGTGTTCAGTTTCTAAGTTTGGCGGCGTTTGTGAGAGACACCAAGACCGAGAGCCTTGTTCTGGGAGGAGCAGCAGTTTTTGCTGTGTTTTCATGGATTTGGATTGTTCTAAGTGGGGGCAGGCAGAGTCTACGTGGTGCTGGATGTTCAGTCGCTTTGTCTGCTGTTTTTATGGTTTAGAAGCAGGGGTGGGGAACGTCTGGCCCGCGGGCTGTAGACGCCCGTGAAATCATTTGGTCTGACCCTGCCAAGCCCTCACCAAAGAAAAGCAGTTCCAGCCATCACATTAGTGGTGAGTTAATTGAATGTTTGACCAAATATAGCAGGCTAATTTCTAAAAAAAATTATTTTTATTTATTTTTAAAATTTATCTTTATTTTTGAAAGTGTTACAGGTGTCCCCCTTTTCTCCCATTGATCCCCTTCACCCCGCATCCACCCCACCCCCAGGCCTTCCCCATACCAATGTCTACTTCCATGCGTTATGGTTATAAACATATAAGTTCCTTGATTAATCTCTCCCCGCCCTCTTCCCAACCCCTGCCTTCCCTCTGAGACCCCTCAGTCTGTTTCATGCTTCTACGTCTCTGGATCCATTTTTTTCATCAGTTTATTTTGTTTATTACATTCCACATGTGAGTAAGATCGTGTGGTACTTGTCTTTCTCTGACTGGCTTATTTCACTTAGCGTAATAATCTCCAGTTCCCTCCATGCTGTCCCAAAGGGTAAGGGATCCTTTTTTTTAGAGCTGCATAGTATTCTATGTGTGTAAATGTCCCACAGCTTTTTATCCGCTCATCTACTGATGGGCACTTGGGCTGTTTCCAGATCTTAGCTATTATAAATTGTGCTGCTGTGAACATAGGGGTGCATAAGTTCTTTGTGATTGGTGTTTAGGGTTCCTTAGGATATATTCCTAGAAGTGGGATCACTGGGTCAAATGGGTGGTCAATTTTTAATCTTTTGAGGAAACTCCACACTGTTTTCCATAGTGGCTGCACCAGTCTGCATTCCCACCTGCAGTGTACGGGGGTCCCCTTTCTCCACACCCTCGCCAGCACTTGTAGTTCGTTGACCTGTTGATGGAGCCATTCTGACAGGTGTGAAGTGATACCTCATTGTGGATTTAATTTGCATCTCTGATGATTAGTGACTTTGTGCATTTTTTCTTGTCTCTTGGACATCTGTATGTCCTCTTTGGAGAAGTGTCTATTTAGGTCCTTTGCCCATTTTTTAATTGGATTGTTTGTCTTCCTTTTGTTAAGTTGTATGAGTTCCTTATATATTTTGGGTATTAACCCGTTATCAGATGTGTCATCGGCAAATATATTCTCCCATATAGTGGGCTCTCTTTTCGTTTTGCTGATGGTTTCTTTTGTTTTGCAGAAGCTTTTTAGTTTGATGTAGTCCCATTTGTTTATTTTCTCCTTTGTTTCTCTTGTTCTAGGAGATGTATCCACAAACACATTGCTATGAGAGATGTCTGAGATTTTGCTGCCTATGTTTTCTTCTGGAATTTTTATGGTTTCACGACTTAAACATTTAAATCTTTTATCTATTTTGAGTTTATTCTTGTGTATGGTGTAAGTTGGTGGTCTAGTTTCATTATTTTGCATGTACCTGTCCAATTTTCCCAACACCACTTATTGAAGAGACTGTCTTTACTCCATTTATGTTCTTGCCCCCTTGTCAAATATTGAGTGTAATAGTGTGGGTAAATTTCTGGGTTCTCTGTTCTGTTCCGCTGATATATATGCCTGTTCTTGTGCTAGTACCAGGCTGTTTTGATTACAGTGGCTTTATGGTATAACTTGATGTCTGGTATTGTGATCCCTCCAACTTTGTTCTTCCTCAAGATAGCTGTGGCTATTCAGGGTCTTTTTTGGCTCCACATAAATTTTCAAAGTGTTTCTTGACCTTTTTGCATTGAATTTATAGATTGCTTTGGGTAATATGGACATTTTAATGATATTAATTCTTCCAATCCATGAACATGGTATACTCTTCCACTTGTTTATATCTTCCTCTATCTCTTTTCTCAATGTCCTCTAGTTTTCTGAATACAGGTCTTTTACCTTCTTGGTTAAGTTTATTCCTAAGTATCTAAATTTTTTTGTTGCAATGGTAAATGAAATTTTTTTTTAAGTTTCTCTTTCTGAGAGTACATTATTGGTGTATAAAAGTTCTATTGATTTCTGGGTGTTAATTCTGTATCCTGCTACCTTGCTGAATTCATTTATTAAATCTAGTAGTTTTTTTGGTGGAGTCTTTAAGATTTTCTATGTACAATATCATGTCATCTGTAAATAATGACAGTTTTGTTTCCTCTTTTCCAATTTGGATGCCTTTTATATTTTCTTCTTGTCTGATTGCTGTGGCCAGGACTTCCAGTATTATGTTGAATAAGAGTGGTGAAAGTGGACACTCCTGTCTTGTTCCTGTTCTTAGGGGAAATGGTTTTAGTTTTTGCCCATTGAGTATGATGTTGGCTGTAGGTTTGTCATATATGGCCTTTGTTATGTTGAGGTATGATCCCTCTGTTCCGATTTTGCTGAGAGTTTTTATCAAAAATGGGTGTTGGATTTTTAAAAAAATATATATTGATTTCAGAGAGAGGAAAGGAGAGGGAGAGAGAGAGATAGAAACATCAATGATGAGAGAGTCAGGGTTATATCCTCTTGTTGGATCCCTCCCTTTAGTATTATGTAATGGCCTTTCTTGTCTCTCATTATGGTCGTCATTTTGAAGTCTATTTTGTCTGATATGAGTATTGCTACCCCAGCTTTTTTAAATTTTCGTTTGCATGGAAAATTTTTTTCCATCCCTTCACTCTCATCTGGTGTGAGTCTTTTGTTCTAAGGTGGGTCTCTTGTAGACAGTATATATTTGGGTCATGTTTTCTTATCCATTCAGCCACCCTATGTCTTTTTATTGGAGCATTTAATCCATTTATATTTAAGGTTATTATTGATAGATACTTATCTATTGCCATTTTAATTCTTTATGCCTATATTTCTCTGTTTCTCTATTTCTACATCTAATTACAGCAGTTTCTTTAACATTTTCTGCAATGCTGTTTTGGTGGTGACAAACTCCTTTAGCCTTTTTTTGTCTGGAAAGCTCTTTGTTTCACCATCTATTTTGAATGATAGTCTTGCTGGATAGAGTAGTCTTGGTTTCAGATCCTTGTTTTGCATTACCTTGAACACTTCATGCCGTTCCCTTTTGGCCTATAGAGTTTCTGATGAGAAGTCAGCTGACAGCCTTATGGGAGCTCCTTTGTAGGTAACAGATTGCTTTTCTTTAGCTGCCTTTAAGATTTTTTGTCTTGACCCAGCTGGGCGTGGCTCAGCGACTGAGCATCGAGCTAGGATCCAGGCGATCAGGGTTTAATTCCCGAGTTGTGGGCTCGATCCCTAGTCAGGGGCATGCAGGAGGCAGCCGATCAATGACTCTCTCATCATTGATGTTTCTATCTCTCTCTCGCCCTCTCCTTTCCTCTCTCTGAAATCAATAAAGATATATTAAAAAAAAAAGATTTTTTGTTTTGGATTTTTGGCATTTTAATTATGATGTGTCTGGGTGTGGGCTTCTTTGGATTCTTCTTGCTTGGGACTTTCTGTGCCTCCTGAATTTGTGTGACTTTTTCCTTGACCAGGTTAGGGAAGTTTTCTGCCATTATCCCTTCAAACAGGTTTCTCTAACCCTTGCTTACTTTCAACCTCCTCTGGCACTTTTATGATGTGAATATTGTTATGCTTCATGTTGTTCCACAGCTCCCTTAAACTGTCCTCCTGTTTTTTAATTGTTTTTTCCTTTTGGCTCTCTGATTGAGTGATTTTTTTTCTACCCTGTCTTCTAATTCACTGATCTGATCCTCAGCTTCCTCTAATCTGCTGTTCATTCCTTCCAATGTATTCTTTATTTCTGCTATGCCATTCTTAATTTCCTTCATGGTTTCCATATCTTTTTTCATGCTGTTGAGTATCCTTACAATCAGTATTCTGAGCTCTATATCTGAGAGATTGCTTATCTCCATTTCATTTAGCTCTTTTCCTGGAGACTTCTCTTGTTCTTTCATTTGGGGCTTGTTTTCTTGTCTCTCCATTTTGGCTGCCTGTTTGGGTTTGTTTCTACCTATTAGGTAGATCTGCTAGGACTGTCAGTCTTTTTGGAGGGTCTCTGGTGCAGGCCAATGTCAGATGCAGCTTGTGACTGGCCCTGAGTACCCTGTTTGGAGCTATCAACAACCCTCTGCTGGGGCTGGGTGAAGTTGGACAGGACCAAGATGCACACCAAAGTCTGCTTTTCCAAGGCCCAAGTCCAGAAGCAGATCAGGCAAAGACTCAAAGCACTCTAAAGTCAGCCTCTGCCTGCAGGCTGATTAATCTGATTATCTTAATGAGCCTCAGGCTATAGAAACTCCACAGGGTGGGGTGGCTGATTGTTATCAGTCTCTTAAGGAGCCTCAGGCTGTTGAAATTCCCCCCGGGTAGTGCTGGAGTTTTTTCCAGCAGGGCGGGGCAATTGCTTCCCCCTCAAGCAAAAGCTTCTTGGAAGGTAAATGTCTGCCTGAGAAAGATGCCCTCTGCAGTATGGAGGAATGACTGGGCACAGGAATCCAGACAGGTGCCTTCTGATCTCTATCTCTAGAGCTCACAACCCTAGGTTCTCCTCACACAGCTCCAGTCCACTCTGCCCTCCCTCTCACACCTCCACACTTCCTACACATCTCTATGTGGTCTCCACTTTTCCTCCTTGGTTATGAGGGTGCTCTCCAGCTCGTCTTCAGTTGATTATTCAGGATGGTTTTCCTATATTTTAGTTATAATTCCAGTTTGGTCCCAGGGGAGTGTCAGTGTAGCTTCCACTGAGTCCGACACCATCTTTAATCAGCAGGCTGATTTTTAAGTTGATAATTTTGTATGGGCTGTGAATGATGCTATAAATATCCAAATGGCCCTTGACGGAAAAAGGAATCAGTAAAATAATTCAGTGTTGCTGGGCCCGACAGGACTATCTCCACATGGCCTCTGCTGGCTAAACCATGTGTGTGCCCACCAGGTGGAGAGGCCATATTACACTCAGAATCTGTTTATCTTCCCAAAGATTCCTTACCTGCTCATTATTTTTTTACTCCTCACTTGAGGATATTTTTCCCTTTGCTTTTCAGAGAGAGTGGAAGGGAGAGAGAGAGAGAGAGAAACATCGATGTGAGAGAGACACACTGATTGGTTGCCTCCTGCACACTCCCTGACTGGGCCAGGGATTGAGCCTGCAACTGAAGCACATGCCCTTGGCCGGAATTAAACCCAGGACCCTTCGGTGTTTGGGCTGATG
Source organism: Miniopterus schreibersii (assembly GCF_964146895.1). Taxonomy (NCBI): domain Eukaryota; kingdom Metazoa; phylum Chordata; class Mammalia; order Chiroptera; family Miniopteridae; genus Miniopterus; species Miniopterus schreibersii. The sequence continues at coordinate 14,870,754 of NC_138123.1, read as the reverse complement.
CTCTAACCACTGAGCAAAATTGTCTAGGGCATTACTTGCTCATTTTAAAAAAATAGCCTGATCACCTAAGTAAAGTTCGTTAAACCCATTTTCCATAAAGGAGAACCAAACACAGTTCTCGGCTTCTTGTCCCCCTTTGTCCCAGCTTTCCGCCCCACTTCTGCCCTCATGAGTCTGTCTCCTGCTGTTCCAGGAACAGGGAACTAGCTGCCTCTCTGGTTCGCAGCCAACCCGCCTGCATCGGGGCCTTAAGCCTGGAGGTTCACCATCCTTCACCCTCTGAGCACTCACATCCTAAGGGCTGGGTGACGAGTGGTAGGTGGGAGTGGGAGGGGCGGCTGGGTGGGGGCAAATGGGAAGTGGGAGCTGGGTAGAGAGGGGTGGGTGGGTATGAGAGTGGAGGGGGGTAGGTGGGGGGGCACTGTGGTGCTCTAGGTGCAGGCAGTGGTCGTACACCCTGGGAGCCTGCTCTTCTGTTCATCCACGTTCACCTTTCCTCCCTCACTCCTGCCCCCGGTGTCCTGAGCACCTACTCAGCCAGGTGCACTGCTGAGCCCAGGTGTATAAACTGAAACAAGGCTCCGGCCCCACCCGGAGAACCAACGGCAGGGCGAGAGCTAAGTGCTGGGAAGGGACACATCCGGGGCCCTCAGCATGGTCGCTCAGCCCACTTCATAGTAAACACGGTGAGACCCTCAATGACATCCGGTTGGCCATCAGCAAACATGCAATACTTCCTGAGCTCATGCATATCCAGTGTCACCGAGGGTCTTCCAGGACAGGTGACATGTGTGTGCAGAAACTTGACATTGTGTTATCATCAAAAGCACCCAACAACAGTCAACACATAATACTGTTCTTTTTTTGTTTTGTTAGAATGTGGCCCAGTGGAAGAATTTGGGGGCCGGCTGTGGTGTGTGGGCAGGACACACCGAACCCTCTTGGGCAGCCCCGGGAAGGGAGACCGGCTGGAGGTGGAGTGTAGAGTGGGAACCCGGCCCAGATGCATCTCCCACAGTGCCCTCACCTGGGTAAACACACGCTTGTATACCAATGTATGGATTACAGACTTTTCATTTTCTCAGAACTAGGAGGTGCCCTGTTACACACAGGCAGACAAACAACCCCGAGCTTTCAAATACCTGAAATATGAGGAGAGGGCATTCGGTGTGCAGAGCCCGAGGCCGGTCCTGACACAGGCGAGTCTCCCCGCCTTGCAAGCAGTTCTGTTTGTAACTCGCCCTGCCCTCCAGTCTGAGAGGCTTGCTGGTTCCTGCCAGATTTTGAAATTACATTTGGAGTCACTCATTATCAAAAGGGGAAGAAAGGCTTTGATGGTTATTGATGAGCTCACCAGGAATGGATGGAACCTTTCCAATGGGCCAAATTAAATGCCAGGCCTTGAGCTCCAGGCCTCTGGCTGTGGGGAGCAGGTGAAAAAGGCCCTGAGAGTATCATGTGCGAAGTACAGGTGGACAGGTGACCAGGTGGCTGCAGGTGCCCCAGGCGCCGAGTCTCTTTGTGGTTCGTGGAGGGAAGCTGGCCAGCGGGAGGCCGGTCCCGCTTGCCAGGCCACAGGGGTCTGCAGGGTAACCGGGCCTGCTGCTGCAGGGCTCACCCTGGCTGGCTCCAGCTGATGAGTCGATGCAAACCCGTGTGGTTTCCTCTGCAGCAGTAATTAGCCGGGAACCTTGCTGGAGCAGGTATTTCAGGCGGGTGGCCTGGCGATGCAGAGGGAAGATTAGCGTTTTCAGCTCCCCAGTGACTTGCTCTGCATCTCAGTGAGCTCTCAGTTCCAGCTCATCACCATAAAAACTTGCAGATTAAATTGCTAGGCCGGGAAATCGACTTTGTTTAGGTGGAGAGTCTGGAAGGAAGAGTGGGGAGGCCTGGCTCCCAGCAGGGCGGGGTGTTCTCGGTTTCCTGATCTGGGGGTAGGGTAGAGAGCGTGGGCCTCACCAGCCTCTAGAATTGGCCCACCCTTAGGAGCTAGGATTCTACATTTTTCTGTTTCATCCTCCCTTGAGGATATTTTCCCCCCACTATTTTTCAGGGAGGGTGGAAGGGTTGTGGTGGGGAGAAACATCGATGTGTCTCTCAGATCGAGTTGGTTGCCTCCCCCCTGCGCCCTGACCTGGGCTGGGTATTGAGTCTGCAACTGAGGTACATGCCCTTGGCCAGAATTGAACCCGGAACCCTTCAGTCCACAGGCTGACGCTAAACCACTGAACAACCAGCCAGGGTGGACCTACGATTCTATTCACCCTAATGAGTCAGGCCTGCCCGGGCCTGAGCTGCAGCCATCGATGAGGTGGGATCCTTGTTTCCAGTTGCTCGGACAGCAGACCTTTCTCCTGAGGGCCACTGAGTGTGATTACAGGTGGTAGGATTGTTTTGGGGGTGAGACTGTGTGGCCCAGTGAACTGAGTCCTCGCAGAGAGTGGGCCTCCGTTTGACCATTTCAACCCCAGCCTCTATAGCACAAGGTACTCAGACCCGGGAGCCATCTGTGGAAAGAGGGAGGAGAGAACAGAGGGAAGAAGCCTTCCGCAGAAAGTTCCTTAGCACGGAGCCAAACCCTACCTGCCCTCAGTCCTCATGTCCTTTGTGTCTTCTTTCTCCCCAGCTCGCACGTGGACAGCCTTTAGTTGGCCATTAAGGCCCCTCAGGGATATTGATGAGAGGAGTCAGGTCCCTCCCCTGCCTCTCAGCGATCAGATCCCCCGGGCCCAGGCAGGGAGGCCCGTCTCAGTGGAGGTGGGTCGCCACACGCCCCTTGCGCACCTGGCCTCCTTCCTGGAGGGTGTGCTTGGAAAGGGTCCCGAGGCTGGTCCTGAGGGGCTTCTGGAAATCTCAGAGTGACCCGGAGCCGAGCATGATGGGTGTGCACTTCCTTTACTTACATAAAAGGAGGCGATCGCACTGGGGTGGTTTTGGGTGTGAGTGTGGTGGGCATGACTACGTCAGGGTACCCGAAATCGCAGGGACAGATGCCAAGTATAGTTATTCTTATCTGTGGCTACCTGGAAATGGAGTTTCACAGGAAGAGAGTGTTAACGTATTTCATTTGCCTTATGTGTAACTGTGGAGCGAAAGACTGACTTCCCTTTACAGGAATTTCTAATCTTAGAGACCAGCTGTGTTTCTGCCCCCAAATCCTTATGTTGAAGCCCCAACCCCCTGATGAGACGATGTTAGGAGGTGGGGCCTTTGGGAGGTGATTAGGTCAAGAGGGTGGAGCCCCCATGATGGCATTATATTATCTTTTTATTTTATTTTTATTGATATTTATTTTTTTTTCTTTTCAGTTTTTTAATTGAATTTATTGGGGTGACACTAGTTAACAAAATTATACAGGTTTCAGGTGTACAGTTCTGCAGCAAATCATCTGTACAATGTATTGTGTGCTCACTTCCCCAAGTCAAGTCCCTGTCTCTATAGAAGAGGCCCCAGAGAGCTCCCTCCCGCTTCCGCCCCCTGAGAACAGCGGGAAGACGGCGGCCTAGGACCCAGGGAGCCCTGACCAGCCACTGAATCTGCTGGCGCCTCGGCCTTGGCCTTTCGGCCTCCAGAACTGTGGGAAACGAGTGCCTGTTGTTAATAAGCCCCAGTTTATGGCATTTTTGTTATAGCAGCCTGAGTGGGCCCAGACACGGCCCTGACAGACTAACGATAATTTTATTCCAACTTCACTCCAAGGGAAGCAGATGTAATGAACTCCTCAGAGATGTGTGTGCATGTGCATGTGTATGTGACTGTGTGTGTGTGTTTGTATGTAAGTGTGTATTAGTGTGTATGTGACTGTGTGTGTATGTGTGCGTGAGTGTGTATATGTGTGTGTGAGTGTATGAATGTGCGTGTGTCTCTATGAGTGTGTCTGTGTATTTGTGTGAGTGTGTGTGAGCGAGTGAATGTGTGTGTGTGTCTGTGTGAGTGTGTGTGTCTGAGTGTGTTTGAGTGTGTATGTGTGTGAGAGGGTGTGAGTATGTATGTGACTGTGTGTGAATGTGTATATGTGTGAGTGTGTGTGTCTGTGTGTTGGTGTGAGTGTATGTGTGTGAGTGTATGTGTGTGTTTGTGTCTGTGCGAGTGTGTGTGTCTATGTATGTGTGAGTGAGTGTGTGTGAGTGTGTGTCTGTGTGAGTGTATGTGTGTGTGTGTCTGTGTGAGTGTGTGTGTATGTGTGAGTGTATGTGTGTGTCTGTATGAGTGTGTGTGTCTGTGTATGTGTGAGTGAATGTGTGTGAGTGTGTGAGTGAGTGTGTGTGTGTCTGTGTGTGTGTGTGTCTGTGTGAGTGAGTGAATGTGTGTGTGTGTGAGCGTGTGAGTGAGTGTGTGTGTGTGTCTGTGTGAGTGTATGTGTGTGTGTCTGTGTGAGTGTGTGTGTCTGTGTGAGTGAGTGAATGTGTGAGTGAGTGTGTGTGAGTGTATATGTGTGTGTCTGTGTGAGTGTGTGTGTGTGTGTGTGTCTGTGTGTTGGTGTGAGTGTATGTGTGTGAGTGTATGTGTGTGTGTCTGTGTGAGTGTGTGTCTGTGTATGTGTGAGTGAGTGTATGTGTGTGTGTCTGTATGAGTGTGTGTGTCTGTGTATGTGTGAGTGAGTGAATGTGTGTGTGTGAGTGAGTGTGTGTGTGAGTGTGTGTCTGTGTGTTGGTGTGAGTGTATGTATGTGTGTGTGTCTGTGTGTGTGTCTGTGTATGTGTGAGTGAGTGAATGTGTGTGTGAGTGAGTGTATGTGTGTGTGTCTGTGTGAGTGTGTGTGTGTGTGTCTGTGTTGGTGTGAGTGTATGTGTGTGAGTGAGTGTATGTGTGTGTGTCTGTGTGAGTGAGTGTGTGTGTGTCTGTGTGAGTGTGTGTGTGTGTGAGTGAGCGTGTGAGTGAGTGTGTGTGTCTGTGTGAGTGTATGTGTGTGTGTCTGTGTGAGTGTGTGTCTGTGTGTGAGTGAGTGAATGTGTGTGTAAGTGAGTGTGTGTGAGTGTATGTGTGTGTGTCTGTGTGAGTGTGTGTGTGAGTGTGTGTGTGAGTGTGTGTCTGTGTGTTGGTGTGAGTGTATGTATGTGTGTGTGTCTGTGTGTGTGTCTGTGTATGTGTGAGTGAGTGAATGTGTGTGTGAGTGAGTGTATGTGTGTGTGTCTGTGTGAGTGTGTGTGTGTGTGTCTGTGTTGGTGTGAGTGTATGTGTGTGAGTGAGTGTATGTGTGTGTGTCTGTGTGAGTGTGTGTGTCTGTGTATGTGTGAGTGAGTGAATGTGTGTGTGTGAGTGAGTGTGTGAGTGAGTGTGTGTGCGAGTGATAAGCCTCTGGCAGTGGCATCTCTGTGTTGAAGGCACCGGCATCCGGTGCGGTGCTCTGAGCAGCCTGGGGAAGGAATCCATCCAACGAGGAACTTCAAGGCCCAGACCGCCTGTTGCCTTGGAGCCCTTGGAGCCCTCCGGCTGCTCTGCGCTGGGGCCCGGCTTTCGAGAGGTGGAGGGTGGCTGGCAGGCTCCTGGGTTTCTGTGAGCCCCTCCAAGAACCCTCGAGGGCATGACAAACCATCTCTCCTCCATCTGCTGCAGTCACGTTTTGCCTGAACAGTGGCAAAGCATGAACTAAAACGGAGGTGTCCGAGCCCACAGTCAACACGGTCATCGGATACTGCACAGGGAGCCAAGAACACCCAAGGGGGAGGAGCAGTCTCTCTAACAAAAGGTGCTGGGAACCTGAATATCCACATGCAGAAAAATGGAACTGAGTGAAACCGGACCCGCATGCTACCCACGCACAAAGGTCAACTTGAAATGGATCAAAGACTTAAGCACAAGGCCTGAAACCGTAAAACTTCTAGAAGAAAGCGTAGGGAAGCAGCTCCTTGACACTGGTCTCGGCAATGACCTTTTGGATTTGACACCAAAAACACAAACAACAAAAGCAAAAGTCAACAGGTGGGAGCACATCAAACTGAAAAGCTTCTGCACATGAGCAAAAGAACCCGTCTACACAGTGAAAAGACAACCTACAGAATCTGATAAAGGATTAATAGCCAACATTTATAAAGAACTCATGTAACTCAACAATAAAACAAACAACTGGTTTAAAAAATGGGCAGAGAAACTAACCAGGGACAGGAACAGGTGCTCGGCATCACTCAGCAGCAGGGAAACGCAAATGAAAACCACGAGGAGCTGTCGCCTCACGCCCGTCAGTGTCTGTGATCAACACGACGGGAAATACTGTGGAGAGGGGCGTCCTCGCGCTGCGGGCGGGAATGGCAATTGGTGCAGCCTCTGTGGAAAACAGTATGGAGATCGTCAAAAAATTAAAAATAGAACTTCCCTGTGATCCAGCAAGTTCACTTCTGGGGATTTACCCAAAGGGCATAAAAGCGGAGTATAGCAGGGATCCCAGCGTTGCTCAGAATAGCTAAGACACAGAAACAACCCGCGTACCATAGAGTATTTCCCAGCCCCAAGAAAGAATGAAGTTCTGCCATTTGTGACAACAGGGACGGACCCTGAGGGCATTGTGCTAAGTGAGATAAGTCAGACAGAGACCAAGGCTGTACCATCTCACACGTGGAGTCTAAAAGCCACACTCACAAAAACAGTAGGATGGTGGCTGGCAGGGGCTGGGAGGAGGGCAGATAGGAGAGAGGCAATTAGTAGATAAATAAATGAGTCCTGGAGATTTAATGCCCAGCATTGTAAATTTAGACAGTGAGGCTGTGTTATGTTCGTCAAACTTGCTAGGAGCCTAGATCTTGACTATCCCCAGCACAAAAAGAAATGATAATTATGGGACGTGGCAGAGGTGCTAGCTCTCTACAATGGCAATTGCATTACAGTGTGTAGATGCACCAGATCCACGTGTCTGCCTCGCGTCAGCCCCGTACGAGACACTTTCACATTTATCCCATTTAATCCTGTGACAACCTGTGAGGTCGGATTTCCATCCCCATCGAAGAGAGGAACCTGGGGCTCAGAGGGACAAAGAACACACCTTAGACAGGGGCCCGGTGGCTCTGATTTGCTTCCCTTTGCTTTTGAAATCTGCATCATGGACCGTGTCCCTGTGTCCTTGAAGTTGGGAGAATGTGACCCGAATGTGGCTGGGTGGCAATCCCGGGAGGGTCCAGGTTCAGCAAGTAAAAAATGCAAAGTGCCCAGGTAAATTCAAACTGAACTTCAGATAAACAACGCATTTTTTCCAGCATAACTATGTCGCATGTTTGGGATATATTTATGCTAAAAAGTATTCCTTGTGTATCTAAAATTCAAATTTAACAGGCGTCCTGTAACTAGCTGGGAGCCCAGTCCCAGGGGAAGCTCGCAGTTGGTCCGATGCAGAGGGAGCCCGACTGCCGAGGCCAGGCTGGCGCAGCTTCGCTCATTCCCTCTGCGGGTCCAACGCTCTCCGTGGAATCAGCCTCACCGTCTGCACTTAAGGCTACAAACTGGCAACTTGGGCAGAATCTAACCAGTCATGATGTTAATTAAAAAAAGTTAGCCAATTTTAAGAAGTCAGGAGCTTTCACATACAAATCTAAATTTGACATTCTTAAAAGAAAATCGGATCTGCCCTGCCGAGCCCTCAAGACCACATGGCAGCAGTCACCTCCGGCAGGACGCGCATTTGCCATCAAACCCGACCCCCACGGTTACACCCTGTCCACTTGCCTCACTCCTGTCCAGCCCCAAGGCATGAGTTCCCGCTCCCCGATCTACACCATACGCCAGGAAATCTCCTTTGTGCAATGTCAGCAAAGATACCAAGAGTTTTTGGTGCGTGACCCCACCCATTCCTCCCATTCCGTGGGTCTCCCTGTCCCCTCCCTGGATGCACTGGCTGCTGGCCACACTCCGCACCCGCAGGACAGCCAGCCTGACCCCTGAAGCCAGTCCATGCACGGCTCCCTTCAGGGTGGCTCCGGGCAGCCTCCCCCAGCCCAGGTGCCCTCTGACGCACGTGCGGAATCACAATGCCATTTAGCTGAATTTCTTCATTGTGTAGATTAGGAGATGGAAATGTGATGCCCAGGACTGCACACAACTAAAACTGCGAGGCTGTGACTGCAGCTCAGGCGACGGGACCTGGGGATTTCTCCCTAGCCACATGCCATTCATGGGATCCGTGTGCCTGCGTCTCCAGCTCGTGGGACTGCACCACCTGCAGAATGAGTTCCCGCTCCCCGATAGAGCGATTGATTGATTGATTGATGACTAGAGCTCACAGGGCTCTGGGCAGACAGTTCTCACAGTTGAACAAACGATCGTCAGCATCACAGTCTCTGGAGCTTAAGGAGGGGACCTCACTGTCACCCTCAGATCACTTAGCAGTGTCTGGGAGCCCGGACGTGAGGTCAGGACCTAGGAGAAGTGCCCCGTGGGCATGTGGAAAGGTGGTGGGGGGAATAGGGACCAGGGAGGGGAATGGGACACTCCAGCCCCAGCCCGTTCCCCAGTCCTCACATTCCTTCTCTTACACCCAAGTCACAGCTTAGGGAAGATCATTCCTTCCTGGGACTAAACAATGGAATCCACTCGCTCCTGTCCCCTGGCATTTTAATGGATGTTCCAAACAAGTCACCCAAGGGCTGTGTCCAAGCCGCACTGTGCACAGGTGTGGCGTCATCTCTGGCCCGATCAGTGACCCGTCTCCTCAGGGCTTGTGGAGAAGAGCCCGCTCTGCCTCGGGGCCACCTCAGCCCGACTGAGCGGCCAGGACCCCTCCCGGATGCTGGAGGGGCCAGAAGGCCCAGGGTGGGGTGAGGGTCTGCGCAGGTCCGGGGGCCACATGGCGGTGGGCACGGCTGCCATCCACACCAGCCCGGGAACCCCCAGGAGGGGCCGGGGCCTGTTTTATGGTCCTGCTTTCTGCGACTTTGCTGCGAGACCAGGGACAAGGGGCGCTCATCCTGGGCATTGTGACCCTTGCCCTGTGTCCCTCACAAAACAGCTTCCTGCAGGTGACAGTGTTCTGAACCTCTGATCAGGCGCCTCACGTCGCAGGAGAATGGGACCGATGTCCTGCAGACGCGGCACTGCCTCGGCCTCTGTGGGTTCCCCTCAGCTTTGGGGCGGGTTCGGGATGCCTTGCGCAGGGTTCCTGGTCCCGGCGATAACGGGCTGTGAGTTATGGATGGGCAGCAAATGTTTGGATGGGCAGCAAATGTTTTAATCTCCCGTGAAACTAACAAAGCCGTGCTTTCTGGGCCTGAGGCGGCGAGGGAGGGAGCGAGGGAACCGGCAGCTGCTCCGAGACGCGGCCCGGGCTGACGTCAATGCAGGTCGGCCGGCTGGCTCCGCTCCGGGGCTTTAAAGTGACACCAGAAACGATCTGCACCTTTTCCTTTCCCGGGGGCTCAGCTGCCCTCGGTTCCCCTGAGCCGTTTCCCGGGCACCCTAAGGGGTGCTGCCCCTTTGAGGTGTGCTCAGGGCAGTCACAGTCCCCAGCCCTGGGCACCATGCTGGCAGCTCCTCTTAGGAAGTAGTCTGTCCTGAGGTCGCTTTAAATGGAAAGCAGTTCCAATGTGGAATTCGAATGTCCAGGCCAAGATATTAGTCAAAACTCTGAACTTTGACATCTGCTCTTCTCCGGTCCAGCTCGGCCGGCTTAGGGCTGGAAACCTGCATCGGGGGTTGGGGCCTGGGGGGGCTGTGCCAGATGGCTGTGCCCTCCCACTGCTCCCTGAGGTGGAGCAGCGGGTGGGGCGGGGCGAGGACAGCTGAGTGGGCTCCGTGGGAGCTGTCTTGGCATGCCTTGAGGTTGCCTGAGCTTTCAGGCCAACCTTTCCCCTGGGTGGGGTCTCCAAGTCCCTACACTTTTTTGACCAGCTGGGGGTGTCCCTCTGCTGGGCGGGGGGGGGGGGGCTCACTTGTGAGGTTTTCTTTTTTAAAAAAATGGGTTTTATTGATTTCAGAAAGAGGAAGGGAGAGGGAGAGAGAGATAAAGCATCACTGATGAGAGAGAGTCATTGATCGGCCGCCTCCTGCACGCCCCCTGCTGGGGATCCAGCCTGCAACCCCGGCATGTGCCCTGATGGGGAATCAAAACGTGATCTCCTGGTTCATAGGTCAGTGCTCAACCACCGAGACATGCTGGCTGGGCATTCCTGACTTTTCCTCTAGAGTTTACCTCTAGCTTCTTGCTGCTGGGGTCTCTGCCCCTCCTGGCAGCCTTGGTGGTCAGCCCCCTAGATGTCACCCCACTGGATGTCCCTGTGTGGCCCACATCTGGCTCTAACCTCGTGTATCACTTGCTCTGACAAACTCTGGGGTGGGGGGTGACCCCCACCCAGGTGCTCCATCCTGGTCCCACCGCCCTGCTTATTGGTTCCCTGTGGGTGCTGGAACAAATGACCACAAACTCGGTGGCTTAAAAGAAATGTGCTCTCCACAGTTCTGGGAACAGAAATCTGAAATCAGTTTCACTGTATTAGCAAAACCAGTGTCAGGAAAGCTGAGCTCCCTGAGGCTCTTGGGGAGAATTCACTCTTTGCCTCTGTGGCTGCTGAGGCTGCTGGCATTCCCTGGCTTGTGGCCCCATCACTCCAGTCTCTGCCTCTGGTCACATCTCCTTCTCCTGTGTGTGCGGTTAGAACCCCTCTGCCTCCCCCTTCTGAGGATACAAGTCACTGTGTTTAGGGCTCATCTGGATAAACCAAGAGCATCTCCGCATCCCAAGACCCTTGACCTAATCACACCTGCAAAGACTCTCTTTCCTAATAAAGTCAGGTTTGCAGGATCCAGGGCTTAGACCTGACATTGTGGGGCACTGATTCAGCCCACTGCAGCCGGACCCCCTCCTCTGGGTTCCTGGCTGGGAAAGGGCCCCGGCCTTGCCTACCCTCAGCTGGAGGAGTCACGTGGGCAGCTCCCCTGTAGCTCCCTGGAAATCCCATCCTGTTTGGGGGGCAGCCCCCACCTGCCCTTCAAGAAGCACAGCTTTCTCCAAAGATACCCCTCTCAGGAAATCCTCTGTTTGAAATCCGGTGTCTCATCCTGTACCCTGCAGGGGTGCGAGGAGGCTCAGGCGGTGGGCCTCGACCGTTTCCCGTGAGCACCTCTCCTCGCTTTGGAATTTCACAGCGAGAGCAGCTTGGCGCCCAGAGTGTCCCTCTCTACATTGTTACCTTCGTGGGGGACTTGTTAGTGGGTGATGTTGCCAGGCAGTGGCCTGCAAGGTCGTGCAGGACGTGGCCTGCATGGGTTGCCCATGGGGTAGCTGCGGGGCTGGAGTCCTGGCCACACTCCGTGGGGCCGGCCTGGGGAGGCCCCCCACTGTGGGAGTGTGGGGATCCTTCCGTGAGTTCACACGACAATTTGAGGCGACACTGTGGTTCCCTCTGCACCCTTCCCCGAAGTGCTGACTGCGCCCACTTCTCGCAGCCAGAGGACTCGCTGGTGGGAGCCACAGAGGTGCTCGGGGCAGTGTGATCCCAGACTCCAGTCACAATGACGCAAACCCACTTTATCGCTGGGTTTTCAGCTGGCAGCTGGTGTGCTGGCCGAGAGCTTTCTTCTTCTGGGGCTAGCAGATCTCCCTCGGATAGGGTTCAATAACTGTACGACTTAACCCAGGTGGACAAGCTGGTCTGGAAGGAAAATGAGCTCCTCATTCTCAGGTGTGGGTCTTTTAGGGGAAAAAATGGAACAGATTTGTTATTACCAAACAGACCCTTTTATCTCCTTCCACCTCAGCAGGGACACGTGGCCCGTCTCCTGGCTGCTAGGACAGGGAATGGAAAATCAGAAGACTGGGCTCCAGTCCTGAAGACTGGCCGGGCTGGTTAACACGAACCCCATTTGTTCAGTTACCTGTGAAGCCTGCAGTTTCTAGAAGAAACTGGCAAATATCAGCAGGAGTAATGTTCAAATGACAGTCATCAGAGGCGGAGGCTGCTTCGGGATCGAGTCTCATATTCTCTCTAACTCACCTCAGCCTTGATTCTCAGCGCCAGTGTCACTGGCTCTGACGAGGGTCTGTTCTGAGTGGGCCCCTCTCTCTTACTCGGGTAATTCTGGGGGGAACTGAGGACGATTTGGGGCAGCCTCCGCGGTCAGGTTTTCTCTAGTGTGATCAGCCTGACAACTGCTACCTGGGGTGCTAGTCACTCGAACCACCGTCACAAAGCACCACAGGCGGGGGCTGGCCCCAAACAAAGACATTAACTTCCTCACAGTCCAGAGGCTGGAAGTCTGAGCTCAGGTGTGGGCAGGGTTGGTTCCTTCCGAGCCTCTCTTCTTGGCTGCCCATGGCCGGCCTCTCCGTGTGTCCTCACAGGGCCCTCCCTTTGTGTGCCTGTGTCCTAATCTCTTCCTGCGGGGACCCCGTCACAGCGGGTCAGGGCTCCACCCTAATGCCCTCATTTCCTTGACTGCCTCTGCAAAGGCCCTGCCTCCAAATACAGTCACATTCTGAGGTCCTGGGGGTCAGGGCTTCAACATATGAGTTTTGGGGGACCCAGCTCAGCCCATAGCACTTGGGAACCCTGATCTGAACTCAGCCTCTGGGCCAGATGGGGCTGAATTCCAGGGAAGAAGTGGGTGTGGCTGCGCTTTCCCACTCATGGGGATTCCACCTCTTCCTCCCCACAGGGCCCCGCTCCACCCCCCACCGCTCCCCCCTGGGCCCCGCTCCACCCCCCACTGCTTCCCCTCGGGCCTAAGTCAGGACAGGACCCTCCGGGGCTCCGAGCGCCCTCTGCTCCTGCGCGCCCACTGGTTTGCCCAGGACCAGGGCACCTCTCCAATTCCTGCCAAAGACGACCTGGGGGGAAGGAGAAGCGGTGGGCAATGGGACAGGGGAGGCGGGGGACGGTGTGGCTGACCCCACTGGATGTGTGACCCTCAGTGGGTTATTCCTAGTGCCACCTGTCACAGGCCACCTTCTGCCTTCACCCCCAGCCCTCTCCCTTTGTAGCCACCCGGTGCCAGCAGGCTGTGCGGAACAATGGAAGGAGCACAGGCTCGGGGCAGACACACCTCGCGTGAGACATTTCCCTGCCGTTTGCTAGTTGTGTGGCCGTGGCCAGGAGACCTAGTAGACTACGCCTCAGTTTTACCGTATGTACATGGGGACAGTAATATTTACTTCATGGTGCTGGGAGGGTCACTTGAAATCGTGCCAGTAGAGTGCCAGACACCTGGTGCTAGACACTCACTGAATCACGTCCCCAAATGCATGTGGAAGTGCAAACCCCAGGACCTCAGAATGTTACTGTATGTGGAGATAGGGGTCTTTTCAGAGGCAATCAAGGTAAAATGAGGTAATTAATTGTGGGCCCTAACCCACTAGGACTGGAGTCCTCATAAGAAAGGATTGGGCCTGGCCAGCGTGGATCAGTGGTTGAGCGTAGACCTAGGACCCAGGAGATCTCGGTTTGATTCCGGTCAGGGCACATGCCCGGGTTGGGGGCTCAGTCCCCAGTAGGGAGCTTGTGGAAGGCAGCTGATCAATGACTCTCTCACCATTGAGTTTTCTCTTTCTCTCTCCCTCTTCTTTCCTCTTCCTGAAATCAATAAAGACATATTAAAAAAAAAGAAGAGGGGATTGGGCCACAGACATACCCAGAGGAAGACCATGTGAGGACACAGGGAGAAGCTGGTCATCTGTAAGCCAAGAAGAGAGGTTCAGAAGGAGCCACATCTGCCCACATCTACCCCAAACTTCCAGCCTCTGAACTGTGAGGAAAACATTTCTGCCATGTGAGGGACACAGAGAGAAGGTGGCCATCTGCAAGCCAGAGGTGAGTCCTCACCAGACTGACCATGCTGACACCTTGATCTTGGACTTCCAGCCTCAGACTGGGAGAAATGAATGCCTGCTGCTTAACCCCCCGAGTCTGCGGTGTTCTCTCATGGGAGCCCGAGCTGACAGGTGGGTGGGCATTTTGAGCCAGAGGAGGACTTGCCCGTTGCCTCTGATGCCAGGGGCCTGCAGATCTAGCCTCATCTCTGTGGGCGCAGCTGTGCTGGTCTGCTCAGGCCGCCGTAACGAAGTACCACGGGCCAGGAGGCTTCAACAACAGAAATTTATTTTCTCTCAGTTCAGGAGCCAGCAGTCCAAGATCAAGGTGCCAGCATAGTTGGTTCCTTCCAAGGCCTCTGTCCTTGGCATGTAGATGGTGTCTTCTCCCTGTGTCTCACGTGGTCTTCATTCTGGGTGTGTCTGTGTCCTGACCTCCTCTCCTTATAAGCACGCTGGTCAGATTGGATTACGGTTCACTCTCCTGGCCTCATTTTACCTTAGTTACCTCTTTTAAGACACCATCTCCAAATACGGTCACATTTTGCGGTGCTAGGTGTTAGGACTTTAACACCTGGAGTTTGGGGGACACGATTCAGCCTGAAGCAATTTCCTCAAATGCTAAACGGGGAAATCAAGGCACAGGGCGAGATGTCTAAGAAGCTTGTAAACAATACTCGCTGGATTAAAAACACGACTATAAACAGATGGTGGTGGGTTGTGTGTGTGTGGGGGGTGCGATTTCTCCCCTAACTCATATGGAAGAGCTGAGTTGGCCCAGCTTGTGGGAGACTCCCCTCGAAGTCTGTTGTTTGGAGGCACCTTCTAAAGCACATTTTCATTTGCTTACCTTTTAAAATAATTGCTGAAAACATCAGCATCAAAATAGGGTAAAACCTGATGTGACCAATTTCATCTCTAGTGCACCAGTTACAAATTATTTATTACTGTTGTTTTTAAATGTGCCAATTGGGTAAGAGGTTAGAGAGAGGGTAAATCCAACAGATTTTGGAATAGTCCCTTGTGTTGGTTGTTATAAGCAGATTTCTACTGAAAAACTATTTTAAAACTCAAGTTAGACAGTCATTTCATGTACTTATTTTTTTTTTAACAAATCATATTAAAATAAGCAATGGACTTTGTACATATTGATTTCCCTGTAGGTCTGTTTTCCTTATGCTGATGTACTGAGCACCTACTATGTGCTAGGACTCTGTAACATGGTCTTACCCTCAAGAAACACCGCTTCATGGGGACACAGGCAAGTAAGCTATTGATGACAACCCACTGTGAGCAGGGCTATGGTTGCAGCCAACGATGTCTATTGAGTAAATCTTCATTCGATATAGGGATGTTGGAAATGTGTGCAAAAGTGAGTCTTTTGCACAGAACTGCTGCAGGTGTGACATCCTACAAGGAAAGTGGCCTCTGGGGAGGTGGAGTGGCTTCTCTGAGACAGAACAAAGTTCTAAAGAGCCAGGTGGAGGAGCCCGAGTGAGGAGCCCCACAGCCCTGGGCTCATCGTTCATCACCAGGAGCGTCTACCCAGACGAGCACTGAGAGCCTGTCCCCGAGAGGCCACCTCTAAAGTTGACAGGAGCCCCTGGAAGTCTGTTCTGGATGTAAGAATATGTCCAGTGTGGGATCTGGGTACAGGCTGGAAAAGAAGTCCCTTCCTCGTGGGGCTGTCTCCAGGGAGGGAGGGACCGTGGGGGGAAGGTGTGCAGGGCCGCCTCTGCCAAGGTTGACAGTGACAGTGATGAAGAGGTGACAGGTGTGAGCAGCACCATGGAGGGGGTTGTGGAAGAGGAGAGACCAGGGAGCCTGGGGTCAGAGGCTGCTGCAAAAACAGCCCAGTGATGGCCACTCAGCCTTCCAGCATCCACGGCGGCTCCCTGGCTACAGCCACCTGGCCACCCTCCTGCCCCTGTGACTGGACTGCACCCGGGAACCCTGTGCTGTTGGCGGCTGAGCGCAGGACAGTACAGACGAGGAGATCACGTGTGCAAGGACATCACGTGTGCAGGAGCACAGCTGCTTTCACTCCGGCAGGGTGGGCAAACCTGCTTCAGGTCAGGGGCTTCAGCACAGGAACCACCCCCTGTGGGAGAGCTCGGCCTCGTGGCTAAGGCGGCGATTTACAGACCGGCTGGAACTTCCCTTCATGGGTCCCAGTGACCTCTATGGGCCAAGAGAGGAAGACTTGTTCCCAAGGTTGCTGATCGACGTGGGGAAGGCTTTTAGGACATAATTCACAGTGACCCCCCAGGGGCGTGGGCTGCAGGAGCGCGGGACCCTGGAGGGAAGCAGCTCTGCAGAAGAGCAGGTGCCTTGGTGCTTTGCCGGCCCAGGGATCTGCTTCCCCAGGGGCCGTTCCGTCGGGGCCCCGAGGCGCCCCCAGCTGCCCGAAACCCCACTCTCCGCGCTCTGGCTCCACAGCGCAGCTACAGCAGCGCTCTCTCCACCCCGACCCCAAGAGGAATCGTTCCTGATACTCCTGAACCAAGCTGACACCCCCTTTTTCATTTCACTCCCATTACTCCTAGAGCGCTAATGCCCGGGGTCCCGCTGAACAGCCCTTTCTGTGTTTGTGGCGGCCCCTCCCGCGAAGCCCGTCCAGCCCTGCCAGCGCGCTCCCCCGAGGCTGCCGCTGGCTCATTAATCATCTTTGTTGCTTTTCTCTGAATTTTCTCTGAGTTGTTTACTAGTTTCCTGGACAGAGGAACACAGAACAGCTGCTGCTTTCCCAGGCAGAGTGGAGAAGAGGGCTCTCTGTCTGCTCACACAATAGTCTCTCCCCCAAACTTGTCCTTGGCGACTGCACCTGGGTGGCCGGGAAATGCGGTCAGTTTCCGGGGACTCTGTGTTAGCTGGGTCTGTCGGGGACTCTTTCCAAACAAAGGCTTTACATTTTTTCAGTATTAAAAGGTGCTGTTAAGAGAAAGAGGTCTCTCACCTTTTAAAGCAGGCCCGTGACAGGGACAAAGGAAACACTGTTGAGAGGAGGCGAAGGGCGTCCAGAGGGACATGCTCATTCTGCGGGAGAAATGCACGAGCGGATGACCTCTGCCAGGTCAGGGCCCTGGGCTGGAACCATGGGGCCAGGAATCATGGGGAACGGTGACAGAATAGGGAATACATGGAGAACCCAGAGGTTGGAATAAATTTACTCTTGAAGCAGGAAAATGGTATAAAAATGATCAGGTCCTAAGAGTCAGAGAACTGGAGTTGCCACTCACCAGCTGCAAGATCCTGGCAGGTCCTTCAACTTCTTTGGGCCTAACAACTGATGGTGACAGTGAGGATAGTGATGATACAGGCTTCCCCTGCTGTCTGAAAGCAGATTGTCCTATGAAAACGGCCGTAAGCCAAAATGGTGTAAAGAGAAGCAATTACTACAAATTTATATGGAAAAAATTTTGAGTCTTCCTAGGCCCTCAAATAACCTAAAAATCATACCAAATAACACATAAAACCTGAAATAACACTATGTATAGTAAAAGCGGGAATGCACAAAATAGATGGGGCTCAGCCCAGATGCTCGCGGCCGGTTCAAAGCTCAGGCAGCTGGGTGCGGGGACGCTGAGTGTGGTTCCGGGAAGGCGCTCAGCGGAGCCGCCGTGCCGCTGGGTGCGCACTGTCTCTACAATGGCTCATGCAAAACATACGCTGAACGCTATTTTCACTTTTTACCTTTTTTCATAAAACTGACAATTCTCTTTGGATTTCCCTCAGTTACTGAAAACAGGTGCTAACGTGGGTCTTTCATAAAGTGAAGTGGGGCAATGCAAACTTTCAGAAAGCAGGGGCTACCTGTAATGACGATGATGAAGATGGCGGTGATGGAGATGATGATGATGATGGTGATGAAGATGATGGTGATGGTGGTGAAGATGGTGATGAAGATGATGGTGATGAAGATAATGATGGAGATAATGATGGTGATGATGGTGATGAAGACAATGGTGATGAAGATAATGATGGTGATGGTGTTGCTTGTGATGAAGATGATGGTTTTGAAGGTGATGTTGATAACGGTGATGTTGATGATAATAGGGATGAAGATGATGATGATGGTGATGATGGTGATGATGGTGATGATGGTGATGATGGAAAGCTGAGATCTACTTCCATCTGTTCGTGGCTTGGGGTGGTCCCCAGTGTGCCCATCTGACCCCAAGGAACAGGAGTGGGGGCTTTTCCTTTCCTCCTTGCTGTGGGTCTAGGGTCCTGATAGAGCTCACACGTATCTGTGAGTTGTGGGTGGCTGGCACTGAGGCGGGGGGACTTGAAGTACTGTCAGGGCCTTGACCCACTCAGCAGAAAGTAGAGAGATCTCATCGCAGCCTCGTGGGCTCCTACTGGGGGTAAGCTGCCTTCCCTTCTCAGAGTTGGACTTGGCTCTCTGGTCCTGCCCCACCACTTGGACATGTCTGAGTCACTCCCCTTCACATTGCTCCTTGTCCCCTGGTGCTGCCTTCAGAACTTCTGGGGCCCCAACCATCTATGGGCCTCCAAACCTGGAAACTGTCCCCTGTCCCAATCCTACCTCTTTTCCTCTTTGGATCCCCCCAACAGCAGCCCTGTTACATGGTTCCTCCTGCCCACCAATGTGACACTACTCCCTTAGGGCTACAAAAACTTGTTTATCTTCTTGAAGGACAAGGAGGCCCTGGTCCCAGCAGTGCCAGGGAGGAGAGTGCTTTCATTCCTTCTCCAGGGAGGGGCAGGACTCTGGCTAAGGGGATGTATATGTGTGTCGGGCCATACGGCGCCGCAATGAGCACACATGGTTTTTGTGAGAACCAGTTGAGATAATATAGGTCAAAATGCCTCTTACACCTAAAAATGTGATACAAATATGAGTTGTTATTTCTTCTGTATGAAAACACTTCAAAAGAAAGTAGCCTAGAGGCCTACTCCTTAGGACCAGAAGCATTTGTCAAGCATTCGTAGGCTGGTCACAAAAGAAGAGTTGGGACTTACCTTTGAGGGGTGGGTGGAAAGTGTGTCATGTGGATCACTGCTGGCCACGCGTTGGTGTTCTCTCTGCCTGGGCATGGACGTGTGTCCCCAGTCTCAACACTCTAATGAGGGATGATGATCCTGAGTAATTGAAGGTTGTCTAAACATTGCTCTGTGCTCAATGTAATTGTGTTGCTTCTTAAAGGGGGTGCTCATAATACTTGGAAACCTTTGCTATACAGAGGTGCAGACATTCTCTATGGCATTGTTTACCTTGGAATTTGATTTACAGGGTGGAAGAGAAGACTTGTGCCTCTATTAACATTTGTTGTGCCCAACTGGGCATGGCCCAGCAGTTGAGCATCGACTTAGGATCCAGGCGATCGGGGTTCGATTCCCGGTCAGGGCACATGCCCTGGTTGTGGGCTCGATCTCCAGTCAGGGGAGTGCAGGAGGCAGCTGATCAATTACGACTCTCTCATCATTGATGTTTCTATCTCTCTCTCCTTCTCTTTTCCTCTTTCTGAAATCAATAAAGATATATTAAAAAAAAAATCTGAACACTTGATGTAAAATAAAATGTATAATTTGAAATCTATTTAAAAAAAACAACAAAGCCCATTTGTCGTAAAATCATCTCTATCTTCTCCTTTCCGTGATTTTTTAAAAATACGTTTTTTGAATTGATTTTTAGAGAGAGGAAGGGAGAGGGATAGAGAGAGAAAAACATCGATGAGAAACACCATTGATCAGCTGCCTCCTGCACGCCCCCTACTGGGGATGGAGCCCACAGTCTGGGCATGTGCCCTGATCCAAAATTGAACTGTGACCTCCAGGTTCATGGGTCGACCCTCAACAACTGAGCAACACTGACCTGGCTCCTCTCGGTGATTTCTAAAGACTGGTCTGCAATATCTGACTCTGGCATCACAACCTGTCGTATGAGCGCTGAGCCCATCTGGCCTCTCCCAAATACACTCTTTCCTTTAGGTAGTTTGCTTCCCTCTGGGCATTATGGCTCAGTGTCTAGACTGGGGATTCATGGTGGCTTTTCCCCATCACATACTGCACATGCCCCCCCAAACCCCCACCTTTGCCCATGTAATTCTCAGCCATTCCTTGAATAAATATGCTCTGTCTCTATGGCAGACTTTATCCCCTCAGTGTCCAAGGAAACTGATTCATCACACTGAGGTTTCCGTCTGGGAACTGCTTCTAGACAACCCCAGCCTGTCCTGGCCTGTGTGTGGGTCTGGGTTTGGGTCTGGTCTTCCTTTTTCTTTGTTTTCCTTCATTTGATCTTCCTCTGGGATGTGGTCTCTGCCGTTTTCTGTCCCATTCTTTCACACAATCCCATGCCCAGCCTTAGGTTTATTCCAAGAGAAATTCTTGTCAGTCAGAGTGACGTGAGGTGCCCCAAATCCAGTGCTAGGTGCTCAGGTGCATGTAACTCTTTTCTGGAGTCAGGCACACTCAGGCCAAAGGGTGATCTGTGGGCGAGAATATGAATAAACCAGGGCCAGCTGCATTTCCAGTCATTTGGTTTCCTGTCTCAAGCCAGCATTATCCAACAATCTTAGTGGCATTTTTAAGGGCTTTGATGTAGGAAGGACAAGCATTTCTTTTTATTTAGGAAAATAACTACTCAGTTCAGTCTGGAATGAACTTTTCTGGTCCAATTATTTTCAATCAAACGGCACCGTGAAGTCACTGTGAACTTGTTTAATAATCCTCTGTTGTGTTTTTGTGTCCCCCCCCCCACCCATGTTCAGAAAAATATTTCATCCCTTTAAGGAGTCCTGGCAAGAAGTTACAGAGGATTAATAGGGACCAGGTTGTAAATTGGAGATGGGCCATCGATCATGGAGGAGGGGCTGTTGACAGATTTAGAAGCCCTGCTGTGAAGAGGGAGACACTGTGTTCTCCATTTGGTGGAATCAGGATCTTATATTAAGTGAAGACTTCTTGATATATAGTGGAGCAGCTGAGAATTCAGATAGTTAGGGGAATGGGGAGATAGAGCAAGGCACTCACAGGTCAACAGAGGAACATTAAGGAGACAATCAATTCTTTCACCAGACAGCTGGTAACAGGCTTGGGAAGAATTGCTCAATACCGAGAATGTCTCAGGCACTGTGAAAGTCTATGACCTCAAAATTCTCTGATTCTTTTTCCATTAAGTGATAGAGTCTATGTCCCTCCTCTTGAGAGACTTTGAGGCCACTTTGACCAGTAAAGTATGGGGCAGGTGACATTATACAACTTCTGACACGGGGTGACAAAAAGCAATGCAGCTGTCTTGTTTGCTGGGACAATGCTCTTACATCTCTGTAACCAAGTAAGAAGTCTGATTGTGCTGTGGCTGCCATGCTGTGAGGGAGCTCAGCGACGTGGAGAGGCCACATGGAGACTTGGGTCCCCACTCCTAGTCTGTGAGTTCACTCAGCCCAGATGCCAGATACGTGAGTGAACAAGCATTCATATGATTCCAAACCCAAACTGTGAGTTGCCCCCCAGCCTCTGTCCTCCCTGTCGAGGCCCCAGACATTGTAGAGCAGAGATGAACCCTTTCTACACTTCTGACCCACAGAATCCTTGTGCAAATAAGATGGTTGTGTTAACCTACTAAGTTTTGGGGTAATTCGTTAATGCAGCAGTGGAAATTGGAACAGGCAACTTGTGAATAGTGGAAAAATAAAACAGATTAAGGGGCAGATATTTTGGACAGGGTGTCATAAGACTTCTCTGAGGAGCTGACATTTGAGCAGAGGGTTGAATGATGGGAGCATGCAGGTATGCAAGCATCTGGGGGGACAGATCCTGGTCATAGGGAAGAGTGAGTGCAGGGACAGCAAGATGGTCCATGTGCCCAGAGCTAAGAGTGACAGAAAATGAGGGAGAGCCACTTGCAGGGCTTTTTTGACCATGATAAAGGATTTTATTTGACTGTAAGCCATGTGGTTTTGAACAGGGGGCTGTTCTTTACACTCACTCCCTCACTAATTTTATCCAGCCTCATGACATATACTAATGATTTCTTTCTTTTTTTTAAAAAAATATATCTTTATTGATTTCAGAGAGAGGAAAGGAGAGGGATAGAGAGATAGAAACATCAATGATGAGAGAGTCATTGATCGGCTGCCTCTTGCACGCCTCCGACTGGAGATCGAGCCCGCAACCCGGGCATGTGCCCTGACCGGGAATCGAACCCCGATCACTTGGATCCTAGGTCGATGCTCAACCTCTGAGCCACACCAGGCTGGGCTATACTAATGATTTCTAAATATATACCTCTAACCTGGACCACAGCTCTGAATTCCAGATTTTTTATATGGCTGCCTAATCAACTCTCCACATGGATTATTAATAGACATTTAGAATGTAATGTGTACAAACTATTAGTTTATTCTCCATATTAAACCTCTTCCTCCCACATTCTACCCAATGTCACCCAGTGGCAGCTCCATCCCCTGGTCACTTGGGTCATCATTGGCTCCTTACCTCACATCACTGTCTGACCAGTCCGGAAGTCCTGTTGGTTCTGATTCTGTCAGCTCTCCCTGCTTCCATCCCCCCTTCTTCCTGTCTATGCTCTTGGCACAAATGTGGCTGCTGAAAAGTCTGGTGACAATCTGATTTTCTTTCCCTTAGGTCACTTGATCTTTTTGCCTGAATGTTCAAGGAATTTTGCATTTTTCTTTAAAGTCTAGAAATTTTACCAGAATATAGTTTGGTATTACTCGTTCTGGGTTTCTTTTGACTTTATATATGTAGTTTCAATTTTTTGATTAATTTGAGAATTTTTTTCTTGGATTTTAATTGTTAGTTCTTGTTTTCTGCTTTGGTTTTCTGTTATATTGTACCCCTATTATACAAATGTTGGATCTTCTTTGCCTGTCTTCTATGTTTGTTATTTTCTCTCAGCTCCCTTTTCACTCTATCTTCATTAAAAAAAAAAAATGTTTACATTGATTTCAGAGAGAGAGGAAGGGAGAGCGAGAGAGAGAAACATCAATGATGAGAGTCATCGATCAGCTGCCTCCTACACACCCCCTGCTGGGGATCGAGCCCGAAACCCGGGCATGTGCCCTGACCTGGAATTGAACTGTGACCTCCTGGTTCATAGGTTGATGCTCAACCACTGAGCCATGCTGGTCACGTTCTTCATTTCTTTTGATTTATTTTTTTCCTTTACATTTTCTATTTCTCTTAAGGCATCATCTCCTGAATTTATGCATTCTTACTACTATTGTGACCTGTTTCTACTCACAACACTCCTCACACCAAATGTATGGGTTCTCTACACCAACAATTCTCTAATTCTCTACAGTTTAACTAAATTCTGACACTAACTACCTGGAATTACTGAAAACCCCACAGGTTAAAGGCTTAGTCCCATAAGACTGCCCTCATTTCAGATGCCAATCACACGTTGTGGTGTTGCCGTTGTAACTAGCTAGCTAATATTAATAATAGAAAAGCAGCAAAGGGAAGCCAGACACTACAAGCATGGCCATCTGGGCAGCTTCACCAGGAAGCTGCAACTTTACACTCCCCAGGGAACCACCAGTCTATTCCCTGCAGATCACTGGGGGAAGGGGTCCAACAAGGGTAGAAATGGATGCATGCTCAGTTAAGTCAGGGTGACATAGGGAAGGCACTTGCCTATCAGCCTAACCTGAGAACAAAGATCATTAGGTAGAATGGATGGAGCCACTGCAAGCCTGTGAAAATTTGGGAATACATAGTCCTCAGACAAAGTAATTCTCTCTCCCTTGTTCCTCTTGTTTCGCTTCTGTTTCCTTGCACTTGCCCTTCTCCCCTCATAGCCATGTGACTCTAGAAGCAGCACAGCTGATGGCCATGTGGACCCCACAAGCAGTGGACAGCAGCTGGGAATGCAAACTAACCTGGCCAGATGCTCGACTGGACGGTGCAAGTATGGAACAGAGGCTCTGGGAAGTGGCTTTGATTCTAGATCTGCTAAAGACAAAATGGGACTTTTTCCATGGCAGGACGAAGGGAGATGGGGCCTTGGAAACTCAGGTGTTTAATTCCACAGAAATAAAGCTTTCCACGATGCCTCATCCTCCCTTGGGAGCCTCAGGAAATTCTTATTCCCATGGCACCCCAAGAAGCTCACTTCCACTAGCAACAGGTGGGAACACAGAGAGCACCCCACTGATAACAGTGGGTCCCCAGTTTACCTACAATTCTCTTTGACTGGGCTACAAATTGAGGATTCCCATGAGCCCCCCCCTTAGGTTCCATAACTTGCTATAATGACCCATGGAATTAAGGAAAACAATAGCCCAAAGAAGAGGTACATAGGGCGAGGTCTGGAAGGGTCCCAAATGCCGGGGTGTGGGGAGCATCACCCTCTGGAACATGGAGTATTCTACAACCTGGAAACTCCCTGAACTCTATCATTTAGGTTTTCATGGCCGTTCCATGACACAGGCATGCTTGATTAAATCGTTGGCCGTGGTGACTAGCTCTATCCCCAGTCCTTCCCTTTCTGGAGGTTGATGAAAGTTCCAAACCTCTAATCACATGATTGGTTCCTCTGGCAGCCAGCCCCCATCCTGAGGCTATCTAGGGACCTCCAAGTGTCACCTCATTAGCTAAATCTCAGGTATTGTTGAAAGAGATTTATTATGAATAACAAAAGATGCTCCTCTCACCCCTATCACTCAGAAAATCACGAAGGTTTTAGGAGCTCTGTGCCAGGGCTGGAGACAAAGACCAAACATATACTTCTTATAATATCACAATATCAATAATCTCGTCTTGTTCTTAATTTAATTTAATTTTTGATATGATTAGAAAATTCCTAACACTTTCCTGAATTCTGTCATTTTACTTCTGAGTTTTTCTAGCTGTGATTTATGTTGTTGTTTTAGCTTAAAAAAAAAAAGTTATAGATTTCATTTGTTTTGTGGGGATGTCTTTCTGGCATGTAAGGATGTGATTCTATGACTTTTATGTTTTTTCCTAAGTAACTTTCTCATTTTTTTGCGTTGAAAATTTTTATATGAAATGAGTTTTTCTTTGCCTCTAGACGATGTAGCTCCACTGGCTTCTCTAACTCATGGCTCTAGAGCAGCGATTTTCAACCTTTTTCATCTCATGGCACATAACGTAATTACTAAAATCTTGTGGCACACCAGAAAGTACTTATTTTGCTGATCTGATTAAAAAAAATAGGTATAATTTACATTCATTCACACTGGATGGCTATTGTTGTGTTGGCTATTGTCATTTTTTTAATTTGAAAACCTAAGGAGAAAGAGATCAATGTCCCTGACTAAACAGTCAAGTATTGCATATTTTAAAAATTCTTGTGGCTCACCTGTTGAAAATCGCTGCTCCAGAGTTTCCTCTTCTGTTGTTTTCATGTCGTGTCCAAGGCTATGGTGGCTTTCTTTCTGAGGTCTCTAGGCTCTGTTCCCCTTGCCCTTTCAGATGTCCTTTCATTGGTCTCAGGCAGCTCTGGCCCTCTCAGGCCTTTACTTCAATCCCCTTGAACTACTCGAGGGAGCAAAACCTTCCAGTTTTGCTGCTGTCTGACTGGCTCTCAGCTTTCCACAGAGTGAGCACCTGCTGGGTGTTTTGAAATGTTCAGGTTTGTCAGATCCCGGTTCTCTCCTTTGCTCCTTTCATACATTGTTAATACTACTCAGGTCTTGAATCTGCTAGTGGTTTGACCTCACCCGCTTATATTTTGGGGACCCTGGGGATACTTAGTCAGTCTGCTGGTACATATTGCCCATGAATTTCTGGTTTTGCTCTCTATTTTCCGTGGTGGAATTTGGGGAGATTAAAAAATGATGCTGTGGCGCCCTGGCTGGTTTGGCTCGGTGGTTAGAGCATCAGCCCTCGAACTGAAGGGCCTTGGGTTCGATTCCGGTCAAGGGCACGTACCTCGTTGCAGGCTCGACTTTGGTTGGGGGGCGTGTGGGAGGCAACCAATCGATGTCTCTCTCGCATTGATGTTCCTCTCTCTCTCTCTTCCCCCCTTCCACTCTCTCTGAAAAAGCAATGGGGAGAATGTCCTCAAGTGAGGGTTAAAAAAAAAGTGCTAAAAAAATTATGCTACGGGCATCATCCCAGTCTATATTCGGTCTGTTGTCCAGATGGCACTATTAAAATGTGCATGCGACCACTTTGATTAAAATGCTTTCGAGGCTCCCCATGTCACGAGAGTCCTTACGCTGGCTTTTAAGGTGCTGTGTGGCCTGACTTTCTCCACCCCTAGTCCCTGTGGCCTCTCTGAGCTCATCTGCTGCGACTCTCCCCTGGCTCATTACACTGTCGCCACACTGGCCTCGTCCCTGTTCCTGAAGGACGCCAGGGGTGGCTCTGCTCCAGGGCCTTTGCACGCACTCTTCCCATTGGTCTTTTGAAATGTCACTGTCTAATTGTCGCCTTCCCTGGACACCCTATCTAAAATGGCAAACCCTTCCAACAGTACCTAGTCCCCTCCGCCTTTCCTTCTTCATTTTTCCTTAACACTTGTCACCACATATTTTATTTATTAATTTTTAAAGCACCAACTAGAATGTAAATTCCATTCAGGTAGCTATACGCTTGGTCAAAACTAAATTTTTGTTAAATGAGTGAATACGTTTTGCAAATCCGTCTGGTGTTACTGTGAAGGGCCGTGTGCAGGCGACAGGGCTTGAAGGGAGAGACACTCAGGAGGCTGCTGCAGTCACCGGCAGCGGGAGTAAGTGGTCAGCTTCGCGATCCATCTAAACCGCAGAGCAGGCAGACATGCTGACTGTCAACCCAGGTTGGTGGGAGCCGCTTAACTGTTTGATTGATGAACTATTGTACCATGTGGGCATGAAAATGACTTCATGACAGGCTGGTCACAGCTCCTGGTCCCCATAAATTCTCAGTTAGTTTTTCATTGAATAATTTGCCAGGTGCGGCTAGGGGAAATCCAAGAGTCCCCAAGGGAGAAGGCATTTTGGCAATGGGGTTAGGGAAGGTGTTTCGGTAAGAATTTGCTACACAATAAATCAGCCTAAGGCCTGGTGACCTAACACAACAAGCATTTATTATTTTTCCGTGACTTTAAGGGTTGACCAGGCAGTTTCTCTGATGATTTGGCCGCGGCTCACCCATGTGGCTTCACTCAGCCAGCGGCTCATCTGGGCTGAGAGGTCATCCCAGGATGGCCTCTCTCGCAGGCCGGGTAGCTGGAGCTGGTGGGCAAGGTGAGGGGAGCTCACTTCTCCTCCGTATGGCCTCGCCTCTTCCAGGGGCCAGGCCAGGTACCTTAGGCGGTGGGCCCAGGGCAGACCTCCAAAAGGCCAAACGTGGAACCTGCAAGGACACCCTGGAAGTCACACACTGTTACTTCTGCTGAATTCTATTGGTCAAAGCAAGTCGCAGGCTAGCACAGAGTCATGGGAGCAGAGAAACAGAGGCCAGTTCTTTTTTATTTTATTTTATAAATATATCTTTATTGATTTCAGAGAGAAGAAGGGAGAGGGAGACAGAGAGAGCGAAACATCAATGATGAGAGTCACTGCCTCCTGCACGTCCCCTACTGGGGACCGAGCCCGCAACCCGGGCATGTGCCCTGACTGGGAATCGAACCCCGATCTCCTGGATCCAAGGTCGATGCTCAACTGCTGAGCCACGCCGGGCCGGGCCGAGGCCAGTTCTTGATGGGAGTAGTAGCTAGGTCATTGCCAAGGGATGTGTTTACCCAGGTGGGAAGGACCCATGGCCATATTTCACAATCTCCCGCAGAGAGAAACCACCATTTCCTGAGTGTTAGCTATGTTCCAGGAGTGTGCAGGCGTGACACACACATGATTGGCTGAATCCTCACAGCGATCCTGGGAGGAAGCCACCGGACAGATGGAGGCCCAGGATGATCTATGGCCTCTCTGAGGACCCAGGGCCAGAAAGCAGAGGCTGGCCTCAAGGCCCAGACTTGTCGGACACTGAAGGCCGTTGGCTTTCTCTTCCTCTAACTCGGACATGGGTGGACGAGAGGGACTCCGCTGGCCCGCCGAGCGGTTTCTCTTCTCACCTGGCCTCTTAAATTTCTCACCTTCTCTGGGGATAGTTTTGGTGAAATGTGTAACATTTACTGAGTAGTTACTGTACAGGAACCATGTTTGGCTCACGGTGAACCCTCCTCTGCAGACAGTCCACCAGGCTGCCAGGCTTTGCTGGACCGGCCCACGCTCACTGTCCTCCAGACCCACCTCCTGTCCCTGCTGTTGTGGGGTGTGGGGGGGTGGGTGCTGGCGGTGGGGCGGGTTCTTTGCTGCGAGCCCAGCCCAGTGGCGCTGTGCCCGATCTGTTGAGTTGCGCCACCGGGCAGTGTCCTGAAGAGCGTGGGGCTGCGATCCTGCAGCAGGGAGCCTCCTGGCTGGTGGGGCAGACTATGGATGGATTCGCCCCCGGCCTCCGTTTCCTGTGCTCTCAGGGGAATTATGAGTAATAGTGTTTCCTCTCTGGTAGGAGACGAGGGACCACTGAACCCACTGGCTCTGCCGTTCACCTGGTCTCGGCTTCTGGTTCTGCCCAGGCGAGGCGGCAGCTGGTGAAGGCCCTGCCAACCTTGGGCTCTTACCTCCCCAGTGACCAGTCACTTGGGCAGGGCCCAGGGTGGTCTCAAACACTTCCACACTCATGGAAGAACCTGCAGAGCCCGGCGAGGGAGGCAGGGCAGGTGGCGATGCTCACACTTCAGACATGAGGGTGACTCTCTGTGGCCACCCCCTTCGATCTGGGGCTCACGCTCAGGTCTGTCCAATTTTTAAGTTTCACTTTCCTGCCTTGGTACTGGGCTGCCTCTTGAAAACCAGGTGACAGGATGTGAGCACTAGGGAGGGGTCTGGGAGCGAGGGGCGCACAGAGGGCAGGCATCTCTCTTGCGTCTGCCAGTCGCTACCTGGGAGCTAGCAGCTGTGATGCAAGCACAGGCCCCGCTCCGAGACGGCTGCTCTTGCTCTGTGGGAGGGTCAGCCGCGTGGGCTGGCTGGGGAATCCCACTGGTGACAACACAGCATCCTTTCGAGCTGACACGGCAGCAGGTGCCCCAGCCCAGCCCCGGGCCTGACAGCACCTCGGAGAAGCGTGTGAGGCCAGCAGACGTCAGAGCCTCCTGAAAATCACCTTCACACAGTCTCTGCGGTCGATTCACTGATGACTCATTTCCAATCTGGTTTCAACATCGTGAGTCAAAACGCACCACTTTCATTAAAAATAACATTCACTGGGGGCTAACGGCTTTCTTTTTCTGTTTTTACTGTGCTGTGTGGTTTCTGGATAGGAAGCTGTCAGAGAGCAAGCGGCAGTGGGGCAGGAGGGACTTGAGCACAATTACACAGGCTCCCGCTGCTCCAGCTCCCGGGGCGCTAGAACCGAGGAGGCCGGGTTCCCGCCGCGTGAACCTCGAGTGTGCGTGGTCAGCGGGAGCCCACGGGAGTGTTTGCAGGAGCCCAGGGGAGAGACGGGGACTCTGCCCTTGGAGATTCTGGTCCCCACACAAACCCAGAAGTACAGTATCAGGGTCACCTGGGATGCCTGTTGAAAATGCACACTCCTGAGCCTCCCCACACCCCGGGGCGGGGCCTTCACTTAGGCACAGTCAAGCCGAGAGCCTGAGCCTTGGGCGAGAGAGATGGGAACTCCCTGCAGGCAGACCCTCTCTGCTAACCTGGGGAGAGGAGGGTGAGCGGGGCTGCAAGACCGAGAGGCTGTAGGAGGGAGAGACGAAAAGACGGGGGTGGGAAGTGGGGGAGGGGTGTGGCAGGACCAAGGGTGAAGTGGCCCCCGCGTCCCCAGGGGGACCGCACTAAAATCCCCTGTCGTGTTTGAGCTCCCACACTCTTTCTGGCTTGGGGACCAACACTTGGGCATCCCCTATTTCCCTGGTGAAAAAAACCTGTACAAGACCGGTTTCGGGGTGTTCTGCGGGTAAGGCCTTGCCCTGGTCCTGCCGTTACATTTTGTGTCCTTTAACCACGTGGGAAATGTCAGCGCGAAATGGGACCCTGGTGGCGCAGGAAGGGATCTTACGTCTCCTGGTCCTTACTCCCCTCCTTCATCAGTCAGCTGCATCTTCAGGCAAATGGCCACAGGTTAGGAAAGGGCCTCCACCTGGGGCTGCGTCTCTCCGTGCTCATCAGTAAGAAACTTACTTCGGCCAAATTAACTATTGGGGTTTTGCTGTTGACTTTGGAGTTGCTTTGGGGAGAGGGCTTTGTTAAGAAAAGAGAAGCAACATAGAGTAGTGGCTAAGAGGACCGAATCTGGACCCAAAGCGCTTGGGTTCAAATCCGGGCTCTGTCTTGTGTGGCTGTGTGACCTTGGGTAGGTGACTTAACCCCTCTGTGCTTTGGTTTTCTCTTCCACAAAGTGGGAATGACAATAGTGTTGCTCGTGTCTGAGAGTTTACTGGTGATTAAATTACTTAGTAAGTGGGAAGCATAAGGGACAGTGCTGGGTACATGGTGCTATGTGGATTTGTTCAGTTTACTTCCTTCACTGTGCGGAATGGCAGGCAGCTCCGGGGAGGGAGGTCACGATACTCCATACCCTACCACAGATGTTTCTAAAAATGCTCTTTAAGCATCTCTCTCCCTCCCCGGGGCTCTCCCTCTGGTGGCAGGTGGCTCTTCTTCCCTACCCTCTTCCCTACCTACAGGAACTCCCTGCTATCTTAGCATCATTTCCTCATTTATGGTTTCAAAGTACGTTTAGCCCTGGCCGGGGGCTCAGTTGTTGGAGCATTGTCCCGCATACCACAGGGTGGCGGGTTCCATTCCCGGTCAGGGCACAGGCCCAGTTTGGGGGTTCAATCTCCGGTTGGGCGGCGTGCAGGAGGGAAAGGATTGATCTCTCTCTCTCTCCCCCTTCCTCTAAAATCAATAAAAATATCTTTCAAGCTTAAAAAAAAAATACTTTTTTAGAGCTGTTTAAGGTTCACAGCAAATTTGTGAGAAAGATAGAGATTCCCCCGTATACTCCCTGCCCCACACTCACAGCCTCCCCACTGTCAACACCCTCTACCAGATGGTACATGGTTACAGTCAGTGACCCTACATCACTGTCACCCAGCATCCACGGTTTACTTAGGGTCACTTTCCATGTTGTACATTCTATGGGTTTGGACAAATGTATAATGACATGTGTCCACCATTATAGTATCATACAGAGTATTTTCACTGCCCTAAAACCCTCTGTGCGAAAGTCCCTTTTTTTTTTTTTTTTTTAATATATCTTTATTGATTTCAGAGAAAGGAAAGGAGAGAGAGAGAGAAACATCAGTGATGAGAGAGTCATTGATCGGCTGCCTCCTGCAGGCCCCCAACTGGGGTCAAGCCGGCAACCCTGGCATGTGCCCTGACCGGGAATCGAACTTCAATCTCCTGGATCCTAGGTTGATGCTCAATCGCTGAGCCACGCCCGCCGGGCCAAAAGTGCTTTTTGATTGGTATTTGTTCATGTAGTTCAACACTGAAAAGGTTCACAAGTCTCCCCAACCTGGTCCCAGTCCCCAGAGGCCGCCATGTGTTACTCTCCTGAAGATGTATTTGGAGGTATTTTACACACATAATGTAGGGGAGCAAATTGCTGAGGGCCAAAGTGAAGCATGAAATATAAAAGTAATAGCAGGTTAAGGTTGGCACCAAAACAGAACTGAAAGTCCATATACAGGGAAAATCAGGTCTGTTTAACCAGCTGAGTTCATGCGATATGATGGAAAGCGGCCACAGGCTCTTTGCATGACTTGGGTCACAGGAGCACACCTGGAAGGAAAGTGGTTTGCATTGGCGCCATCGCTCAGGCACCAGGTAGGACTATCTGGGGACATGGCCCGGGACCCCCAAAGGAGATCTTGAGCAGACTTGAAAGAGGGCACCAGGAGGGTGGGGGAGGGCGGTGTTTGGGTAACTACATCCATCCAAGCTTCATATTTGAGATGCCTGGGGCTCTGCAGGCCTGCTCATGTCCTCCTGATGTGGTCAGTTGTCAGTGTGGACATTCTCTTTGGAAGTGCCACAGAGCTCCCCGCTCCAGCCCCCTGCCTGCGGTCTCACCGGGAGGACAGGTTCAGCCACGGCAGGGTGCCCACGCCTTCGGCTGCACTCGCTCGTGACTCTCTGCTCCTTCTTCTCCGGAGCACAGCCGGTCCTCCATCAGGTGGGGCCGTGACTGGTTTTCCCCAGCGGAGCAGGAGAGGAGGTGACATCACCACGTAGGCTGCAGTGGTCCCTGGGACGAGACTATCCCAGGGGAGCCGACTGTGACTCAGTAAGAAACTGTGTTCCTACCCCCCCCCCACTGCCTGCCCCCGGTGCCTCCACGAGTCGCACCCACCATCAAGACAAGTCATTCCTTATTGCACCCTCGAGGTCATTCAACAGGAGCCCCCGCGGGCAACCTCACCCCCGCTGGAGTCGGACAGCAGTGGGGGCGGGTCCAGCCCCTCGCGAATCCCTCAGACACTCTTTC
Organism: Miniopterus schreibersii; assembly: GCF_964146895.1. Lineage (NCBI taxonomy): Eukaryota > Metazoa > Chordata > Mammalia > Chiroptera > Miniopteridae > Miniopterus > Miniopterus schreibersii. The sequence goes on along the minus strand of NC_138123.1, from coordinate 14,838,575 downwards.
CCCCCACAGCCCGCTCAGATGGTCGTCATTCACACGCGCGACGGATGCCAGTCCCCGCGGGTCCGAAGTACTGGCAGTGTATTCTAGTTCAGGGTTAAACACGGCTTCACAGTCCTGAATTTACATGCTATGGCTGAACAGTGACTCCAGCTGTGATGGGGGCCTGCGTGTCGCCACGTGGTGGGGCTGGTTCTGAGCGCCTGGTCCCCTCCATCCCACTCCCGCCTCCTCCCTTCCCCCTCCTGTCAGTCAGGGAGACCCATCTGACCCTCGGCTGTCCTCACGGTGACATCTGTGTGGCATAATAGTCAAAAGCCAAGCAGAATTTCTCGGATCTTCCCTCTGGTTAAAAAGATTCTAGTACTATCTGTAGGTCAGGGCTAGTGGTACAGAAGAACTGTATTCGTTCATGTGTACACATATACTGCAGGTATGTGCTTTGTTCTGACTCAGCTTTAACAAAATGGGTACAGCTGTGAATAGATAAATAGGCTTTTCATGAATTCAGGCTTCTGGGAAGGGTTCTCAATGGGTAGAAACGCTGAGGATCGCCCTCTGGCCTGTGAAGGACAGAGCAAGTCATCCTGTTGGGGCAGGGTCTGGGGGACGCGTGTGTCCGGCGTGGACCGTCAGAGCACTGCTGAAGCCGAGCGTGTGCGCGGACGTCTGCACGGGACCCGCGGGCTCACCGAGTCACCTTGGCTTCGTGGTTCCTTTCGTGACTCTTGGTCCCATGGTCAAGTTTCCGCAGGTCTGTTTCAAGGCCTTGGTGACCTCTATCTGCACTATCTGCAGAAGCTGGGGACTAAGTCTGACACTCTCTCTATTTCCTCTTAATTAAGCTCAAATCCAAAGTTGTCAGTGAAGTTATAAAACCGCAATATGTAGATTTCCAGAAAGAAAAACCCACGGAAGCAAAGCAAGGATTCTTTCATTGTGCAAGTGACACTTGGCAGGACTGGTCAATTTGTCATGAAGTGACCAGGATCCTCTCTTAATCTCCCCAGGAAAACCTGTGTACTTTGGGATCTGAGCCACATGAATCTTTCCTGGCAGAAACGTAAATGTTTTGAGAAGGCCGTGTCTTTGCGAGTCTGAGGCGCTGCAGGGACTGTGGGGCCAGTGGATGAGGGGTGGATGGTGTGTGTTGATGTCCTGGGAAATTCCTAACAGATACTTCTCTCTCCTCACCCACATGTCCTGCCACGTTCAGTAGATACTTGGCTTATGGGGGCTGTGGAGAGAATGTCCCCTCCCCCCTGACCGTAGTCCATTTTGACATGGGACTGAGAGGCTAAAGGAGACCCCCAATTTAAATCAGAACAATGGTTTATGTTATTACTATTCCTTCACCTTTTCTGGGGTGGGGACGGGAGTGTTGGAGGGGCCTCAGGCTCCTTTGTTAATTTTAAACTCTGCATGTCTGGCCCCATTGGATGCCCGTAAGCATCCTCAGAAGAGGGCCCTGCAGCCCTCGGGCCCTGAATCTAAGGGGGAGGAAAAGATCAGAGGGCACTGAGTGTAGCTGGGTTGTCAGGTGGTTGGGTATGAATGAAATCAGGCTGACCCCATCTTAGCCAAAATGGAGAAGAAACAGGCCTCCCTGCCCTCCGGTCCAGCAGGTACATTTGAGCGTCTGCTGGCGGCAGCAGGTGCTGTTTCCTGCTGTGTAGACACACCCCGGGGAGATGTGGAGCTGCGGAACGTGGCCCTGGACTTGGTGTCAGCCCAGCCCAGCTCTGCTATTGCTGGCTTGGTGGCCTTGGGCAAATTGTCCGTCACCTGCAGCGATGACTGTAACATGGGCACTGTCATTCAGGTGGGTGAGGCTCCGGTGAGCAGGTGACTGACAGTGAAGAACGAGGGCTGGCTCATTCTTGCCAAGCAGAGGCAGAGGCTTCCCCATTCAAACAGTGGAGCTGACGACCTGGAAGACGGATGGCAGAGCCGAGCGATCAGACCCCTCGTGAGGAATGAAGGCCCAGGGAGTGGACCCAGGGCGAGATCCAGAGGGTCCCACTAGATTTCCCGCTCCCTGTGAAAGTCCCCGACCTTATGCACACAGGTACGTCTCGGTCACCTCTCCCATGTCCCAGAGCAGCCTGGGGAGCAAACGGCCTGGTAGTGGTGGCCCCTGGGTGGGCGGGGCCCCGTGGAAGCTGGGACTCACAGGCACTATCTGCAGAGGGCTCCTTCTCCACGCAAACTGCTCTGGTGAGAATGATAGATGTAGATGAGACAAATCTTAACGGCCACTACTTTTTAGGGCATGAATAAAGGCTGAGGCACGGTGCCCACTAACCAAATGAGGGCAGCACAGGCTCTGGACCTCACCCAGCGAGGCCTGGGCTTGTCCGGCGGGGCTGGGGTGAAGGAGCAGACGCAGCAGACAGCAGTGGGCAAGAAAGCCAGGTGCCGGCTGAGGGATCAGATCTGTGTGTGCACAGGCCCTGGGTCTCTGCTTCGAAATAACCAACACCTGCAACTCCAATCGCACAGGGACACCTGGGCGGGGACAGTTGTGTCCTGGCTACCTCTGGAATGTTAGAAACTCCGGCTTCTGGAAGGACAATGACCCCTACTCTCTCGTGTTCTCCACCCCACCCTCATAAGCCCGCCGGCCTGTGATCACTTGCTGTCCTGATGGAGCCTTGGTGCTGACGAAGCAGAGGAGGGTCGGTGGTCCCTCACTGGTCTGCCGGGAACGTGGGCTCCAGAAATTTGGCGTTAACGTCCTGCACTCTGCCCTGGAGCACAGACTGGGAGGGCAGTGGCTGTGTCCTTTCTAGAAGCAGCCTGCACACGCGCCTCAGGATTTGGGACGTCTGTGGAACTTTTTCTGAAGGATGGGGGGTGCCGGTGTTCACGTCAGTGAGGGGACACTGCCCAGGTCCTCTGCAACTGAGTCCCTGTGGGGAGTTGAGTCGGAGGGATGCTATTTCTCACCCTGAGTGGGGCGCCAGGGTGGACTTTTCTAAAAATAGCCACTCATGTTTGGACACCATGCTCTGTCCTCAGAGACTGGGCCCTTGGCGCCAAGTCACCTCCTGTGATGGCCTGCAGTTGAGGCCAGGGACTGACTCAGGAAGGAGAACTTCCCTGACTCTTTTCTGCCAGGAAGGATGCAATGGAGGCCATGCTGGGTGGCGAGTCTCCCCACCGGAGCCCCGAGCCTCGACCAAATACAGGGCTCACAGGAGAAGGAGCTGCCCTGGCAGGAGGCCCTCCCAGGGCGTCAGCCCTGCTCCCCCAGGACTTGCTTCCCTCGCAGAAGCCCATCGGACCCTGGCCCCAACGAATGCTGACATTCCTTGTCAGCTCTCAGAGGTGCATGTGGGGGCTGTGAGAAGTTTTATTCCAAAATAAAAAAAATTATTTTAATTTTAAATGAAAAGCACTCATTATTTTAAAAAATTAAACATATGAAGAAGAAATTAAGAAATCATCTCTCTTTCTCTCATAACTTTCTAGAGGAAAGAGATATATTTTCTACATGAACATGCACATTTGGTTGAATATATTTCCTTTTTATGGGACTAAGTCGACATTTTCTGACTGATCTTTTCACCTCGTATTGTGGCCTGACCGCCCCACAGCTGTGTTGTAGGTTTGCATGGTCGTTGGGACAGCTACACAGAGAGGGGCTCTGATTCGGCCTGGGGCCGGCAAACCGCTGTAGCGGCTGGAGAGTAGATATTTTGGGTTGTGACCGGATGGTCTGTGTTGCAGTTACTCAGCTTTGCAGTTAAGGCTCCAACGTGGCCCAGGATAACCTGTAAAATATGTAAATGAGCAGGTGTGGCTATGTTCCAATTCATGAACTGGTTCTGGTGCACACGCATTTGCACACGCACACACACACAGGATAAGTTACGGGATGCATTTTTGCCGGGATCATGGAGGGGAAGGAAGGTTGTGAGCCAGCTGTGGGTTGTTTGCTGTCATGAGCTTCTGGCTCTGGCTTTGCTGATGACTGAGCTTTGACCAGGCCTTGCAGGAACACTGCGCTTTGACAGGCGTCTCCTTCAGGTGTCCCCCTGCAAATACCACGTTACTGCCAGAGGACACCTCCTCTGAGCAGAGCCTGCTGGGAGCTGTTCTTCGGACGGATGCCAGCTGTCTGGGCAGCTTCTGAGAAGAGGAGTGCAGGGGAGTCACTCCCTCCAGGACACAGCCCCGGCCTGGTGCCCTGGTGAAGCCAGCCGGCCTCTGAGGGCCATGCGTGGACACACGCTTGTTATAGGACACCCAGGGAACATGGGAGCCAGACCGAGAAGACCGAGGACAGCACCTGACCTCCAAGAGTTTTCTCTTTAGTACAAGAAGCAGAGCTGCTCCTGCAAAGAGTGACCCTGCAGCCCTGAGAAGCAGTGTTACCGGGACCTGCTGTGCAGGGGTCCACAGTGGTGCTGCCCCCAGGAGGCTACCACTCCCTGACATTTCTGCAAGGAGCTCAGCCTTCTCTGGAGGGCAGGATTCATTCTGAGGAGCAGCAGTTGGGGTTAGGACGGCTAGTCACTAAGGGTGGTACTGGTGGAAGGAAGCCCAGGGTTTTGGAGGAACTCTGACCAGCATGTGTTGGGAAAAAGCAAGGAGCAGGAGCAGTTCCGACCAGTGCAGAGCGGGGAGAGAGAGAGTGGGCTTGTGCCAACGCTCCAGGTCACTATGGGGGTTGTCGTGGGTCACTGAGCTTCTCGGGCCTCAGTGTCCCCATCTGTAATGACTGGGCCTCGATGAGAGCTTGCCTGCTATCTGGTTCTGTGAGTAAACCGTGAAGGCAGAAAAGTGTGCAGGCACCCACATATGTGCACATAAGCAGTGCACTCACTCGTGTGTGCACATGCACACATACATGTGTGTGTAGCAAAAACGTAGTCCTTTTGGTTCCTGATCAACCAGCACAAGGTATGCGTGCCAGCCCATTGTGCCTGTGCTACGCTTGACACCTGGATGGCCAGTGACGTGCACAGGTGCTGGGTGGCCCGGGCTGTGGTGTCTTTGCACACAGTTCAGTTCACTCTGGGACCCCATGGGCTCAGCATCAAGACCTCCAAGGCCCAATCCAAGCAGAACTCCTGGTCGCAGGAGGGAGATGCATCGCTTGGTTTGAAGGCCTGAGAAGCCTTCGGAGGCTCAGACCAGCTGGTCCGACGGTTGCCCTTTGAGAAGGGGAAACACTGCGTGGGAGCTCTGGCGATTCACAGTACAACCTCCATGGAATGGGGGGCCGGGCCTGGTGGGATGCGGGGGTCAGCCTCCCCACAGCCTTGCAGGAGTCTCCCACACCGTGCGCTCCTTGTCCCCACAGTTTGCTGGAGGGGACTGGACTGTGCTCCCCCTTGCCGGGGCTGGTCAGTTGTTTTGGCTTCAGCTCTGGGAAGGAGAGAAGCCTCCTTGGGCCTGTCCTGTTGTCCTGCTCCGTGGGGACTGACATCTAAATCGCTGCTTGATGAGGGAGGAGGGAGCTTCTGCAGGTGGCATTAGTTCTCCGATGTCATCGAGGACAATTTACGGGTGTCCCCCAGGCTCAGCCATGCCCCGTATTGCGAGGCTTCCTTCTCTGCTAGGGCCGAGTGGTGCCCCATGCACGTATGAACCACGCCTTTATCCAGTGACCCGTCGCAGGGCATGCGGGTTGCTTCCACGCCTTGGCTATTTTGAGTGATGCTGCAGTGAACTTGGGGGTCCAGATATCTCTTTGAAATCTTGATTTCAATTCCTTTGGATAATTACCCAGAAGTGGGGCTGCTGGATCTTATGTTAGTTCTATTTTTAATTTTTCGAGGAACCTCCATGCTGTTTTTCTACAGTGGTTGAACGAATCTGCATTCCTTTTTCCCCACATCCTGGCCAACACTTGTCTTTTTCTTTTTTTTTTTTAAAACAGCCATTCTGACAGATGTGAGGTGATATCTCATTGTGGTTTTCATTTGCATTTTCCTGGTGATTAGTGATGGTAAGCATTTTCGGGTACCTATGTTCCCTCCCCATACAGACGGGGAAACTGAAGCTCAGGGAAGTTGTTTGAGAGGGAGCCTTCCCAGGGTCACACTCTTTTTTTTTTTTTTTTAAATATATCTTTATTGGTTTCAGAGAGAGGAAAGGAGATGGAGAGATATAGAAACATCAATGATGAGAGAGTCATTGATCGGCTGCAGCCCACAACCCGGGCATGTGCCCTGACCGGGAATCGAACCCCAATCGCCTGGATCCTAGGTTGATTCTCAACCGCTGAGCCATGCCCGGCCGGGCCCAGGGTCACACTCTTAATAATGATGGAGCTGGAGTTCAGATGTGACTGGAGAGCCTGTCAATGTCAACTTTACACCCGACTATATGCCCCTATATCGACTGCCCCTGCTAGAGGCTGAGTGTTGGTATCCCCCCAGTTCATATATTGAAATCCTAAGGCCCAATGAGATGGTATTAGGAGGTAGGGCCTCTGGGAGGTGCTTAGATCACAAGGGTGGAGCCCTCATGAATGGGATTAGCGCTCTTATAAAAGGGACCCCAGAAAGCTTCCTCCCAGCCTGCCATGCATCATGTGAGGACACAGTGAGAAGCTAGCTGTCTGCATACCAGAACCCGGCCATGCTGGCACCCCGACCTTGGCCTTCTAGCCTCCAAAACCGTGAGAAAATATCTGCTGTCTACAAGTCACCCAGTCTGTGGTATTTTGTTATAGCAGCCCAAACGGACTAAGACACCCTCTGAGTAACTGGGGGAAGAAACAGGCCAGTCATCTGGCCCAGGCAGGGGAGTGGCAAACACCTCTATTCAGTCTGAGCCTTGAAGAGGGAGTGGGAGTGGTGGCAGTGACCTGAGGGGAAGGTAGGGGTGGGAGAAAGGCAGGTTCAACAGACAGTAAGTGGACGGAGAGGACCACGTGGGCTTGGCCTGTCCCCTGGCTTGTAGTTCTGAGGGAGGTGGAGATGAGGGGGTGGGAGGTGAGGTGGAGAGAGGCAGGACCGCCGTTGGGGAGAGCGTGGGTCTTGTCTTGGAAGCTTGAGCTGGACCCATGGAAGGGCCACGGTGCCTCAGAGGCAGGCTGGTGGCCCAGCTCTAGAGGAGCCCTTGGAATGAGGCCGTGGGACGGAGGGGCAGCAGGTCAGTCTGGAAGGGATCCGATTATCCACAGGGGCCATTTGGGGAACCCAGAGGAAGCTGACACAGGCCGTGTTCTGGAGGCCGTGGACTGTTGGAGAGCTGGGTTTTGTAGATACCCTCTTGCACCACAGACAACTTCCTTTGGGATGAATTCAGTAGTTATTCTCAGGCCCTGGGCTGCCGCGTGGGGGTGAGTACATGGGTGGAGGAGAGAACCAGTTAGGAGGTGCCTCCAGGGCTGGGGGTGGGGGAAGGTGATGGAAAGGAGGTGGCCAGAGCAGGGCATTTGCAATAGATGTTGACGATGAAGCCGTCCTTGCTGATGACAAGAGTAGGGAGAGAGAAAAGTCAAGGAGGACTGTGTGCTCTCCTTAAAGCAGAACTGTCATTTGCTAAACTGAGTCTGGGACTCTGGGGGGAAGCGAGGCTGGAGATAGAAATCTGAAGGACATCAGAAAGAGATGACACTGAGGACCACAGAGCGAGAGCACTCGGCCTAGCACTGGCCCTAAGTCTTGAGGACTCTTTTGAGGGCTTTTTGCTACAAATGAAAGCAGAGAAATGGGGAGAGTTGAGGGTTGAATTGTGTTTCCCCAAAGCTGTTGAGCCTTAATCCCAGTACCTGTGAATGCGGCCTTATTTGGACATAAGGTCTTTGCAGAGATCAAGTTAAGATGAGGTCATTTAGGTGGGTCCTACTCCAATATGACAGGTGGCCTTAAAAAAAGAGAAAATTTGGCCACAGACACAGGCACCTACAGAAGGAAGACAATGTGAAGAGACTCAGGGAGATGACAACCACTTGCCAGCTAAGGAGAGGGCCTGGAACAGGTTCTCACTCAAGGCCTCAGAAGGAGTCAACCCTGCTGACACCTTGATCTTGGACTCTGGCTTCCAGACTGTGAGATGATACCTTTCTGCTGTTTTAAGTGACCTGGCGTGTGGTACTTTGCCAGGGCAGCCCAGGGAGGGAGATGAGATAGATGTAGGATTTACCGGAGGCCTTCTAAAGGGAGATGGAGCAACACATTTATAAGAAAATGAGAGTGACCCAGGGTTGAGGGCAAAAGTGGGGGATGTGTGAGAACAGAGGATGGTTCTTGGAAAAGACCAGGTTCTCTGGGGTTTGGACCTTTGTAGGCAAGGGTCCCTCCTCTCCCCAGATTCTGCCCATGGCCCAGGCCTCAGCTGGAGGGGCCGCTTCGCTATAGGGCCCTGGAAATCTCCATGCTCCAGCCACACTCGCCAATTCCCTGTCTCTGTGATTCCACCCTGCTTTGCAATCGCTCCTGTGGAGCACCTGCCTCCTCCCTGGACCTGGCCTGTGCTCTGGGAGGGACCAGGACTCAGGATGTGAGCCCAGCCATGGGAGGGGCCCCTTGAACACACTTGGAACAAATGACCTGAAGTCCTTCTGGATTGTTTCTGTCCACGGGGCACTGGTTTTAGATGTTGTTTTGGAAAATCGGTGCTGGCATGCTCTGTCCCTCCACAGAGCACTGCTGGCTTGGTTCCGTGTTTGTTCAATACTTTGGGAGGCTATAAATCTGGAGGCTCCTCCAGGAACTTTCAGCTGGGGCCGACCCTGTGAACTGCATAACCTTGAGCCAGCTGCTTAACCTCCATGACCCTCGGTTTTTCCATTAGTCAAACAGGGTAGAGACCTGCCCTTTCTCTGCCTCACGGATGTGGATGTGGTGGCTCCCGCTAAGGGCTCAATCGGAAACAGTGGTGTGAGCATCGTGACTGTGCGTGGGCTCTAAATTACAGGCACAGTCCAGGGGTTCCTCCGAGAAGAGCTGGTATGTATGCATGTAAAGAGGAAGCAGGTTTAACTCAGTATGCTTTATTCCAAACTCTGAGTTAAAAATTTTTAATTGTGGCAAAATATACATAACACAAAATTTACTCTCTTAACCGTTTCTAAGTGTAGAGCTTGGTGGTATCACATTCGTCCAGTTGCTGTACAACCATCACCACCACTCATCTCCAGAACCTGTTCATCTTCCCAAACTGAAACCTTCCCCAGTAAACACTAACCCCCCATTCCTGCCCCTGCCCCAACCCTCTGCCACCCACACTTCTACCTGCTGTCTCTAGGAATTTGCCTACTCTGCACATTTCACAGGTCATACAGAACTTGTCCTTCTGTGACTAGCTTACCTCACAGCGTAACATTCTCAGGATTCATCCATGTTGTACTCATGTGTCAGGATTTCCCCCCTTTTGAAGGCTGAATAATATTCCACTGAGGGGACAGACCACATCTTGTCTGCCCATCCATCCATCGGTGCGCACTTGGGTGGCTCCCACCCCTTGGCTACTGTGAACAGGGCTGCCCTACTCGAGTATGTGGTCAGAACTCTGGATTTTATATTCTGGCCTCACTCACGTGCATTCTGTCTTTGACCTTGGCTTCCTTAGTCAGTGATTTGATTCATCTAAGGGTCCGAGAAGCCTGGCAGCAGCTGGGCTGTGGCTCCTGCACCGTCTGTGCCTTTCCTATGTTTAAACATCTCCATGAGGCCCTTGCTGAGGGAGCGAAGCGTTACATAACACAGGGTGTCACGGCTCTGGAGTTAGGCCAGTTTTTTTGTTTTATATATATATATTTTTTTTACTGGAGGATCATCTGCTTTATCTCTCTATGACTTTTTAAAAATGTTGGAACTGATTTTTTATTGAACACAAAGTTGTTTTTTTCTTTGATGTTTATACAACTGAAGGTGGAAAAATAAGGCCTTTGCTTATTAACAAGATGAATCAATCTCATTCCCCGGGGGGAACTGAATACAATTTGGAGAACAGAGTAAACTTCAGATGTTCCTGTGATGTGAATTCCGTTGACCTTTTCTTGAGGTAAGATTAAGGGAGACCCAGTCAGGCTCCACAGGCAGTGACAGAGCCGCTGTCGCCAAGGCTCACCCCTGGCCTTGCCCTGGCCCACTGTGCGCCTCTAACAGCACTGCGAGAGCAGAGGTGAGCCCAGAGAGGGTTAGCGCACGAGCGAAGGTCACCCAGGGGGCTGGTGCTCGACCCAGAACCCTTCATTCCAACACTCGAACGGTTCTCAAGGCTGCGGTGATTTATTGCTTAGTATCTTCCTTCCTTTTACTTTGTTTGTGCCACGTGTGTTTGGGGAAATTCCCCATAAGACGACACATGGTTAACACCTCCTTTGTCTGACTGGGTCACATGTTCCCCCTTTGGAGATGGTGGCCCCCGGAATTTCCAGCCTGTTTGACCCGGAGCCACTATCCGCGTGAGGTGCGGTGCTTTGGCCGGTGCCGGGAGGCGGCCTCCCTGGGCCTGCCCCGCATCTGGTGCTGGCCCAGGGCTGGGACATGGAGAAGAGACAAAGCACAGAGACCGTGTCGGACACAGCACTGCAGAGCTGAGAAGAGGCTCAGAAAAGTGGCCTCCAGCCAGGAACGCCAGGAACGCCGGGCCCGCAGGAAGCGCACCGCAGGCGCAGGGAGCAAAGGGAACAACGTGTCACCGGGGCACGCTCCTCGCCAGCCTCGTTGTCAAAGCAAAGCCAAAGGATGCTCTCAGCCCCAAACAAAAGCGGATCAGAACTCAAAACAGTTTGCATTTATATTATATTGGGCAAACATCTTCAAGAGCCGGTCTCTTAGTTCCCCATTTTTGGGCGAGGAAGCAACTCGGGCCTTAGAGAAAGGATTTGTGGAACACGCGGAGTTAGCGAGCTGCGGTCGAATCTCCTGCTGCCAGCGAACTGCTCGGGGTGGTTACTTGCTTCCCAGTTTGAGTGGAAGTTCACGACCAAGGACAAAAGGTCGAAGGGTACACTGTGGGGGCGCAAAACAAAACAAAACAAAAACAGGAAGTGGCCAGCTCAGGGATTTTCCATGGGAAGGCTGGAAACATGGCCAGATGCAAGGAAGCCTCTGAATCTTCTAGAAGCCGCTTGAGACATTGGGGGCGGGGGTCCCAGCAGGATCAAGGTGGATGGAGGCGTGGCCAGGACTAGGATCCCCAGGACTAGGCTGGAACACTGGGCCCCGGACTCAGCACTGGCTCGTCCTTGGCACCTCACCAGCTCTCCCACTGCCTCCCTTCTCTTGGGAGGAGAGTTTGTCACCTGTGTCCCTTAGAGAGGGCTGTTCACATGGATCCTAATGCTGAAGCGTGAAAATGGGTCTGGAATGACCCAGAAAACTCGTCCCACCTCTAGGCATCCACAGGGTATTTCTGATGCACGTGGGCAGATGGTACCTAGAGCTGTTGTCAACAGCTGGGAAACCACATGCTCTACCTGCCTCTCACTTTTAGGACTGACTCAGTCCTTTTTGCTACCAGCATTTGGAAAGGGCGAGGCCGGAGATGGGGCTGGGGGAGCCTGGGGAGGCAGCCCTGGGGTCCTTTTCCAGTGTGAATTCCGCCCCCTCGCCCTTCTGTGAGTGCAGGGCACTGCCCTAGAACACTGTTCTCTCTCCATCTGGGCCTTCTCAGAGGCGAAGTGAAAAGTCTAGGGCAGGGGGACAGGCGGGTCCCGTGTGGGGAAGCGATGAGTCCCGGGTGGAGGAGTCGCGGGTCCCCAGTGGGGTCCGACAGAGGAGATTCCTTGTTGCTGTTTGTAAAGCTCATCTTTCATCCAAGAGCAGAGGCAGATGCCCTGGACCGGGTGCCCCACTCGGTGCAGCGGCTGTCCCTTCCCTCGCAGCCCGGCTCAGGGCTACACAGGAGGGGCTCAGCACATACTTCTTGACTTGAATGGAAGAGGCTCTTTGCCAACAGCAGGGAGAAAAATCTCCAGTTTCTTCCTGGCCATATTTTGCTTTGAGATCTTGTTTTAGTACCTACTTAATCAAGAAAGTCAGAATTTTATGTGGAAAGAGAATGTGTGAGCGTGTTTCTAGCACGGTGTATGCAAATGAGCTGGGAAAGTATTTTGCAGGCAGCCACCAGAGGTCAAAGGTCACCCTCTTTGGTCAACAATTATTTTGCTTAAAATAAAGAGGCAAGCAGGGCTGTAGGAAATGAGTTGCAACCTTAATTCATGTGTGAAAATTTCCAATTAGGAATTCAAAGAACTTGTTGTTTAAGGAAAAAGTGAACCAAATTCCTTTTATGTGTTTCCTCACTTCCTTGGTGGTCCCTGGCTGGGAGCTGGATCCACTGGCAGGAATGTGGCTCTGGGTCAGTTCCCCTAATAAAAGGGGGTGCGTGGCAGGCAGTTACAGGACAAGAAGTAGAATCTGAAGTAAGGGGAAAGTAGTTGATCAGATCTTCTGGTTTGGGTGTTGACAAACTACGGCCTGGGCCAAATCTGGCCCACAGCTTGTTTTTGTAAATAAAGTTTTATAGACACACAGCCATGTCCATTTGTGTACTATCTATGGCTGCTTTCCCAGTACAAGGGCAGAGATGAGACCAAATAGCCTGAAAAGCTAAAATATTTACTCTTCTGTAAACTTTCTTTACAGAAAAAGTTTGCCAGCATGTTCTAGTTCATTAGTTCTTAGTTGTTGTTGTGTGAGGGGTCCTCTTAAAAATGTAATGAAAACTCTATGCACCCCGTTTTAGAAAATTACATGAGCTCCTGGTTAAGAATGCTTCCATGCAACTCTAATTAGACACCTCTCCAGAGCCTGGGGCCACTAGCATGCATTCTGGACCCACTGCAGGAGGGGCTTCTGAGCGTGTAAAGGACACCTTCCACACTAGCATCCCCTCTGCCTGCTGCACAGGTCAGGAGGCACAGCTCTCTTCCAGGCACTGTCACCCTTAAGCTGTGTGACCTTGAGCAAGTCACTTCACTTCTCTGGGCCTTGGTTCCCTCATGTCAAATGAGAGGTCCAGAATAGATGGTTGCTTAAAGGTCTTTCTGACTTTCAGTTTCTGAGTTATTCAAGGGTCTGGAATTTATTTCTGGAGCTGAGTAGGTAAGGGGATATGATTCATATATTTTTAAAACATTTGAATCTGCTTGGCAACCCAGACAAGTCTGTGTTCGTTAATTTGGTTAATCCTAAGCACTGAAGTCTGGAGTTTGGTCACCACACTGGGTATTTGGCATCTGTAGGAGAAAACCCTGCTGTGACCCAGTCCCTCCCTGACCCAGGGCAGCTATCCTGGTAAATAGAGTTGCCACACAGGGACTCTTTAAGAGAGCTCGGGTAGATCTAGCTTAGCTCATCAGAACCCAGGAGAAACAATTTAGAGCTCAAAGCGTCCCAAAGGACAGTCCACAGTGACACCTTCTACCAGAGCGAGAATATGCCACTTATCTTGGGCAGATATGGCCTATCAGGCATATCTTTTCCATTGATGCTGTTTTGGGCTTTAAAATGAAAATAAACATATATTTTTCTCTGATCATAAAAATGCTTTATGTTTCTTGTAGACAATTTAAAGAAATACAGGAAATATGAAGAAGGTAAAAATCACTCCAAAATCCAGCTCTGCAGAGATGAGCATCACTTACAGTTTGATAGAAATTCCAGGTGTCTCTCTGATGCCCACACACCAACACTTACATACATGGGTTCAGCTTGCTGTTTTGTCTCCTACTTTTCAATGATCAACATGATCCATGCGAATGTTGCTCTATAGATTTCCAACATTCGTTTTAATGGCTGTGTAGTATTTTGTCAAATGGACTGTACTTTAAGGCTCAATCACATCTAGGCTGTTTCAATTTATTTTTTGCATTTATTTATCACACTGTGATGACTGTCGTTGTACCTATGTTTTTGTGCATTTTTCTGGTTGTACAGCTAAGAATAAATTTTTAGTCTTGAAATTAAGGAGTCCAAAGTTACTCAATAATTATAATGCATAGGGTCAAACTGCCACCAGGGAATGTGTAAGACTTTATGTAGTAACGGTTTGGGAGAGGGCCCTTTTCCTACTCTCTGGCCAACGCTGGCTATTGCCATTGTCAATATTGAAGTGTTGGTCAATCTGATGAGTTAAAACTGATGTAACACTGTTGTGTTGATTTGTATTTCCCAGATCACTGTGCTTTTGAATGGCACCCTCTCTGACTACACAGAGGCACAAAGGATGCCTTCATACGAGGTTCTCATCGCTCCGTGGGGTTCGTAGGCTGCGTGAGTGCAGACCTGTACCCAGAGGAGCCAGGGCCAGGCACCGAGAGTTCCATCGTCTTTGAAGATGATAATCTCTCATCAATTTATTAATTCACAGACTCACTGGTGACCACTTTGGGGCACTTGTTGAATGGTATCTAAAAGGCCACATGGCCCTGGTCATAAAGGGATGACATTTGCATCACGATTGCAAGGCTACTGCAGGCAGAGCTGCCTCCCCTGACCTGCTGGTGACCCTGCTCTGTGCCGCATCCACCTGACCTCACCTCCCTTGGTCCTGAACGGATCTGCCTATTTCTCCCCCTCTGAGGACTGGAAGACAGCTTCGCTTTAGCCGGTGTAACCAAGAAAGCTATTAGAAAAGTCAGAAATGCCTCGTGCTCCCTGGGACCTGGAGTAGGGTGGGTCGGAGAGCAGGTGGTGGGGAAGCTGAGTGCCTGGCCCGGTAGACAGCTCTGTCCGGCAGCCTTGGCCGTGACCTCGTGCCACGATGCCAGGGGCAGGAGAGGGCTGAGGCGAGCTCTCCCAGGGCTGGCGTGCAGTGGTTTCCTGCCTTGCTGAGTGGCCGTTGCTCCGTGGTGATGATTCATGTGTTTGGAAAGTGTGGCTGTTCTGAACAGGGAAGTGAGAAAGAGCACAGCCCAGGGCCATGCAGGACAGGACAGGGGCCGTCACAAGATGCGCAGCTTTTCTGTGGAAAATGCAGGGGGCAGGGGCGCCGTGGAGTGGGCGGTGGCCTGCACCCCGTGAGCTTGGCCCCGCTTGCTCTTCAGGCATCAGCTTTCCCGAGGGGCTGTCGCTAAGCTGCCCCTCGGAGCGGCCGCTGGGCTTGGCCAGGCTGCCCTGGCAGGAGGAAGTGGACGGGTGATTCAGTGAACGTCGGCTTCCTCTCTGACTCAGGATTGAGTCCATTTCTTAGGGTGGTGCCAGGGGCCTGTGTGGTTTTAGCTAGATTCTTTGAACTTGGAGTCAAAACGGAGGCTCTGAGCCCTGTGGTTTCTGGCCCTGCTTTGACCCTTTCCGGTGAGCGAGGGGACTGAGCTGGATTGGTGGCCTCCCTGCAGGTTGGAGGAGCCCTCTGACTCAAGGCTTTCCTGTGGTTTCATCTGTGGGGACCCAGGAAGCAGAAGCTGAGGCCTCTCCTGGGTCTGTGCCCACTTTGGGGGCTCCTTCATATTTAGGAGTCATATTTGGGTGAGTGGCTGGATTCTGAGGGTCTAGGCCTAGGTGGATGTTAGATGAGGGGACAGACAGCTGAACCAGCTCCCCCGGCATCCACCTGTCCACTGAGCCAACAATACAACCGGAGGGGCCATGTGTGCAGCTGCTCCCTCCCCCAAGGGCCGTGGCTGGCTTTTTACTCCAGAGCCCTGAGTTTTCCAAGGGTCCACTGTCAGGGTGCTGCCTAAATGGCTGTCACCTGGAACCTGTTCTAAGAAACACTTCAATTATCCAGATAATTGTGTCTGCCCAGGAGAATTTAATTGAAAAGTATTGACTTGACACAGACTTTGAAGTCCTCTCAGAATTGTATTCCATGCAGTTCTGACCCTAGTGACCTCGGGTGCTGGTCTCTTCTTCCAGGCCATTTCCTTTCCCTCGGTCCCCTCCTGTTTCCACGGCCACACAGAGGTCAGCTGGTCCAGCTCATGCAGGATGGCCGTATCCAATCGTCAGGGTTTTAAATGGGACGCTATTATTAGCCACTTGTGAGAGAAATGCAACTCAAACCAGTTGGGGCTTCCAAAGGGGGCTCTGTGTGACAACTGTGAGGGGGACACCTGCCACTCCGACCCGATGCCGCCGGCACTCAAACTTCTCACATGGTCTTCCACCTCCACCGGCTACTGATTTGAGTGTCTTGGGTGAGCCTTCTGCACATGGCAGGGACGTGGGCCATGCCAGCTTCTGCTCATCGCACCTCACCCTTCACTGCCACTGGGGCCCGGAGTGCAGGTCCCAGGGCGAGGCCGCGATGGCCCTCCCTGGGGCCAGGGGACCGTCACGGGCTCAGTCACTGTAATGGGGGAGGATCTCTAAGCAGATGGTGGCTCACATCTGGACCCTGTGATTAGTGCAGGGAGGGAGGAGTTTCCAGAAGATGGGGCTCCTGTCCTGGGCAGACAGACCTCAGGCCACCACCTTGGGGCTGATGGGTCCTGACCCCCAGGCTGAGCCCTGGGCCCTCTGCCACCTCCACCTGCCTCCCCTGGGCTGGGGGTGAGGGGCACAGCCTGGGGGTGCCTCCTCTGCCCTAAAGCCCAGAGCTAGAAACTCCATAAAGATGGGGGTTTCTCAGCTACCTTTTGGGGGATACATGTTTGGAGCCAGCTGTGTGACCTGCTGAGCAGACCACCTGGGAAGATATACGCAGCCAGGGAGGGAAGAAGGAAGGGGCCATTCTCAGAAGTACGGCAAAAACGAAACCAAATAAAAACCCCATAAAAATCCCTCCGAGGGCAGAGGAAATACCGGCTCCACACTCTGAGCCTCATACTCGGTCACAAAGCGAGATTCCTGGATAGGCCGTCCCCAGGCCGTTGTGTTCGGACCCGAGGGAGAGGTGCTGGGAGCCAGCCTGAGGGAGGCGCGAGGGTGCGTGTGCCCGCGTGTTTCGGTGTTTGCTGCGCAGTCCGAGCTGACCGGGGAGCGGGTCCGTGGGAGCCTGGAAGACAGACAGGAACCGGCTCAAAGTTTGCGCACGGGCGGGATCAGATGACTGTCAGCTGGCCGGCCCCCGCCCGAGGCTCTGACTGACAGCGGGAGGAACTCTGACCTCTGTGCAGTCACAAAAATACCCACTTGGAAATGCCTTTGAAGACTGATTAAGTAAACACTCACGGCACAGATAATAATAGCCGAGTGACAGCTGAAGCGCTTGCAGGAAGTAGAAGAATGCGCTGACTCCGAAGCCGACAGCCTCTGTCTCTGTTCCTCTAACGCGGCTTCCTGGCTTATGGCCGCAGTTTCGGGCTCAGAGAGTGTTTTAGGGGATGGACTTGAGGATGTGGACACTTTCACTCTCAGCTCATGGGTGTGACAATGTCCCAGGGACAGAACATCACCTGTCACCACATGGCAGCTGGCTGTTGCCTGTGGCAGGCAGCCTCCCGCAGCCGACCCTAGGTGCTGCTAGCGGGGGCTTTCCATCTGGTTTGTGGCCTTGGGCTGCTGTGACCCACAGTGCAGTGTGGCCCCCAGGTCCCTAGGGAGAGGCGGGGTGAGCATAAAGGACGTCTGCTTTTCTTCTGGGATGTGGCACTCTGTGCACGGTGCTCCTGCTCTCGGCTTTGGCCAATGGGACAAGAGCTGGCCAGGCTTCCCTGGGCGTGGGGCAGTGGCCCTTTGCCACTTACCTGCCTGAGACCCCTTGCAGATGGAGGTAGGCATGAGATGCCAGCTCCAGACTCATCTCTGCTCCTGGGCGGCCCCATCCACTTACCCATTCACTGGGGCTGCCAAGTAGTCACTCAGTCCCAGGAAACTGTCTTATCTTTTATCTCCTCTGTCTGGCACAGAGCCAAGGCCATCACAAGGGCTCTACCCACGTTTGCAGACTTCTCTTCCTCCTGCACCTTTGTTATGGTTGAAACCCTAACCCCAGGACCTCAGGATGAGACTATATTCGAACACAGGGTCTTTAAAGAGGTAATTAAGTTAAAATGAGATAATTTTAAGTTAAAATGAGGTCTTAATTTAATCTGACTGGTGTCCTTATGAGAAAAGGAGATTAAGAAACAGACACAGAGGGAAAATGACGTGAAGACATGAAGACACAGGGAGGAGATAGACTAAGGAGAGAGGCCAGGGCCAGGTCCTCCCCCATGGCCCTCGGAAGGACCCAGCCTGCCAGCACCTTGATCCTGGACTCTCAGCCTCCAGAACTATGAGGAAACACATTCCTGTTGTTTAGGCTGCTTCGTCTGAGGCTCTTGTTGTGGCAGCCCCAGCAGATAAGATAATGTTTCGACACACTCATGGGCATGTAACCACGTGCGAAGTGCTCCAGGAGGGCTACAGATTCTTCTAGAGATTACAGGAAAACGGGAACAGCGATGGGCCCACCCTCTTGTCACACTTCTCCCAAAGCCTTCTCTGCTCAGCCTCTCCCTACCTCCACCCCAGCGGAAAGCAGAGAGTCAGTGGAAATAGCAGGCGCCCCAGAGATGCCGCCCTACAGAAGCTCGTGCACACAGCGAACCCTTTCAGATAGAATCAGAAGCTCCATTTCTCCTGGCTGCCCCCTGCCCCACATGCCCTCACTCAGCATGAGTGTGCATGCACATGGCCAGGGCACACGATGGCCTGACCAAATGGCCCTGTGCTTGTGTCTGAGGACGACTGGGGAAAGGCTCACAACTGTCGTGACACACTGTGATTGTGCAGCACGCTCACCAGTGTGTCCCCAGCCCCAGCACCATGGTGCATGGTGGCTGGAAGGGCCCCAACGAAGACTTTCTCCTGACCATGAGGTTCACCTCTCATTTCCTTTTGTGACTAAAGACGATGCCAACGTGTGTCTCCACACAGCGGTTGCAGGACGACTGGCTTTTGAGTTCTGGCCCTGCTGCTGGCTGTGGGGCTGTGATCACTTTGTGTGCAGGAATCACGAACTCATTTCATCATGGAATAATCTTGAAGTGTCTGGGGACATCTCTGAGCCTTCAAACTTGCTGGGCCTAGCAAGAAGCCAGGCCCATTTTCAAATGCCCAGTATATGCCTCAATAATTCTTAATCTCCTACCATTTCCCATCAAAGGCATTTCCCACCACACAACTGAATACTAATCCTGTCCCCTTATGAGCTCCTTTCACAATCCAAGCTTAGCTCATTGATTTGAAAGGGAACTGGGAGTCCAGGAGCGCACTGTTGACCAACCAGTCCCCTGTTGTATAGCACAGGGTCCCCAAAGGGCTTTGGCAAAGATGTCGCCGCCAGTGTAGTTGCAACCAGCTTCTGTGTGAGTGCTGTGGAGGGGAGTTTGCACACGTGGTCAGTCTTACTGATGGTGGCATTTTCTGAAGCGTGGTAGTGTTTCTTCATTTAATGTTGATGTTGAAACAAGCTTCCTTTCTGTTCTACATACAGACAAATAAACATATTCCAGGGATGAACTGAAGGCTTGCACAGTAAGGGTGTCACAGAGCCACCATGCGCAGGCCCCTCCAGCCCACTTCCTCCGGCAGCGCCTTCCTCGGTTGGCCCTCTGTCCCTGTCCTCTTCCTCTTGCTCCACGCAGAATCCCTCCCTCGATGAGACCGGAGGTGTGCCCTGCTCTGCAGGTTGTCTGTCTTTTCATTGAGTGACTTCTGAGCACCTAAGGTTTAAAACCCAAAGAAATGATTTTCCAACGCTTGACTGGAGCCCAGGGTTTCCACCTGGGCAGACAGTCTACTTTGCTTACTCAAGTAACCAGGCGGGGGGGGCAGCCTGGCTCTAAGTCCAGTGTCTGCAAGTCCTCCTTCCTCGGTGTGTGTCTGGCATGAGGCAGGTGCCTTCTCCTTCTCCAGCCAAGGCCGCAATGTCACTCGGGATAGTTATTATGTACCTTGCTGCAAGTGGAGACTGACTTGGTCTCTTGGTGCCACCTCTCTGCCACTCCCTCCTTGCCCCCAAGCTATATTTATAAGCTAGCAGATAAGAAAAGATAGCTCTGTATGCTTTCAAACCTATGCCTTCTCCCCCCATGCTTTGATTTCATAAATGCTGATTACCATGCATGTGTTTTTCAATGACCTGATGACTTCCAGCCACTCCAGCCAATGGGACGGAGCTGTGCTGCTTGGATAAAAGGCTTCATGGGCATGACTCATCCTTGGAGACATTTAGCCTGCTTGGCTGTTGTTAAGTGCCTGGTTCTGTAAATATTGATAGCTAGAAACCATCCCATGAGCTACCAAGCAATGATCTGGAAGGTAATATATATGAGCATGATAAGTGATTAGGCAATGCTTGTCCTTTGCTAAGAGGCAGCCACTGATAAATATCGCCCCATTATCTCTCTTCCCCATAGTGGCTCATTTGCTTGTGTGTGACTCACAGCTGGTATGTGACGGGGCCTGATTCAGCAAGGAGAGTTGGGTCTGCTGCAACAGAGAAGACATCCAAGGCCACTCCAGTCTCTAGGTTCCTGGCTCCTTAACAAGCGTGGCTTTGCCAAGAAGGAAATGCTGGAAAGCAGTCTCCATCCCCAAGAAACTAAAGAAGGCTCAGAGGCATGAGGAGAACAGTGTCTCTCACCTTCAGACCCGATGTTTTCACACCCGCTTGTCCCGTGGGCACAATGATGTCACAGTTCACTACGGTGCCTGTGGCTCTGCAGGGGGCAGCCTCTGCATTCAAGTCAGCACGGCTGGGCTGTGGGCACTGCTCTGGAGCAGGGACAGGATGAACCTCTGCTTAGCAGAACCGGGCTTTCTCTCTTCCCCTCCCTCCCTAACTAGTTAAAATGCATGTATCCTTACCTGGATGTCCACAGACACTTTCTGATGGGTTGGCTGTTTGGTTTATTGAGCATTGTTATGGGGCAGGAACTTCCCATCTGAGTCACAGTCCCTTTGAATGGCCTTTTTCTATTTCCTACATTGCTTTGGGCTGAGGGTCCGTCCTGCCAAATCAGGGCTTTTGAGTATGACTCAGGGTTAGAACATGAGTCTTTGGCAGACTGGTATGCTGGCTAAAAGCATTGTCTTTGGCTGAGGGGGCATGTGCACACGCATGACTGTGGCCCTCTGCAGAGTCGCTTGGCATGTCCTGGGTTGCCCTGTTGTGAGATCAAAGCTCTGCTGTTCTGGCTGCATAGGGAGGCAGCACCCATCAAGGTGAAAGCATTACTGGGGCCAGCATGAGTGAAGCATCATTACTCCTTGTAAGCCATCGCTTTGCCATGACCCGGCTGTGTGACTTTGGGAAAGTTACTTAAGTACTCTGAGCCTCTGATTCCTTATTTGTAAAGTGAGGCTAATAATCCCTGCCTTGGAGGCTAGTGTAAATCAGGATAATGCATTGAAACACACATGAATCATAAAAACTGCTCAGTCCATTGTAGATAGAGTTCTCTTTAGTACCAAGACACTGTGGAAATTGTTGCTGTTGACAATTTTAGGTTGATGTAGATTCAAGTTATGAAGGGTCTGCTGCCAGTCTGAGGCTTTATATGCAGTTGTATCAGCCCCTCAAGAAGCCAGTATCCTCATTTCACAGAGGACGAGCCCAAGGCTCAGGCATCCAGTCAGCCAGGAGTGGACCAGGCGTCTGCTGTGGAGAGCATGTGTTGGCCATTACCTGTGCCACCTTCTAGGGACACAGAAGTTTAGCAGAGACTGGCAACTCAATGTGTCAGGAGGACACTGGGGCATCGGCTTCATCTCTGCATCCATCACATGGCATAGACTGGTCTATGTGCTGTTAGCCCACCACCTGGCTGGCTGAGTGTTCTGTCCTTTTGTTCAGGTAGATTACACATGTGTCGTGCTCCAGAACCTGTCGTCAGTCCACATGTTTAATGGAATGTCCGTGGGTGGGAGATGGGAATCCAATCTGTTGGGATGTGTGGGTGGGTAAGGGTGGGGTCCAGGGTGCTTGAGTAGTGGGAAGGAAGCTCAGGTTAACAGTCACCCTGTTGTATCCTGGTGCCCCTCCCCTATCCTAATGTGCCCTCCCTACCCGCCTCTCCCAGGGGAGCCTTCAATGACTACATTTACAGGCGTGCCCACATGGGACATTACCAGATGAACACTATGGTGTCAGGGCTGTGTGGATGTTTGAGATAAAGGAGACTAATTCAGCAGAGCAACATGCAGACTATGAAGGAGAGAGAAGTCCCTTTAGGTGGCCAAAATGACTGAGGCATGTTTCCTGCAGAGGAAACATGAGGGAGACAGGATCACATCCTGTAGGGGATCCTGGAGGCACAAACACTCCAATCTGGTGAGACCTTTGCTCCTTGACAGGCCCTTGGGTGTCACTTCTGCTCACTAAAGTCCTTTAATGTCCCAGAAGGTTGGACCATGCTCCCAGACAGCCCAGAGATGGTCCAGCAAGGCTGGGCCAGGGTGGTCCCAGAGGAGCAGACGGAGGCTCATGGGGCTTCCTCAGAAGGTCTGGTGTTTCTGAGGAAGGGGGAGCCAAGAGTGGAGGGAGGTGGCCAGTCATTGCTGCCTGGACATCAGATTCCATCCTGCCTGAGGTAAGTCACAGGAGAGCGAGGGTCCCATCCCAGCAGTGACCAACGGAAGCAGGAACCGCAGTGGAGGAAGATCGGGCAGACAGGCCCACGACGAGACTCACTCTGACCGACTTTGGAGACATGCCTGGGTTCTTCTCATTGGAGACCTGCTTCAAGTCTCCCAAATCCTTGGGGTCTGGGGTTCTCTTCTTTGCTGCCCCAAAGAGCCGACATACCCTCAGGCTAGTTCCACCTCCTGAGGGTGCCCAGGAACTAAACCAGATGAGGTTGTGAAGATCCTCTCAGTGTCTGGTACATGGGCCGTGTTTAATACCTGTCACCTAACGTTATTGTCCCTGATCCTGACGTGAGACTCTTGGTTTGCGTTTACACTTTAGAAGTCTGGTCTCTGTCAAATCAAATGGTTTGTACTCAGACACGTTCCTGCCCCACTCTCCTTACCTCCCAGAAAGTTTGGGTTCCCTTCTGCTTTGTGTTCAAACCCATTCATTCCTTTTCTCCATCCACTTGCACTTTAGGCCGCGCTCCCAGCATTTCTGCTAAAGGTCTGCTGTGTGCTCAGCCTGTGCTCGGCTGAAGCACTTGTTACCTGCTTATGACCCTCTGTGCAACCCAGCCCCCCTCCCCCCGCAGGTACGGACACAGGGCTCTCTCTCCGGTTCCAGGTCTCATTTCTGAATAGATTCATGTCACCTCACTCAGGTTTTTCGTGCATGTGTTTTCATTGCCAAGATGCTTTTCCCAGGAATCCAGGCTGCAGAGGGCGTTTGGAGTCTCTGATTTACAAAGTGCTCCGGATCCCAAGGTCCTCTGAGGCCCTCTGGCAAGAATGGAGAAGGAAGAGGAGGAGCCACCAGACCCCGGCCTGCTCTGTCCCCTCCCCTGCCTGGAAGCACTTCCTGACAGGTCTAAGGAGCTGCTGGGACAAAGCATGGCCGAGTCAGGTTACTCTGGGCACGGAGCGGTCTTGCTGAGGCTGCAGGGCAAGTCAGAGCCGCAGGCAGTTGCCCTCTCCACCAAGCTCACCATGTGACTGCCGGGCGACGGTGCCATGGAGCGTGTACCATGCCCTGAAACCACGGGGCCAATGGAAACAAGCTAAAGGGGAAACAAAATATTAGAGGGCCAGGCTACAAATGCTGACCTAGCCTTGGAACCCTTGTTCCAGAACAGCGAGCGATTCTCAACCTTTTCCATCCTGTGGCACACATAAACTAATTACGAAAATTCTGTGGCACAGCTTTTTTTTTTGCTGATTTGACCAAAAAAAGAAAAAAAAGGTATACTTTTGGTTCATTCACACTGGATGGCTGTTGTCATTTTATTATTTGACAATCTAGGGAAAAATAGGTCAGTGCCCCTGACTAAAGAGTCAGGTATTCCATGTTTTAAACGTTCTTGCAGCGCACTGGCTGAAAATCGCCGGTCTGGGTCCTTCTGCACGTGCACGGGGGCGAGGGGAGCCTGGGGGGCGAGGGGAGCCTGGGGGGCGAGGGGAGCCTGGGGGGCGAGGGGAGCCTGGGGGACGAGGGGAGCCTGGGTCGTCGGGGCGCAGCGGGCGGGGCCCCACTCCGGGGGTCTGTTTCGGGCTGGGGGAGACAGGCCGCGTCTGTGCCACCAGATGGAGGCGGGAGGCACCGCCCGCGGCGGGTCCTGTTTGCTCGGGGGCCCCTCCGTCCCCGGGCCACATGCGCTTTCGGCGCGCCAGTTTGGACGCCGGCTGAGCGCCCCCGGCCCCAGCCTTCATGTCTGAAAATGTGGGAATTTTCGGAGTCTCTGAGCTATGCTGCAAGACCAGGAGTGATCTTCCAGAGCTACCCGGTGTCATCTGTCTCCTTGAAGAGCAGGGAAGGGGAGGGGGAAAGGCGCGCGCTGACGGGCGCGGGCACCGCGCGGGAGCGGAGGGGGGGGGCCGGTGCGGGCGGCGAGGCCGCCGCCAGGGCCGCCGGGGTTCCTCCGCCGCCCACTCCCGCTAATTTACTAGAAACCCGGAGCCCGCTTTGAAGCCGTAGCCTGCAGCCTGCTGTTTTGTTTTGCGCAGTTCTCCCTGGACCAAAGGGCCATTAATTGTGGGGAGTTTGAAAGCTACCTGATTCCCTGAAGCAGCGGGGATTTCCACGAGTCATAACTCAGCCCGCGCTGGGGAGGGGCGGGGCGGGGCCGCAGGAGCCTCCCGCCGCGGGACAGGCCGTCACGTGCCCGGCGGGGCCGCGCCCCCCGCGCGCCCCCCGCGCGCCCCCCGCATCGCATGCCCCGCCCCTGCGCCCCACACCGCCCACTTCCCACCCGTGGCCACCGAGCCACGCGCGCCCCCTGCGTCCCTCCTGCCTCCCTGCCCGCTGGGCTCATCGCGCCCACCCCGCGCCCACCCCGCGCCCACCCCGCGCCCACCCCGCGCTCTTGAGTTGGCTCCGCTGTAGCCACGCGGAGTGAGAGCAGTTCTCCGCCCACGCGGCAGCCTCTTTCTTGGGAAATGCAGGACCCCAGACACGCGGGGCGGCCCTGCCCCCTGAGCTCCCGCAAGAGAGCCGCGGTTTTGGAGCGTTGGCCGCCCAGGCTGCCCGTCCCGAAGCCAGGACACCGCTTCCCAGAAGCCCCCCGGCTCTGTGGTCCGGACCCCAGGGCCTGTTTAGAAGTAGGACTGGAGCTGGCGCGTGTAACCCGAGGCTCAAGAAATACCGATCCCACCACCCACATGGTAGAGCTCAGTCTGCTTTCTGGCTAAGGCCGCATGAGTTAATTTTTATCCTAGTAAAAAATAATAAACACGGCGTTAGCAACTAAATGTTTATCAATTTGCAGTTCATTTGCAGCCAGATCGTTTCCCTCCTGCATGTTTTTACTGTTAGCTGATGCACTGGGGTGCTTTTCTCGAAACCATATGTGACTGTTTAAAGCCCAGCCTCGGGAGCGTTCCTGTGGCGCTTTCACCTTAAGGGGGTAACACTGTTTGGCTACTTCAGCCGTGGCCCTCCAATATCGCCTTTTAGTTGTAGAGGCAACTCCAGCGGAGACAGGTTCGCCCACTTGTTAGGGATCCCCGCCGTGCAGAGGCGGTGTAAACACGGTCCCTGGGTTTCTGTGTTGTTTTCCTGAGCAGCGCTGACCTGCCTGCCTCTGAGGTGTTGCTTTTCCACCTCTGATGCTGAGAAGAGCTGTCAGACGGCGCAGGAGCTCGGAACAGCAGCTGTCACCTCAGCCCACGGAGCAGGGCCACGCGGAGACCACGCGGCGGGTCCAGCCGCCTGCACCGCCCAGCCTGTCCGCAGCCGCTTTGACTAGTGGTGTTGTCTTAGTGGAATTCAGGACACTGGTGGTGTCGTTCCTTGTCGATCACCGGACTGTTACAACCAGAAACAGCAATTCGGCAAGGACCAAACAAAGCCATGGCTATGCAGTGAGTCATGCGGGCCCTGAGCCTCCAGCCTCCCAGTTCTCCGTAATTTGAGGCTGTCATAGAAACCTTGCTACTGCTCCGTGGTCCAGGGTGGACCTAAAGCGGCTGCTTGGGGAAAGGGAGAGAAAACAGCTTGCAGAGCAGAATAAGTCAGACCTCCGTTCCATCTCTATCTTCTCCAGAGAAGAACTCGCTTGAAGCCTCAATTTTCTCCCCTTATAAAAACAGGGAGATAGTTGGTCGTCCCTCAGAGGGCTGGCATGCACGGGGGGCCTGTGCGCTCAGGGCTTGCACGCAGCAGACACTCCAGAAGTTCTCTCATTAAGAAGAGCAGGCTTGGGAGGGGCTGGTAGGCAATGGGCTGAAGGTGCCACAGCGCAACTCCAGATCTGAAGCAACACCCATTTCCCAATGCGCATTGCAAAAGCTCCTGTGTTTTTCCCTTGGCAAACTTCAATATGTACATTTTTAATGATGCAGGTGAAGTAGTCAAATTTCTGGTTATAAATTTAATTACATGCATATTTAAAGTTGTCTGCATAAATACATGTACTTAGAAAGGCTGCCTTTTTTCACTCGTTCAGGCTCTTTGTTGTCGCTCAAGCCCTTGCGGGGGGGGGGGGGGGTGTCTTGCTCAGTCTTCTGGAACACACCATCCTGCTTCTGTTCTGCCCAAGTGTCTTTGAGATTTAGTAGTTGTTGAGTCTGTATGTTGCGGTCACTGGAAATGCTATCTCAAGAGCAATATCCATGCACCATTTGTGACCTCCGTAAAGCGCCTTCGTCTTGTGCTGCTTTTAAAAGGGGTCTTAATGGGGTTGTGGCTGCGTAAGGAAATGTTCGTGCATCTCGGCGATGCATACTAAAGTAAGGAGGGGCGAAATGACACGAGGTCTGGGATTTTCTTTAAGACAGTTCAGCAATGAGGAAAAGAGAAAAAACCCCCAAAAATGACAAGTGAAGAAAATGTGGAAACATCTGGGTAATTACTGATCTGGGCGATAGATATAAGGAGCTTCCTCCTACCATATGCTTTTCCTTTGAATAATTCAAAAATTTTCATAATAAAAAAATTAAGCTTTAGAAGACTTGCTTAACAATATCTAATACTTGCAAATGGAGGTCATACCTTCAAGAATAACTACAAAAATTTTTCAATTTCTTTGATTAAAAAACCCCCACTATTCTTCCAGGCAACCTCTATAAACATCCCAGAATAGCATTAATTGAATTCCTCTCAGGGTATTTTGTCATTCAAAATAAAGAAGTTGAGTGAGCACTCTCTGCTATGAGGAGCTTTTAACAGACACAAATATGGGGGACATTTTCTGTTTGGCCATATGGGTTATTTTCCTCTGAGCTTTGTTTGTCTGAGGGAGGGGCACGGTAATGGCCCCACATGGAGAACTTCCGTAAGGACCCTACCCTTTGCCTAAAGCACCCCTTTCCTAGTATTCTGGTTGGCATCTGAGCTGCAAGGCCCAGGACAGCAGGGAACATGCAGTTCTGGAAGCAGGCCTGGTGGCACAGGCTTGGGGACGGGGTCAGTGTGGTGTACAGTGGGGAGGGGGGGGAAAGTCTTCATTGGGCAACGCTTCTCCCCTGGAGAGAGGGCACCGAGCCGTGGTCCACACAGCCAAAGAGAGGTGGTTGGGCAATTGTCCCGCGAGCTCTGTCTAAGGCAGGCAACAGGGTTTAGACCTAAGAGTCCTGAATTACCACCGTCTGCGGGGATCAGAAAACTGTCCACAATTATGTCAGTTTTGTAGCAACGGCTTTCCCAAAGGAGGAATGAAAAACATTTGGGAAGAAGTGGATGCTTTCTCTACAAGTCGAGGATTTGCCAACGAGTGTAACAACGAACCATCTATCGGCCTGTGTGGGAAGTCTGGAATTCTCTGGAATTCTTTTATTTTATTGTGTTCTCCCCCAAGGATTCATTGTGCTACGCCATGGTAGGCCAGTCATAACCTTTGAGAGATTTACTTATGACACTTTTTGGTATTGTCCCACTCCCACTCAACATTTCGTATGAGAGAGAATTGTTAATATGTCGAAGGAGCCCTCCGCAAACACAAAACCAGTGGCTTCATGGTGTCTCTTTCTACATGCCAGTGCTGGCAGATTTATTGGAATGCAGAAAAATAAAATAAGATAAACAAAATACCAGCATGCTCAAAATGAGGGCAGGTTGTTTTTGGAGGACGTGTGCTTTTTTTGGATGAGCTAAGTGTTGATTCTAACCCCAAGAGACCAAAAAGTGTAAGATTAGATAAATGTCTGCTAGATTCGCTTTTGCCACTCGGACTGTGAAGTCAGCGAGAGGTCACTGGCCAAAGCTGCAGACTCAGGCTCACCGGGTGTGCGTCCTTGCTCTGATTGGGCAGCTCCTGAAAACAAAAGCTGCACCACCTTCTGGAAGCCCTCTGTTAGCCTCAGGTCTGCACGGTGAGGGCGAGGCTTCTAGCAAGGGAGCTCAGGATGGATTCTGCAGGCGTTGCTTGAGCAACGCCAGGCCTCCCCCAGCCCGGGCAGAGGCTGAGGCCGGAGACCGCTGTCAGACGTGGTTGTTAGGTTTGGCCGACGTCTTGAGCTGCTGTGCTGGGTGGGAAAGAGAGCAGTTTGTGGATTTAGCTCATCGGTTCTGTAGCGCCCTCTTTCATCGGAATCTTTTTATCTGCTCAAGAGAAAAACAAGCCTGCCTCGCATACGTGGAGGGTTTAGATCAGGTGGCTCATATCTTTCATCCATACCCCAAGCTTTTCTACACCTATTTTCCAGCATCCTCACTAGTGGTTTGGGATGCCTTTTGGCTGTAGTTAAAATTTTCCAGTAGATTTGCTACACATTCCACAATGCATGTAATAGTTTCCTATGAATTGCAATGATTTCGTACACTACACTGGCATGTGTGCGTATGTGTTTGCATGAAAATAATTCTGCTATATGAAGGAACAGTGATCTGACTGCAAAACGGTTTCTGTTGAGTTTTCTTCCGTGTGGTTATCTCACTCAATGTCGTTTGGACAGGGTCTGGCACAGATACTCTAACCGTAAAGCTTAATGTATAACTAGTATGTTTTTCTTCTGTGTCAGCAGTTGGCAAGGCTCTCTGGTGTATAGATGGATGTCTGCAGCCAGGGAGGGCCAAGGCTGGAGTAAGCAGTTTTGAAACTCACGCCCCTGGTTGATGCAAGTGATAAGTTAATTTGAGTAACCTGTAAGACCTGTGGATTCACAGGTTTCAAAAACAGGAAAGTCTCTTGTTTGAAAACCATCTAAAGCAACATGTGGGCTTAGAAAAGAACTGGCTGTGGTTTGGTGATTATACTTCCTTATTGATCTGATGGCTGGTGACGCAAGGCCTCCTGGGAGTGCTGCTTGGTGACCGCAGGCCTGACAGTTACCCCGAGGGCTCTGAAACCCGCCTGGGGCTTTCTGGACGGATGAGAAGTCTAAAAATTTCCCTTTTCATTTCCTCTCTTGTGTGACTTTGTCATTTTTTAAGAAAACTGGTAATCAAAAAGGGAATTTTGCCCATGCTTTTAAGGAGTTTATCTTGACTGAGCAGCTCCCTCCTACTCCCCCAAAATCCCACCCTAAAAACCCCAAGCTAAAAAAATAATGTATAATTGCAGATTTTTCAGTGGGTCTATGTCTGATTAATCTGCTTTGAGGCTGGATTTATAACAAGAAGATCTTTAAAAATTGTGTGATTTTTGAAAAACACTCTCCATATCCTTGGCCTTCTGGGAGTTTAAAGCCAGGTAAATGCGAGTCCTTCTGGTCACCTAACTCTGTCGGCCAAGGAGGCTCATGGGCAAAGGCTCCTGGTGGCCATGCTTATGCTGAGATAAATGGAAACAGATGCCACTCCTGTGTGACCTGGGAACTGACCACAGTGCAGAAAGTGCCGCTGTCCTAGGCCTTGAAAACTGTGTTAGGACTGACCTTCAGGATGGGGCCCTGCTCTCCCACTGGGCTGCCCTGGAGAAAATTTGGTGAGACGGCTGAATGTGCTTTTAGCTGGCTGCTGCTTGAGCTCCCCATCAGGAGAGAGGGGCACCCCGGGGAACCCTCTTCCACACCCAGATTCCTCCCAGAATCCTCAGGGCCATGTTCATTGTTGCACATGTTAAGCA
This sequence comes from Miniopterus schreibersii, assembly GCF_964146895.1. NCBI lineage: Eukaryota > Metazoa > Chordata > Mammalia > Chiroptera > Miniopteridae > Miniopterus > Miniopterus schreibersii. The sequence continues at coordinate 14,808,661 of NC_138123.1, read as the reverse complement.
TGTGTGTGGATAAATATGTTGCATGCATGCATGCATGTCTGTGTATCATCTATGCTATTTTGTCCAGTTTGAGAGTTTCTTTTATATTCAGTGAATTCTAAGAAAATAACATTAGAAGAACCGTGTATTTTAGTGCTCCAGCAAATTACTGGTCAAATACGTTGATTGTCACCAGACAAACCCCTTGCTGATTCCTGCCTTGGCCCTGGTGTCTGCCTGGGATAACTGTGTGTCAGGCTTACTGCTCTCACTCTCTCTCTTTTCTTGGTAAGACCAATAAATCTGCCCCAATCACGTCACTGAGGCCACAAGGAAATGTAATCCTGCCAAGTGTGGGAGCTAACAAAGCACTGCCAAAGTCTGAAGGTTACAGTGAGAGCAACTGCCTGTTGTGTGTGTGCATGAGTACTGGGGGTGTGTGCATGTCTATTGTGTGTATGCATGTCTATTGTGTGTGCGCATGAGTACTGAGTGTGTGTGCATGTCTATTGTGTGTGTGCACGTCTGTTGTATGTGTTCATGGTATTGGGGGTGTGTGCATGTCTGTTGTGTGTGTTCATGAGTGCTGGGTGTGCGTGTGTGCATATCTATTGTGTGTGTAAATATCTACTGTGTGTATGCATAGATAATGTGTGTGCATGGGTACTCTGTGTGTCTGGGAACTGTGTGTGTATGCGTGTGCATGAATGCTCTGTGTGATGGGAACTGTGTGTGAGCACGAGGACCATGTGTTTGTGCTGTGTGTGTACATGAGCACTGGGCATCTGTGTGAGGAGTTTGGGTGCACACGTGTGCACATTGTGTGCGAGCCACACAGAATGTCGCAGATCCGTGGGGGCAGCGGCCGGGAGGGTGCTGCGGGGAGGTGGGTGCGTCGCTTTAGCAGCAATTGCTTTCCTCCTGGTCTGCCGCCCTTTCCTCTTCAGCAACATGCACCGAGGCAGCAGAGACGCTCGAGACAGTGAGTGTTACATTTCTCCTCGCCGCCTGCCTCTCATGTGGGTTCTTTTCAAGTATTTTTTTTCTGCAGCTTCAGGAAAAAGGAGAGTTTGGACCAAGGATTCAACATCACACTGAGCTTTTCCCCGTGTGTGCGTGTGCGCGTGTGTGCCCCGTGCATCTACAAGGCCGAGAGGAGGAAAAGGGAAAGGGAGCCAGGTCAGAAAGGTGGATGAATTTGTATTTGTAAAGTAAACTTTGTCCCTCCACCCAGGACTCTGCCCGTTTCCTGCCTCTAACGTCAGTGTCTGTGGCGACCCACTTCTGGCTATTTTTATGTGTTTCCTTGAAAATGCTCCTGTGTGCCCAGAGCTGACTCTTGCAACGTTGCTCTTATCCTCCTGCCATCTGAGCCCCAAAGTGCAGCCCCGCCCACCTCAGTCCCAATAATCATGGGCGATCAGAGCCAAGAAACGACAAAGAGGGTTTCACCGGCCGTGTGACAAATGAGTGACCCCTTTTCTCGAAATGAGAGATGCAGACAAGCACCGCCTGCACCCCTGTCATCACCTTCTGCCTGATGTTCCTCTCCCACGCACGCAGGTGCCACTGGAGACGGCACCTCCAGCCCCAGAGTTCCTGGGGGACCCCTGGGCTGGGCTCCCGCCCTGGGGAACGGTGAGAGCAAAGTCACTTATCTCAGGTCCAACCTGAGTCAACAGTGGAACCGGGAAGTGAACCCGGGTCCAGCATCATGTGGAAAGTGGGTGTATTTGCTTTTCTCTCAGAGCAAAGTTTGATTTACTCTCTAACAAGTCACCACCGAGGACACGGTTCTGGAGAATTTGACTTGGCACCGTATCTAAGTCGCACGTTGATAACGTGGGTGAGGGAACACGGAGTCCCTTGCGTTTTTCCAGCTTGATTTTTAACCCCAAGTTTGGGAATGTGTTTGCTTTAGAAGCGTCAGTTTCCACGTTTTCAAGAAGGTGGCAACTCTCTGCGGAGGAGGGACGGTGACATCCTGAGCTGGGAGGCGTGGTCGTGGGGTAGCCACGGCGCTATTGAAACCTGGAGGGGCAGGTGACTGAATCGAGAGTGACCTTGGCCTCAGACAGCCTTCGTTCTCGGCCCTATCACTGAACCAGCTGGGGAATCAGTCCCTCAATTCTTTGGCCTCAGTTTCCTCATCTGTAAAATGGGGAGAAGTGTCTCCCTCGGAAGGTTTCGATAAGAAGACCTGTGAAGGGTGGATAGGAGAGTGGGCCGTAGAATACAGGGCATGAAGCTGTTAGGATTATGTATTCCTGAAGTCATTTTTATTTTATTTTGTTGTGTGGAGGAAAACTTCTGTTTTCTCTTTCTGGAAGTGTCTGCAGGAAGCCACCTGGACCAGGTGGGAGATGTGACCCCACCCTCTGTGCTCTCCCACTCACCGCTCCCGGGTGGATGGAGCCACCCCCAGGGACTGGAGCAGAAGGGGGCTCCTGCTCACTGCCCATAGGGACGCTGCCTGGGAGTGGGGGTGACGGTTTCCTTTCCTTTATGCTGCCAGAACTTCCTCATTAAATGCAACCATCTGCAAAAAAGGAAAAACACACTAGAAGAGAAAGGAGGCCCCAGGACTTCTCCTATGTCCATGACGATCTCTGGGGACAATGATTTCTTTGCCCAAAGGGCCTGAGACAACATCTAGGGAGCCGAGCACCCTCTTTGGAGATCTAACAGGCCCCCGCTTGCTCCCGCAGTAGAGACAGGAGCGAAGGTGCAGATCCCCTTTTGTGATAAGGAGAGTGGGTCCCCCTGGAGGTCAGGGTGCAGGGGTGCAGGGGCCTCAGGTGTGGCCATGGGGGGGGTGCATGGTCTCTAGAGAGCTTACTGCTTTTTAAATTTTTAATCACCACGCACCAGTCATTCTGAACAATACGAGTGAGAAAACGTTCCTTCTGTTGGACCCCCACCCTGCTCGTGTGCACTGGGGAGAAAGGTGACAGTGTGGCCCAAAGTCACAGGAACCTGAGACGTTTCTTTCCTCCCAAAGAAGCTGGAGGAGCCAGGTGCTTAGGCATCTTCCGGGGTCAGAAGAGTGACGAGAGCAAAGGAGAGAGATGGATGTCTCTAGCGTGGTGACATGTGCCTGGCTGGCTCTCCTTGTCCCACTAGTTAAGGAGGCAGGGCCTGGGACTGGAGCTCACGATGGGGGTGGGCTGGGCTAGGGATCATCTGGTGGAAACAGCTCTAAAGCCTCCTGCTTAGCAACAGGGTGAGTTTATTTAATTTTCACAGCCGCCTAGGAAGTGTACAGGATTATGCCCATGTAACAGATGAGGAAACCGAGGCTCAGACAGGGCAGGGATCTCCCCAGTACCACCCAGCTTGGAAGTGGTGAATCTGCCACCCCATGGCCTCCCTGCTCTCAAACTGAGGAGGCCTGGAGAGGGCACCATTTCTTTTCATTCTGGGAGGAACACATGGAGGTTCCTGTAAGGTCAGTAGGCCACTTATCACGATTCAGCCCAATTCAAAGGTGTCACCTTTGAGAGCCCTCGAAGGGGCAGTGCAAAGCAAACAGGCCCTCGGAGCTGGGGCTGGCTCGAGAGGGCTGGCTTCCGTGTTGGTGGGACCCCCGCAGAGGCAGGACTGACTTCAGAGGCCAGGTGGCTGTGCAGGTGGCCCTGGAGGCACACGTCCTTTCTTGGGTTCCTGGAACCCTGGCTCAGAGGCAGGCCTGCAGGGGCCTGCTGGTTGAGATTTCCTTGCTGCAAGGGATTTTCTCATCTCTTCCCCCCTACTTCCCAGGCAGGGAGGAGGCCTCAGGAAATGGGGGACACGCCTTAAGTGGAGTCCGTATGACTGATGCGACAGCACCTGGGGTGATGGAGACCCTCTTGTTTTGACTCAAGGCCCATCTATAGGCCCCCAGAGCTGAGGGAACCCGGGGAGCCACCTTGCTCACTGGACCTTGAGCAGAAGGCCAACCTGAGGACAGGCTCCACCTAGGGCTCGGGACATGTCCATGGGGAGGAGGCCAGCTGCCAGAGACAGTGGCATGCCCTGTGCCCTGCCAAGCTCAGAGTGTGAACTCTCCAGGGTTCCAGAGAGAAATCTACCTTCCAGGAGGAAGACTGGCCTGTCTGGTTATTTATGTGTGCCTACATCCGCCTTTGTTCTGCGGGCGCACAAAAGGCTGGCGGGCAGGGCCGGAGTGCCAATCAGTGTCTTGCACAGGAAATTGGAAATTGGAAACCGAGGGTCCACCCCCACTCCACCTCTGACCCGCTTAAACAAACCAACACCGCCCGACCTTTGCTCCCTCCATCTGTGGCTGGCCCGCTCCAGCCTCTCGCCACCAGGCCGAGGCCTTGCCGAAATCCTGCACTCGGCCAGCCTCCTGGGGGACAGAATCCTTCAGGTCCAGGCCAGTGCTGTGGACGAAGCCATGATGTTTTATGTCTTCAACAAAGCGAATTCTTAAATGTTTTTTTTTGCTCTTTAAATTTTCATCCGTGTTATTCATCAAGCAGAGAGATGGAACATTTGGCAAATTTATTTTAAGTAGCACTCCAACCTGTGATCATAATTTCGAATCGAGGAATTTGCTGAGCAGCTTTGGGAGAACAAAGGGCCTGGGGGAGGGGAAGCTGTGTGACTGGTGCAGAAACATCTGGGGAGACAGGTACGCTTGGGGAGTCGCCGTGTACACCGGGTGACACATGGAGCAGAGGATGAGATTCAGTTTAACCCGATGGCCAAGAATTCAGCTCAGGGGTGGGAAAGACATGGCCTTGATCCTGACTCTGCCAGTCACCAGCCTCGGTGAGTCATCTGCAAAATGGGGACAATCATATCAACCACATCTTAGGGACTATTATAATATATATTCCTTTGTGTGCCCCACTGACTAGCACATAGTAAGTTTATTTGGCCCAGTTACTAGCACAGAGTAATCATTCAAAATGCTATTATCACCGGTACGCAGAAATGAAGAATTTATATGCTCTGTCTTTGATAAGGAGAGTGGGTCCTCATTCAACAAATATCCATTGATCACATGTTATGTTCCAGGTGCAGGGCTGGGAGTTATAAGGGTATGATCATGTAAAGCATAGGAATTAATATGCTACTAGATAAATAAAAATACTTCTGTTAAGTTAAAGAATAATGACTTTCAAGAATATTTAATTTACAAAGAGTCTCTCTTAACATATGGTTTATTAGAAACAATTTGAAAACTGTTTAGGGTTAAAAGGAAGCTGTCTTATTTCTAATTATTTTTGAACTCATTGTTTTTCAATAGAACTATTATATAAATAACTTAATTTCCTAAAATAAGGCCTGCTTCATACCTGTGAACCTCAAACAGCTAATTTGCAGATAATCAGACCTATTTGCAAACAATCTGGTTTAAGTGCCTTTCAAATAGTGACACATGGGTACTCAGAAAGGGCTCCCCAAGTTCTGTTAAATCACACTTCTAAGAATTAGATGTTATGTAGTCCAACCTCCTGTCCTTTTAATAGAATTATGATAGATAATAGTTGAGCTTCTGCTTGAACTCCGCCAGGAATGGAGAGCTCACTACTTTAAAAGGTAGGGCCCCGCAGGGTCAAGCGGCGCTCAATGTTCAGGATGGAATAATTAATGGGGGATTAATTTCAGTGAATTTGCATAGCACGTGTGAAGCACAAAGGCCTTTTTGTGGTTTCTTTCATCATGCTCTCTGTCCCTGTCGCGTGGTCTTGCTCTGGCTGCCTGTCCTTCTTCCCCTTTCACACGGAGATGAGCTCCGCCTGCCCCCTGCCCCGAGGGAGCACAATAGGACTGGTCACTGTTGGGTGGCCAAGCATACTGTGCCTTAGAAGCTGAGAGCCAGCGTTCAGTGCCTTGCTCCTTGCCCTGTTCTCTGGGGTGGCTCAACCAGGCTCTGCTTTCTTGGAAAACAGCAGTGAACTTTGTTCAGCTAAAGCCTTGTTCCCAAACTCTGATATTGGCTCACTGGCCCTCCTCCCTCCAGCCGTCCCCAACTGCTTACCACTTCTTGTGGTGGCTGTCCCGCCCTTCCTGGAAGACAGCCCGGGGCCGGGGCAGATGGGGCGCAGGCACCGTGGCCCGGGCCTTGGCTTGCGGGATCGTTTGGAAAGAGCGTGTGTGCGCCTACTTTTGAAATCAGTGGGCTAAGAGCAGCAGAGCAGCTTCACAGAACCTACAGTTGCTTTATTTTCTTCACGCTTCGGGTTGCCTGTAGCATTGTTAGAATTAAAAAAAAAAAAGCAAGTTGAGAGTAAGTGAAGTAAAAAGAGAAAAGTGATAAAAGGGAAAGGTTTATTTTTGGAACTCTCGAATTCTGAAACTCCTGACTCTGCCACTTCTGCTAACACAGCTGGTCTCATGGGGCTTTAGGCCTCTGCTCTCTCCCTTGCCTTTGGCCCACGAGCCTCTGGCTTTCCGGACCTTGCAGTGAACCCTCTGAATGAGGGCCTCCCTAGACTTCGGTCTCTCTGTTCTTCTGCCTTTCAGCCTTCTTACACCCAAATCTCATAGCAGCTCACTGGATGCCTCTTGAGACTTCGGGACAAAGCCGTGCCCTGGGGTTGATGGGCCCCACACTGAATTCTGAGTGCCTCACTCACAGGTCTCAAACCCATGGACTTTATCTGGAACACGAATGGGTTTCGATTGGCCTGAATGAAATTTAAAATAATTTGATTTAGTAATCAACATTTACGAAACAGGAGACTAAAAGAAAATCCAGATATTCAGCTCATCTTGAAAAGTTGGGGTGCTGGCCCGACTGGACCTCCACTTGCTCTGGAACTGAGAGGCAGCTATTCGGACACGTGGCCACCATCTCTGCAGCACCAGTGAATGTCTTCCTGGGCACGGACACAGAGTCTTAGATGCTACTGATCAATGAGCTTCTCCCCCCGCCCCAACTACCTCATTCCTTAAGGGCCTTTTAATTGTTCTGGGCATTTGAGTTTGCTGTCCCTGCTCCAAGGAGTTTTTTTCAGAAATCCTGTCCCTTATCTCTAGTGGACTCCTAGCCTCCTTCTTTCCTTCCTTCCCTCGTCTCTCCTCCTTCCCTCCTCTTTCCCTCCCTCCTTTCTCTCTTTCATAGCTTTTAAAACTGTAAAATAAAGCGTGCCCACGGAAGAGTGTTCACAGCAAAGACCTGTAGCTCAGTGATTTACAGCAAAGTCAACGCCAGCATTATTACCAGCCAGGCCTGCTGCCCTCTAGAGCTACCCCTACGCCGCCTTCCTGCCTCCACCCCTGCCTCCCACCACTGTTAACCACTATTCTGACATTCATGCTAAAATGTCCTTGATTTTCTTTATAGTTTTACCATCAAAATACATGTCCTTAAATGCTAAAGTTTAGGTTTCCCTGTTCTACAACTTCGCATACGTGTGAGGACACAGTGTGTATTCTCTATACACGGCCCCTCCCCTCCACATTATACCTGTGAAACTCACCTTTGATAAACAACCCAGTATCCTGACTCTCCAAGTGTAGCTCAAGGTGCAAATTGTAAATACACCTGGAGACCCACAGCATTTTCCCTGGAAGGTCTTCGTGGAGTATCACTCAGCACATACCATGAATCAGGCCCCACACTTAGCACTGGGGACAAACATGAATAAGTTCTTACTTGTTCCTGCCCTTTAGATGCTCAGAGACAAAATCTGAGCAGTAAACAAGTGAGCCAAATTCTGCCAACACCTGTTTTGTAAATAAAGTTTTATTGAAATACAGCCATGCCATTCACCTGTGCCTACTTTCACCATAGTGACCAAGTGGAGTGGATGTAACAGAGACATATGGCCCACAAAGCAAGAACTATTTACTATTGATTCTTTGCAGAAAATGCCTATGGCCCTGGCCTAGATAGTAGGTCTGGGAGGGCAGGTCCTGGCCTTGTCCCCCACGGACAGCATGGTGCCCCGTCTACTGGCAAATGCTCTCCAATTTTTCTTGAGGCCCGAAGCTCTCCAGAGTTGGGCTCAGTGGTGGGTGAGAATCATTCTTCGTTGTCTAATGTGTGCACCTTGCCCTCCAAGCACATGCGGCACAATATCTAGCAGGTGCTGCTGACCTCTACGTAACCTTGATGACATCCTGGAACCACTCCTTATACGGAAAGCTCATCTGGTGGACATGGCCTGAGTTGAGCCAATCCTGAGACCCAGAGCAGAAACCCGGTTCCTGCCAAGAAGTCCAGCTGTGTAGGGTCCACACCCCACCCCTTGCCTTAAGTCAAAATCTCCCCCAGAAGAAAACTTCCCCCTTCAGCCAGGATTGGGTCAATAACAGTCTTGGAATTTGTGCCCAGATGACCTCAAAGACAGTTTATGCTTCTGTTCTGGACACTCAGTGACTGTCTAGGTGAACAAAGAGGTGAAGAGAAAGGCTGAGACAGGACAGCCCTAGCCACCCCTCCAGAGTGGGGACACACGCTCCTCTCCAAGGCCGGGCCTGGACATCTGGCTCGTGGCTGCGTAATTTAGGCAGCAGCTCCCTTGGCACTCAACTGTCTTTCCTGCCATGCTCCTGTTTGCTTTTCTCGGAAATGGAGATGGCGTGTCTTGATGGAAGAACCATGTGGGGTGCTCATCCTCTAAGACAGCAAAGTGCCAAGAGCTCCTGCAGCATCGTCAACTGTGAAAACCTGAGCTGTGCCGGTTAGTCGTCGGCAAGACCGAGACTCGGCCTGGCCTTGCTCTTGAGGAGCAAACATTCGTGCTTCGTCAGCTCTTACACAGGCGTCTCTTGTTTTGTATGTTTTTGGATTTTTTTTCTCCCCTGTGTGTGTGTTTAACTTTAAAAAAAGCATGGTTTTTGAAAAAATCAGCAAGTTGAAGTGTCAGAACGGTGGGGTGAGAATAAACACTAAGAGGAAGGCAGGAAGCACAGTCTGTGCGTCCAAAGGGGGCGCGGAAACAGAATTTCCATTCAGCGCCGAGGCTGCCGCGGACCCCGGCCGGAGGGCCCAGACAGGCGGCGCCGTTTCCTTACCCTGCTGGTGGCCGCCAGGGAGGAAGTGTGGTGAGTCCAGGCCCGAGCTTCACATTGTTCTCGCAATCAGCTGGGGTAGCTGGAGAAGGGCGACTGTGGTGGGGACCACGGAGACACTGAAATGGTGGCCGGACACGGAACCGTGGTGCTCAGAGCAAAATCTGTGGTGGCGACCTCCCACCGTGCTGTTTCTGAAAGTAGCCTATTTGTTTACTTGGAAGAAATCTCCTGCCAAAAAAAGACATCATATCACCCTCACCCGCCCCGTCATCTGGAATCACCAGCCCAGAAACACAACTGCTGCTGGGGGTGCACCTTGCAAACCACTGTCCCCAGAGCGCTGTGGAAAGTCTGTGATAACAGACATGTCAATCACCAGAGCCGCCCGGAAAATCTCCACCCAGGTGTGTCACCCTCCTAGATGTCAGGGGGGCCCAGGTGTAGGTGTCAGGTGGGTGGGGGACACACGGAGCTCTGGGGTCTCAACCCTGGGAGGAGGAGCTGGCCCTTGGGATGTACAGACCCTGGTGCTTCGGGTTCATTTCCATCCTGCCACCTCCGGAGGACTTCTGGCTGTCAGGCTGCTGCATTTTCATGAGCACTCATTACAAAACTGGAACCAGCTTCACAGCACCGTGAGAAATCACCACCCACTGGCCTCCTCTAGCCTGGCATTCAAGGACTCCCAAAGCCACCCGGACCAGCTTTCCAGCCTTCCCTTCCGTTGAGGCCCTGTTGGGAAGGTTCCTACAGGAAAGAAAGCCAGAGATTAGTGACCCTGGCCTAGGAAGGGTTCCAGTGGGAGGGGAGTCCCAGGACAGGGAACCCACAGACAGAAGGAAATACTGGCTGTTAGATTCCAGGTGTCCCTCCTTTTCAGCCGTCACTCCTGGTTGGGTTAACTCTGGGCCTCTCTCCAGGCCTCTCGCTCACTTAAGCAATAAAGAAACAGGGCCACTGGCTTCCTGATGTCACAGCAAAGTGGGCTTTCAGTGTCATGGCCCCTGTGGGATCGAAGAGCCCCAGAACACTTGTCTGGTCTGGAAGGCGGGTGTGGTGCATGGGCGCTCCTCTCCCCGCTGCAGAGTGAGCCGCGTGCTTTCTGGAGTTGTCTCTGCCGTTACTGCAGCTCACGAATGTGAACCGTCTGCATATGCGCAGTCCTGGGCGGCTGATTACGAGACAGAGGCAGGGACTTGGCTACTGTTTTGATGAGCTTCATGATCAAAGTCTCAGTAATTGGTCATAGACATTTAAGGAAAGGAGCAGGGACGTCCCCATCTGGGGAACAGAAAAGTAAGCTAAACAGGCAATTTAAAACGGAAGGAAAACCTTGGTCTGTGTGGATCAGTGGATAGAGCATAGGCCCGTGAACTGAAGGGTCACAGGTTTGATTCCTGGTCAAGGGCATGTACCTGGGTTACAGGTTCAATCCCCGGCCCAGTGGGGCCCATTCAGGAGGCAACCAATTGATGTGTCTTTCTCAGATCCATGTTTCTCTCTCTCTCTCTCTCTCTCCCCTACTTCCTGCCCTTCCACTCTCTTTAAAAAAATCAAAGGAAAAAATATCCTCAAATGAGGATTAACAACAACAAAACATAATAATTAAAAAAATGAAGGAAAGTAACCCAAAGAGGCTGGATCAGACGATTTTGGAAAAACATAATGTCGAGGCAACCTTTGTTTGTTTAAATAAATCTTACCGAGGAACCCACTCACTAGAACAGATCAGTGCTGAGCTAGCTCTGGACCTTGGAGCCCACCCCTGGTCTCCCACCCCTTTCCCATCACCGGCTCCCTCCCAGGCTCCTACCCTCAAAATGTCACCAGTAGGTCCCCATAGAACCTTTGCCCAGCGCCCAGGGAGCTGTATTTCCAGGCCCATCATTCCCACCTCTTAATGGGGTGAAACCTTCTGACACACAGCCTGTTAATCTGCATGCTGCTCCTCCGCTGACTCTTATCACAGAGAGGCACCGAGCTTCTGGGTCTAAGAAATATTCCAGCCAATGCAGTTTCTGACCTGGGCTTGATCCTAAGGCCCCTGGCTTGAGCTGACCTGACTGCCTGGGTCTGGTGCTGGTGGGGCAGGACTGGGTCCCCTGGGTCCACATCCACACGCTTGCTATGGAGGAAGGGAGAGGGGACAGAGGCGGCCCCCAGGGGCCCAGGTCTGGAGGAAAAGCCAGACAATTAACTCTTCAAGTCGTCTTGGGACAGGAAGGTTTGCACACCAAGGGCACAAATAATTCATATGGGTAAACCTTACAAATGAGCATGACCACCGACCATTCCACTTTGGAATCTGCTCTTTCAAAGACTGTCCTCACCTAGTCAGATGGATTCAGGAACTAGGCAAGACGCAAACATTCGTTCAGAGGAAAGGACCCGCCAACCCATTCTGGGTCCCCTGACGGCTCAGGGTTCGTCATGCCCTGACAGTCATAGCAGTGAGCACTCTTGGGGCACCGGAGGCTTCCATGGACTATGTGGTCAGTCCTCAGATCTGTGCCTATATCGGCCTCGGGGGCAAGCATGGCCACCACAGCTAATACACACATGTGAACACTCACGATGTGCCAGGCACTGCTCTGGCACGTTCCCTGCATCACCTCATTTAATCATCTCAACAGTCCTGACAGGTAGAGGCTGTGGCCACACCAGAGGCTGGATAAAAGCAGTGACGAGCACTAATTCACTGGCATGGCTCACTGTGCGAAAGGTTCTGGTTTATGCCTCTGACATGCATCGTTCCTGGGAATGGGTATGGACACTGTCCACGTCCCTGGGAGTGTCACTCCTTATGACTCATGTCCCTGCAGGAGTGTGTGTGTGCGCGTGTGCATGTGTAATCCTTATGCATGTGCCCCAGTGTCTGTGGAAGGGACCCACTGGTCTCTGGATACAGATTGACAAATTGTCCTGGGAGGGGTAAGGGGGGACCTCAGACAGTCTGCATGGCCACTGCCTTGTTTCCCTGGCTGCCCAGTGTTGCCCTGTCTTGGGGAGATGGTGTCACCTAACCAGCTCCCATGATAACAGGATCCCCCAGGAGCTGCTCGGCTGCTCTGACGAGGGGACTGTGTTTGTTCCAGGCATGGGGACAGGAGGAGGAGGGGCTGTCCCCTGGCCGAGGCAGGCCTGGCTGCACTGGCTGTCCCTTCGAGAAGTTGGAGCAGACTGGCTCTAGGTGCACTCTGGGGGGATGTAGGAGATGGGGTGAGTGGTGACCGCAGCAGTGGCAAGAAACCAGGAGAAGGCTGAGCACATGTTAAGACAGGGACCCTCATGAGTGTGGGTGGGCTGAGCCCAGCCAAAAGCAGAACAGCTGATGTGGGGAGCCCACCAGGCTGGGTCAGAGAGCAAGGTGGTGGCCATGGTCTGGGGACCTCAGCAGGGAGCTCCCACCCATGGCAGGAACACTGCCTCAGGTACAGAAGCACTGACTTTCCTGGGAAGTTGGGTAAAGTGTGGGTTTTTTAGGATATTTCATAATGCCCAGTAAACTCAGTTACAAAACCTGCAAAGCACATTTCTCTCTCTCCTGGCGAAGATGATGGGGACACGCAGGTCAGAGGACAGGAGGCCACTGTGCACAGCTGCATTCTGCTCACCCTCCCCAGCCTAGCTGCTGCCCAGGGAGAAAGTGGGTGGTGTGGAGGGTCAGGGACCAGGCCGCGGTCGCCAGGTTATTTGCAGCTGTGGTGTTCTCGGTTCAAGGTTCTGGATTCAACCCCCAGTTTACACACTTTCCCGTGCAGGGAAATGATTGTATGAACTGTTTTCAGGGCTCAGAAGGCACTGAGCTTCCAGAGGTAGAATAGAAAACGTGGCTATAAAGGTATGAAGGATGCTCTGGTGTCCAGCTTCCCAGCGAGCCAGCACCTCCCCCTCGGGCCTGGGGGTGGGGCAGGACATAGGCCTGTGCCCCAGTATACCTTAGGCTTTCTTTAGGTGTTAATCAGCCAAAAGAACTGGCTCCCCAAGAAGCAGGGTCTGGTGAGCAAGCAGGTGACCTCGTGAGTGAGCCTGAGGAAGAACACGGCCTCCCTACCTGGTTCTGCCATAAAGACGTGGGGGACAGTCACCTCTCATCCAGGCAGGTCAACAAGCTCTCTGTGGCCTGTATACCAGGTGAGGATGCTGAGAAGTTTGGAGGATGCTGGTGTCTTTTCACACTAGGCCCTGGGCCAACATGCCACATGAAGGACAAAGCTGGAGGTGGGAGAGAGAAGGAAGGGCCGGGCATGGCCGCAGGCAGGAGGGGAGGCTGACCAGCTGGCTCAGGCAGGGGGTGAGGGCAGGGCTGGGCGGCACCTGGAGGCGCTCAGGTGGGTGGACGCCTTGATGGCCGCTGTGGGACTTCGGAAAAAGAAACAGGATGTGAGAAAGGACAGGGGAGACGGAGGCTTTGCTTTCCCAGAAGGAACAATGACCATTCTTCCATTGAAGGCTGACTTTCCGTTCCGTGAGAGGAGAAAGGCTTCCCAGTGGAAGGAGGGGGCAGCTCCAGGAAGGGAGGGAGGGGCCCAGACGCTGGCATGACCCAGGCCTCAGGGACTGCACGTGGAACTCGATATGGCCTGGTGTCCAGTAGGAAAGGGACAGGTCAGCTCATGCTGATGGTTTACCTGAGTGTGACTTCACAAGGCACCACTGGCTCAGCTCCCGCCCCTGCTCTGTGGCCTCCTAGGGCCCCTGGACAGGACTCTGAAGCTCCCAGGCCAGGGTCTCACATGCTATGCTGTGCGGCCCTGGAGACCGTCATCAAGACACAGGGGAAGAAGGACTTCCCAGAAAAATAAAGGAAGCTGGCCAATGTAATCAAGGCACACAAACCCCTCCTCTTTCCAAATATGTGCCTATCTGCAGAACAATCACAACCGGCCCTTTGAATTACACTGCTCGGTGCACAGGAAGTGCACAGCTCCGGGGCTGCACCCGAGCCAAGCCAAACACTCCCCATTGTCAGGCCGTGACGAGCACAGCTGACCGCGTTCCCAGGCAGTGACTGTCCTGCTCAGGACGCTTGAGTGCCAGGTGAGGGTCACCGAACGGCTCTCCCACAGCAGCCCTCGAGGGGCCGTCCCGTGTCCAGAGGACTGGGAACCTGGCTGGGTCAGAACGTGGCCAAACCTGGCTGGGTCAGAACGTGGCCGAACCTGGCTGGGTCAGAACGTGGCCGAACCTGGCTGGGTCAGAACGTGGCCGGGGCTTGGTGCTCATCACAGTCTGCACCCACCCACTGCCTGCAGGCTGTGACTTGGACATTTCCCGCCATACCTGTCACCTCAGACCTCCTGAGCGGGAGGTAGGCTCTTTGCCAACAGAAACTGGTGGCACCAAAGACATCACCTGGCACCAAGGAGGAGATGGTAGTTAAGGGGCCAAGGGCAGCTGAGAGGAGGGGGCAGGCTTCAGTTCTCATCAAAGAAGGAGTTGGGGGTTTCAGTGACAGTAGTCTTATCATAAGTCATGGACTGAATTGTGCCCCCCCAGATTCATATGTTGAAGCCCCAACCCCAATGTGAGTATACCTGGAGATAGGGCCTTTGATGGAGTTAATTAAGGTTAACTGAGGTCAGAAGGGTGGGGCCCTGATCTCACAGGATTAGTGGCCCTATAAGAAGCGACATCACCGAGAACTCAGTCTCTTCCCCTCCTCTGCCCCCCCATATGAGGACACTGAGAGAAGGCTCAGTCTGCAGGCCAGAAAGAGAGGCCTCACCAAGAACCTGATGTCCAGCACCTTGATTGTGAACATCTTTAGCCTCCAGAACTGTGAGAAATCCACGCCTGTTCTTTAAGCCCCTGTCTGTGGTATTTTGCTATGGAGGCCTGAGCTGACTAAGACATCCCCTAACGACAAATCTGAAAGACCAGGAAGTCTCAGGGGCACATGGACCCTACAGACCACCCAAGGCACCATCCCCCAGCTGATGAGGCTGCCTTCCCAAGGTCTTAGTGAGCCCTCCACCCCAATGTGGCCAGTGACTCAGCTTTATGTGTAGTTCCCACGTGGAGAAGTGGGAGCCCCAGAAGGTCAAGCCCTTCTTTGAGTTCTCACTATGTCTGTCGGCGGCATCCCCCTCACCTTCAGGCTAAAGGCCAGGTATGACGCCACTGTGACCCCATGAACCCTCGAGGCGGGATAAACAGCAGGGAGAGAGGAATCATTAATACACCGAGTCTGGCTTTGATGCCGGGGCTCCTGCTAATGAGGACTGAAGGGCAGGAACTGGGGGTGTTTATGATGGAGAGAGGTGGGCATCGTGGAAACACACGTCTTACTAGGTTCCCGGGAGGCAGCAGCTGCTCTTTGGTGTTTCTATTTTCGGGCTTTATGGAGGAAAGCAGTCATGCTATAAACAGCAGGGGAACAAACTGAGGGAGGTGGCAGTCACCGTGTCCCCATGCGGAGCAGCTGCACCAGGCTTTCTCTCCTGCACTGACCTCCTTTCCTCAGGACCCTCCAGGGGCTCCAAAGGCTCCTCCTTCGGCCGCCGTGGCTGCCTCTGGGCTCCTTATTGTTATTATTTTTTTTAACCTTTAAAGTGTTTTCTTTCTTTGCGTTTTGAAAGAAATCTGTACCTTGGAGAAGTTGTAAGGCCCTGGCTGGTGTGGCTCAGTTGGGATTGTCCCATGCACCGAACGATCGCAGGGTAGATTCCCGGTCAGGGCACATGGCCGGGTTGTGGGCTCAGTCTCCCGGAGGGGTGTGCAGGAGGCAGCCCATCAGTGTTTCTCTCTCTCCCTCTCCCTTTCTCTCTCTCTCAAAATCAACTTAAACAATAAAAAAGAAAGAAAAGTTACAAGAGCAGCACTAGGAACCTGTCTGCCTTTCACTCGGACTCAGTTAACACCTGCTCTCCCTGGATGTGCACTGTTGCTGGCTCTTCACCCTGAAATGCTCCGTGTCTCTCTCATAACCAGTATGACGATCCCATTCGGTTCTCACACTCACCAACCATCCCAACGACATTTTCTAACCCATCTGCCACCCATCCAGGCTCCAGATGGAATCAGTCTCTGTGTTTCCCTGTCCTGTCTCTTCGGTGATCTTTAATCTGCAGGACTCTGTGGCCTGCCTCTGAATTACGCGGCATGGAGAGTGGGGTCCCTTAGGATCTGGAAAGGGAAGCGAACCAGGACCACAGGAGTAAAGAGGGAGCGCAGAGGAGCAGGGCTGAGCCCGGGTGAGCCCGGCGCCGAGTGCGGGAGCCTGGGATGTGAAGCTCTGGGAGGACATGGGGGTCAGAGGACAGGGCTCACTGAGACCACGTGGGGGTGGGACGATGTCTCAGAGGTGTGTCCTCTGATGGAGGGTGGGCCTGAGGTCTCTGCGGACGGACATGGATGCAAAGAGGGAAGACAAGGGTGAAGTGGACCCCGGGGACACAGGGCCCCTGCCTGTCCCACTGCACCTACATGAGGAGCCGGTGCCCTTCACGAGCTGCACCAGAGCCTGGCCCGGGTGGTATGGAGGTGACCGGCCAGCAGGGGGGCTACCTGCCTTCCAGGTCTCCTGCACGGCTCTCCTGGCTGCCCAGCCATTCCCTCCCGCAGGCTCCTCTGTCCTCTTGAGAAAGTCAGTCCGACAAACGTGGTGGCAGGGGGCGCACTCAGGGGCCCTCAGGGGCCCTCAGGTGGCAGCTGCACATCCCGGACGTGCTCCCTAGCCCGGCGGAGTCCCACTGCACCTGCCCTGCTTCGTCCATCGCACGGCCGAGCTCTGGCTTCTCTTCTGCGTGAGGCTGGAGTGTCCCCTGGAGGCCGGGCCAGTCTGTCCTGTGCACAGCTGGCCCTCCAGGATCCAGCAGCACCCGACGTGGGGTTTTCGCATGAAATCGCAGACAGAGGATAAGCTGGGGGCTCTGCTTCTCTGGAAGCCATCTGGGTGAGGACTTGCCCCCTCAGCTTCTTGCTTTGAGGAATGGCTTGTGGGCAGGCCTCAGGGGTTAGACCTTCCCCCCATTTTCAGGGTGATTTTGTCCTGGGACAGAACTGATGTCATGAGGGCAGGATTTAGTTCCTAGGTACAGAAAATCCAATGTAACAGTGGCTTAAACAAGATAGGAGTTTATTTCTCCCTCACATAAGCTGAGTGCAGAGAGAAGCGATCCACAGAGTCTTGGGGGCCCAGGCTCCCCAACTCACCCCTCTGTCTTCCCCAGGAGTGACCCTCTTCCTCATGGTCCCAGGCTGTCCCACCCACGTTCCAGGCAGCAGGAAGCATAAAGGGACAGAGGAAAGGCAAGAGGTGCAGCCACAGGACAGTTCTGCTCACAACCCAACCCTGGGACTCACCCACGGGCAGGCTGGGCTGTGACCTCTGTTCTAGCATCTGAGACGCGGGGACAGTGTCTGTCCCCGTGGCAGGGCTGGGGCTCCCTGTGTTGCCAGTCGGGCCATTTCCCCTGCAGTGTGATTGAAAAGTGCGTTTACTGTGGAGTGAGAGCTCTAAACCTCCTTTCAAAGCATGATTCTCATGGGGGGTAGGGGGTGTCAGAAGTGGGACTGGCCCCCAGAGCAGTTCTGTAGCTATTGTAGCTGAGTACAGATGGTTTTATTAAAGTCTGCCCAGCGGAACGCTTCCCTTTATTTTCATGCTTTTGGACCTGAGAACACAGAAAGTAAATTCGTCTCCAAAGGGCACACTCAGCAGGATGTGAACGAGGGACACCCCTTGCTGTGTCCAGAGGGTGGGCCACCCTGAGCGGTCAGTGGGGGGAAGCAGAGCGTCTGGAAGACACGTGCACCCAGCTGCCGTCTCAGCCACATCACACCTGGGCCTGAGCTGCTGGCGCTGGTTCCAGGCCTGTCCCGGGCCCTCCATCCTGGCGCCTGGGCTATTCCTGCACGGCCATGGCTGCCTTTCTGTGGGCTCCAGACGCACGGGGGTGGCGCTGCACTGGGCATGTCGGGGCTGGGGGCCATTCCTGCAGCTGCAGCTGCTTCCCTCTGAGCCCTTACGCTGTTTGGCTGCAGAGAGGCAAACGCAGGAATGTGCGTAAGTCAGTAAGTGGCCTGGACAAAATACACAGCGACAGCAGCTGAGGTCATTCCGCGTCCTGGGTCCTGAATACGCAAGGTCTCCGCACGCCCGTTGACAGCAAACGTGGAAGACTGTTGCCTCCTCCCTTCAGAGGTAAGGAGCACGAGGCTGGAGCAGTCGAGTCACTGCCTCGGCCTCTTTGGCACTAGAAGGGGCCTCTGTGGTTGACAAAGGCCCCCAAGCTTATCTGGCCCCTGCTTCCTGTGATATTGTTTATGCCAAGACAATAGCCCCTGAGTACTGGGCTAGGGTGAAGAACTGACCTCCTCAGCGCATGAGATCTCCCTTCCTCACTTTCCCCTGTGCTCACACCAGCAGTTTAACCCTTGATCGTTTAGGTCTGTTTGTGGGCTTCCACCCGCCTGCTGGTTTCCCAGGCTCTGGCGGGGAGACACACGGTACAGCCTAACAGCAAAAAGCAACGCATTCTTAAAGTCTGGTGGATAAATTTAATAGTAACAAAAGTTACTTTCTCACCTTCCTGGTATCTTTGCAAAGCAGCATTTTTATTCCATTAATAACATTTTCTCTCCTATATCTAATGGAGGACCTGGAAGTGTTTAGGTTTACTGTTCTGCTGAGCTATTCATGGGCTGATGTATTTCCTACTGCATCAGTCCGTGTATCTCCCATCCTAGGGGACAGACCATGAGGACAGTGGTCGCACTAACCCAGCCCCACAGAGACCCCACTCACGCCCAGGTGCAATCCAGGGAGTTCTCTCCATCAAATCATTGCTCTTACATCTTCCATGCATGACGTATTTGGCAATGTCTCCACTGAGAAAACCTTTGTTTCAGTGCTTTCCCACATTTCGCCCAGCTGTCCTCACACCGCTAAGGCACCTACTCTGTGCTACAGGCCATACTGAAATGCGTAGGTCAGAATCCCTGCCCTTAAGGAGCTTGGGATCCAGCTGGGAGTCAAGACCAAAAAACACACACAGAGAACTACAAAGACCACACAGCAGGCTGGAATCAACTGGTGACTGGGCTGTGAAATTAGTTAAAGGGGTCACAATCAGCATTAAAAAAAGAAATAACAGCCCGGCCAGGCGTGGCTCAGAGGTTGAGTGTTGACCTAGGATCCAGGCAATTGGGGTTCAATTCCCGGTCAGGGCACATGCCTGGGTCGCGGGCTCAATCCCCAGTTCCGGGCATGCAGGAGGCAGCCGATCAATGACTCTCATCATTGATGTTTCTATCTCTCCCTCTCCTTTCCTCTCTCTGAAATCCATAAAGATATATTAAAAAAAACAACAACACAAAAATAGGAAAGATCAGAGTGTGTGGTAGAGTAAGAGCTGTTTTGTGAATTTTGGCTCTGTTGTACATGTAAATTGTAACGTATGTCTTACCACGGTCATGGTCTCATTCATGGTCATGTCTCCCGGTCATGGCCACGTGTTGGAGTGCTCCTGACATGCGATGGGACGGTGAGTGGAGGCTAGCTGCTGAAGGAGTGTCACCTGAGGGCAGGGGTTCCTCGCTTGTGGTTGAGTCATGGACTCTTGAGAGCCATTTGAGAACTACTAGAGCTCTCTCTAGAAAGCACGAATATGCCCAGCGATTTCATATGCTCCTGTAGCTCATGGACTTTGCAGCCGGTCCACAGAGCGTGGTTAGATCCCTCCCACCTGGAGGTCGAAGCCAGCAGGGAGGGACGGTGGGAGGCTGGGGGTGCTGGGGTCTACGCTCTCCTGGGCCTTGTGTTTCTGATGAGGAGAGATCATGTGTCGCCCACAGGAAGGCAGTGACGAGTCCAGCAGAAGCTCATAATCTAGTTTGTGTTTTAGGAAGATTGTGCTAGAAGAATTAGAGACCAGAAGTCCATCTTGGAGGCTATTGTAAGAACCATTTGAGAGATGGTAGAGGCAGAAAGGTAGGAAGGCACAGCTATGAGAAGTTTTTAGGATGAAAAGTCACTGGACTTGGGTTTGTTTGGGGTTGGGGGGAACCGGCAGGGGGGAGGAGTCGGGTGGCTCCTGGGCTTCTAGCTTTGAGTGAGCGGTGGTGCTAATCGCTGAGTCAGAAATAACACAGAGAGAGTAAGTCTGCGGAGGAGTCCGAGTTTAGTTTTGTAGATACGGGACATGCACAGCATGTACCCAGCCACCCAACATTCTTTCTACGACACTCAAGAGCAGATGCCAGGAGGGAGGCCTGGAAGAGGAGGGGGCTTTGTACTTGCCTTGGGCACGTGTGTGTGCTCGTTGGTGGGACAGTTTGGTGATCCCGCGGCCACGGGAGTGTTCCTGAGACTCTGACACCCCCATTTACAAATGGAGATAGCAGGTGAGGTGCATTGGGTCAGCGGGAACAGGGAGCAAGTGACACTTGGAACGAAGTTCAGGCCTCCAGAGGCTAGAGGGCAGCCGACTTGGAAATACAGGGGAAGGGGCTGGTCCAGCCCAGGGGAAAGAGGCCCGGCAGGCTGCGGCAAAGGTGTGTGCGGGTGCGTATGCTCGGCCCCATCTGGGACTTCAGTCTGTGAGTCTGTCCAGCCCTGCTCCGTAAGCACCTGCGAGGACACAGGGTCCTCACCCCCATATTGCACCCTAGTCAGCATCCTGACTGTTTTGCTGTGCCTCTGGCCAGCCTCTGATGGCCCAGCCACTGAACTCCTGCCTAGCCCTGTCCCATCCGTCCAGTGGCCTGGTTTCTGCTGGATTCTGTGGAGCCAGCTGGGAAAAACATACTGGAGACCATGGTCCCAAGTCTCTTCCAGGCCCAGTGACCTGCGCCACCACGTTTGTTTGGCTACAAAGGAGGGCAATGCAGTTGGGACCTTCGTGTCGCTTCCTCCTGAGAGGAGTTGCTGAGCATCTGGGTTAGACTCACACTTGCATTTGATGATTGGGGCGCTCTCCTTAACTGTTTGTTTATAGTGTTGTTAAATATTTTCAGATGTCAGCACAGCACATGCACCGTAAGGCTTTGATTGGAGCACTCGGGACTGAAGCTTTTATTTAAAATAAAAATGCATGAGGTGAAATTAAACCTCCCTTTCTGTCTGGAGCCCACCCTAAAGATCCTGCATTATTTACCCACCACAGGAGCTTTCCTTAGCTGGTACATGCATCTCTCCTAGCACATTTCCCAGCTGCTCAAATGCAAAGTTACTCACCAGCCCTAAATGCCAGGGTTACCTTCTTCCGACTCGTGGCTCAGGGCTTTGGCACCCAGGGAGAAAGCAAAGGAAATTTCAGATTCTACCAACCCCCCAAAAGAAGCAAAGGGTAGTCCCGGACCTCCAGGGGCAGCTGTGAGGTCAAAGGAGGCACTGTGTACAAGGTACCTGGTATAGCACCTGGCACGCACCTCGGGGGCCCCAGATGTCCATGTCTGCAGGCAGTGACACCAGGAAGCCTTCCCGGGGGCCTGTCGGTGGTTGAGAAATTGATTGAGAGCCTTGAGAGCACTGTGCCAGAAAAGAAACAGCTAGAAAACACGGCAGTCATGAAGCTGAAAGGCCCAAGTCAGAATCCTAGCTTTGCCTCTCCTACCTGAGGCACCTCCGGCAGGACACTTGGTTTTGCTGAGTCGTAGTGTTTTCGTTCATAAATGGAAGAATGCGTTCTCGGAGGGCTGCTGGGAAGACCACCAAGAAGGCTGGCTAACGGTAAGTCATTAAGCCGCGATTGTTACTATGCCTGGGACCCCCCTTGCTTCTGGTAACAAGCCCCTAGAGCACCGTATTCTCAGGTATCGTCTTGGGTGTTACAAAACTGCTTTACTGCTTGGCCGGTGTGCTCATTGGTGGAGTGTCGACCCATGAACCAAGAGGCCACCGGTTCAAGAGGTCAGGGTGTATACCCGGGTTGCGGGCTTGATCCCCAATAGGGGGTGTGCAGGAAGCAGCCGACTGATGTTTCTCTCTCATCGATGTTTCTCTCTCTCTCTATCCCTCTCCCTTCCTCTCTTTTTCTAAAATCAATAAAATATTAAAAAAAATTGCTTTACGTAGGTGCAAACCATTCATTCATTCATTCATTCATTCACTCATCTAACAAATACTATTGAGGACCTGCTATGTTCTAGGCGCTGGCAAGACCACAGTAAACAAAGCCTCTTCCTATACATCCCTTAACTGTGTGATTTTTGCCTCAGTTAGAGCTGTCCCTTGACTCTGTTTTGGAACCTGGAGATTTGTATGAACTTCTAGTCCTTGACGAGGCAGCCCTTGGGGAGCAGGCACCTATCTTAACAAATGTGTTCTTCTCATAATAACCAGCAACACAGCTCTTGGACTTGCTCTCTGTGTGTTTCATGAAAGTCAGCTCAATGAAGTTTTGGTGAATGAAGAACGATTCCTGCTTCTCTAGGACAAAAATACTCTTTCTAAAGCATCTGTGTTCAATAGAAATATAATTCAAGACACATTCAAATTTTCTAGTAGCCACATTTAAAAAATGCAAACGTAAACTGGTGAGATTAAATTGATATGTCTCATTTAACCCTATATATTCAAACGTTATTTTCTTAAGTAATCACTATAAAACTTATTACTAAGAATGTTTTACGTGTTTTTTTTTTTTTTTCATATTAAATAACGTTTGGAATCTGGCGTGAGAGCACCTCCACACATCTTCATTCAGAGCAGCCGAGCTTGCTGGGCACAGGGCTCCGCGGTGCATGGGGCACTTGGTGAGTCTCAGCAAATGTCGAGTGACTGCAACATAAAAAGATTATTGTGATAAGACAAAGAACCACTGGCAAGACTAAAGAGGAGGTGACATCAGGAGAGAGGGGAGTTTGGAGGAGCTCTGGGCACATTGAAGGCTTCAGGTAGAAGCCAAACTCGGGGGCACATCTAACGATGTATTGAACTGAGAATACAACCATGGCAGACAGACATGGTGGCACGGGGCTGGGTTTTCACCATTGCTGCCTGAGTCATCCTGGATAAGCCATTTCAATTCTTTGAGCCTCAGTTTCCCCAGAAAGTCCGCCAGAAACCGCACGTGGGTAGGCACAGAGCAATCTCTTCAAAGGAGCCAGATTCCCAGTGACAAGGAGGCACTCTGACAACCTCCAGGGCCACCCCACACAGCGGGCTCCATGGATGGCCCATAGGAAGGGTTTTTTCTTGGGTCACTGGAGCAACAGGGGGTTGCCATCCATGGGCTCTGGCCAAGGAAGGGCTGATTCTGCAGGAAATGAAAACTCAGGTGGCACAAGGGCGGGGCAGCTGCCATGCAGTGTGGGGGCGCAGGTGGTGGGGACACAGGCAGGGGACAGATAGATGATGGCTTTCCTCTCTCTCACGGAAGGCCCTTCATGGGGCCCTGGTGTCTACAAGGAGTTCTGAGTAGAGGGGACATACAATCCCTCAGTAGCCCAGGCTGGGCCTATACAAGGGAGAGACGGGGAATTGTGACTTCAGACAGATCATTTAAATGAGGAGCAAAAAAAAAAACCCTCAAGAGCCCCTGTAAGCTATTCTCGCCTGCGTTTATCCAGGCAATGGCCTGGCTTTTCTACATGATTTTCCACACATAGGTCTGGCTATAAAGGACTGAGTGCCTCCTGCCAAGGGCACTGTGGCAGGAGGCTGCGCTAGAGGCCAACGTGGCCTGGATTTTAGGAGCAGGAACAGGTCCGACATCCCAAAGCTCAAGGTTCCAATTGCCGAAATGTATGGCTGTCCAGGGACCGTGGACCCGTGTCCCGGGACTGTGGACCCCTGGCCACGGTGATGACCTGGGAAGTCTGAGAGCCTGATCCATCGGAGGATCTTAGAAATTTATGACTTTGTACTTGAACAGCTGCCAGTGTTTCTGGAAGTGGCTGTGCTTTGGGTGAGAGCCACTGAGGACTAAGCTAGGTCAGGACCCACAGCCCGACACAGGACCGCCAGGCCAGCATGTGAGTAAGAGGCCGGCCAACCTAGAGCCAAGTGCGTCCTTAATGGAAACTAATTCTCCAGGAGGAAGCCTACCCTTTAAGGCTCAGCCTGGGCCACGTGTCCCAGCTTCCTCCCGGGGATATGCTCCTTGGCTGGCCCTCCTGGGATGGAGGGAGAAAGTTTCCGCGGTGGCACCTGGGGAGGTGCTTGGGGCAGGCAGGGTGCTCAGCAAAGGTTTGTGAGACGGTGCACTGAAAATGTCCCCCTGTGGATAGGGTGGGTAAGGTGGCCCTTGGCACAGCCCATTTCCTCACACCTGGTGGCACAGACGCCGCCTTTCTCGCCAGACTCTCAGTTCTGTTTTGCTGCTCTCCTCTCTCGCTTAAGGGAGAAAACCGGTCACCTTGACAAATAGGGTCTTTGCCGGGTGTCAGGGACCTGGTGCTTCACCCCCAGCGCCTGGGCCGGAGGTTCAGAGCTAAGCCAGCTGCCGTGACTCAGGGTCCTGCTCCTTGCTGCTGGTGAGGCCACGGGCAACTCACTGCACCTCCCCGAGCCTCCGTTTCCACCGGAGAAGCAGGGCGCTAACTTCTACAGCTGCCTCCCGGGCTCGCAGGACCCAGTGACACTATGAGCGTGAGCTTGGGGCAGAGGTAGGCCTGCCGCCCGCCAGGGCCGGGCTCCGGGGTAAGAGCTCAAACCCACGACGCGACTTTCTCTTGCCTTCCAGAGTGTGTCACCGTTATGCAGACCAGCTGG
This sequence comes from Miniopterus schreibersii, assembly GCF_964146895.1. Lineage (NCBI taxonomy): Eukaryota > Metazoa > Chordata > Mammalia > Chiroptera > Miniopteridae > Miniopterus > Miniopterus schreibersii. The sequence continues at coordinate 14,784,045 of NC_138123.1, read as the reverse complement.
AGTAGAGGGAGCGGAGGGGACACTGGGCGTCGTTGCAGAAAAGCCCTCCACCGTTCGTGCGAGTGACCCCGCTCACAGGAGGGAGCAGCCTGGACAGCTGTCACGGGCCAGGGCTGGACTTGGATTTAGACCATGAGGAGGAGCAGTCCAGTGACACAGCCTTAGCTGGGGTGCATTGGGGGACACTGGGGGGCCCGGTGGTGCTGGGGGGTGGTCTTCCTCTGGTGCAGGCAAAACAGGGTGCATTCTCTGCAGAGAATTAAGTACAAGAATAAAACGAACCCCAAACTGACTCTACTTCTTACCGTCGCCACGTGCAGGCAGTTTTTAACAATATCTGTGATAAAATGATCCTCTCCACAAAAAAATAATATTGTTTTAAGTTCTAAACAATTACTGTCGAGTTTTAATAAAATATATGGAAACTTTTAGCATATTTTTATTTCTTACCCTTTAAAACTTTGTATCCTGTGTGGAAAGTAATTTAGAGAATTCCAGTTAGGCAGCTGGCCCCCGACACTTACGCAGCTACACAGTTCACCTCCAGACTAGACTCATGATCTGGCTCCATCCAAGCTCACTTTGGGTGTAGTTCATGTTCCCAAGCCCTGTGGTTTATTAATTTAATGGGATCTTAAGCATTACCAGCAAGAAGATGGTAGATCTATATATGCTGATATATATGAATATATATACGTTAAATGAAGTGAGCAATATTGGAACATTTAAAAATATTTTAGAAGGTGACATGTACATGTATGTATGCGTATGTTTATACATGAATAGACTCTCTCTCCAAGGACAGGTGAGAAATGCTGTAGATTGAAAAGAAAGTAAGGCAGCTCAGTGCCTGTAAAGACACAGACACGGACTTGGACCACTCAGCCTGTCACCTATGTCACTGGTTGGAGACTTTGTTTATGTTTAAAATCTAACACAGTGAAGGGGAGGGTGACTTGTGAGGTGTGATACTTTTGTTTGGTAAAAGCAAATTTTAGTTCACAGTGAAATATTTTATGAAATTGAAATACTGCTTCTAACACTGGCATTTTTTTCTTTCTAAATTGCTAATTGTTCACCGTAAAGCTAAAAACACAGAAGAGGGTAACGGGTGTTACTGATTATCATGTGACTCTTACGTGAATAACTGTGTGGCACAGAGAAGGGGTTTAAACAGTGGCTTGATCTGGGGCCTGCCACTCTGTGTGCCACTGACTTTTAACCAGAACCTGAATGTGCTTTTCAGGCATCATTTTAATTTTACCCTCATGAGATTTGCCCAGGGGAGCAATTTAATCCTCATGTGTAAACTGGTCGCCTTTGGGCTCATTCCAAGAGTCACGGACCGATGTCGGGAGCACCCAACCTCCTAATCTCCCATCTTCTACCCTCTCCTTCCAACAACAAGACTAACAACCACTTCCTGCCCGAGACCGTGATTCCTAGAAAAGTTCGTTTCCTCGAGGGATGAGAGGCGATGGCGTCTGTGCTCCGAGGCAGCATCTCAGCCCAGGAGCCCCACGGGTGGGGCCTGTGCTGCTCTCACGGGAGAGTCTGCGGAGCTCGGCAGAGCACCCGAGGACTTGATGTAGGGCTTGCAGCGTCTTCCTGGTGGGAAAGGGAGTGAAAAGAGAGGCCAGGAGTCAAGGCTCTGCAGACCTCCCTCCTCTCCTCTGTGGACCCTGCGCTTTCGCAGGCGGGCAGGGCTGCGCGTGGCCGTGAATTTGCGCAGGGAGCGGAGCCACTTCAGTTCATGGCAGGCCCTCCTTCAGCCCCTCCCCTTAGCAGAAAGGATCTCTCTCTACCTGCTTTCTGGCCCTCGTGAGTGGAGGTGTCCTCCTGAACCCCAGCTTTCTGAGCCAATGGAGTCAGGAAGGAGCTGGGCAGCCAGGGGTCCTGGCGAGTCACCTCCTACTCTGAGCAGCAGCCTCCCCTTTATCACTGAGGCCACACAAATAGTTTTGTACATGAGCCTTTTGTACAGAGACAAAGACAATGCTATTCCCCCGTTTGGGAGGAATGAATCTGTGACGTACAGATAAGAACAGGGATGTTAGACCTGTTCCATTACCTGGTGAACATTACCTGGTGGGGCTGGGGCTTCCAGATGAACTTGAGCGTTTTGCAGCTCAGCAACCTGTGGGGAACGTGTGGCTGGAAGAAAACGCATCCCCTTGTGATGGAAGGCTCAGTGCTTGTCCCCAGCCTGGTTGTCCTGTTGTTTCTGTGCCCACGCACATTCTCTCGGGCTGAAGGACCAGTGACCAGCTGCGCACATGGCAGGCCTTTCTCCTCCGGGAGCGAAGGGAGGCTGTGGCCTCGCTGCCCTGAGATGCAGGCCAGCCAAGAGAGGTCATCGTGGGGTGGCTCGGAGCCCCGGTTCTGCAGAGAGGGCCTCAGGGTGAAGGCCACTGTTTGCAGTAGCTGTCAAATTGTGACGTATGAGTGACAGACAAGTCGATCACACCTGTTGGGGGACTTACAGCTGTTGGCTTAACCATCCTGACTTCACTCACAGTCTGTCGAGGTTTCTGGTCTGCTCCCGTGAGCCATGAATGGAGGGGCGGAGGCTGGAGCGGGGACCCTGGTCGTCGGGGACAGTCAGTCGGATGTCTGTGTGTCAGGACTAGCTGCTGGGCATCCTGACTTCGGAGAGACAGTCACTAGGAAGGCCAAAAGGAAGTCCTGTAGACAAAAACTGAGGGGATCTGAAATTACCTAGAGGTGGCCATTTAAAGAAAAATGGACAAGAGTGTCTGTCTTCCCTGTTTGTAAGTCTGTGTGGCCTCGGTCCCTCTAACCTGTGGGTCTGCCTCTAACACTCGCAGAGCCCAGGGCGGAGGCCATCACTTGTTCAAATATCAGGATGTAAATCAAGCCTAAAAATGGTTAACTAGAATATGTTCTGTTCTCCTAAAAATATTCATAAAGATGAAATTGAAAAATGTGTAAAGCTCTAATTTTTACATGACCAAAAGTTGGCAGATATCAAAGATGACTGAATTATTTATTATCGCACATATTTAAATGTTCTCTTATTCTGGCTGAATGACTAACCAAATGAAGACACATATAATCTATAATTATTTTATATTTATTTGCTTAAGTGAATTTTGCCTTCATTTCAGCACGATTGCAGATTCTGTTATTACAGTGAACATTTTTACATAATTTTATTCTAGTGACGGCAATAAGCTAAAGAATTAAAAAAACATAAGTGTCTTTAAAATATGCAAAATTTGAATATATTTTTATCAAAAATGTAAAAGTACATGTAAACATCAACTTAATTATTTCATATATATTTTCAAAGAAAATTATTTTTTTCTTATAACATGAAAATTAAAATTTGAAAGGCAAAAATACAAATTAAAATTAATACATGTGAAAAATGTTACATAAAATTATTTAAATAAAATTGAATTTTAAGTTTAATTTTCTGAAAGTTAAATGAAATCTTAAAAAAGGCATTGGGCCACGCTCCTCAGCTGCCAGGTGCAATTGTTGCAAAAGCTGTGCTCATTCTTGAGTGTCCCTAGCCAGGACTTGGGGCAGGAAGATAATTGAGGAGATGGGCCGGCAGGCCTCCCGGGAAGTGAACACTGTTTTCAGGAGTCTATCCATCGATGCCGCGCCATCTGAGGGGAAAGGTGACATATTAATTTGTTTGCCTTTCTTTGGCCTGCGTACATCTGCTGCTCAATTCCTCTCCTCACTGGGGAACACGGTCCTGCCTCCTGTCAGCTGCCACAGCACAGCCCACAGACCTTCGTGACACTTGTAGCCCCTGGGTTTCAGCCACGTTTCCTGGGCCTGGCAATGTCTGCTACAGGAGGGCATGTTCAGGGTTGAGTGAGGTCTGCAGCCTTGAGCACTGGAGCCCAAGCGACCGAGGGGCCCACAGGAGGGTCAGTAAAGCCACATTTTTGTGTTCGTGGGTGTGCAGCTAGCTGTCTAAGCAACAGGGATTGGGGGGAGGGGTCCCTTTCCCCGGAGTCCCCTTGAGGTGCTGGACACTCCTGCAGAGCAAGACCCCAGGAAGATTTCCCTTGGGGGTCACTCTGCTCATTGTCTGGTGGCTGCCCCACTCCGCTCTGCCCAGCCCACTATTGGGTTGAGGCTCTGGACAAGATAGGAGACCGCTGACCAGGATCCGTCCGTGTCCGGGGCAATTCTGGGGCAGAGCAGTGCTGGGTGGGATGCGTGGTGGTCTGTGATGCCCAGGTATGAGAACTGGACTGCACTGTGTTCATCTGTCATGCCGCTGATTTCAAAGTTGAGCTGGAATATTCTGCAATGCATGTGGCAGGGCAGCTGTGTCCCACTGAACTTCAGGCCAACAATAGTGGGAACAACAGTCACAGCCAACTACATTTCTCAGGTGTCTTACTGTCATTGTAGGTCCTACAGGGAGGAGACAGGCTGGAGCCCAGTGTTCACCCGTCGAGGAGGACTGCAGTGGAAGGTGGCAGGCCAGGTACACTGCAAACCAGGCCCTTTCCCTGCTCTCAGCTTGTCCTTTGGTCCCACCCAGATCTGCTCAACCGTGCTCCATCCAGACTGTCTGGGGCGCATCGGACCTTGACTTTGCCCTCTGTGCTCCTGACCTCACTTCCTAGTTGCTGTGTGTTCTTCCTCCCTGACCCCCATCCCCATCATTCACCTCCTACTTGGTCATCTCACCTGCACTCCTGGTTCCTCCCCTGGCTGACTATGGTGGCCCCTCCACTCCCAGCCCACAGGACATGAGGCAAAAGACACTGAGAAGAGCCTTGGACTTCATGCTTCTGAGGGTCTGACAGACTGAGGCCAACACTCCCACCTAGAGCATAAACTAAGATTTTTAGAAAGTCAGTGTGAGTGGTGGTAAGGCCCACACAACATTTTGGGAGGAGGTCCACATGGCAGAGGGTCCCCAGGGGGAGGCGTGGTGGGATCTTCCGCCAGCCTGCAGGGAGAGGACTGGCCCCAGTCTCACAGTTTGAAAAGGTTCCAGGCTGTCTCAGGGAAAGCACGTGACTAATGACTCCTGCTGCTGGTTTGTCTCCTCCACACGCTGAGCTTCTGCCTGGTGAAGTCAGGCCTGTCTAACCACATGTTCGGAAAGTAACGCCGTGTTCTCAAGGATACCCCCTCTCTCCTTCACAGACGTTTCCGTTGGATCTTACATGTGAACTGTCCTAGCCAAGCACCTCTTCTCACAGAAACAGCAGGCTCATTTCAATTCAGCATTTCACTTTGGACCAATGCTTGACTTTGTTTAGGGCCCCGCGCTGGTGCTCGGTCTCCCCGGGGCCCGCATGCTTCCCTCCCATCTGTGGGGTGGGCACACAGGTTGGGGCAGGGAAGGTGGGCCCCGCGGCTCTGCTGTGGGCAGCGGCCATATGCTGCCTTCGATTGTATTTACGTTGAGACGCACAACATGTTGTAACCAAACAAGGCAAGACACAGCGCACAGTAGGAGGTGGCAGCCACAGTGCCTGCCGGGGCTGTCTCCATCCACCTGCTGCTGGGGGTACAGTCCAGTCGAAATTCAGGCCCGGTCAGCGTGTCAGTGCCAGTGCCATGGATGGATGGACGGGCTGTTCAGAACGTAAGGAGGCCCGTCTGCTCTCCGGAGCAGGACAGTATTTGGACTTCTGCGGCCTGGCTAGATTATTTCTCCCGGCCAAGCCCAGCTTATCCTCAGGGCTTACAAAGCTGACATCGGGGTGGAAGTGGGCAGCATTGAGACCCATCTGTGAAAAGATGTGGCTGAGACAGACTGGAGCCCAGTGGGTGTCTGAGCAGGGCTTGAGGGCCACTGTCCCAGCTGCTGGGTCTGTGTCCAGGGGGATCTGACCACTCAATGCGCAGTCGTGTTGGGTGTCGGGTGCCGGGCACCAGCAGGACTTTGTGCCGTTGCTCTTCCTGAACTGGTGTTTTGTGACTCCTGTCACAGGCTTTGTAGAGTGGAGCTTTCACCTCCTGTTATGGTTATGCTGTGACTCAGATGAGAGAGAGAAAAGCCCTTGCTCCTGCCCAGCCAGGGCAGCAGGAGAGGAAATGAGCCCTTGCCTGTGGCCTGGTCACACCTGCGTCCTCTTGCATGGATTAGCGGGAGCTCTGCAGGAAGGGGTGAGGGCTCGTCCTTCTTGTCTGCTAGCAGAGAACCCTTTGGGGAGGAGGTGTGGCTGGCACCTCCGAGCAGAGGCTCCTGAGGGCTCTGCTGTAAATCCTTAAAGAGTGGACCTCGTGTTGAGGCTGGTTACCCCCGGGCAGGACACGGTGGGGGTCTGGTGAGTCTAATGCAAGTGTCTAATGACGGGGTGAGGTGGGAGGGATTTTAGAGTCCACTCTGGACCTGAGATTCCGTGCAATCACTCAGAGGGTGAGTGCGAGCTGTCTTCTGGGGGACCTGAGTTTAAGTCCCACTTCCCAAGTTCTTGCTTACAGCCCAGGGCAAGTTACTTAACCTCTCTGAACCTCAGTTTCTGTATCACTAAAATAGACAGCTGGCATGAGAAGTAGTCTGCCTCATAGTAGGTGCTGAGTGATGGTGGCTGCTTTCCCCGAGTTGGCAAAGGCCCATGGGCGGTATAATCCCCCCATCGCCCAAGTGTGCTCCTCATCTCACAGACCAAGTCCCGGGGGGCGGGGGGGGGGGTGTTCAGTGTGATTCAGATGGAAGGCGCTGTCTTGCTTTGAGGACAGGTGTCACTCAGGAGTCCGCTTCTCTTCTGATTCTCTTTCTGCCAAGCCAGAGTCTGTGGCCCCTGCCAGTACTTAGGGACTTGAAGGGCCTGTGACCCTCACGCCCTCAGGGGGGCTGGCTGGTCTGTGGGCTGGGCTTTCTATTGCTGGGGGGCATCTTGTCTGGTGCCCCAGCTTTGCATGTCTTCTCCTCCTGCCCCACCAGTGGCTGCCCCGCGGTCACCAGGGGAGCCGGGGAGGAGGGTGGGAAGAAGGAGAGATTCCAGCTGCCCTGATCTCAGTTGAAACCTTGGCTCTGCCGGTTACTAGCTGTTATTAGCTGTGCGATGTTAGGCACGTCCCTGGGCCCCCGAGCCCCAGAATTCCCGTCCCTAATGCAGGGACAGTAATTCCTTGTTGGCAGGAGTATTGTAAATATCAAGGGCAGTGAAGTATCTGGCACAGGGGAGGCATCGATAATAACATCCTTGTTGTTCAGACTGATGTTCTCACACCCTTAAATCACGCACTTTAAATATTTAGAACAGTGGTTCTCAAGTGTGGCCCCTGGGCCAGCAGCAGCAGCAGCAGCAGCGGGAACTTGTCAGAAATGCAGAGTCTCAGGCCCCTCCCAGGACCCCCGAGTCAGGACCCTTGGGCGGGGCTCAGCAGCCTGCTCCCCCTCCAGGGGCTTCTGATGCACAACGAAGCTGGAGAACCTCTAAATTAGACCTATTTCCCAAAACCTCGTCTTTCAAGGCCGTTTCTTCTGCCTGCCTGATGATTCCCACTTGTTCCTGGATGTGATTTGGGAGGGATTAAAACGTGAGGGCCCTCGAGGCCGGGGCAGACACCTGTGAGCTGCCTTGGATTGGACAGAAGGGCTCTGGAACCCCGGAGCCCCATCCTTGCTTTCACCACCCCAGCCCCTCCCCCCCCCCACGGGAGGGCTGCTGTCTCCCTTCGCTGGGTGGCCGCCCTGTGCGGCCCCCGTGCTGACCCGCTGTCGCCCCCAGGCTGGTGTGGAGCTGAGTCAGGACGCTGGGCTCGGCTGCGCGGTTTCATCTACGAAACATTTGCTTGGAACCACTTGACTGACAACGCCAGGAGCATCGGCCAGCGCAGCAGAGAGATCTAAGAACTGGCTCCCGACTTTTCACTGTGATCTCATAGGTCAGGTTGCTCGAACCCTTTGGGGTGGACAGAGTTGTCCAGAGGAGAGGACGGATGAGACAATGTCTAGAGAGCTCCGCGGGCTTTGCTGGAGAGAGGCCCTGGGACGGAGCGAGGCTGGGAGGCGGTGGCTCAGGCGCGGCCTGGCTGGGGGTGCTCAGCAGGTCAGGTGCTTGGAGCGTGAGTCAGGGATTAGGTAAAACCCAAGGGGCTATTGTTAAATATTTAGCAGAAGAGCAGAATAAACTTGTGAGACCTTTTAGATTCTTTTCAGCATGGTGACAGTGTTTTTATTGTATTGATCCTTTTTTGCATGATTTTTATTGAGGTAAAGTATACTTAACATAAAGCGTGTCCTTCAGCCACGTTTAAGCCACGGCTCAGTGGTGTTAAGCACATTCACACTGTCTTGTGACCATTCCCACCACTACCTCCAAAACCGTTTCTCCTCCGGAACTGAAACTCTGTCCCCATTAAATACTAACTCTCTTCCCCCAACCCCTGGTGAGCATCATTTATTCTATTGAAACTTTCATAAAGACCAAAGGAGCCTCCCAGAAGGTACTAGAAGGTGTTTTAAGTAACCCCCTCCCTCAACAGTGTGTTTAAGAACTCTGTCTTCTTAGCCTGGAGCCGTCGCCCCTCAGATGCAGGCGCAGAGCCGAAGCGGGGCGCGGGGGTGCGCCCCTCTGGAGCGCTGTGTGCTCGCCTTGCCCTTGCTGGGAAGCGCAGCCGCCCTCATAAAGGAGCAACTGCAAAGAAGGAAGGCGGAGGGAGCCCTGTCTTCCTGAGTTGCTGGCAGCTGTTATTCAGCACAGACCTCGGTGGAAACAAAAAATACGCAGCATTGTTTCACCGTGAGCATGGCGGGGCCTCCTTCCAGGGCCTGGCTGGCTGCGGACCCGGGGCTGCGGCCAAAGCCCCCTGGCCGCCCGGCCCTCTTCCCTGCGCTGTTGCTGCAGCTGTGAGTCCCGTGTGGACCCTGAATCTGGCCCCACTCGCGAGTGGCGCTCCGGGTGGTGTCACTGTGTCCTCTCAAAGTGTCCACTCCACATACAGGGGGAGGAGCAGGCTTCTGGTGCTGAGGGGCTTCGCCCGCTTCCTCAGAGCCCCAGGGTGGTGGCAGCCAGCACGCGGGCTTCAGTGGGAAACCATGGAAGCTGGAAGGCAGGGGAGTCGGGCATTTAGGGGAAATTGGGTTTTTCCCAGAAGGGTGGTGCCCCCTCCCCGTCCTCTGTTTCTTCTGTGTGGGACCTGTGTCAGGCAGGTTGGCCCATTTTGAGTGCTCGGCGCCGCGTCACAGACCCACTCACCTGCCTCGATGCTGACTCACCACGGGCCCTGCTGGGCCATTTCATGGCTCGTTCTTTCACCACCAGTAAAACGGGGCTAAGACTCACTGCCCAGAGCCCCCTCCCACTCCTGATGCTCAGATCCCTTTGAAAGATCCTGGCACTCAGAGAGCCTCTGCCTGGCACCTACAGGGACAGGAGAGCCACTGCCTCTTGTGTGATCTCTTCTCAACTTTCCCTCAGGTTTCATTTGAGGCACAGCTTACACACAATAAGAGGTGCAAATACGAAATGCACAGCTCCATGGATGGTCACTCTAGGACTGGCCCTCCACGCCCTGAAGGCGGCCACTCTCCCGACCCTGCTCACCTTAGATTCGTTTGGCCCATTCTCGAGATCCATACAGATGAGTCCCACATCATCACCCGTGTGCCAGCAGGTACGTCTTCGGATGGAATCACTCTTTGTGACACTGAGCATCCTTGGGCGTGGCTCTGCCACTTCCTGGGAGGCCTCCTCCCGGGTACCCCCAGCCCTTGCTTGTCCCATGGTGGAATGTGGCAGCACCCTGTGGAGCCAGGGCCCCTGGGAGACCTCCCTGTTTATATGCTGCTGGCGGCAGTGATGGAGACAGGTCTCCCTGGTGCTTGCGCTCCTCCTGTCCTCAGAGGAACAGCTAAGAGCAGGGGAGTTGGTTTTTCTCGCCTCCAACAAGGAAAAGCGTGGCCAGGAGTTTGGAAGAGGCGAGCTGGCCATGAACTTGAAATGAGCTCTATGACCTTGAGAAGGTCATTTCAGCTTCTTGGGCCGCAGTTTCCTCCTTCTCGGAATGAAGGGTCTTCTGGATTAGATGCTCTCTGTGGCCCCTTTGGGTCCACAGCCTGTGACCCTGAGTCTGCCCTGCTCAGGTTCATTGAGGCATCCTCTGTGCATATGTGGTTCCCAGGTGACAAGTCTTAGCTTGGTCTGTGTGTCCATCCCTCCTTGAAGCTCAGCATTCCTGCAGACCTAATTTACTTTACACCCTGGGACTAAAAAAGGGCATTTCCACAGCAGGTTCTGGACCGCAGAGGGCCGACCTCCTAGCATTGACTGATGAGGGGCTTGCCCCCACCACAGGCAGAGGGTTCTCTGGTGGTCCCCTCTACAGAAGATTCCAGAAAGGGATGAAAGGACACTTCCGTTTGGTGACTATTTCAATGTCTTGGTTTGGTAGTTTTAGACAATCTTTAGACTCAAAAGTCCATAATTTTGGGTTCAGTTAAAAATAGGGCCCAGGGTTCACGGAGAGGAGGTGAGCTGTATGATGTTGATGCTGGCGGTGGGTCAGCTGCAGGGCTGCCAGGGCACGACCTTCCCATCTGTAAAATGGGCGACTAATCTGCCTCACTGTGCAGGGTTGTTGCGAGTATCTAAGAGTCCAGAGAAAGGCACTGTTATAGGGATCTGTGTAGCTGAGCAAATCTAGGGTCTGATCGAGGTCCAGCTGGCAGTGAACTTACTCTGGTTTTTGATTCCTGGTTTGATCAGAGCCCAGTGCTTCTAGAGTGTTCTTTCAGTTCCACAGCTGCTCTCCCTCACTTTTCTTTCCTCCCCGCTTCTTCTTTTCTCCCACCCCCTCCTCCCACGCCTAGAGCTGTGGGTGCTTTCTGACTGGCGAGCCCTCCTCTACCCACTGCTCCTGCAGGAAACACCTCAAGTCCAGCCTGGGGTGCTGCCTCTGGGTGCCACTGTGAGGTAGCCCCAGGAGGCCACCGGTGTGCCAGGGCTTAGCGATTTGTACACATGGCTTTTTATTGCTTCTGGCCAGCTGGATATTTAGGACCATGGTGTGCTGTGGCCAGATGAAGTTTCTAGTTAGTTGTTATTTTCGAGATGTGCACCAGTGGCCTGGATTGCGCGCCTCTGATGAACCTTAGCAGGAGCCCTTTAAATGTTTGGTCTCTGACTGCTCTCGCTTGCTCATGTGGGCTCTTCTTGTCTGAGGCTCTTTAAGGACCTGGACTAAGCCTCACTCAGGTAGTCAATATTTATTTTTTTTATCAGAGCAAGCAGTTAATAAATATTTGCTTCATTTAATGGAAGTCTGAAGCAGTAGCTATATCATGCAATGTGGTTTTGCGTGTAATTAACTGTGACTAGGTCCAGCCTTTGGATGTGGGGCAGGGCGCCCCCTCTAGTGCCCCTCTGGCTTCTTGGTGGTCCCTTTGCCTTATTTGTAGCAGAGAAGGCCAAGGCCAGAACAGAGTGGAGGTGAAGGAGGCAATCTCCATCCTCGGTCTTGCAATGGCTCCTGTGCTCCCAACATCTTGAAATATTTCCTGCAAGTTACTGGAGCTTAAGTGGAAACATCAGCCGTCTCTGCTGTCCCACCTACTGTGCTGAACCCCATGGGTCAGGCATGACAATTTTACAGCGGGTGACAAACTTCCTAATATGTCTTCTGTGGTTATTTCACCTGTGTAGCCTCTACCATAGGGACAACAGGCCCCTGGGTGGTAAGGGCTTAGACCTACCCCTGCAGGAGTAGGGGGTTCCCAGCTTCTGCAACTCAACATCAAAACATAACCAAAACCTGAGGGAAGATGTTTTGAGTTCAGCGTCACCTCCAGGTTCCTGATGAATGTGTAGAACCCGATGTTCAGAGCCTCGCTGCTCTGGGTCGTTAGCTGGAGCTGAAACTAAAAACATTCTGCGAGGAGCCAGGGCTGTGGGTGACGCCCTCTTTCCAGCAAGACCGTATGCAAAGGCCCGTTTCTACTTCCAGCACAGATGGCGTGTGCCCTTCCCCGCTCCGTCTGCGTGAGGGGCCAGCAGAGTCTACGGCTTCGTGCGGCAGCTAGGAAGAGGGTGCCCTGTTCCCAGCACCTCTGGGTGACTGCATTGCACTGAACTACTGGACTCATCACAGTTAGCTTCACTGTTATAGGCCCAGGTCAGGCATGGTGCTGCTCATCTGCTTAAAATAGAGCTGCGAGTCCCAAACCAGAGGACACCAGGGAGATTTCCCAGCCTCCTTCAAAGATGGGGATCCAAGTTGCCCTTGGAGTGATCGAGGGGTAAATTATAAACATTCCCCTTAAACTAGTTTCCAAAAATAGTGAGGCTGTTTCGTAGTCAAGGTTGCCTCACTACCAGGGTCCACTTGAGTTTCAGCACACGGTGCTCCCTCCCACCAAGAGGGACGGAACAACTTTCATGCTTGTTTGGGGGCCACCCGAGTTGAGGCAGGACCTGGGCCAGAAGTGGCCTCGTTTCCACAAACATGAATGACATCCAACATTCCAGGTAGAGCTGTGGGTCCCACCTCCCTCTGTGCTGCTCTTGTATGTGGACATCCAGGGGTTAGAGGTAGTGAGTGAAAAAAAAGAAAGGAGCCTTTACTTCAGTAGGAACCACACCCCCGACTTCGCTCTGGGCTGCTGAACCCTCAGTTGGGGGCTCCTTGCACTCACTGAGGTGGTGGCCTTGGGTCCCTTGTGCCATGGAACTAGTGAAGGTGGTTGATCACCTGCAGGCTCTGTCTTTCTACCTATGCCCCACCTAACATGTCCCACATTGCAGGCTCCCTGAACTGTGGGGTCCTTCGTCAAGTCCCTGAGCAGCACTGATGCCCCTTCACCTCTGCCCAAAGATGCTAAGTGTGGAAGAGCCAGGACGTAGGACCAGCTCCTGGTCCAGTCTCCTTCTGCTTCTCAATAGGGCCTCGCCAGGTCTTCTCATCACCTCTTGTCTTGGACCAATCTTATCCTCTTGGAGTGCTGGCCATCCATGTATCTTAGTTCGAGCTACTGTAACAAATTATGATAGGCTGGGTGGTGTAAACAACAGACATTTATTTCTCATGGTTGTGGAGGCTGCAAGATCAAGATCAAGATGCCAGGAGATTTGGTGTCTGGTTAGAACGTGCTTCCTGGTTCATAGATGGCTGACTTCTTGCTGTGTCCTCACATGGCAGAGAGAGGAAGCAAACTCTGTGTCTCTTCTCATAAAGGCACTAATCCCATTCATGAGGGCTCCATCCTCATGACCTAATCACCTCCCAAACTCTGCACTTCCTAATACCATCACATTGGGGGTTAAAGTTTCAACAAATGACCTTTGTGGGGACTCAAACATCCAGTCCATGGCATCATTGGGCAGGTGCATAGGTGTGGAGTCTCCCTGAAACCCCTTACCTCAGAAAGCAAGGGCAGTTTTGGGGCAAAGAATGGCCAGTGGCTCGTCGGGATTGCCTCTAAGAGAAGCTGTTTGCTCTGAGGCTTGAGAGGGGAGTGAGGATGGCAGTTCAGTCAAGGGATACCTGTAGTCCCAGAGGGTATGCTGGGCCCATTGCAGGCATTGAGAGTGGCCTGATGCTGGCCAAGCCCTGTGCGTGTGTCTGTCTTTGGATTACCTATGGATGGTCTTTAGTCTGTTCTGTGATTACCCTTGGGTCAGAGGCCTCCTGGAAGGCTGAAGAGGTTAATAGAATGGTCTAGGGGTGTACCTATGAATTCCTTCACCCAGGAAGTACTCCCTAATATGACTACTATATAATAAAAAAACTACTATATTCTAATACGACTACTATATACTAATATGACTACTATATAATAATGTTACTGCTATATGATAATATTACTACTATAGTTGTATCTTAATTAAAAACAATACCAACAATAATACAGGAAACATTGACTCCAAGTGTATGAGGAATGGAGGCAGAATTTACTCTGAAAGTGAGAGAAGAAGGCAGAGGTAGTTAGAAGAAATGGCTTCTGTGGGGGTGGCCTTGAGTCCCACCTGGAAAGGCTGCTGTGGGTTTTCACAGCTGGCTAGTGGCTGGGGTGAGTGGGCCTCATCTTAGCCAGCCTGTGGGTTAATCTAAAATATGGGTAATTTTTGTACCTTGCATGCACAGCCCCAGCCTTTGGGGGACCAAGAGAATGTGAGGGGGTTTGTACTCTGGCAGCTGCATCTAAAAGTCTAAATACAAGGAAAGGCCACTTCCATCCTGAACTGAGCGAGTCTATCACCTGCCCCTTCCTGGCTGCTCCCTGCTGTCTGCTTCTGAGTAACTGCTTCTTCGGTGGTAGAGAGGAATGAAGGGGCACGTTTGTCCTTGGTCTATTTATATCCAGGAAGTTGGAAAAGATCACGAATAAACTAGAGTAGGGAAGTCATCTGAGACTCCAGGGGAACTGTAGGGTGTGTGTGAATGTGTGTGAGTGTGTCTTAACAGTTTTCTCAAAGCCTTAATTATCTCTGGAAAGAAACTTGATTGGATAGGTGGAGTTAAAGACCAGAATTTCTTTCCTTATCTGAGCTTAGTTTTGTCATATGTAAAATGGGACCAGCTCTGTGTCCTTGATGAACCCCCAAGGTGCACAGCTGTGGAAGTAGCATAATTATAAACTGTTGCAAACATCAAGAGCTTTAAAAGGCATTTTGTTTCCTCTCCAACTCAATAAGGAAAACCACAGAACTGCTGGCTGAGGAGGAAAAAAGTATCAAAACATCAGCAGTTCAACGTCTGTGGCATCCTAAGCCTCCTTTCAAGTATCCTTTGTCCTGGTGTGATAACAGCAGAGAGCAATCAGCCCAGGGAAAAGGAGCTTCAATCTGTCCAGCACAGAATGTCTTTGGCTCCCATGTGCCTTCTGCAGATGCAGCCACTTTGAGTCAGGGGCACCATTGGGCGAGGGGGGCTGGCAGTGCCTCCCCACTCTGGGGCTGAAAGCTAAGCCTCTGGATAAAGAGATGGACAAAGAAGGATTTAAGAGAGGAAAGGAAGTGTCCCACCAGGGCTGTACAGCAGACCTAGGTCCTTCATTGAGGAGGGCTGGGAAGCACATCTGGACCTGGCACTTCCTGATCTTCCTTCTGTTATCTTGAAAGTCACCTCTCCCTTTGCAGTGGGAAAACAGGGGTTAATATCTGTGTTAGATGATGTCTAAAGGGGCTGAACTATTACTGTAGACAGACTGTAAGATGTGGGCAGCCAGTGGCAGGATGAGAGTGGGTGACTGGCCACTTCAGAGGGGTGGGCCCCATGCGGGCTGCATGGAGGACACTGGTGCACTGGAATACAGGGGTGCCCTGCAGACTCCAACCAGCTCCCCCAGTTGTGCGGGCACCTTGTCTAGCCTGGGGAGGTGGGCTTCCTGATGGTGGGTCTTGCAACCTTTCCCTCCACCCCACTGACCTTGATACTGTAGACAGTTAGGGAACATTGGGGAGTCTCCCCTATTGGCCAAGATGGAGCAGGGGGAGGTTCTTATATTGAAAGTACCAAGTGCTAAAAGGATGAATAGACAGGGCCCAACTGTCCCAAAAGCTAGAAAGATGAATGGATAGGGCCTGAGCCCACCAAAAGCTAGCAAGATAATTGGATAGAAAAAAACCCCTCCCCTCCCTATCCCTATAAGAACTGCCTGCTTGAGGAGGAAGGGGGGATGGTCTTTGAGATGGGAGTCCGCCATTCTCCCAGGTCACGGCACCTGAATAAACCTCTTTCCTTTTGCACCAGCACCTGTCTCACAAGTTTGGCTTTTGCTTTGGCAGGCAGCCAAGCCTGCATTTCAGTTACAGAACCACCTTGAGATGACTTTCATGCTGCAGTCATCCAGCTTGGCTAGATGGCAGGTTTCTAGAGCTGCCAGGAGGTACTGTGACCATATACTTTCCTGTGTAAGCTGGGACACTTTTTTGAGGATGGAAGGAGGTGCTATTAATAATTATTCTGAGTAACAGGAATAAACTGGGATGGTCTGGGTAAAGGGGGCATATGGTCACCCACCTTGAGGTCATGAGACGCTGATAGTGGAGCTCACTCATAGGGTTTCCATGGGAAGGCAGCAGGACCACCTCACAAAGGATTAGTGCACAGGGAGGAGGAGCCCCAGTTTCTGCCTGAGGAGGGGCTGGCCACTGGGGAATGTTTTGGAAAAGGACACTAGGAGGTCACTCAACTGGTGAAGGTGACCTTCCTGGAGATCTCGTTTGGAGACCTAAACTGGAGTCATCAGAATACCATACCTTTTTCCAAGGTTTCATTCTTTTCAAAACACTTTCACAATATCCATGATTTCATCAGAAAATCCCACTGGCAGTCAGAGGGTGGATGGGCCAATGATCACAGGAAAGGTGTGGAACTTAGAGAGCAGATGTGCCCAAAGCCACCAGCCTGCAAGGAAGGAATTCGTTTCTTGGTACCTGGCTGAGGGAATATTCTCTCCATTACACTACCCACCAGGACAATGGCTAAGTCTGAGGTTCTTATAATGTATTTTTACTCAATTGGTGACTTTCAAGAGAGTCCAGAAAATGAAGGAGAAACCCCTCTGTGCCATGGAAGAGGAAGCCCTTTATGATGAAGAAGGGAGCTTAAGGGTCTGTGTGGATGTGGACACCCAGGCCTCTTGTGTCTTTATGTATGCACAACACCACCTGAGCCAAGGCCTGGGAGTTGGCTGGATGCAGGGTGCAAATCCCCCAAGGAGTAACTTAGCACCCCTGAAATGTCATGAAGTGGCAAAATCGGAGCTGAAAGTGGCTTTGCTGATCATGCCCTCAACTCCATTGCCTAAAAGATGAGGAACCTGATGCCTGGAGTGGGCGGAGCAGACAAAGTACGCCTACTTCATGCCAAGCATCTCACTTACACAAATCTAATTTAATCTGCAAAAAACTCTGAGATAGGCAATATAACCTGAGATTAACTCTGTTGCTTGAACTAGTAAGTGGGGAGGCAGGATTGGAACTCAGTTCTTTGTCTGAGTCTGCAACCCATGCCCTTTGTCCCCTGCCACCCCCCTCACCCTCCCCACCCCTGCCTAAGGCTCTTCATGTGGGAGCAGTCCTGCCAGGCTTAAGGTACGTTGACCTCTGTCTGAGTCTTTTAGGTCAATTCACATTGTAAATATTTTCTTTTTGATTTTGCAACCCTCGGCCGTTAGTAACAAGGGCTGCAAGATGAAGATAAGCTTGCAGGGGAGGAACCTCCTATTTCGTGTGAGTGAACCATGGACCACTTCTGAATGACTCTCAGGCTGTCAGTGCAATTACCCCAAGAAGTGAACACTTAGGCCACGCTGTAAATATTACCAGGATTCATTTTTTATGATCTCAGAGAAACCAGATAAGCCAGGAGCAAATCAGGCCCAGAGATGAGAGATGAGGTGATAGGATGTGGTGGGGGGTGGGTCCACCCCCACGACCCCTGTGGAGGTGGACAGGGCAGAGTCTCATGTGAGAAAATGGGCAGCTTCCTTCCCAAGACAGTGCCAGGTAGGAGAGGTGCAGGCTGTGGGCTGGAAAGAGGCAGATGTCTTCAGGGCCTGCTCTTGTGTGGCCACCTCTGATCTGCTCTCTCCGGAGATGCTGGAGAAACAAAGGAAGAGAGGTGTTGGTAACAGTGTTCCCAAGAAGACCGTGGATTCCTCCAAAGAGGATGGGGGCTGGTGGTCTGTCTAGACAGAGCCTGGATCCTTCAGGAGGGGCAATTATGCCAGCAGTGAAGGGTGCCAGAGGCTGTTCTTGTGGCAGGGGTCAGCACAGTTAAGGCAAACAGGTTGTTTTGGAAAATTGTCTGGCACCCTCCCCTTTGGCCTGCACTAGGGCCCAGTGTTTGTGGAGTCTTTTGTCTTATTTGATCAGCCCTTACCACATCCCCGAGAAACAGGTCAGCACAGGTGACCCTCTACCCCTGGAACAGAGTTTGGAACTCTGACCCACACAGAGGCCATGGGGCTCCTGAGCCACCACCAGCCCTTCCAGCCTCAGGGCCTCTGCTGGGTGGTCCCCCCACAAATGACATTCCTGTCAATTCCATCTGTGACATCCTGCTCAACCAGGCTCAGCTGAAAGTGTCTTTTCTGCCACATGCCACCTATTTTCATTTTAAATCTTTCTAAATTATAAAAATTTCAAACGTTCCCCAAAGTAGACAGCTGAGCCATCTCCCCATGTGTCACTGATAATCAAGATTCTACCCCACTTGCTTCCACTCTCTCTCTCTGAATTTTAAAAGGGCGTCATGTCATTTCACGTCTACACGCTCAATTTTGCATCTCTAAAAAATATGGGCATTTTCAGATGTAATAATATGGTTATAGGCCTAAAAATCGCCAGTAACTCCTTGCTGTCATCCAATACGCAATTCATATTGAAATTTCTCCAACTGTCCCAGTTTTTCTCACAGTCAATTCTTGGGAGTCAAGTCTGCCATTTGAGTTGGCTGAGTTTTTGAAGGAATGGGGCCAGCTGTTCTGCAGAGCCTCCCCCACGGCTCTGCCTCCCCTCCCTCCTCTGCCCATCCTCCAGCCCTCGGTGCAGGCGCTTCCGTTGTGCCCACTGCTGGGTTGGCCGCTGTTCCATTTGAGCAGCTGTGATTTACCCTCTTCATCTCTATTTTCCTTGTGCTTCCCAAGGTGCTTAAAAAGCGTTCCACTGATTCTTGAAAACATCACTGTATCAGAGAGGACTTTCTCTTTGCCACTGGAAACTTCAAATTCTGAGATTTTGAAACCTCCCATGACAAGGAGAGACAGTTGGACCCAGAGGGATTTGCACACTGAGCAGAAGGTAGACCAGTTGACCGTGAAGACCCAGCAAGACTCTGCAACTCTGGGATCCAGAACTGGGCTGATAGGACTCGAGTCTGTCCTCCAGCGTTGTCCTGGGATTTATCAATAGTCTCGTGGTTAAATTCCATGAGCTGTCATGATCTCAGGAGGCAAATTAGTGCATGAATTCTTGCCGTCACTTTTTACAGCCTGGCAAGGGGCGAAGAGGTTGCCCTCTCCTCCCATGTGGCTCTGTCATTAGTGAGGGTGGCTGGCACATTGGGGTGGTGGCATCCCTGCCCTTTGCCCTGCTTTCTGACCCAGCTCTCTGATCTCACAACTCTGACATTTTTATTTCTGGAGGTGTAATCTCTATGCCATGTTGTGAGCAAAGGAGGAAATGCGGGTTAGATTGTGAAATTCAGCTTTATGGTTCATTTGTCTAACAAGCTCTTACCGAGGACCCACCACGTGCCAGGCCCTGTCTGCATAGGTTCTGGGGTTTGAATGTGGCCAAGAGCCTCATTGTTGGAGTCCACTGTTTAACGAAAGAGACAGACGTCAGTGCCCTGGCGGGAGGAAGCCCGGGCACCATGGGAGACTGAGGAGGGCACCCATCTCAGTCTGCTGGAATATTGGAGGGCCTTCTGGAGGAGGCAGCTTCTGAGCTGAACCTTGAAGGATATGTAGGAAGTTGCTGGAAGAAGGGGACTGGGAAGAGGGAAGAACATTGTAGATATGTTCCAAAGAGAGGGAATAGCATGTGAAAGGAAAATTGCATTTACCCAGTAGTTTTAGAGATACTTGTAATAAAATTCACATATAATTTTTAAAAAATAGGCCTCAGGGGTTAAACGACTTGTGCAAGGAACAGAAGAGGAATCAGCCTTGTGGTCACAGGTCCTCTGGGAAGCAGCTCAGCCTTCTGACTCTATTCCTTGCCTGTGTACCACCCACCCCTCAATTAGTAGCTAAAGACTCCCCTCTGTGACACCGTGGAGGGCTGGCCTGGTTTGGGGAGCACACGGGTGCTGCATCGGAAGAACGTTTAGGCCAGGGCTCCGTGAGCAGGTCCCCTCTGGCCGGTCGCAGAGTCCCCATGCCCTCCTGGGGGCTGGACACGGTGGCCACAGAGCTCCGAGAGTGGAGACGCTCGTCTGCCTGCAGAGGTACCGGTGACTACATGCCGGGTTACTGACAAGCTGGGAACACCAGACTGCTGACCAAATAGGGTGATTTGACAGTTTATGTGCCATATGAAAACATTATGGTTTATAATACACACAGGAAATGTGATTACATATGGTTAATGTAGCCACAGTCTTGAGGAAGACCAAGATTTTTCTTCTCCTCTCCAAGTAAGATGATTTAAAAAAAATCCTTACCTGAGGATATGTTTCTGTTGATTTTTTTTTAGAGAGAGAGAGAGAGAGGAAGGGAAAAAGAGAGGGAGAGAGAGAGATGTGAGAGAGAAACATTGATTGTTTGCCTCTTGTATGTGCTCCTACCAGGGATCGAACCTGCAACTTAGGTGTGCCCTGGTGGGGAATCGAACTTGCAGCTTTCGGTGCACAGCATGGCGCTCCGACCCAGCCACTTGGCCGGGGCACCACATAAGGAGATTTTAAAACTCTCTAAAAGACGAGCAAGTGCCCCTAGAATAGCTCTGAGAGCTCATTTAAAACCCTTGACTCTGAAGTATTTGGCACTAAAGCGATCACCAGAGCAGCCGCACTTCACTTTGATGACTTTCTTAATGGGAGGAAATCGGAGCCGAGTGGTGACTCAGCCCCCACACACCTCAGACACTGTTCTAGACACTTCTGCACAGGATCTCTTTAATTCTCACTAACCTTACCAGGTACATTCAGTGTTAGCCCAGCTTTTGCAGGTGAGGGAGCCAGTATTCTGAGGGTTCAATGACTTGTCAGTGCCACAGAATACGGAGCAAAACTAGAATCCTGACCCCAGAGTCTAGTCTTCACTGGCGCACGTGTGGTGCGGAGGTTGTGCCTCAGGTCAGACTCTGGGCTTGAACCCAGTTCCAGTAATTATTCACTCGGGACAGGTTACTTGTCCTTCTGCCTTGGCTTCCCTAGTTGTCAACGGGGTGCTAGTGACACCTTCCCCACAGGAAGGATCCCAGGAGTCCATCCAGGTAAAATGCTCAGAACTGCTCAGCACCAGTAAGCAGCCGTGAGCGTCAGCCACTACCGTAGGAACTTTCCCTTGAAACCAAGGTGACCTTCATCTTGGCCTGATTTATTTGGGAGAGGGCAGTGGGCTGGCGAATCTTCGAGGGTCAACCCAGAAGGAGCAGTTAGGGAAGCAGTGGCCTGGCCGGGACTGGGACCAGTGGTCAGGGTCCCAGAGCCCTGCGGCTCCAAGCTGCCTCGGCTGGACTGGACCCAGGTGATAGGCCAGGCACGGAGAGGCACATGGGTTTGGAGACAGAGGTCCCTGAAAATAACTGAAAGTTAAAGACCCTTCTGATTTCAGTGATGCCGCAGCTGCCTGAAGGGGATTCCAGGGGATTGAGCACATGGGCGGATCCACCAACCCCAGAGTGTGCAAAACGAGGCTTGTGTCAAAAGCTGCTTGCCTGGGCGTCGGTAGCAAAGGTGGCATCTTGTCTCCTGGGGTGTGGAGGTGCTGGTGCTGCCTGGTGAGGACAGGCCAGAACCCAGGGTCTGGCTCCACTGAAAGCACCGGGCAGGGTCCATGGGGCCGGCAGAACAGGGCCAGGGAGCAGGTCCGGGGGGAGGAGGGTGGCACCGTGCATCTGGGCGGGTTTGCTGAGCTCCACGCTGAAGGCCCAGAGCGGACAGGCCCCTGGCCCAGGGAGGAGGCCTGGGAAGGTCGGAATATCAGAGGAGGAGCGAACAGGCTGGACCACCGCACAGGAGACTGATCATTGGGGTACGGGGTGTTTCCCACTCTGGGGTGGGTGAGGGCGAGGGTCCTGGCCAGAGAGTGGCTGTTGCTGCAGCCATATGACAGCAGGGGCACCTCTGGCTCGGGGGAGTGGCCCTGCTCTGCCACTTGCTGGATGTGCATTGGGGCCACTTCAGGCTGGTGGTGTCTCGGCTTCTCATCGTTAATTGGGGGTAACACCACCTGCTTTATTTATGGGGCACAGTATTTAAGGAACAAGCCCTGTGCCGGTGCTCAGGGACAGCATGGTGTGGGGCGGGGCACCCCCCCATTGTTTCTATGCCATTTCGCCTCCCTGGATCTTGTTTGTCTTATTGGTAAAATGGAGGTAAAAACAGCAACCTCAGCTCATTTTTCAGGTGAAGATTCTTGGTGCCAAAAATGTTGGAGGTGTTGACTCTGAGGCAGAGGGAGTGCTCCCAGAGGGCCCAGGACCTAGGAGGAGGCCAGACCCTCCGGGGCACTGTGACAGTGATCACAGCCTGGGGGAGGGTGCAGTGCCCTTGGAGAAGGCCGCACTGTGTGGATGTGAACGGAAGGTCCCGCACCCCCCTGGGAACCAGGCAGGGCAGGCAGGGCCCTGTGCACCGCAGCCAGTTTTCACCTTGTCAGCGACGAGGGCTCTGCAGGGGTCACAGCCTGTGCTCCATGCGCCGGGCGCACCCTCTTTCCAGTCCGCACCACACTGAAATGCAGACACCCCCATCTGGGGATTAGCAGCGGCCTCTCCTCCGGGTGACTCCTGTGGGACGGGCCTGAGCGTCACTTAGTGTCTCCCCGGTCTTCCCACTCCTGTGACATAACAGCTGCTAGAGGGACAAGGTCACGGTGATGTACACGGAGCCCCGTCAGACTGCTCGGCCAGTGGCTTTAATGGACATCTTGGAGGTGACATTCCATTAGGGCGATTGAACTTAATTTTAATGGCAGGAGAACCAGCTGTTCCCGCCTCCTCTCCCAGGCCTGAAGGTCAGCGGGGAACTTTCTGCCCTCCCGAGTTATGCTTTGACATCCTCCCAACACGGACGACAGGGCTGCAGGGCTCTTCGGTGCCAGCAGGCTTGTGTGCCAGGGTGGCCTCTGGGTTCGGTGGCCCTGGAGGCAAACGGCGCTGGGGTGACCGCTGACTCCACCACTCCCTGGTCGTGTGGCCTTGGGCAACTCCTCGACCTCTTTGTGCCTCAGTTTTCTCATCTGGAAAGTTGGGTGATAACATGGTTGCTTCCCAGGGCTGAGGAGAGGATTACGGGGTGCTGTGTGTGAAATGGTTAGAACAGGGCCTGAGCTGGGGACCACCCCGGAAACGCGAGCTCCTGGTACCCTCTCCAGGGAAGGGACTAGGGGGAGCAGCCGCTTCCGAAACACGCTCAGAACCAGAATGAGCAGCAGGGCGGGCGAGGGGTCATGGAGCTTGAGTGTGCAAAGCAGATGGGAGGCTGTAGGGGTGTCCCCAGGCTCCGGGTTTAAACTGCGTCCTGTGCTATGCCACCAGCGGGGGGGGGGGGGGGACAGCTCACAAAGGGAAGGAGGAAAGGACTATTTTTGGAGGATCTGTACTGGCAGTGGGGTGGAACGAACTAAATATATGTGACGGCCGCTGTGACTGAAGCCCCCTCCGGACCTCACTGCTAGTGGGATGTGGGGGGATCAGGAGCCAGGGGTCCTCCCTGCGGTGCCTAGCGAGGTGACTAAGAGAAAATCTCCAGCGGGAGAGCACTGGTCTGGGGGGAAGCTGGAGTTTTGGTTTCAGATTCCAGGAGGAAATGGCCTCTGAGGGTCCCTGCCCAGCCCTTGGGAGTAGGCCAGGCTGGGGACGGAGACTTGGGGTTGTCTGCAGAGATTCGGGGTTCCCCAGCTCTTGAGAGTGAGGAGAGAGGGCGAAGCACAGAGGACTGAGGACAGGCACAGGGGACGTTCGCAGGGTCAGAAGCTGACAGAGGAAGAGGGAATCCTGAGCAAGGCAAAGAGCACAGGGGAAGATGGTGCCTGGAGGGAGAGACCACCGGGGAGTTGGAGGAACCTGCTGGGGGGGTGTGGGAAACGTGGGAGGAAGCATGCTGGGGGAGTGGGGGGGAGAGTGCTGGGGAGGAGGGGAAGGTGCTGGGGGAGTGGGGAGGAGGGTGCTGGGGGGAGTGGGGGCAAGGGTGCTGGGGGAGTGGGAGGAAGGGTGTTGGGGGGAAGGAGGGGAAGGGTGCTGGGGGGAGTGAGGGGAAGGGTGCTGGGGGGAGTGGGAGGAAGGGTGTTGGGGGGAATGAGGGGAAGGGTGCTGGGGGGAGTGGGGGGAAGGGTGCTGGGGGGAATGAGGGGAAGGGTGCTGGGGGGAGTGGGAGAAGGGTGCTGGGGGGAATGAGGGGAAGGGTGCTGGGGGGAGTGAGGGGAGGGTGCTGGGGGAATGGGGGGAAGGGTGCTGGGGAGTGAGGGGCGGGTGCTGGGGAGGGGGGAAGCATGTGGGGGGGAGTGGGGGGGAGGGTGCTGGGGAGGGGGGGAAGCATGTGGGGGGAGTGGGGGGAAGCATGTGGTCCGCGCTGCAGAGGCCTGTGGCTGTGGGATCAGCCCCTGGGCAGCCAGCGCCGGGCAGCCTTGGTGAAGGGCAGAGAAAACTGCAGCAGGAAGGAGCCCTCGGGCACTGGGCAGTGGGATCTAGTTGTACGATTTCTACAAAGTGCCAGAAATGGGAAGACACTGCGTCGCTCAAGGGAAGACACCAGCAGGCCTGGTGGTTTTGAAGTCGTGTCTCAGCTCAGGGGCTGCCCTGGCCCAGAGGAGGTCGCAGGACAGAGGGGAGGGAGCTGCGGCCACTGGCCAGGGGATTCTGAGCAACCGGCCCGACTCGCCAGCTGTGAAGGGGCGTTTGGACTGGCCGGTGCCCTCTCCCCATGAGCCCACCTGTGGCTCCTGTGCCAGGCTGCTCTCAGAGGCCCAGTCCCTCCACCTGAGGCCTGAAATCAGAGCTGCAGCCCCCCGCCCCCCCCAAAGCCCAAAGCAACGGGAATGACCGAGGACTTCCAGGAATGCTTGGGGACCGCAGAGAGCTGTGCGAGCGCTGACCTGCGAGGCAGCTGTTACCATCCTGCTTGTGCAGTGGAGAAATTCAAGAGCTTGACCGGGTTCTCACAGCCAGCCCACGGCAGAGCCCGAGTTCGAATCCCACACTTGCGCTCCAAGTTTGTATTCTTTCATCACAGCACCGCTTTAAAATTTAAGTGGATTAAAATAAAATTTTGTTTTGTTTTGTTAATCCTCACCCAAGGATATTTTTTCCATTCATTTTTAGATAGAGTGGAAGGGAGAGAGGGAGAGAGGGAGCGAGAAACATCGATGTGAGAGAGACACATTGATAGGTTGCTTCCTGCAGGCGCCTTGACCGGAGCCAGGGATCAAACTGCAACCCCGGGACATGTCCTTGACCGGGATTCAAACCAGAGACCCTTCGGTGCTCAGGCTGAAGCCCTAACTACTGAGCCAAAATTTTAATTTCAGTGTGGACAATTTTGTGTAACTCCTTGAGATGTTAATGAAATGGGTTTGGCTGGATTTGAGCTGGGATACCCTGCTGGTAATGGGGCATTGGCTCCTCCAGTGTGGAAACAGCTGGTTGTAGCCTTTTTGGCCATTTGCGGATGGGGAAACTCAGGTGGCTCCAGACCAGCTTTCCACCGCTGCTTCCGGATCTGACACCTGTCAGGACAGTGGCCATGGTGTGCCCCAGCTATCACAGTTGTCTGTGCTCAGTGGATGACAGTGGATCCCACTAAGAGCCGTGTCTGGCTGGAAGCCCTCCCTTTCCCCCAAGGTCAGGGGCCCACGAGGACTCTCTGTGTGTGGTCTGGCCACTCAAGATGGCAATGGCGTGTTTGCTGTGACTGAGGCGGTCCCTTTAGCACATTGTGGGGAGCAGGAGAAACCCAGCCCAGCGCTCTGTCCCCTCTGGAGAGAGGATAAGTCATCCCCACAGGGGACCAGGCGTTGAGCTTAGGAACCAGGCCAGGGTCACCCTTCCTTCCTCAGCTTTTAATCAGAGAACACAGTGGCCTTGCAGAGACTGGTGCTGTGGTGCTGGACATGGAGGGAGCCTGGACTCTGGGCGTGGGGTTGGGGAGACGACCTGGGGTTCTGCGTCATGCCCAGGTGAGCGGAAGTCCAACCTCCAGCCTCCTGTCTCCAGACCGTTGGTGTCCGCACCTCCTCGGGGCCCTTCAGGTGGCACCAGGCAGGGGGTAAATCTGCTCCCTCCTGGTAACAGAACAAATGCCTTCTCCCCAGCCTGCTACAAACCAAACCAGACCAGCTCGTGTGCAGGGAGAGGAAGCAGGCTGGTGGGAACTGGATGCTTCGTGGAGACTGTGTCTCGGCTCTCCCTGCGCCCCACACCCCTTGGCACTTCTCCTTGAAGTCCCAGCTGTGGACCCAGCAGGATCTTTCCTGGGGCAGCTGCTCTGCTAACGTCCAACACATTGCGCTCCGAGCTCATAAACTCGGAGAGATCAAAGGGAGATGCTGCCAGCGCTCAGGCCTCCGGACTCGGCTTTGGAGACTCAGTTTGCTTTCTTCTCTCCACGGGCGTCAGATGTGCAGGCCGGCTCTGCTCTTCCACAAAGGCGGTAAAGCCGAGCTGTGGCGAGGGGCCCCCTAGGCTGGGAGAAAGTGGAAAGTGGGGATGGGAGTGTGGGAGGCGGGAGGGGGGAGAGGGGGAGGGGGTGGTGACACCCAGCCATCCCAGACACTCCGGAAGACATGCAGACCAGTGAACGAGCCCGAGAGCGGCTGCACGTCTGTGATCCCAGCAAAGCTTTAAACACCAGGGAGGCCAGTTGCTGTGGGTCCAGCTGCAGCACTGAGGGCCGGAGGGAATATTCCAGGCTTGGGAGCCGTCTCTTTCCTCAGCTGGTTGCAGGAACCTAGTGCCTGTCGTTGACCTGGGTCCGTTTCACTCCAAAGCAGGCATCAGCTCTTCTTGAAAAAATAGCAGCTCCTCTGTCAAGCTCCTCTTTTCCAGTGAGCAAGAGTCATCCACGTGGGCAGTCCTTATGGGTCTCATGCTCACCCCTGGCCACCCCTTTAGCCTCAACCTTGCCCCATTCCTCCAAAGTCACATTTTGAGCTGGAAAAAAATACTTGGCAAATGCGAAAACGATAGGTTTAGCAGGAGCCCGAGGAATTGGTAGGGACAGCCTTAACTTAGTTTACTTTTAATTTTGGGCAGATAATTCATTTTCTTGGTTCAGAAATCAAAACTTTGAAAAGCCTGGCTGTCACCCTTGCTCCCATTAACCCCAAACCAAGTGACCACGTGTGTCAGTTTCTTGGGCATCTTTATCAAATACAAGCGCCTGTGTGTGTTTTCCCTTTTCTTTCCTCCTTTCACAGAAAAGGAAATGCAAATGGCTCATAAAAGAGTGGAAGGATCCCCAATCTCACTCACGTTAAGAGAAACGCAAACTAAAACTGCAATAAAACGCCCATGCGGCAAGCCTGACGTTAGCATTCTAGGCTAACTTGGTGGGACTTGGTTCTTTTCGCTTAACTGCATGTCTTGGAGGCCTTTCAGATCAGTGCGAGAGCCTCTTCGCTCGCTTTCACAGCTTTATGGCTCCCTACCCATCGATGTGCCATAAATGTATCTAACTGGTTTCTTACTGATGGGCCGTTGGGCTGCTCCCAATCTTCTGCTCCTGCAAACAGTGCCACCGGGGCCATTTCCTGTGTGTGCAGGAACATCTGTAGGTAAATTCTGGCAAGTAGGGCTGCTGGTCAAAGGGTAAGTGTGTTTGTGATATTACGAGGTTTCCCGGCCCCCTTAGTGGGGTTGCACAATATGCTCAGTTTCTTTAGAGACCCTCTTTCTCAGCAGTCTTGCCCCACAGGCATCTCATCGCAGCTCCAATTTGCGTTTCTCCTGTTAAAGTGAGACAGAGCCTCATGCCATTTTTTAAAGAGCTGGTTGCTTTTACTTTTCTATGAACTGCCTCTGCATATCCTTTGCCCACCTAAACAAAAATTGTAATGTTGGCTTGATCTGTTTTCGTTCTTTATTATTATTTTTTGGTTAACCCTCACCCTGAGGATATTTTTTTACCATTGATTTTCAGAGAGAGTGGGAGGGAGGGAGGGGGAGAGAGAGGGAGAGAGAAACACTGATGTGAGAGAGACACATCAGTTGGTTGCCTCCTGCACAAGCCCTGTCAGGGCCAGGGGCAAACCTATTACCGAGGTATGAGCTCTTGGCTGGGAATCGACCTGGGGCCCTTCTACAGAACTCTGACTAATGCCAGGGAAAAATCTGTAGTTATGAGCCTCACTAAATAAATTCCTTAGTGGCAAATGACTTCCGTAGGTAGGTAGTCAGAACAGGAAAAGGTGTCTGACGCTCTAGAATTTCTGCAATGCAGATAGGACTTATGTGGTCCTTGTGGTGCGTGAACAATGCATTGAATTTGAAATTTAGATCTTAGTCCTGGGCTCGGATCTCTATATCCCAGGGGCTGGTAGGTTGGAAGGGAGCACAATGTCTCCAAGCATAACATCCCTCCTCCCAGAGGGAGGGCTCGTCCATCCTAACACACTACACATGCGAGACATCTACCATATACCAGCACGGGGGCTGGGAGTTCACAGGGGATTGGTTCTTGCAACAGCTCTGAATGGTGGGCACAGCACTTCAGAAGAACTTTTTCTGAAGTGTCACAGCCAGAAGGTGGCACGTAACCCTTTTCAGCTGCAGGGATGGTTACCCATCTGCAGGGATGGGGAGGGGTCCTCTTCCAGGCCTCTGATCAGGTGAGCAAGACACAGGAGTCACTGGGGTGTTGGATGGTGTGGGTACTAGATGACAAGTCATGGCATGGGGGAGAAGGTGAGGGTGCTGCCAGGGACAAGAGTGCCTCTGAGGGGCTCTGCTGCTCTGGTGTCTGAGAGCCTTGTGAGATGGCACTGCAGGGCGCTGGCCATAGTTGCCCACCCCAAAGAGCTAGGACACCAGCCTTTACTGTGAAGCAAATCAAGAAGGGAAAGTAGCATTTATGGAACGGGGACAGTGCCTCTAGGTGCCACAACCCAGCAAGAGGCACCTGGACCGTATTCTAGGTGAGTCAAGTGAAACTGAAAATTTTTCTTGAACAAGGCTGATCCCAATGCAGCCCTGAGGCTCAGTTCCAGGGGCTAGGGGCTGGATTTTATACCACAGGCTGTCCCCTAAACATTGCCACATTTCTTCTAGTTACTTCACGGGCCAGGGGGTTTGTACAAGTTGTCCCCTAAGCACTGCCACGTTTCTTCTGGTTCTTTACACATGTGAGCCAAGCTGCTCAATGGCCTGTGGGCAGTTCCCTGAAAGAGAGCCGCAGGCAGTGACTGTTGGAAGGGTAAGCATCCCCCTGGGGTGGCAGGACTCAAACTCAGGGCCAGATTCCTTTTTTTTTTTTTTTTTAATATGTCTTTATTGATTTCAGAGAGAGGAAGGGAGAGGGAGAGAGAGAGAGAAACATCAACGATGAGAGAGTCATTGATCGGCTGCCTCCTGCAGGCCCCCTGCTGGGGCATGTGCCCCGACTGGGAATCGAACCTCTTTCTCCTGGATCCTAGGTCGATGCTCAACCGCAGAGCCACACCTGGCTGCGCCGGGGCCACATTCTTAACCACTGTTCCTCTGAGAGGTCCCAAGTTGGCTGCAGTTCCACTGTGACCCCAGTGTCCTCCAGCTCCTCCCCTTTCTCTTTGCCCCCGGCTTCTGATCATGGATAAGAGGGGAAGTGAGAGAAGAATAATGAAGGTCACACAAGGTGCCAACGCCAGGGGGCTCTGACCACCCTCCTGGGGAAGGGGACTCAGGGCTGGGTGGGGCACCCACGGACCCACAGTGGCGATGCAGTGCTCACCTACTCATGCAGCTTCGCCTCCAGCTGGTCCGTCCTTAAATGTTTTCCAACAAAACACAAAATATGTATATTTTTCTACTTCGTCATCTCCTGTGCATTTTTAAAGAAAATGTAATTCTTTTTTTTTTTTTTTTTTTAAATATATCTTTATTGATTTCAGAGAGAGGAAACGAGAGGGAGAGAGATAGAAACATCAATGATGAGAGAGTCATTGATCGGCTGCCTAGCCCACAACCCGGGCATGTGCCCTGACCGGGAATCGAACCCCGATCGCCTGGATCCTAGGTTGACGCTCAACCACTGAGCCATGCCCGGCCGGGCAAAATGTAATTCTTATGGCTTTGAATCTTTGTGCTAAGCTCCTCAAACTGCATTTTAAAGATTTTTTTTTTTTTATATCTTAAAAATATTTCCGATATATGTGCTCCTTGGAGGCTGTGTGTGGCTCCGTGAACACACTTCCTCTGCCACTGTAGGGAGTTGGCCAAATGTGATTCATTTTTCTGGTCTACCCAGGGGTCACCCTCCCATGTCAGGTTGTGGGTGCCATCACTGAAGCCTCTCAAATGACACCTTGGCTCAGCCACCACCAGAAGCTTTGACAGGAGGGACGCAAGCAGGGTACAAAGTGCCTGACACCGCCGGCACTGCCGTGGTTCCAGGCTGCAGGCTTTCAGTTCCAATAGCAAGGACTTCCCCGTTTTCAGATTTGTCATCCTTCTGCAAATGTGCCCACAGGCTGTCATACAACAGGCACACCCACAAATATATGAAATATAAATAAGCGATGAGCGTGCAGGGAAATTGCTTTCTGATTTGTGACCCCTGCAACATTCCGGACGTGTGCGAACGTTTCCCAGGCGCCTGCACACATCTGGAAAGCCAGCCCCAGGCGCTCTCAAAGATCCTGACTTTGAAAGTTTGGCTTCTTGTCCTAAGTGTCTTGTGGTCCCTGGGTTGCTGTCCTCACCTGCTGGGCCCAGTGTGGCAGAAGGATGCTGGCCGGCGACTTCTCGGATGCACGGCCTGTACTCTCGGGTGGCTGTCCTTCCCTCCTCACCACGGTCTTAGTGACCACTCTTTGTCTCACCTGCTCCCTCTCCGCAGCTTTGCGGTGCGCTGACCTTGGATTTGATCACGCCCGAGTCACTGGACTCGCGGGGGGGGTGGGGTGGGGGTGGTGCTCGTCCTGATGAGAGAGCGCCCGTCCACGTGGCGCACCCGGGCAGAGACCTGGCTGGAAGCCGCCCCGCCGCCCGCCAGACTCGGCCTTCCTTGCCGGGAAAGCAGAAGCAGCTTCTCTTTTTTATTTCCACAAAATGAACATTCTCAGGAACAGAAGAAGCACACGCTGGGGAGAAGTGTCATTGTTGACTCAAATGCCGTCCGAAGGCCGAAAGAGGAAGAAGTGGACGCACCCTCTCGCTCAGCCTCTGGAGCCAGTCCGGAGGAATCTTCGAAGGAGGAAGCATCTAAGAATCTAGGTGGAGGCCACGACGGGAAGGCCTTCTCGGCGTCGCTGGGCCTGATCCTAAACACCCCTGCTCAAGCCTTCCGTGCACTAGTGTTTACTCCACCCGCCACAGAAGCTTGTCCTGCGAGGGACAGAAACTGGCCAAGACAACTGTCTTTGGGGACTGCTCTGGGGAGTGGAGGGCGGAGTAGGGGAAGGAGAAATGCAGGGGTGCTGTGCGCTCAGGGGCGCCACGAGCAGGCTGGAGGGCGCTTTCTGGACTCATCCTCGGGAGCCCAATTCGCAGTCCTTACACACGCCGCAGAGAGTCTAAACCCAGCGGGGGGCAGTGCCTGGACTGCAGTGCCCGGGACTACTGAAGGGTTAAATAATTTCCAAATACTTCCAAAAGAGACTTCACACTCCCTTCCCAGTGTAAGAGGGGCTCCCTGAGAGTAATGAGAGAAAATCATTACTTACATCCAATGAGTTTCTTTTATTTCCTGGGGAATCTTTACTTTCTGCCTCAACTAGGACAGTCATAGGTCGTTCCTAGAAGACTATTCAGATCTAAGACAAACTTGACCCTCAAGAGTCAGCGCAGACTTGAAAAATCATTGTCCCCCTGTCCCTCTGTCTCTCTCTCTTTCCCTGTCTCTCTGTCCCTCTGTCTTCTCTGCCTTGCTGCCTCTCTTTCTTGCATCTGCCACTTCCCCTTGACTCACCCTCTTGCTCTTTCCCACTCCACAAAACCTCAGAAACTGATGAGAAGTTTCCATCTTAATTCTGATATTATAAGGCTATTTTGCAACTCCAAATTTTTAGTCCTAAAAATGGTACTTTCTAATAGATGTTTGATACTTTTTTTGTCTAATGGACCAAGATGGCTGCAAATGTAATACAAATAGGCCAATTAACTCTGCATTTCTTCAAAAGTCAGGGTAATGGTGAAAAGCTATCTTAATGGATAGAACCCATTATCATTTACAGCCATAAACCTGAGTTGCTGGAAAAAAAGTGAATTAGATAGTTTCATACTAGAACTGTTTTTTCCTGCCTTTTAAGGCACCTTCTGATGTTACCAGAATCTTCCAGTAACCAAAAGATGAAACAATGAGACTCATCAAGGTACTGTTCATAGTGGCTTTTCCTCCTCCTTACCTGTTATGAGGCCCTTGTCTAATTTGAAAGACTGGAGGAGTGTCCTCCTCTACTCCTTTGGACGGGTATTATGTTTCTAGTCTGATTTGTACCCATACCTAGACTTCACAATGATGCTGATGACTGTTACTATCGACATGTTTGATAAAGGTATTTTTCTTTTCACCAGCACCCACCCTATCTCTACCCACCCCTTGCTTTTGTTCAGCTCCTTGGTGCATTGTGCAAATCACCTGACTTCACAGATGTTTGCTTTTTGATGACAGTCTCCCTCTGTCCTGGTACTATTCCTGAAGGAGCTTAGTTTCGCCCCCCTCTCCATGTACCAAGGACTTGAGCACTTGTAGTTGAAAAACCCCGTTCAATATATTTGCATGAATTCCTCATTCTGTCTTTTGAGCTACCATACCTGGATTTTTCTGTATAGTGTTTGTTTTGTTTTAACGAACGTGACCACACATTGTGCAGAATGCTGCTTGCTTCCTTCTGAATGGTACTAGGTCCTCAGGGATGACATAGGGCCCATTGAAAACTATAACTGCTTAACAATTCTTAACTATTGTTCAATAATTATTAAGAAATTAAAGTTGGTGACAACAGAGCACTGGACCAAGAGCAACTGCACAGGTCACACCCCCATGAAGCCTGTTATTTCTGCGTAAGGCAAGTCTTATGACTAAGTTCAGGTATGATCTGTTACTTAGCCTGAGTTTTTTTCTTCGTTATTTTTAGCTTGCAAACTGAGTAAGGTCATCCTGTATCTTTCAGGGCTTTGAAAATATCCCACTGACTTCTGGTTTCTATTGTTGCTATTAAAAAGTCTGCTGTCAACCTAACTTTTTTTTAAGTATCCCCCTCCCCCGCTTAATTTTGACTTTTGAAAGTTTTTCTTTACAATGTGTCTCAATTTGTATTTCTTGCTTTGAACTAATTTTGCCTCCTGAACCTAATTTTTATCTTGTCCTAGAAAATTCTCAGCCACTGCCTTTTAAAATATTGCCTTTTGCCTGCTTTCTTTCTGGAGCTCCTATGTAATGCATGCTAGAGCTTCTTATATTTTGTGTTTTTAACTTCTCTTTCATTTCAACAAATCTCTTTACATTTCTGTGTTACACTGTAGGAGATCTCTTTCTAAACCATGTCCTGGATCAGCAGTTCTCTCCTTAGATGTCTAATCTGAGCTTTAGGCATATTCATTGAGTTTTTGTTTTTAATGATACACATTTCATCTTTAAAATTTATATTTAGTGCTTTTTCAAATGTGTTTAGTCATTTCTTAAAAATTTATTTTTATTGTTGAGGGTATTACAGATGTCCCCATTTCCCCCACCTTTTCCCCCCTCCACCTGGCTCCCACCCCACCCCAGGCCTTCACCACACTATTGTCTGTGTCCATGGACTATGCATATATGCCTATAAGTTCTTTGGTGTGCTTACCCATTTTTAAAGGGTCTGATTATTTCCACACAATTTTGATCATCCCTTTTACATTTTAATTATTTTAACCACAGTTTATAGCCTCTTTTTGATGGTTTCATTACCTGATGTTCTAGGGGTTCCTGAGGTTTGTCACCCATGCTGCTTATTTTGTCTGTTGCTCCTCTTTTTAGTGGACTCTTGCTCATGGCTCCTGAAGCTTTTTGATTTTTGATTGTGAGCTTCTATTTCAAAGAATGTCCATTGTGGGAATCTTGTGTGGCAGAGGTTGAGGATCTGTTTCTATAGAGAGGTTTTTAATTTGCTT
Source organism: Miniopterus schreibersii (assembly GCF_964146895.1). NCBI lineage: Eukaryota > Metazoa > Chordata > Mammalia > Chiroptera > Miniopteridae > Miniopterus > Miniopterus schreibersii. Next base: position 14,750,194 of record NC_138123.1, on the reverse strand, counting down.
CAGCAAGTGCTCTGTGATATACGAGGGACTCTTTTTATGTTATTTGATTGGCTTGGGGTTTCTAGACTATACGGGTGAGTAAATTTAAACTCCAAACCTCTGAGAAGTGAGGCCTGTGGTTATGAAACTCAAGGTGATTTTTTCCTGCCAGAGGTCCCAAATGCACAGGCCGCAAAAGTGTCAGCACCTGGGCCCTACTCAGCCTGCACCAGTCTCGGGATTTCCTTTAAAAGCAGTTGTGCTTTTAAAACCATGTTTGTTATTTTTGTGCAGCATATCTAGGTATTTTGCGGCTGGAGGTTTTTCAGATTCTTCTCCATGATATTGCCACAAATGATAGTCCCTGTCACTCTGAATGTCTGAGCCCAGAAAAAGTTTTCTTACTATGAGTACATATTTTGAAATCTCCCTTGGTGTTGGAAATATCTTATGAACCAGGGCAGGAGCCCTGACCAAACTCACGGCAATTCTATTGTACTCGTCAGAAAATACCTCTTATTTGTGTGTGCAGCTTTTACTCAGATGAGACTTTGGTTTTGTATGCAAAGAAAACAGCTAATGTATTCTGCTAAAAATGACTGGAGTATACAAATGGCTGGATTTACTTAGCACCAAAATGTGAGATGTTTTGAAAAATCTCAGGAATTCGCAGACACTGGGAGAGTTGCTCAGCACTGAAAGGACACCGAGGGAGACAGGCGGCCTGTTCCCTGCACACCCAGGGCTCTGGCTTTGGACAGTGCAAGGGTTCCTATCCACTGTGCCTTTCTTCTGCCATTACATTTCCTGCCCCTGAAAGATCGGATTTACCAGAAAATAAAAAAAATCTTCACCCAAAGCAGCACCAGAGAAATGAAGTCAGCTTACTGTAAAAGGTTTCACAGGGCTGAGTCAGCAGGGAGGCAGCTGGTGATCACTTCCTGTCTCGCCCGGTGAGGAGCCACCAGGAAGGGAAGTCCCACCTGGAATGCGTTAGGTGGCCCCTCTCCTCTCCAGGGACCGGAAAGGCTCACAGCATGGAGTGCCCTGATCTTCTGACAGGGGAAATCTAGCTGGTGGACCAGGAAGGAAAGTCATTCATTTATTTACTCCCACTTCTCGTTAGAGTGAAATGAGGACCACGTGGGGGATTTAAGCAGGAAGCTTTCAGTATGACTAGATGTATGTACTTACGTTTTTCTTTTTTAGATTGAAAGTGTTATTTACTCTGAATGCGAAACACTCCTAGTGTTCGCTGTTTTTGTTGTGACTGCTCTGTGAACATGCTTTTAAAAGAATGTGGTGCCGTGGCATGGCCTTTGCTAATGAGGGAATTGGGGCCCATATGTTCATTGTTTTTTTTCCTTTCAAATTAAGATTTATCAGCATTCTGCTATTAGGGCTCTGTACTAGGTGCTGTGGGGCCAAAACAATAGATTATAAATAGTCTCTGCCCTTAGGAATCCCAGTCTAATGCCCTGTGGGGAGACTAGCACAGACACAGAAGGAACTGCCAAATGGGACTCAGTCTTCAAATGATCTAATTAAAGAGTCACAATGAATGTTTCCATAACATTTTTTACTGTGATAAAGTATACATAACATAAAACTTACAATTTTAACTATTTTAATGCCATTACGTACATTCACATTGTTGTTCAACCATCACCATCATCCATCCCTAGAATTTTTTCATCTTTCCAAACTGAAACTGTCCCCATAAAACAGTAACTCCCCACCCTCCCTCCGCCAGCACCTGGCACCAACTGTTCTAGTTTCTGTCTCCATGAACTTGACTGTTCTGGGTTTGTCCTCTAAGTGGAATCATACAACATTTGCCCTTTTGTATCTGGCTTATTCATGTCTTTTTTAATCAAAGGAAATATGTTTTACAGAAACAAAAATCCCAGCCTTGTCCCTGACTGATTCGCCATTTGGATTGGCCCAGGGTAAGACTGTCAACTTATTATTTTTTTAATCCTCATCAGAGGATATTTTTTCCATTGATTTTCAGAGAGAGTGGAAGGGCGGGAGGTGGGGGGAGGGAGAGAGAGAGAGAAATATCGACATGAGAGACACATTGATTGGCTGCCTCCTGCACCCACCCTGAGATATATGCCCTTGAATGGGAATCAGACCTGCAACCCTTCGGTCCGCAGGCCAATGCTCTAACCACTGAGTCAAACCAGCCAGGGCAAGACTGTCAACTTTTAAAAAAAGTCTATATTGATTTGAGAGAGAGAGAAACACTGATTTGTTGTTCCACTCATTTACGCATTCATTGGTTGATTTTTGTATGTGCCCTGACCAGGGATCGAACCCACAACCTTGGTGTAATCGGGATGATGCTCTAACCAACCGAGCTCCTGGCCGGGGCTGATGGTCAGCTCTTCTTGACGCCCTCAGCTCTGTAACAACACCATTGTAACAAGGTACAATTGTTTTAATACCTTTTTTTGAAGACTCCAACCCAGCATCACGGTGTTAGTCAATTCAAGCCAACCAACATTATTACAGTATTTAAGAGGCTGGAAACCCTTCACAGACCCCCGCGGGTGGTGCTGAGCTGAGGTGAGAGGTGCGGGGCCGGCGCCGCGGCTCTAGAAAGCCCGCTGGCTTGGCGGCCTCAGGGCTCACAGGGCTGCACAGAGCGCGCAGAGCCCTGCTAATCCCTCCGCCCAGGTGCCGCCAGAATCCGGGGGCCGAGGACGCCCCAGATGTGTGCCCTGAGCCGGCTCTTTAGAATCCTTCCTCTGGAGCCGGTCAGACACGAGCCAGAGGTAGCATCTCACCGCCCACGTGAGTCTCCCGTCGTATGTGAGATCTGCGCTGTGCTGGGCGCTGGGACATTTGGCCTGTCTCGCTGGGATTAGGGGAAGGCCTGACGTCAGGAGGCCTGAGTCAGGTTTCCACTGTGATTCCGGGAGACGGGGAGCTGGGCGAGAATGCTGTGCTCAGCGAGTGTGGTCACCTGAGCCGGAGTCAACTCTGGGCGGTGGCCGATCGCCACGAACAGAGGAGCTCCAGTTCCTGGGCCCACCTTTTATTCCATCAGAGTGCAGCTTCACGAGGCTGATCCGATCGCCGCCCTATCCTCAGGCCCTAGAAGACAGCCTGGAGAAGTGTGAATGTCGCCTGCAAACAGGAGGAAACATTGCTTGTCAGCACATTTAGTAAACGCAGAAAATTATATTGTTAGAAACCAGAAAATGATACCACCGAGAAAAGCACTCCCACCACTTCATCAAGAAATATCCTGACTAGTCCAGTTTTTTAAAAAACTAGAACAGAAAAAAAATTTTTTCTTCAAAAAATGTAATTAGTTCTTTTATCCTAAAATAACATTGCTGATTACCTTTCTTCATAATACTTTTCATGGAGTCTTACAAAGGCATCAATGAAATACTTTGACTAGAAAGAGGAAACAAATGACCTGATGTTTCAGGACGTCTGTATCTCCAGTGTAGTTAATGCTAATATTGCCACCAAAAATCAACTCAACTTTGGTGAAGCAATTGCTGCAGTGGGGCCTCTGTGTAACATGTCCTTGCGTAGGATTTTGAATTAAAAAAAAAAGAGCTAAGGTTTTGGAAACTATTAGGAAGGAACGACTGTCCAGGGTTATCACATGAGTATGCTATTTTCACCACCAGCCAGTCCCGGTGGGTGTGACTGGGCCATTTCTCCTTCGTCTCTGGGCTTTGGGCCCCACTTCTGTTTTTGCCCACCAGCCTCCCAAGCTGTCTTCACAGGAGTCGTGCAGAGGGAAGTGACATGTTCTCACCAATTCCTCTGGGCCTCCCACACATGTGAGGTCTGTCGCCAGTACACTGGGGTCTAGAGTGGGTGTTGGGAAGCTGTCGGCTGGCCCGCGGGGACAGTGAACAGCTCAGGGACTCTCTGTGTGCCCAAATGTCGCTTGGGACCTCTGGAATGGTCTCTCCTTGCTTCTTTCCCCTTATTTGTAGGGTTACCAGTATACACCCCTTTTTAATGTGCAAGGACCATGTCTGGATAAATGAGCCAAAGACTAAGTTTACATTCAGTGTTCCTCAAAGATTATGGCTCTCCAGTTCCCCATGCTCACTGCGAGGCCCCTCACCAGGCCACAGACCTTTCTGACGCACCTGCCCTGTTCTGGGCAGCCTGCTGGTGCCCGACACGGGGTGGCCATGGCCACAGTCGGTGAGGGCTCTCTCTGCGCCGCAGCAGGGGTGGTGCGCGGCCCCCACCTGGGCACCGGGCGCGCTCCCTGTCCAGGCCTGCGGGGCGCAGGGCTTCATCGTGACGGTTACGCAACAGGCACTCTGTATTGTGATTATTAGTAAATGCCAGCGTGTGTCATAATGGTGATTATGAAATGTGTATTATGCATTGTGATTATTACGTAAATGCGAATGAACTCTCACTCTAACACATGTCCGGGGGACTGATACTCCGGGGGTGTTGACACAGGCTGCTAAATACTCTCCCCTGTTTGCTGTCAGTCAAAGGCTTTTGTTATGAAAGCCATACCGCTCACCACAAAAATTGCCAACACACAGACAGCCTCCTCCCGCCCTGGAGCCCCCTCCCACCAGCCCCACTGGGATCAGCAGCCCTCGGTCAGTCCTCACAGAAATCCTGCTCAGGTGGAAGCATACAGAAATCTTCTCACGTAAAAGGGAGTCAAGCCACGACGTAGTTCTCTCCATTTGCAGCCTGCTCTAACTCACACCTTGTTTTAAAAATTAATCCCCACCCAAGGATATGTTTTTATTGATTTTAGAGAGAAAGGAAGGGGGAGAGAGAGAGAAACATCAATCGATTGCCTCCTCTATGCTCCCTGACTGGGGACTGAACCCCCGCCTAGGTATGTGCCCTGACCAGGGACCGAACCAACGGAGCCCCCGGCCAGGGCTCTAACTCGCTCCTTGTAGCAGCTGCGCAGTATCGCGCCTCGGCATGAGCCCGTTGATCAGTCAGAGGCGAGAGAGGCAGCGGGAAGCACAGAAGCACCCGAGTCTTTTTTCTCTGGGGGGCTGAGGGCTAATCCTTACCAAGCTGCAGGCCTCCCGAAACCACAGGCCCATACAGGTGCCTCCAGAGTCCACGTGCCACCTGCCAGCACCCCTCATGGGCCCAGGGAGCGGACAGCCAGGTTCTTCGTCCGGATGAGGCCACAGGGTAGGTAAACTGCAGACCCCCTCCTCAAGCCTCAAGCTGGTCCAAACTAGCAAAGCCATCCTTGTCCCCTCTGGGGCACTGGGGACACTTGGCTCAACTTCAGGGGCTTGGGCCCAGTGATGGCAGATCAGAGAAGGGATCTCCGCTTGGATTAAGACAGCCTACTGTGAGGAGAAAACCAAGCAGCTGTGGCGACCGTGCCGAGGGCCTCGACGGGCAGTGAGGCCCTGGGACTCGGCGGTCTCGGGGCTCTGAAGGCAGCAGGCTGGGCACCCACTGTATCCCTGGCCCGGCCCAGGGGGTTTTCCAGTGTTTAGCTGTCTGTGTGCCACCTCTGATTTTCCTTTCTAAATTATTCACCTATTACCTCCTAAAATCATCGCCTGCACCCTGCTCTGGCCACCACTGCCCTAGTAACTCCCACACGTCTTCAGGGAGATGTGTCCCTTTGAACAGCTGGGGAGGGGACCCCCCCAGATCTGCATTTATGTAATGAGATAACAGAGCACAGGAAGGTATTTTTGGCTATAGTGGTTCTCATGGAATGTCCTCTTTTCTGGAAAGAAAATAAGTGCGTCGCTCCTATGAGCGCTGCGGATCAGCGGTGAGGAGGGCGGCCTCACTGGGACCCTGCTCTGGCCGACGGGGGGCCCTTTGATGGCTTCACCTGCAGGTGGCCAGGCTCACATGAGACCCATTTTCAGACTTTCGGGTTGACTTGGTGGGTTTTGCTTCCCTTTTGAAAGACCACATTGCTGAGCTGCAGACGGGTCCTTTCTGTCACAACTGTTTCACATGCCGGCGAAGGCACTCCGTGCCTCCTGGTATCTGTGTCCCTCTGGGTCTGGGAACAGGCTTTCTCTTTGGCTCGGTCGGCACAGGACAGATTCTGCTGGGCATGTTCACAGAAGCACCTGTGTGCACTTGGCGTCCTGGTGGCGAGGCTGCAGATTTGGGGATCTCGGTGGCTCTGCGTCCAGGTACGGAGGTGCTGGTACCGGGAGCCTCAGACGTTGCTGACAGAGCAGTGCCACTGTCCCTATACTGTGGAGGAGGTGACTGAGTCAGGCTGGGCTGTGCTCACGGGCCCACTGCAGGGAGCCAAACAGAGGGATGGAGAGAGAAGACGAACACACACCTGTCGGTCCCGGTGAGCCACCCACTTACAGGCTGAGTGGGCCTGAACCTTGCCGATCAGACAGCTGGGATTCTCCACCTTCTGCCCAACCCGGTGCCTTGTCCAGGAAGCCGGAGCTGCCTCTGGAGCCGGCGTCTCTGCCGCCCAGGGTGCACACGGCCACGTCCTGGCCACACCGGGTGCTTTGAACCAGAACACAACTTAATTTATGAGGTTATCTAGATAAAAGTATAATTTGAATGCTGAGGCTTCTGTATAAAATACAATAACTTTGTTTCAGGTCAGACAAATTTTACAATTATCATATTTTCTTTGGGTTATTTGAGCTTTTATTTACCGTTGAAGTCACAGAAAAACTTAAGGTGTGGTTGGCACACATTCTGTTAGTTTCGGGTGTCCTGCATAATGATTCTATATTTGCATGTATTGGGAAATGGTCACCCCAATAAGTCTGGTTGACATCTGTCACCATGCATAGTTATAGAACTTCTGTTTCTTGTGATGAGAACTTTTAACTTCTACTCTCTTAGCAACTCTCAGATATGCAGCAGTGTTATTAACTGGAGTCACCACGCTGTGCGTTACATCTCGGGACTTATTTGTCCTATAACTGGACATTTGAACCTTTGCCCCCCCTCACCTGAAAGTTGCCTTTCTTGTTTCCATGCGCACCATTCAACCGCAATATCGAACTCGGGTCGCTTTAACCTGCGGAGTTAGGAACTCCAGTTGCCCGAATGTGCTCTGGGATGTCCTTCAGAAAGGGCCAAGCTCTGCTGTAGTGCAGCTCACGACCTCTCACAGCAGCTCGGGCTGACCGGCTGGATAGTCTTGCTGGCTTTGAGGCAAGAGGACAAGTGGGAAACGCCATCAGAGGTGGTTCTGGTCCGAGGGACAGTTCAGTCGAGCTGCCCTTCTCAGGGCCCATGAAGACAATGTGAGTGAGGAGCCAGCCCTTCCCTCCACTTCTTCCTCCAGGCTCCCAAGCCCTTCTGACGGTCTTGATTACTATAGTCCTTTACCTAAGGAAGTGCAAGGTCCATACCAAGTAGGAGTGAACAGTATTTTCATCCATGCCGAATTAGATTATTTGGGTGCCCAACAGTTAAGTATAAACTGACTTTCGGACAGATGGCTGTCAGAAAATCCTGTTGGCCTACCTTAATTCCCGCCAGGCGCCAGTATCTCTGAAGTGTGACAAGACTCTAGGAAGACACTTGGATTCCCTGGCTTTGTTCCACCATCTCTAGATAGTCTCTCTGTGCTCCCCCTACATCAGCAGCATTAACAACCAATCGGTCAGTCAGTCAACAAACAGAGAGATGAATAGTCGTGGGTGCTCTCTGTGTGCTGGGCACTGTGTCGTGAGCTTTGCATGAAGGAGCTAACTTCACCCTGACTTCCTTGTCGGAGCTCGGTGAGAACTTGACGACGTACGATTCTTTCAGGAGCCCGTGAGTTCTGCGCTGCTTTGGGGAAAACCTCAGATGCTTCTGGTTTCCTGGCTCATGTTAACCAAGGAGACAGCAAATGGTTCTGCAGAGTCAGGCTGGTCTTGGAAACAGAGGGCAGAGCAGGGACTGAGCCTGGCTCTTCTACAATGTTAAAGGATCCCAGAGCCCCTCTCTCCCACCCCTTCTCCTCTGGGCAACCCTGGAACAGCCGAGAACACGAGCTTCACCTCGAACCCGCGCCCCCCACCTTCCCTCTCATCCTCTGCATCCTGCCTGTTTCCTCCTGCTCGGTGGAAAGGGTGCGGATGGTTGGATGAGAGACCAGGACACAGCCTGGGATGCTGCACGGCCCTGTGCGTTTAGTAACTGGGGTCAGTGACGATGGGTGGCAGCAACCACATAACCAAACAGAAGTGGAGGTAGAGAAACCTGGGCACGAGCATGGCTGTGTGTGACTTCGCTGCCAGGCAGCTTACCAGGCCCTCTTAGCTCCTGCTCCCCTCCATGAAGGGGGCGAAGGGGGCGACCCCCACTCAGCGGGTGCAAGCAGGGCTGAGAAAGGCAGGCGGAGGCACGGAGCCTGCACGGGGCCTCGGCACATTTCATGCTTTCTCCCTACGCATCAGCACTCTCTCTTTTATTCCAAGCTTCTGTGGGAAAAACCATATTTCTTCCTGAGCGATTGTTAATATCACACGCACTGCAAGTCCCCTTGGAAGCGCGTAGCACTTTGGAAAAGGTCGTTGGGGAGAATCAGGTTTATCTGGCTTCCAGAACAATCCTCATGGTCTCTTTGTCCTCAATCCCTAAAAAAAAAAAAAAAAAAAAATGAAAGAAGTAAAAAAGATGTGAGCGTCTGGCTCCCTTTTCTGAGTTCAGTTGCTCTGTTTGCTTCCAAGTCACCGAATGCCTGATGTGCAGCATGTCACATGCTTTTCAAGAGCAAAAGTGCTTCGAACGAGCCCCGTTTGTCCTGACAGGACCTCAGGGTGTCCTGTTACAATGGCCTCGTAAACACCCAGGAAAACCTGTTGCCTGTTGAAAATCCAGATTCTAAATACTGTTTACTCCTGAATAATTTGTAATTCCTCTCCCAGCTCAAATAACTATAAACTCCTACAAAGCACTTTATAAACACTCATTAGAGCATCACAAAAGTCCTTTGAGCTCCACATGATTATCTCCATTTGGCAGTTGAGTAAACTGAGTCACAGAAGTTGAAAGATCTGCTGAATGCTCTGCCAGGAGCAAAGACAGGGCAGGGCCAGCGCTCAGACTCCCTGGCTCCTTGTCTGCTGAGGCTTCCGCGGAATGTGCTGGATGGGCGAATCCGGGCTCCTGACCTCCCAGGATCCCGCCGCACCGCCGGCTTCTGTCAGCAGCTCTTCACTCAAGCCCGTCACTCGGGACTGGCCACGGTCCCCTGGCTCCTGAGACACCACTGTCCGAGCGCAGAGGCTCCGCTTTGAGAAGGTCACCTACGCCTTTCCCTCCCAGCAGCCTGGTCCCACCTTCCCCCCGAGGCCTGCTTGTCAGGGCCCACGGGAGGGTCAGCAGATAGAGCACTAACGCGTTGGTTTGCGGTTTTCCCACTAGTTGATCAACTGAAAAGAGCCAGATTAGCTGGGTTTTTGGCTGCCCTGCATTTGAACCCACTTCCTATACTGGGCTCCACTGCCCACCAGGGAAACAGAAAATGCAGGCCACTTGCTCTGCCAGGCCCTGGCAGCGGGGCACTGGCACGGGACCCAAGCCTGGGACTCTGAGTAGGTGGCGAGAAGACAGGGACGGTGCAGACTTCACCTGGTGGTGGGTGGCCAGAGTCCCAGGAGGCAGCTGTGCCATGAGATGGCCGCTGTGCCCAGCCTTGGTTAGGGTTAAAGCCGACTGTGCCCGGCGTGCTTTGCTTCCTGCACATCTCTGGAGAAGTCTGGATTGATTTGTGAGTTACCTGTTATCCTTCCAGTGAAATCCTTTCCTGGTGAGATGAGTTTGCATCTCCATGGGAACAGGCTGGGGAATGAGAGAGGTTTCCCTCCCTCATATTCCAGGGGTGGGTTCCGAGAGCTCAGACCCGACTGTGGATGAAGCAGCCGCAGTAAACACGCCATGGCACAGGAGGGCCCTGGCGATTCGGAGCTGATGTTTGAGGGGTTCGAGCCCTTTGTTCTTCAACATCAAAGATATGGTTGGCACACAGCCGTCACATCACGCTGGGACCGTTACTGCCCTGGCACTGTGAGCATCGTGGTCACAACCAAGTCAGCATCCACGTGTACGCATCTCCCGTGTCCCTCTAGCTCCTCCCAGCCGGCTGCTCCCCACCCGGGGCCCTTCTCTGGCGTGGACGTGGCATCGAGGCACATCCCGCAGCCATGAGTGGGGAGTGAAGGACAGGTCTGCCCCGCGGCCCTGCTGCGTTTGTCTCGTTCTGCTTGGGATGTGATGGGGCTGTCCAGGCATCTGGAAACCTTAGGAATTGCCACTTACCTACGCCAGTGGCAATGGGCAAAACGCTTCCTATAGACTCTTAGAAAAAGAGAATATAGTAAAAACTATTTGTTGAGAGCTTATTATGTAAAATCTCATTTAATTTTCCTCAGGTCCCTAGGAGGAAGGTGCTATTATGGCCCCTAATTTACACGTGAGACAACTGAGGCACAGAGAGGCGAGTGACTCGCCCGGGCTCAGCCGGCTCCAGGTGGGTGGTCCTGCCTCCTCCGCCACAGGACGCAGGTGCCGGCCGCTACCGGGTGGCTTCCGAGGCGAACTCTCTGTCACAGTTCTGTGGAAAGTTATAAAAATATAGATTTCCAGGATCCACACCCCCCCGGGGATTTTAATTCAGTAAATGTTGGGAGGATGAGGCTGGGGCTTGGAGACTGAGTTGCTAACCAGCACCCCCAGTGAGTCTGGAGGCATCTGGGAGCCGGCGGCTGATACCTGGGCAGAGGCCACGCGCTCGGCACAGAAGGCTTATCGATCGCAGCTCTTTCCCATGCGGCAGAGTCCTTCTTGGTAGAGGTGCTGATGATCTGTCACTTGGAGGTGGCTTCAAGACAAAGCCATCTGTCATCCTCTGCCTGGAGCGCCCAGGAAGGGAATGAGAAGGCTGGGCTTTATCACAGGCCACTAACTCAACAAAGAAGGAAATAATGGGGAGTTTCTGCGCCTCGGGTTTCTCTCTGCTCTGTTGGGGGGCGGGGGTGGGGAGACGGTTATAGAACTTTTCATTTTTAGCCTGGAGACGGTGGATGCTTATCTCTAAATTGCTCTATTAGTTAAGGTAATGGTAGCTATTTTAACATTTTATAACATATTATAACTGTCACTGAAACTGTTCCAAGTTGGATTTTTTTTAGCCATCCAAGCGACCAGCTTCTACCCCGTGAAATGGATTAGCTTGCACATGTTGGAGCTACTCATTAGGGTGTCCCCAAACCCAAACCGACGTGTCCTGTGAGCAGCAGGAGGGGGGTGGGTTCTGTTCCTTGCGGCCCTTAAGGCTCAGGCTGACGGAAGCTCTGCCGTCCTCAGGGTGTGGCTTCCAGGATCAATCACCCGAAGCGTTCACACCCAGGAGAGTGACGGTTGTCAAAGACAGAGGAGAATTGCCCAGGAACTTTGAAAGATCATCGGTCAGAAGCCACACTGGCCAGGATACGTTCCGCTGGTCAGGCCTGGTCACATGGTTTTACTTTCCTGCAAGGGAGGCTGAGAGATGGAGCCTCGCTTGCCCAGGACTACAGGGACCTGGGTGTGGTGAACAGCCAGCCGGGGTCACCTAGTGAGCCAGGAGGGCTGTGGGCTCCCAGGAAGGAGGGGCGGAGCCCCAGGGAGTCCTGAGCGTTGGCACTTGGGCGGCCAGTATTAAAGTTCCTAAATCCTGAGCTGTCCCACACTGGACATTACACTCAATGCGAGAAATGCTTTAGAATTTTCTCCATCATTTTAACGATCTCTTACAATTTTTTTGGCGTTCTTTGCATTTATGATTTTGGAAACACCTGCACCCCCTGGTTTTGCTCATCCGCTGTCTGCCTCCCAAACGGTTTCCTAAGCGAAGCCTGGCCTCTCCATATTCCGAAATAAAGGCTGGGGGGTGGGCTAAAACGTCTGGCCTCTGAGCAGATGTTGGCCTGCGTCCTTTCTCGAAGTCAGTGTCCCCGGTGGGTCAAGCGCAGGCTCTGGACCAGCCCTCCGGTGCTGGGTCCCCATCGTCCCAATTCACACTCGTGTGACAGCACCTCCCAGGACCGCGGTGAGATGAGGGAGGCAGTGCCCGGTGCACAGTGAGCGTGGACTCTGGCCTGGACTGTTACCATCAGTGTTGACTACAGTCTGCGAGCCACCCATGGGCTCGGCTACGCTATGGCTGTGTGGGTACAATTTATACCTGCAGGTGTGAATCTGGACATGTAAACTCAGAACAAAGGTGTGCTGGGGGTGCTCTCCCACCGGCCCTGGTTCTCCCTGAACCAAACCCTGCATGTTCTCAAGCCCTCGCCGTGCGTGACTCAGTTTGCCCACCAATAAAAAGGGGCTACACTGGCAGCTCTAAACTTGTTTGCAAAACACGTCAAGAGCCTTGAAATAAAGGTGGTATTTAATGTGAGTTCAAAGCATAATGTGATTATTTTATTACCCCTTTTATTCCTGAGATTTTTCTGTTTGCTTGGCTCACAATCCCAAGCCAGAGCCATAAAATCACTTTTATGCAGGCGCCCTTCACACACCTCAGGTCCCACCTGCACAGTTCAATGAGGTGGGAAGTGCTAGGCGGAGGGTGGAGCCAAGCACAGCAAGGACACCGGCAATTCCTGCCTAACTGAGGCTATTGCCACACACCGTCCCTGACACTGGTCTGTGGTGGGTATTTTTAACTGTGCAAATAGCCAGCTTGTGCCCTATGCAATGGGGTGAGCTGGAATTGTTGGATCTGCTTTAGAATGGCCCCAAACACCAAAGCACGTGTGTTCTTTCCCCTTGGGGTCTCGACACCAGTCTTCCCAGAGTCCCGTGACCCGAAACCAAGAGTAAAGCAGCTTTAGTCTGGAAGGGACTCCAGAGGCCGGCTGGTGTCCCTGCTTGCCCAGGGCGTGTCCCTTTTACAGAGCTGGTGGCCCAGCCATTGCTGGCAAACACAGGCCCACCTTCCCTGCTTCTGGAGGCGCCCCATTCGATCCTTGGGTGGATCACGTGTAAGATGTCCTTTCCGAAGGTGAGCAGACACGCTGGACACACTTGGTGACTCCCTGGAAGCCTGGTTCCCGAGCTGCACGGAAGCCAGAGCAGGAAAGGCTGAGAGTGCTCTGGTGGTCTCAGGTCGCTCTAAACCCCAGAACAGGGGACATAAATGCAGGACCTAAGGGCCATTTCTGTCCAGGTTCTTCCTATGCTTGGTTGGTTTTACAAACCATGGCCAGTGGCGGCCCCTCTAGAAGAGCCACTGCTCAGGGCTGACCTGCAGGGACCGAGTCTTCGGGGGCAGTGTCTTTGCTGCCATCTGACTCGTGCCTTCTACTTGCAGCCGAGAGCAGGACTGCAGGCCCCACGTTCTGGAAGAGCAGGGAGCCTCTGCAGTATCCGTCCACATCAGCAGGAGCGTAACAGGGCGATCCCCTCCCCGATCCACTGACTGAATCATTTACTCAATGGCCATTCAGCGAAGTCCCACCAGATAAGGGAACTCAGATCCTTATACCTGAGAAACTGACTGACTCCTTAGGGAGCAGGGAGTTTCTCCTGGGCAGTGTCTCTGTGCCCCTGGCTCCAGGAAGTCCCCGCATGGGCATTGGAGAACAGTGGTCTTTGGGGGTCTCTGGTCTTCCTCCTTCCATTGGTCTTTGGGTTTCATACGCACATGCACATGCACCAGAAAACAGCTTCCCTATTTTGCCTGGCAGCCAACTCACCCCATGGGCCGCAGGAAGCGAGGGGATGATGAACATTATGGGGGTGCAGGCCATGTCACCTGACTTTGAGGGAGGTCCCCCCAGCAAGAACTGGTTCTGGGTCAGGAGGTGGCAACACACCCTGTGCTGGTGTTGGGTGCTTTGCAGGGAGCCCGAGATAAATGCTCTGTGAATTGTTAGGGAATAAATGAGTAAGTGAAGGATTTGTGGGTCTGGAATCCATCCCAGAGGCATGGTCCCAGTGTTTTTACTCAACTCCATTCTCATTCCTTCATGGTGACTGCCTTCCTAGATGGTTTAGGAACAGGGATATTTAAAACCAAAAAGTTGTACAGTCATCTCTTGCCTTCTTTCAGTCCTGAGTCGATCCTCAGACCCTTTTCCTAAAAGATTTTATAGACAGAAGATCCTAGAACCAAGGTCTTATGGGAATTCTCTCTCTTTTAATCTCTCAACACAGATAAGCAGAAGAATTTATTATCCATTTAAGCTGCTCGGTGTCCAAGTTTATCCAGCAGTGAGCGCACTAATGTTTCGATAGCTCCTCCTAATGTGAGCCCCGAGCACTTGGGGGAAAATTTCTATTCATGGTGTCCAAGTCAGGCAAGCAGAAGTCAAGAATTACTATCCTACTTACTGATGGAAACTCTAAGACCCCTATTCATGGAGCAAGTCAGGAACCCGGGACAGGAGAGAAGCAGCCTCCCTCTGCCTCCTGTACAAACATCTGCTGTCACATGCTCTTGGGACACGCCCTCCTGAAGTCTGCTTTCCCCGGTCAGTGCCCTGCAGGAGCCAGGTGGATGGGTGGGGCCAAAGGCATCCACACCTTCCAGTGCATCTTTCTAAGTGTCTTGGAGGAGAAGGGTGGCTCTCTCTCCTGTGTGGTCTCCATAGCATTGCTCTAGCACTGTTCAGAGCCCCCCGACCATCCACATTAATCACTCACTGTTCCTACTTGCTGCCACCCTTCTGGGCCACCAAGCCATATCTCGATTTCCCCAGTAAGTCCCGTACCCAGCTCACCCTTCCCACCAGGTGTCTAGGGCCGTCTCAGGGTCCTTAGCCCTCAGTGGTAATTCAACCACTCACCTTCCTCGCTGCCTTGCTGTGGACCTCAGAGTCCCTGAAAGCTGCTTCCCTTAAAAAACACTGGACTCAGAGGGTTGACGTTTGACTTTCATTCCTATTTCCATCTCTAAGAGCTCCTTCTGACTTTAGTCACTTCCCTCTCCGCTCCAGGCCCTGGTCACCTTCCTCTCTGCTCCAGGCCATGGTCAGTCCACTTTAATACCGTTTCCTGGGCACGTGAAACCCTTCTCACACCTCTTTGGTTCTTTGCTAAACACCATGCCCATTCCAGCCTCAGCTCTAACTGCTCCGAAACATACCTACAAGCCAATCATAACTCCTGATCTTCAAACCCTCGTGTCCAACTGCCCATAAGACAGAAAGACAGCTCCCCCAGACATCTCATAAACACTAAAAACTCAACATATTGCACCTGAATTCTTATTTCTCTCCCCACATTTGCTCTTCTTCAATGTTCCCTTTCTCTTCACTGCGGCACCACCACCCAGCCAGGAGGTCATTTGGGCACAAGAAGGGGTCATCCTTGGCATGCTCACCTCCCCCAGTCCCACTTCCAATCAGCCACCAGGCGGGCCTCAGTTTACCCTCTGCCACCTCCCTAGTTCAGGCCATTGGTCTCCCCGGGACCTTGTCAACCTCCTCCCGGCGGGAGTCTTGCTCTAGACTTGTCCCCTCCAACTCCACATCCTCCCTGCTGCGAGGGAGATGCTTCTGAAGCACAGAGCTGGTCATTCTCTCCCTGTCCCTCTGCAGTCCTGCCTCTCTTTGCACTTTGTCTCTCCAAACCACTTCCTGTCCCTTCCAAATTTGTGGCTCTCTTGCCTGGAACTTTGCACATGCTGTTCCCTGTGCCTGGCATGTCATCCGTTCCTTGCACTCCCCCTTGTCCACGTTGGCCTGGCTAACCCTGTACTCTCCGTGTGACTCAGCCTGTGGGTGCTGGAACCTGGTGGAGCAGCCTGGCTCCCAGACACTGAGGCTAATGCTGCTTTTCTCCAGGCAGCAAATACCAGCGTCTCCTCCAGGTGAGGCCACCCTGGGCCCGGTGGGTGGTTCAAGTTGGGGGCCAGGCATCCTCCAGGGTGGCTGCAAGGACAGGCTAGCCTAGCCGCACACCTCCTTCAGCGGGGCCTCCAAGCTGAGCAAAAGGCAATAAACTGGCTTTATTTGTAATGTTTCGTGTTTGTCATTTGGTTGTCCCTACCCCGTGTCCTCAGAGCAATGAAACAAGGAAGGGATAAAACCACTGCTCTGGGTGCATAAACTTCATGGTCTCACTCCCACCCCCGCCCTTCTCGAAACTGCCTGCGAATTCCTCCCTCAGACTGGGTTTTCCATCCTAACTTTTATGGCATTTCCCTAGATTAATGGTTAACATAATCTTTTTCTCCCCTCCGCCCCCATTATCAAAAAAGGCTTTGAATAGCTATTAACTCTGGGTTAACAGAAAGAAACACGTTAATTATCTACAAGCCCTCGGGCAGGAAAGTTCCCCTTCGTAACCTTCTGTGGACAGGAGAGTCCCTGTCCCCCATGCCGACCTTCAGCCGCACCTGGCGGAGGAGCTGGCTCAGCCCGAACAGTCCTGTTCCAAGGCTCCGAGTTAGCCAAGGTCAAAACCCACCGGGCGGCGACGCTGCCGCCAGGGTGCCCTTCACCCCAGCCACCTCGCTCCAGGGCCCCGAAGAGGCCAGGCTGCACCTCCTGTTAAAAGATGGTGTTGTCAGTGGGGCTGGTGTGTTGTAGTTCTTGGTTGCTGGGAGACTCGGAGAGGCTGGACCCGCTGTTCTTTCTTGGGGCCATAGTTCAAAAGTGCTCCTGACCCCAGCACTCGCTGCAATCCCGCCTTCCCCTCCCAAGGGGTGGTGGCACCTAGGACGTGACCCAGATGCTGGGAGGGTGACCTCCTTCTGAAACTGGCTGGTGGCACCCTGCCAGGGCGGGGAGGCAGGAGGAGGGGGAGGGGGAAGGGGGGAAAGTGGGAAGGGAAGCTCTGGGGTCCCCTCTGCACCCCACAAGACAAGGGCTGAAGCAGCTGAGATAAGCTCTGCATCTGGATTGTGCCCAAGGGGTAGAGAGCCACCTTGGAGAAAGCATCCCCTCCGTTCACAGGGTCCCCTCCGTGGCAGGGAGCGGTGACCAGGGGCAAGGAGGGCTGCTGTCCAAACTTGCTCGTCTGTGGGAAGAAGACGCAGGCTCCGCCAGACTTGTAGTGGGGTCCTGGCCAGCACGCTCCCCTCGCCTGGTTACTGTCAGGCTGTGCTCCTGGCCCTGCTGCCTGGCGCCCTCCCGGCCTGGCCTCGGGCTGCCGCTGCGCCAGAACCAAACATTTCCACATTAGGCGGCCTCGGTGCTCTCCAAGCATGGCAGTGACCTTGGGTAACCTCAGAGCCCAGCCCTCCTCTCCCCAGGTGCACTTGCTGTTTTCTGGGCCACCCTCGTGACCCGGTGTCCAGGCACTTGGCAATATTTAGCAAACGTCGCTCAGCGGCCTGTTTAGTCTTCACGGTACTTACACAGGTGCCCTCGGGAGCGCGTGAGGGGAGCTGGGCCTCTGGTTCATGCAGCGGTTGTAGTGCCCAGTGAGGTGTGCTGACCCCTCGAAAATGTGGGCTAACTTTACCCCCCGGTTCACTCCAGCCTCTCCCTTTAAGCGGGTCCGACTTCTCTTTCAGACTCAAGAATCTGAGAAGTTATTTCTCACCCCCCATCTGCATGCTCACGGCCATATATGGTCACCACGGCCCGGCCACGGGGCAGTGGGAGGGGGGCTGGTCCCAGCCGAGAGGTGCCGTCTACACACCCGATTTCCAAGACTTACATGAAAAAGGAACGTAAAACGCCTCACGTGCCGAAATGATAATATTTTGGATAAAGTGGGTTAAGTAAAATGTATTATTAAAATTAATTTTACCTGTTTCTTTTTAACTTTTTTAACGTGGCTACTAAAAAGTGCCACGAAAAATGCTACTCAAAAGTGCTCACATTCTCTTGTGGTTGGATGGCTCTGATGTGGACTGTTCTGATGCCAAACACGCCGGGATCCCCTGACTGCCTGGAGGTTGCAGGCCTGTACTCACTGCTCCCTCCCTGCCCCTGCCCCTCCCTCTCCTCCATCCCTCCTTCCCCTCCTCCCTCCTCCCTCCTCCTTCCTTGCAGAACCTCTAGTCATGGCCCAGGCCCCAGGCCCAGAGCCTCCCCCCAGCCTCTGAGACAGTAGAGGCTGCCCCCCTTCCCCAGCCTCAGGCCGTCTCTCCCTGAGGGCAGTCTTTGTGCCCGGTGTCCCTGGCAGACAGCAAGGGTGCTCTCAACCAGACGTGGGTGAGCAGCTCTGAGGGGTGGAGCAATCAGAATCTGGATTTATTTATTGCTCCATTTTGAGGGGCAAAAACATGATTAGCCTGTACCGATACTGTGGCTGCAGGCGCCAGCACTTGGAAGAAAGTGCCCGTCAAGTCTGGGCTTCCGACCCACTGGTGCCAATCCAAAGAAAGTTTTAGAAGTTCTGACTTTACGAAGAGCACTGGCATTTAAATCAAATAAAATGTCGTGCATCACAATTTCACCTGTTCTGTGTGAGGTGCTTATGGGAGGTCCAGATGTTGTGAGGTGGCCGTCGCTCCTGAGATGGTGTCTGACGCAGCACCCGAGCCCCATGCGGCTCCTACGACTGGTCCAGGCCCAGATGTGCTTTAAACACAGCGTCCCCCGGACTGTGGAGCCTCAGGGTGGAAAAAGAATGTGAACTAATCTTCACTGGCAATTTTTATATTTATGGTAGATATTTTTTATATGGACTGATGAAATGATAACGTTTGGATCAACTGAGTTATATCATTAAAATTGACCTCACCTATTTCTTTTTTGACATTTAAAATGACACATGCAGCCGCATTTTATTTCTATGGACGGGCTGCTCTGGGAGAATCACACTGTTTACTTGAGACACTTGCCGGTGGGTGTGAGCCTCTCAGCCGGGGGTGCTGCAGCTTGGGCACCTGGGGACTGGGACTCTTGCAGCCTCACCACCAAATGCTGCCCAGCTCTGTAAGTTTGCATTTTGGTTCCTCTGGCCACGTGTTGCCCCGAGGACCCACCTTGACTTCACCTCTTCAGTCAGGGCCCCGCTGGCCCTCTGGGAAACTCCCGGGTTCTGCAGAGACTTGCCAGGTACTAATTACAGGTGTGCAAAGACCCCCCTGCTTCACACACTTAGTCATAATTATTTACCTTCACCAGGCACCAGAGGTGTGATGGGAGATTAGCTGAACAGAGGGAAGCCTCGGCAGGCGGATCACCTTGAAGCTGACCTGTCAGCCGGCTTTCAGAGCACCTGCCTCTTGCCGCCTGGGGGGCTGCGAGTCACTGGAAGGCAGAGAGCTGCAAACTGCCTCCGGGCCAGAGTCCAAATCCTGCTGCTCCCTCCCAGGTTCCGGAAGACAGACTAGAGGCACCGATAGAGCCGGGAAGTTTCCCAGGGAAAGTTTTCCACCCGAATAGCTCTTAGGCCACCTTCAAGCAGCCTCTAAGAATCTGGTCTTTTAGAACAGCACCCACACACAAAATCCCTGCCAGGAGTACTTGCCTCTGAGCCCCCTGGAGACTGGGTCCTGGGTCATCTGTCCCCCTTCCAGAGCCCTCCGGAGCAGAGGCCCCTGGTGTGAAGGCTCCAGGAGGACTCCTGGTGAATCAGGTGTCCCTGCCATTTGCACAAATGGGGCCACCCACACGGGGAGTGCTGCTGGGGAGGAGAAATCTCTGTTAACAAGCAGGACAAATGAGGGGCTTCTGTTAAAGTGAGGTTGGGTCAGCTGGCCTGGTGCATGACCCGTTTTGTTGGCTCCTTGGAGCAAGGAAAGTATTTGAGAAATAATGGAGCCCTTGGTCCTATAAGTAAAAGCCATTTATCTTGGGAATTAAAGGGAGTGCTGGCCGTGGAAATTTCCCAGCGAGAGGGGCAGCCCTCGCCTGTGTCTTGGATGCCCGCTGGACAGGCCTTGCTGCCACGTCACTCACCCTTGCACACCGCCCGAGACAGGTGGGCGTGGGTGCTGGATCGGGCCATGTTTGCTTGTTTGGATGGAGCATCTATCCATCCGCCGCTGGAGCTCGCGCTTTGAGAACATCCATGGAAACCAAGGTTCGCCTTGGGACTCCCTGGGATGGGGCTATTTTTCTCAGCTTAAATTGTTTTTATATGGTTACCCTCAGTGATCCTTTCTGTTTGGGGATATTTTCATATTTTTATTAAAGAAATTCAGAACATGTTGATTTTGAAAAGACACATTCACCTGAATAAAGTGCCAAGAGTGTCAACAAGGCGGCCTCAATATTCCACATGTCTGTGGCCAACGTTCCCAGCATGCACCAAAAAGTCTGGGAACAAGAAAGGAAGGAAATGGCTCAGTCCTTGCCCTCTGGTGTCAAGCATCTCCCAGTCCCCTCCTCTGACATCGCTCAGCGCCTCTCACTTCTTTGGCTCTGAGGGTGAGAACTCAGGCTGTAGGGGAGGGTGATACTAATGAGCTGACTGTGGGTTGAGGAGGGCACTTCAGGGTGAGCTCGGGAGGAGGGGGCACGGGTGGGTCGGAGGGTTGGTCTGGCAATCTGTGGGTGAGTGGAGTAAACGTGGGTCCCTTCATGACCTCCCACAGCTCACAGGCAGCTCATGCAGGGATAGCAGTGTCACCAAGAGCCCCTGGGTGAGGTCACAGAGCTGTGCTGGTCTCACAGGAGGAACATCCTAGGACATTAGCTCTTCATCAGCCTTGGAGGGTGCAGACTGCAGTCACTAAACAGTTTCACTCCCGAGAGACCCAAAGGAAGCTGCCCGTGGTGTGGCGCGTGGCATGGGACACTCTCCGATTGGAGAGGCTCACCCTTGGGAGCCTCTTTGAGTCCATATTTGTCCGTATTTCCTGCATCTGTCCAGTCACCAAATCTCACCCTTCTTCCCTGCGTGTCTCTGCCTACTCTCCCTTCCTATGCCCAGGACTCTTACCCGAGAGTACGAATCCACAGGCCTGGGGACATACCCAGTGACTGAGAAGTAGGGATGGGCCACCTCTCATTTTGCAGACATAAAGGCTAAGCCTCAGAGAGCTTAGGTGGCTCGTCTGAAGTCACTTAGCCA
The DNA here is from genome assembly GCF_964146895.1 of Miniopterus schreibersii. Classification (NCBI taxonomy): domain Eukaryota; kingdom Metazoa; phylum Chordata; class Mammalia; order Chiroptera; family Miniopteridae; genus Miniopterus; species Miniopterus schreibersii. The sequence goes on along the minus strand of NC_138123.1, from coordinate 14,729,317 downwards.
ATGAGCAGAGGAGTCAAAGCTGACGCCCAGATTTTCTGAGTGTGCTTCCACAAGCCTACCCATGGGAAATAGTCTACCAGGCCCTCTCCATCGCTGGTGGAGAGAATTGCATGAGTAACAGGTTTGATTTTGTAGCTACACAGAAACACTGAATCATGCCAGACTGGGTGTGTTCCCAGGCCTGTGGACTCACCACATCACCAAATTTCCTGGACACTCTCCTCTGACCTGGGCAACTGTGCATGTGAGAAGCCAAGGAGCTCATTTGCTGGGATTCTGGACCAACACTTACACAGTATTCCAGGCTGCCAGAACCAATGTTAACTTTGCAGGCATCTTGTGAGCCACTTACCTGCCAGTGGCTTGAAAGGGGCTGTGGAGGGAGTGTTGATACCATAGAACATGGTAAATGCTACAAACCAGGGTTTCATCTTCCCTTCCATAGAGCGGTTTACCAGTCACCCCTGACTCAGGGGAAGGAGCCCAGCTTAGGGCAGGGAGGTACTTTCAGGCAAGATTTTTCTTTTCTTTTTTTAAAAAAATATATCTTCATTGACTTCAGAGAGGAAGGGAGAGGGAGAGATAGAAAGATCAATGATGAATTGTCATTGATCGGCTGCCTCCTGCACACCCCCGACTGGGGATCGAGCCTGCAACCCAGGCATGTGCCTTAACCAGAAATCAAATTTCAGTCTCCTGGATCCTAGTTTGATGCTCAACCACTGATCCACACCCCACTGGGAAAGATTTTTCTGATAATTAAAAAATGAAAGGTGGGCTATTATGTGCAAAAGAGACCATCAACTTGGAAAAAATACTGCCTATCGTATGGGGATAAGTGTTGCTGAGGCATCTTGCCGACTGAGGTGAGCGCCATAGACGGCAGGCTCTCCATCTTGACTGATGACAGTGAGGTCCAAATGGGACACTGATGGCGATCTCAGAACAGCTTTCCCAGGGTGACCCAGAGGCCCGTGAGTTGGATGTGACACCTCGCAGTGGGGCAGAGAGCCCTGCGAAGGGCAGACACAGGCAGCCAAATCCTATCGGTCCATTTCCAGAAAACATGTGATTGTGGCCCTCTGCTCATTATGACGGCTACTAGCCAAGTGTGGGTCCCTAAAATGCCTCCTTCCCTGCACTCTGCCCACCTCTGATTGACTCTACACAACACAGAAATGATAAAAGAAGAGAAGAGGTAGGAGGGGGAAGGAAGAGGTGAGATTAACTTCATTAAAACCCTTCAGTGGCTCCCCATTGTACTTAGAGTAAAATCCAAACATGGAGGAAGTTCTGCATGACCTGGCCCCTGGCCCCTGCCCCCAGCCCCCTCTTTCTCTGTGCACTGCTATGCTCACACCACTCCTGCCATTTCTTTAGTTTCTTGACGACTGGTCGACCTTTGCTGCCCCAGGACCTTTGCACACACTTTTCCTGCTGTTAGGAATACTGTTTCCTGAATCGTCCCATGGCTCCTTTATCCCCTTCAGGTCTCAGCTGGAGTGAACCCTTCTTAAGGGGATGTTCTTGCTTACCTAGGGGAACCCTGGAGGGCTGGCAAGAGGCTTCGTTCACATAGAACCAGTTATAATGAATCAGTTTGGGGTTTCTGGGGAAAGGACCTGTATAGGTTCAAAACATTCCTGTCAGACTTGCCAAGGTGGTAAAACTTACAACAAAACTTGGAAGTTCTTTTTTGGTGACAAAGCAGCTCTGTGTGCATATGGGCAGAGGGCTAGAAAAGCAGTGACAGAGGCTGCCCTGAACAAGGGGGCACATCAGGGGGGTGGGTGGGGGTAGGGGAGGAACCCTGCTGCAGCCTGGCCTGCCATGTGTGCACACTCACAGCAACCCAATTTTGTGCTCACGCTCCGATGGGCCTCTGGACTGTTATTGGGACCAGCACCAACGTGCTTCTTTAAATAGAACCTAAGCAAACCTCACACTTTGTTTTTCTTTCTTTTTTCTTTTTTTTAAAAATATATCTTTATTGATTTCAGAGAGAGGAAAGGAGAGGGGGAGAGAGAGAGAAACATCAGTGATGAGAGAGCCATTGATCGGCTGCCTCCTGCACGCCCCCAACTGGGGATCGAGCCTCAACCGGGCATGTATCCTGACTGGGAATCGAATCCCTATTGCCTGGATCCCAGGTTGACTGTCAACCACTGAGCCACGCCCGGCTGGGCAACAATTTGTTTTTCTTGAAATGGTGCTCAGAGGTGCTTTCCAAGAAACAAGGGAGCATGAATTGACAATGGTGGCTCTGAGTCTGTCTGGAGAAGGCGGTCTGGGCTGAGGGAGTCCATGGTCATTCCCAAAGGCCAAGCCTTCCCTTGTTGCCCATGTGGCAGTGAAGGAATGGGCCGTAGCTGGGAGATAGGAGCTGTAGCTTGGCAGTTGCTCTGGCAGGGTCTTCCGGGAGCTCCATGAGAGCCCCAGGGGCGGGCCTGGGGAGGGGGTGGTGAGATCCCTGGGGCTGCTGTAACAGTGTCACAAACTGGGTGGCTTAAAAGAGAGATCCATTCTCTCATTTTCTGGAGGCTGAGTCTGAAATCAATGAGTTGCAGGCCATGCTCCTTTCACAGGCCCCAGGGGAGAATCCGTGCCTCTTCCAGCCTCTGGGGGGGCTGGGCGTCCTTGGTGTCCTTGGCTCAGAGCAGCATCACTCTAGTCTCTACTTTCAAAGCCACATGGCCTTCTTTCCTCTGTCTCTGTCTCTGTCTCTGTCTCTGTCTATGTCTCTGTCTCTGTCTATGTCTCTGTCTCTGTGTCCAAATCCTGCTCTCCTATAAGGACTCCAGACATTGGGTTCAGGGCCCAACCTAGTCCAGCATGGCCTCATCCTAACTTGATGACCTCTGCCCAAACCTGATTTCCAAGTAGGGTCGTGCTCATAGGCACTGGGCCTAGGTCTTCAACATGGCTTTTGGGGGACACAATTCAACTCCCAGCAGGAGGGGTTGGTCCCCTTGCTCGTATGCAGATAGTCACACACATGCACAAACACGGTAGCCAATGAAAAATCATCGCCTCCAATTTGAGCAAGATGTGATTTCAAAACATAGGAAGCAGAATTTACAAAAACATTTTGAAGTTTGCAGTAAGAAACTGCTAGAATTTAGGGTGCCTTCTTCGTTCAAAGCTTTCCAAATACATGTTCCATAGGCCCCTGGTAGGCAGACTAATGGGCCACACAAGGTGTCCACGTCCCAATTCCTGAGTCTGCCCAAGTGTTACTTTACACAGTTCAAGGAACTTTACAGTGTGATTAGGTGAGGATTTGAAATAGGATGATCCTGGCTGTGGGGGTGGCCCAGTGTCATCACAAGGGTCCTTATAGGAGGGAGCGGGAGGGTCAGAGTCAGAAGGAGATGTCCCCCCCGAGAGCAGAGGTCAAAGGCAGAGAGATCCGAAGATGCTGGCTGCTGCCCGAAGCTGGAGGAAGGGCAGGGGGCTGAGGAGAGCAAACAAGGCGAGGGCACACTTTCCCCTCAGAGCCTCGGAGGAGCCAGCCCTGCTGCCACCTTGGTCTGAGCCCAGTGACACTGACTTTTCCCTTCTGACAAGTGGGTTTGTTTTGTTTTAGCCACTAAGGTTGTGGTGATTGGTCATAGCTGCAATGGGAGCTAATATAGTCAGACAGCCTGGGTCAGAGTCCTGTACTGATTTCACAAACGGTCCACCTGTCCATTGTCCCCACAGACTTACACGTAGATGCTCGCGTGGGGGACCCTCAGTTACTGTCTGCTGGGTGAGCAGGCTGAGGGGCTGTACCTGGTGGATATCAGAGCGTTTGGACACGTCCCTGCCTTCACATCTGCCAGGAGAGAGGAGAACTGGATCTGAAACAAATAGTTTTACAAGTAGAGTGTCATAGATTACGTGGCGGGTGCCATGACAGAAAACACGAAGACTGACGACAGGGACTTAACTTATACTCCGGAGTCAGGCAAAGCCATCTGGAGATGCACAGTGGACATCGTGGACGTACCTTCTCGGGGTTCCAGTTTCAAAGACAGAAACTCACTCTGCAGGTGTCTTGACTTGAGCTCTCAGAGTGTGTCTGAGGTTGTCATTTGTTCCTGTGGACCAAGCCCGGCTCCATGCTGGAGGTGGTGGGTGACACGTTCGTCTGCCATTAATGGAACAAGTGCCCTTTGACGAACCTCCCTCCCTGCAGGCCATCTGCTCTCCAGCGACGAGCGATGACCTCCCTGGCTCTCTGCAGGAATGGAGTGAAGGTGGCAGGACAGGGGACAGGAGCAGAATGCCCACAGCCACACGGTTGGTGACAGGTGGGAGAGGCAAATGCAAACCCTGAGAATGCGACGCTTGCACAATGTTAGAACAAAAGCGGGCCTGGGTACAGGGTCCTCAGCCTGAGAGATGCAGGGGACACAGAGTTGGGTCTGCAGGGATGGCAGAGTTTGGTAAAGGGACTTGAGCTGGGGCAGCAAAGTGGAGGGTCCCATACCCAGGGCTCTGTGTGGTTGGGAACCCAGCCTACCGCACACCAGCCAGGGCAGCAGCTGCCAGTTCTTGAGCACTTTCTATGTCTCGGAGACTATGCTAGAAGCTGGACACCCCACACTTCCTCCACCCCCACAACACTGTCCCATGACTCTCATTGCCCTCTCTTCTCAGATGAGTCTCAGGGGTGCAGGAACTTGGCACCCTCCACAGTTGCAAAGATTCAGGCCATCCACTGGCATTCACGCCTAGGCTCGTACCACTGTGGCCATGGGGAGCCGTGGGAGGGATGCAGCCCAGGGTCCCTCCCCGGCCCCTCAGCATGGGCACAGCTGCTGTCTCCGTGGCTCAGAAGGGCCCCAGCCCTGTGAGTTCAGAACCGGTCTGGGGACAATTGGGTGCTCTGGGGTTCCGGAACGTGGAACAGCCGAGCCGAAAGTAAGCCACCCCACTGTCCCCAGGGCACTGTCCCTTCTAGCTTCTGTGCAGGAGGGTTTGCCATGTGGCTGGACACAGGCTCCCATGTGCTCCTGGAAGCCTCCTTCAAGAGAAAGGTACTGGGGCACTGCAGCAGCTGGGCCCAGGGGCCAGAAAATTCTGCAGGCTGCCACCTGCCACCTGCCAACCAGAGACAGGCACACCCCTCCCCTCCTTATCAAGTGGGATCTTGTAGGAGCTGCTGGCACCTCAGCAACCAGGAAAATGCTGCAGCCAAACAAAGGCTCTCCTGTGGGAAGATTTAGCCCCTGGCTGGGCCCTGTGACAGCTCTTCTTGTTCAAACATTCTCAGGGGAGCCAAGCCCTCCCACCTCCCTGAGTGAATCAGTCCCCCAGGGCACCCACTGGAGGGAAGACCTTGCCCACAGGTGAAGTGGCAGCTGAGAAGGGAAGGGGTGGAGGTTGCTTTGGAGCCAGGCCAAGGAACTCAAGGTGGACACCCTGAGCCTGTCCTTCCCTGGGGCCAGGCGGGAGCTCCCCCAGGAGCCGAGGGGCCCAGGGGCTGAGGGAAGGAGCCTGAGCCCAGGGTGCAGGCTGCTCCTCCCATCTGACCCGGGAGACGGCCCAGCCGGAGGCTCCTGGCCCCCTGCCCAAGCTCCCTTAGGCCCAGGGTGGCCTGAGACGCACATGAGGCCTCTGTCCCTGTGGTCCCTCATTCCGTTCTGAACAGCTCACCTGGGTGCCTGACTCTGGCCCAAGTGGGGAAGCCCTGAGTGGGGATGTGTCAGAGTCTGTTCCAGCCGCCTCCGCAGGGGGACCTGCCAGCATCCGCCCATTTGCTCTTTGCTGTCTGTCGTGTCTTGTGCACGAATGTCTGGAACCCCGAGCATATGCTGCGTGTGAGGGTGGGGGTGGGGTGCTGCAGGCCAGAGTCACCACACTCGGACATCATTGTCCTCGGTTCATCCCTCCAAGGAAGACAAGCTCCACGAGGAGAGGGGCGAAGTCTTGCTTCTGAGACACCGTCAGTATCAGTAAAGGGTGTGAACTCCATGAGGGATGGCTACAGCCAAGTTGTGAGCAGGGTGGTGATGGGGCCGCACTAGCTGGTCCCCGCCCGTGGCAGGGAGGGCGCAGCGGTGATCAACGAGGTCACGAGTGTCTGGAGACCCAAGAGCAGATCGTGATCTGCTGGGCTGCGGTTATGTGTCCAAGGGGCTCCATGCCTTCTTCTCATGGCTGAAAAGTTTCCTGCTCAGAGCTGAAGAGGGGCAGAGCCACTCACTCCATTCAGTTAGTGAACTGGCATTTTATTGGGTGCCCATGATGCGCCAGCCTGGCACCACTCCGGGGGCTGGGAAAATAGTGAACGGAACAGGCAGAAGTCCCGCTCTCACGGAGCTTCAACTCCAGCAGAGGGAGAGAAGCAGAAAACAAGATAATTAACAAAATATGCGTGATGTCGGAGGTTGATAACTGTTAAGAGGGAAACAGAATAGAGAAGGTGGAGGGGGCAGGGAAGGGGGCTGCTGCAATTTTTTTTGGGGGGGGCAAGGAAGCTTCACAAAGGAGGTGACATTTGAATACAATCCTGGAGGAGCTCAGAGTGTTCTAGAAATAGCCAGGCCAGTGTTTCTGGGGGATGGGGGTCAGGAGGAGATGAGATGAAGCAGAGTGAAGGAGTGTGGGGGTCAGATCGCGAAGGCCTGGCGCTGTGCCGAGGACCTTGCTGTTGCTCTGAGGGAGCTGGAAGCCGTGGAGGGCTTTGAGCAGAGAAGTGACATGATCGATGTCCTCTGGCTGCGGGACTGAGAACAGGCTGAAGGGTCAGGGTGGAGGCAGGGAGGCTGTGAGGAGGCTGTGGAAATTGCAGGCGACAGAATGGAGATGCCAAGCGGACGCTGGATGGAGATGACAACAGACGGCTGCATCTGCCAGGATGGAGTTTAGGGGAGAGATCTGGGCTGCAGAGAGGACCTGGTCCTCGGTGTAAGTGAGAGATTTAAAGTCATGACGCTGGGTGAGATCGCTGAGGCAGGAGGAAAAGCAGGCAGGTGAGCTGCAGCCAAGGGAAAAGGGAGAGGAGGGCGGCGAGGAGGGGGGCGAGGAAGGGGAGGGGGATCCTGTTCTACTGAGGGCGGGCGGGCGTGGGCTTGCTCCCTACCAGCACGGCCCGATTAAGGCTTCTAATCACCGCACCTTCCACGCAGGAATGCTGAGGGAAATCACTGCTACTCCAGTGAGACAAAGAGTTCGTCCAGCATCAGCACTGCCATCAGCGTCAGCATCATTGTGGCCATCAGGACGGTTGGCAAGGCAACGGATGGCACCACCGATGGGCAGCACCATTAGTCTTCGTAGTGATTCTTCCTAATGGACGGTTCTGGGATAAAACCACCAGCCCCCGAGGAGCTCGCTCCATCAGGCCTGCCTTGGCCGCCACCCCGCATCCTCTCCCCTGTACTAGTGTGGGGGTGGCCCCTGCCTTGGCGGGAGACACAGACTCAGCTCCCGGACGATGCCATTCGAAAGCCTGGTCGGCTAGTCAGTCCCTTTGTTTGATCACATGGCCCCTCTCCTCCCTGCCCGTGAGCTCCCGGGCGCTCGTAGGTCTTTCCTTTTCTGCTCAGCTTTGGGCCCCTTGTTTGCTCTTGTCCCTGGAGAGTGTGTCCTTTGGCTGCTCACCTCCCTGCTCCTTAGAGATTATCTTCTGGCCTGGTCGTCTCCCCCTTCCGCCACAGTCACCAGCAGTGTGGCTGGCGCGTGGCTGTCCAGTTAAAAGCTCCATCTCCTCGGGCTCCTTGCAGCCTGGTGGGGTCGGGGGGGGGGGGGTAGTTTCTGCAAATAGAGTTCACGCTAAAGTGATGTGTGCAATTTCTGGGCCTTTGCCGGTCACTCCTGAGCCTTCCTCTCCTTTCTGCTGGTTGGAATGTGGGTCTCATGTGGAACCGGCTTGAACTAAATGGATGCGGGGAGCGTGCGCGAGATGACAGAGCATTGATGGCACCTGTCTGGGCAGAAGAGCTCCGGCTGCACTGCTCCCACCGGGAGGTGCTGCAGGGAAATGAAGCTGGATCTTAGCAACCTAGTTTGAGGTTCTGTTAGAACTGATGGACCTCCATGCTAATGAATATATTCCTTAGGCTTTTTGACGTCAGTAGATTGTAGTCAGTACATGAAGTCGGAGAAATGCACTCCCCCTCCGTCGGAGAGCCTGACACGTGGTGTATGCTTAGTAACACTTGATGGAAGTTCCTGTTTCACTCTGACACCCTGACCTCTGCTTTCCAGCCCAGGTGGCTCTTGATCTGTTGCTCACTTGGACTATGATGGCCTCTCACGGGCCAAGTACGGAATGTTCTCAGGAAGTGAAAAGTCAGGGGAAGACAGGCCCTGTCCAGCTGAAGGACTCTGAGAGTGCGAGGCTCAAATCAGGCAGAAGATACGACCTTCCTGTCCGCTGAGTGAAGGGTTCACGTGACTTCCCAGCTCCGTGGCGATGACACCTCATCTGCCTGTGAGGCCCGTGTGACAGTCAGAGTCCCAGCAGAGGAGGAGGCGCATCTCACAGACCTGGAGCCCGAGGGTGAAGGAGCCCACTAGGGCCACAGAGATGCTTCAGAGCCAATATCTCCAGGAAACAACCATGCAGACTTCCGGCCTATCCTGGCCTGCGGGTCTTTTTGATCCACTGAATGTGAGTGTCCACCAGTTGTCTGCCCTGCCTGGAGCCTTTACTCCTGACGAGGTAGCCTGTGGTCACCAGCCGTATGCCCTGGCTCCTGAACTGGTGGAACCACGAGTAACCGTCCTGGCCTGTACAGATGAGCCCAGTCTGTGCTGATGGCCCTGCAACCTCTCGTCTCAGGGCCATGTGGTCCTGTTCCCTCCGCAGGAAGCCCACCTCCCCTCCAGACTACACTTCTTCTGCCAGGTCTCGCCTCCGTGTTGCTTCCTCGCATTGCCTGACTATCCAGGTCTGGAACCGGTGTCCCTCCCAAGGGCTCCCAAGCACTCTTGCTATTGTTTCCGCTTTTAGACAGAAAGCTCCAGTGAACCAGTCTGTGTCCTGGTCACTTGCCTTGGTGCCTGGCTCCTGTGAGTGTCTCACTAAATATTATTGAACAAAGGAGATGAATGAGTGAATGGCTCTTCTTGGCTGATATGACTTTAACTCTAACCTTGCTGCTTGGCTAAGCCATGGCCTTGGGCCTCCAGGGAGGCTCTTGTTCTCGGTAAAAATACTTTCAAAATCCTGATTATTTCCTTGTTCGTGGACCCACCCAACCCAGTCCTCTGCTCTCCCTGCTGATCCTCACACCGTATTGCATCTCCTTGCCCTCAATCTACACCCTCGTGGCTTCCACAGCTACCCAGAGTCCCTGAGTAAGCAAATCCCACCCCCAGGTGTATTGTCCCTTTGGTGCAGCCCTGGCACAGCCTGCCTACCCCTAGGTACATGCTGTTTCTACCAAGGAGTACATGAGGGAGCATAGTGTGAGGAGGAGAGTAGAGCCGGATCATGGAGTTCTGAGCAGCTGTGAATCTCTGGGTGCACAGCACCTCCCTCCAGTATGGACAGATGAGGGGTGATTATTTTTTAGACTTTTCATTTTGAGATAATTGTAGATTCACACAGTTATAAGGAATAATGCAGAGAGATCTGTGTACCTTTCACTGAGTTCCCCCCAGTGGTAACACTTCTAACACTATTGTACAATATCACAACCAGGAGACTGTTGACATTGACACCGTCAAGATACCGAACGTTTTCATCACAACGAGGGTCTCTCATGTGGGCCTTTTATAGCTACACCCACTTTCTTTTACACCCCCCCATCCTTGACTCCTTACAACTGCTAACATGCTCTCCACTTATATAATTTTGTTATTTCAAGAATTATATATATATATACACACACACACATATACATATATATATGTAACTTGCCCTTTTTCCTAACCACAGTCATCTGGAGAGTCACAGACTGCAGCTTGTGCCGATAGTGTGCTCCCTTCTATTGCCGACCAGTATTCCATGACGTGGATGTACCAGTTTGCTTAACCATTCACCTGCTGAAGGGCATCTGGGTTGTTTCCAGTTTGTGGTGGTTACAAATAAAGCTGCTACAAACGTTCACATTCAGGTTTTTGTATGAACATAAGTTTTCATTTCTCTGGGATAAATGCCCAGGGGTAAATGCTGGGCCACAGGGTGGCTGCATATTTAGTTTTGTATTATCCTCATTCTTATTAAAATCCTTGCCGGAGGATATGTTTTTTATAGGTTTTTAGAGGGGGGAGAAAGGGAGTGAGAGAGAGAAACATTGATCGGCTGCCTCCCTTACACTCCCCAGCCAGCTGAGCCATCAGCCAGGGCACATATTTAGTTTCATAGAAAATTATCAAACCGTTTTCCAGAGTGACTGTACCACCTTAATTTCCCATGAGCAACGCATGAGTGGTCCAGTTTCTCTGCATCACTGCCAGCACTTGGTGTTGTCACCACTTATTATTTTAGCCCTTCTTTTTGGTGTGTAGGGATGTCTCATTGTGGTTTTAAATTTTTTTTTTAATGCCTAATGCTTTTGAAAATCTTCTCATGTGCTTATTTCCCATCTGTATATCCTCTTCGGTTAAATGTTCTTATGTCTTTTGAAATTTTCAGATCGGATTTTTAATTTTTTTTTTTTACTATTGGGTTTTGAGAGTCCTTTGTATAGTCTACATACTGGTCCTGATCAGATGTCCATGCCTTTGCTAATACCACATAGTCTTGATTACTGTAGCTATATAATTAATCTTGAAATTAGGGAGACTTGTTCCTCCCACTCTATTTTTCCTTTCCAAAATTGTCTTAGTTATTTTAGTTTTTTGCTATTCTATATAAACTTTATAATAATTATGTCTAAATCTAAAAAAACTTGCTGAGATTTTGATAGGAAATGTGTTAACCTGTGTATCAGTTTGGAAAGAATGGACATTTTTACATTGGTGAGTATTTTAGTTCATGAGTATGGTATATCTCTTCATTTATTTAAATTCTTCCTGTTTTGTTGTTTGTTTTAATCAGCATTTTAAGCATATAAATACTGTACATGTTTTGTTAGATTAACAACTGAGTATTTCATTTTTCTCAAGTGAGTGTAAGTAGAATTGCATTTAAATTTTTGATGTCCACTTGTTCATTGCTCATATATAAAAATACAATTGAGTTTGGATGTTTTTGTCCTATAGCCTTGCTGGACTCACTTATTAGTTCTGGTTTTGTTTGTTTGTTTGTTATTTATTTATTCTTCAGGATTGACTATGTATGCAATCATGTGACCTGCAAACAAGGAAAGTTTTATTTCTTCCTTTCCAAGCTGTGTGCCTTTATTCCTTTTTTTGCCTTGTTGCACTGGCTGGAACCCCCAGTGCAACGCTGAGTGGCGAGAGTGGATATTCTTGTGTTTCCTTGCTCTTAGGGGGGAAGCATTCTGTCTTTCAGCACTAAAGTCACGTTAGCTACAGCGTTTTACAGATGGTTTTTAGCAAGTGCAGAAGTTTCCCCTCTATTACATTTTTTCTAATGAATAGGTGCCGCATTTTGTCAAATTTGGGGGAGGGCGGTAATTCTTTCGCTATTCCCAACTCCTTAGTGAAATCAGTCAATCAACTCGTGTGACTTATTGGGCACTCACCGCAGGGCTGTGCCGGGTCCTGTGAGACACAGAGGCGTTAAAACCCGACCTTGCCCTCAAGCATGAAGGCAACATGGTTTCCATTCCACAATTTAGCACATGCAGCAGGGCCTCAATAACGTCGTTTTGCTAAATGCCATTGAGAAAAAAACAGACCCCAGGGTGGGGCCACTGTCTGTGTGGAATGTACACAATCTCCTTATGGCCGTGTGGGTTTTCTCTGGGGACTCATTTTCTCCTGCATCCCGAAGATGCGCATGTTAGGTTAACTGGGGTGTCACATTGTCCCGGTCTGAGTGAGTGTGGGTGTGGGTGGCCCCTGACAGAAGGGCATCCTGTTCAGGGTGGGTGCTGCCTGACCTCTGAGCTGCCAGAAGGGTCTCCAGCCACCTTCAGCCCTGGCCTGGAATAAGTGGGTAAGAAAATAATGGCCTTACTTGTTATATTAATCTTTCTTAAATGTCTGTATAGCTCACATTTATTCCAAAGTTTAATATTAGAAGTGTTTTGGGTCTTTATTTAGCAATTTGTTAATGTTTTAGTGACCAGAAACAGGCCACTGGAACTTCACTCTTATTTTTATCAATTGACCTCTAGTGAAGCTGGTTTTGTTATACGTTGTTTCGCTTAAAGTCATAGAACCTTTCGACGAAGTTAAGTGAAGCCTGACTAAGTTTGCAACAGATTCAAGATAGAGGAGACCAGTAGTGACCTGGCCAGAAGTGGCCCTTGGACTGGCCTCTGGGAATGAGTGGAGCCTGGACACACAAGAGAGAAAGTCAGAGAGAATTAGAAAAATCTAAATGACCTGAAATTCTACTTTTCAGCAAGGATGATGGTAAGTCAATAATTAGCAGGATGCAGCCTGCTTTTGGCTCATGGAGGTGGATTATCTCTGTCCAGGGGATTATCTCGTACAAATGCTTATCTTGGATGTCCTCCGTCTCCCCGTCCAGCTGGGCACTTGGGCTCTCTCCCCTGCCATCCGTCAGCGTATTCAGGGAATGCAAACTGGTATTACTGTTAGCTAAAGAAAAACACAATTAAGGAGGGCAATCTGTTGTCCCTAAATTATATCCTCTGTTCCAACCTAAATATGAGTGATGTTCGCATTATCTTTTGTTTGTAGATGTCCACACCACTTCTCCCCCTCCTAAGGATAAACAGAATCATCTGCGTGGCCACGGTAGACACACTGAATTTTTAAGCTCTCTCTCTGACCAGTTAGCTAAACTCTTGGGAGCTGAAAGTAATGCCTCAGGGATCATGGGCCCGGTGATGTCTGATTCATTGGACCTTTCCACATTTTTATGTGTTTATGTTAACACAAAGTAATAATGTAATGGTCTCATCTGCAAAATTAAAATCGCTGGCGCATTACCCACAGTCAGGCTTGGGTTGTCTTTCTATGGGGTTGATGGATATGCGTGGATCTGGCACCTCTGTCTCTCTCTCTCCTGCTGGAAACCAGGGGCTCACCTTTGAGGCAGATGGCCAGGGTCGAGGGTGGAATCTGAGGCCATGAGGCAGAATGAAGTTAACTGCTCGCTTCACATGGGGATTGAACCCCTGACCTCCGCCTCATTAGCACGGAGCTCCAACATAGCAATTCCCAGCCTCTGTTTCACATCACCCCAGGGTGTTTCCACTTATCTGCGGAGGGAGCTGCAGAATTCCCCACATGAAATCAATTCTAATTCACTTTTATTTAAACATTAAATATGGGCTATTCGGGCAGTTCTTTGCAAGAGTGGACATTAAAAAAATCCATCCTCCACATTGCACTGCTCCCCAAACACATCGAAACACCCTCCTGACTCACTGAGCCAAATGGCCTGGGGAGGATGGTGTCTGGATGTAAGCAGCAGGCGTGGAAGGGTTTACCGGCGGGGGGGGGGGGGGGGGAGAACAGCCCACCCCCAGCAGACATCTGCATTTCACAGGCTGTCTTATGTGGTCAGCTGGGTGCACTCTGACTCTGCCTGGGCCCGATGCGCAGTTGGGCTCCAGCCCAGCCAGGCCCTCCCTCTCTTCCTAGAGACTGTGATGCTTTGCTCAGGAACAACTTGTGATTTATTAAGATAATAAGTCAGCCTCGTTGCTAGGGCTTTTTTCTGGGTCAATATGCAAGATTTATTACCTCTGTGCAGGCCAGGGGCATGTGCGGTGGAAAGGGTCCCCGTGCACTCAGGCCACTGGCTCCTTTTGGAGGCGAGCAGGTCTCTGCAGGGCCTTTGCAGGGCAGCCCGCAGCCCACGTGCAATGTCCCGGAAGGGATGGTAGGAATCAGGTATTTACTGAACATCCTCAGTACCTTTCACTGTAGTTTACCGATCACAGCCATGTGTAATTATTAAATGAGAAGAGGTGTAGTTGATCATACTGGCAGTGCACTTACAATTAATAAAGACTCTCACACACATAATCTCGTTTGTTCTTCACAGCACCTGTCAAGATTCACTATCTGCATTTTATTGATGTGCGCACAGACTTAGAAAAATTAAGTGACTCACCCAAGTTCACATGGGCAGTAAATCACGGCTGCAATGCCAGCTCCATGTCTTCTCCAATCCTAGGCCCCTCCTACCACACTGCTCTGATCTTAGTTGTCATCTACATGCACTTGCTTTTGGCAGGAAGGGTCTAGGATCTCCATTTTACAGAAGAACAAATTGACACCAAGATGTAATTAAGCTTTTTGGCTTCCACCTCTCTTCTTCTCATAGCACAATGTCCCTTTCCTGTTGAAGGGCAGAAAATTATCTTGCAGGCTGATTTCTGTTCTGAGAGTCCAGAATCTCCACCGTCATTGTCAGTGCTACCATGGCCATTTGGCTTCCACGTGCCCCCTGAGTCTTTGGGGGCGCCCAGAGGCTGCTCTTGGGTAAGAGGAGGTCACCCCAGGACAGTGCCCCCATCTGGACTTAAAACTGCTCTTTCATCTCCAAGGGCTCGAGCAGCTGCTGACAAAACACTCTCCCTCCCAGTCCTGCAAGGATGAGCACTTGGTTCTAGACCTTCTTTACAGTCACATTCTGTGACGTCTTCCAAAGCAGGGAGCTTGGAACACACTCTCCCCCAATCGGGCCCTTAGACACACTCCTTCCCCCCAAATGACTGACTGCCCAAAGGCCCGTTCTAGATGCTTGGCCACCCTGTGACACCCACCTGGAGAGAGCGTGGCCTCTGCTGAACGCCTCTCCATTCCTTACCTAGACTTTGGAACTTATGGGTAGTACAGGACCGTCATTTTTTTTTGCTGGCCACGTTGGAGGAATTCCCTGTGGGACACAGAGCAGCCAGAGCAAGAGCATCTGACCACGGTGGCCGGACCTAGTGAGAGAAATGCCCGCACCGGTGCGAGCTCCGTGAGCGCAGAGAGCCTGTCGTCTTGGTTCATGCAGAGCAGCGCCGGACTCCTACTATATCACTTATCCAGCGACTGACCTAAGGACGCACAGACGGTGGAGTGAACTGAGTGCCAGCCATGGGGACGGCAGCCCAGCCGTGTCCATCGATGGCGGGAAGGCGTTCCTAATTCCCGGTTCCCTCAGTTTGCACCCGTTTGCTAAGCCTAATCTTCTAGCCATCCCGGTAATTCCATTTTCCATTGTTTGTATGGAAAATAATACAATAATGAATAAATAATACAAGAAAAACTCTGTGTTTTGTGTACTCACAACCGAGAACCCACTTTTGCCCCACCTTGCACACGTTTCATGTGCCTAACTTCGACCACAGACCTCTGAAGGCCACGGAGGAAGCCACACCTCGTGACATTCCTCACAGCAGCCAGAACGCTGCTTTGTATGTAAGGAGGGCTCAGGGCATGTGGGCAGATGGCGATGAGGGTGATTTAAGTGTCGTGGAGGCCGGGCACCCACGGGGTTGGGTGCTCTGAGGGCTGTCTTCTCTGCGTGTGCAAGCATACACACTCACACACACGCACACACACGCACACATTCTCATCTGTGAGACCCCGTTTGCTAGAGGCCATGTGGGTGCTGCAGTCGCCCACTGAAGCCGGAGGAAATGCCAGGCCACGGGCCAGCTGCATCACGGAAACCCCGCACCCAGCCAGACGTTCTCGCTGGCAAATCGAACCCGAAAGCTGTCACCAAAGTCTGCTCCCTGGCAGCCCCAGCCCAACAATGTGCCGGGAGACAGAAGCAGAAGCAGCCCAGCGGAGATCCCACGCGTCCTTCGGGCGCCGGCAGGCTGCGCAGCGGGTCGGCACAGGCCGGGAGGGGAGCGCGCCCCTGGGGGCTCCCCCTCCCCGCCGGGCACCACTTCAGAGGAGCTCAGCCTCGTACCTTATGGGGTTTCTTTTTTCAAAGCTCCAACATTTGTTCTTAATCATTCTCAGTGAAACTCTTTCCTGGTGCGGCACCCTCCACTCACGGACTCCCGCCCTGGTCCCTTCATTCACAGAAACCGTTGTCATCCGTGCGTCGGCCCTTCTCTGGCCCCAGGTGATGCTAAGGACGCTGGAAGGCAGGTGACCATTCTCACCTGCGCATATTAATGAGGTGGAGACCCTTAGACAGAGGTATCCCCACGGCGCATCACCATCAGAACTTAGACTAAGGCTCAGATATTCCGGCTCCAACTACGGGGCAGTAGGCCCCGGACAAGTGATTATTGAGAAATACTGCCTAGGAAAAGCCCTCCGAGCTGGCCTGTTGCGGCGTTTTAGGGCCAGTTCAGTGGCAGGTGGCGTTGGTAACTCCCAAAATACTGTTTGGAAGTTTGTGGTGATTTTGCAGGATGGCTTTGAGTCACCTCATGGTGTTACCATCATCCCCAAATTCTCCAAAGAAATCGGTTTTAAATACCATATGATTTCACTTACATGTGGAATCGAAAGAATAATATAAAGGAACACACGAAATAGAAACAGACTCCTAGACACAGAGAACAGACTGATGGTTGCCAGAGGGAAGGGGGTGGGGGGGGGCTGGGGGAAAAGAGTGGAGAGATTAAGAAGCAGAGATTGGCCCTGGCCAGCGTGGCTCAGTTACTAGAGCATCAGCCTGCGCACCGAAGGGTTGAGGGTTCGATTCCCAGTCAAGGTCACGTACCTGGGTTGCAGGTTTGATTCCCGGCCCCGGGTCAGGTGAATGAGGGAGGCAACCAATCAATGTTTCTCACATCAATGTTTCTCTCCTGACCCTCCCTTCCACTCTCTCTAAAGATCAATGGAAAAAATATCCACGAGGATTAACAGAAGAGGAAGAGCTTGGTAGTTACAAAATAGTCACGGGGATGTGAAGTAGAGCACAGGGAATATAGTCAATAATATAAAGATGTATGGGGCCAGGTGGGTACCGGAAATATCAGGGGGAACACTTTGTAAAGTATTTGATTGTCTAACCACTGTGCTGTACCCCTGAAACTAATACAAAAGAATACTAAATGTAAACTGTAATTTAAAAAATAAATAAAAATTTAAGAAAAAGGAAATCAGTTTGAGTTACACAGTATGTGGTTTAGCTGGATTTCCCCCAGGCGGGCGGTGAAGCTGTGTGAGGGCGGGGGGGGGGGGGTGCACAGCCTCAAAGTCTCAGGCTCGTGTCCACACAAAAGCAAGCGCTGAGAACTTGGTGGACAGAGAGCTCGGAACTACATTAGGAGAGCTTATTCCTACAAAAAGGGGAACTTCAATTAAGAAAGGGCAAAGGGACCCCAAGTGGGACGAGTTGCCAGAGGAGGTTTCTGGAAGTTGAAGGATCTCAGGTTGGAAGACGGTTTTTGGAGTTTGATGACTATCAAAATCACCTGGGGCTGTTTTTACAACTACGGGCCTCTCTCCTTAAAGATTCTATTGGGCGGACTGGGGCAGAGGCCCGGGAATCTGTATTTCTAGCAGAACCCCAGGTGATCCTTATAATCAGGAAAGCTTTGGGCCAACTCCGGGTTTGACGATGCTGCCTTTCAGAGCAAAGAAGCCACTTGGCAAAGTTGGGTCTAAGAGAGGGCCTCGTGCCAAAGAGGCAAGGATGAAACAGTGCGAACCTTTACAAAAGCGAATTGGCCCAAAGCAGTTGGAGCGCGTGGTTGATGATTTCCCGTGACTTCAGGAAAACAGCCGAGTCTGCAGATGCCGTCGGTGTGCGGGGTGAATGGAGCACACGGCTCCTCAGGCGCCATCACAACAGGCACATTATGATCCAGGCGCTGGACCAGCCATTCCTCATGAACCCCGCTGTCCTCCAGCGTCCCAGGCTGGGTTTTCCTTGGACGCTCTCTCTTCTCCTTTCTTGGAGGCAGACAGGCTCTTTCATTAAACCTCAGCTCCACTGACTTCCTCTGGATCAAATGACTCCGTTTCCCTGCAGTGGGGCCTCCTGAAGGCCGGGCTCGGGGCTCCCTGGGGAGTCCAGAGGCCTGAGCTTGGCTGGGATGACAGCTTAATCTCCAGCCAGTCCCAGCCACACCCCGGAGCAGCTGATCCCTCCGGGGTGTGAGGATGAAACTGTTCACAGTTCGGGGCTGGGATTCCAGGAGGCCTTGAAAGACCCCAGGTTTGCTGCTGACTGATGTGCCCAGGAAGGGACCCAGCTGTGGTGCAAGCGCCAAGCCCAGATAACCGGGGAAGGAGACAATGAAAAGGCTGAAATCCCGACAGCGATGAGGCAGCTACCGGTTACTCAGCCAGGCCTGCGGGGCCTTTTCCCAGACGTCATTCATTTGCCTCACAGCAATCCTTTCAGGTAGTTACGATTATACCCATTTTACAGATGACAACAGGAACTGAACGTAGTTAAGTAACTTGCCACTGTCACACAGACAGCGAGGAAACCAACTTTTTAAGACTGAGTCTGATGTACATGAAGAAAGCTGCAGTGAGCTGCTGGTTAGCATGAGTGTGAACACATCCATGCGACCGGCACCCAAATCAAAGGCGAGAATCTTACCAACAGCAGGGAAATCCCCCCATTCCTTCCCCAGCAATCACCTCTTCCCCGATGGTAACCATTGTGGTCACCAAAGATTAGATTGCTGGTTGATAAATTTTATAAATAGAATCATACATTATGTATTCTTTTTATCTGGCTTCCCCCCCCCCCCCCCACACACACTATTAAGTCTGTAAGGTTGATTTAATGGTAAGGATGCAAGTAGCTTTCTAATTTTTAATGCTGTGAAATTTCCCATACTATGAATACACCTCAGTTTATTTATACATTCATCTTCTGCTGGTCACTTGGGTAGATTTTAATTGGGGCCTGCCACAAATAATGCTGTTTGGATATGTGTTTGGTGCATACATTTCTGTGTGGTACACCAGGGTGGCTGGGTTCCGGGGGGGGGGGGGGGTGCATACGTTCAGCTTTCGTAGATTCTGCTAAATGGTTTTGCAAAGGGGCTGTACCAGTTCATACTCCTAACTGGGCAGCACACCCACATCCTCACCAGCGCTTGCTACTGTTGGTCTTTTTATTTCTGCCAGTCTGGTGAACGTAGCTGAGTTTGCATTTCCCCGATGACTAATGAAATTGAGCAATTTTTCAAATGTTATTGGTCGCTTGGATATCTATTGGCCTATTTAGGTCTTTTGCCTATTTTTCTATTGGATTGTCTGTCTTTCTTGGTGATATGTAGGAATTTCTGATATTTTCTGGATATGAGACTTTTGTCAGCTATATGGATTGCAAATAACTTCTCTGTGGCTTCCCTTTTCATTTTTAATGACTTTCTTTTAAACGACAAGAAGGTCCAAATTTTAATGTTGTCCATTTTATCAATATTTTCTTTTTGGATTCTGCTTTTTGTTTCTGTTATATAAAAATGCAATTAATTCTTGTATATTGACATTTTTATCCAACAATCTTGCTTGATTTACTTATTAATTCGGATAGTCTTTCTACAAATTATTTTGTATTTTCTACATATGTAATCATGTAGTCTGTAAATAATGTTTTACTTTTTTCTTTCCAATTATTCAAATTTTATTTTTTGTCTTGCTTTATTGCACAGGCTAGGACCTCCAGAGCAATAATAAATAGACGTGGAGACAGATATTATTCCCAATATCAGGGGAACGGTATCACTATTAGAACATTAAGCAAGATATTTACTAGAGATATTTTTTAAGATACTCCATCATATTAAGATATTTCCCTTCTATTCCTGGTTTCCCAAGAGAGTTCTTTTTTCCTTTTACTATGACTAGGGGCTAAATTTTATCAAATGACTTTTTATGAATCTACTGAGTTGATGTACGATTTTCTTCTTTATTCTGTGACTGTGGTAAATTGCATCGACTGGTTTTTGAACATTGGGACAATCTGCCTCCCTGGGATGAAACCCATCTTGGTTGTGATCTTTTATCTTTGTTATATGTTGTCGGATCCAGTTTGATGATATTTTGTTTAGGATGAGCGTCCACGTTCAGGAGAGAGAAACGGATGGCCCAGAATTTTCTTTCCCTTTCGGGTTTTGATATTAAGGTAATAGAGCTCTCAACAATGAGCTGAGAGTTCGCTCATTTTCTGATCTTCGGAAGAGTTTGTGTAAGATGAATGCTACTTCATTTCTTAGTGTTTGAAGGAATTCACTGGTGAAGCCATCTGGTCCTGGATATTTCTTTGAGGAAAGACTTTTCATTATGGATTTCATTTATTTAATAGATATAAAACTAAAAATTGGTTCCGAACAGCCTCTTATCTTATTCCATAGCTTTAGGCTGCATTCTTACGTCTTTTTTTCATTCCTGATATTGATTATTTGTGTCTCATTGTCTTCTAAAGAAATCAGTCTTGTCAGGAGCTTGTCAATTTTATTAGTCTCTTTAAAAGGCAATTTTTGGCTTTGTTGGTTTTCTTTGTTGTATTATTGTTTTCGACTTCATTAACTCCTGCTGTTTACTATTTCTATCCTTGTATTATCTGAGCGTTTAATTTGTTGTCTTTTACTAAAGTCTTAAGATGGAAACTTGGTTCACTGTTTCTTTCTCTTTTATTTCTTCTTTTCTAATGATGCATTTAAGGCTATAAATTTTTCTTAAGCATGCTCTGCCTGCATCCCATAAGGTTTGATATGTATTAGTTTTATTATCTCTTCATTAGAATATTTTCTAATTTCCATTGTGGTTTTTACATTGACTCATGGGTTGCTTAGAAATGTATTGCTTCATTTTACATCACATTAATCCCGCCACGGACGGAGCTCTTTAAAAGGGGTTCAGGCATTCTGTTCTGCAGGCTGATGTCTGTCCGGATCCCTCCTTTGGGGATAGTTAACCTGGCCCCTCCTCCTTGCTGGACCCCGAATTCCTTTCTTGACACCCCAGCCCCATCAAACTCCTAGTCTCCCTGCCCCTCCCCTGCTGCCTGGGGATCCACAAGTGCCCAGAAGAGGGGTCCGAGACTCACCCTCTGCTCCGGCCTTCTTCCTGCTATCTTAGCTCCTTAGTTGCTCACTGTACTTTTGATGCCTTCAACTTGATTTTTTGATGCCTTCAACTTGATTTTTTGATGCCTTCAACTTGATTTTTAACACATATCTTGTCCACATTATTCAGTGTTCTGGCAGAAAGGCAGCCTGAGATCAGCCAGTCAGCCTCACCACCATGGAAATGCCTGGAGCCAGGATTTGGGCACAGGCCTGTGCACGCCAGCCCCAGCGCCAAAGCAGCCTCGCGGCAGGTGGAGCCTGTGGGAGTGGTGGGGACCAAGTGTGAGTTCAAAAGGAATGTTAAGCCACCCTTGCTCCCCACCCCCCTTTATCTTCCGCACTGTCTTGATCTGGTCCTTTGGATTAAGTGTTGTCATTTATCTAACCTCAGCTATACACAAATTTTCTAATTTTTTAAAGATAAAATAATTAGCCTTTTTGGCTCACTTACTTTCTGATGGTTCACAGTGCCTCTGGGACCCCTGCTACCTCTTGCCCAAGTTCATCCTTTCCTGGTCTGAAATCATATGTGGGGGAACAAAAGCAGAATCGACTGTCCCGTGATTCTTCATCTCCCTTGGGAGACTTGGCCAGCTGCTGAGGGGAATCCTCCGCAGGAGGTCATCAGAATCTCTCTCACAGTGGTTTCTTTTCAGTCAGCGTGAATGCCAAGACTGGCCACATTTCCCCTTTCTCCTTGGCTACCAGGAAGCCTGGAGGGCAAGCTAAATTTGCAGTCCAACTCTAGCAACTATGACTGTGCATAGAGACTGAATGTAACTTTCCCTCCCTGGCTGGACTTCTCCCTCTTATTTCTCTTTTCCCTAGCTCTGAATTTAAAAAAAAACTTAAATATATTTTACCATGTTATTGTCTCTCTCTGTGTGTGCTTTTACATGAAACTTGAGTTACTTCAACTGTCAATCTATGTAAGCACTCACACTTTTTATTTGTGTTTAAAATTTTTCAACTATGGAGACATTTGAAAGACAACAATGTTTCCTTGAGAAACAAAGATATGGGCACTACTGCAATTTATGTTTGTGTATATGCAATTTCTAGAATTTATTGTGAAATTGGATTTTTATGAATCTGCTATGTGTTCTGTTGTTTAAATTTATCATAACTATGTATCTATTGCTTAATGCAAAAGACACTTTTCAAAATTAAAATTAGTAAACAGTGTTCTTTGACTAAACAGGAGCAAAGGTAGGTGGACAAATCTGGCCGGGCCACCCACTGAGCATGAAAATGTGAAGATCAATTTTATAAAGTCATGACAAATTAAAGAAGTTAAACATCGAAAACAGAAACTATGCTATTACTCATTATTGCAACAAAATATGTGTTTTTCCTTTTTTCCAAAAATACATTAAAGTAACTAAAATGTAATTAATGTAATTAAAAGTACCAATTCATTACATTTTTGGTACCGTAATATTTATTGTATTTTTTAATTTTTTGACAGGCATGGACAACTATAGAAACTAGGTGGGGGAAAAAGAAATTTTGCAATCTGTTTTCCTTTATCATCCATTATTATTGTTGTTGCATTTATGATTATTAGTAAAAATAATGTTGTCACATGAGACCAGAAGTGACAAACTATCCTCTCTGGGTTCAGTGCTTGAGGCTGTACTGGGCCCCTAGGTGCTGAGAAAATGCTCGCTAACCTGTGTGCTGGGTCCTGAGTTCATTCCCCGCCGCATGTCCTGCTTTCTCAGGGACAAGCCAACTCTTTGCACGCCCTTCCTCAGGCTGGGGCCTTCCTCCGAGCTGGCCTTTGTCGCTGTGTTCGGCCTTTCCTTGTCCCCGCAGGGCCAGGCCAGGCTCCAGGCACGCAGCTTTCTGTGTGTCCCAGGCCTCTTCTTACTGTGCAGCGGGAAAGCAGGTCACCTTACCCTGGGGATGGCTCTCAGTAAGGCCTGGATACCGATACCCCCAAACACAGAGCGGCTTTTGTTCAGGGCCTTTGAGCTCCTCAGGTGGAGCCTCTGCTGCAAGGCCCGGGGCCGGGGCTGTGGCCACGTGACGGAAACGTGAGCTGGGGGCCTGTCTGCTTTGTCTGCGATGAATGCAAGTGGCCACAGGGCACTGGGAACTCTCGGTGACATCGCGACATCGAAACCCCGGGTGAGCCTGGATAGCCTTACACTGATAAAGCCGCCAGAAAAGAGCAGCAGTTTTGACGGGCCCAGTCCTCAATTAACACTCTCATCTGATCCCTTCTGCTGAGGACAAGCCGTGCCAGTCAGACGAGACCCGCTCGGGGGAGGGAGCGCTCCCAGCCCGTCGGGGAGGGGGCTTCCTCTGGGAAATGCGGCCACTTGGAGGTCAGGCCCCCTGGGCAGGGCTCAGGGGTCCCATGCAGTGGGGGAGTCAATAGCTACCGTATACTGAGTTCCTGCTAGGTGCCAAGAACCATGCCAGGCATGTTTTTAAAATGCTAAACCCTCAAGACAACTGTATTAAACCCTACTAATATTCTAAAAAGAAACCAAAACCACCCACTAAACTCTATCCATTTCACCATAATGAAAGCCTGCCCTTTGGGCCCATCGGCCTAAGCCCAAAGTTTTGGCCCCCACACAGCACAGGATGCAAACGGCAAAGGGGAGCTTGCTTCCCACCCTGTGACCCCCCCTCCAGAAGCGGTCCTGCAGGGACATTCAGCCTCCTGCCCCAGGAGGCCTGGGTAAGGTCTTGCTGAGTCTGAGACACTGTGACCCAGAACCCTCTGATCCCGTTTTGACTAATGAAGTAAAAACCCCAGTAGCTGACTCATCTGCCTGCTGGATGACAGCCAGTTACAGGTAAGGGCTGGTTGGGTTTTCCTGTGAGCTGGTTGTGAACTGGGGTGAGCAGGGGGAGGGGTCATAAGGAGCCCTGGAATCAGAGAAGATGAGGGCAGGTATCTTTTTGGCTTGGGGTTCTCTGGGCACCTTAAGCCAAGGATGGTGTGCATGGAGAGACGGCTGGGGAGCCGAGTGCGGAAGAATTTCCCCTGGCGGAGGAACCAGACTGGCCGCTCCTGTCACAGCCTCCAGTGGCCCCTAGAGGCTTCCGGAATTCCAGGTAAGGAGCCTCGCAGCATCCTGGTGAGGGATCTGTTGTGCAGACTGCTGGGAAACATGCTTAGCTGAATTGGCTCCAGTGTGTGTGTGCGTGTGTGTGTGTGTGAGTGTAAGCTGTTGTTAGAGAAACCACGGGGAGGAGAGAGGCAAACCTTTGGCCGGGCACTGCCCTCCCTTGGAGCCCGTGTGCGGGAGCGGACCGGGCGAGCCCTCCAGGGGAGGCAGCTCAGGGCCCGGGCTGCCAGTCCCCCGGGAGCCATGGGAGGGAAGTGGAGCAGCTGGTTCATGGAAGCGTCAGACACCAGGAGCCGCAGGAGCTGCCAGATCCCACACGGTTCTTGCCAAGCACCTTCTTCTGGATTCCGAACTCATCTGTGTTTCAAAAGCAATTTTGTTGAAATGGCCTGTTCCCCTACCCCTAATCCACGGAAGCGGTACCGTGAAGGTGGTAAGAGGAAGCCCGAGAGCCACCGACTGGGGCCACTGCGAGCCAGAGGCGGGTTCCCGCTGCAGCCTGGGCCCCTGGATTCTCGGGGGGGGGCTCCCTGTGAGGAAACACCTTGTGCAGGCTCTGTGAGTCACCAGCCGAGGTCTCAAGGCAGGTAATTTTGCAACTTTCTCTTCCCAACTGGGCCGGCGTTGTTTGAAAGTTCAGGTGCTGGGACCGCATCCCAGGTTAGCTCCATCTCTGAGCTGGGCGCCTCCCTCAGCAAATGCTTCCGGAGTGAACGAGTGAACGAGTGAATGAATGAGTGAGCTCACTGTGTGGGCCTTTAGCGGATTCAGTAGTTTCCTGCCGCCCCCACAGCTTCCACAGGAGCCTCTGGAGATTCCCTGCACAGAGCCTGGTGCTCTGTGTCTCACAGTGTCTCCCCCCATCAGGCTATGTCTTCTCCAGACTCCGGCTCTGTGGGAGAGGGAAAACATCCAAAAAACTCAGGAAAAACCCGCTGCAGGAAGATTCCGCTGCCTCCAGACGCTAGGAAACCGCTGGCCTAATTCATTCACTATGGCGACTTCTTCACCCGCAGGACTGGCGCCAGGCGGGCCAGCTGCTCGGCGGCCGGGCCCGCAGTGTGGAGGGCGGACGCGGCCCCTCTCGGAACACGCTTGCTGGTGGGCAGCACATCCCCGAGGCAAACCCCACGAAGCCTAACTTTTTTAACTTTCCAGATCCGAGGACCCGTCTGGATACGTCATTAGGGTCCTAAGACACCTGGGGAGCGTCAGCGGAAGGAGCTCGCTCCTGCCCAGGCCCCGTAGTGTGCGCGCTCGCCGAGCCCTTCCCGTGTGTGATCTCACA
The DNA here is from genome assembly GCF_964146895.1 of Miniopterus schreibersii. Lineage (NCBI taxonomy): Eukaryota > Metazoa > Chordata > Mammalia > Chiroptera > Miniopteridae > Miniopterus > Miniopterus schreibersii. The sequence continues at coordinate 14,703,950 of NC_138123.1, read as the reverse complement.
CAACCCCACACCAGCCTGCTGGGGCGGAATCATTCCTCCCATCTTACAAATGAGAAGACAGAAACCCAGAGAGGCCAGTTACATGCCCAGGGTCACACAGATGGAAGCTGTAGTTCCCAAATTTGAATCAAGGCAAGGCTGTCATCAGGGGTGGCTTGGGAGGCCTTCCTTGAAGCCACCATCTCCAGCAGCCCTTCCCCACAATCCCCCCAAATAAATACACAGTCTAAGTAAGAACTGCATGTAGGGGACAAAATGCAGCTTCCGTGTGTGTTCCCCTGTCACCTCCCTTTCAGTGAGGTCGCCGTTCAAGCCCTGTCTGCCCAGGCATCCTGGGATCCTCGAAATCAATCTGCCTGCCTCCAAAGACCGTGTCTTCCCAACACAACCAGGATGCCTGTGCCCTAGATTCCCACCAAGACCTTTGTTTCCTTGACAACCTTCCTGGGCAGAGCCAGTTCCCCTAATGGAGCCTGCACCCCAGAACTGCTCCAGGGTCAGAAGCGGCTCCCAGGAAGCACCCTGTCCTTCAGAGGGAGGCTCAGCTTCCAGCAGCAGCCCCCCTCAGCAGGGACCCACTCCCTGCTCCTTGCTGGGTCTCCCCCAGGTTGTCTCCTTCTGGGAGCAGCCCCACCCCAGCCCCAGCCTTTCTTGCAAAGGCCTCCCAGCATCAGCATCCTGCAGGCTTGAGCTTGAATGTGGGATTGGTAAGACATGCCTCTTCCTCACGTGGTTTCCTCTTTTATTTGCAGTTGAAAACCATGACCACGAAAGTGGCTTCCACAACCCACTGTAACAGGCACTTGCATAATGGGGTTGGGGACAGTGTTTGGGGAACAAGAGGGGGTGACTGTGTTTTTCCAGCACTTGAGAGATTCATTTTGGTAAAAAAGGAGTCTTACCAGGCTCTCTCGGACTTGCAGAGAAGAGGGATCTCCTGGGGGGCAGCCAGCAAGTCACCCTGCGCTTCCTCACCCACCTGCGCCTTTTCCAACCACCCCTTCCCCTCGGCCTGAGGAGAGTCGGACACCATTAGATTCATCTTTGCTTAGCAAGGTGCCCCATATTTATCCAACGGAGTTTCAAGGTTACACACAGACCCTGGAGCCAGAAGTCCGACTAAGTGTTCAAACCACAGTGGCATCACTTAGGAGTTGGTAACCTTGGGCATGTGACTTAACCTGCCTCAGTTTCCTCACTGTGAAGTGTGTGATTAAATAGCACCCACCTTATAGGGTTGTTGTAAGGATTAAATTAGATAATACAAAGCTCTTAGAACAGTCTTAGCACCGTATTAGCCGTTTCTACTGTCCACTCGGCTCGCTTGGCATTGGCCTCCACTCTGCACAGTTGTTGGCTGATGTTTGAGATGGCCACGTTCTCAGGGGCCAGCCAGGCCGGCTCACATGCCGCGGGGGCACTGTGCCTTGGTCCCTTCCTGGAGCTGAGCACGCCCACAAGTTTGCCCACTGCAGCGGGGAATGGACATTCTTAACTGCTCCTGAAAGAGAGGCAGTTAGCAAACAGTTACCGGGCCCCTACATGGTTTGCTTGCAAGAGTGGGTGTTGGCACTTGTCATTTGTTGCAGGGCCCATCATGGTTCCCTTGTGTCATCCTGTCTGCTGCTGGGGTGAAAGGTCAGTGTGCTGAGCACCCCAGGTGGTAGGTGACTTGGTTTCCTGTGGGAGACCGGGTCCCCCACCACAGCTGCTGACCCCACCCAGAGCCCCCTGCCCAGCCGCTACTTCTGCAGGCCAGGGTGGGCTGTGCTTGTGTGAACACCAATCCTCGTGGGTGTCTGGCCAGCGCTGGGGAAACACAGGTGATTGAATGACATTCGACAGCCAGAGCAATTGAAATATGTCAAAAGCGACTCAGCCAACACAGCCAGCTGGTGCTAAGCTATAAAATGTGGGGCCAGGGCTTGTGCCATAAGCATTTCATTCAAGCAAAGTGTTTGGAAAGGACCACCCCTGGCCATGCCCCCCAGGGTGCCCGCAGTGGCAGCCAATCTTTCCGCACGTCTCACTGTATGAGTGCTGACCGTTTCACCCTGAGGCAAGCATGGCCCCTCTGGGCACCCAGCCCGCGCTGTGGAGGTGGCTTGTGCACTGGCCTGCACACTGCTTTCCCAGTGGCGGGAAAGGCACACGACAGGGACCTCTGGAGACACGAATGTTCAGGAGCAGCCGGGCTACCTGTGAAGGCCTGTGTGCCCGGGACAGACATGCTGACCTGAGGCCACGCCGTGCCCCACCCCTGGACCCAAACAGAGCTCCACGAAGCCAGGCCCTTTGTCCTGTGGACTCATCAGAATTAGACGAGGAGGGATCCTGTGTGCTCCAAAGGGTCCTGGCCTGTAGATGACCTCGTCACGAGGAAGGCCGTGTGAACAGTAACAGGGATAGCAGCGGCTACTGTCGAGGTCCCACACAGTTCCGGCTGTGGGCAGTCGTGTTCCCACCAGCACAGTCATTGAGTCTCAACATCCCAAAGGTGCCAGGGCGCACCATTCACCTGCACTTTGCAGTGAGAGAACTGAGGCTCAGCTAAGCCAACCTTGTCAGAGGTACAAAGTAACCCAGGTGGCCCGATGCCGAAGCACATCCCCTTCTCCTCCCTACAGGAGGCCCATCTCCTGGTGCTCAAAGTCCCGATGGGAACCACACAGATTTCTGGGTGAGTGTCAGAGGTGACTGTTCTAGTGGCAGGAGGTGACTGTTCCAGTGGCACGACGGGAACTTTGGCTCTGTCCTGGGAATAAGCATCTCATGACCCAGGAGTCAAAGCTAAGGGTCTCCTGCAGCTCCAATGCCAGGGTGCTTCTCCATCCCACTGGCCCCTCTTCTTGGACAAGGACCACCTTCATCCCTTAGAGCTGCTACTTTTTCAGACATCAGTTTTAATTTGGGTCACCGTCTCTCTGGGAAATTGCAAAAATTAAATCGTTTTTAAGCAACCAAACAGCACGTGTGGGGTTTGTAATAAACTTGTGAAATTTGAGGAACTTGGCGGTTGAGGTTCTCTCGGTGCCACTTCCCTGGGGCCGGAGGAGCTTTGACTTGTCTCTTTTTCTCTCTGCCTTAGAGCTGATCTCACCCACTGGGCATGGCTATTGCCTCTTGGACCAAAGAGGCCGTGAGCTCTAAGGTGGTCAAAGGCTCCAAAAGGCCACCCCCAGTCTGGGTTTTCAGCCCTGCCTTCCCTCTGTTATTTCCAGAAAATCAAGCAGCCTGTAGGTGGGTGGCTGGTCCCGTCTGAGAGGCCAGCCTTGCTCCTTCCCACAGGGCTAGACTGCTGCAGGGACACCAATGACAGCTTCGGGGACACCAATGACAGCCAACTCCCCCCTGGGGGAGTTCACTCTCTCCCTTCCATCCAGTGACTCAGGGTCCCCTGAAGGGTAGGCCCACACTCCGATTTATGACACTCTTTCTTCTCTGTGGAAGGTCCTCTCCACTCAAGGAGAACAGCGGCAAAACAATCTCCATGCAATTGCTGTCACTGGGCTTGTACTACGTGTCATGGTCGAAGCCCAGCACGTAGGCTGGATGTGTTTGTGGCTCCTCCAAACTCTCAGCTGGAAACTCAGCTTCATGTGGTCAGGACTCGGATGGTGTCCAGGCCAACAGGGTGAGCAGAGCTTAGTAACACCCTCACCCGCTGTGCCCGGCCTCTGACCTAACGGGGAGCCCTCTCTCTCCGCAGGGGGACTGATGGCAAACAAAGGGCCAGGAAGGCTTCCGCTTTGGTGTTTGGAAGGCGATCCCCTGTATTTACCTATTTTATTCATAGTCAAGCACCTGGAACCTGGGCCAGAGGCGGGTGCTCCCCTAGTCACTACCCCTCACCAAAGACGCCCACAACCTCATCGCGGGTGACATGGCCAAGGGGAGTGAGAGTTGCAGGAGGAGTTAGGCTGCTGATCAGCTGGCTTTACTCATCAGCTAGGAAGATTATCCTGGATGATCCAAGCGGACCCCATGTAACCACCAGGGTCTTTAAAAGTGTAAGATGGGGGCAGAGGAGGAGAGTCAGAGGACACATGACTGCAGAAGCAAAGCACAGAGAGAGGCGGCCTGGTGGAGTGAGGAGGCCAGGAGCCAAGGAACATACGTGGCCTCTGAAAGCTGGAAGGGCAGGAACTCTCCCCGAGAGCTCCAGAAGGACCCAGCCCGGCGGCCCCTCGATTTTAGCCCCATGGGACTCGCCAAGTGGGTGGTCATTTGCTGCAGCAGCGGCAGGAGTCTCCTACACAGAACGCCGCCGTGGCTGGTTCCCGAGGCTGACCGCTGCCTGGGCTGTGCGTGGAACACCTGGTCACGCACATGCTGTTCTGCAGCGTGCGATTTCTGGATAAACCTTCCAAGACTATGTGATGTTACCAGCCATCGAATCTCTTCTGGAGCTACTTATTAAGAACTCCAGAAGTTTCTTCCATCGATGAATTCTTTTTTTAAAAAAATATGTTTTTATTGATTTTAGAGAGAGAGGAATGGACAGGGATAGAGAGATAGAAACATCGATGAGAAAAACATCAATTGGCTGCCTCCTGCACTCCCCCTACTGGGGATCGAGCCCACGACTCAGGCACGTGTCCTGACTGGGAATCAAACTGGAGACCTCTTGGTTCGTGAGTTGATGCTCAACCACTGAGCCACACGGGCTGGGCCACCGATGAATTAATTTCTCTTAGGATTGGGAGGCAGCTGGCACTTGTGACAATGGAAGTCATGTCTGGGATGCCTCTGTGGCTTACACAGCCCCCAGCCAGCTCAGGGGTCTCACCACATTATAGGAATGCTCAAGGCTGGGCTTCTATTTCCCAAAAGACTCCATCTCTGTAAGAAAGCCGTCAATAACAATAAAAACATTAGTCCAAATGGGTTCCTGTATGCACGCTCTGCCTCTACACTACCCCTGGCCACATCACAGGCCCATGTGCTGCAGAGACTCCCCTCCACACGGAGGGAGCTGAGGCCTCCCGCTCGGCTGGATGACGCCTGCTTGGCCGCCTCCCTCTGGGGGCTCGCCATGGCCATTGGCAGGAGTCTGGGCGCCCAGAGCCAGCCCTCCTCCCTGGGCCTCCTTCCTTTACCAAACAAGGTCAGGATTTATAACTTCTTCCATGGCAGCATCTGGCTCACTGCCCTCAAGTCCTTCTTCATTTTTAAAGTCTTTCATCTAAAGTCATTTCATTTCAGTTCAGTTTTGTATCTTTTGTTTCCCCGCCCCCTCCCGGTGTTTCTCTGGCCTTTGGAGATAGCGAGCAGAGGAGGGAGGACATTACCCACAGCCAACGACTCGGGTTAGAAGTGAAAGCGCTGGCTGGGGCCCCCCTTTCTCTCCCTTTGGCCACAGAGCCACAAGGCTGGGTCCCCGCGAGCCACCGAGGGTGTCCTGTTGCACCATCTGCCTGCCCCTACGGGCCGCCCACTGCCTGGCTCCCATTGTCGCTGATTCTCTTTTCAAGTTTTTGTTGGTTTTATAAATTCGCTAGCTCTGTGCTTTTTAGACTCGGCTCGTTAGCATAAAAGCAAAACCAGGGCAAGGAGAACAAACAAACAGAGGTTGGCAGAGCTGGGCCTCGCTCAACAACGCCACTCCGCTCGCTGGTGGGGAGGCTGCGGGCCAAGCGCCTCAAGACGCATCTGAAAACCTGTGGCAGCCTCGGGCCTAAAATACCCGCACTTCCTGCTCCTCAGAGGGTGTGCGCGGGGCGCGGTGACTCACACCGCGGTTTTAGGAGTGTCTGTCGGAGGAGGTGTCATCAGAAGCCCATCCTGTCTCCGGTGTTATTTTTTCCATTCTCAGCTATGCTGAGCTCTAAAAGCAAAAAGCTTAGACCTGTGTTTGTTTTGAGTGCAGAAAGGGAAGAACAAGTTAATTGTCCTGCAGCAAGTAAAATCCGAACGCTTAAGGAAAAAAAATCCCAGCGTGTAAACAGTGTGGAGATTGAGTTTCAAAGCCCTTGTTTTTGAAAAGTTTAATTATATTTCAACTAAAGCCAAACTGTCAAAACACGGGTGGGTGATCTGCCGGCTTTGAAAATGCATTAGCTTCTTACGTAAAAGCCCACAACTGATATCTGAGAGGAGGCCGGGGGACGGTAGAGCTGCTCCAACTGCACTTCCCCTTGGACCACGTGCAGGTCCTCAGCTCTCCGCACAGAACACCCGGAACGAGGGGAGGGTTTAAGTATCAAGTCCCATTAGCAAAACCTGTGGGCCCCGCATTGTTCATTTTATTTACATAAGAGGAAACGTGCAGAGACGCTCACAATCTAAACGCAGGTTATAAATACCAGCAGGCTGCGTCTTCCTCCTGAGCAGCAGCTGTGTCTGCGGCCCTGAGCTGGGGGGCACTTGGGGGTGGCTGGGGACTCTCCTGCGCAGGCCCCTGCCTGGGCTGGCTTCCGGGTGCTCCTCTGGTCCCAGACTTCACTCAGCCACTTCCTCCGGAAAAGCATCCTGGTGTTGAGACTTTGACTTTCTGTCTGAGCTCCCATCCCTGCCTCTTCTAGTTTCCAGTGCAGAGATTCTTAATCTTATTTTTTGATGTCTGAAAGGTCTCTGGAGTCGTAAACCGGTCTCAAATAAAACAAAACTTGAGCTAAAGGAAAACTGACAATGTTAGCTAGATGGCACCTACATGGGCAGGGCTATGGCAGCCTCGAGCAGAGCATGACGGAACAGTGGGATCCAAGGGGCCAGGGTCTGCTGGCCTGAGACTTGGGTCCTGAAGGTAGCCACGGTCCCTCCTCCTCCTCAGTCAAGTCATGGGCCACTGGGCAGACCAGGGTCATCGCAGGCCATGTGGCCTGGGCCACCTCTGTCATTTCCCCCTGGGATGCTGAGGTTGTAAGAGGAGCCTAGGGGCTTCTAATGTGGATGGATGCCTATAGGATTCAGGACCCTCTCTCCCTCTATTCTGTGACTCAGGAAAGCCATCCTTCCCTTCCTGCTGGTTTTCTGATGGTCCCCAAATGCTATATATTCCATGTGACTCACTGTTGGGTAGAGTAGACTTTCTGGTTTATGGTCTGGGACTCTCTGTTGACCTCAGAAAAGAGCAGCCAGATAAAAAAGGCAGAACACCCAGTTCAATGTGAATTTCAGATCAATAGCAAATCATTCTTTGGTGCAAATCTGTCCTAAATGTTATATTGGAAAGCATGTCCGTGCAATATTTAGGACATACTTACACTATTTACTTGTTTATTGGATGCTCACAGTAACCAGTGTCCTGTATTCTGTTGCTAAACCTAGTAGCCTTGCTGGAGCCCCTCGTGTTCTACGTGACCGTGGGTGCCACAGCCCAGTGAGGGAGCCTGTGAGGCTGTGTTCCCCTGCAGTCCCTGGGGTCAGGTGTCCCCTGACACTGCCACCTCCTTAGTTCTGCTGTGTCCAGGGTGCTCCGTCCACATCTGCCTGCCATGGCCTTGGTGTTATTAGTCATGCTTCTAGACCCAGAAGCCTGTCCTGGCTGAGACCATGTTTGTCCATCTGGACTGGCACACAGCAGCTGCTCAGGGAGTGCAAGCCAAGCAGTGGCCTGGAAGGAGAGCACATCAGGCTCCCTAGTCACCCCCGGACCGTGGAGTCATCCCTCCGTCAACCTCCAAATGACCGGGAAGCCAGCGGAAGCCACCACGCAGCTCTCATAATGATAGCTTTCTCCTTTCTTATTCCAAACAGTTTGGATTCTTTAAAAAATTGCTGTTGGGAAGCCACAGAGGGTGCGGGAAATGCAGAAACTGGCCGCCAATGGAAACCAGGAAAGGAGCCCCTCTAATTGAAAGCAGCCAGCCAGCTGCCTCTGTGGCTCAGAGGCCAGCTGATCTCTGATGGCTGGCACCCCGGGCAGGCGGCCTGCACAGGCCCTTGGAGTGGAGGGTGAGGTTCCATCAGGCCCTCTCCGCAAGACATCTTCACCTCAGACCTCTGCCACGTCCTTTCCTCCCCCTCCGAAGCCAACACTGGGCTCCGAGCCAGGTGCTCAGATGCTCAGAGTTTGTAGAAAGTTGGAACTCAGAGTCGCCTTCGTCCCTTTCATCACAGACAGAAGAGTCCCCTTTCAAGTTTGCCAAGAAGTGCTCTCAGCACAAGGCACTTGCTGAGCACTGTGCTGGACTCACATGAGAGCACAGCCACCACACAGCAGCAGCGCATTTATTAAACAGACCCAGGAGCAGGCTCGGAGATGCTGAACCACTGGTCCACGGTCACACAGCAGGTCATTCATTCATAGGATAGATGAGTTTAGGTACAACTCTGGCTTTAAGGAAACGAAGATGAAAAAGATGTCATTGCTGATAAAACTAAACAGGGAGGGCATTTGCGTCTTGAGCCCATGGGCATACAGCGGCGGGGAGGGACAGGTTAGCGGCGTGCGAGGGCTATGAGTCACTGGGAGAGGCAGGGGAGAGTGGTTGGCTGGGCAGGGCCTGGGGGAGCATGGTCAGCCAGGGCACTAAGGTTAAAGGCCAAAACCCATATGTGTGGTACTGAGGTCGAGCCTCCGGGTCACGGCTCTGAGATATCAGGCGAATCTGAGAGGTTGCAGGGCCGGCTGGTAAAGACAAGGCACAGAGGGGTAGCCATCAGGAGACCCGAGCCCAGGGCTGCCATCAGGAGACATGAGCCCAGTGCTGCCATCAGGAGACCCGAGCCCAGGGCTGCCATCAGGAGACCCGAGCCCAGGGCTGCCATCAGGAGACCCGAGCCCAGGGCTGCCATCAGGAGACCCGAGCCCAGGGCTGCCATCAGGAGACATGAGCCCAGTGCTGCCATCAGGAGACCCGAGCCCAGGGCTGCCATCAGGAGACCCGAGCCCAGGGCTGCCATCAGGAGACCCGAGCCCAGGGCTGCCATCAGGAGACCCGAGCCCAGTTCTGCCATCAGGAGACCCGATCCCAGTGCTGCCATCAGGAGACCCGAGCCCAGTGCTGCCATCAGGAGACCCGAGCCCAGGGCTGCCATCAGGAGACCCGAGCCCAGTTCTGCCATCAGGAGACCCGATCCCAGTGCTGCCATCAGGAGACCCGAGCCCAGTGCTGCCATCAGGAGACCCGAGCCCAGGGCTGCCATCAGGAGACCCGAGCCCAGTGCTGCCATCAGGAGACCCGAGCCCAGGGCTGCCATCAGGAGACCCGAGCCCAGTGCTGCCATCAGGAGACCCGAGCCCAGGGCTGCCATCAGGAGACCCGAGCCCAGTTCTGCCATCAGGAGACCCGATCCCAGTGCTGCCATCAGGAGACCCGAGCCCAGTGCTGCCATCAGGAGACCCAAGCCCAGTGCTGCCATCAGGGTACCCGAGCCCAGTTCTGCCATCAGGAGACCTGAGCCCAGGGCTGCCATCAGGAGACCCGAGCCCAGGGCTGCCATCAGGGTACCCGAGCCCAGCGCTGCCATCAGGAGACCCGAGCCCAGTTCTGCCATCAGGAGACCCGAGCCCAGGGCTGCCATCAGGAGACCCGAGCCCAGGGCTGCCATCAGGAGACCCGAGCCCAGTGCTGCCATCAGGACACCCGAGCCCAGTGCTGCCATCAGGAGACCCGAGCCCAGGGCTGCCATCAGGAGACCCGAGCCCAGTGCTGCCATCAGGAGACCCGAGCCCAGTGCTGCCATCAGGAGACCCGAGCCCAGAGCTGCCATCAGGAGACCCGAGCCCAGTGCTGCCATCAGGACACCCGAGCCCAGAGCTGCCATCAGGAGACCGGAGCCCAGTGCTGCCATCAGGAGACCCGAGCCCAGAGCTGCCATCAGGAGACCCGAGCCCAGTGCTGCCATCAGGACACCCGAGCCCAGAGCTGCCATCAGGAGACCGGAGCCCAGTGCTGCCATCAGGAGACCCGAGCCCAGTGCTCCCATCAGGACACCCGAGCCCAGCGCTGCCATCAGGAGACCCGAGCCCAGTGCTGCCCATGACTTAACCAGAATTTGGACAGGTCATCTCACCTCTCAGGGCCCTCACGTGGGTTTTTCATTTGACCCTGAGTGGGGCTGGATTGGATGGTTTCTAAGATCTCTTTTAGCACCAATGTCCCGGTATTCGCTGTGAAGCCCTAGACCATAGGTCATGGCCCAGGCGTTGACTCAGCCGCTTCAGGCTCAGTGTGGCCCAGGAGACCATTGCTTGGTGACTCAGCTGAGAGTCACCGAGCACCTAGGCCGTGCCGGCTGCAGTGGTGTGAAGCACCCACACCGGTGCACCAGCTGCAGGAAGCGCTCGCTCTTCTCGGGCGCTGTGCCTGCCGCTCTCTGCACATCTCTCGCCTCGCTCTGCTCACCGGGTGACTCAGACTTGAAGCCCCAGCAAGTTCTCGCTTTGATGTCCTCGCAGCTCATCTGCAGCTCAGGGTGCTCAGCCCATCCTCGGGCGTGGGAACCGAAGTCTAAGCAGGTCATCGGGCCCTGATGAAGAGATTGCTCCAGAGACAGTGGTCAGGGACTCCAGCAGCACCGGTGGGGACAGTCAACTCACTGGTGGGCGAGTGAAAGTGCGTAAGCATCCGGAAGAGGCCCTTTTAAAGGGGGAATTGGTGGTGACCTGGTAAGTCGTACATAGACATTCCCCTTCTGATATTTGATGCAAAAGACTCAAAGGAGAAAATAGACCTTCAGGGACAAGGCGTTAATTAGACCCTGGGCTGCAGGAAGGAGGCAGGGAGGCCGGGAGCAATGGTGAGGCTGTACCCTCAGGAAGGGCTGGGGACTCCCACGTCTTCATTTGGCGCATTAAAAGGCTGGCTCACAACTCAGTTCCTCGTGGTGAGAAGAGACGGCCCAGGTCCAGCCCACTGCTGTCCTAGCATAACTGCAAAGGTTCCCTGGTTCACTCCCAAAAGTGCACTTGTTTGAACAACATATTACGTGGTCACCTTTGCAGAGCTGAACCAAGTGACCCATTTGAAAGCTCAAGTGACTGGATTCGGGGAGACTAGTTTCTGGAAGAACACAGCTTCCCCAGTTTCTCTCCAAGAAGCTCCACGAGCTTCTCCGTGAGGGCTATTGTCATGGGTCTTAAGGCTTCCTAAAGCCAGGTTTCCTAACGCCACGTTTACACTGAAGTTCCACCCTTAGAATGAAGAGCTTTCAAACCCAAACAACCAGGCAGGCAGGAATGTGGACACTGTTTTGATTCTGCCAGTCCAGCCACTGCCCCCTCCATGCTCCCTTAAGCATCCAGCCACTCTGCTCCATCCCTCGTGGTCTTAGTGCGCTGAAGAACAGGTCTTATTTGGGAAGTGCTGCCCAGAGCTATCCCAGAATAACTGTATTCATAGCAGCTCAGGGGCCAGGGAGGTGGGATGACCAGATGGAGATCTCCAGTCCTGCTGCTCTGGCTGGATGATCCAAGGCCTGGGATGCTCATGAGGCAAATGGGCATCAGGTTGGTGAGAGAACTAAACAAAGAAAATAATTACTAATGGTAAAACTTAAGATAAGACAATAGGGTCGTTGGTGGTGGAGCTCTATGGGCTCGAGGCCTTCCTAAAGCATCCACAGTCATCGCTGCATGTGCTCACTCCTCTGCGACAAAGCTGGCTCTGACCCCGCAAGATACGAGTGATGGTGTAGACTCTGGGACCCCAAAGTGCTGACTGTTCCCACCTCTCCTTCCCTCGTATCTACAGAACTGAGCTGGCCTGAGATGGAGATGTGCCGGTGCCCCTCGTGTCGACAGAAATGCTTTGTTCCCGCCAAGGTCCAAGTTCAGTGTCTCTTCTGTGTCCTGGGGAACAGCAGTCATCAGAACCTCTCCCCGTCCTCGTGGACCTTACACTCCAGAAGGCGACACGGCAAGCAGGGAACAAGGGGGTAGTGCTGGGTGGCAGGAGGATGAAGCAGGACCAGGGGCTGCTGGCTGCCTTAGATGGGACCGCTGGGCGAGCCTCCTTGGAGGAGGTGGCATTTGGAACAAGCCATGTGATGATTTATGAGAAGCACCTGCCAGCATAAAGGCCCCAAGGCGGGACCTACTCCAAGTCTGAAAGAGAGTTAGGGCCAGTGGAACCAGATGTGCAGGTGGGGGCAAGAGCGGTGGGACCAGGGGCCAGCTGTTGGGTTGTCTCGTAAGCCATGGTACTGACTTTAGGGTTTGTGGGCTTTTTTCTAATTGTAATAGGAAGTCATTGGAAGCTTTGATCAGAGGAGTGAAGTGACCTGATTGGTATTTTAAATGGATCATTCTAGCAACTGTATGAAAGCCAGATGGCAGAGGGCCCACTGAAGCAGTTTCCGGAGGCTACTGCAGCAGCTGGCGTGAGAGGTGTGGTGGCTGGTCCAGCAGCAGCAGCGGGGTCCTGGAAAGGGATGTGGTCCTGGCTCTGCTTTGAGGGTAGAACTTTAGGATTTGCCAGTGGGCTGGATGTGGAGAGTGAGAGAAAGGGGAGTCACTGCTGACACTGAGGGTCTTAGCCCCCGCCGAGTGGCAATTCCGTCTACGGAGGTGGGAACACTGGGGAGACCAGGAGCTTGGTTTTGGGTACTTTGACTTTGAGATAGGAACTAGACGCCCAAGTGGAGATGGTGAATCGTAGTTGTATACATTTTATAATAGGTGTGCTGGTAAAAATATTCAATAGTTTCTCAAAAAATTAAACACAGAATTACCATAGGATCCAGCAATTTTGCCTCTGGGCATGCGCCCGAAAGATCTGAAAGTAGCCCAGAGGTAGGAGCAACCCAAGCGCCATCAGTGGATGAACAAAGTGTGGTAATATGACAAAGGAATATTATTCAGCCTTAAACAGGAAGGACATTCTGACACATGCTACAACACGGATGAACCTTGAGGACATTATGCTGAGTGAAATAAGCCGGACACGAAAGGACAAATACTGTAGAGATGAGTGGTGGTGATGGTGGCACAGCAGTGTGAATGTACCTAATGCCACAAAATTGAACTATTAAAAATTGTTAAAACAGTAAATATTATGTTATGTATATTTTGCCACAATAAAAAAAGAATTCAACCATCACTGTGGCAAGGGTTCTGGCCAGTCAGGATGGGCACTGGCCATAAAGAATAGGTGCAAATTTACCCCGAATTCACTTTCCCAAAGCCCAGCAGAGAGGGGCGGTCCCTGCCTGAGGTCTTCAGGGCCCCCCGCTGTGCTGTCAGCATCAGGGTGTCTCCCCAGCATTCACAGCTCGGCCACTGCACTGGCCTGCCCTTCAGATTGACAGCGTCTGCCACGCTCCTTGTCCACAAATGCTCTGCCACACAAGCTTCCTGCTGGCCACAGCCCCGGCGGTCCACCCCTTCCCTCAAGCCTTGCCTTTCAGCTCGAATACTTGATTTCCTTTACACGTTTTTTCAGTAGTTGCCACGTCCTATTGACGGAGGTGGATTTACTCCAAGGTTAGTAAAAGTTAAATGGCAGGGCCCCTCGCGTGCTTCGTCCCTTCCGTGGACCTGGAGGCCCAGAGCAGCTGGTTCTCATGGGCACGTGCTCTGCAAACTTCGCACAGGCAAGGTAAGTAGGTTGCGACTTTTGTCTCTTCCCATCCCAACTCCGCTCCACGTGCCTCACGCATTTCTTGTGGCTTTGACGTGGCTTTGAGCACTTGGGGGATCTGGCCAAGGGAAACTAAACTGGGAGATACTGAATTGGGGTTTAGTGCAGCTTTGTGTGGTTCTGGTCTCTTCAGTACTGTACGAAGCCCTCACCAGCCGTTCTGGTGTAGAAGTGGCTTCCTGGCTGGCTCAAGTGGCACTGTCACCTGGTGGCCCGGGGCCTGGGGCCGTGTCACAGTCCAGACAGATGCTGTGGCATCCGTGTCCAGAACCTGGTCTCTGGGAGGCAGAAGCGGAATTTGCAATGTGCGGAGCCCAATCTGATCCATGGGGAGATTCAGTTATCAGATGTGCAAAACCGTAAGGAGAAAATCCTGTTTCCTTTGAAACCTTGTCACGATGGAAGTTCTCTCCTGTCAGGAATATACCGGACCCTGCAGCACATACAAAGTTACTGATTGACTTATGGAGGCGGCGGGGGCGAGGAGGGGGGACACCCGGGCGCCCGCAGCTGACGGAGGCTGGGAGGCCGGGAGCGCTTACGGACGGCGCTGTGCGTGGGTGTGGGGTGTGGTCTCCACGTTGGACACACCATCCTAACATACATACGTGTTATATATTTTGTGTATGTATAGTGTGTATATACACGTATGTGTGCACTGTACAGTACACATACATGTATGAGCCATATGTATAAATTAGATTTATAGACAGAATTTTACTCCATAATAACAAAGTCAAGGGAAGCCTCATGGAAGCTGGGATTCCGTCAATCCATCGACAGGCGGGGCTTTCCACCCCCCCCCCCCCCCCCCCCGACACGGTGCAGGTTTCCGGGACCGTTTGATCTTTCCCAGGTGTGCGGAAGGAGCTTAAAAGTGAGGGCCAGAGGGAGCCACTGTCGTGGAGCCCCCCAGGAAAGCCTGCTGTGCAGTGAGGGTGGGAGAAAGGAAGGGGACTTGCTCAGGGCTGTGTGAACCAGGCTGGGGACCGGGCCCACGGGAAGCGAGGAGCCAGCAGCACCCAGATACACAGGGACTCAGGGCGGATCTGCAGACTTGGTCAAGAGCACCTCGCCCATCAGAGGCTGAAAGGGAGTCAGGAGGCCCAGGAAATGGGGGGCAGGCGGGCAAGGACACAGTCACGCTGAGCTCCAGACCCCAAACCTCTCCTGTAGGTGGGAGAAGACGGAATGGTTTTAGCTTTCGAAAACTGTAAGTCTGCCCAGGAGCTGGTTTGGCTGACAGGATGGAAAATTCTTAGGGTTAAAATTCAAACGAGAATAATAGCACTGGAGTCATGAGTGCAGTTTTATTTAAATTATGCTCCCAGATTGCTGTGAAGTGAAGCCAAACATAATTAATACTGTTTCATTTCTCTACTACAGAGGGCGAGTCTTGACTGTAAGGGTACACACACATGTGAGTGCACACGTAATGCAACACGCACACATATTTGCCACACCGAAGTAATAAGAAGATGAGAGAGATCCCCGAGTTGGCAGCAAAGTTGAGAGAAGGGAGCTGGTGCCTGTGTTCCAGGTGTGGGGGCCTCACTCCGGTGCCCCCTTCCCGGCCTGTGCGGAGGCCCCGCCACCTCCGCTGCCTTATAAACCCTGCAGGTCACCCCCTGCTCGCCACCCACTCCCCCACCCTCTGCCTTAGAGAGTCACACTCCAGGCCTAGGATGCCACCCTCCCCCCCGTCCTCCCAGACGTGCACCCCATCTTCTTATCCCAGCATGCACACCTGTTTCTCGTTTGGAGGAAAGGAAAGGGTGCCTGATGTTAAGACCTGGGATGGTTGCACAGTAGGATCAGAGCTTCAGGAGTGTGAGGGGTGCAGCAGGGAAAGAAGGAGCATGTTGGGGTCCGAGTGGCTGGGACGGCACCATCTCTGGGAATCCTGGGAGCTGCAGGCCCCAGGGAGTAGGAGGGAGTTTGCTTTGGGGGGTGACTGCCTTTCATAGGCTTTTCTAAGTGCGCTTTCTGGGTTTCTGATTGTGCCAACCCAGCAGCTCTGGACTGGACACAGGGCGGCACCTCAGGAAGGGGGCGCAGTGACCTGGAGCAGCATGTGGCACCTCAGCGCCCTGAGCAATCTCTCCTGGGCCTGGGAATCCATTCTGAGCCCAGACAGCCTTCTCTAAGCTCTAGCTCTGGGAAGCTTCTGGAGGCCCCCTCAGCAGATTAGACCCAAAAGTGGGCGCCGCACCCCCCCCCCCAGCTCAGTGACACCTCGCACCCAGGCCGGAGTGGAGGAGCAGTGATGCCACATCTCTGCAGGAGGACCCATGACTGGAGCACAGCCCTTGGTGACATGTGGGGGTTTTCTCACCCGCTCGCAGGATCCATCCTCAGGGCTCGTGAGCATAAGGGCTGAAGTTAACAGGCTGGGCCCTGAGCACTGGTTTTTCTGCATTTCCCCTTTGCGCATTATTTCTTGAGCTTTTTAAATTGAAAAGCGTGGCTTGAGGCCCCAGTGGCCTGCGGAGCTGCCACCCGCGTCTCCCTGTAGGGACATCCAGCCTCTCCCAGCTGTGAGCCGGCTCTGCCCCAGGGCTGACTGTGCTCCCAGCACGAGCAGGGGACCCCCGGGTCCAGAGGCTGGAGCTCCTTCACTTGGGGTCAGAGGAAACACATGGCATTGTAAGTTTCTCAAGGTCGTCCTTCAGGAGATGGGAACAAGGGGGCAGACAGGAGAGATGGAGGAGAGGATGCAACTAGAAGCACTCACTGGACACATTGCAGAGAGGACAGTCGTCATCCAGCCCTTCCAGGAGGCTGCCACTTGCTGGGGCCATCCGCTGAGCGTGGTCACGTTCCTGTCCCTCCCCGACACCACATTTGCTGTGTGTTTCCTGCTCTGTGTCTTCCAAGTTCATCTGCTGGGAAAGAGGCTTTGCTGTGCTTTACCCAGGACTGAATGCAAGAAGGATTTGGAACCTTCCAGAAAACGATAAATTTGTGTACAATGGGCAGTGTGAGCAGAAACTCGAACCAGACTCACTCAAGTTCCGGTTCTGCTGCTGAATGACTGACGGGCCGACCCTGGGGAGGTTACTGACCTTCTCCAGCTCCGTGAACGATACATGGGGATGGTAATAGCATTTCTCTCATGGGCTGTTTCATAGACCAAGTGAGACAATGTATGTGAGATACTTAGAACCAAACCTGGCACATATTAAGTGCTCGGTGTCCATCGGCTTTTATTATTCCTAGTGTGTCCCAATTCAACAGCCTCCATCTGAGGAAGTCACGTCAATACAGGCCCCTAGAAAAGTGGCCAGTTTGGGATTATTTGGCCAAATGTGGCAAGATCTGCTGAGGTGGGGGTGAGGCTGTCCTGGGCCCATCTCCACGGAACCTTTATGGGGTGGTGGGGAAGACTGGTTTGGGGGCATCTGTGGGGCTGGGCCCAAGAGGAAGCAGCCCATAGGTGATACCCCCTGAGAGTGCTGAGGGCGTAACAGGCTCCAGGCAGCCTCACCCCAGCTCTGCTCTGCTCTCCCTGCAAAGGAGCCCTTTACCTCCTGCCAAAAAGGCACCTCACCTTTAATTCAGACACATTTGTGGGGTTTCAAAGTGTTTGCGGCGGGAAAGAGTAATGCCCTAAGCCATCGCCACCTCTGTGAGACATGCCCCCGTGCTACAAAGTATTTCACACAGTAGTTGGACAGGAGAGGGCTGGGGAGAGGACCAGTGACCAGGACTGTTCAGCCAACAGGGCCACAAATTCTGCCCCTTTGACCCCTTTCCCCAGAGTCCCGCTCTGGTCTCCCTGACCGCCCCCCCCCGTGGCCCCCGAGCCTGTAGAGGGGGTTCTCAGTGCATTCCTCCCTTGATTGTAGCTCGGAGGTAGAGAAATTATTTTCTACCCGGTAGAGAAAGTGTGCGTATGGGAAGGATGTGAGTGGGGAACCTGCGGACATGGGTCGTGCTCTGTGGTTCATTCCCCCGCAGTGAGCACGGGTTTACCAACAGGAACTCCTGGGTCCCTGGGTTTTAGTCCCCTGAAGGGACAGTGTTGGTGGTGCTGGGGTGACATTCCTGCGGGGGGCCTGCCCCAAGCGGACCATGCAGCGCCCACATCGAGGCGGGGAGCAGAGTGGGGTCCAGGTTGGGTTTGCGGGCGCTTTCTCTCTCCTCTTGGTAGACAGAGGGGCTGCTGAGCACCTTTCCTGAGTCCTCAGCAGGTGCCTTCGCTTCTCTCCCTTTCCTTTGTCTCTTTCCCTTCTTTGTGGCGAAGGTAGGATGGGACCTGCCAGTGACATCCAAGTGTCCCCTCCGTCTTCCCGGTCACCCTCTGCCCCACCCTGTATCTTCTCAAGAATTTAAGTAGCATTTTCTCGCGGAACCGCCAGATCTGCAAACACTCTCTGTGTCCTGGACACACATCTTTCTCGACGGCATCATGGGCACACGGTCCTGATGCCCCGAGGCCTGAGCTTTTCCAGAGCACCTCCGGACTCACCCTGTTCCCTGATTTGTGACTTTTGTAACAGATTCGCACCCTGTTTGTGAATAGGCACCCCCAGCCTCGGAGAGCCTGTGGACTTGGGAAGCTGGTAGTGTCGGTGACTGTCCTGCCTCCCCGCTTCCAGAAGTCAAACAGAAAAAGAGCGGGGCCCCTCCTCTCAGAAGAAAGAAGATTCTAAATTTCTAATCTAAGAGAGCTTTTTTCTCTTTTCTGAAAACGAATGTGCAATTGTCTTGACAACCCTCTAAGCCAAAAATACATGGTACCAATGCTCTCATCCGCTAGGCTCCCTCCCGGGCGGCGGTCCCGACCCTGGAGCCAACGGGCCCCTGACGCTGACGTGAGGGTTTGGGAGCAGGCCCTGCACATTTTCTGGGGGAAGGGGCCACTGCTGTCATTTGAATGGCAAAGACTAGGACCCTCTGCCCTGGGTCATCTTTGTCCCCTCTCTCTTTGACCTGTCACAGAAATCCACCCAAAGTTCTCCCTGCAGCGCCCCTCAGGCCCAGGCTCCCTCCCTGCTGCCTGGGTGACCCAGAGACCTCCTGCCACCTCCCCACCTCCCAGTGTCTCTGCCTGCAGCCCACTGCTCGTTACTGCTGGGATGTGGGTCCTTAGATGCCTGGGTTTGTGGCTGTTTTCCAACCCCAGCTCTTGACCTTGACCATCCAGGCCTGGCCCTCTGCCAGCACCCCAGCCCATGCTCCGCGCCTCCCCCAGACTAGAAGACCAGACTGCCCTGGATTTTAATCCCGCTTCTGCCTCTTGAGAGCTGTGTGGGCTTTGACATATTACTTAACCTCTCTGAGCCTTCATTTCTTCATGACAATGGGGAAGCATGTCTCTATCATCAGGTTTTTGATGAGGATTGAAGGAGATGGTACATGTGATAAACCTGGATCATCCCTTACTAATTCCCATCAGTGTTTCTCCCCGTGTTCCCCCCACCTGCCCTGCCCACTGCCCAGGGCTGTGCTTGGCAGGGTGGCCTCTCCCTCAATGCCTTTACCTGACGGTTTCCTACAGCTCCATCAGTCACCTCTGAGGTGCCAGCTGGTTGTCCCCGCTCGTGGATTTGGGTGAGTACTGGGAGAGGAGCTCTGAGGGCTCAGGGAAGTGAGGGGAGGGAAGGATTTAAGAGGTGGGGGCAGGGTGGCTTATGGTCATTTAGGGGAGGTGCTCTGGGGATAGGTCCTCAGCCTCACCTCCTGGGGATCTGCTGAGATGACCCAGGGGCTCCATTTGGACCCCAGAGAGAAGCCCAAGGAAGGTCTAGAAAGCAGGCAGTTAGTTGTCCTGTCCCATTACTGTCCAGGCCTCTGAGCAGCCTTTTGTCACGGGGCCACATGGGGTCAGAACTGTCCTAGACTGTCTAGACTGTGTCCAGGTAAATGACCAGAGAGGAGCCGCTGATCTCCTTGCTCACCCTGATCCCCTCTACTTCCCTCCGACTTGGCATTTTATTCTTGGTTTAAACCAGAAATAGATACCATGTTTGCTAGTCAGTTTGTGAAAATCACAGAACCCTCATCCCCTCACAGAGTAACTTCATAAAGCACGAGTCAATTTTCCCTATAAATTATCCGTGGACAACTTTCCTTGTATCTGTAGATGCTTTGAGCCCCTTAGAAGAAAGGTGTTACCTAAACACAAGTCACTGTCATGTTTGTCGTTGCTATTTTTTTAATAACACAGGACCCCTTTAGAGCAGCAGTAAGCAGTGGAAAGCAGTTATTTTGTTTGCTTTGATTACATCTAGGTGGTAACAGCACGGTGGGGCATCCAGAAAGCCAAGTCACAGGCAGAAAACGAAAGCACTGGGCACTGTATGCCCCTGCCCTCTAGGGTATGCAGCTCCCACAGATATTAACCCATTAACCCTGGGCTGGAAAGAGAGGGACACTTGTCCCAGTGCTAAAGACAGGGAGCAGTTGGCAGACCTGGCAGTACCAGAGGAAAGAACCCTGACTTGCAGGACTTATTTGAGCCCCTTGGGGTTATGCTGAAAGTGCCCTGTGGTCACAGCAGGATCTGAAGGCTGACATCCTTGCTGGCCCAGCTGCTCCACGTGTCCCTTTCCATCTCTACTGTGAACAGGGCCTCCTCCCACACCCTCCTCCAGACACACTGACAACGCCAAGTGCCCTGGACACGTAGCAGGTACGACGTGGTGCGTTGATGACATCACAGGGAAGTGTGCCAGGACTGGACAAGGGGACCGGGGCCCAGCCGACCCATGGCCCCATCTTGCAGGCTGTAAGAAACCCTGTCTCTCGTGGTTGGGTCTGGAGTTCTTGGGCGGTCAGGGGTCTTTGTCGGGGCAGCATCCTGCCCTCCCAGGCCGGCCAGAATCTGGGACTAGTGGACCCATGTCCACCCACTCACGCTTGGTGATGCAGCTGATGTGGGTGGGTTCTGGGAAGACAGTGGTTTGTGGGCCGCTTTTTAAACCCCATCACCTCTCCCTAGCTCTGCGAATTGGGGCAGAGCATCTTCCAAGCCTGTTTCTGCATCAGCAGGATGGGCACATCCTGACTGCCTTGGAGGGTGGTGGTGAAATGACACTAACAGGTGCACGGCGCCAGCGGGTGGAGGGAAGCTGGCGGGAGTGGCTCCCACCGCGGGCGTGGGCTGGTTGGGTGCTCAGCGATGTCACATTGGTAGCTTGAAAGTGGCCACGGCAAGAGTATTTTCTCCATGGAAATCAGCAGATACCACAAAGCAGCCACCTCCCTCCTCCCAAGAACCAATTCATCACATACCCCTGCACCATAGGCGGTTGATAAATGAAGCTGTTACAGTAAACACATGTAAAACCCATGTTGATTCAAAATGTGGAAACAGAACACATCCATTATGTGGAATACAGAACCACTGCTTCTTTTACGAGATAAGTGACATCATATCTGCCTAAAATTGATCACAGAAAGATGAACTTGGGACTCTTCTGGTCCATGGAGCTCGTCACTTAGATCTATGGCTTTTGCTTATTGAACTTAGGAGTGTATTTTGTGTTGCTCCTAGTAATGCTAGTGATTGTCTGGCTGATAAGAGTAACCTGGCTAAAACCCAAACCGAAGGAAAAAAGGAGCTTTTGGGAAATAATTTCCACTATTTCCAAGCTGGTGAAACAGACTGTCAATCAACAAACACCCAGCATTGTGCTTGAGTCTCCAGTTGATACAAGAAATACACACAGCGATGCTCGACTTCCTGAAATTCGTGGTGTGGTGGGCGGCGAGGGAGAAGGCACCACATTGAAGTCATGTGAAAAATAAACAATTTTAGCAAACACATTATATTCCACAATACACTTCCACATAGAAGAAATTCAGACGCAGGGAAGTGAATTTTTTTCAGGTTACACAACTAGTAAAAAGCAAAACTGGGATTTGAGCTCAGACTGTAGATCCAAGAGTCTTTCTTGAAATAATTAGGACATAAGCGATGGCTCTGTACGTCGACATAAAAATGCGCTTTTATATGTAGATAATTACAGAATGGAGAAGCTATAAGAGGAGAACCGTGTGGTCCTGGACAATAAATGCAGGAAGTTCGGAACCATTGAAAGGGGCAGGAATCACCATGGCCTCACAGATGGGAAGCCCACGGAAAAACTGCATTTTCCCTGTGTCTTGATAGATAGTTACACATTTTTGTGATGTTTTGTTAAACAAAGAACACAACCAGGTCTGCATGTATTTGCACCGAATGCAATATGCCTCCTGATGAGACTGACGTGACCAGGATACAGGGCGAGCTCCACAGAGGAGGGTGCGGACTGTGGTGGAGGCCTGGCCTCTGCTTGGGGAACCCCAAAACATCAGGGGAAAGTCCATCAATCCAGTGTTTCGGCATTATAGGCCCAGGCTGTTTTTTATTATAGAAATCTTTCTTACTTTTCTCCTTTGCCACCCTTCTTCTTGGTCTTTTTTTTTTGAACATCATTGGGCTTTTTTGACTGTAGTCAACTCAAACACGGCCCCAAATAATAAACACAGGAGCAATGGTGGCTAAGCCTTTGCCTGGCTGGGGGAGAAAAACTTCATGTCATACGTCATTTACTGCTGTGCGAGGTGGTGATTCCAAAAAGCCAGGGAAGATTTAGGAAATTAAGAATGGAGGGGGGCCCTCCGACGGCATCACTACTCCATCTCCATGATCTTGGAAGGTTTGCTGATGCCCACGAGGCGGTTTATAATGGTGCCCGCGACTGTTCTGATTTGCAAAAGTGAGGGCAAAATGGTGCTAAACAGGATTTCTGTAGCATTTTGTATTTGTCATGGGCTTTATTGAAAGTATAGTGATTTTTCTCTGTGATCAAAATCTGGGTTTTCTGGAACCCAGTTTTCCTGGAAAGCAAATATCATGCACATGTGCTGTGCTGTCCAAGGTGGCCCCTGAGGTGATTTGAAGTCTCTGCGGCAGAAAAATAATTGAAACTTGCCAGTCAGCTTCGGCAGCCTCTATCCATCTTTGAGCCAGGATGAAGCCGAGAAGGAAGAGGTCAGGGCTGCGTCTGCAGGAGGAGAGGAAGGAGATGCAGGGGACACATGGGGGGCAGCTGCCCTTCCCACCCATCAGCATTGCTGAGGGGTCCCTGCACACCTCTCCATCCCCTCCCCTCCCCTCCCCTCCCCTCCCCTCCCCTCCCCTCCCCTCCCCTCCCCTCCCCTCCCCTCCCCTCCCCTCCCCTCCCCTCCCCTCCCCTCCCCTCCCCTCCCCTCAGACACACAGGTTCTGCTAACGCCCCTCATTTCCCCTGTTAAAAAAAAAACTTTCATAGACAAAAGCTTTTCTGAAATAAGGGTTTATTGAGCCATAAGCTCAGAAAAGCACCAGGTCCTAGGACGTTTGGTCTATTTTATTTATTTATTTTTTATATCTTTACTGATTTCAGAGAGGAAGTGAGAAGGAGAGAGAGAGATAGAAACATCAATGATGAGAGAGTCATTGATCAGCTGCAGCCAGCAACCCGGGCATGGGCCCTGACCGGGAATCGAACCCCGATCTCCTGGATCCTAGGTGGATGCTCAACCTCTGAGCCACACCCGGCTGGGCAGGACGTTTGGTCTAAACCAGCAGCAGCCAGCTCGATGGAGAAGACGGCGGTGCCCACCGACCTGGGCCTGCCAGGCGCTTTTATACACAGTGTTTGGGGGAGAAAGACATAAGTTGTCTTGAAAAAATATGGGGGTGGGGAAAAAGCCGAAGGGGAGACAGTTCCGGGAGAGGTGCACAGTCGGGAAGGGAGAAACAGTTACCGCTGTCGGCCGTCACAGGCAGCAGTGAAAGTGCATGCACAGTGCACAGGATGCGGTGGCGTCGGGTGGTCGCTAGCAGACGCCGGGCGTTGGCTCCGAGCTCCAGCAGACACTCGGGAGTGTGAGCGCCGTCAGCTGCCTCGCTATTAACTGCTCCACTATTCCTGTCTCTTCGCTCACTCTCGTGGGGCTGTTTTAATTTAGGACATCTCAGAATCTTTCTTTTGTCACCTCAACTTCACTCCTCTCCCTCCCCAATGTCGCAAGTCCACTTGGGTGACCCAGAAGTCACACCACATTGTCCCGGTCTCCGAGCCTTCTCTGTGCAGACTTTGGACCACCCGCTGCAGTGCCCTGACATCCTGCCCGCTCCTGCGAGGCCAGCACAAAGCTCTGCCAACCAGAGTGGTGGGCATGTGGAGGACACGCCACACCTCAGCCCCTTGCTTCTGAGAAGCTGGTGACCTCAGGAAGGGCCAGAGCGCTTCAAGTGTTATTGGGGTGGAATATTGGTTTCTTGTCCCAAAGAGCAAAGGGGAAAATTCAGAGGTGAGGAAGGCTGGTCCCTGGGCGCTGTGGTGAGGGCAGTGGGCTGGAGCCAGGCCACACTCACTTCTCCCAGGGCCTTGAGCACAGTCCCTCAGCTCTTGGGTGCTTCAGAGCAGGTTCCATGGGTCCGCTCCCCAGGAGCCCTAGGGCTTGCTGCCTCTCCTGGCCTCCAGCTCTCTCAGGGCAGGCCTCGGGCAGCCACTGAGCCTCCTGTGTCCCTTTCAGGACCCTGCCTTCAGGGAGGTCCCTTTTCTAGCCCTTCCCAACACCCTCAACCTCTTCCTAGTGTCCTGGGAACCAGATGCTCACTGCAGGAGCTCTGGGCAGAAGGCTGTATCTTTGGATGACTTGAACTGGAAACCCATGTGATCCCTTTGACAAGTTATTTAAGGCCTCAGTTTCTCATCTGGAAAGAGGAAATATTCTTATATCCATTTAGTGGTGTGCTGGTAAGTGTTGGATGACTAGCTCCCAAAAAGCCAAACGAACAAAAAACGTCTGCTTCTACAGCATTTGCCATTTTCCATGGTGTAAATACTTCCCTCATGGTCAATTTCAAGATGGCACCATGACATCAGTGACCGTGGATCTGGGAGGGCATGAAAATGAACTGGGCTTTGTGAACTGGCAGCAGCCCACCCGAGCCTGTCCAGTGAGGCTATGGGGCTCTAACTGGCAAAGGCCTAGATGGGGCTCCGTGTGGGGCCTGGCACACAGCAGGTGCACTCACTACAGCTGTGGCTCCCTCAAGCCAGGGCTCTCAGCTGGCGGCCTCCTGCCCTTCAGAAAGCAGCTAATGGACCCCCTTTTCTGGGGGAAGCAAATTGCAAATGATTTTAAAGTAACATGAGGCTCTCTTTCCTGGCTTCTGATGAATTGCTCCGAGCACCTTCTTGGAAATAACCCAGGGTGAGTGCATATGCCTCAGGGTGGATCTGAAAAGGGTGGCATTTGACTCATCTCCCTCCCTGCCCCCCGGGTCCCTGAATCTCCATCTGAGAGCCACACTCGGCCAGAACCAGGGCACTAGTGCCAGTCTATAGCCAGTCTGCAGAGCCCCGTGTTACTCTCAGCGGCATCTAACGTGTTTGTTCCTTTCCTGAGCAACAGCTATGCTTCCGGCCACAGCCAACAAAGGAACAAAGTCACATTGTTGAAAGCAAACAACTCGGGTATCAGTTGGAACAAATATACAATCAGGCTCCCAGACATCAGTCTCTAAACCCAGCTGGACAGAGCAGAGTGAAAAGGCTCAAGGCCACCAAAAGGCTCAAGGCAGCAAAACACACCTTTATCTGCTTTCAGAGGCCTTTGTCAAGGGCAGTTTTTATGTGACCCCCCCACTGTTAGTAATACCCTTTGAGGAACCTGAAAACAGCCTGCCTTTCCTCCCTGATGGCTTTGGCTCCAGGTGACTCAGTGGTTGATTTTCCCCTCGACACTCCTGTGTCTAAAGGACAAAAGGTATCTTCCCTTCTCTGTCCCTTTTGAAGGTGCCCATAGTAAGGCTATTGTTTCGCTTTTTAAAACTCAGTCTCCCCATTTGTTGGGCTAGATGATCATTTAAGATTCTTCTACCATTAGATGCCCTAGGCTCCTGTGAGCAGTCGCCGCTGCTCTGATCTCCTGCCGGGCAGCCGGGATTGATCGGCAGGAGGACTTCCCAGGTGGAAATTTGCCTCGTGGCAAGTCCTCCCTGCAGACCTGCCTGCAGACAGTTCACAGCCCCCCTGGGTTCATGATGCTGGGCGCTCAGGAAACCTCTGAGAGACCTGCTCTGTGCAGGTCACTGGGCCGACTGAGGGTCAGGAACATACAGGGCCCAGCCCTGCTGCAAAGGTGGACAGTTAAGGGGCTGAGTGTCCCACCAGGCAGCAGAAGGTGGGACGCAGATGAAACAGACTGGCCTTAGCCGGCCCTGAATGCGTGGTGTTTTCCCACACACATTTAAAAAAATGACTCTATTTAGGAAAGGAACCCATTACTTGGCAAACACCTAGTGAGAAGTTGCTCACAGACACTTGGAGGTTGCTCACCAGGTACAACAGGAGCCTATCAGGGAAGCCGAAAGATTAGTCACTAGGGAGCATGGCCTTGGGAGACAGAACCCTGCCTGCAGGGACAGAGGGATGGTCCTTAAAGGCTGCAAGGAAGGAGTCTGTCTTGAGAAGTGAGCGAGATTCCTCCAGGCACAGAAGGGGAGGGAGGGGATTCCAGGCAGAGGGAGCCCCTTGGACATAGCGCAGGGACACAGTGTCCACCGGCCTGTGTCCATGGCCCTGGCTGGGCGTGTCTACACTTCCTAAATGGAGAGCGAAAGAGCGCATTCTTTCGAGCTCATCTATTTATTAAACAATTATTTGTTGAGTGCTTTATGGGGTTCCGGGTCTGATGAGTGGTGTGGTCAGTCCAGAGGAGCATAAGATGCCCCGGCAGGCCCACACTCTTCTTCCCCTTAATCAGCCTCAGGTCCTTCTGGAATCCGGGCTTTCAAGGCCACACGGCCTGAAGGGATGGGGGTGCGCCTTTGAACCGCAACACAATTATTGTCTATATAATTAAACTTTACTATTAGTCATGGACTTGCTAGGTCTCTTCCATTGTTGTCCTGAACTGTTACAGTTGTCCTCCTTTATCCGTGGGGAGAGGAGGGGACATTCCAAGACCCCCGGTGGATGCTTGAAACCACAGATAGTACGAAACCCTAAGTAGACTATGTTTTTTCTATACATACATACCTACGATAAGCTTAATTTATAAATGAGGCACAGTAAAATATTAACAATGATAACTAATAATGAAATAGAACAATTATAACAATATGCTGTAATAAAAGTTATGTGAATGGCTTTGGGGCCATTATTAGGTAAAATAATTGAACGCAAGCACTGTGATACCTTGACAGTCAATCTGATCACCGAGATGAGACGGCCACTAAGTGACTGGCAGGCGGGGAGTGTTGACAGCGTGGGGATTTCATACCTTACTCAGAACCCTCTACTCAGAACAACAAGCCATTTAAAACTTATGAATTGTTTATGTCTAGAATTTCCCACTTAATATTTTTGCACAGCAGTTGACTACTGGTAACTAAAACCTTGGACAGGGAACCTACGATAAGGGAGAAGTCCTGTTTCCATTTTAGTTTACTTCTCCATTAATTTCTAAATCAATTTCATTGGGAAATAATTTACACACAGTAAAAGGAACAGAACTGAAGTGCATAGTGTTTGATGACCAATGTGTACATGTAACCACCACCCCAACAGGGACGTTCCCATTGCCTCAGAAAGTTCCAATGAGCCCCTTGGCCCTCAGCCCCTGCACCCCCACCAGACAGCCCAGGCGGCCGCTGATCTGACTTCTATTATCACACCTCTCAACGTCTCCTCTGTGGAATGTCATGTGAATGAAATCAAGTGGCAGATAGTTTTTTGTATCTGACTTGTTTTGCTCAACATAATTTTTGGAGGTTCGTCAACACTGAGCGTAGCAGGAGTTTGTATTTTTATACAAGGCAGTATAGTACATCGCATGAATACTGTTAATGGACATTTGGGTTGTTCTCTCCATTTTTTTAAATTTGTTTTTCTTGACTTTCCAACTACATTGTGAACTTAAAGGTGGGCATGTGTCTCACAAACTCTGTCCCCATTCCTGAAGCACCTCATCCAGGCCCATGTCCGACTGGACCCTGAAATGTCTTGGTTAATTGAATTTTATTTGTGGATAAGATGTGGCCCCTGCCTGTTAAGACTGATAATCTAATTACGGGGCAGCTACAAACATAAATCAGTTACTCCAAGGCCATACGTTTCTCCATTCAATCAGCAAGTATTTGTTTCAGAGGAGGAAGAAGCCATGCTTGTGAGCTTCTAAACCACAAGGCAGAGTGACACATGACTTGAGAGAGATTCAGGAGAGTGGCTGCGGAGACTGGGGAGCAGGGGCGCCTTTTGCTGTGAAGTTTGGGGACATCTTGGGGCAGAGGAGCAAATGTGTGCGTCAGAAGCTGGGGGTTCAGACACAGGGAGGCCACGATGGACCAACAGCATTGGGCCCAACAGAGGCAGAGCTGGAGTTGCAGGGGTGGAAAAGAGAAGGAAGGGGACCCAAGTCACAGAGGCAGCACTGGGCGCGGGTGGAAGCAGCAGTGGACAGGTCCGAGCAGAGTGTGAGAAATGGTGGGATGGTGGAGCTGGGAAGACAGGACAGGCTTGGCCCACGGAGGGCCCTGATGCCAAGCTAGGAACCCATGAGCAGTTCAAACACATATTACATGCCCATCAGACATGTGACGATGGGGATGTTATTGCAGTGGTTTAGCATCTGCCCTCTGTGGGGCAAGGCCCCTGCATCTCCGAGTCATTAACCAATGTGACTGGGGACGACTGAAACTTAGGGGTGTGTGACTTGAGTAGGTCACACTGAAGGTGGGTGGACTCAGCCCCAGTCTGGATGACTGTGTCTTTCTGCACAGCAGGGGGTAAATGAGGGGGAGCAGAGGGGAGGCACAAACAACCCAAAGGTCAGAGAGTCTTTTATTGTGCAAGTCATAGAAATAAAGTTTGCTTTGTTTGTTTTGAAGGGATGGAAATGCAGTGAAATTATCATCATCAGTAACACTAGACAATACTTTAAGGACTTTATACTTTTCAAGTTATCTCATATTCATTACGTCATTAAAGCCTCATGGTAATCTTGACAGCTCAGCACACAGGTATCATTGCCATTATTATTACTATTATTATTATTACTACTACTGTTGTTATTCCAGATTGTTCAGGGGGAGAAACCAAGACCCAAGGGCGTTACTAACCTGTCCGGAGGAGAGTAGGCCATTAACCAGGACGCGAACCTGGCTAATCTGCGTCCTTGAATGAACTCCTGCCACCTGCTGAAGAATCAAGCGGAGGTTTCTACTGGACGGAAGTGTCTGGGAGACCCGGGCTGCCCGGCCCAACCAGCCCCTGAGCTCTCTCCCGCCCCATCACGCAGGTGGCCTGTGGGGGGTCTTAGAAGGTTTAGAGTAGCCAGCATCGGGATCTGATACAGAGCTTTACTATGAACACGTGAGTCAGACTCTTCCTCCCTAACAAGAGGGGTAGAAGATGTGGCCCCCTAAGCTTCCTGCCAGGGCAGACAGGTGCCCTTTTCAGATCTTCAGGGCCATGGTCGGGGAGCTGTCTGCACTAAGCACTGGGAGGGACCCCTAAGTCATTTCTGCGGAGGTGTGAGACCTGCAGGGCTGGGCCTCCGCCATCCACAGGCTGTCGGTCGTCCTGGCTCCCCAGTGCCCACTCGCTCCCCAGGCCTGAAGCTCTGTCTGCTGCTCATGTGAGCTCTCAGCCTGGGCTGGTCCTGACAGGCTGCGTGCACTGACCCAGCTGAGCTGAAACAAAGGACCTCGAGAGGGGAGGGCTCGGAGGAGCGGGCCCATGTCGTCATTTGTCTCAGGTAAGTCCTGTGTCACCAGGAACCAGAGAGAATAAGTCAGTGACCAACCTCGAGAAACCATGGCCGTCAAACAGAGCATCTGAAGAACCCCATGGAGGGGCTGATGCTCCTGCACTGGGGCTCTTCCCAGACCCCACGGAATCTCCCAAAAGTTTGTTTGCTCTTGTGTGCCCATGACTCTCTTCCTCTCGCTAAGCTGTTTGAATGAATCACCTGCTGCCACCTCAGTTTTCCATCTCCTGCCTCCTCCTGAATACGTGACACGCTGACTTCATTACACCATCCACCCAGCCAGTCACCCATCACTGGGCGCTCCACTCGGAAGCACCCGTCCCGCTCCCTCTCGCCTGAGATACGCACACGTTGGGCAGGGACCCTAGAAGTGAGTCTTCCCCAGGAACGTTTCCTACGCACACATCGGTTACTCTTCTGAACAGCTCAGCACATGCCGCCCGCGCCTGGTCGCCGCTGGATCATAGACGGTTATTAAAGGCCGGCCAGCTTCTTGCCCGCTCAGCACCGATGTGGGGGGTGTGGAGAGGCTGGCCTGTCGCTGCCCTCTGCCTCGGAGGAAGGCGCTACCAGCCATCTTCGCCCATAATTACTGTCTGGTCCATTTTCTCCTGGCCCAATCTTGTGTAAGCTCGAAGCCTGAAAGTCAAAGAGCAATGAAATCTTACACATAAACACGACTTTCCATCATTTGGAAAAGGCTCGCTCTCTCTCTCCCCCATAAACACGGCAGCCTTGCTTAGAGCAATCTTGAGCTCCGAGCTGTGCAGAATTGCCGTCGGTGGGAAGCAACGTTAGCTCGGGGACCCAGGGAACTGCCAGCTTGCTGCTGGAGTCGGGGTGAGCCACTCCTCCCTGGCAAACAGGCCCGGGCTGTGAGCCTCCCAGCGAGCAGGGTTGATAAGCTCGGGAGGACCGGGGCTTGGAGCCCCCCAGAATCCTTGCTCACCTGGACGTTTCTATGTGGAGATGCAATAGCCACAGTGGAGGGGGCGCGTGAGGCCCTGGGCGACGCCGTCGAGAGCTTGCTGTGTCCTCTCCTTCGTTTGCAAGTTTCCCTGGATTCCAAGCTACGGAAGGGCAGGAGCTGAGTTTTCTGTTTCTTCTCCTTCAGTTCACGTCCGAGTACATGCAGAAGGGGAGAAGGGAGCATCTACCTGGTCCCCCAGTGGAAGGTACTATTATTAATCTCACCCGGGCCCGCCCGGAGTGGCTCAGCTGTTGAGCGTCGACCTGGGATCCAGGGGATCAGGGTTCGATTCCCAGTCAGGGCACATGCCTGGGTTGGGGGCTCGATCCCCAGTCAAGGGCGTGCAGGAGGCAGCCGATCAATGACTCTCTCATCATTGATGTTTCTCTCTCTCTCTCCCCCTCTCCTTTCCTCTCCCTGAAATCAATAAAGATATATTTTTTTTAAAAAGAGAGAGAAGAAAAATAATAATCTCACCCAGGGCTGAGGGGCAGTAACTGGCTAATTAGAGGAGCTCGAGGAGCCCAGAAAGGCGCCTGCTCTAGCCACTGCCCACTGCCTCTCCAAGGCTCAGCTGCTCCGTTTCTCTATTTAACTAGAAGTAAAATGTGGGCCTGAGGAGGTGAAGGCACGTTTTCCTGTTCTGTGCCATGGCGTATATGCAAACTAGACACAATAGGCCCGGTTCAGACGGTAGGGAAATATGGAAGGAGATACGGTGGCGTGCCTCTGGTAGCAAGCAGTTCCCGCAGTTGGGAGAACTGCCCTGACCTTGTCCTTGGCCCGTGGTCAGGCGGCGGCAGGTTCATTTTGCTGGTGCTGTTGGTCTCCCCAGTGTCCCCATTCATTTTCAGGCCCCTCTGCCCCGCGTTTCGGCTGTGTGTTCGCAGATGCTGTCTTTGAAACAATTCAAAGGGACAAGTGAGGAAGGACAGAAACAATGAACAGAAACTGGTTAAATTTAAAATTCCTTCAAGAACTGAGGATAAACGTGAAAACGTAAGAATAGAAATTCAATAAGGATTTGCCCACAACGCCTCGAAGGAACATGTTGGGACTGTCACGTGCTTGCGAGAACCAAATCAGGGCGGCCGAGCACACAGATGCACAGCATTCGAGGGGAGAGAGGGTGGACGAGACACCCGATCACATGAGAAATACCAGCTGGAAGGCATCTATCGGCCCTTTAATTCGCACATTTTTATAAACTCCAGGTAGATGAGAGACAACAGTGAGAAAATGGCCTCGGTACAATATCCCAACTCAGAATTCGGGTCTCACTGCTCTGAGCTCAGACCTGAAGGTTGGGTCCACTCGTGTCAGAATTCCCCGGCACATCGCAGCTGGCTCGGTTCTGCTTTTGTTTCTTGGCTTTCTCTCCCGTTTC
Source organism: Miniopterus schreibersii (assembly GCF_964146895.1). Classification (NCBI taxonomy): domain Eukaryota; kingdom Metazoa; phylum Chordata; class Mammalia; order Chiroptera; family Miniopteridae; genus Miniopterus; species Miniopterus schreibersii. The sequence continues at coordinate 14,672,308 of NC_138123.1, read as the reverse complement.
CCGACAAAACCAAACATACTTGCTCTCCCAGGCTCACAAAGAGCGAGCGATTCCAAGAGGAAATCACTTCACAGCAAGCGAGCCCTGGGAAGAATGCAGGACTGCGGCGCCCTCCTAACGAGATTAGGGGCAAAATGCTTTTGTGTATCCAACTCAGACGCGTCCTCAGTGCCAGGAAGGAGCCAAAACAAACACGGGCATTGTTTTGGGAAGGAAAAGGTTAACAAGCTATGAAAACAAAATTAGAGATATTTTCAAACCGTGACCCTCTGCAGAATGAGTAGAATGCAGTCTGGCTGCAGCGAGTCCCCTCCTTCCTGACATTTATCTTGCAGCTGGAGGGGTGCAGCCCTGACATTCCAAACAAATGCCCAAGGAGCCTCACACCTCACGGAGACCAGCCGACAGGCTGCATCCCCTGGCAGAGGCCTGGTCCCGGGGAAAAGGCACCTGGCTCCTCGGGCCTCTCTGGGAACTGAGCTTAGAGGAAATGCTTTGCGGGTCTGCGGAGCTTGGAGCACAGTCTCCCTCCGGCAAAAGCGCTGGTCTCCAAACGGGAATTCTGAGCTTGTTTCCAGACCCCGATCTTGACCCGAGGACAAGACCTGAGCCTCAGTTTCCTCGTTTGGTCAGCTGTTTATTGGGCACTGAGCAGAGGGCCTCCTGCTGTGGATAGAAAGTGGAAAGCCCCATCCTTGCCCTAAAGGGACCGGTGAGGAGACAGACACACAGACAGTTATGTTGTATGGAAAGCACATATATGTAATGTTTATCAAGGGGGACAGTTTTGATTGGTTTCCAATGTGTCAGTACTAGGGGTAATGTCAGCGGGCACTGGACGCTCAAGTGGGAAGTTCTGTGTTTGTGTGTGCATGTGTTCTCGTGAGCGTGCTTGTGTGCATGTGTGTGCGTGTGTGTGTTCTGACACCGTCACCCTCTGTCAGCAGTGCACCCTGGTTCTTCAGGGCCCTACGCACCCACTTCTATGCCCTGGGCCTGCCCACACTGACAGAGGCTGTCGCCCTTGAGGACAGGGAAGCTACTGCTATCATGTTGAAGTGCTCGAGATAGTTCCTTGCCGCTCTCATCCAAAACAGTCTGCCAGTGCCCACGAGGGCCGGGCTGTCTTTGCTTAACTCCATGCACACAGGGCCGGCATTTAACCATACACACTCCAGCCACAATGACAAGAGGCTTCATCAGCAGAATCACAGCCCAGGAGAGAGATGGATGAGAGCGTCGAGATGCCCGTGGTGGCCTCATGCCAAGACCCGGTTTCCTCAACAAACCTTAAGGTTCTGCCGGTCGCATGGACATCTCAGGTCCACCTTGCCAGCAAGCTCTCCTCTGGCATTCATAGGAGCTTTCTGAACTTTGATTCTGAGATTGTGCATTTTATTTTCAACGTCTCCACAATCACTTTATACTCAGGACTTCACAGCCCTCCCTGGCTGCCGATTTCCCAGGATCTGAATTGATGAGACTCATTTCCATACATCAAACAGAGGACAAGGCGCGTGAGCCGCCCAGGCTCGGGGAGGAGAGGCGCCGCGGGCAGGGACTTCTCTAACTGGGAGCTCCGGGCATTGGATGACAACCCCGTCCTTTCCTGAGACTTGGAGAAACAGGCCAAGAAATCTAGTAAATTTGGAGCAGACAGAAGAACAATGTTGCTGCTCACGCGTCTTCATCCAGGGAAGATCACGATTAGGTCCCAGTTTTGTTAACCTGACGTGAAGTTAATCAGGCTTTTGTTTCCAGATCTAAACATAGATTGAATTCTCCATTCAGATAAAGTACTTTGTTCAAATTCATTTTGTTCTCAGGCAAGGTTTCTTTGAATGCTTTCAGCCAGCTCTCTATTATCCAGATACTAATCCTAGGCCAGCCTCCTCTCAGGCCCTGGGCTGCTTCCCTCCTGCCCAGGCGGGGAATTCCTACTGTGCGGAGCACGTGTTGCTTAATCCAAAGGCGCCTTATGGGAAACAAGAAGTTTGATACCTGTTTTTGTTCCCCTGAAGCTTACACCTGAAATCTTAAAAGCCACTTTTGATTAGATGTTCTAAAATACTTCCCACACTCAAAATATATATAAAGGCCCTGACATCTCCAGGAAGTTAATAAACACCTCAGACTCAACAGATCTGAAAATGAGCTCCTCGCGCTCTCTGGCCACTGCTCATCAGTTACACCGCTGTCACCCTGAGCCACCAGCCTCCCACCCTGGAGCACAGCAGCGGCCTCCAATAGGTGTCCTTGCGTCTGTCCTTGACTCTGCACTCTACCCTCAACACGTCAGCTGCAGTGATCCTTGAAAAACATAAGACAGGTAGCGTTACACCTGCTCAGGGCCCTGCTGAGGCTCCTGGCTCACCAGGAAATAGTCGGAATCATCACACCCGCCCCTCCCACACCTCCCACGGCATCTGTGATCTCGCTCCATGTTAGCACTACCAGCCTCCTTGCTTCCCCAACCAGCCAGGCACCCTGACCCCGAAGGGCCTTTGCGTGAACTCTCTGCCCTGAGTGGCCCTGGCCGAGTCCCTCGCCCAGCACTGGCTCAGCTCTCGCCTGCTCAGCGGGCCCACCCTGACCTCTACTGAACTGGCCTGTGCCACTGGTGTCACCTCACTCTGGTTTGGTTTTGGTTTTGTTTTTTCACTTCCCATGAGGTGCAGGATCTTTGTTTTATTTAGTGGTGTATCCCTAGTATCCAGAGCAGTGCCTGACATAGTAGGTCCTCAATAAATATTTGTCACATGAACTGGTGGCTCAGGAAACCAGTGCCTGGTGCTGAGAGGAGCCCAGGTTTGCACCCAGGTGGGCCGGGCCAATATCTTGCCACTTACTAGCTGACCTTGGGCAAATCACTTTTGCTTTGAAGCCAGGTCTATAAAATCATGATTACAAAGCATCTAGGTGAGGTTCTGACGTGTTAAACACTCAATAAATCGTAGTTAGTGGTGTTATTACCGCTGTATATGCCGATACCTGCAGCAATATGGCAATATCCTCCAGAGATCACCTGTTTAAGCCCAGCTTCTCAGGCAGGACCATAAGCTGAGGCCTCGGGGCATGGTCTTCGGCACCTTCCATGCTTCCATCTTGTCTGCCCCTGTAGGTCCTCTGTTTAGTTAGAGGGAGGTGCTAGAAGTTATGTACTTGCCATGGCAATAACTTGCTAAGTGACATTGAACTCCAAACCCTCACCCCTTAAGCTGCGGCTCTGAGAGCAGTTCGGGGCTGGTGGACAGTCAAACCCCAGCAGCTCCCCTCCTGCTGGCTCCAACTGGTTCCTTCACCATCACTGTTACTCTAAGAGGCAGCTCAGGCTGCAGAATCTGTGGCTTTTGGAGTCAGACACAGTGGGGGGCCAACCTCAGCTCAACTGCTTGCTCAGTGAGTGGCTTTGGCTGTGTCTCTCTCTGAACCTCACTTTTCTCATCTGTAAAATGGGGTTAATAATACTCAGTGGAATTCATGCAAGAATTAAACGAAGTGCAGGGGGCTGTGCACTTACTAAGTGTTCAATATATTGCAGAAGGGCCCGAAGGCATGAGAGGACAATCCCACCAGCACCTTGAGCATTTTTCAGAAAAAAGTTGCTCAGTAATTGAATAGAGCTTCTCCTGAAATAGTGAGGTAACTATGCCTAGAGGTATTCAAGAAGAAACTGGACAACTACTTAATAGATTGGTGACTGGGCTCTCAACTGAGGCCTCTTCATGCCTAAAATCTGTGGCTGCAGAGAGGTTCCCTCCACTCCTTCCCTCCCCTCCCCTCCCTACTGTAGACTTCACCAGGCCCTTGGCCTCGTAGAAACGGAGCTCGCCTCCTCTCGGGTCACACTCTGGGTGAAGCACAGAACAAAGAGAAGTGCTGGGAGGACTCACACCACTGCATCAATGTGACAGACCCAGGAAGTCTGGTAAATGCGTGTCACAGACGCAAGGTTAAGTGCAGCAAAGTGAGTACACGGCTTGAATAAAGCGCATCTGGAGCAAACCCCTCCGCCCTCTGCTTTACGAGGGAAGACAGGCTTGGGAGGCACTCGGGCGATGGAGAGGTGTGAGGCTGGAAAGAAGATGGAAAACGCCGTCCATTTTGGAAAGCGGGAGAGTCCTGGCCACGCTCCAGGACTGCCGAGCGTGCGGGCAGAGCCAGGGGCGGGGGAAACGCATCTGTACGGAGAACGCGCCCAGAGACAGAGCGCCGAGGCCCAAACTCTGCTGTTTTCGTGATGTTTCCCTGCAGTTCTTTGCACCCCCTCCCAAAGTGGTCCAGAGCCAGAGTGTGTTGCCATGGCAACAGGCTCAGCAGGGGATCCACTCAGCATCACCCAGTAATTCACATCTGCGCTGCTTCTCTCCCTCTCTCCTCTCCCCTCTCTTTTTATCTGTAAATGGAAAGCAGCTCGTGAGTGACGCCACCTTGAAGCTGCCAGTTCCTGGAGGAAGGGAAGAGGAGCCTTTCTTTCTGGGGGCTCTTTCCCCCCCACAGAGCCCTTTTTCCCTCTCCATGGGTGGCACTCTCTCCCTGAGGGATGGAAGGAGCTGGAGGCGTGGGGGCCTCCAGGGAGGGCTGGGAACCAGCCAGGGCCTCTGACCTTCACCGCTGCAGGGGAGGTTCCTCTTTGAAAGCTAAGGAATCAGCCTGCAGGCTTTTACAAGCCCCCTCGGCTTCAGGTGGGGTGAGGCGGGTGGACAGGGGCCAGACAGGTGAGATTAGCACTTCCAGCCCTGCCCCACCCTGAGTGGCTGGGCCCTCCCTTTAGGGCCTTGACTCGTTTCTCTGGCCTCTTGTCTTGCTCTTCTCTGTCTTTCCTTGTTCTTAGACTCTCTACCTGCTTCCTAGGCCCACACGGTTCACGGCTGATCTGGGGAAAGCCAGGCGGAGGATGGATGGCTCTGGAAGGTCTGCCTGTGGCTCCCTCCTCCTGCTCTACTTTCGCTGAATTCTCTGAGGATACAAACAACAGTTTGAGGTCAACCCCAGACCTCTACTTCGCGACACTTTTCCTTCCTGTACCATCAGCTCTCTTTGCACTCTGCTCTGTGCCTCATGGAACACAATAAAGGCACCACCGACTCCGAGAGAGTGGATCCCTACGGAAAACGCTGTCTGTAAATGCCACTGGGTCCAACGTGCTGGGGTTGTCCCTGGGATGGCAAGCTCTCTGGGCAGTCATGTGCTGGCCTGGTCTAGAGCTTGGATTATTTCATCCTCTGTAGCTTTTCTATCCCTGTTCTTGCTTTTAAAAAATTGTATCTATTTATTATTTAAATAAGCAATCTATTCATATTATCACAATTTAATATATTCCAAAGAATTTCTCGTAAACTCTCCCTCTCACTAAGGTGCCAGTTCCCCTCCCAAGGGCGAACCAGGATCGGCCTGTGTCAGAGGCATTTCATGTCTTCACAACAAATGCATATGCCTATTTTATTTTCTCTTCCCTTTAAATATTGATTCTGAAAAACTAGGGTTTCTGTATTGAGAGGATCCGACCCAGTGAATGTACCCTGACTTGTTCTGCATCCGGTTTGCCTACCCTCAGTCCATGCATCTGTGAATGGACTAAATAAGTAAGTTCTTGGGTTATCACAGAACTCTCTTTTTTAATTTTAAGAATCACCTTTCTCCCTTGTCTTTTCCCAGAATGGCAAAGAAGGACACAGAGAGCCAGGTCACATTTGTTCCTTTATGCCTGGCAGGTAACAGGTGTTCAAAACTACTGTCAGAGGAGACAAAGAAGTCAGGCCTGGTGGAAAAAGGGCCATCACGAGCCCACGCCGGAGCACTTCGGAGAGTCAGGGACTTTCTGACAAATTCCCATAGGAGAGAAGGCATTTGGAACAGGGGTGGGGAGGGAAAAGAGAGTCGACCAGACTGCTTATTTGGCTTTAACCAACTTCGTCCGTATTTCCGTCAAAGCTGCTCAAAATGGCTCATGTGGGCAGACAGGGCCTGAGTCAGCCAGTCGATAACAGCCATTGAATGTTCCCTGGAGCTGAGGAACTAGAAATGAGATAAATGCTTCACTGTCCCCCTGAGGATTCGGAACCTGAGGGGATCAGAAAAGACAGACATGCCTGGAAAGGACTCAAAAGCCCACAATCAGATGCACAGAGACCAGAACAAGTGGACACACAGGTTTCTACTGACCATGGTCCAGGCCAGGCTGAGACGAGCCCCCTTATCCCAATCCTGCTTGGAAAACTAATGGAGACCCCGTGACATACTCCCACAGGTCCCAGATACTGGGACCATCTGATGGCCCTGCCTTCAGGGAGGGGAGTCAGGCTGGCCTGGGGAGGAACCTCCGCAAGCTAAATGTGTTTTCTTGATGTGTTTCAAGAGCTGTTTGAAGCTAAGCTGGGATAGTCCTGCACCTTACAGTGGTGGTGAAACGGCTGGCTCTGCGACAGCCTCGGTCTTCAGCACAGAGCCTCTTCCCTTGTCCTAGTCTCACCCTGAACCTGGTCTGAGCTCTGCCGTCAGCAAAGCTGCCCCTGTCAGCCCAGGCCTGGGTGAATGTGCCCTGTGGCAGGTGCCCAGGTGGGTGCCATGGGGCTGAGTTAAGCAGGAGGTCTGACTGCGAGTTCTGTCCCTAGAGCCTCTGGGTGGAGGGAGAGGGCTGAGACAGGCACAGGGGAGGGAGGGTCAGAGGCCAGAGGGGGTGGCAGGGGAACCAGGGAGTGGGCAAGATTGAGGTCCAGGATGCGGAGCAATGCCTATGTGGTGCAGGAAGCTCTGGCTAGGTGTTTCTTCTCTGCGAGGCTGTTTAAAGCTGGAACTGACTGACCATCACTATCCCTGCCTGACCACCTCTGTCCCTGCCCTGACCATTGCTATCCCCGGCCTGACTGTCGCTACCCCCCTGCATTACTGCAGCAGCCTCTCTCCTGGCCTTCTGCCCTCGCCCTACAGCCTGGTCTCGACCCCGCAGCTGAGTGTCCATGGGAACCTGAGTGGCATCCCATCCCTCCTGACCACCTTCTGAGGCTCCCATCTCTCTCAGCGTGAAGGCCTTAGTTACAGCAGCCTGTAAGGCGCTTGGCAAGAGGGACCGGTCACCATCCCGTGCCATTTTCTTCTTTCCCCTCCCTGCCCCACCAGCCCCAGCAACCTCCCCGCTGGCCCTCAGATGCTCCGGGCCCTCTTCAGCTCAAGGCTGTGACCTTGTCCTTGACGCCTGTCCCCCAGAGGCCCCAGAGACCCGCACGGCTCAGTCAGTCACCTCCTTGAAGTCTTTGCTCAACTGTTGTCACCTCTACCAAGAAGCCCACCCTGACCACCCTGCTTGGAGGTGTTCCTCCCCCACCTCCCACCCTTTTACTCTGCTCCATTTTTTCTATTGCAATTATTATCTTTTAACAAAGAATCAATTTACTTTTTCAAATGTGTTGGTTATTCCGTGGTGTGTGTTCCCTTCTAGAGCGTGAGCTCCACAGGGCGGGAATCTGGCTTTATTTTGTGCACTGGTGAGTCCAGGCACCCAGGACAGTGCTGGGCACATAGGGGGCACTCGGTAGACCGTTGCTGAGTGAATCGGTATCATCTTATTACCGCTGCTGCTGCCACGACACTGGAGACCTTGACGACCCGCTGTGTGCCCGGCTCTGTGCTGGGAAGTTAGGAATCAGTTCATACACAACTCTGTGAGGCGATGAATATCCTTATTTTTACACGTGAGGAAACTGAGGCTCGGGGGAGCTGAGCTACTTGATCGGAAGCACTGAATTGGAAAGAGGCCAAGGTGGGACCTGAGCCCGGCCACCCGGTTTTGGGGCCTGTGGCCTTTGCCGCTCAGCGTCTCTGTCACATGGGTTTGACCAGGCTCTGAGTAGGAGCACTCGGAGGAAGGCTCGTCGGGGGGGAGGGGGTCCACTGCCTGGGTCCACTGCCTGGATCCCCGGGGAACCACACGCCACACCAAATGGGGCACCTGCAAGGCTCACACTGCGGGCCCTGTGGCAGCAACACCCCATGGAGGCCACAGAGAGCCCTGTCCCCCGCTGGGACCCCAGGAGGCCGCCTTGTCAGTCTGCCCGCTTCCCTTGGGCTCCCCATAGACACGTCCTGCACACAGCATCGCAGTGACATGGAAGAGCTGACACCAAACCTCCTCGGCGTCCCGTCCTTCAGGCTCCCGCCTCCCCACATCCCTCCTGCTCCTCAGCTTGGCGCATTCCCGCCTGAGGCCCGAGCCAGCCATGGCCCTAGGGAATGCTGCTCCGCCTGGCAGAGCCGGCTCTTGCCATCCAAGCTGGAGGTCACCTCTCCGGAGAGGCCTTCGCGAGAGCCAGGTGCTCTCTCCTGTGTGCTCGGCCCTCTGCAGAGCGGTGACCGCTGTGCGATTTCCCAGTTCACGTGGGTGGTAATTCATTTATTCTCGGTCTCTGCCTGCCAGACTGGGCGCTCGCTGGAGCAGGCAGGGGAGGGCTGGCAGAGGGTGGGTGCCCAGTAAAGGATGGCTCCCTGCTCAAGGAGCTGCTGATGGTCCCCTGGGTCCCAGGGACGTTGTCCTTGGTGGCCTGGAGCAGGGACAGCATCTCCTCCACCACGTCCTATGAAGGATTCGAGGACACAGAGAAGATAGATTTGCAGAAGGAGGCCTGGAAATGGGAGAGAAAGCCTGAGGTCAGGAACCAGGAAGGGGTAGGAACACAGCAGGTAGGGACGAGCCAGGGTGGAGAGGAGAGCAAAGCGAGAAAGCCTGAGAGGGTCCCGCAGGCCCAGCGCTGCCAGCCGCCTGCACGTGGTTGGGTGGCTGGTGGCTTAAAGTCCAGCTCGGGGTCCCTTCCTGTGCCAACGCCCTCAGCACATGCATACCCTCCGCCATCTCAAGAGGCACAAAGAATGCTTTTCCACTTAAAATTTGAGATGACCTTCCACAGTGTTGCTCTCGCTTCGTGATTGGTGGTTGTGATCACAGTCGAGGGTTTAGATACTCCTGTGAGTTCCCGTGAATCCTGTAGATGTAAATGTGCACAAGTGGACCAGCTCTTGTGTTTGATCACCAGTGAGGATGCCAGAAAGAGCAAGCGACCGTGGGTTTCCACTTTTGCCACCAGTCACAGCGCCGGCTGGACATCGTAGGAGCCTGACTCAGCGCCAGGCGCACACAGTCCAAGCCTTTCCTAGGTGCTCCTGTTCTTTCTGTTTTTTCCGCTCCTGCTGCTCTTCCCACGCTCCCCTTCCACAGTGAAAGAATCAGACCAGTGACGTGGCAGAGGGTTTGTCTTGTCTTTGTCGTTATGAACGCTGGAGCTGGGTCGGCAGGGAAACTGGGGCAGGGACGATGCTTGGTTTGTTTCTGGTGGTTCCTCTCATTTTCTCTTCATGGTTCTGGCGATGGGGTTTTGAACACCAGGAATGTTATGCGGTGAGAGTGTGTCCTTCCTCCTTTTGAGATCATTGCTACGAGGATATTTTGGAGCTTGGAAAGCACACACAGTGTGAGGGCTTCAGGTGGGAAGGTGTCTGACCTTCTCTGCTCTATGAAGGCCCCAGTCTTTCCCCACCATCCACTTCAGGGCCCATGTTGCAAGAGAAGCAATTCTGGGGCTTCCCCTGTCTGTGCTGGTCAGGGAGCCTCTGAGCCCCCGAGGCTGTGCCCAGGGCTGTCGGGGCCCACGGATGGGTGCACCTGCACTGTAAGGAAGGCCACTCTAAACAGAGCAGACATGTCTCAGGTTATCTCCGAGTCCTCAGCTGAGAAGCCCACGCTCTCTGGTCTGCAGGGCCACAGCGCAGGATGGCTCCCTACCTCTAAGTTAGATCCAGTTCCCACATCTCACTTAGCTAATCCACCAATTTCCTTAAGTAGCCTCAATATAGCCTAAGGTGGAGCTGAAGTTTGTTCCCTGGGTGTTGGGGTGACTATCTCTGGGTTCGGTGTACCCGGTGATCCCCTCCTCCCCACCCCAATGCTGCCCTGGAGACGCTGAGCCTCAGGTGGGCAGAGTCTGCTCTGGGCCAGGCACAGCTGGGCTGCTGCGTACTGGTGTGCGGGGGGTGCAAAAACCATCTCTGGGGGTGCCATTGACAAGGACCAGGCCCTGCCCCACTGTGCCTGGCAGGTCTGGGCAGGGGTCCCCACATGGAGATGAGGCATTGTTCACCCTAATCACTAGATATGCTTATAAATCAGAGTCCTCCCGGAGAACCAAGGCGGCTGTCTCCATCACTGGGCCCCTACTTGATTGTGAATTCCCTGAGGTCACATTCCCTTCACGTGGTTTTGCACATAGGGAATGTCCACTAAATGTACGTGGACTGGACAAAATTCCTTCAGCCAAAGCCAGTTTGGGACTTTTTCTGGAGCCACTTGGCCTGCCTGACCTGAACCCCAGCAGGTGCTCCACAGACCCTTAGGGGATTGGTGACTCAGGAAGCAGGAGCCTGCCCAGCGTGGACCAGGGGTGCCTCACAGCTGGCTGTCCTAACCCGGGAGGGGTGTTCCTGGTGTGACGGGGGGGGGGGGGCATGTGGGGGTTGAAGAGGCTGCTTTTGTTCTTTTAGCTTGATGTTTCCTGCCGTCTCGTGCTATCTCCTGCAGTTGTAGATAGTATACATGTCTGCCTTTTCCCGATTATGTACAGTATCACTTGGCTAAAAACCTACACCGGTCACAAGGATACATTCTGGCTGAATATTAGAGACTTTTCTCTTTATCTTTCAAAACAGAAAAACAGCCTCTCACTGTTATTGCACATAAGTGAGGTGAATGTGCTCGCCACTGCAATAAAAGCCACCGTTACAGTTAAGTGCCGCAGATTCGGGCCGTGAGCAAGCATCGTAACTGGATGGGTCGTTTTCTGGTCTGCTGGAGGCCTCTTCCTCCCGGGAGGGTGGCCGCGAGGGGAGCGGGGGTCCCAGCGGCTCCGGTGGGCCCGTGGCCTGAGGCGGCCGGCGTGCGCGGTCTTCAGGGCTAAGCGTGGCTTGTCTGAGGACCTGTCTTCAAGCCGATGGTAGGGCCTCCTGGGTCCAGACTGTGCAGCGAGGCCACATGCCTCTTGGGGCCCCGTCCCTTCTCTCAGCATCAGTCCACCGGGAAGAGATTTTTGGTTCTTCCAACAAGGCCGTGTCCTGCCAGGGTCTACGGAGGACGCGGGGACACTGACAGGTAGCCGTGGCCCTCACAGCGCTCACAGCCTGGTAGAAAGCAGGACAGAAGCCCCAGTAGAGAACCAGCATGTGTGTAACGTCGCATGTACTTATGTAGCGTGAGTGCACCTCTGGATACGTGTGGAGCCTACAGACACTGAGCCCTCGGCCCAGTGGCGTGGGCAGGGAGCAGCCCTTCATTGCAGAGTCAGTGAGTGCGCCCCCCTCAGGATGCTGATGGCATTTGCCACTGTCCCTCTTCCTCAGCACTGCCATTCGTTGCCATGGGATTGTTGTTTTTCAGTTTATTTCCCATAGCTCTCACTTGATTGTGGAATCGTCAAATGCTTTAGAGATGTCACCTACCCAAATGGGGAAACTGAGACAATCGGAAAAGCACTTGACTTGCCCAAGGCCACCAGGTTCCCCTTCATTCAGGGGCTCAAGAAGCCAGCCCTCAGCAGGAGGGGAGAGCAGTGGCCCTGACACTGGGGGAGGCTTCTACAGTCACCCCCTCATCTGGGCCTCCAGCGTCCCGCGGCCCCTCTCTGCAGACAAGTGGGGGAAGTGTCACTCTGTCCCTTCAGGCCTTGTCACAACAGCGGATGGAAGCACTGTGGGTCACATCAACACAGACTGATGGGCAGGACTCACTCTGGGTCAGCAAAGAACATTCCTGGTTCTAGCAGGTGCCTTCGTGCGTGAATAGAAAGGACCAGGAGGGAATCTAAGCACCAGCGCACAGCCTATGATCACATGAGAATTTCTACTGGCATCCGGGCCTGGAGGGGTTTCGAGTGTCTCCTGTAGGTCTTCACTTGGGCCCACGGCAGAGATGGCCCCCAGGGCCTGCAGGAGCCTCTCAAGATGTGACCAAAGGCCCGCCTCTGCCACTCATCAGCTCTGTGGCCTTGGCCCAGCCAACCTGAGCAGCAGGTGCTCACCTGAGAGGTGGGGATGATAGCAGCTGTCCCCGTGGCCTCCTGGGGTGTGTGAGAGTCACACACACAGGGCAGATGTGCATGTGGCCTTCCATGCAAAGCTGGTGGAGCTCTCCCTCTCCTGCAGCCAGAGGCTGGTCATATGGGTCAAAGGAGCTACGCAGATAACAGCAATGGACCTGCTGACCAACCCTGGAGGTGTCTGGGTGTCCCGACTCTAAATATGACCTCCCAGAGATCCACGTGTGTGTCAGCCAGGAGGTGCGAGATCCTGCACCTCTGATCATGAGCATTCTCTAAACCCGTTTCCTAAGTGGCAATTTTTCTAATCGCTCCTGCTGGCAGCTCTCAGCCCTGGCCCCGCAGGAGCGAGCGGTGAGCTGGCCGTGAGGACGGGGGATCCGGCACTGGGCTGGCAGCTACCCCAGGGTCCCCTTGACTGGTTCAGGCTTGAGCTCCAGCCAATGAAGAAGAATCCTGTGCCCCTTAAAGCCGCACCTGAAGTGAGAGCGTTTTATTATGGGATCATCCAGCGCCCTTCCCATGGTGAGCGAGCGGGCCCTTGTCGCTATGAAGTCCACGCTTGCGCTGTGTCCGAATTCTTGACCCTTGACTTTCGCTAACATACTAGGGCTGCCAACAAGTTTCACTCGTCTGTCTACACAGCATTTCCCTGCTGCCTGTTACGCCGTGAAGGCTGGATGACCGAAGACAAAGACCACCTCTCTGTACGCTGATTTTACAGCAGGCGTGATGTCTGTGTGTAATCGTTTTTACCACGCAGGCAAAGCAAGAAATGAAACTGGGCTCTTCCATCAGGGGAAAGCAGCACCAGAAACAGGCGATCGCAGGAGAACCCAGGACGTGACCTGTTCACAGATACTGTCTGGCTTTCGGCTTCTGTTGCTGCTGAAAATGCATTTACACCCCACCCCCCACCCCAGGCCTGTTTTTGCTCTCTCTTGATTTCTCAGGGAAAAAACCCTCCAGGGTCCTCCTGTTCTGTCTGCCTGACAGACCTAATAGGAAACCTGCATTCATCTGTGAGCGAGAGGAGTGGTTTTCTGCTGTCTCACTCCTGCTGCATCAGGTTCATGGATCCTGAGGAAAGAGGATCTTGGGAAGCCAAGCTCACCTCTGCAGGGCCAGGGGACCTGATCGCCCTGCTGGAGGAGGGCAGGAGGGGCGGAACCTCACCAGGCCCCCACCCCTACCCCCACCCACACCCTCACCCCCGTTGCCATGAAACAGTCCTTCCCACCCCCACTCTTCTCCAGTCCTGACTGCATGGGAGGACTCTGCACCTCTGTAGGAAAGGCCAGGACACCGGATTTCCATCCTGGTCTGGTCCAGGGAGGGCAGGGCAGGTCCAGATCCAGCCACAGGCTGGTTCCCAGGAAGTACCTGGGGAGGCCACAGGGTTGCATAGACTCAGAGGCTTGGTGACACTTGGTCTCCCATGTGTCAAAACGGACACGAAGTCGCCTGATTCAGTGTTTCTTCCAGAAGGTCACAGCTAGCGCTTCCTTCACCAGAGTCAGCCCAGAAGATGGGATGTGGCTCCCAGGCCCTGAGCAGGGTGGTGCCTTAATTGGGTGGCTGCTGGGGCCAACCCAAGACTCTAGGAGCTCGTCCCAGCTCCAGGGTGAGACGCTGCTCGCCCCTGGTTTGGACCACAGGTTACGGAGAGGGAATGATGACAGTGTCCTGGTTCTGCTCCCCCACCAGCCTTTTTTTCTGATTCTGAAGGAGGTGAGGTTTGTCACTGGTCAGTCTGCCCAGCAACAAGCTTCATCTGCTCTGTGTTCCCCACATGAGGTGCGGTGTGTCCTTGCTGGTCTCCAGCCCCCCTTCTGGACCCCGCTACCCTCTCGGGACCCCAAGCCTGTGAGGGCTGCTTGGCCCAGGTCTCCTTGGTCATGTCTTCAGTGTAGGTGACAGCCAGGGTGCATGGGGCTTCGGGGGCGTGGGGGCTGCACAGGTCCAGGAAGCAGCGTGATGCGGGGAGTCTGCCCAGCAGGATGGGCAAGGTAACCGCCCTCTGAGGGCACTGGCGCTCTCGGCCTCGGGAGCACCCCAGAGCAGGTGGCTAGGCTTCCCGAGACCCGCAGGGCCTGCGGCTGGAGCGGGAGAGCAGGAGCAGGGGCCCCTGGGATCTGTCCCCTATTTGCCAACCTTCTCCCGACCTGTGCTGGTTCCTTCCCTCCACCTCCGTTTCTCTCCCTGGACCTGGGAGCTGGTCACCACACCTGAAAGGCGGGGCGGCCCCTTCACAGGGCCAGCTGTGGTCTGTGAAGGGAACAGTGGGCCAGTCGGTGTCACAGGGAGGCCGCGGCCTCTTTAGAGCAGCCCTGCCTCGGCCTTTCTGCCTTCCTGCTGGAGAGGCCAGGAAGCAGCCAAGTCAGGCCCTGCAGAGGCAACTTCTAGGCCAGAAGAGGCCTTTCCGAGAGGCTCGCTGACCCGAGGGTGAGGAGTGTCGCTTTGCACTGGGGGAAGCTGGCAGCCAGCCTCCACTTCTCAGTAACCTTTGCCTCGGAAACCTGCCAGCTATGAGCCTGGAGACTCGCCTTTGATCACGACTTGTCACCTCCCAGGAGATGTTCCACTTTCCAAGCAGGTGAAAAACGAACCGGATTAAAAATAGTAGCCTGGGTGCTTCACAGGGTCCCCTGTGACTCGAAGCTGTCAGTGCAGCTGCAAGTGGCAGAAAGGACCGCCCTGCCCCTCAGGTGGCAGGACACCCTGGCCAGTCAGGTTCCTGCTGCACCCCAGACTCAGCACCCTCCTCTGCTGTACCCCAGACTCAGCACCCTCCTCTGCTGTACCCCAGACTCAGCACCCTCCTCTGCTGCCCCCCAGACCCAGCACCTCCTCTGCTGCCCCCCAGACTCAGCACCCTCCTCTGCTGTACCCCAGACCCAGCACCTCCTCTGCTGCACCCTAGACTCAGCACCTCCTCTGCTGTACCCCAGACTCAGCACCCTCCTCTGCTGTACCCCAGACCCAGCACCTCCTCTGCTGCACCCTAGACTCAGCACCTCCTCTGCTGCACCCCAGACTCAGCACCCTCCTCTGCTGTACCCCAGACCCAGCACCTCCTCTGCTGCACCCTAGACTCAGCACCCTCCTCTGCTGTACCCCAGACTCAGCACCTCCTCTGCTGTACCCCAGACCCAGCACCTCCTCTGCTGCACCCCAGACCCAGCACCTCCTCTGCTGCCCCCCAGACCCAGCACGGTCTAGGGCTCAGGGTCATGGCTGGGCAGTGCTCCAGCAGCTAGCAGAGCCCTTTCGGCCATGGCCACGGGCCAGCTCCTGCTCACTGGGTTCACCTAGGCGACCAGGGGCCACTGTGACCGTCCACACCCTCTCCCCTACTTCCTGCTGCCGTTAGTGCTTTGTGGGCCCCGCTTTCTGGAGCTTTCTCAAAACTGTGGACGCATTCCCAGTGGAAAGCATGACATTTTCCGTTTCACATTACGCACTCCACAGGCCTCAGGAAGAGAGAGAGAGGGAAGGAAAACAAGGCCTGGGAGCCAGCCCCTCTCTCTGTAAACAGCCAGGCGGCCGTGTCTCTGCCACCGTCCTCTGTGTTTATCCTGGAGTCACCTCTCCGGGCTGACAGCTAGGCCCAGTGTTTTCTCCTCCAGGCAAAGCCTGCTGAATAGGTCCCCTGCCTTTTCTCTCCGCTCATGTGGCACATCTGGATAAAGGCGTGCCTCCCCACTTGGCTATGTTTTTTTTAAACTTTACTTTCCACTGCCATGGTAACCGCTGCATGTTTGGCAAAGGGAGGGGGCAGGGCTCGGAGAGAAGAAAAGGAGCTCTGAGCGGGGCTGGCGGCCGGCCAGGCTAATCACGCTGCAGAGCCGAAATGAGGCCTCTGGCGGGCAGCCAGGTTACAGAGAACAAAGCTGTCAGTTCCTAATGTTGGCGGCAAAGCTTGTTTGGCACCCTTATATGGTTTCCCAGAACTCCCTGCCTTGGCCGCCGTCCATTCCCTTCAGGGCAGCAAACAGGATTAGCGCAGCCTGAGCTGTTTTTCTGCTCTGCCCTCCAACTGTTCCAATGACATCATCCCCGCTGCACGCATGTGCCAGCACGGTGGTTTCTCCCCTGCCTCCCTCCCCTTCTCCCTCTCCCCTCCACACACACACACACACACACACACACACACACACGCGCGCACACGCACACACACGCTCTCACTTCCTTCCTGCAGCAGCCCCCTCTCCTCTGACTTTCTTTAAATGTAATGTTCTGGGTCATTCTTGTCCAGCTTTGCTGTTAAATTAAAATGCCCTGGTGCTTGTACATTTAGCTGAATCCAGCCAGACGCTGTATTTTATTTTTATAACTGAATTCCTGTGAGATAGAAATCTCATTTTCCTTAGCAGGCTGTAATCAGCACTCGCAGGGCTGTGGTTTCCAACTGCCCATCTCCTGCTTCCTCACGGAGCTCCACTGAGAAATGAACTTGGCTCCCACTCAGGTTTAAAGGGCCCACGGCAGGGGCCACGGCCGGTCACACACACACACACACACACACACAGTCTCTCACACACTCACATACACACACTTTCACACACACATACATACACACACTCTCTCATACGCACACACACAGTCTCTCTCTCACACACTCACAGATACACACTTTCACACACACATACATACACACACTCTCACACACACACTCACACATTCACACACACACACACGCACACACACTGTCACACACACTCACACACACTCACACATTCGCACACACACACGCACACACACTGTGTGCAAGCAAACACACTGTGTGCATGCAAACACCACTGTGTGGGCACACACAGCCACACAAAGGGCATGAAGACACCCACTGAGGCAGATGGGCACACAGTCAGTATACAGTGTTGCTCTTTCCCCTTCGAGAAGGAAAGTAGGTGAATTAGTAAAAGCCAAAAGCTGCTTCTGAAAAGACGCGCAGAGGCGAGTGTTATGCAACTGACGGCTGGGTTCATGGAGGGATGGAGGCTCCGGCTGCACAAACGCTCCCCGCCCAGCCCCGCCGCTCTGATTCATGAACTAGTTTTCAGATTCATGAATCACTCGGGAGCCAGCTAGAGAAAAATGAGTAGTATTGATCTCATTTCCATTGAAATTGCTCATGATGGCCATGCTGGCTGTGGACAGCTTTTCACAACCAGAGGCATGCTGGAGCCCGAGGTCTGCAGGGAGGGTGGGGCTCCGGGTGAGCTTCTGCAGAGGGACCCCTTCTCACCAGTTAGTGGGCACAGTAAGATCTGCCGCTACACGGGACTGTGCTGGATCCCACTGACCTCCTGGGTGGGTCCGTTGCCTTCCTTTACTGTTCTCTGTCTAGTTTTTCCACTTTTAATGCAATCTTTTAAGAGGCATCTCAACACAAATTGTTATCTGAATTTCTGGTGACTTCTCAAGGACTAACCCAGTGAACTCAACTTCAAATCTGACTAGGATGTCTTGGGGTTTGTTTCTTTGTTTTAAGGCACAGAAGTGGCTTTTACCCTTCCCTCCCTCTGGCAGTCTCTGCATCTGGGGTGACCTGACTTATGTCAGTGAAGGTTACCCACCCACTGGGCAACTGCCTTCACATGGGCACAGGGCTGGCATTCTATAAAACCACTCTTTTCCTTCCCAAATGAAGTGACGCTTCTCTCATTGATGGTCCAGGAAGTGGGACCCAGTCCAGTGGCATCACACAGAGAGGCCTTGTTCCCCAGGCAGGCTCACCAAGGGCCACCCACTGACCCACTGCTCCATCCACCTGAGTTCCAAATTGGCAATCTCCCCTCTTGACATGAGCCCCCCAGTCCCAACCCAGCCCGTTCGACTCATCCTTATGGCTGGGATACCTCCTCCTGTCTGTAACCAAGTGTCTGGGCTCTCTCATGTGCATGCTGGTCACAGCATGGCCTTGATTTGCAGCCTGAAATGGTATTCTGTGTGATTTCTGCTCCTGGGTCTTCTTGACCACCGCAACCCCACCCCCCACCCCCAGCCCTGGGAAATGTGAAACAATTGACCACATATGCTTGTCAGAAACCCCACAAAAGTTGGCACCATCACCAGAAAAAGATTTGATCTGAATGGGCATCGTTTTGGATCCAAGCTTCCAGAAATGAGGTTCTCATCCCTGGGGCTCAGGCACAGCCGCCTTCGGATGGGTGTCTCTTGGTGGGGATCGGGACTGTGCAGGCCTACAGTGTATTTCTTCAGGGCCTGGAAAGGCCGGGAGAAGCCCAGAGAGGGGAGGGAGGCATGTTTGTGTGAATCTCAATAAGCAGCCAGTTCAGAGGCCCGACGAGCGGCTCTGTCCCATGAGGTCTGCGGAAAGAGCCTTCCCGGGAGCCGAGGGTTAAATCCCTCCCACACATTCCCGCTGGCCTTGGGGCACACGGGGATCTCAGCTGGCTCATGTTTTGCATTAACTCTGCTTTTTCCACTGCGGCCTCACATTCTGTGATAAACCTGCGTTGCTAGGAAGACTTTATGTAACACCCACTGGCCGGGCTCCTCGGAGCAGCCGGCGCTCCGTTTCCAGAGTTCCCCATAAACCTGGCAGCACATCAAAACCTCTGTTTCATAACAGACCAGAAATAGGATTTTCTAATAACATTCCGAGGACGGGACTGATCATGCCGGGGTCTGGACTTTTATGAATTGTTAATGGTGAACTAAAAAGAGACCCCCCCGCGAGCCCAGCCTGCTATCTCTGGGGTCGGGAGGGAGGGAAGTCGGAAGGCTGTGGTTTCTGCCTCCACGATCTGCTGGTTAGTGACCCGAGGCCCCTTTCAGAGAATTTGCTAAATAATCTCAAACATATTGAGGATCTTACTCATGTTTTTAAAAAAATTAAAAGAAACAACTACCTTCCCTACTTCATCCTTCATTCATGGGGATGTGGTTTCCTTTTATTTCACTGCCAGATGCGCTGACAGTTACAGATCGGACCCTCGCTTTCCTTTGGTGGAGGGCAGCCTTCTCCGCCGGACACTCCTGGCTCGGGGGCCATGTCCTCCCGCAATAGACAAACCACACATTTAAAACTCAGCTCTGCGGGTTGCAGGTCACCCTCCTTCCTCCCTGACACCCGTGGGTTACCACCACGTGTCCTCGCCTGGTCCGTCCTGGTTTAGATTAGGACAGGGACGGGAGTTCCCTCCAAGGGCCATTTGCGGGCCATTTGCAGCCCATTGAGATGCATAGCCAGCCCTTTGCTCCATTTCATCAGCTCTGCCTTCCTTCCAGTTCTGCCCCAATGGCCTGGTCCTGGCCTCCTGTGCACTCAGCACGTGGGTATCGCTTCAGAACAAAAGAAGCCCCGGGTACCATGTGACTGCTGGGTGAGGGCAGGGCTCAGCTCACCTTCGGGGAGAAGTCCATGTGACTGGCGGTCTAGCAACAAGGCGCCGCCTCCCCACACCCCCTCCCTCGCTCTGGCATCTCCCTGCCGTTCCCCCCTGAGCCTGTTCTCGGGGTCACCTGAACAACCCGGGGTGGGGCGGAGCTTGTCTCCCTGACTGGGGTCTGAACTTCAGCCCTCTGTCTGTGCAGCTGTGTGGTGTCCCTGCTTTAAACTTAATTGTGGCCTTTCCCTCTGGATCAGCCTGCCTGTGAGTGTCTCCTACCTTCTCAATCAGGAATATTGGCCCCAGATGTACCTATTCCAGGCTTTTCAGGACAATTCTCACATTGCTGTTTCTTCCACAGCCAGTGGCGTGATTTCTCCAGTCTCTCTGCTGTTTGTCACATTTTTTCATTTAGTTTCATGTGAGTTTAATTTACCTGCTATTTCTTCTGGATCATTAGTGAAAACAATCAGGAAAAGGCTCCTCTCCTGTCATGCTGTCTCTGTGCCCCGCTGGGCCCTGGGGGCCCCCCCTCTCCTGAGCCCGCCCACCTGTCCTCTGCAGGAATGGCTCCTTTCGCCAAGCTGAGATTTAATATCCCTGAGATCCATTTAGTGTCTGGACACCTGGTTGTCATGGAGATGGTTGTCATAAAAACACACTGATCTGTAGAGAGATAAAGCCGGTCCCTGTGGCACACAATCGGACACCTTAGCTCAGAGAAATGGCACGACGCTTATCACCTCCCTTTGTGGACACAGCGCCGCTGCCTTTCAAACTCAACCTGGCCACCTGAGCACCGGCCAACGCAAAGCCGTTTTCAGTTAATATTTCATAGGGACAATCAAGGGCTTTACCAAATGCCAGCTGCCCCTGTCTTCCTGTCCCAAGCTGAGTCAGCCTAGAAGAAGGGGACATTCTTCTTTGGCACGGTTTGTTCTTTGCTGACTGTCATCGACCCATCAGCACAACGCAGCAGGCAGGATAGAAACCTGACCCTGACGTTGCTTCAGGTCAGGTGGCTGGGACGTGGGAGAGGTGCAGGCAAGGTGGCCTTGGATGCACGGCCCAGTTTGGAGGGGCCGAAGCAAAAGGGGCCTCAGGGACCGATCTGGGACACAGTGCAGGCCTGTATCTGTGGCCTGCTAGCTCAGGACTGGGTGATTCAGCAAGAGACACTTATCAGGTGGGAAGGGCGCCCACTGACCACCGTCATCTAAATGCTCTAGCCCTGAGCTCGGTCCTTGCTCAAGGTGAACTTCCCCCTCGGTCAGGTCCGTGTGCAGGAACCAATGAAGCATTTCACCGCTCTCTTGACTGTGCAGCTCGGGCAGTAGAAAGGGGCTGCACAGATGGGTTTGCAATTCACAAAGGACAGTGGGAATCCTTCTGGAATGTGCTCCGGGCTCGGTGAAAGAGTGGTTTGGTGTTCACATTCTGGCTCTGCCGTGGACCAACTGTATCTGAAGGTGGGAGCAGGGCTGGGAAGAAACCAGCTACGGCCGTGGTCACATGAGGAGTGTAGACAAGGTCTTCCCGCTGGCTGCCAGCGCTGGTGGCTGCAGCTAAAATGCTACTCCCCGCGTCTTTGGCAAGCCTGCGTCATTAACACCGGGGACCTGGTCAGCTGTGCTCTGCTTTTGAACTCAGCTATCTGAATTCTAGAAAATGGGTCATAACTTAGCCATTGACTTGGCCTTTGATCTTCAACAATTTCTTTGATTGTCCAAGGCCTCTGTTTCCTTCTTTTTATTGGAAGATGTGCTTCTGTTTCCATTTAATACCAAGAGGCATTTTAAACATCTTTTGCTTTAATCACTCACATCATATGGCTACTGAGAGAGGAGGGAAGACAAGCCCCATGCTTGACTCTGAGAGTAATTAGTGCGTTTATCACACAGGGTGTTGGTGTGAGGTGTGATCTAATGTTAGGACACCTGTTCTTAGTACCCCTATATACTGGATGGTGTTTGAAAAATAATTGCCTCTGGGGGGTTGCAAAGTCTTCCGCTAGTCCCACTAAGTACTCTGGGACTCCTGTTATTTCAACCTCTCATTTCCATTTCTTCAATCCCTCTAATTACTCCCTGAACCCCACTTATCAATTGTTTACTGACAACAGCTTCATTGTTTCCCATTGTCCTGGCCCTTAATCTTTATTTTTCATGTTTAAGATAATTTTTTAAAAGCAGTTGGAAAGCTCGGCTAATTTGGAGCCATTTAGCTTTCAACTCCCTTCTCATTCATTAAATGGGCCTCCTTTTTTCTTTTTCCATACTCCTCCCCCTGAACAAAAAAAATAAAAAGGAAAAAAAGCAGATATGTTTATAAAAACACACCCTGTTCCCCTTTGGCTGGTGTGAAATCATTCCGCCTTTTTTTTCTCTCTCCAGCCCTCATGTTTTTCCTGAAAACTTGAACTCAGCCCCGGTGTTCTTTCTCACTTCCCTCCCCGGATCTCCGTTTCTTGAACAAGCTCAGGGGGGGACGTTGCTCTTTGGATTCCTCAGCCCCCCTGGAAGCAAAAAGAGCAATTCTTTCTCGCTGTGTTTTGTCCAGTTTTCACGGGACCTGTTTTCAGGGTCTCAGCCCTGCAGCCACGGCGTCGTTCATGTTCATTTTCTCCCACGGCAACAGCTCACATCCTGGCAGACCAGACAATGGCAGTGTGTGTCTTTACTTAGCTTTTATACCTTTTGTTCCAGGGTGCAGGATTTCCTTATGGTTTGTTTGGGCTTTTCAAAAAGCTTATTTACTGATCCCGAGAGGTGCCAGGCTCACGCCCTGAAGAATGAAGCCAAGTTTATGTGCCTGAAGCTCCGCCGCTGTGTCCGGGCCCATTGACGTCTGGGCCCAGCTCAGTGGCTGATTGGATTGTTGTGTGCTCTGTTGTTTGCCAAAGAAGTGGCTGCTAAAACCAGCCAAACTTCAGCTCACGCAGCCTCCTGTGTAGAAAGAACAGGAATTCAGACCAGGATAATGTCTGAAATGGGATGGATGATCATTGCATTTTAATTATGGTCTTGTTTATAGTTGGTAGTCAACACTAATCATTTATTTGTTTAAACTAAGGTCCATTGCAGTAATTAAAAGCTGGGATGTAATTTTTTAAAATTATGCAGCTATGTTTAAACCTAGCATTCCTATATTTTGTACCAAGGCCTATCTTTATACAATATTCTCAATACAATATAATGTTTTCAAAAACAAACACAGATCAAGGCATGCAGTCTTTTTAAGAGAGGCAGTATGTAATCTTCAGGATAGAACCCAAACAAGACCTTAAACCATGAGCTTATTGCAGGTTTACTCAATGACCTCTACCCCGTGTCCGCCAACAAGATTGTTTTATTTTCCCTGCTGCCAATGTGATATTATTGTCCGAGGAACACTGAGGGAGAGGTCACAGGACACAGGTAGATTGGTCGAGGCTATGCACGCTCATGTGCACACACAGAGACCAAAGGCAGGCTCGTCCCACACTCATCGCAGAGCCACGGGAGGCGCCACGGGAGACAAAATGTTAGAACGTCCTCGGTGGTGTGGAGCCAGCCTCCGGCCAAGATCGGTTAGGAGCTTAGATCTGGGTGACTGGCACATTCAGGGAAGGCCTAGACCCAAGTAACCTTCCCAGGAAGTTGGAGTGTGCTCTGGGTCGTTCTATGCGATTCCTCCTTTACTAACACACAGTGTCTCCCGGTGCTTCTCTTTCCAGTGTCACAGTCTGCTGAAGTGACCGTCGCCACCATCCCACTAGCCTTTATAGCCATTGTTCAAGATATGAGTCAAACGCCGCCTTCTCATGGAGACCTTCCTCAGTCCTCACTTCAAATGCCCCAAGCGTGACCCCTCGATTAGAGCTTTCTCCCCTCTGCCGCACTGTAACTGTCTGTGGGCACACTAAGTGGCGCCTCCTCGAGAGCAAGGATGGTGTCTCCTCCAGAGCATGACTCGTGCCAAATACTGCTCTGTCCAGAATTGGCACCTTGCATTTTGACGTCTCTGTTGAGGTGCCTCTGGAACCACAGAAGGGAAACACTCTGGGCATGTGGACTTTGTCCTGTTTATCTTCACATCCCCAGTGCGGGGCAGAGCGTGTGTCACCCTGGAGGGGCCCTGGTGCCTGCTGCATGATTGAGGATGCAAGGCGTAGAGACGGAGGCCCAGTGCGTGTGGCTTCGAGGCACTTCTGGCTCACATAGTCTCCTGCTGTCTCCGCTTGGTCCCTTCCTAGCTGTTTTCAGTCCCGTGAAATCTGGCCACTCCTTTACTTGGAACTGTTTTGTTGTAACTGGTCTTGCTCAAATTACCCAGAACTCCTAATTGCCTGTATTCCAAAGGGCTTTTTTCAGGACCCACGTCATTCTGTCCCCCTGAAATATGTGACACTGGTGATGAAACTCTCCCTTCCCTTGGCGTTCATGGGGTGACACTCCTCTGCTTTCCTTCCTTCCACAGAGCCTGTGTCCAGCTGACACTGGTGTTCTGCAGCCTCTGGGGCCCCCGTCCTTTACCAGCTGTGCTCCCTCAGCAGCCCCGACCCTCTCATGGCTCCCAGAACCCTCTCTGTTTGAATGAACCCCAGATTTTCATCTCTAGCCGAGACTTCCTTACAGAGGCTTCAATTCTCATCCCCCAAAAGGTACAGATGGTCCCCAGCTGATGGTGATTTGACTTACACATTTTCAATGTTAGTTGGTGTGAAAGTGATACCCGGTGGGTAGAAACTGCACTTCAGAATCTGAATCTTGATCTCTCCCCGGGGCAGTGATAGGCGTCGATGCTCCCTCCTGGTGCTGGGCCCCTCATGATCATGCAGGTAGACAGCCGGTACCCTACCGTGAGCAGTGTGCCAGCATTTGGGGGATATTGTGCTTGTGTTTTCACAGCCCGTCGTGTCTACAAAATGCCCACCTGTGTCTCCTGCTTCTGGTGAGAAGAGGAAGGTAAGGGGTCCCGAGATGCAGCTCAGGCCAATTGGCAACGGTACTCAACCGGGAGTGTTCTGGGCACGTGTAAGGTGGGCTGGGCCAAGCTACCGGGTCCGGCAGGGTAAGTGTATTAAATGCATTTTAGACTTACGATGTTTTCAACATATGGGTTTATCAGGATGTCACCCACCACAATTTAAAGAGCATTTGTACTAGACATTTCCATAAATAACCTGCGGTCCCTTTAAACTTGGCATATCTTCCCATCAAAACCTATACTCCCCTCCCCTCCTTATCACTCCTCTTATATTCTGAGAGGGTCTAACTATTCTGCTCATGGCTCTGCCTCCTGCTCACCTCCACGTGGCCACTGGGCATATTTTCCTGAAATGTCCGATCTAGGAAATGCAGTCATGTCACCCTCATCCGGGGCTCCACGTGCGCAGAATGCCCCCTGAGCTGACTCTACCCAGACTGCAACAGCTCCCATAGGCCTCGGCTTTGGCACAGGATGCGCCCCTGACCCCTGATCATCTCCACTGAGTCCCCAGGATGCGTCTCAACTGCTGCCCCCCGAACCCTCGGGGCCCCTGCAGCAGGCCTAGTCACGCCTTCTCCCTGCCTCGCATCACGCGTGGACGTGGCTGCCTGCGGTGCTTCTTACCTGTCCTCTGACCCTTTGGTTTGCTGTCTTTCTCCTCAACTAGGCTCCAACCCCACAAAGGCAAGTCACCTGCAGCCCCCTGCCGTCATCATCTCTCCTTAACGGTCAGGAGCATTTCGAGGCATGTGGCCGAAGGAAAGGGGGAGCCTGGGGCCCTGGATCTCTGTGTTTCTGGACGCTCTTCCCTGGTGCCTGGTCCATTGGAGTAAGACGCGTAATTCAGCTGAAGTCGTCATTGGGCTCCTCACTGCTGGCCTCGGGGTTACTTGAAAAGAAAAACAGTTTTCTATGCTAATGTGCTTTAAAAAGCCCCCACCCCAGCGGGTAGACAGGAAAGTTCTCCTCCTTCCTTCATGGTGAATTGGAGGCCAGCGAGGAGGAGCCCCGTGAATGAACTCCCGGTCCCTTCCCACCTGCAGAGCCCGAAGCCCAGCTCTTCCAGGGCCCACCGTACACTCGGCCCGATGCACCATCTCTAGCCGGCTCCTGCTACGCTGCTCGACCACCATGGTCCCTAGAACTGTGGATCCCCCACGTCCCAGTCTGAGGTTCCCAGCGCCCCATTCAACTTCCCTTCTTCTCTCTGTCCCCTTGCGGGAACAAGTGTGCCTGTCTCCATTCTACACTTGGAACCTGGCAATGACCAGCCTAAAGCTGGACAAGGATTGTTCCCAGAGAACAAAGGGGGTGGGAAGCTAACAGGTAGCGGGTTGGCTGCGGGGCCTGAGTTCAGTGTCATACCACAGGCAGGCCCCGTGTGTTGACTGGATATAATGAGCTTTGTAGTGTGTCCTCGGCAGTGGCCCCGCACGGCCTGGCTGCTCCTACTCCCCAGACAATGACAAACATTTAGGCCAAAGACAAGCCCAGTTCTGAGAGGCAGACCCTGCTGACACAGGTCCTCCACAGACCCCACCGCGGCCTCCCTGGGAAGGAGCCTGCCCTTTCTCGTGTCAGGAAAAAAATGTATAATATATTCTCCCTGGTTTTTAAAGATTCCTAGTGCATTTTTCTAATACAGCAGCTATTACCATTATATTTTATTCTTGATTCATCATTTTTAAAGGTAGCCTTGTGGGTTTAAGGGCCAATAAGAAAGAAATAGGGTTGGGGGTGGTGAGGAATATTGCTCTAGATGAGAGGCAGTGCTGTAAATCTCGAAGTAAAATTATCTTGTGAACTAAATGGTACCTGAATTTTATTCAAGGGAGAAGCTGGGCAATTGACTGTGATTTAAAATGATCACTGTGCTGTACTTCAGGCGCACGGAGACAGGTTTCCTGCAATATCCAGGCGAACATATGCAAATTGAAGCTACATTGTTTAGTCTGAAGAACTGGAGGCTGATGGAATAATTGGTCTACAAGCATAAGAAGCGTTGTGTTGAGATTATATACCACGTTTACCGCTAAATAGTACACAAAATGAAGATGGGCTCAGGATGCACAGGGAATACGTGGGTTAGAAAACGGAGCAGACATTCTAAAAATAGCTGATGCTTCGAGGATATTGGGAAGAGAGCAGGTCCACCACTTCCTTGAGGTTGCTCACTAGTCGTGTGGGGCCAGTGCTCCGCAGCAGAGGGTCTCGGAGGGCGGCCTCGGGATGCTTTTGGTTTTGTGCCTCTTTGAAGATGCTGCACTCTCGTTTCCCTGGCAACACAGTCTGATGGGTTCTCAATCCACCGGAAAGGGCAGGTGTCTGGTTTCTTGGTCTGCGCCCTGCAGAGACCAGGGGAAAGGAAGCTACCACATCACACGCTTCCCAGAGAGCAGGATGCTGGTGGGGCTGGAGGCACTGAGAACACACACTGTCCTCTTTCTACACCTTCCTCCAGAGGCCCTGACTCATTCCACGAAAAAGGGGGAACACGACAGAGACATGCCCTGCAGCCTGGGTGGAGGACCGTCGGCCTGGTGGCTGAGGGAGGAGTCACACTCTCCCTCCACACGCTTCACGGCGGGGACCCCAGAGTAAGCTCTTGGGTTACTCTGCTCTGAGATGGGGCAACTGTGCATGACACATCTTGGAAGATTCTAGAAATGCCCAGTAAGAAAGCCACCATGGACTCGCTGCTGCCAACTACCCCTTGGGATGGATCAACCTTTGACTCCCGATCCCTCGTTGCTGCTGGCCTTGCTTTGGTCCCTGCTAATCTAAGCCCAGGGCAGAGACAGGCCCCAGAGCTGTGCTGCGAGAGGGCTGTCGGAGCGAGGTGCCTCTGAAGTCCGTGTTGTCCTGATGACCTAGTTCATGCCCTCGATACGGCCGTGAAAGTGGCAGGAGCTTTCTGAAGGGCCAACTCATTTGGCCTTTGTTTTCGTGCCTCTGTAGAGGTTGCTCTCCTCTCTGACTGCTGAGTGGAATCACTTGGGGAGCTTTTAACTGATACCTAAGCCTGCCCCACCCTGGGCTACCCGAAGCAGACTCTTCGGGGAGGAAGCGGCAGTGGCTCTTTCCATAAAGCCCCCAGGTGGCTGTACTGTGCAGCCTGGGTGGAGGACCATCGGGTCAGTGGCCAGAGAAGAGCTAGCTTCGTGTCAATGTCCAGGCAACTTCTCAGAGCATGCAGGAGCCCTGTCTGCAGGCTCTGAGCCTGGACTCTGGTGACACATCTTGGAGCACAGGTACCTTTACCTGTCGGGAGGGATGCAGACAGATGAAAGATTGTTTCCACACCACTGGCTGTGCTCTGAGGCTCACACAAGGGCACAGTGCAGGGACTCCGCTGTCTAAGAGAGCAACGAAAAGCTCCCTACAAAGGTCAGAGCCTCAGTGGTTTGTATTTTAGTGAAACTTAGGTAGACAGAGAGAGAGACAGGACATTTCAGCAGGAAGGACAGTGTGAGAGTGTGGAGCAGCACCATTTGTCAGGGACCAGGATGCCACCTCCAGAATAGCAGCGTCTCTGGGTCGTTTCTGATTTTCTTGAGAGCCTAGACTTGAGCTGGACACCATCAGGTGCCTAATAAGTGAGTAAATGAGTGAATGAATGAATGAATGAACACGTGAGCATTGCTTTTTCAAAGGCATGGGGGAGCCAGGAGGCCAGCAAGAGCCCTGTCGTGATGGAATTCTGCGCCTTGCTCATTAAACTTCACCCACAAGCTAGTCATTGTCAGCCGGTTCAAGAACAAGGGCCCATAATTTGGGAAAAAGATCTCTCAGACCCTTGCACAGTAGCAGTAGTAGTCTTGGTACCATGGATTGAGAAACTGCGCATGGACTAAAAAATTGCTACAACTGTCATGATTTTTAAATAAACTTTTATTTTTATCACAACAGCAACACACAGAGTAATATATTTCTCTGCAACACTGAAGGCTAAGAAATGTTCCCCTTTCTGTATTTTTCTAAAGCAAATCACGACTGTTTGAGCTCTTTCTAATACTGCAGATTGGAAAGTCTCTCGATCGATGGTCTGCTGTGGTCCAGACTGTGCTGGTCCCCCGTCTCCTGGTCAGGGAGGGGTCCACAGAGATGTCCTGACGGTCATCTCCTCTCTCTGCAAACCTGGCCACTGAACCCAAGACCAAGGTTTTGGGGACCCAGTCTCCCCCAGAATCCACAAAGCCATGGCCCATCCCAGGTCCTGAGAGTTCTAAGGCACGGGTCTCTCTTACCTTTGGAGGTGCAGATCCTTGGCCTTTCCCAGTCTGTGCCTCCCTCTCTGTCCCACATTCCCTCCTGACCTCACCAAAAACAGACAAACAGCGCACAATTTTTGTTTCCGATCAGAACTCAATGGCTCACTCGGAAATCCGAGTGGTTCAGAGCCTAGGAGTGTGTCTCCTTTTTCGGGGCCTAGAAGGGCTCACCTTTCATTGTCCAGAGGTGGACACCAGGCTTTTCCTGACGACACCGGCTAACATTTGTTGAGTATGCTGTTCGCTCTATTCATTTTCACCTCCCCCCGGTCAGTACTGTTATCTCCTTGGCCTTACAGATGCGAGTAGAGCAACTAGGGAGACACGGGGCAAAGCCAGTAGAATGTGATGGAAAAGTACACTGGGGGTGAAGGAGGAAGACGCTCGGGTGACTCTGGCTCCACTTCAGTCCGTGGAGATGCCGCACGGAGCCGGGCACCGGGGAGGGCCGCAGCCTTACTAGTGACCGGATGGCTGCTGACCGTCCACACTCGTTCTTTCAATTCGTATTTCTCTCACACCACACTTCCTACAAAAACTTATAAATCATTCAGTAGTAATTAGACAAACTCCTAGCTATCGATTAAACCAGACCCAGCTAAGAGATAAAACCTGGACATTGACTGTTAAAAATGGATTATCTCAGCTTCATTCTTTCCTGGTCATCACGGTGACCATGATTCATTAGAGCCGGTCCTTAAATCAGCCTCGGAAATGGAAAGAGAAAAATCTATGAAGCTGGGCCTGGGCCTTGTGCAGGCTGATGCACTGGAAGTGCTGTGGCCGGGCGTCAGGTCTGCTCCCGGGGCAGCTCTGTGGTCACCGACTTTCCCGGCGACAGCATCTCACCCCGTGTCAGGCGCTGCTCTCAGTCCACAGCTGAGCCGAGGCTGCGCCTGACCACGAATTGAATGCAACACCAAGTTACTTTTATTTATTTATTTAAAAAAAATGCTTTAATCCTAACCCTAGGATATCTTTTTCCATTGATTTTTTTTTAGAGGGTAGAGGGGAGGGAGGAGGGGGAGAGAAAGAAGGAGAGAGACACATCGATTAGTTGCCTCCCACACGTTCCCCGGCCAGGGCTGGACATGGAGCCTACAACTCAGGTATATGCCCTTGATGGGGAATCGAACCCGAGACCCTTCAGGCCTCGGGCCGATGCTCTAACGGGCCAGGGCACCAAGTTACTTTTAAAATCAAAGTCTTCACTTACCTGAGAGGTATTTCTATGATTCAGCTAATTAATCACTCAGGAGACAATGATTTGCCCTTTCTGTGCAAGCTCGGTGTTATATATTAGCAAAAATTAAAACAGGAGATAAGGTAGACATGTTTTGAGCCGAAAAAGTGAAGCACGAAGTCTAACAGATCTGTGTCCCCACTGGAGCACTCATGGACATGCCACTTGACACGAGAGCACCTGGGCAGCTGCAGGCGAGGTTGCCCCAGGTGCAAGATGAGCGGTCCCTGCCCTCTGGGAGGGCGTATTTACTCAGATCATCCAGATCTCACTGTCGCCACAGTTACGGTCACAGCTGCAGCCTCACTGCTCCCAGGACCACCACAGCGCCCGCAGCCTGCCTTCAAGTCCCCACCCCTGGGCCCTGCCCTGCAGCCCCAGGAGGCTCTGTCAGGAGTTTCCTCGGTGTTTACAGTGTCCTCCCCTGAGTGCCTGGTTGATTCTATTGTCCACACAGCCACTCGGGGTGACCTCACCTCTGCACCTGCCCCACACCCTCCAGGGAATGCTACTGCTCATGCAGGTCCCCTAGGGCTCCTCAACCCCCCCACCCTGGCCTGGGGCTTTGCCACGTCTTGCTCAGACACCGGAGGCTGGTCTTTGTCCCAGCCCTGCATGTCACACTTGTCGCTTGAGCAACAGCCTGGTGGAAAGTGTGGCTCCCAATTCCACCCGTGGACGGATCAGCACCAGCCTGCCCTGGGGCAGGCCCCACAGTTCTGCACTTCTCAGGCTCTGGGGTGAATTCTGGGGCTGACTGTTACCACCACACAAGTCATCTGATGCAGAGAGGTGCCTAGGGTGGGCGTGGGAGAGCAGGCTCCCACGTCCAGGTCAAGCTCAGGCTGACTCTACCACGTAGGGGGCGGGAGTGACCAGCAGGACAATGAATATGGGCTGGGTGGCAGTCATAGCAAAAAGGAATCCTCAGTGACCCTGACGCTGTTGCTGAGACACACGGTAATCTTCTCAGAGCAGAAGCAGAGGCCTGTGCTGGGCGGAGGCCTTAGGTGACTCCCCTCTGTGCTAGAACTGGGCTAAAGCACTGGCTGACTCTCAGGAATGACATTCCTGGCACAGAGTAAGGGGAAGAGATCCACAGATACGTGGAGTGGGGAGAGCCTCACAGACTCTGGCTCAGCTGCTTCACCTCCCAGCAGAGAGGGCCGAGGTCAGAGAAGCATGAGCACCTGAAACAATGAACCACTCTCGTCTTGAAGAGTGGCTCCAGGTCTAATGTATTCAAGGTCTAATCTGGTTGCTGTGATAGGAACACAAAGGTGACCAGTCATGGACCTTGGTCTCTAGGAGCTTGGGGTTTGATGTGGGAAGTAGATAAGATATGAATGGACATCAATGATAACTGCTGTGTGATAGGAAGCTGTGAGCACCACCAAGGTGCTAACTGACTGATAACCAAGTGCTAACAGTGAATGGTGTCAACTTCAAATGCTGTGAGTGGCCAGGAGGGGAAGAGCTGAGGGCACATGGCCACATGGAGGAAACTTCCCTGTAGATCTGGGTCGGACATCCAGCCAAAGCTGCGTGACGAGGCGCCAGCAATGCCCTGCTCTCTGAAGGTTGGTGAAGGTTCTCAGACCTGTAGCCCCATGCTGGTGACGAGTGGACTCTGTGTCCATCGTGACCAGTAGCGAGACCTGGAGGGAAGCTAACAGAGCAAAGGTTCCAAATTGCCACCTTAGGACCTTCCAGCTCAGCCTGACTCTAAAGAAGATAGCAATTAAAAAGGAAGAAAAGGAAACTATTTTTTTTAAAAATAATATTCTCTCTTTCC
Source organism: Miniopterus schreibersii (assembly GCF_964146895.1). NCBI lineage: Eukaryota > Metazoa > Chordata > Mammalia > Chiroptera > Miniopteridae > Miniopterus > Miniopterus schreibersii. Next base: position 14,640,596 of record NC_138123.1, on the reverse strand, counting down.
ACCCAAAGTACTTATCATCATTTTTCAGTTGTAAGTTGGGTTTTTCCTCTTCATCTATTCATATTAAATTCATGCTTGCGAAATGCTCCAGGTCAATACCAGTAACCTTTAAAGGCACAGCTTGGCTCTCGGGAGATGGCAAGTGCCTGGCGCCCGGTGTTTCCTGAAGGCTCACCTAGGGAATCCGAGCCAGACGCTCAGGATTACAGTCGCCCCTCCATGTCTCACATCCTAAGCATCTCCCGAATCTGCTCCCTCCTGGCATTCTGCCCCTGAGCCTTTTGGCCCAGCTGACCCCTCACATACTCGCTCCTCGCTGCCCCGAAAGCTGTGAACGGCTCTTATTTTAGGCACCGGCCCCTCATCATTGTTCTCAGCTCTCAGCTTCCCGATTCCTGCCCTGTGCCCCCTTTTTCCGCTCCTGGCCACTCTGGCTTCATTGGTTTAGAAGTCCATGGGATTTTCCACAATGACCTCCAGCTGGCTTGCACCTCTAGTTAGGTGTAAAATTATCCCCGTTGACCCCTGGAGAAACATCCCGGTCCACTTCCACCCGAGAGCCCCACTGGCCGAGCCAGCCGCAGGCCCCACCTCTGCTCCCACAGTCAGCACGTGATTTACGAGCCTGTTTCTTCCACTGGACTTCAAGTCCTTGAGGACAAGGACTGACATTACACACTGGCCTTCGAATCCCATTACAGGCACGGTGTAGACTTACGAACACAGAAGGAGGGTGGTGTAGACAGGGAACGTTCAGGAATGATTCGAGGCAAGGAGTGACCTGTAGGAATACAAAGGGAGGAGGGGTTGTGGGCCCTGAGCCCGGGCAGGAAGCGGATCCCAAGTGGACGGTGTAACCACGTGCCCCGAAAACAGGAAAGTGCTGGTCACTCCGATGAAGCCCATCTTTGAACGCCTCCCAGAAGCCCGAGCTCCCCACCTACTCTGCTGGGATGACTACTGCCTGCAACCAAGGAGAGCTGTCCAGGATGTTAGGAGAAGCGTGGTGCAGCCAAAATGAAGTCATGGGCCAGAGCCTCCCTACATGTCAGGGCCAGGAGTTTGGGAGGCCCTCTTCCCTGTTTACTTGAACCAAAGGGACCTTGAAGCTCTGCTTGGCCCAGACTAGCTCCAGGATCACAAGTGTTCATCATCGTGTGAGCACATATCCAGGCAGCGTTTGATCCCAAGTTCTCCCTGGAGCCAGCTCTCCAGCCAACTGTGAACAGCCCTGTACAATCCTGGCTGGTGCTCAGTCTTCTTATGTTTTTCCAAGAAGTGTCCTGGGCCTTCTCATTGGTTTCTTCATTTATTGTTTCCTGTCATGCTATCATGTGACTGCTGTCCTCAAGGCTGTGTCCCTGTGGTACCATGAGCTCAAGTTCTGTTCCCTCTCCTCCCGGCCTCGCCCCTGTCCACCCCCTTGGCTGAGAGATCACTGGCTGCACTGCAGCGTCAGCCTGCACTGTGGTTTTCCGTAAGGTCCCCCTTCCTCTGCGCTGTTCATTTCAGGCACAGGGAGATGTGTGTGCAGTTCATGCCCCATTAGACGCCCTGAGAAGGACACCATTCGGATCCAGCTCACGTGGAAGGAAAGTTGGTCTATAAGAAGGAGCTGGATTGTGCTAGCGATCTTCTCAGATCAGTTTTGGCAGCCTGGCCCCTCTATTCCCCTCTGTCCAGTCCTTTCTTCCTTTGGCCACTCCATCTTCCCTCGCTGGTCTCCCAGCTGCAGCAGGCTTCACATGTCCCAGAGGAGCTGCTAGAGGCCACTTCTTGTTCATCCTGGGGCCCCGTGGGGAGAGACACTTGGCCAATCACACCCTGGCGCCCAAGGGAAAGCATGTCTTGACCCCTGGCCCTCTTCAGCATAGGTTTGTCCCTTTGAAGACACTGTGTCCCCAGGATCTTACTGACTGGTTAAGCTGCCCGCAGACATTTATAGCCCAGGCAGCCCACAGCTGCTCAACGGTCTTATTCATGGTCAGCATGTGAGGGATCACAGAACCCTCTCTGGTTTCCTTGGTTCCTGGAAAACCTGAGTGAACTCCATGCAAAAGTAATTCGGGCAGATAGTAGTAAATTGATATGTGTATTCAGACTTAAACACCCAAGACCCAAGTCATACTATGGCCACTCACTCTTTTGGGTTTCCAAGCCTAAAAGAAGGTCTCGAGCCTCAGGAATATACAAAAAACAAACAAAAGAAATAATGGAACAAACTGATACACAAGTGAACGCAAACATTCTGAGCTTCTAGAAAGCTCTGTTTCTGTCTGTTGGTGCACATCCATGGCAATACCTTCTCTTATCGCCTGGTCCACCTGGTCTCCAGCAATAGATGATGGACGGAGAGAGAGACCAAGGAGAAAAGGCACAGCCGCACCCTCCTTACAGAGTGCATCGTGGGAGCAGAGCCTCACTGTTCCGTACACACTGGACTCACCATGCGGTGGCCTGGAATGTGCACCACCTCTGCTGATAAAACCACCAACCATCACCTTGGGTGGGTCACGGGATACATCAGTCCCTTGGCAAATGTTTCCAGTGCAATGTGATTCATTAGTGTGGCTCTGGGCTTGTTGATATTTTTAAGCCAATCCAGGCTTGGTCCCCTTGGACGAGGCTCATTCCTCTTCAGCGTGGGGCTGCGGGGCCCATCTTGGCCCACCTGCTCCGTCTCTGGGCTTTGGCGGCCTGTGAGTCTGGTTGGGGCCAGAGCATTGCTCGGCTTTCGGGCCTGTGCTCCCTTCGCTCTCTCGCTTCCATCCCCGCTGCCTTCTAGCCTGCAGCCCTTGTCAGAGGGGCTCCGCTGAGGATCAGCCTCGTGTCACTTGTCCTGGCCCGGCCTGGAAATCTTGACAAAGCACTTCCTATAAACTGCTTTAGAGAGGACAGAAATAACAATAATAAATAATGCCTGTGAGTCATCCATTCACCTCTGCGGATGCTGCCTCCGCCTCAGCTGTCACATGTCAGTAGTGTCACCCCAACTCTCTGATGGGCCCCAAGCTTAGGCATGCTCCCTCCTCCCCAGCAGTGCTGGTGGACACGCCTCCTCCAGGGCCCATCTGTCCTGCTCCACGCAGCCGGGCCTGTTTCTCTCAGAACTGCTCTGGGCAGAGCCAACTTTATCTTCATTACGGTTGCCCAGAAAGTTTCCGAATCCTCTGCTTCCTTTGGTCTTTGCTGCAACCCACAGGTCTCCTGTTTGGCCATGCCCTGCATTGCTAGCTGGCCTTCGGGTCGGCCTCGGCATCTGCATTTCCAGTCTCTGGGCTGGGCTTGTTTTGGGAAACATCCACCCACCAGGGCCACAGGGCTCAGCCCACGGGGGAATGTCCACAACGCTGAATAGGCGAATTCTCGGGCCTGTGCCTCCCTCTTCCAACTGGCCCGTTCTTGCTTAGCTAGACAATCAAGGCTTATTGTGACAGTCTTCTCTCTCTCCGTGGCCTTGCCCTGAGCAGCCATGGTGATAAGGGCACACCAGTGACTCACTTACAGACAGTGGCAAAGCCTTCCTCTCATTTTAATGAGCTGAGATCACCAGCCAAACCAAACTTAGATCTCACTGGCAGCCTCTGGTCAAAATCACGACTCCATCCCAGAGTAGAATTTCGTTACTTAGCTTCTGGGCTTTCTCTGGCTCTCAAGTCTATCTTGCAGCATAAATGGGGATGGGAGTGGAAATGCCACTCCCATGCCTCTGGGTTTAGAGGTCCCCAAAGCATTTCTTTTTTCGTTCTATCCATTGTCATTATACAGCATTTGGTCACCCAGCATGAGCCTGGCCCCGTGTCAGGTGTGAGGCTCCTGTCAAGGTTAAGATCACTGCCCCTGGGAGCCTACTGTACTGGGAGGGGCAGACGTGCCTGAAGGTAAGTCTCGGAGTGTGAGCAAAGTGTGGTGGCCCCTGAGGCGGAGGGTGGGAAAGTCGCCACAACGGTGGTGACATTTAGTGTGGTCTTAAAGCAGGACTAGTGGTTTAAAAGTGAGAGGACAAGAGTGGTCCAGCTAAAAGGGGGTGAAAGGGCAGGGGCCCTGGGACCTGAGCAGGCTGGGCAGGGCGTGGAGGTCAGTGCCCAGCTCGTCCATGACGGGCCTGGCCAGCAATGAGAAGCCGGGGGCCACCAGCAGGTTCCCATGGGCATTACACCTGCCCGGGGTGGGCCAGCGGAAAAAGCCCTCGGTGGATGGTGCCTGCAGGTGACAGTCACGCAGATGCCCTTCTTCCTCTGCTTCCCCTCTTTCCTCAGGTTCCTCTGAGCACACTATTCAGAGGGTGTTTTCCGAGAGCATGTGTGCGTGGGAGCACCCCCGCTCCCGCTCCCGCTCCGTTCCCAGCGCTGCTTACCACTGTGGTCGGGACAGTCAGTCCTGCCGTCGGCCTTCCTGCCTTTTTGACATGTATATGACCTGTAAATAGAGCCCACAGTTTGCCTCAAAGTTTTCTTCTTTGTTTCCCCCCAGTTGCCAAGTTGAGCTCTAAGCTGATGTTTAACGTGTCTGAGGTAATGAGAGAAGGGGGCAACCTTGCATAATTGGAATCTGAAGATAAGCCAAAAGCTCGATTTAGCCAAATTCCTACATTCTTTCCCACAAAGTCCTCTGCCCCTGTTGCTAACAAATAACAAACCGCTGGCCTGAGTGTCACTCGCTCTCTACATGGCGCCTGACCTCGCATAATTGGTTGTGCCTGGGTGTTTTGGGCAGGGAAGCACACCAGAGCCCAGGCTCAAGGTCCTTCAAGAGGAGGGCGCCTTGTGCTTGGGTGGCCGTCCCAGCAAGTCCCAGGCAATCAGAGCTCTCGCATCTACTGCTCACACACCTTTCTGCTAACGTCGGAAAAACACCCTCAGTCTACAACTGACTTCTGATGAAATTACTGAATGAACACACGAATGAATGAATGAATGAGTGAGTGAATGAATGAATTTCTAATCCCTCTATAAGCGAAATTTCTGGACAGTTCGTCATATGGAAGAGACAACTCTTACACAGATTCCTGTGACGACGTGGGAACCCCCTCCTCCCAATGTCTCTTCTGTTTACTACATGCTAATCAAAGGCCCAAACATATTCCAGTAAGTGAGATGTTTTGAGAGATTGACCAAAACCAAGATGAAATTTACCACGGGTAACGTATAAAGTTATACACTTGGGTTTTTATTTTCAACGCCCTCCCAGGTTCAGAAGTGCAGAAGGGGAGTAGTAAGCGGCAGAATCAGAGTGAAAGGAGACTATTGGACAATCAACTCAATTTCCGCATAAGGAAGATTAAGCCCAGTGGGGTTCAAAGACTTGCCTAAGTCTTAGTTAAAGATTGTTTGTTCAGAACCAAAATCCAGTCAATGAATCTTAAATTTAAAAGAGGGTTTATTGCAGAGGAACCTCACGGGAACTAGTTGAAAGAGGTTCAGTGGGAACTTGTGGAAACTGGCAAGTCGTTGGTTAATTTTTCTGAATCAGTTTCCATGGGGCGTTACGAACTCTTCTCTGTGCTTCCAGAAGCCTCCTTCATGCCCTCCCCACACTGGCTTCCCTGATCTCTCACAATTGTCCCTAAAAGAGAAGTCAATTCCACTTCTCCACGACCTTCCTTCATAGCTAACTGACCCGGGCAGGGGTCTCTTTGGCCCAGCTTAGATCGAAAGCCCACCTCTGGCCCATGACTGGGGTAGGGGTTGGGGGTCTCCCTTGCGGAGATGACAGAAGGTGATTCTCTAAGGGGGTGGGGTGGGGATTAGGTTGGAAGGACTCAACCGGCGGCCACTCTAGTGCCCCCAGATGGCACAGGCGGGTCAGAGCCTGGCTGTCGGACTCCAGGCCAGCACTCTGTAGATGACTGGAAGGGTTGGATGGGCTCAAACACAACCGTGGTTAAAAGTGAGGTGCATTCCAAAGGTGAATGCAGTCTTAAAGAAGAAACGATGTGAGACCCCCTCCCCACCAGTAAGGTACCACCCAAAGGAGCAGGGCTGGCACATTTTAAGAATAGTCCAGAAAAAAGGTACAGTGATTCAAAATGACATCACAGAAGAAATGATTGGAAGCACTTGGATATTTTATCCTGGAGAAACTAGAATTTAGAAGGGATGTGATTCTCCGGTCCTAATATTTGAAGGGCCAGCTTGATTCTTTAAAGGATTCTGTGTTTGTATATGTCTGCAGAGGTCCAGAACTAGTACCAGTGGGTAAACATTCCAAGTAGGTAGACCGTGGCTTAAAATTAAGGTCAACATTCTTTCCAGTAGAGTTTTCTAGAAATAGACTGCCCGTCATGTTCAAGAGGAGACAGCGTGATCACTTGTAAGAGAAGCTGTACAGCTGATACATGAATTCAGAGATCTAAAGTCTTCCCCCATTTCTGGAATTCTGCAGGTACATCTGGTTGGCTGGACTGATTGATGTCACAGGAGCAAAGGTCCCTGTGTGCAGCCAATTGGATCAGAGGTGTCAGAGATGCCACCACTGGGGACAGCAGGCTGCCCTGACCTCACATTGTCTCTCTTCTATTCTGGGCCTTCTCGGGTCTGTTTGAGACAAGCTCCTTCAGCTGAGACGCTCTGGATCACTCCAGTCTTCCTGCCACCTGCAGGGTCACCATCTGCTGGAGCGGCCAGTGGGGCTGCGTGCCCATTGAATGCCAAGGACCTGACACTGGCATTGAGAGGACTGCTTTAGACACAGCTCATTTGTTTGCAAAGATCAGAAGCTGTTCAAAGTAGCTCGGAATTTAGTAAGAATCGGGAAACTTGTAAAGGTATGCATTAAGGATACAAAGGGGTTTTGTAGAAACCCAAGAAAAGCTGAGCTAGGACAGGCAGGACTCAAGGACAGCAAAGTCACCTCAGCAGTGAAAGCCCCTGGCCTTTACACAAGCACACACTGTTCAAGCGACATGCTTGCTCCTCGGGGCCCCTTCCCCTTCCCGCGTCTCCTCACTCGCAGTCCTTGAGAGGCCTCTGACTGCTGGCCAGCCGCTCGACCGGCTGGTTAACTCCTCTCCACCAGGCTAATAAACGTGGCCTGCGGGGCCTTATCCAGGGCTGTGCTCAGAGCACGAGAAGCCAGGACGAGAAACTGGACCAGGGAGAAGTGAACCAGAGCACCCAGCCCAGAGGGGACCACAGTGCGGTGCAGCCGACACCATGTGTCCCACCCCTTCCCTTCGGGGGCACTCGTGCTCTTACTGCTTTAACTCCTCTCCCCCCTCCACTGTGCCTTTCTCTGTATCTGCAGTTACGTTTCTCCCCACCGGTTCAACAGTCCCCCAAACGCTGGGCCTGCGTACAACCCAGAGTTCAGGCAAGGAGGCTGGACCCCCGGTTTTAATTATTCATTCTAATTAGGTCACGTAACAAGTAATTATCGAGCGCTTAATTATGAGCATAGCCCTCTATTAGGGATGAAGGGACTTAATCTATGGTTCGTGCCCTCGGGCAGCTGGCAGTCTACCTGGGAGGCCAAGACGCACACCCGTACGCAAGGCGAGTCCTGTCACCTCGGGGCCGGGTGCGTTTCAACAGCTCCGCCGGCGGACGTGCCAGCTGCGCAAGACCCAGTGTCCTCGTCGGGCACGGAGAGAGCCCCGTCTCTGCGGGGACCGTGATGTCTCTGCGGGCCTCACGCCGAGTCCACCGATCGACGCTCAGAACACAGACAGCGGCCCAGCAAGGTCAGCGCCCGGCCTGGGTGCGGGCGCCGGCCAAGGGCAGCCTCTCCCCGCGCCCGCCACCTGCCAGCTGTTTCTAAGGAGTGTCAGGTCCTCATCTGGAGCAGGACCCAGGGAAGTGGGGACAGTCAGGGGCCATGGCGCATGGAAGAAGCGTTGAGACCAAGCTTGGCACAAACCTGCAGAACCATGGGGCAAACGAGCTCTTAGGTGGAATATTCTAACTGAAAAAGTTATAGTTTTTGTTTTGTCCATTGTTTTCTTTATTTCTATTTTTAGAAATAAGATGATAGTGGGATGTCCTGGTCCCTCAGAACAGACCTCTTGTTGTCCATCCCCCCTCCCCTAGTCTTGGCCAGCCAGCTCCACAGCCATGCCTGGCCTCTGCCTGTTGCAAAGTGGCAGGTGACTAAGCGACATTCCTTCCCTGGCCCACAAGCTCTGAGTGGGGCTCTGGGCTGAGTGCCTGGAGCCTCACAGGTGACAGCAGCCCTGTGCTCCAGGAACTTCCCCTCTGGCAGGAGAAACACCCTAACACACGGCAAACTCATGCTGGAGTTTGGGTTGGAATTACATTGAATATATTAACTTGCAGAAGAACTGATATCTTCCAAAGAAGGAAAAAGTAGGAGACTTAATATAAAAATGGGCAAAAAATAGAATTCACTCCAGGGGAGCCCTGAATATGGGATCACACAAGAAATCAAAGAAATAAAGACATCAGTGAGATACCACTTTCTATCCAACAGATTGGGGGGAATAATACTAAGCTGAATAATTCCAGTTGCTAGTGAGGGTTGGAGGGAGAGGAACATCCGTGAAATGCTGGTAGGAATATAAATGGGTCAGACCCTCCAGAGAGCAACCCGGCCATATTTAGTGAGTCCCACACCTGGCATATAACCCAAATAAACTTGAGTTATAATGCACTGTGCTCAGGGGTATTTATCCCAGTTCAGTCGTGGTGGTGATGAGCGGGAGGCCTATGTCTCCGCCTCCAGGAGGCCCGATGGGGCACTGGGTGGAATACTGGGCAGCAGTCAGAAAAAGGAAACAGACACGCACGCGGCACGGGTAGGTCTTAATGGGACGGCATTGGTTAGCAACAGTAAGAACAGATTCGGCTTCGTGGCATAATGTCATTTATGTAAATTCAAAGCACCTGCACAAAATGACCATGTCCCCAGCAGCTACAAAAGCGCCCGAAAGGCTCTCAATAAATTGTTGGTTTTGTTGTTATTGCTAAATATGTATGCTAAATAGCACTATACATTTTTCAAAACAGTGGAACAAACACAGTGAGATCTTTCACACAGTTAAGAATAGGTAAGTATAAATACTATATATATTTATATATGAATCTAAAAACATACTTAAAGGTGTGACTCTTCTGGATGTAGCCACTCACTATTTCAGTGGAGTTCCCTGGAGTGAAATAAAGTTAATTCATAAAGCTCTGTGGCACCCAGGGTCCAACACCCAAGAACACCCATTGTCTATGCCCTGGTTTTAGATCACCAAGCAGCATCTGAAATCTGAGTTTCTTAGATACCTGGCCACCAGCAAAGGCAGGAAGAGGGCTCCCCCAAAAGAAACTACATGGATATTTCGTGATAAAAGTCACCATCGGTAACTTCTAGGGAGACCAATATGTTTTCTTGACATCACAGTCATTCATTTGATGAGTTTGAATCAATTGCCATGGCGATTCTCTTTTCTCTCTCTCTTTAGGAACTTTTTTAAAAAACAGCCTGTATTAAATAAACTGCACATACTTAAATTTTACAGTTGGATAAGTTTGGGCATATGTACAGTCACAAACCACAGTGGAGACAGTGAACACATCCATCCTGCTGCAGTTTCCTTGCACCTGTTTGTAATTTCTTCCTCCTGCTCTATATCCCCAGGGCAACTGCTGATCTGCTTGATGTTGAAACTTTCTAGAAATTTTTATTGATGGGTTACACAGTATGTACTCATCGCATCTGACTTCCTTTACTCAGTATAATTATTTTGAGGCTTGCCTCGTTGTTGCACATATCAATACACTTCATTGTCGAGTGGTGTACTGTTTATTGTATGGCTGTGTCACACTTTGTTTAGTCATTCATCTGAGGATGGACGTTTGAGTTGTTTCCAGTTTGGAGCTAATACACATAAAGCAGCTAAAAACATCTCTATATGAGTCTTTCTCTGTAGACATAGAATTTGGTATCTCTTGGATCCGTACTTAGTAGTGATGTGTCTGCATCAGACAGGAGGTGTATACTTCACTTTCAGAAAACTGCGGAACCGTTTCCCAAGGTTTCCATTTGGCATTCCCACCAGCTGAGTGTGAGAGCTCCAGTTCCTCCACATCCTCTCCAGTATTTATTATGGTCAGACTTTATAATTTTAGCCATTTTAATAGGTGTGTATATGTACCCCTTTGTGGTTTTAACTTGCATTTCCTTAATAACTAATGGTATTTAACATTTTTTCATGTGCTTAGTTATCATCCAGACATTATCTTTGGTAAAATGTCCAAAGCTTATGCCATTTTTTAAGATTGGGTTGTTTGTTTTCTTACTGAGTTTTGAGAGTTCTTTTGTATTCTGAATACCTGTTCTTTATCAAATATACATATACTCTGCGAATATTTTCTCCCAGTGTGAGGCCTCTCTTACCAGGGTCTTTTGAAGAGCAGAAAAATTTTCATTTTGATGAAGTTTAGTTTATCAATTTTGTTCTTTTGTAAATTATGCTTTTCAGTGTTGTATCTAAGAAATCTTTACTAAACTTAGATTACAAAGATACTTTTTCTGTATTTTCTTCTAGAAGGTTTATAGTTTTAGTTTTTACATTTAAGTCTATGATTCACTTTAAGTTAATTTTTGTATATAAGGCAAGGTATGAATCTAAACTCATTTCACGATGTTAGGGAGAGCTGATGCCATATCATCAGGCCAGTGATTGCCCAGGTTGATTCAGTTGACCTGGCTGGCTAGGTGGGTATTCCCTCCCTCCCCCACTGCTCCATGTGCATCCCTCCAGAACTGGATGCTCGGTGAAAAAAGATGACCTTCCCTGATACTCATCAGGGCCTTTATTCAGTGTAGGGTATATGGGTAGCTGTGCTTCCCACTTGTAGGAGAACATAGGGTATTCAAGCTTTCAAGACTCCGGACACATCTAAATGAGGTGCTGCAGTCTGCCTTTCTCTTAAAAAAACAAACTCATTTTATTTGCATATGTATATACAACCCAATTGTTCCAGCACCATTTGTTGAAAAGACTATCTTTTCACCACTGAGCTGCCTTTTCACCTTAGTTGAAAATGAGTAGTCTACATATGTGTGTGTATATTTTAGGACCAGCTATTTGTTTGCCTCTCTCATGTCAGTAACACACTGTTTTGATTACTTGATTATAATAAGTCTTGAAATTAGGTCGTGTTAGTCTTACTTCTTTGTTCTTGTTTTTCTAAATTGTCTTGGCTATTGTAGGTTCTTTGCATTTCATATACGGTTTGTCAGCTTCTGCAAAAGAACCTGCTAAGGTTATAATTGGGATGGTGTTGAATCTATAGATTAATTTTAGAAAAAATGTTATCTACACAAAACTGAGTTTTCTGACCCATAAACACCTCTCTGTTTATTTTAATTCTTTCACAAAGTCTTATAGTTTTAAATATTTGAGAATTAAACATCTTTCGTCAGACTATTTCATATTATTGATGCTTCTATAAAAGGTAATTTTTGAAATTTTCATTTCTGATATTTTGTTGTTAGCATATAGAAATACAACTGATTTTTGTATATTGATCTTGTATCAGTGTACTAGTCTTTCTGTAGAGTCCATCACATTTTTGTGGGTATGGAATTGTAGGTTGACAATTTTTTCTTTCAGTGCTTTAAAATGTCACTCCATTGTCTTTTCACTTGCATTGTTTCATATGAAAAGTCTGCATAAATCTTTAATGTGTCTGTTTTCTGATAGCTTTTAAGATTTTCTCTTAACACTTGTTTTGAATGTTTTTGTTATTCTGTGCCTTGGTGTTTTCTTCATAATTTTGGTGCTTGAGATTCACTGAACTTTTTGTATCTGTGGGTTTATAGTTTTCATCATATTGGGGGGCGGGGCAGATTTGATCATATTTTTCAAATATTTTTGTACCCTTCTTCCTATGGGGACCCCTGTTGCACCACAGGTCACTGATGCACTTTTCACTTAAAAAATTATTTTTTCTTTGTTTTTATTGTGATAGTTTGTATTGCTTATGATTTCAAGTTCACAAATTTTTTATATTATAATGTCTGATCTGCTAATACTATCACCCCATCCAGTGTTCTCTTCATCGCATGTATTGTGGTTTACATCTTTTAAATTTAATTTAAAATATATGTTCCAGATCTTTCTTTCTTTCTTTCTTTCTTTCTTTCTTTCTTTCTTTCTTTCTTTCTTTCTTTCTTTCTTTCTTTCTTTCTTTCTTTCTTTCTTTCTTTCTTTCTTTCTTTCTTTCTTTCTTTCTTTCTTTCTTTCTTTCTTTCTTTCTTTTCTTTCTTTTCTTTTTCTGGTTAATCCTCACCTGAGGATATTTTTTCCATTGATTATTTTAGAGAGAGTGGAAGGGAAGGAAGGAGGGAAAGAGAGAAAGAGAAAGATCAATGTGAGAGAGACACATCAATTGGTTGCCTTCTGCATGCACCCCAACCGGGGCCAGGGATCAAACCTGCAACCCAAGTACATGCCCTTGATTGGGATTTGAACTCACAACCCTTCAGTTCACGGGCCAACACTCTAACTACTGAGCCACACCAACCAGGGCTCCACATCTTTCTTAATGTTTTGAATATATGGGTAACAGTTGTAATAAGTACTTATAAATCCTTGTCTGCATATTTTAGCATCTGTGTCAGTTCTGGGTTGATTGCTAAATATAATTTCTCACAAACTAGTACCAGAACTCCTTGGGAGGAATGGCTGATTACAGGAATGAAATAAGAAATGTCCAAGATGATCCTGGGACATCTTCTAGTTCCAGAAAAAAAGGAAATAATCAAAGATTTGTTGCTACTGAGTTTTCATTTTTGTTGGACCTTTTCTCTAAGAGAGAAAAACAAATCAGTTCATGCTAATATTTCCAATTCAAGTCAAGTTTAACATTATAAGGCTTTTATTTAAATTCATTGATTTTATGTTTGTGCCTCTTTTGCTATGCTGTTTTAAAATATCCATATCTTTAGATATGCATATAGAAGTATGCAGAGTGAAATAACATGATGTCTTGGATTTAATGTCAAATACTTCAGCAGAGATAAATATGCAAATAAAAAAGATATATAAACGTACTGTTGCAAAATCTTGATTGAATCTGTTGAATCTGGTTGATACGTATATAGGGGACTCGTTCTGTGTGTGTGTGTGTGTGTGTGTGTGTGTGTGTGTGTAATTTTGAGAGAGATATAAGTCCTCTTGCTTAATAAGATTGGCATCTTCTGACTCCACTTTTCCTATCCAGGCAGTGGCAAAATTAGCTCATGCTTACCATTTCAGTATTCACATTCTTTTCATTTTTTACCTCAGAGATTTCTCTTACTTTCTTGGAATTCAAATGATGAATTTAAAAGGATGTTATAGGTTTTAAGGATTTCTGGGTGTTTTGCAGTAGGAGAGATTTTAGGTAATCTAATCCACACTATTTTTAGAAATGGAGGTTTTTAACTGTGCTTTTTAAATGGTGTTGTTTTTTAATATAAAGGGAGGCAGTATATAAAGTGGCTATTTCATTACCAAATATCATCTTACAAATCTATGTTATTGGCACCCAAAGAATATAAATGAATGATAACCCTCTCCTCATTCTTAGAAAAAACATTCAAAGTACATCTCCTACCTCTATAATCTTTGTATAAACAGGCTGAACAGTATTTTTTTTTTTTTGGTATTACCAAGTATTTTGTTCCAACTTTACCTGAAGCCATGAGTGTGCAACACCTAACCTAGTAAGGAGGACAGCATTGTCTTAAACTGCATAAAATCTAAGGAATACAAAGCAGTATCTCATTAAATCCACACAACCTCACAACGCGGCAGGTCCTGCCATCCTGCATTTACAGATGGAGAGCCTGAAGCCCAGGGAAGGAAGGAAGGGAGCAAGACTCATCCTAAATACTGGGCCAGGATTTGATTCTTTGGCGTCACACCACCACACAGCCTCCCCGAAGCCAGGCTGGTGTCTCATACTAGTTATTAGTGTGTTCATTTTCAAACTCTAATGCAGCTAAACCTTAAAAGAAAAAACAAGTACCAATAGCTTCAAAAACCAAATAAGGGAGTGGGCTTCCTGTTTTAGACCACAATAAAAAAAAGGAGGGTGTAATAAGTGGTGGAAAGAATAAATCTGGAGGGAAAAGAATCACCTTCTTCAGGTTTAGGGAGATGGAGGCAACTATATGCTCCTCTGTGTTTTTAGGAAAACACACTGCACACAGATTCTTCAGACAGATATGAACACTCCCAAAGGGCACTCCTCTGCAGCTGGCTGGCCTCTGCCTGCTCTGTCATTTCCATCCAAACGTTTAAATCTAGGGCTGTGTAGATATCAGTGGCGGGGTCAAAAAGACAGTTTTGGTATGAAGTATTTATACTTAATTGGCCTCTGTGCTTGTCTGTGTAGTTTTGCCAAGCATTTTAATAGTTTTCATTGAGTATTTTTTATTCTTTTTTGGGGGGAAAGCTATTCAGGGTGGAAATGGGAGGAGGACAGGTCGTGAAATGCTTCTGTCCCTCCTAAAGACTTTGGGCAACCTTCCCAAAGGAGATGCAGAAGGGAACGCTGACCTCTGACTTGCAAATAATTCAGGAGTTTTTTCTTGTAATTCGTCACTGATCTTCTTTGTATTCTGGACTCCCTACTTTAACTTCTGGTTTGTTCCTGATTTAGTAGAATAATCCAAGTATTGGACTGGAGAGAAACTGTTAATTCCTAGTGCACAATTGGGTGAGACAGAGGCAAATGCAATTTCATTTGAAGCCTATTTTTTAAATAGCACATTTATTTAAGTAATTGTTATCCACTGCTTTAAAAAATCTTTACTTTTATCATTAGAAAAGAAAACTTAGGCTATTGTCAAAAGTTACAGAAAAATATTAAAAAAAAAACACCACCCATAATTCTACCTTCAACCACACCAAAAATAGTTTAATTTTAAGCGTATCCCCTTTTAGTTTTTTCTACTCATTTTTATTTCCTTTCAATATTTGGATTTTGTTATATATAAATGTAATAAAATGTATGTAAAATATAAATTTATATTTATAAAATAAATATAAAATTACATATTTTTATAAAATAAATGAAAAATAAAATAATATACTCATAAAATATAAACTAAAATTACATATTTATGAAATAAATATAAAATAAAATTTTATAAATAAAATTTTTAGACCTTGCTTTTTATTGGTCTTATATAGCAAGCATTATCTTAGTATTGCCATTCTTGCAAAACAAAATTTTAAAAAATATTCATGTTGTTCCAAAGTATACATGTCATAATTCTGGACAAGTCTGTTATTGTTTAATTCTTTCATTTATTTTGGTACATTAATAATGTCATGATGCATATTCTCTATATGTGTATCTTTGTCAACAGGTTCGATTATATCTTTAACATAATTTCCTAGAAGAGAAATTACTGAAATAAGATAGGCACAATTTTAAGGTTCTCGGAATGTATTTAAATTTTTTTTCCAAAAACAAATTACCATCCACTTCTGCAAGGTGTAGATGGGAGGGATTTCCCCGGACCCTCCCCAGCATTGCTCCCAGGCCCGCCCATCCCCTCCCCCAAACTCGTCTCCCACCTTCCACACCTGCTCACGCCCCTCCAGCCTCACTGTCCTCCTGGATGTTCCTTGAAGACCAAAAGTGGTCCTGCCTCGGGGTCTTTGCTTGTGCCCGGGCCAGCGCCGCAAACCTCCACCTCCCCCTTCCTTAGGTGTCTGCTCAAACCCACCTTATGAGAGAGGCCTTCACAAATCACACCACATACACTAGCAGCCACCACCAGCAGCCCTGAATCCCTGTCCCCCAATCCAGATATATTTTGTTATTGTTTAAACAGACTTGATTTTTGTAGAGCAGTTTTAGGAGCAGGGAAAAACTGAGTGGAAAGTACACATTTCCACATTCCCCCCACCCCACCATGCTCTGCCTCCCTCACTCCACATTCCCCACCAGAGTGGGACTTTGTGCAGTCTATGAGCCTACCCTGTTTTATCACCACCGACAACTAAATATTTACCCAATTACCTGTTTATCGGCGTTTGTGTTCCCCACTGGAATGTGAGCTCCCTGAGGCAGGGGCATTGGCTGTGTTCGTTTACTTCGGAATCCCAAGCACGCCGGCCTAGTACTCAGTCAAGAAACGGCTGTTGAATGAATGAAGGAAAAGCCTGGGAGGCAAAAAGAAGAAAGAAAAAATTTAAAAACCTTTGACATTTTGTAGTTTTATTTACATTTCTTCAAGTATTAATGGCATCAGTCATCTCTTCATATATTAGTTGGCCATTATTATTTTTGCAAATTGTACATTTGCTTATACCTTTTTCCCGGGATGTTACTATTTTCCTTATTAATTTTTTTAATCCTCACCTGAGGATATGTTTTTTTCATTGATTATATAGAGAGAGGGCAGGCGAGGGAGAGAGAGAGAAACACTGATGTGAGAGAGAAACATCCATTGGTGCCTCTCATACACACCCCGACCTGGAATCGAACTCGCAACCTGGGCATGTTCCCCGATCAGGAGTCAAACCTGAGACCCTTCGGTGCACAGGATGATGCTCTAAGCACTGTGCCACACTAGCCAGGGCTTTTCCTTATTAGTGGTTAAGTGCTTTGCCTGTTAAAGATATTAATCCTCAGTGTCACATTTATTACCAACATTTTGGAATTTGGTTTTTTACCTTTAATTTTGTTTACATCCTCTGCATTTTACCTACAGAAGTTTTAAGTGTTATGTAGTTAAGTATATCGGTTTTTAAAATATATGCTGTCTTTCCCATTATGTTTACATTTAGGATATCCTTTCGCAGCCCAATATCAGTTAAATATTCACTGGCACTTCTAATTCATTCCCTCAGTAAGCGTTAAGCACTACTCGAGCTAGGCTTTACTCTAGAACAGCTGCGGCACACTGGTTTGCAGAAAGAATTTTTAAAACGTGCAATACCTGGCCCTGGCCTGGTAGCTATTAGTTAGAGCATCATCCTGGTAGGCCAGGGTTGTGGGTTCGATCTCTCGTCAGGGCACATGCAAGGAGAAACTAATGAATGCATACATAAGTGGAACAACAAATCGATGTTTCTCTCTCTCTTTCCCTTCCTCTCCCTCTCTAAAATTAAGAAACAAACAAACAAAAAACACGCAATACCCGGTTATTTAGTCAGGGGCACTGACCTCTTTTCCCTTAGATTGTTAAATAAAAAAATGACAATAGCCATCCAGTGTGAATGCCCTGTCTTGAACCATAAATATGTAGGTCATAAAATAAAGTTGTATCTCATTGGTTTCATCTGATTGGTTAATTCTTGGTACCAGAAATCCTTATGTACAAGGATAAACACCTGATTTTTAAAAAAATCACTTTGGAGCAAAAAGGGTGGGTGATTACTATTACGATATTTTGTAAATCAAGTGGAATTACACTGCAGGACTCAGTAATCAGTGCATGTGAGCCAGGAGATGGAAAAGGCTGAGCACCGCCGCCCTGGGAGCTGGGGACAGAACAGCCGCAAAGCAGGCCCAAGAGCCGGCTCTCGCGGCACTCACGCCCTCGAATTCTATTCCTTAACGTTTTCCCGTCCACTCAAGTTCCACTGGAAGGCTTTTTAATATAAAGTATGAAATTAGAGTCTACGTTTGTGCTTCTCTTATTTAAAGTAAACTTGCACTGAGGTGTCACATTCACACAGGAAAGCGTCCAGCTTGCGCGGCCTATTGAACACGCCTCCCAGCAGAGCCCCAGCCACCCCACGGCCCCCAGCCTGGCCCGATGGCCTCTGGGTAGCCCTGGCCCCTCTCCAGACCCGCCACCTTGGTCACCACGGATAAGTTTTGCCCATTTTTGAACTTGATGTAAATGGAGAGATGCAATACATGGAAACTGTTGTTGCTGGCTTCTTTCCCTGACTGCTGTCTGTGAGGCTCTTCCATGTTACTGAGGGACATTTCTTTGCAATAAGTTGTAATATTTGCACTTTTACAATGTTCAACATTTCCTTCAGAATCATTATATAGCTCTTCATTTAACCAAATCTTTTGCATGTGTTAGAAAATTTAGAAAGTTCATTTTTGATAGGATTGTAACTTGGTAATTTATGGCTTTTGAGAATAGATAAATTTTCCAGCTTCTATAAAACTACTTGTTGCTGATAAAATACCAGACAATTTTATTTATATATATACACATATGTATATATGGATATACACATATATGTCATTTTACATACAAAAATATATATATATTTTATTAATCTTCATCTGAGGATATTTTTTCCATTGCTTTTCAGATGGTGGAAGGGAGGGGGGAGGGAGAGAGAAACATCGATGTGAGAGAAACATCCATTGGCTGCCTCCTGCAGGAGCCCTGACTGGGGGCAGGGAGCAAACCCACACCCCAGGTACGTGCCTTTGACAGGGAATCGAACCCACAACTCTTCAATGAGGGGGCCGATGCTCTAGCCACTGAGCCACACCAGCCAGAGCTACAAACAACATCTTTTAATCACCTCGTCTTTCATTACTCATTGGGTAGCATGTGTGGGTGTGTTTATTGGCCACATTAATTTTTATTCTTCTGTCTCTTCTTGTCCTTGTTTCTTCTTTTTAATTTTAATAACTCTTTATATTTTAGAAGGTTTTTAGAATATATTGTGCAAATATTGTGGCAGTTTATCTTTCTTCTTGTTAATTATATTTCTGACTTATGTTTAAGGTGTGTACAAAGGCAAATTTATCATTTGTTTCTTTTGTAATACATTATGTGCATTTTATTTTAGAAAATTATTATCAAATGATTTATCTTCCCCTGCCCAAGCCTTTGAAATAGTGTCTCTGTCATATAGTAAACATGTGGGGTCTGATTCTAGACTTCCTCTTTTATTTCATTGGCTAGATATAGAATCTCACAATTTAAATTATTATGGTTCTATAAAACATTTTGAATTTTGTCTGTGCAGGTCACTGTCCTTTATTCCATTTTCCAAACAATTTTGGCTTTCTCGTTTTTTTTCTTGCAAATAAGATATTTGTCATTTTGTTGAAGTCCAATGAAATAAAATTCCTTGGATTTTTAACCAGAATTACATTAAATGTATAAATTGTCTCAGAAGAATTCATATCTTCCCATTATTTGTCTTCCCATCCAAGAAATTATGTGTCTTTTTATTTGTCCGAATAGTCTTTTATGTTCCTTATTAAATTTTTTATGTGACTACTTCATTTTTACTGTTGGGTCTATTTCTAGAGGTTTTTTTATATCATTTTGCTGTTTTGAATTTAATTATTCTTTTAAATATCTTGTCAGTTGGTAATTACTGGTATATGGGAGTACTGACTTTTTTATAATGCTCTAACAATGGTAGCTACACTTTACAGAGTGAAACAGGAAAGAAGGTGCAGCGAGGCCGTTAGGAGAAGGGATCCTGGAGCCGGACTACACAGGTTCAACCCCCAGTTCTGTTCCTTACCAGCTGTGTGACGTTGGGCAGTTAGTTCCCCTGACCTTCCTGTGCCTGAATTTTCTCATGTGTACAAGGGGGTGCTAATAATACGTACTTCATAAGATGCATGTAAAATGGTTAGCACAACGCCTCATACAAAGTAAGTGCTCAATAAATGTTAACTACCTAGTAGGTGAAAAAACAGCCTTAACTCCTCCATTGTCACACAGCTAGTAAGTGGCAGTCAGAACTCAAAGGGCGGTGCTGAGCCCAGGCCCTTGGTTATCAAGCTTTACTGCCTCTCAAATGCATTTTTGACTAATAATTTCTTTTTAGCTTATACTCAGTTTTCTTTAGACAATCAAACAATTTGCCATACTTTTTCTTCTTTTTGATTTTTTATTTATTGTTTCCTCTACACATCTTATAATGGAAATTTCTAGGAGAATGTTTAACAGCAGCGATGGTAATAAGCATCCTTGTCTGTTTCCTGATTTTAATGGAAACATCTTTATTATTTTAGTTTTAACTATGATGTTGGGTATTTGTTTATTAATTGGTTTTATTGGGAATAAATGCTGAGTTTTGCCAAATGCCATTTTAGTACTGCTGTGATCATTATTTTTTCTCAAATCTTTATGGTGATAAATTATATGTCAGTATCTTCATATTGAGCCATCCTTGCATTTCTGGAATACACTCTCCTTGGAATGATACATCATTCTTCTAATACACTGCTGGATTTGATTTGCCAAAACATTTTAAAGTATTTTATCAGTACTTATAAATGAGATTAGTGTGTAGTTGTCTTTTGTTGTTCTAGGTTTACCAGGGTTGTTAACAAGATTACACAAATTTATAAACTGATTTGGAAAGCTTTACACACTTTGCCATGCTCTGCAATGATTTATTTAGTGTGGGAATTAATTTTTTGTTGTAAGTTTGAAAAAAGTCAGCCATAAAATGTACTCCCATCTGATACTTTTGACTTCTTGAATGCAGTCCTTTGACAACTTGTTTAATATCTTCTATAGTTATTGATTTATTAAAGCATATACCTAATTTATGTTTTGTTAGAAAATTCAACTGCATGCTGCCTATAAGAGGCAAACTCATAAAAATTAAAAGACTGGCCCAATTCACCAGGCACACACAAACCAAAAAGAAAATAAATATCACAAAATTAGTATCAATTGAATTAAAATTCAAGACTGGAAGAAAAAATAAGTCACAGGAGATAATATTTTGTTGATAAGGAATATCATCTTCAGAAATGAAATAGATAACAGGTAGAAATTTCAAGTCCTAAGTAACACAACTATGACTTATATAGAACAAAACTTGTTCAAAGTTTAGTATTAATGGACAGGAAACAAGTGATAGAAAACTTGAAAACATCTAATTCATGCACAGATCAAGTGGAAAACATAAATGAGGCCTAGGGGTGTTGAACTGTCTTCAGGTGACGCACAGGTAGGCTGGGCTGCCCGGTCCCCAGCCATGTCCCCGGCCCAGCTCGCATCCCCAGCACAGCTGAGGTGGGGCGTGGGCTCCTTGCCGCTCCCCTGACTAGCTGACCCCGTGGAGCGTATGAGAACTACGACCCAGCGGGCACCGCTGGCACACGGCTTCCTCCCGGCCCCGTCCAGCGCCCCTCATCATCACCAACGCTCTCCCCTCTCCCCAAGCAATTTATCTGGAAACGGAAATCTCTCAACATTAGGAAGAGGGCCGGGAGGACGCAGAGTTGGAAGGGCAGCATTCAGGCCTCCTCGAAAAGCAAAGCCACTCGTAGAAGTCCCGGGGCTCGGAGGGAGGAGGAGGCAAGGCCAGCCACCCCCCACCTTGTCTGGAAGTCACTTGGCTCGGTTTTAGGAAGTGAGAGAGGGTAACTCTCCTCCTCCCCCTCCTGTTTTCGTCCCCTCTCTCTCTTATTTTTAGTGGGTTTTCCTCCTAACGTCCCCAATTACGCTGTGTGCCGAAGTGAAGACAGCTACTAAGGCCTAGGAGAGAATCCCCCTCTGCGAAAGCACACGAGGGCCTGGAGGGGGCCGCAGAGGGCAAGAGGACAGCGAAGGACAGTCCCTCGTGCTTCCATCACACAGGCTGAGCCACACTCCTCACCAGGCTCTCGGTGCTGCCAGAGAGTCTCTAAGGAGAATTATCCTGAGGAAAAAAATCTCTGTCTCTCCAAGAGGAGGAGTCCCGGGTGGAGTGAGGAGGGGCACAGCGAGGGAGAGAACATGGAAGTGCAACAATGAACGTGGGGTGGTGTTACCCTACGGACAACTGTTTCAAGGCCGTGGCACAAACTGCAGACCACGAAGGGCGCGCCTTCAGTCCAGTAGGACGTCTTCCCCAGGTGCTCTTGTCTATGACAAGCAGGCATGTCATATAAGGGCTGGCCCAACCCCAGCTCCCTTTAGGAACCGGCTCTCTGGGATCCTTTAATTAAGGAACCAAGACACAATATTGAGATGAAAGACTCAGCAGATATGTGGACTGCGCCCAGCACTGCAGGTGGTCTGCCCAGAACTAGTGAAGGTGCAGGAGGGTCTTGTCCCAGCTTGCCCAGGGGCCTGGCTCTAACATCTGCTTGGGAATCTGGGAGCGGTATTAGGTGAGCTAGAAAGCTTGGGCGGGAGCTCCAGGCTGAGCCCCTGGAGACTGAGGCCTCAGGCCCTTAAAATGTGTGTGTGTTTGGATGCCTGTGAAAATGCCCTGGATGTGCAGACATCACAGGGAGCTCCCGGGGTTAACCCTGCAGCGCACCTGCCAAGGTGGTGAGCCATGTACTCGGCCCATGTGTCCTCAGCCTCAGGACGGAGGGCTTTCCCGGGACCGGCACTGCTCCCAGGATTTACGCTCTGCACTTTGTTTCTCTCCTAAAAACAGCTTTCTACACTCAGAGTTCCTGTAACTTGGGTCATATCCACCATCCTGGAACTAAAGGCCCTGAGATATCTTTTTAAAGAGAAAGATACATACATATATCTCATCTAAGGAGAAATATACATACATATCTCTCTCTCTCTCTCTATCATCTATCTGTCTATGTATCTATCTCTCATCTGTCTGTCTTCTTCTGGCATGTGCCTATATCCCCAAGCTCCCACGTGAACCTCCCACCCTTTCAAAGGACAGCCCCACACCTGCATTCACCGACCACCCCCCTCATGTGGGTGGTGTTCTTCTGAGCCTGGCTCCAACAGTCTGTGGATTCTAATGAGTCACCTTCCCAGTAATGGCCCAGATTTCATAGGCTCTGATCCCCCCATCACAAGGAATGCAGGATTTCAGTCCCTTGCTCCACTGTCCAAGAATTCTGGGGGCCCTGAGGGGAGTCTCACAGGTGCTCACCAACAGCCCTGCCAGTGTCCTGCTGGCTCCCCACCTCCAGCCCCTCCAGCGCACTCCATGGATGGCCACAGGCTGCGTAGGCCTTCCCCCTCGGGGACCATCCAGGCCATCCTGAGCCCTCAAGGCCTCTACAGAGGTGGAGTAAGAGCCCCTCCGCCACCCCATGTGACTGTCATTCCAGGAGAGCAGAAGGCTCTGCCCCTTCTCCCAGGGCCCCGTGAGCCAGCACCTATAGCCCAGGGGTGAGCACGAATTCACGGTGCTGGCCGGAGACCGTCTCCCAGGTGGACACGGCTCTGGCTGTCTCGGCTCATTTCCTCCCAGCCGCCCCGCACAGGACGCTGCTGCCTGAAGCCACAGGTGAGCTCGCCAGCAGTTAGGATCCTCGCCCCTATCCAGGTGCGGACCCAGATGACACTCTTACCTCTGGCCGGTAAAAACACTCCTCGAAGGTGAAAGACGAAAACAAGCCGCTCCTGAGCTGAGGAGAAAACCATTCTCATGTAGCGTCTTCTCTCCTTCTGCCGGTTCCAGTGTGCGGGGACCATCTCATGAGCTCTGGAAATGCGTGCGTGGCAGTGATCGGAATACTGGATTGATACTCTGTGTAGAAATGATCAGCCAAGAAGAGTCCAGTCTGTCTTCCAGAGACCTGCAGAGTCAGATCAGATCTTATTAAATGTATCGGTCGGATTATGTACATACAAGGGTCTTTGGAAAATGTGTGCAATGAAAATCCCCCCAAATTAGGAAAGGGTTGTTTGAGTATCTGACTGGCCGGTGCACTAGGCACGGGAATGAGACCTTTTCCAGACAAAGCCTGGGTGTCCTGGGAGGAGCAGGGTCCTGGACTCTAAGCCTGGCCCTCCCCTTACTCCCTGGGTGACCCTGGGCAATTCACCTCACTGCTCGGAGTTTGTTTTCTCACCTATACACTGGAAAACCTTGCTGAGTTATTGTAAGAATTAGAGAAGATTCAGCAGACGCTCAGTACATGGTAGGTCTTGCAGCCATTATTCAGTCTGGGGATATTTTTAAGAGAGGAACTATATGAGCCATATGCTTGTCACCACCTCCATGCCTGTCTTTGAAACATGACTCTTTCTTGTGCACACATGCACGCACACACATGCACACACACACATGCACATGCATGCACACATGCACGCACATGCACGCACACACATGCACACACACATGCGTGTGGGTAAACTCAGGAACTCTGGACCCAGACTACTGGGGTTTGAGTCCTGGTACCCACCCTTCTCTCATGTGACCTTGGTCACTTTTACTTAACTTATAAGCATCTCTTTCCCTTGTCTGTTAAATGGGGATGTTGTAGTTTATATGAGGATTAAATGAGTTAATATCTTTAAATCGTTAGAACAAGGCCTAGCACATAGAAGAGCATACATGGGTTGACTATTATTATTATTATCAATTATTCATTATTTTCCTGGCTGGGTAGGGGGACTCTGACGATGAGAAAGCTGATTTCAGTTTTTACCTTCACCGCTGACCTCTGTTCTGTACCCTTCTGTCCACCACTTTTCTCTATTTACATGTCTCCTTTCCTTTCCTTTCCTTTCCTTTCCTTTCCTTTCCTTTCCTTTCCTTTCCTTTCCTTTCCTTTCCTTTCCTTTCCTTTCCTTTCCTTTCCTTTCCTTTCCTTTCCTTTCCTTTCCTTTCCTTTCCTTTCCTTTCCTTTCCTTTCCTTTCCAGAAGAGCTCGTGCAGGCGGGTCAGCCGGGCACCTGCAACCCAGTGCGCGCTCAGGCTCACACGGGCTCACCTCCTCCGGCCACTGAGTAATCGTCTCCCGGGGACATTACACGCACCAGCACAGAAGCAGCCTCTTCGTCTCAGGTGGCCCCACGCCGGAGAGAGTTGTCTGTCAATAAAGTGAGCAGAGGAGGGGGCGCCGCCTGGAGGCTGAGCACACCCCTCAGTTGGCCCCAACCTTGGCAGAGTGTCCCCAAGTGAGGAGAGCCGGTCTGCTCGACCAAGGAAGACCAGCTGTCACCTGCAGCAGGCGTGGCTCTGACTGACCTCCTTCCACTCAGTCTGTCAGCAATCCATTAGCAATCCCATAAGCGACCCTGGTGCTATCACATCTCCACTTAACAGGGCTCCTGGGAGGACACAAGGACCAAGAATGACAGCCGCCCAGGCCAGCTGGGCCATTGCAATGGCAGCCGGGCAGCAGGGACACTGAGTAACAAGCAGCCTGGGGGTGAGCCGTGGGCGGACAGGAGGGCGTGCTCCGGGCAAAGGAAGGGCACCGTGGGGACCGAGGGGAACAAGGAGAGGCGGGTTGGGCCTCCCCCCACCCTCCGCTCCTCCTCGGGAGACCTGCCAAGGAAGCAGGAAGGGGAATGCTTTTTCTTTGACTTCTCTAAAGCAAGTGCTCAGAGAAGAGAATCGATAGCCTGGCTCAAGCGGATGAACTGTCTGATGTCCATCCAGGGAGGCGTCTATTCATGGCTGCAACTTGAAAAGACGGATCAAGGGGACCCACTAATATTTATAAAGAGTCGATCTAGGCAGAGGGGGAAAGGCCTGTAGATTGGACAAAACAGATAAAAATAGGTTTGTTTGGGTAAGCTTTCTGTTTTGATTACTGGCTAATCCCAGAGCACAGGAATGTATGACAGAGAAATAGAATCTATATCTAGAAGTTATCAAATTTATGTGCAAAAGTGCTGTTGGTACCAATTTTTGTGGGCCATTCCGTCTTAAATATAACAGATTTGTACAGCCAGATGCGATGGTGAAGGAGCTCTGAAGGGTGAGCGGGTTTCCTACAGAAAGAGTCCAAACTATTACAGCTACGGTTAAGAAATATAAAGACCAACCAGTTTTACGCTTTAGATGAACTTTACGAGCAGAAGAGAAATGATGGATGGGCAAGTTCTGGCTCTCGAGGTTTGGAGACGAGGGCTCTGATCACACCAGGCAGGGCTCGAGGAGGCTGCTTCGGGAACTTTCTGAAGGTTGGATAGGAAAGCTGAGGGTCAGACTCATAGTGTGATGAGACTAAATAGAGAAAATGTGCTTGGGAGGAACTAAGCTGGGAATCACAAAGGCAAGGACAGAGACGGAGAAGGAAACCTGAAGACACAAATAAATAAGTAAAGGCCCAGACCATAGATTCTGCTGCATCTGGTGCGCACACATTTGGAAGGTGTGGAGAGAGAAGCTAGAAACTGCAACAAGGTCACTGTTCTCATGCAAAAGAATGGCAGAGCTCTTGGTAAAAATAAGCGACTTAGCATGTGCCCAGCACCGCTTTTCTTAGGTGGCTTGGTCTGCAGAGACAACGCTGATAATTGCCCCGGATTGAGGGTTCCCAGCCCACTGCAGCGAGCCAGGAGCAGGAGACACAGAAATGGTATTGGCCATAGTTATCGTTCAAGGAGGGGAAGCAAATTCCACAGCAAGTTCGTTAGACTCCCAGCAGATCACAAAACCCAGGGGAGTTCTGGAGGCCTGAAGCAATATTTGCAAATGTGCACAAGTGACCGTCGACCATTCCTCTGGGTCAGAAATCAGAAATCGTGGCATGATTTCTGTTTCAAAGCTGAAACCATGAGTACTTTGTAGGCAGCTAAGAGCAGGGAGACACGCAGGCCAGACCAGCGGATACTGCAACTCCTCCCAGAAGGGACAGAAACCAGGCAACGGCAAATCCTCACTGAGCACCGGGTGTGCAGGCCCCATGGAAATAACACCACCACCCTGCAACAGCCTTTCAGAACTGCGCCTATAGTTACTTCGCACATTTCTGGGAGGAGGCATTGTTAGTCCTCTTTGTTAATGGGAAGAAAAAGATTCAGAGAGGTTCACTGAATGGGAGATCTCCTGATTTCCAGTGTTTCATCCTTCCTGGGTACTTTCTGGATTTAGATTCTGACTCTGTCTTCTTAGCTGGGCCACTTGAAGCAGTTATTCACCCTCCGTATCCTCAGTTACTAAACAGGCAATATAACATCTACCACATAAGGTGGATGAGAGAACATGTAAAAACGCCAGACCTAGTGCCTGGCACATAGTAGGTCCTCAGAAAATGCTAATTTCTCTCCCTTTCCTTTCCTGAAGCAGGGTGGTGGGTGGAGTAACCAGTCCCACAGCAGGAATAGCAGCACTGTGCATGGCGACCCATGACTGTGGAGCAGGGGGCAGGCAGGGGAGTCCTCTGGAGCTGAAGGGGTGCTGTGTGAGCTTGGGAGGCAGAAGGACTTGGGCAGAGCCTAGAAAGAGGAGTGGGGTTGGTGTGGGCGGAGAGATGGGCAAGGGTTGGGCAGGTAGAGAGAACAGGTGGGATGTGTGTCCAAGAGGGACCCAGCTGCTAACCGTGGGCAGGAGTGGAAGGGGCAGGAGGTGGCTGAGGCTCTCCTTGGGAGCTTCTGTGCTCAAGGGTTTCAATTTGATCCTACGGGGGAAGGAGAGCCAGTGAAGGTTTGTCACCTGGGAGTCTCATCTATGAAGATTGATCTGGTGCCATTGTGTAGATTGGACTGTCAGGGAAGAGGTGGGAAAACAAGGAAATTTTATATTTTATACACATACACATACACATACAATCACAGAGCCTTTTTATTACAAAATATATAATCTACTCAATCCCATTTAAAACGGTTTGGGCATTAATTTTACTCTTGTAATCAATAACAGAGGTTTAAGAAGGCTGTGTTTTTGCTTTTGTGACACCTTATGGTCAAATCTAAAATTCACTTGATGTTAAATCAAGAATAAACCTCTCAATTTTATCATTTCTATGGCAAAATATAACCTACTTTAAGGCAATTCAGTTTGTCATAAACTTTCCAGGAATGAAACTTGATAAAAAGCAGAGACTCTCTGCACATGACAATAATTAAATCTACACTCAGCAAGTATAAAAGAGTGACTGTAGGGTAGGTAATTTGGAAGAGAAAAAAAGACTTAAATATGTCAGGAAATCTTACTTAAGTTTCATAGCCATGATCTATGTTGAAGTACAGGATTATGTTATATATTTGAGGAGAAACAAAATCCAGTAAGTACCCGAATTATGAATGAATTGTATTTTCAAAATACAGGCTGGAAGTCCAAGATCAAGGTGTCAGCAGGTCCGATTTCTCCCAGAGCCTCTCTCCTCAGCTTGCAGGTGGCCGCCTTTCCACTGTGGCCTCACGTGGCCTTTCCTCCTTGGTGTCTTCCCCTGTTCTTATGACACCACCCTGTCAGACTAGGGCCCACCCTTATAGCCTCATTTAACCATAATTACCTCCTTAAACACCCTATCTCCAAATGCAGTCATATTCTGAGGTACTGGGGGTCAGGGCATATGAACTGTGGGGGTGCAATTCAACCCATAAAAGCCCTAATAAGAGTTGGGCTGTATGTGGTAGGCTATCCACGGAGAGGGCGCTCCGGGGCCTGAACCTCAACCCCGGGATCCTGACCTGAGAATGAGCATTCCTCTGGGCCCTGGTTGCTTGCTTGGATATATTTTCAAATGTCCTCAGTTTTTGGAAAGGGAGCTGAGTGTTCCCTCAGCCCAGCTTCCTGTTGCAGAAAAAGCATGTGATGGAAAAAGCTGCCTGCGTTGAGGCCATGTGCGGGAGACAAGCTGCGGCAGCTGATTTATGTGTGGTCATGGCTGCGGTGATCCGGCCTCTCCCTGGCCACTGGCGTGATCTGGAGGTTGGCGTAGTCAAGGAGAGGTTTTTGTGATGACTTCAGAAAATAGAAAATTGCTGTAAATAAGATGGTATTCGGCTGTTTTTAATTTTATACAGCTCATTATATCATGGTCAAATGAAAACCTTGACATTTGGGCAGGAAGCATGTGGCGAGTGGGCGTGGGTGGACTGCAGGCCGGGCTGCTCCCCCCAGTGAAAGTCGTTGAGGAGCCTTAAGGGGGCGGGAGGCACACAGAGGGCTCTTCAGACGTCACTGGGCTCACCTCCTGTTGCAGAGGATGCTTCTACTCCATAAACCCCTACTCTGCAATCAATAACCAGACGGGAAGAGAGGCCTCGGGGGATGGGACAGTGAACTCTCCGTGACACACGAGGGACAGACAGAGCACTTGTGGCAGCATCTAATTAGATTAGGCCAGCGGAACACACTGTCCTTGCGGAGGCCCTGGCGTGGATGTCAGATGAGCCCAAGTTTGACGTGTCTCAGGCCGGGCTGTCCTGCAGGGCACAGCTCCAAGCCCTCCCCTGGGTGGGTCAGGAAGAGGCAGGGAGCTTTCCTGAGCTGCTCCGCGCCTGGCCCACAAAATCAATCACCCAAACACTGACCTGCAAAAAGTTAAGAGTTATTGGCACATCACCACATTCAAGTTCAAAGAGCGCTGAACATCACAGGGCCCTCTGCAACGACAGCCACTGCGCCCTGCCTGCTATTCGCCTCTGTGGAGTTAGAGGAGCAGCGCAGGGACTCTGGAGGGTGGTGTCTGGTTAAGAGAATGGCTTTGGGGTTGGGTGGCTGAATGCTGGTCATCTGACACAGTCTGGTTGTGTGACCTTGGACAGTGGAGTGACTTCTCTGTTCATAATAGCACCTACCTCCTGGCATGTCCTGAGAAATACACACGAAAGGCCTGGGGACAGTGACAGGTACTTGGGACACAGAGCTTCTTATCATGATTACTGAACAAAGGTTCTTTGGAAATTTCACTGGGTTAAGGGAGAGGGTAGGTGGGAGGGAGGCGGTGTACACCTACCTATTGCTGATACCGAGCAAGAGAAGGGCACAGCGTTCTCATGAAGTGTCCCTGTCAACATTACTTAATATTAAACTCTTTCCAAGTGTGGGGCCGGCCACACGTTTCTCCTCTGTGAGCACAGTGTGTCACATCTCCCTCTCCGGGGCTCTATGGTCTTGAAAAACTCGGGAGCCGCCTCTACCACCTCGGCCCCGCCTACCTCCTTGTCACCTTCATCCTCACCACTGTCTCTGACTGGTCATCAATCCCCAGGTCCCAGCACCTCCGAGTGGCACCGGCCATCACCAGAAACCTCTCCTCTGCCCAGCAGGTCCCAAGCCTTCTGGAAGTTTGGGTTTGAGAGAAATGCCCACAGTGATACCCGGGCTCGAGAGGGAAGCTCGTTCGTGGCTGTGGAGGGGACTTGAGATGAAGGCAGGCGGCCTATAGAGTCGGGGTGTAAGTGCGGGGGGAGCCCGCTCAGACCGCATACCAGCCACCTGCGGCCGCGTGCGTGCACACTGGCCGGGACCACTGTGTGGGGCACGTAAACGTCTGATCGCCATGGCGTACGTCTGAAATGAAAATATGATTGTATGTCGACGGTGATTGGAAAAAAATTAATGAAAAAAGAAGTGAAGGTAGGTAGTGGGATGGAACTGTAAACTGTAAGAGGAGGGAAGGAAGGAAAGGATGGGAGAGCAAAGCAGAGGGGAGCGAGAGGGGGAGAGAAAGGAAGGGAAACGACAGTTTCCAAGTTTGCTGCTAAGGAAGAAAAAAGTAGTGAGTGAGCCTTTTCATGGGAATATATATAAAAATCTGACCACTGATAAATTTGACACCTGGTATCAACCACGCTAGGACGTTAAGGGCAGTGGGACACAGAATTGTGAACAGGGTTTGATTACAATACTGTTAAAACCAAATGAAAACCGGCGCAGGACAGATGTCTTCTCAGACGTATCTCCAAGTGTTAGCAGGGGTGGTGGTCTCTGGGACATTGGGGGGATTTTCTTCTTTTTATGTAACAAAGAATGAGCAGATTTATTTAGAAGAGATAGCCAGCTGCACTGAGCGTGCCCCTGCATGACCTTCAGCATGACCTTCAGCATGACCTTCAGCGCACGGCACCACCACCCCGAGAGCGGCAAGGGGCCTGTCCCTCTGCCTTCTTCTCAGTTCCAGCTTCTGCCCTCACACCAGCCAAGCTCAGTAGTCCCCTGGGAGTGTTTCGACCTCCTAGTCCCTTCCTTCGCCCAGTGCTGACTAAACTAACGACCACCCCTCTGCCTGCCCCCCTGCCTGCCTGCCCCCCTGCCCACCTTCCTCCTGCCCGCCTTCCTGCCTGCCCACCTTCCCTCCTGCCCCCCTGCCCACCTTCCCTCCTGCCCACCTGCCTGCCTTCCCGCCTGCCCGCCTGCCCCCCTGCCCGCCTGCCCCCCTGCCTGCCTGCCCCCCTGCCCACCTTCCTCCTGCCCGCCTTCCTGCCTGCCCACCTTCCCTCCTGCCCCCCTGCCCACCTTCCCTCCTGCCCACCTGCCCGCCTTCCCACCTGCCCGCCTGCCCCCCTGCCCGCCTGCCCCCCTGCCCCCCCGCCCACCTGCCTCCTAAGTTCTCTCCTATCCTCTGGCCCGGCCCTGGGCCCCGCACGTGTCTCCCCCGCCCCTCTCCATTCCTCTCAGCACAGAGAACAGACGCCTGTCGCCACCAGCTTTGCAACCTGCCCCTCCCTACCTCCCACCCCACGCTCCACACGACAGGGACTCCAAGCTCGTCCTCAGGCTCTGACGGTGGCCCGTGACTGTTGCCACCACAGCACTTGCCGCGTTTTGCCGGAGGTACCTGTTTCTCACCCGTCGAGTCCTCCAGCTCGTCCCTCTCTGAGGCCACATGGTCATCATGGTTGAGCCTCCGGGACCTGCCGCGGCCTGGCTCCTGGGAGACTCTCAGTAAACACCGTCTGTTGAGCCTGAGCCCCTCACCCAAGCCTTCTCGTGCTCCCTCTGAGCACAAAGCCCTCGCCTGAGTGCCAACAACAGCCAGGGGCCGGCTTGACCTGCCTTTGCCACTTTATTACCTGCCGCGGCCTGCAGTGTCCATGCCCCATTCACTTCTCCCAAGCTTACTTTGTACGTGGTTTATCTGCCCCCTTTCTCACCATGCCCAACGCACCCTCTAGTCTTCTGGTTTCCTAATTTAACTGCTTCTCTTTGAAGGCCCAGCTCTGGCCCAGCTCCCCTCGAGGCCGGCCCCCGCACTCCCTGGGCATCTGTGACAATCCTCAGCTGCTCTGGAACTGCTCGTGCGTGTGTCTCACTTCCCTAACTCAGCTCACAGAAGCCCAGCCACGGTTCCCACGCACTGGGGTCCCCACATGACTCGTCCACAGGAACCGCTGGGTGAGAGCTTGTCGCCTGACTGCTAACGGTCACTGGGTGGTGTGAGGTGACTGGGCTGGCTGTGTCTGTTTAGGTGGCTCAGCTGGACATCCATTTCTCACACAACTTGTGCCCTGAGGGAGGGCCCCTGAACCCAAAGAGAGGAGTCAGGTCACCCCAGCCCTCCCCTGGACTATCTGCCCCTGCTTCCTGACCCCACCACAGAACAGGGGGTGGAAAGCCTTTGAGGCCTGGCCACAGCTCGCCCACAGACCGGACAGGCCCCAGTAGACACAGGACCCAACACCATGCAGCCAGTGTCTGGTTGGTCTGCAGAACCACGCACCACTCGAATGGGAGACCTACAGGGTTTGCTGAATTATAGGCAAACTCATGTCCCCCGTGGGAAAGTGCAGAAAGAGGAAATTGTGTTTGCTTTCCTTTAAATTACAAACTTCCAATGGGCCTGTCCAAGGCAGCCGAGACTTTACAGCTTTTTAACCCAAATCTGTCTTTCATTAATCACGTATCATTCAAAGCTACCCAGCCTGTACCTTCGACTTAGAAGTGAATGGAAAATTCCTCACTGAAGGGATACATTGATTAACTCAGCTGTGACGGTTGTCCATCTCATCTCGTGTGTTCTCTGGATTAACTAATAGAGGGCACAGCAGCCCAGGTGACTCCCCATCCTGGCTCCGTCGCACGGGTTCTGGTGTGAGCCAGCAGCAAAGGAGGAGGAGCACCTGGCGGGAGAACAGACCTCAGGAGCACAGGGCGACATCCTGACTCACCCTGCGTGTTCCTGCTCCCTCCTCGGGTGTGATGTCAACAGGGCCACTTCCCTGCCTTGAGGACAGGAGCTGCCCTGTGAAAGGCGTGGTTGAGGACGGCACATGGGCTTGTTTCCAGTGAACTGAGGGAGGCTGGGCTTGCCCCGAGCAGAGACCGGGGGCAGTGGGGGGAAGAGAGGGGTAAGCCCCCTGGGCCTCTGGGCAGCTTTGGGGTAGCGGGTTCTGAACCAGGCTGCAGTCGTCCCTGCTGCATGCAGATCAGGACGGCTCCGGCCTCCCCCAGCTGGGCTTTCAGGTGTCACACAACTGGGGCCTGTCCTTGAGTCACTTTTAGAAAGAGGCCTGAGCCAGTGACTCACTCCAACTCATCTGAGAGGCTGCCGCGTTTCGCTCCGGCCCAGACGCCTGCCTCCCACCACTGAGCCTGCCTCCCACACGCTGAGCCTCCCCGGATGACCTCAGAGCCCAGGGAGCTGAGACAGTAAACGCGGGTGCTTCAAGCTGGACAGCAGTGAGCAAGAGCCTCATCTTGAGGGGTCTCTCCCCCTCCCCCACTTACCCTCAACCACCAAACTGACCTCTGGAAATGTCCAATGTTTGTCACCCCCTGGGAGCAGCTTGTCCCCTGACATTATGCATTTGGGGCTGAGTGACAGGAAATCAAAGGACTAAAAGGACCAGCTACCGAATCTTACCCCCGAACAGACGGGCAGGTGCGTGTGTGTGAACGGAAGGCGCACACTCGGTTATGTGTCATTAAAATCGACAAGAGCAGAACCTTTCAGGGAGGCCGTGAGCGGCCTGGGTCTCACTCACAGACACCCAGCTGGGGACAGCCCTCTCGGCAGAGGCTCAGCGCTCTCTCCTCCTCACTCGCCGGGCTGTGGGACTGGGCTCCTGGAGGACTTCGACCCCATCTCCCTGGTCTCTCCAGCGTGCCACGGCCCGGCGTCTCTGATGAGAAGGAAGCCCTGGTGAATGTCATGCCTCCTGTGTCCCTGGCAAGGCAGCCACCACCATGCAGGTGTCGTCACCCACTCATCAAGTGCCAGCAGTGTGCGGGGCAGAGCAGAGATTAGACGGGCTACCTCCCCGATGGGCTGACAATCAAAGTGCCTTGGTGACCCGTGGACATTTCCAATTCAGGTTACATTTAGGAGAAAATAACTAAATACAGACAGTCATCTCCTGTGCTTCTCTTCCACTCCTGACAGTGGGACAATCCCTTCAAGAGGGTGGTGGGGCTGCCGGCAGCAAAGCCCACGGTTCCCACTCTGCACCCAGCGGGGGCAGGGCTCGCCCCTGAGACTGTGTTAACTGGACAACAGTCGTAGCCAAACCTCTCATCACTTCCCGGCAAGGCCTGTAACTGGACCCGGCATCCCTGGATCCCATGTGGCTCTAGCTAGATTAGGCCCAGGCTGCAGGCAACCTGGGCCTTTTGCTCAACAGCCTTGGGAAACCTGCACTTTCCGCTGGGAAACAGGAGCTGCAGAAACCTGCCTTCCTGGGGCTCTGCCCAGTGCCTGGCATCTTGCAGGTCTGCTGGGGCCCCTCCCAGCCCTGGTCTAACCCCAAGGGAGCTGGCCTCACCCAGGATCCCTGTTTGGCCTGGCCTCTGTCAAGGAGGCCTGGAGCCTGCGGAGCTACAGGGTTAAGCAACAGCTTCCCAAGGGCAAATTCCTGCCCAGCGCCTGGTATCTGGTTTCTGAGCCAAGCATGGGCGGCTCTGTTTCTGCTGATTCCTGATCCTGGTTGGGCTGCATACTGGTTCTCTGTTCTCGCCTGGATATTTCTTCCCTGGAGAGTGAGTTCGGAGAGCCTTGGGCTCAGATGCAGATCTTATATGCAAACACTCCTACCACTGCCTTCTCCAAAGGTACTGGGACCCCCTAGAGCCATGGTGGAGTTCTGTGAGCCCTTCCTCCAGGCCCAGATTAATCGGCTTGGCCAGGTGAGGCTTTATATCCTCAAACAGGCCCATGCTTGATATCAGGGTAGTTTGACTGTCAGAGGGGCAGAGCAGGGCTTCACATTTGAGGCGGACTTAGGATGAGCAGCTAAGAGCCTTTGTCACATGACAGCTTTGCATAGGTTCACCCACATTTCCCAGATCTCCCCAGGAGTGTGGGAGGGCTGTGCCTGGCGATTTCTGCACGTAGGTTAGAAATGTACGAATTTCTCTCCACTCTCCCAAGCCAAGCTGATCGCAGCGACTGCAGCCAGCTGCTGCCCCTCTGTCTCCATGAGCGGGGAGGCGAGAAGCTAAGGAAAGCCTACTCCACTCCCAAGCTACACATGGGGCCCAGAACCTGCCAGGCACAAACCTGTTTAAGCCTGTCCCACCCCCTTTGCTTTCCAAAGTGACAGCTGTACAATGAATTCGATCGCTCCCCCACGGACAGGGGACACCGTGTTCACTCTAGCCCGGTCCTTTCACACTGTGCCTGGGAAGGCTGGCGACGCTGGGGCTCAGACAGGGAAGTGCCTCGTCCACGCGCCGTGCTCACACGGTGAGTCAGCGGCAGAACAATTTAAGAGGATCCAGGGGCTCTGACTAACGCGCTGCTCACCCCTGCCCCCGCCCTGTGGCTGGCGCAGGAGAGAGAGCAGCACACGGGTGCCAAGGTGTGAGCAAACCTGTGGGGAGAAGGCGGCGACAGAAAGTGGCCGGAAGACCAGAGGAGCCCCTTCCAGGATGCTGGTCGAGGAGGGGTGCGCGCACCATGCACGTGAGATTGCTCCGGAGGATGTGCACACGGCGCGTGCAAAACGATACCGTACAGTGCAGCCGAGGATCCTGCGCAATGCAACTGCGCGCCGTGGAGCCCGGTCGCTGGCTGTTGGTGGGTGAATTGAGTGCCCGCAGGGAGAAGGGAGGCGCCAAGGAGTAATTGCAGGAATGTGGGGTGACTGCAGGAGGAAGTGGTGAGCTCCCCGCTGCTGGCAGGTGGCCCAGGCTGGCCTGGCTCTGTGTGGCAGCAGGACCCCAGGCTGCCTCCAGCTCTCCCAGGGACTGCTGAGCCGGCTCCCGGGAGAGCAAGTCCCACCAGGAGAAGGGGCGGGACAAGGCCTGGCTGGAGCCGGAGTGAATGAGGGGCCAGTGGGGACAGTGGGCAGACTGGGCTGCCCGGAGCGGAGCGGCTGGTGTCGGGGAACCGGCGGAATGGGAAGAAAAGAGACAAAGAATGTCTGCCCAACATCCTCATGTTTTGGTTTTCTGGGAAAATGGTGAAACTCTTGCAAGCGGCGATTATAGAGGATGGCAGTAGGAGAGAAACCACAGTGGATATTTTTCAGGACCAAAAAAATGTTTTCCCCGAGCTAAACAGTTAGATTGAGAAATCCAACATGGTACCTTAGGGACCTGGTGGCTCCTTGCTGCCCTAGGGCCCTCTTTCCACCGGCGCCGGCCTCGGGCTCTAACGGCTGCCTGGGGACCCTTAAAGTCTCAACACCCAAACACTTATGGTTCTCTTTTTGCAAAATAGTTTGTGTCACTCCAGTCTAGTCCCCTGTGGTAGCACGGTTTGTGGGTACCTCCGCAGCACAGGTGAGGGGGTGGCCCCTCCCCTGCTCAGGGACCAGACTCCTCCAGGACAGCTGAGAGCCTGGGACCTCAGTGTGCTCCTGCCTTACCACCCTGGGCTGGGGCTGCTATGTTACCTGCCAGGTGACTGCCTTGCCCCCAGCTTTAGCCTCTTTACAGAAACAAAGGGTCCCTAATTACAAGACAGCTCTGCCTCCAAGCCAGACAGGAGGAGCTGGTGTTGGGCCTGGGTGGTCTTACTGATCGGCTCTGTACTAATTTATTCAACGAAGCCGTTCATTTCTGAGCTGCCTCTTTTTTTTCTTTTAACAAAAATGTAGGAGTCATTCAAACTTCCTTAGCAAATGGCAGCAATTTAAAAATATATATATATCTTTATTGATTTCAGAGAGAGGAAGGGAGAGGGAGAGAGAGAGAACATCAATGATGAGAGGATCATTGATCGGCTGCCTCCTGCACGCCCCCCACTGGGGATCGAGCCCGTAACCGGGGCATGTGCCCTGACCGGGAATCGAACAGCGATCTCCTGGATCCTACACCAATGCTCAGTTGCTGAGCCACGCCTGGCTGGGAGCAATTTTTAAATGAGTAAAAAAGTCAGGAACAAGGAATCAGGCAACGAGAAATATCCTCAGCCCGAAAAAAAATCACTGCAAACTCCGATTCCGCATTGTGGAGCATCTTCTTATTTTCTTGGAATTCCTTCTCTCAACCATCTGAGTTTTTTTAACTACTGGATCTAAGTCTCCTTGGGTCTTGTGCCTGCAAACTCCTTTCAGTAGTGCAATATCTTACACTGTTTTTAAATTGAGGTGGTCACTCCTGTTTCTGCGAAGCTAAAGGCCCTGCGATTGCATAGTCTCATGGGGTGAGGGGTGGGGAGTTGGGTGTAAGATTTAATCTGCTCACTCCTCTCCCTCCCTGCCTCTCTCCCAGGACCTTGCTGGGGACTGACCAACAAAGGTGTAAATCTGGGTTCTGGACCAGCCCATAGTGCTAGGGAGGTCTCTGTGGGCCCAACCTCAGTGCCAGAGAGAAGTGGGTGCTGAGCTGTGGGACAAGGAGGCTCCTGCACCCCTCTGGGACTTTCAAGTTCCTGTAGGACCTGGAGAACGCAGACACTGCTGCTGCTTCTGGTGCAGTGTGTGGGACGGGCTGGCCCATCCTTGGTGGGAGGGCCTTTTTGTCTCAGATAAAAACCAGGGGGTGGCCTACAGTCCTTGCACATTTCAAGTGTGGGAAGGAGGTGTCTGCACCTCTCCTAAGGCTCCCAGGCAACTGGCTTGGATGCCGGACCTTTGGGTGACATGTCCATGCTAGTGAGTCTAGTAGCTCCCTCTGTCTAGGTGAGGGGTGAATCCCAGCACTATGTAACTTTTTCCAAGCAGCCTAAATGAAACCATTGGAAAGGTATTCGTCAGCCCAATTCTAGCTTCTATCATATCAGTAGAGGCAGGAGTGACGATCTCACAAAGTATTCCTCCCACCCCACCCCACCAAGCCACACCAATTAATGACAGGGCTGAGAGCCTTGCACTGTCCTCAAGACGAGGGCCATGTCAATGAAGTCCTACAGTTGTTAACCTTCACAGAGACAAGTAATTTATTCCAAATTCCATTTTGCTTATTGGTAGCTTTTCCTGAACAGTCTCCAAAAGCACTCAGTAAAAGCAACTTGCAGGGTGGCAGTGCCTAGTGCTCTGATCCAGAAAAAGATCAGTGGGTAAGAACTGTCGAACTATACTACAAAGCTACAGTAATCAAAACAGCATGGTTCTGGCATAAAAACAGACACATAGGTCAATGGAATAGAACAGGGAGCCCAGAAATAAATCCTCACCTATATGGTCAATTAATCAATGACAAAAGAGGCAAGAGAATACAATGGGGTAAAGAGAGTTTCTTCAACAAATGGTACTGGGCAGATATATGCAAAAAAATTAAATTGGACCACTGTCTTGCACCATATACAAAAATAAACTAAAAATGAATTAAAGACTTTAAATGTAAGATCTAAAACTATAAAACTTCTAGAAGAAGACAAAGGCAGTAAATTTTTTGACATTGCTCTCAGGAATATCTTTTTGGATATGTCTCCTCGGACAAGGGAAACAAAAAGAAAAATTAACAAATAGGATTGCATCAAACTAAAAATATTTTTCACAGTGGAAGAAACCATCGACAAAACGAAAAGACAACTCACTGAATGGGAGAAGATAATTGCAAATAACGTATTCAATAAGAGGTTAATATCCATAACATATAAAGAACTAATACAACTCAACACCATCAAAACAAACAATTCAACTGAAAAGTGGGCAAAGGACCTGCAAAGACACTTCTTCAAAGAGGACATACAGATGGCCAAAAGATGCTTAAATATCATGAATCACCAGGGAAATGTAAATTAAAACCACGATGAGATATTGCCTCACACCAGTCAGAATGGCTACCATCATCAATAAATTCATAAATAACAAGTGTTGGCAAGAAAGGGAACCCTCGTGCACTGTTAGTGGGATTGTAAATTGGTATATCCACTGTGGAAAAAAGTATGGCTGTTCCTCAAAAAAATTAAAGAGCTGCCATACAATCTCACAATCATACTTCTGGGTATTTATCTGGAAAAAACACAAAAATCACTTATTTGAAAAGATATATTCACCCCTATGTTCATTGCAGCATTATTTACCATAGCCAAGACATGGAAGTAGCCTAAATGTCAATCAATAAACAAATGTGTAAAGAAAACATTTTCTTTATATATATAAAGAAATGTATGTGTGTGTGTGTATGTGTGTGTGTATACACACAATGGAATATTATTCAGCCATAAAAAAATGAAATTTTGCCTTTTATGACAACATGGATGGACCTAGAGGGTATTGTGCTAAGTGAAATAAGTCAGAGATATGATTTCACTTATATGTGGAATCTAAAGAACAAAATAAATAACTAAACTAAATAACTAAATAACTAAACTAAGGGTGGAGGGATGGAAATAAGTTAAATTAAAAAATATTATTACATGTAACTTACATGGCTCTGGTTATTACTTTTCCCTCTGTGAGTTAATCACCTCACTTGTAAGAAGGTTCTCCTTCCCTGCTTCAGGAAGGTTTTGAAGAATCCATTCTGGCCACCAAGGGATAAAATATAATCAAGAACTGAGGGAAAAAACTAATACTTGTTCAATACCAACTGTGTGTCAGGGCCTACTACATGCTTTAAGGCACTTAATTATCACACTAACCCTGGGAGATGGGTATTGTTTTTCTCACTTTACAAATAACTAAACTGAAGTTCAAAGAGAAGAAAATAGTAATCTATGAATGGGCAGACCCTCTCATAGGTTTGGGGCCCTCACTACAGCTCATCATTTGTCCAACCATCGAGTATGTATTTAGCACCTACAACAAGATGGGGAACTCAGGTAGGAACTGGGGACCAACAGTGAACCAGGCAGGTGTGGCTGGTGCCTTCACAGAGCATAGAAGTCACTGGGAGATCCAGACACAGAACAGGAGCTTCCGCCATTCCTGGGATCTCCTCATACTAATAACAGGGAAGCTGTGAGCCTAAATGATTGTTGGGGATAAATGGGAAGTTTATTATTATTAATTATATTTAATTTCCAAGTATTTAATTCATTTAATTAAAACACATTAACTATGTTATATTTATGAAATTTACTGGCACCTGGTGTGCCCTCACTTGGGGTAGAGGCAGGAAAGTAGACTCTTGCCACCCTCATAGGATTAGGTTCACAGGTAGGTGACAGCCCGGTTCCCTAGGAGACTTGGCCCTGCCCAGGAAGGACAGAGCCAGGGCTCACAGGAGTACGGCCATCCTCCCAGGTGCTCAGCCTTTCTTTATGGGAGCATCTACCCAGTCTCAAAAGTCTATATTCATATATTCCTATTTTATGAACAATAAGCCGTTGCTACTTTTGGGTGCTTATTAAGGCCTATATGTTGTAGACAAAGCAAAGAAACAGGAACTGTGGATCCTGCCCATGAGCAGAATAGTCTTTCTTCCTGGAGCCCACAGACACCTGGAGTAGAAAGCCCTCCGTGAGCCTGGGCTGTGTCTTCCTCAGAGACTCAGACATGTGATCTGTGAAAGCGTGAAAGGTCAAAGTGTCATTCCAGGCGACTCTGTAGCTTTAATTAACAGAAAACCTGTCAGAGTGGCCTACACAAAAAGATGCCTTCTCCTGCATAACAAGGGAGGAGGCAGGGTGGTTCAAGGGGTAGTTAATTTAGAGGATTAATGCTGAGGCCCAGGCCCCAGGA
The DNA here is from genome assembly GCF_964146895.1 of Miniopterus schreibersii. Classification (NCBI taxonomy): domain Eukaryota; kingdom Metazoa; phylum Chordata; class Mammalia; order Chiroptera; family Miniopteridae; genus Miniopterus; species Miniopterus schreibersii. The sequence goes on along the minus strand of NC_138123.1, from coordinate 14,600,133 downwards.
TCTTTCCATCTTTCTGCATCCTCTCCCCCATCCTCAGCACCGTTGCCTTTTGTCTGGGTCTCGCCTCTCCCTGCTGCCCTGGGTCCTGACTCAGGAGCCTCTTGTAACTGCAGTGAGCCCCGAGCAGGTGAGCATCAGCCTGTATTAGAAGTCATTCCGGTGGCTCCCAGGAGCCACATGACAGTTGTGTGTGACAGGCCTGCTCCTGGTAGAAGAGCGGATCTGGAGGCGAAAGGGTGAGAATGAATCCATGCGCCCCTTCCCCTGCCTCCTACTGTAGGAACGCAGGTGTCCCCGCTCCCAGGGAAAACCGAGCCAGGCGGGAGACACTTTCGGACCCGCTTCTCTCTGAGTTGCGCAGTGTGTTGTCCCTCTCCATGGCCTTCCATGGGTTGAGGTCTTCCTCTCACGGGCGTGTCCAGCCCAGTGGAAGGAATGACCATCACAGCGGGGCCCGAACCACAGGGACAAGAGCAACAATCCCCAAACTGTGACAGCAGAGAAAGGGAGCCACAGCGTGTAATTACAAAGTGCAGACGCTCTCAGCGCATTTTAGACATTTCCTTCGTGCCCACGATCCCACTTTCCATGTGGGCAAACAGGCAAGGACAAGAAAACTACTTACATGAGGCATGTCCTCCAGAGCGTGCTGACCCGGTGTTCATGAGATGATTCATAATGACATATACAGCCATCAGCCTCGTCACAAAGGTGACCCTCATCTCTCCTAGCCTCCATGGTATTCAGGTACATTCAGTTCAGCACCTACTCTGGGACAAGCCCTGCTCTAGCCTCAAGTTTTGCCATGGGCCCTATTTTCTCTTAGCATTTTTACTCAATAAACACTCAATAAAAGACTGCTGGACAGCAGAGCTATAGTCTGTCACCAACCATGTAGTCCTTAAAAATACTGGCAAAACCTCAGTTGGCAAGATCAAGAACTCATAGAAAATGGGGGAGTTAGAGAACAAAAAATAAAAATGGCATTATGTGGGAGTATACATAAATATACACATAAATAACACATAGGAAACACAAATTCAGGAAGATTTCAGCTCTGAGACAAGCTCTGTCCATTTAAAGACCTGCTCTGCTGGACACGTTTTCCCTTCAGCTCCCCCAGGCATTCGATATACAGGGGTGGGCAAAAGTAGCTTTACAAATAATACAAATAAAAAATACAATCATTCATAAACAAATAATACAAGAGTAAACTCTGTTTCGCATGCTCTGGCTGTAACCCTGTTTTTGCCCACCCTGTATATCTGTGGCATCAGGATTCTCTGAAACGTATCTTCCAGCACATGTTTTGCTATGGAAGCTGTGTCTTTTATTTTTATAAATTAGTCTTCACTGGCTTGGAAGGTAGCATCTTCTAGCCCTCACATTCTGCCTTGTATTTGCACAAATTTCAGCAAAATCTTGTGGAACTGTATTAGTCAGCTTCGCTACCTAACAAATACTCCCCCCCCCCCCCCCCAAATCTCAGTAGCTTACATCAGTGATTTATTCCTCACGGTGCACGTGGGTTCTGTCCCGCGGTTCGGCTGGAGGGACAGTCTCTATCTGAACACGCTGCTCTCTCGGGAGGGGACAGCAGAGGGAGAGACCAAGCTGAAGCACGCATTTAAAGCTTCTGCTCATAATGGCATATATTGTGTCTACCCACAGGTCACTCAAAGTAAATCACAAGGCCTGACAAGGAGGCAGGGACACGCATTGTTCTGAGGAGGAAGCCTGACATCGGTCGGGATGTGAATCCTTTCCAAGGAGAAGGCACAGGTATTGTGAACATGAACTGGGATCCACCACAGTAACCATCTGGTCATTTCCCAAAATACTGAGGAACTTAAGGGCACATTTTTTCTGGATCTGCCTTTCTGTCCACTGATGAGAGAGTAGAACAAAGACGTCCCCCAACCTCAGCACGCACAGCCCAAGGGAAAGGAAGGTCATCGCTGTTAAGGGGAGTGAACTAAGCACAGCATTTAAGAAAAGGCTGTATAGTGTTGAATTTAACAAATATAAAGCACGTTACCAGAACACCAGGTTTGCCAAAAGTGTCTTGCACTTATTAACATTAATAAAGGACTGCTCTAGTTTATTCAGCACTGTGCTGCAACTTCACTCGTGCCCAGGTGGCTTTTGGTTTTAGTTCTGTGGCCTTAAAACCAAAAGCGAAACAAAGGAGCGGCGGGAACTAAAGCTGACACTACGACGCCGCAGACTCTGTTCAGGGCCCCCGGCCGCTAGGACTGGTGCTGGCCGGACGGTGAACGCAGCTCAGACAGAGGCCTGTACTGCGAGGGTGGGAATCAGAGCCGGGGGAGCAGGAGGCGGCTTCTTTTGTATGAAGAGTAAAATTATAGTGAGTGCTACACGGGCTTCATCACTGCAGGGACCTAAGTCATCGTTGGTAGACGTTTATGCCATTTGTCAGGAAAAACTGGGACCTGAGACCTACCTTCCTCCCCTCCCCTCCCCTCCCCTCCCCTCCCCTCCCCTCCCCTCCCCTCCCCTCCCCTCCCCTCCCCTCCCCTCCCCTCCCCTCCCCTCCCCTCCCCTCCCCTCCCCTCCCCTCCCCTTCCCTTTCCTCTTCTCCCCTCCTTTTCCTTCCTTTGTCCCTCCTTCCCCCCAAAATTTTTAACCACTCGAGACATGCCAGACACTGTGAGATGAATACCTCACCTTTACACACACCTGTTGTTTCTACATATCTCTGAATTTTCATTTAACTGGGGATTTTTAATAAAAGATAGCTTACCGTATATTTTTCTTTTTTGCCATAAAGCTCTTTCCCTTTATACTGCTCAAGCTTTCTATGGTTGGCTTAAAAGACACATTTTATGAAGAGAAAGCTAAAGTGAAGTATTTCTAAAGACCTGCCCAAAACGCAGTGAACTAGCAAGATGACTACTTCACTCTCAATCTGTGGTCCACTGAGATGACGGGCAGATGGAAGATGGATGGATGGATGGATGGATGGATAGATGGATGGATGGATGGATGGGTGGATGGATGGGTGGATGGATGGGTGGATGGGTGGACAGACTTGTCAAACCAACCATCTAGAAAAAAACAAGAGCTGTCTCAACTTTGTCATTCAAATAAGTATCCATTTTGAATATTGTCTCTTAAAGAACAGGGAGCTCGTTTTGTACAGTGATTAGCATATTATGGCTATTTAGCAGATGTTACAGGCTGAACTGTGTCCCCCCCAAATTTACATGTTGAAGTCCTAACCCCCAGCACCTCAGAATATGACTATTTTTAGACATGAGGTCTTAAAAGAGGTAATTAAGGTAAAATGAGGTCATTATAGTGGGGCCTGATCCACTATGACCGGTGTCCTTGTAAGAAGAGATTAGGACGCAGACTTGCACAGAGGGAAGACATTGAAGACACAGGAGGAAGACGGCCGTCTATAGACCCAGGAGAGAGGCTCAGAAGGAAGCCGCCCTGCCGATCCCTTGATCTTGGACTTCCAGCCTCTGAACTGTAAGAAAGTAAATTTCTATTGTTTAAGCCCCCGGTCTGGGTGCTTTGCTATGGCCACCCTACAGCTAATACAGTAGATATTTTAAACGTCAGCTTTGGTTCAGTTTGTCCGAATAAAGGAGGACAGTGCTGCCGATATTCCCATTCGCACCGGGATGCAGCAGTGTGGGCCTGCGCTTGCCCTGGTCTGCGCCTGGGTTCACCCTGCTCCCTCCATCACTCACGAACAATGTGGCCTCGGAAAAACCACTGAATCTCTTTGTGCCTCAGTTTACAAAGGTGTAAGCTGGGGTAACAGTGCTTTGCCCACGAGGTGGTTCTGAGGATGAAGTGAGGTAGCCTCTTAAAGCACTTCGAGTCCTGCTTAACAGTGTGACCGATACATAAATGTCAAATAAAGAGGGTGGTAAGTATGATGAAATCCAGTTTACAAAATCCTTTTAAATTCTGACACATTTAAAAATGCTAATTGTAGAATACTCTTGTTGCAGGGAGGACATCTGTGTGAGCGGCGTGTGTTTACCTGTGTGTTGAGCCTGGGTTTATGTTGGGGGGAGTGTCGCTGACGATCGCTGCAGGTGCTGACGGCACTGGGGACCACCCACGCACCATGATCCCAGCGATTGAACCATTTCTGGTGAGTATTTTAACATTCAACAAATATTTGACAATCGCTGGCTTCCCCACCCCCCACATTCACTGCGAGAAAGATGAAGGAAGTCGTCCAGCGTGTGTGTTGAAAATGTCCCCAAAAATATTTGCACACGACTTGCCACAGGACCAGGTCAAACACTCCTTCATCTCTGCTGGTAAAACTTTAACACAAGACAAACTTGCTGACTGCGAGGTGTGCCGCGTGGCCGCTCTGTGTGCGATCGCCAACATAAACAGTGTTGGGCTATCGGAGGCCCCCAGGGACCAGTGCGCGGATCTTTCTGGAAGGCCAGTCCAGCCACAATGTGCTCGGGGCCCCTCGGCCTCCTGGGTGGCTGCTGCTTGCCAGACGGAACCGGGGGACTGGGGACAAAGCCATAAATCAGGAGCATCTCGGAGTTGATGTGACACTGGTCGGTGACTAACTGTTCCCAAGCCACTGACTGCTCACACTCATTGCAGTTTCTGCCAGGAAATCCTGAAAGCCTGGCAATTGCCTAGATTACATCTGTGACCAATGGAACCTTGAGCAGCAATGGCCAGTTGTGGAAAACGCATCTTCACCGAGGGAGGGGGGAAAGTGTCTCCAGCACCTGAGACAGATTTCTGAGGACGTTATTGCCCTGTGAGCAAACACTGCCTTTGATACATTGAGGCCATTTTATGAGTGTAAAAGTCACTGAAGGAGACTTGAAATATTTTTAGCTCAATCCACAGAGCTATTAACATTTCAAAAACTTCAGGGCGCCGACGACATATATTATCTGAGTGCAGTATTTGAATAACTGATGGCCCGCCTCCCACACTGACAGGGGTTGATGGCACTTTCTATACTTTTTCTTTACATAGAACTGACCATTGCTCACTTATCTAGAAAACAGCTTAGAAATAAGGAATTTTTAAAAATTAAAAGAAAACTTGCTGCGTTTCCTACACTCCTTTCCTCCTAGGAGAAGCAGCCCCAGTTTGCGTGGTGCACACAGCCCTCGCCGTGTGACTCGCTTTCGGGCCCTAGCGCCGGGCACACGGGACATCGGTACAGGGAGGGCTTCCCACAGGCATCCGCTCCAGCGGCGGTGACTGCTGGCCGGGCGAAGAAGGGAGAGACAGAAACGTGCAAAAGCAGGCGCAAGCCTTGCAAGAGACAGTCATTTGGGCCTTGGTGTGCAGGCAAGCATCTGTCTCCGCTGGGTAAGCGCGCAGTTTTATACACAGCAGCGTCAGTCGGGCCTCGTTAGGATGACTTCAAGGCCAAGAGGAAATAGGTGTTAAATAAGTTTCCCAGAGTCTCAGAAAGCAGGACAAGCTGAATTACATTTTAGAAAGTTCTCCCCCCAAAATGTCTTCCCTTCCTTCCTTCTTGCCTTTTTTTTTTTTTGGTTTTTTCTTGTGATTGTTGTTGGTTTTTTTGTGCTTTGAAGGACAAGCTCTCGGCTGCCTAGCACCCAGCTCTCCAGAGCGGCTGCTTTCCCGAAGACAGCTGGGGTGTCGCAGTGCTGGTGATGCCACACGCCACGTACACGTGTCCCATGGCTCCACGGCATGTCCCATGGTTACACAGCATGTGATCAGTGCTCGCTCATCTCCCCTAAGAGTCGCCTCGGAGCGTTCCCTCTTCTGGACCGTGACCACTGCTGCTCGAAAGGAAAAGAGAGGAAACCAGCAGGCGGAGGGACTGGAAGGAGAGGACATGTCAGAGTGGACATGACATCGTCAGTGCGGTGGGAGGGGAAGAGACGGCTCCCTTAAGGAACAAACCACATTTCCCCTTTCCGTTTATTTTCACTTTAGCTCAGCTCACAGACAGACCTCTAAAATGGCTCGTTGTCACCAAACCTCCCCATATGACACAAGAAATGTGGACACGTTTCCCAGAGGAAGGAAAGCTCAGCTGCAGCTCCGCGATGGAGCCTTTCCAATCGCAGCCTCCTTTCGTCCGCGCACAATACACACTCCCACGCGCAATACACACTCCCACGCACGCCTTCACACGGACACGCGCGCATCTCATATGAGCCACACCGTGGGGGACACAAAGGAACTGCAGCAGCCTCCTTTCCGGAGGGCTCTGTCAGCCAGGCCCTGGGTGAGGGGACATGTCCATCCTTGGCCGCACCCCTCGAGGAAACTGAGGCTTGAGGGGTTTAAGGAAAGTTCCTGAAAGACACAGCTTGCAAACAGCACAGATGGGATTTGCAACAACGTTGCAGATTAACCACTGAGGCCTAACTCTTACCCCTGTAGATGACGCTCCTTCCCCCACGGGGCAGGGACGGGCTCAGGAAAACAGCCACTGGGAAGGGAAAGAGCTGGACGGCGTGGAGGACCCTGCTCTGCACGGGTGAAATCGCGGGCCTGCCCGACTCTTCAGCAACCCGCACGTGGCCCCTCTGAGTGACTCACATGAAGCCCACACGTGAGGGGTGGGGAAGGCGGCGCTGATGGGGGCAGAAGGCGCTCCGCTCCCCGAGGGGCCGTCAGCCACGCGAGTGACATGCTGACCCGCAGGCCCGCCCTTCACAGTGGGGGGCTCCCTGCAAACAAGCCACGTGGGAGCCCCCACGCTCTGGACACAGGCCCCGCAGCCGCACCCGGGAGGCGAGGCTGCCCCGGCTCCATCCTTTTTCTATTTTTTAAAAAAAATATATCTTTATTGATTTCAGAGAGAGGAATGGAGAGGGAGAGAGAGAGATAAAAACCTCAATGATGAGAAAGTCATTGATCTGCTGCAGCCCGCAACCCAGGCATGTGCCCAGACCGGGAATTGAACCCGGATCTCCTGGATCCTAGGTCGACGCTCAACCGCTGAGCCACACCCAGCCGGGCTGCCCTGGCTCCATCCTCAGTGACTTCTAAGGACACAAGCCCGAAGATCTGATTGTGCGGGTACTGGGCCAAGTAACCCCCGTTTTCTCCTATTTAGAGGTACTTACAAACGCAGATAAAGCAATTAAGAATAGAAATGTATAAGCTGGAGAGGAAGAGGGAGAGAGAGGAAAGGAGAGGGGAATTGACTTAGGAAATGATCAGCCTGTCAACCTACTACACGGAGAAACAGAGCAACCGCGGGTCAAAATACCAAGCTGTCAGCACTTAAACAGCACGCGAAAAAGTGCTAAGCCGAGCAACTCACTGTATACAAACCGAGCCTCTTGGGCGAACTGAACTTCCTTTTGAGACAAAGAGCAGATGACAAAGCAGCCATGAGGTCAGGATGGAGGTCACGGGCTTGGCCTCCGCCCTTCAGCCAGGCGGGCCCAGCAGCCGGCCCGGGTCTTAGACTCTGGGCGAAGGGTAGGCTGCTTGGAAGGGAGCTGGGGCAAGTCTGCCCAGCCTTGAGGGACGTCTCATCCCTCGGCAATAGGTGACAGGCGCGAGGACCCGACGGGCTTCTGTCCTTCAGCACCCAGGCCTGGCATTCTCACTCAGGGGCCCTGCTCCGGGCATGCATGCAGGGGCCAGTCCAAAACGAGTGCTCAATATGCATTGGTTGATCAAATTAGTGTGTGCTCTGTAAATATCCTTTCAATTATTGAGTAATCAATATGTGAAATGCAGTGTTTAATCATAATTCTCCACCTTACTACTACTACTAAAGCCAAAGCATGGTGCCCACACTTCTAACTTAGGCGGTAAATCTCTCATTTTAGGCACAGACATGAATACCATCACCTTAAAAATTAGTATTTCTGATAGAAGCAATTCAGGCTCATTGTGAAAAAAATACTTTAAAAATGAAGACTATAAAGAACCAGAAAAATATCACCTGTAAGCTCATAATCCAGCCACTTAGAGATGACGAATTAACATTTTGGTGTATTTCTCTCCAATTTTTTCCTCTATATATACATAGATATACATATTTAAAATTAGAATTATAGGGAATCTAGGGTTGTGTAGTCGCCTTTTTCACTGAATGCTATAGACTGGGTGTTTTCCTTTATCAACAGCCATCTCTGAAAACATGATTTTACATATCTACACAATACTCCACCATATGGATGGACCGTGATTTATTTAACTGTTCCTTCATTCTTGTGCATTGAGTTTGTTTACAACTGTTCCTATATTATAAATAATGCTTCAGTAAACAAGTTTATTCATAAATCATTCTACACACTCCTGTTTATTTTTTAAGATAAATATCTAGAAGCAGAACTACTAGGGCAAGGGAAGAAATGCTTTTACAGCTCTTGCTACATATTTCTTAAAATATTTTTGAAAATTCCTTTTAAAACATGTAAGGATTAAGATCTAAGGGAAGGAGAGAAATGACAGGCTTTTGGTTCTTGGTTTTTGGTTTTTAGCCCTATTGCCTCATTTCCTGCGGCCCAGACCAGTCTACATAGCTGTCATCCTTACAGTCTGGAGCTCACCCTGCGGCACAGGAGCACCCACCCTAGAGATTCCTCTATCTCCATGGTCCTGGAGGCCTTGCCCACACCTGGGCCTGGGGCCTGTGGTTCAGGGTACTCACAAGGACTCTGCGTGGACCCAGGAATTTCTCTGTTGGGAGTTGATTTCAAAGCTAGAATACATACTAAAATCAAAGGCCTATTGTCTTAGAAAAGCAGATTAAAAATATACAGGAAACGTTGATTTCATTGAATTAAAAATCCGAGATGACTTCCTGATTTTGCATCCCACATGCTCTCCAGCTGCTAGCAGATTTCAGCAATGTCCCGGGCACTCTAGCCACAGGAGAAGTTGGTCCCCAAACACTCAGTCGTCATTTTTCAATATGGTGCTTGGTTATATGCAATTGTAACTTGAAGTCAGAGTTATTTCCACTTTTCCTGTTATGTTTGCTGTTTGCACTTAAAAGGCAGCTAGGATTTCTAATTGCATCACAGCACTTTTTGTTCCTCTTTTTTTTTCTAAAAATTTATCTTGCAGTGAGCATGGGACATTTTCCTGTTCATCATGAATATACTCTCTCCTTTTCGGGAAAGTTGAATTTTAATCATTACAATGGACATCTTTTCTTAGGTGCTTCTCAGTACACTTTCTTGGGTCCTACCTTGTCCCCTTATTTTACTTTTTAACCCTGTCTTCGATATGATACAAAACTTGTTCTGAAAATGTATGCAAAATAATTTAACATTATACACCAATAGAGTCACAGACATATTCCCACATTCCAGGAACTTAGACATGTACACATCCCTGCTGATGGAATCACAGTCAAAGAAAAAATGGATTTAGCTGGGACTTGGGGATATTAACCCAAACTCCCTAGTTTGGGAAAGAAAATCCAGCCCTGAGAAGTGAAAAAGCCGGTTCCTGAGTCTCCAGGTTTGTCATTTAATCGAGGCTATGGAATAGGCAAAATAAGAAATATAATAACTACTTACAGCCCTCTACACTTTCACAAATGTAAAACTCTTCCACATTCAACATTGACAAATACCTCCACTCCCGCAGCAAGAGAAGCCCCCACCCGCTCCACTTTCCTGCGGGAGACCCCGTGGGTGGCTCTATACCCAGTGTTATTTCATTTATTGGTTCTTGTTGGTGACGGCACCCTCACCTACAACCTCAGGAGGCATTTAAGATGAATTCACACACAAAACAGCAGGCTATCGTGTAGGGGGGGTGGGTTTTAAGAGGAGGGTAACATTCCTTGCCCTAAAGTGGACACATTTGAATGGCAGAATCACAAATCAGTGAGATTTTCAGATTTTTTTTTAAAAGCTATTACTGGTCACATCTCCCCCTTAGGGCTTCAGGGACCAAGTTCGATTTCAAAGAAACCCAAGGCTGTGTCTTTCAATGTCCAAGAGTAAGTTTCTCTAATGAAGGCATCGGCCTGATTTCTTTCCCAGTTACATCTTCAGGAAGATGACAGTAAATACTTATGTGACGTCACAAAATAATGCGAATCACTCATCTAGAATACGCTCTCCCATGAAATCATTCATATCTTCAGCATTTGTCGAGCACAGGAGTGATACAGAGGAGGACAGGGCATGGCTCCTGCCCCTGAGCGCCCCCAGGCTGGTGGGCACATCTGTGCAGCCACATCTAGAGGCTCTCAAACCCTTGGAGAACTGCGCCTCCTGGTAGAAGGTGTAGATCATATGACTATTTGGGACAACTCTGCAGTGACCTTTTTATCCATGGAGCAAGATTTACGTGCCATGCATTTACTTGTTAGCGGGGTATATTAGTTTCCTGTGGCTGCCATAACAAATTACCACAATCCGGGTGGCTTACAACAACATAAATTTATTCTCAGGGTTCTGGAGGCCAGAAGTCCAAAATCAAGGACAGAGCCACGTTCTCTCTGAAAGCTCGAGGGGAGCATCTGTCCCATGCCCTTCTCCTAGCTTCTAGTGTTGTAGGCAATCTGGCATATTCTGACTTGTGGTCACTTCACTCCAGTCTCTGCCTCCATTGTCACATGGTGGTGTTCTCCTGTGTCTCTTCCCCCTTCTCATAGGGACTATGATCACATTGGATTAGGCCCACCCTAGGTCTGTATCGCCTCATTGTCACTGGATGACAGCTACCGAGATCCTATTTCCAAACAAGGTCACATTCCCAGGTCCTGCGGCTTAGGACTTCAGCACATCCTTTTGAGACACACCATGCACTCATAACGCAGGGGTGTGGCACATGCATCCCCCTTCTCAGCACAGACAGTGACGTGCCCCAGTCTCTCCCCTTCCCGGAGCAGCTGCAGTTGGATGGCTGTGCTCACAGTGACCAGGAAAGCCTGGGGCCTGAGCGGCGGAGCCAGCCACAGGTGGTTAAATCCTGTGGAAGGTGTTTTCACCAGTAAGAGGACAGCGCAACCTCAAATAGACCTTCAAATAATTAACATTTCCTGTGTCTCTCTCTTTCATCTTCATGTGTCTACGGCACATTATCTTCCATCCTAATGGCTTTCTCTCCTTCTTCCACTGAAGCAGCAAAGACAGTAATGGTGCTGAGTCCCCGTCAATCAAGTGGTTCCCGCACCCCTTCACTGTCTGGACCCCTCGCCGTCACTCTCTGAGACGGAGATGTCGCCACCGTCCTGACAGAGCTGTTTCCTGACCCCCCACTCCAGCCTGAGTGGCCTACCTGTGAAAACTCTTATTTAGGTAGCTGAGTGTCCCTCTCATTTTCATTTCGGCCATTTGCATTGGATAAATACACAGTCATAGAGTCCAGTTTGTCCTGTAGCACTGTTCCCAACTGGCATCAAGTAACATCCCAACAGGCATCAAGTAATATCCAACTGGCATTAAGTAATATCCAAATAGCCCTCACTCCACAGAGGCCTGCAGCCCAGACAGGCGTTGCCTTCCCACTGCTTTCTCCACAGGTTAGGGTTAGGGTTAAGGTTAGGGTTAGGGTTAGGGTTAGGGTTGATATCAGGAAAACAGTAGAAAAATCAATGATACAAAAAGTTTGTTCTTTGGAAAATTCAATAACATTGATAAACCTCTAATGAGATTGACAAAAATAAGATCAAAGAAGACACACTATCAGGAACAAAACAGGGATGTGACTACAGACACTGCAGCTGCAAAAGGATTTTAAATTTGACAACTTAGAAGAAATGGACCAATTCTTTGAAAACTGCAAACTATCAAAACTCAATTGAGATGAAATAAACAGCCTGAATGCCTTAGAACCATTAAAGAAATTGAAATTGTAATTAGAAATCTCCAGGAAAAGGTATTGCCAGGCCCATAGGCTTCCACTGGGGAATTAAACCAAACATTTAAAGAATTAAAACCAGATTTACACAGTATCTTTCAGAAAAGAGAAGAGAAGGAAACATTTCCCAAATCATTTTATGAAGCCAATATTACCCCGATACCAAAACAAGATAGATGGTACTTTAAAAGAAAACTATAGATCTCTCATAAACTTACACTAAAAAATCTTCAACAAAATATAAGCAAATTGAAACCAACAATGCATAAAAAGAATTATATACCATAGCCAAATGGGATTTATTCCAGATATGCAAAGCTGATTCAACATTAGAAAATCAATCAATGTATTTCATGATATCAACAGTCTAAAGAAGAAAAATCATATAATCATATCAACTGCAGAAAAAGCATTTGACAAAATCTAACACCTACTGTATTCATAATTTTAAAAACTCACAGCAAGTTAAGAATAGAGAGAACTACTTCAACTTCATAAAAAGCATCCACAAAGAAAAAATCAGAAACAAAAATGAAAAAATCAAACAAAACAAAAAAACCATACAGCTAACATAATACCTAATTCTAAAAGACTGAATGCTTTCCCCCAAAGATTTGGAATAAGGGAAGGATGTCTACTATTACCACTTTTATTCAACACAGTATTAGACATTCTAGCCATTGCAATAAGACAAGAAAAATAAATGAAAGACAGATTGGAAAAGAAGATATAAAATTATGCCTATTTGAAGATATGAATGGCTATCTAGAAAATCACAAGGATTATCCAAATAAGACTCCTAGAACTAATAAGTGAATTCTGCAAGCTTGCAGAATACAATATCAATACATGAAAATCAATCACATTTCTATATATTAACATATAAACATTTAGAAAACAAAATTCAAACTATAATACCATTTATAACCATTCTAAAAATAAAATATATATAAATTTAATGAAACATATACAGGGCCTGTTGGTTGAAAATTACAAATAGCAGATGAAGTTACTTAAAAACCTAAATAAATAAAGAGATATATTGTGCTCATGTATTACAAGACTCAATATAGTAATGATGTTGATTCTCCCTAAGTTAATCTATAAGGTTAATGTTATTTTTATCAAAGTGCTAGTAAGGTTTTGGGGGTTTTTTTAGACATAAACAAGCTTATTTTTAAATTTATATGGAAAGACACAAGACCTAGAATAGCTAAAACAATCTTGAAAAATCAAAATAAATGACAAAATATCACTTTAGCTTGGTTAATGCCTACTATAAAACTATAGTATTCAAGATAATATGGCATTAGTGGAGAGATACAGAGAGCAGTGAAACAAAATACAGGACCTACAGAAATATGCCCAACTGATTTTTGACCAAGGTGCACGCACACCACTTCCACTCACTAACAAATGGTGCTGGAGCAATGGATATCCACAGGTGCAAAAATAAACTTCAATGTTAATGTCATACCCTATGCAAAATTGACTCAAAATGGACTATGAACTTAAATGTAAAACACAAATCTTTAAAACTTTTAGAAAAAAAAAGGAAAAATATTTTTGAGAGCTAAGGGTAGGCAAAGAGTTCTTAGATTTGACATCAAAAGTCTAATCCATAGAAAGAAAAAGTCATACACTGAACCTCAAATAAAAGAGTTATTTAAACAAGATATTTCTCTCAAAAGGAAAGTGTTGTGGGAGGGGTTGAGGGTCCAAGATGAGCCCAGCATCTCTACGTCCAGCACGGACCCCGTCTCCTCTATCTCTTAGTTCCATCTTCTTAGCAAATGGCTTCAGTCTGCAAAGTGGTGAGATGGTCAGTGGAATTCCTGCCATTACGTCTGAGTTCTAGACAGTAAGGGGAAGTAAAAGAAGACAAAATGTTCTGCGTCTCACCCAAACTTCCTTTAAGTACCTTCCTGAAAAGTCACACAAAACACTCTGCTTACATCTCACTGGCCAGAAATTAGTTACGTGGCTACACTCAGTGAGTGAAGCTAGGCAATATGGTCTTTTACTTCTGATGTCTGTGTTAGTAAGGTACTTGTAGCTTATTGTTGGAACCAAAAAATGATCAATGGCTCAAACGTGATATAAATTTATTTCTCACTCACATAAAGTCCAAAGCATTGCTCTTGAGGGGCAGGTGGTTTTCCTCCAAGCGGTGATTGAGGGACCCAGGCTGCTTCTATCTTGTTCCTCTGCCATCTTCAACACTTGGCTTCCAAAATCTCCTTCCTTGTTTGCATGAAGCTGTGAAAGGGGAAAGAGCGTGGAGAGTCATCGAGGGAGGTTTCTGTGGGCCAGGACTGGAAGTGACGCACACCACTTCCACTCACTAACGGCTAGGACTCAAAATCAAGCCCATGGCTGCGTGTCACGCCCAGGGAGGCTGGGAAAGGGTGCCTCACTGTGCGCAAGAAGATGTGAGCTGGTGACCAGCCACCAGGGCTATGAGCCCAGCTAAACACTAGGTTCTATTATCAAGGAAGAAAAGACGATGGGCATTGGGGGACAGGTGCCAGTTTCTGTCACAGGAAGCAAGTGGCATTGAGCGGCAGGTAAGCAGACGCTCAGTCTTCCAGCATCGAGATGGATGCTCTAGGACCCACAGGCGACACAGTTATACCCCAGTTTTGTGTGCTATGATGCCTTGCCACGAATATCCCAAGGGTTTTTCAGTCCCCCTAAAATGCTCTTATCATAAAATTACTATACAGTTAGGCAGCTTAATAGTTTAGTTTCTTAATGTTAAAGAAGGCTCTGCAATCTGATGTTAAGGCTTTACAGACACTCAACCGAGACTAACAGAGAAACGTAGTATGTTTAATGTATAATGTCAAGATGACTTAACATTACTGCAAACCCAACAGAAGAATTCCTGCTAGTGAACTTTTATATATAATGTGTTCATTTGGAGATACTACTTTTGTGTTCCTAATTTCTGTTTCTATTCTATGTGTCGTTTTAATTTGTTTTTTTAAATCTTGGGTTTTAATTTACAAAATATACTACTTTGCAAGAGAGAAAGGTGTGTGTGTGTGTGTGTGTGTGTATATATATATATATATATATATATATATATATATATATATCCCAACTAACCACTGTCTGGTGGACATTTATGATGAGATTCTAGAAAGTTCTGCTATAAGAGTAGAGCCCTTGAAGAATAGAATAGCAAGCTTTAAAAATATAAAGGGACAGAAGAAAACAAGCATAATTGACACAGAAGAGAATGAGTAGATGTTAGTATTTACAAATCACTCAAAAAGTAGAATTAATTTTGCAAAGAGGTTGGGAGCATAGTTTTTGGATCATGTCTGGCCTAGACTTAAATTCCAGCTGACTTCGCCAAGTCACGTAATTTTTCCAAGCCTCAGTTTTCTTACCTGTATAAAAGGGGTAATAATAGCGATATCACAGAGGTAAGTGTATGTAAAGTATATAACACAGGCAGTACCTGAATCATAGCATAGTA
Source organism: Miniopterus schreibersii (assembly GCF_964146895.1). Lineage (NCBI taxonomy): Eukaryota > Metazoa > Chordata > Mammalia > Chiroptera > Miniopteridae > Miniopterus > Miniopterus schreibersii. Next base: position 14,584,844 of record NC_138123.1, on the reverse strand, counting down.
AGCACTTAAAAAACAGTGGTTATTATTAATTATCAGCCTTGGGCTGGATGTCAGGGGCAGCTGGGTGCTAGAAAAGGTAGATCACTACTTTCACAAAACTCAGACAAATAGCACACATGACATGTCAAGACACCCCACGCCACATAACCAAGTGCTAAATTCTGGGACACCGTCTGCAGGTACCCGGGGGTTCAGAGGAAAGAGACCAGTGATCACAGAGGAGCCCCTCAAGCTACTGAGCGAATGAGTGAACGAAGGGAGACATGAACAAAGGACAAAAACAGCAAATCCAGTCCATGGGAGAGCGGAGGGAGTCTCATGGTCACCTTTGGTGGGCGTTGTGCACAGGGAGGCACATTGGCCAGGATGGAGAAACCACCTTGCAGGGCCTTAGAAACTGGGCTAGAGTTTGGGTTGAAGGGGTGGAATATTGGGGCAGAGGAAGAAAACGATGAAAGCAGTGCTAAGATGCATGGTTAGGGGTGGTTAGGAGTCCTGTGGGAGGAGGCAGCCGGAATGCAGAGAAGTTGGCAGGAGCCTGTGGAGGGGCAGGCGAGCTGGGCTGGAGCATGGGCAGGGAGACCCAAACAGGGGCGCAGTGGGCATGGGCCCTGGGGCTCAGCCAGATCTTCAGGTCAGCGGGTGAAAGGGGAGACCAGCCAAAGGCTGGCCCTTAACGACTACAAAATCAGTGGTAATCCTAATAGGAAAACAGAGCTGAAGAGTAGTGGGAGAGGAGCTCGGGTATAAGTTTGTTGGTTTTGAGCTGGCGATGAGATACACAAGCAGAAATGCCCAAAGGGCAGTTAAAAGGTCGAAGTGAGAATCTGACATGGGCAGAGAGATTGGAAGTCATTTTTATAAAGACAGTGAACAAAGCAATGAAATGGATGAAGTCTCTGAGGGACCCATATAAATAGGAAAAAACCTAGAAAACCAAAGACCAAGACTAGGGCGATGTATAAATTAAAAACCTAAAAACACCCCGGGAATACCTAGTATGAATACATGAGCCTAAACAGAATGAGTTGTTTTCACGAAGGCTGCATTCTGACTCTCATGGCTCCTGGAAATGCCACGGGCACTTTTCCCTTCATAGGTCCCTTCCTCCATGAAAAGAAATTAAATTAAAAATCATACCCTACAACTGCAGTGGTATAGAGACAAATATGATCTAGAATGAATTAGTATATATTCACTATTATTATATAATTTTCTCCCTTCTCCTCTCTGATTTTAAAAGAAATTAAAACATTTTTGGGTCCCTAAAAGTATCTGTGGGCCTTATTGTGCCTAACAGTGTGAACAATCCAAAATAATGGCTATTTTTTTAAAAATCATGTATAGTTGACTTCAGAAAATGTGTGTGTGTGTAAGGAAAGGTCGCTCTCTCTTTTTTTAATGTTATAAGCTAATGTTTTAGTTAAGCTTGATTTTCATAGGTACCTAACCTTGTTCAGTGACGTGGCCCTGAGCTGAGACCTGTGGCAAAGGGATTCCTGGTGAGACTGAACCCTATTTCACTGTATTGAAGGAAGGATTATATTTTTAAAATGCATATTCTTGGGTTCTACATCTTGGAGATATGATTCCCTTGTTAAAAGGCCTCTTGCACATGCCAAGAGGAGTTGTTTTCAGAATAATTGTGTGTGGTTTTGATGCTGTGGGGCTTAATTCCTAAGTCTGTTTCCTGAATAAAGTGAAATTTAGACCTCAAAAATGCGCCCCACCCCCCAAAAAATTTTGGAAACAGGTTAAATTTAACCATAAAGAATTTCAAGTCTCAAATGAAGAAAAGTATGGACCACAAGTCAGACACCCTTAAAGGGTTTACTTCATGGTAGCAGGTTCCAGGAAGAGCAACAACGACAAGAAGGAACAGGAACACAGAAGTAACCACCACGGTCGAGGCAGGCCACGGACGTTTAGTGAGCATCTACTGTGGGCTGAGTACTGAAGCCTCCAGCCTGGAGTGAGGGGGCTGGGGCTGGGGGTGGGCAGGCGAGAGAGGCAGATAACAAAGAGGTAAAGCAGTCCCACAGGGACTTCCGAAGTTCCTGCTTCTTTAGGATCAGTAGGCACAGGATATGACTTTAAGGGCCAAAGTGAGAAAAAGGGTCCCAGGAGTGTTATCAAAAGTGGCAGATGACTCGGGAAGGCCGAGAGATAAGTCTCTGCAGGGCAGGCAGAGTGAGGTCCCGGGCAGCTTTGGTGGTAACGGCTTCCTGGCGTGGTGGGTGTTCCTAAGTAAGATCCTGAGGTCTGGCCAGAAACAAGGGGCTGCCGCCGCCTCGTCGGGAAAGATCTAACACAACAAAAGCCGGGGGCACGGAAGACGGAGGGTGCGCCTTGCAGTGCCCAGCGCGCTTCACAAGCCACTCGGTCCTCCCGTCGGCCTCTGCAGTAAGCACTGTTCTACACCCTCTTCACAGATGAGAAAACTGAGGCACAGAAAGGGTAAGCAACTCGCCTAGGATCACACAGCTAGCAAAGTGGCAGAACCAGAATGAGAATCTTGGCTCCCTGGCTCCCTGGCTCCAGGCCCTGCAGGCGGTTAAGCTGGGTGAGACTTACCCACACTGAGTGGTCTCTGGACATATTAGCAAATCTCACAGGTATTTGGCACTGGGTTTTGTTGTTGTTATTGTATCAGTTTATAGAGGGAAATGAGTGAAGCACAGGAAAGCGATCTGCCTGTGTTTACACAGTAACGTGGCAGCAGCGAGCATGAGTTACTTTCCCAGGACTTGCGCCTCGGAGGGGCTGCCCAGGGATGCAGAGCTCCGGGCACCGTCTGGCACGGGTGGGGGACCCGAGGAGATGACAAACCCCACGCCCCAGCCACACCCCAGCCCAGATCTGTTTCTGCTCTCCTGGAGCCCCCCACAGAGGAAAGCTTGATTTGAGAAGAAGTGACTTTGTTCTCTCTCTGATCATTTAGAAATGGCAGGTTTCAAAGCCTTTCACCATTAGGCCCTGAATGAGTAGCCTACTACCTGATACTGTTTTAAAAATATTTTTAAATAATATATATTTAATATATGTAATATAGTACATGTAGTTTAATATATGTAATGTTACATGTAGTATATTAATAATATTTAATGATATATAATAATTATATGTAATATAGTAATAATAAAGTATGCACATATATATATACACATACACATTGGTCGCCTTGATTTTCGCTTTAAGTTCCCAAGAGGAAAAACACAACCCAAACATAAAGGGCTGTAATTTCCTTCTTTTTAAAAATCCTCATCAGAGAATATGTTTATTGATTTTAGAGAGAGAGAGAAAGAGAGAGATAGACATCTATTAGTTGGCTCTTATACACGCACGAAGTGGGACCAACCTGCGATCCGGGTGTGTGCCCTGACCAGGAGTGGAACCGTGACCTTTGGGTGCACAGGCCGACCTCGGGGCTGTAATTTGCTTCTTTTAACCGAAAGTTTATGACAGTGCTTTATCAGCATGGAGTGTTGGCCTCTCTGTCCAGTAATGAAAATACATGCCGTGGAAATGTGAGTGCAGGGGCAGAGAGAAAACAGAGGGACAATTGTCACAATGACTGGGCGATAGTTAGGCCCTGGCTTTGCGACTGCAGCAACTGCTTCTCCTGTCGCCACAGCTGAGAGAAAATGTGGGGAAATGTCCGTCAGAGAAGCTGAGAGGGTGACGGTGTTGCCTGTTGAAGAAAAACAGGAACGTTAGCTCTGGCTGCGTTATGGGCCTGCCTCTCCAACACAACGCCTGCATCTCTGAAAAAATATATGTTGGTTACATTTTTAAGAAACCTAATGCTATTTAAGTATTCTGGAGAAACTTACTAGCATTTTTTACAATCTTGGGGTAAATTACAGACTTTAATATTCTGACTAACTGCCTCCTAATTTCTTTTTTCTAAGGGACACAGCATTCCAATAGTAACATACACAAACGGTTATTGGCAATGGGCAGTGATTATTATAGAGAATTCACATGGGCAAATCCAATATCCCTTCCCATTGTTTCGGAGGTGACTTTGTGCGGGGCAGAACCGGTATAAAATCTCCAGGCTGTGCATTTACCTGAGACGTCACCTCCTGGGGGTGCCCTCGGCTGCAGCTCAGGCCGCTGGGCTTTGCTCCTGGGGCTCGGTCCGTGTCGCTGTGCAGCCCGAAACTGCTCTGTCAGGGTTCATGTGTGGCGAGGCAGGGAACTGGCCACAGTCGTTTTCCCTCCTGACCCATTTATTATAAAACACTGTCTACAGAGACTTGCAAACTTTGGGGTTTTTTTCAAGGCAACGCGCTCAGCTGCCATCCCCCCCTGCGGCACCGGGGCAGGCGGGGCGGGCGTGGGCTCCCCGGGGCGGGACGTGGTGGGTGCTGCCCTGGGCGCGCCCGGTCCCAAGGGGCGCCTGCGGATGCTGGGCTGGCTGCGGCCCAGGAGCTTGGAGGCCGGCCTAGGAGAAAGAACATCCATCATGCTAGGAAGATCTCAGGCTGCAACGCTGCCTGGAGCCCGCACACATTTTTTATAAAGCTCCCGGTCATGAAGCGCTCTTTCCGCCCCTGCTGCCATATGTTTTTCCAGCTGGACCTCCACCAGTCTTCCGCTCTCCAGAAAGTTCTCATTCATTCAGCCCAAGGGTATGCATCTCCCTGGCTCTTCTGAGGACCGCTGGAAGCTTCAGCGGGAGTCCTGGCCCCATGGAAAATGGAGCCGTCTGAGCTTGCAGATGAAGGTCTGAGGTTGGGAGTCCCTGCCTTCAGAGGCCGTGCTCTCCTTAGTCAATTTAAATCTGGAGAAATGTAAATAAACATGCTTAAATACATGCGAAACCGTGGAAGAAAAGGATTCTTATTGGCATGCCTTTTCTGTGATTCAGACTTCGTGGCCACAAAAAGCTGGAATCCACTCGCTTATTTACTCTGATTAGCCAGCGACCTCTGAACCTTGTTTGTCACTGTTCATCTTCTGTTCGCTTGGGGCACTGAGATGTTTTCGCTTTTCCAGATGCTGTTTTTCAGACTGGTTGACACAGCGGCTGGAGTCACAACGCTGATACACTTAGAGTTCTTGCCATGGGCCAAGGTTCAGGCTTCCAAATTCTAGCCAAGCAGTTTGTTCTCCGTGATTCAGACTTGGTGGCTGCCCTGTGGGTCATTTTTCCTTTGGAATTCAGTTCCTCACCCTCAGAAGTCCTAACTGAAAAGGCACAGGGCACACGTTCTCTATGGCAAACTCTCCTTGGAAAACCCTCCCTGGGAACTGGGCTCTGTGCGTAAAGCTCTTCCCTTCCTATTTGTATTTGATTTACAATCGAAACTGAGCCCACTTCCAGGTTTCAATAGTGCCCCCAGTTCTTCCTGGGAAGCCTTTGACTATACTCTTCCCCCAGCCACCCCCCAACTTCCCGCCCCCTCCCCACTCCCTTTTCCCGCTTGGCTGTTGTGCCCAAATCCCTCCTGATCAGCCTCGCACGACAAAATCTGCAGGGGCGAAAGCGATAGAACAACTCACGCTAGCGGTATAAAATCCCAAATTTTGACAGTCTAAGTTTGGGGAGACCAATTATATTCAGGGGTAGGTATGAGATTGTGCAATGTGAACTGGTGAAGTATTTCTCAAAGTGGGCCACAGAAGACATGCTGAGGAAATTTTCACTCTCTGGTTGGGTGGTTTCACTAAGTGCTTGGACAGAAATATAATTACAATGCTTCTAAGCTGACTATGTAACTGCTCTGAGTTTGATAATATACCTCCCAAGACTCAGGATAATGCAAGTGGCATATATCAGGTAGGTTACCCATTAAGCGACTGTGACAGATCGTATTTCTGGTTAATTGTTAGTTCCTTATGACCTTAGACTTTGCCTGTGTATTTAATGACACCATCTGCTGTCTAGGGTAGCAAAACTACCTTTTACATGAGGATTACTGTTCTTACTTCGTAAACAACAGTGCTCAGCGGAGGTGTTGAAACTCTACCGAAGAATTGTTTAAATTATACCACCTATGGCAAGCTCAGAAAAAAGAAACGGACTTTCGTCCCTGTGCTGGCTTTATTGGCTTCTCCTAAAATATCATAATTTATGTAGCATAATAGAAGCATAAAAAAGATTTACAAGTTGTATTCTTGGTCTGCAAAGTGAAATATTTTAAAAGAGCTCTGGCTCTGCCATGCCTGTCCTGCTGATCTTCTTCCAGATTAGTTTCTCATTGTAAATAAGTCCCTGGGAAACTTCCCAATAAAACAGACAAATAAAAAATAATTCCCACAAAGTGAAAAGAGACGAGAGCTTTCTGTTTTAACCATCTCCCAGATCATGCCTCTCCGTTTGGGGCATGTTGAGAATCCTGCTGGTGCTCAAGAATTATCGAAACATCTGCTAACATGTGGTCTATAATAGGCCGGTGTTGGCAGGGTTTTAAGTTGGCTACTTTTGGGACTCAGATAGTGGTGCCTGTAAAATGAACTCTTGGTGGTGGGGGTTGGGGGCAGAGCATGTTCTGTTAATCTAGCCAGCTCTGTCCTGTACAGTGTACTTGCTCAGTGCCATGTTCCAATCCATGGATCAGAATGGCCTAAAAATAGGGGCCAGTGTGACAACTGGCTAGCACCTAACGTCTCTCTCCTGAACAAGGGGGAAGCCGTGTCTCCCCCAGTCAGGATGAGGGATCCCACTCACTTGGTCGCCCATTTATTTGTCCCTTAATCCATTTCCAGCCTTTGTCCAAAAATAAATGGAAATTACTGTTCAACTTTCCTGGGGAAATGACAACCTTTTCTTTTGCAATAACTGTAATTTTTCATTCCTCAGTGTGCTGACACTGTTAAGCGGCAGGAGTAAGCCCCGGAGAAGGAAGCATTCGAGGTCACACGTGTTGGCCTGTGAACTGACTTGTGTTCTGAACTGTGACAAGGTTCAGAGACTTGACCCAGCACTCACGCAGCCTATAACTTTATGCTAAAATGTGGACACTTTGCAGAGTGTGGGTCTTTTTAAATTTATTTATTACTTGGAACCGGAGAGGTTGGCCTGAACACCCACCACATGAAAGTAATCAAGAGGTCATCCGCCAACAGAAAACAATTTCAAGAGTACGGAATGTAGATTTCTGAGCCCAAACCACTTGACAGTGTCCCAAATAGGCCTGTCCTGACATGTTTTCAGCCTTAGAGGGCTGCGGCATCCCAGGCCTTTAAAAGAATGTCTCCTGTTACAGCTAACAGGGCTGCCTCTCCTCTCCACCCTCTGAAGTCCAGGAATCTGGAAGTGTGCTTCTGGGACACTCCTTTTAAAATATACTGAGTAACCTTTAGAGGGGAAGTAAATCTTTTTTGATTTTTTAAGAACAGCTGAAATGAAACAACATCACACAAGTGCTCCCCACCTCCACCATTCTGGAGAAACATCGAATTTAACAAACTTTATTAAGCTTTTCATAATCAGACCCAAATAAACAAAAGTCAGGTGGAAGGTAATGAACATAACATTTCACTGCAGTTAACAAAGGCACTACGAATTTTGAAACATCAGAATTCCTAGAACCTACTCTCACAACATCCTTTATAAATTCAGCGTATAGCCAGCCAAGAAGCCACACCGCTATGAGCAGCAGAGTCCTGGGTGAAAACACCAGAAAAAACCTCAAAACAAGTTTCCACATCCTGCTGACCTGCTCAGCCCACAGCTCGTCAGCAAAGGAACTGCTGTTTTCTTTTCATCAACGGAGACCCTCCTAAGTAATCGGAAAGGCCTGTGCATAGTATACTGAATCTCTGCCCATCACGTATACCTGTGTATATGTAATGAGGCGGTCTCTTGTGGAAATATTTTCCATAAGCCTTGAAACACTTTAGTTTGGCATATTAATACTGATAACAGATGTTTTTGGCCTGGCTAACTCCAGCTAAGCTTAAGCCGCGGTTTAGACACTCCTAGCCTGGGATCTGAGCCCAAACCAAGCAGACACAATGTTCTCTGATGATGTGATCTGGTAGCCATTTAACCTCACAACTTTATTTGGATGGCATAGTGCCCCAAAATAACGGGCAGGCAGTTACTGGTCATTTCTCTGCATTGTTTTGTGATACCGTATGTGTCAGAAGAATGTTGGGCTTGGGTTTGTCAGGTTCTCCTGGGCTCCCGTTGCCCACCCACCACACGAAAGGTTGGAGCAGAAATGGTGTCAAGCTCAGCGGCCCCTTGTTCCGTCGAGAAGAGGCCCAGAGTGTCTAAGGGGCCTGCGTTGGTCGGTCCTATGCCAGGTGTGGGAGGAGAACCTCGGCGATCTCCGTGTAGATGTTAACATGTATGTAAAAAAGAACCTGTGAAGAAAACAGAAATAGGAGGTAGCCCACCAGTGGGCTAAAGGAAGAACTGCAGGCGGGGAAACCTGAATTCCAGGCCTTGTTTAACTGCACACTGTCTTTGTCTCAGGGCAAAGTCCTTACTGTCTTGATGCCTCAGTTTACCAAATTCATAAAGTGAAGAGAGCCCACAAGAGGGCATTTTCCTGAGTGAGAAAGTTGGTTCTGAAACAGCCAGGGGACTTCATCCACTGAACTTCCCAGTGGCAATTATCTCGTAGCACTTAAGACATAGCCAGATTTTAAACATTTTTCAGATGGCTTTTATTCTTTCTACCTATCTAATTTGCATTATCAGACTAATTCATTATTCTTAACAATGAGTTAGAACATCAGGCTCTCTTCACTTTATGAATTCGGTAAACTGTGGCATCAAGACCATAAGGACTTTGCCCTGAGACAAAGACAACGTGCAGTTAAACAAGGGCTGGAATTCAGGTTTCCCAGCCTGCCAACAAGTCTATCAAAGTTCATTTGTATTTGGATTTTAGCTGTGACAAGCTTTTCAGTCATTTCAGGAAATCTGCTCCTCTACTTCTGCCTGCCAGTGGTCTTTCACGGGGACTCACACCCAGGCTGTCTGCTCCCATGTGCTGAGCTTGCTTTTCCCTGTATGAACTTCAGTTCTGAGTGAGAATCCTCATTCTTTCAGTGGTTTCGCACTCCCCTTGCAAAGGTACTGCCATGTGGGCAGGGGAATGGATGAGCCAACGCATCCGGACATTCACTCCAATTAATAAATTACAGACCACAATTAGTCTTTAAAACCTTCCTTCCTTTTTTCTTCTGCAGGGAGCTGTTATACATAAAACTGACCCCCCAAAAAAGTTTGGAGAGAAAATGTTATTGTTAAATGTTTAGATCTTTGGATACCATTGGAATACCACTTATACACATAAAATAATTGTTTTAAGTAACAACACTTTTTTTGTGTGTGTCATACATATTAGACTAGAGCAAACATGCCACCAGAACAGATTACTAAGACCCCACTGGTAAAGGCCAATGTTCCTGCTGATTAATCTTTTACAAAACATACTTTCATCTCGTCAAGAGAAAATCAGCCCAGTTTGCACTGGCTAAATTCTAGTTCATAAGAAATACAAACAATAACAACAAAAGCTTATATAAGAAGTTGTGATTGTTTTGCTTCCTATAGCTCCATGAAGTTCTATGAAATATCTGACTTCACGGTTTTTTTATCTAGTGCACTGTAGCTGATTATATTCATTTGTCTGAATGCAAAGTAGTCATGATTGGAGTCCTACAACAGCAATTCAATGATTTCATGAAATTTTCTTCTTTGTTTTTAAGGAAATAGGTCATAAAGAGTTAGAGGTGCAGTATTCCAATTTGGCAAGTGCCCGAACCATTTCCTCACCAAACTAAATCCCAGAACTGAATCTTTTATCCTAACAACAACATTAGTTTTTTTCCTAAGGTTCATAAAGACCAGCACAAAATGGTTAGCCATTTAAGGAGGCATGTGTCTCATCTCTACCATCTCCCACTGACTGCTGTAATTAACTTTTCATTTTCTATGAAATATATATACACACACATATATATGTACACACACACATATATATACATATGGCCAAATCTTAACGCTCTTTTTGTTAACACTCACAAATGTTAACACTCTCGCTAGGCTTCTATACTGTGCTTATGTGATTTTTTAAAACGCAAAATGCCAATAGAATGTTCTAGACTGTCGTTAGACCACGGGGCTCATACCTGGATTTCAGTTCTGATACTTGCCTTTAGTGTTACTGTAGGCAAATCACTTAACCTTCTAACACCTAAGTTTTTAGTTTCTGAAAAAGGGTGGCAAAATAGAATTTACACTTGAAATATCTTTTTTGAATGTCCACATGAAAAATAAAATAAAGGTGTATATTATTCTGAACCTTTTAGAATTATAACACCTATTTTTTCAGTTCCTTTACTATTGAACGTATATGTAGGAGAGTTAAATTTTTAAGTAAGCTAATGAGAGAAAATGTACCATTTTAATATTTTTAAACATTATCCATTAAGTCAGTTCATTATTTTGTCAGCCTCTTCTCCCTTCTAAAGGATTTTAGTGAGTTAAACTCTCATCCAGATATTATTCCAGAAAAGCGCTTTTCATAGTGCTCTTTCCAAAAAGTCAATAGGAGTGTTCTGGCATCAAACGGTGTTGAATCCCTTCCAGTTCTCCTACAAATTTCCTTCGGGCTGAGGGAGTGTGTGACCTCAATCTCTCCTTTGTCTGTATTTTTCCCTCAGCTCTTTGGATTCTGACACTGTGAAGTAGTTCACCTACACCAAGACCCCGGGTTTTACTCTAGTGGAGACCTGTGCACATTTACGCAGAGGCTGGTGACTAACAGCTTCTGTGTGTAACGTGCGGGTGGTGAGAGCTCCTGTGACTTTATTTGGCTTGATTCTTAGACCCTCCACAGAGAGTTTATCTCCTCCACATGCAAAAGTCTCTTTAATAACCAAATGCTTTCTGTGCACAGGGGAGGCAGGCTACGGGGAGAGGTCAAGGAAAGGGAAAGTATTTCTAAAAAAGCGTATTTGCAATTTGGAAAACAGAATTGTCTCATAAAATGCTGCAATTACTTAGAAGAAAGGCTCTCATTTCTATTACATAAGGTTCATTTATGCCCTCTCAATAGTATGTATAGATATATTCATATAAACGAACATGCTCAAATATATAACTTTTTTTAAAGTGGAAAATCCCTGAATATCACACGTGACCTTCCAGTCTGATGGTGCTCTGCTCAAGTACAAGGAGCCTAGGACGGTATCCACAGAAACCCAAGGACACGTCACTGCATTTTTTTTCTCCTTCAAATCCACCAGGGTCAGAGTTTGAGAAGCTTCAGTATGGTTGCAACATCCTGCTATTAATAGAGTGCACTCTAAAGAATGAAGGCTGTGATTCCACTTGTGGATATAGGGGGAAGGCATGAACTCAGCAGTCCCTGGAACACCGCCTCTTGCACAGCACGTTGCTGGGGCCTGGGAGGCAGCCTCTCCCCAGTTGTGTGTCCTCTGGTAGGACCCATTTCTTTACACTGCTGTCAACGGTCAGTACAAGAGCATCTTGACTGCACTAGGCTCCGGGCAACAGGTTCACATTTTAGACGTTTAATGCTTACACAGTGGAAGCCCATGGAAACCTCAGGGTGGGAGGTCAGAGCTGTTCTTCCCATTCAGCTACCACTGAGCTGCTCCCTCTGGTTTACCTTCCCATCGCTTCTCTTACTCCCGCTTCGTCATTATCCTACTGAATGGCTTTCCTTTTGTTTCTAAACTGTGATTATTCTTTGTATTTTTTTTTTTTTAATCTTAGAAACTAAAGCTGGAAAAGGCTGTCGCTTCCTCTAGACTCTCAGCAGGAGTGTTCCCCACAGAATATTTCCTTTAGTTCTTAAGTGCAGTTGCAGCATTTCAGCATTCTGGTTAAAAGCCAGCCTCAACCCACTGCCCCACACTGCACACGGCCTCAGCCTGCCTGTCCGCACAGGAGTGGGTGGGAGTTCAGTCAGCCGCGCCGGTAACCTTGACTGTGAATGGCAAAGATTATCACAGTTCTCTTCTGAGAGGACCTGGGGCCTTAAGCAGGAGGGCAGAGTCTACGTGACTAAAACATACCGACTTCCTCTTTCATAAGTCATCACATGATGAACTACAATTACAATTACTGCCTTGTCTCTGCGAATTGCAGACGCATTGCCTCACCCTAGAAACCCCGCTCCTGTGCGCCGGGAGGCGGTGACTGCTGCAGCCAGCTTTGGAAGGGATCCAGCTCCAGGCTGCGCTGGGAGGGAGGGTGGGGGTGGGAGACAAAAACAAAGCTGTGTTTACTTAGCATACATCGATAAAGCTGCTTCAGAGCTACATGAAAGGCCAGGCAGCAGGAAAGACTTGATACAATATAAGGAATTGCTGCCCTGGATCCAGCGCCAGCCTTAACCCCCTTGATCCCGGATCCTTTCATGGTCAGGGAGACCATAAACTAGCCTTTCCATTTTCCTGAGGGCATTTCATTAGGGAAGTTACATCAACTCAGTTTCGACATTAAACTGGTAGTGCAGAATAAAAAGGAACTGCTCTCCATTTGGAGAAGAAAAGCCCTGTTCTACAAAAATCTTTACTTAGTACCTCTTAAAGCAGTTTGCCATCTCCTTATTTCTACTTTGGGCTTTCCCTTGAGGGTATTAGCGCCGCTTGCGGGTAAATGAGTATAATTAGGCCATGGCTCTAACACCTAGTATTGTAATGTTTCTGTCACTGCCTAGTGGGGCCATCTCTTTGGGGTGCTGAGATGGCTCATCTCCCTGCAGCAAGACTAGGCATTATTCCCTTTGGGCAGTGGCCCGGTGGGCCAGGTCACCTGCTAGAATGTGGCACATGGTTTCTATGGAGAGTGGTCAAAGGGACAGGTCCCAAAAGTGGTGTGACAGCAGGGACCAGGAGTGACCAAACCCACTGTCCACAGCTGCTTCCCCAGCCAGGAGAGGGTGAGGCAGGATTTGGAACAGAGGGGGAGCCCTTCACAGCAGGCGCACCTTCTCTGGAAATCCCCAAGAGGAGGTTCAGCGCTGGCCTGAAAGAACACTTAGGTCTGGCATTACGTTTTCTGTGCCACTGCGAACAGGTTTTTCACGTGCTTTAAGCAGCTCCCTCCACTGTTTTTCTACGGGTGTTTTTCCGCTTCCTTGTGGCTAACCTTTTGATGCAACCTGGCATTTTCAACAGCAACAACCAGGGAGAAACGTCAGCAGGAGTTTTTTCTCTTTCCACCTACCAATCCCGAGGTAGAAAAGATAATATAATTAGTGCCCGCTCCTTCCCCCACCTAACCAGCTCGTTCCAGTCTCAAGGAGCCATGTGGGCCTGTTTTCCAACAAAAGCAGCTCCAGCGGCAGCCCTTGCAGGGTTGGAGTGTCCAAGTCCCAACTGAGGGTGACTAAGCCTGCGCCTATTGGCAAGACCGACGACCAGCCAAAGATTTACTAGAACACACACCAGCTCCTCCTCCCGATGCAACTGTGAAACTCAAGGGCTCAGCGCAGCCCGGGCAGAGCCATGGCTGCCAACCGTGGCGGGGCGCGGCGGGCCAGCGCTCCACGCCAGGCGCGGACGTCCCTGCCTGGGTACAGCCCGGCCCGGGCCGCGTGGTGGGCGCACCTCCGCTCCGCCCCGCCCCCGAGAGGCCCGCGCCGCGCGCCCCGAACCCACGCGGGGTCGAGCGCCCGGCCTGCAGGAGCAGGAGCAGGAGCACGAGCAGGAGCAGGGCCGGGGGCGGGGCTCGGCGGCGCGGGACGCGAGGGGCGGGGCCGCGCAGTGACGCGGCGCGCTGGCCGCGGACCCGGTCGCTGGAATGTGCGCAGCTCAATGAGGCCGCCAGCGCCAGCGGCGCCGAGTCACGTCCGCGCGGAGCCTGCGCACTCGGCGGCGGCGCACGCGGGCCCCGGCTCCGCGCCCACGTCACGCGCCCGCCTCAGACCTACATAAGCGGCCCACTGCTGGTGCCGCGGGGACCGCGCTGGAAGAGGGAGGGCTCGGTGTCGGGAGGTCGCGGTCTTGGGAAGTCATTCTCCCGTGTGAGGAACACGTAAAGGCGCCGCTAGCGCGCCCCCCCAAGCCCCCAGGACACGCGAGCGTGAAGCACCACCACGCAGTCTAAGTGTAACTCCCGAGACCCCGCGGGCCGCGCGGCCTCCAGACAGTACTGACAACCAGGTCCCACGGTGGCCTCCCTCTCAAAACACGAGGTGTAGCACGACTTCACGCACACGGGCCGGGGGGGCGAGGAGTCCCGGCCGCGCAGCTGAGGCCGCCCGGCGGCTGCAGGAGAGCTCGCCGCACTCGCAGCGCCTCCAGCTGGGGCGCGCGGCCCGCGCGGCGCTGCTCCTCGAGCGGCGCCCGGCCTCCGCGCGGGGGAGGGGCGCGCGGGCGCGCGCGGGGCAGGGCGGGCGGGCGCGGGCGCGCGCGCGAGGGGAGGGGGCCCGCGCAGGCGCCGTGCGAGGCTGTCGAAGAATCAAGTCTGTAGAAGTGGAGCGGCGAGGCGGCAGCAGCAGCAGCGACGGCCGCGGCGGAGCTGAGGCGGGCTGGGCGCTGACGCGCGCGCTGGAGAGCGGCGACGCCCGGAGCTGTGAGGGAGCAGCGGAGCGACCCGGGGCCCGCGCCGCGCCCGGGCTCCACGCCGTCCGGCCGCCGCCGCCGCCCCGGCGCGGCATGCCCGGCCGCTCGGGCTGAGCCTGCCCCGGCGGCCGCCCCCCGGCCCCCGCCCCCCGGCCTCCCCGCCCCCTGCCCCGCACTCCGCGCCCGCCGCCGCCGCGACCTGCTGCGCTCGCCCGCGCCCGCGCGGCCCGTCTTCGCTCCGGTCTGGAGGCCCGCCGCGGCCCCGGCCGAGCCCCCGCCGCCGCGCCCGCCGCCCGCCCGCGCCCGCCGGGGGGCCGTGCTGCCGCGGCTGCAGCCCCTCGCCCCGCGCCCGCCGCCCCTCGTGCCCCGGGGGCGCTGCGCGGGCGCCGAGCCCGCGCGGGCTCTGCCTTTGCCGCCGCCCCTGCCGCCCCTGCGGCCGCCGCCGCCGCTGGTGGGGGAGCCGCGGGGTTGGGGGGGCAGGAGGGCGCGCGCGGGGCCGGCGGCGAGCGGCGGCGCCCCCTCCTCCGTGGGCTCCGCGGACATGGCCGCGGCGGTGGCGGTGGCGGCCGCGTCCCGGCGGCAGTCCTGCTACTTGTGTGACCTGCCCCGCATGCCCTGGGCCATGATCTGGGACTTCACGGAGCCCGTGTGCCGCGGCTGCGTCAACTACGAGGGCGCCGACCGCGTCGAGTTCGTCATCGAGACGGCGCGGCAGCTGAAGCGGGCGCACGGCTGCTTCCCGGAGGGCCGCTCCCCGCCCGGCGCCGCCGCCCCGGCCGCCGCCAAGCCGCCGCCGCTCTCGGCCAAGGACCTCCTCCTGCAGCAGCAGCAGCTCGGCCACGCCGGCCCCGAGGCGGCCCCGCGCGCCCCGCAGGCGCTGGAGCGCTACCCGCTGGCCGCCGCCGAGCGGCCCCCGCGCCTGGGCCCCGACTTCGGTGGCGCTCGGCAGGCCGCGGGCCTGGCCCAGCCGCAGACGCCGCAGCCGCCGCCCGTGAACGGCATCCTGGTGCCCAACGGCTTCTCCAAGCTGGAGGAGCCGCCGGAGCTGAACCGCCAGAGCCCGAACCCGCGGCGCGGCCACGCCGTGCCGCCCACGCTCGTGCCGCTCATGAACGGCTCGGCCGCGCCGCTGCCCGCCGCGCTGGGGCTCAGCGGCCGCGCCGCCGCCTCGCTGGCCGCCGTGTCGGGCGCCGCCGGCCTGGGCTCCGCGCCGCCCGCCGAGCTGGGCGCGCACAAGCGGCCCGCGTCCGTGTCGAGCTGCGCGGCCACGGAGCACGAGCAGCGGGAGGCGGCGGCCAAGGAGAAGCCGCCGCCTGCGCACCGCGGGCCGGCCGACAGCCTGTCCACCGCGGCCGGCGCCGCGGAGCTGGGCGCCGAGGGCTCGGGCAAAAGCCGCGCGCCCGGGGAGCAGGACTGGGTCAACCGGCCCAAGACCGTGCGGGACACGCTGCTGGCGCTGCACCAGCATGGCCACTCGGGGCCCTTCGAGAGCAAGTTTAAGAAGGAGCCGGCCCTGACTGCAGGCAGGTTGTTGGGGTTCGAGGCCAACGGGGCCAACGGGTCTAAAGCAGGTAGGGGCGGCTGTGGAGTGAGGGGACCTGGGGGAGACGGGGACCCCGAGCAGTGTGTGGGGGGGTGCTCTTTCCATTCACCATTCTACCTTAGCCCAGAAACAACAAACACCCAACTTCCTGCTCTGCCCCAGGCGGAACCAGTGCTTAGTGGCAACGTGTTCCTGTGCTGAAGCAGCACAACAGAGATGAGTCAGACTGGGCTGATCTGCTCTGACACCGGGTTTTCCTTTCCCAGCACATTCTTGGATGGGAGCAGGAGGGCACCAGTCACCTTTTAACCTGTTGGGGGAACCTTAAAACTCATATGCACAGTTAAACCTGGGGACATGCATGCATGTGCAAAAGTAGGCAATTGTGTATGAGTCGTTTTCGGTGGCTTTTTGAAAAACTGCTACAGGGCCTCAGCGCCAGCCCCGTGTTTTAAGTTGCACGTGCAATTGAAACTGGTGGGTTTTTATATACAGGCTTTTAGAGGATAGAACTGCTGAGTTCTGTTTCATGTTAGAAAAAGGTCCTTTTTGGTGCCGGTTCATTTATTTTCTATTTCTCCCCTTTTATTTGCTTGTTTTTTCAGTTGCAAGAACAGCAAGGAAAAGGAAGCCTTCTCCAGAACCAGAAGGTGAAGTCGGGCCCCCTAAGATCAATGGAGAGGCACAGCCGTGGCTGTCCACGTCCACAGAAGGGCTCAAGATCCCCATTAATTCTGCATCCTCTTTTGTGTCTCCTCCGCCACCCACTGCCTCACCTCATTCCAACCGGACCACACCGCCTGAAGCGGCCCAGAATGGCCAGTCCCCCATGGCAGCCCTGATCTTAGTAGCAGACAATGCAGGAGGCAGTCATGCCTCAAAAGATGCCAACCAGGTTCACTCCACGACCAGGAGGAATAGCAGCAGTCCACCCTCTCCGTCCTCTATGAACCAGAGAAGGCTAGGCCCCAGAGAAGTGGGGGGCCCGGGGGCAGGCAGCACAGGAGGACTGGAGCCAGTGCACCCTGCCAGCCTCCCAGACTCCTCTCTGGCAGCCAGTGCCCCCCTGTGCTGCACCCTCTGCCACGAGCGGCTGGAGGACACCCACTTTGTGCAGTGCCCATCGGTCCCTTCGCACAAGTTCTGCTTCCCTTGCTCCAGACAAAGCATCAAACAGCAGGGAGCTAGTGGAGAGGTCTATTGTCCCAGTGGGGAAAAATGCCCTCTTGTGGGCTCCAGTGTCCCCTGGGCCTTTATGCAAGGGGAAATTGCGACCATCCTTGCTGGAGATGTGAAAGTGAAAAAAGAAAGAGACTCGTGACTTTCCGGTTTCAGAAAAACCCAATCATTACCCTTAACTAAAACTGCTTGAATTGTATATATATCTCCATATATATATATATATATATATATATATCTCCAAGACAAGGGAAATGTAGACTTCATAAACATGGCTGTATAATTTTGATTTTTTTGAATACATTGTGTTTCTATTTTTTTTTTTTTGACGACAAAAGGTATGTACTTATAAAGGCATTTTCTTCTTTCGTTAATGTTATTAGCATATCTTTGTGCTTTACTATCCTGGTGACAGTTACCGTTCAATGTAGGCTGTGACTTGCGCTGCTTTTTTAGAGCACTTGGCAAAACCCGAAACGCTTCTAGCTGTATTTGTATGCACTTACTTTAAAAAGAAAAAAAAAAGCCAAATACATTTTCTGATATTGTAAGATTGCCTTACTGTCTGTTATTCCTTATTGCTGGCCCCTTTCTCAGACTGGAGGCCAACTGATGGAGAAGGAAAGGAAATGAGTGAGAAGGGGTACTGTTGTGAAGTGGGCATGCCACTGGGAAATGTCACCATGTTTACCCCCAAACACTGTCCTCTTAGAGTAATAAGAAAATAGATTTTGAGTCTTTGTTTTGTTCTTAAAGTTCAGTCGTTGGGCCATTGAAGCCTGCCTGGGAGTTGTTGCTGAGAGATTTTTTGGACTGTGTGGTTTTGAGGGGGCTTTTTTTTTTTAAGGCAAAGGTGACCACTGTTCAGTGCCCACTTAGTCAGTTGTAAGATTATAATGCTGCATGCTAGTTGGTTACATAATTCACAGTTGAGTGATGGAGGGTGGCGATAATGGATGGTGGTGTGTACGAGATGGCACTGCTGTCTTTGAACAGGGCCTGGTTCTGCAGCGCCACTTGATCTTTGTAAACACCCAGGGCTCTGTCGTCGTTGCTGTTGTCATTTCCTTTGAAAAGAGTTGCAAGAGAAGTTCCAGTCCAGGTGAACTTGGAGATTGTGGGATTGGTTTAGTTTCTGTTTTGTGTTTTGTTTTTTATCATTTACCTGTAGTGCTATTGCTGTTGATACTATCACCTACACCCTGTTTCTCGTGAGTGCTAAATACAGTATGGTACAATGACAGTAACAGCACATGGTGCTGCCAGGACTGCCTGTGGGCATATCAGTGACAGCCTGAATGGGGGTGGAGGAAACCTGTAATTTCCTCCTTACCTGTGTTCGAAACACCAAGTGAATAATACAGTTCTTCTGGGGGGAAAAATGATAAACTAGTGAAAATTAAAAGGTTTTACATAATGGACAGCCCCACCTCTCAAACTATTTTTAGAAGCCTTTTGTAAACATTTCTTTTGATCACTATTTTGCATCAGTGAAATGATTTTTTAAACCAATAAATCATCAGATATTAGAAATAGTTGTCTCAGCGATGCTGGTTTTTCTTTTGTGCTATTTTAACATCCACAGGAACACTATTTTAAGTCCTTTTATGTTCAGGTGTTTGTAACTTGGCCCTAATATTAGGCTGAATCATCGCTTCAAGGTCTATTACAACTTATACGTCTCGTTCACAACTCAGCTTCTATTTTAATTTGAAAATATAGATTGTTACCCACTTTGGGTTATTTTTTAGTTATGTTTTTGTCTTTTTAAAGTTGTTGAAATGTTTTTTAATGATCGGGTTATTAACACTTGAAAATCAGACACTGCGCCAAATACAGTATTTTTCATAGTGTTTTTTATGAGTGCACCTATTAACGCTGTGCAGATTTGTGTTACCAGTCATTGTTATATGACCAACAGACTTGCATGATTAACCAGTTTGTTGTTACTTTTTTTTTTTAATTGGGGTAACTATGACTCAGATCGGACTGGTTTCTCTTATGTAAATGTACACATGTAGAAACAGTCAGTTTTACATGCCCATAGAGACATTTGTAAAGAATTCAACTATTACGGTTTGTTGTATAAATGTGTATCTAGGCACTTTATTATAAACTGGAATTTGACCTCTTAGATGTTACAAGTTGATCAGCCATTTGACCTAATTTGTGGTAGCTATCTGTATGTTTTGCAATCTTAATACAGATAGCTTTCCAAAAAAGAATTAATAAAGAACCATCCTGCTGTTTTGAATAAGTCTATCCAGCTGTGGAAAAAACAACCTGTGGTTGCTCTGTGCTAATGGTAAGGGGAAGAAAACAGCTTGTAAGGGCTGTGTGTGAAGGTTACTCCTGTTGAAAAATAAGATTTGCATGAGTCTGCCTGGCCCCTGGGTGGCCTTTGTGGAAGACTTGCAGCTGGAAAGTGTTGATCTGGGTTATTTTTAAGTTAAAAAGTTAACATTGGGACATGGGTTTGGTCTTTTGTTATACCTGATGACAGTACAGAGATTCTCCACAGCTGGATAAAAATGTCAGAAAGCTACTTACTGTACGTGGGCAGTATCAGATTTCAAATCCTAATATTTCAGCTGTGCTTTTAATACTCAAAATATTAGGGGATGGGTGTTGAAGCTTTCCCTTTTTTGCTTTACCGATTTATAGGATTTCACAGATGTACTGTCTTTCATGTGGCCTCACATTTAAAGTTATGAGAAACGTACACATGGTTTACAACTTTTACTGTATACCTTTCCTTGGCCACCAAGTATTTTAAAAGTGCGCCACCTTTTAATCTGTACTTTTTTTTTTAAGTTGAAGGTGATACTTTTTCTACATATGATGAAACTCATGTCAACTGAAGTGAGTGTAATGTCAGATACCAACATTATATTTTAACATCATGCTATGGAAATACCACCTGCATTCTGTCATTTGTCAGATTTACAGTACCTTTTTTTTTTTCCTTTTAACTTTTAGCATTAAATAAAAATAAAATTGGGAGCACTGAACATTTTCTGAGGCCTTTTTTAATTTTTAAAAATAAGGTTAGAATGGCTATTGCTTTCATCACTAATGGCAATGTGATGAAAGGATGTGTGGGTTTGGGGTCAGGGTTTGACTGGAACTGCAGTACAGAGATAAAAGATACAACAGAAAAGCAACTGGTGGTAGGAAGGGAAAGGGCAACTGTGGGTAGGAAAACAAAATGAAGAGCTGAGCAAAGTACAGCCAGAAAGCCCTTGTTTGTTCACCTTGCAGCAGAGCCAGCCCTGTGCAGTAGTAGATGGGAAGGGGAAAAAAGTGACATCGAGAAGACTGTCAAGACGTGGAGCTGCTCTCTGGAAAGCTTTGGAGCAAAATAGCCCTGTTGGGCCAAATGAAATGTACTGAAGACGAAAGAGAAAAAAGCCCACCCTTTGGAAAGCTTTGGGATAGAGTCAGAGCCAAAGCCATGCATGAGCTTTATTGCTATCCTGAAACTGGAATTTATAAACAGATAAAAGGTAGACAGCAGGAGATACATTTACAAACTATACTATCACATAGTAAGAAATTTCTAGGTGTTTGCAGCTTTTACTCTTTATTGATCAATGGCTTGGCAGACTTCTCTATGAAAGTAAGTTGTGAAACTTCTAAGGAGTTAGAGGACAGGGTGGGTATACATAGACTTACTGTATGATTTAAATTAAACAGCAACAGTTAATGTGTAGTTGGATATATTTTCATTAGGGATGGTCCAGTAACTTGGGGGACTCATCACTCTATTTTAGTATTTTTTAGTACCCTGTTTAAGGCAGTTTTAAAGAAACCGTATTCTTACTAATTATATTATAGATTATAATATACAACAGTGTTTCATAAGTTAAAAGAAATGTTAACCTTTTTAAACTAAAAATGCTAGATTTTTTTACTGAAATTTAAAGGAGTGCAGCTTGCAGAAGTCATTTTTAAATTTCAAAGTAAACTTTTATGATTGCATTCAGTTTTCAGTTTTAAAAAAGCCCAAAACAAACAAGCCAGACTCTCGATGTGGCAGATGTCTTTGTTTATACCACAAAGGGGGAAAAAAGTTAAAGGGAAAAACTATGGGATGCCTTGAAGTCCCTCATTACTCAAAGTTGTTTTGCATATGATTTTGAGATGGTTTGGTTTGTGAGGAGTCAAATGTTTCTCTTCCTGATTCCAAAGTGTATACGTGGAATCATTCAGAAAAACGTTCAGTCGTGTGTAGGCCACTAGAAGTCCTGAATCACCCTGATTTGCCTGCCTTTTCTTCATGGGAACAGTGAGAAGACACGCCTTTCCTCTGTCACAGACCAAGGTCAGAGTCACAGTGAATGGGACACATTTACCTACTTTATCCTCTGAAGTTCTAGAGATGAGGGGGCTGGGGATGCTGCTTAACTCCTTCAGTGCCACGGTTAGGCCTCCAAGAGCAAGAGCATTGATTATAACATGTGATTACAGTCAAATAAAAATCGTGGGTGTGACTTCCAGATTTTTAACTATCTTGCTGTTAACAGCCTGCATTTTCCTCAGAAGTTGTGAATCCCTCACAGTAATTGAAAAGGCACAAAAAATACAAAAAGTCAATTTGTAAATTACTTAAGGGGTTGGAAGAAGGAAATGACTGGATTTATGGATTATCTTTGGATTTATCGATTAACCCCCAGACAAATACATAATTAGGGATATCGACTATCCCTCTTTACCATTAACAATTTGTATCTAATTTAACAGTGCACTTGGTGTTAACCCATTAATCTGTTACCTGTTCCTTCCCCATAACAATACAACTTAACATGAATGAAAACAGCTTTCCCTTGTGAATTTGAGGTCTAGCTTACTGTTTTTTAGTTATAGAATATGAAATCTACACCTGCACTGGCTTTTATCACTGAATATTGTGTACTGCTTTATGTCACTGAGCAGCATAGAACAATCCATACAAGCCACAGGAAGGTATTTTAGGACAAAAAGTAGACCATAGGCAAGTCATTTGGAATCATTTAGACATTGGGTCTTAAAGCTGTTCTTTTCTTTGGATCTGAAAAACTGAGAATTGAGTGAAATCTTAATAGAACAACCCTATTACAGTGGTAGAAACAGTTTCTTCCATAATACAAAAATATTGATTTGTAAAAATGTAGACTAGTTCTTTTAAAACTCAAATTCATAGTATAAACAAGTCTTCGGGGCACGTAAAATTTATCAGAAGATCAGCCATGAAAATCCACTAGGAGATGACTTTCTCCTAGGGCAGACAAGTTCTGGAGACAGGACTCCAGCATTCCTGTTTCAATTGCAGGCATCCATGCTCTGGTTGATCTCACCCTTTGAATGGGCTTTAGAAGTTAGATTGCATAATCTAAAGCGCCTCCAAGCCATTCAGCAGAAGCCCTTGATGCTCAGATAAGACATTCTGCATAGAGTAATCATGTCACATTTGAATATTTCTAAACAGAGTTTATATTTGGGGGGAAATGAGCTGTGTTACATAATCTATAGATCCCATCACTTACCACTTTTACTTAGTAATTACTATATCATTACCATCAGTTAAATTCAGATGCCCATGAGGTGGATAGGTGTCATGCACAGCAGGAGTCATGTTTTGTTTATGTACTCAGGTAGCAACTTCATCTGAGAGGTTTAGGTCACTGCATATTTCTCTGCCATTTAGAAACCATCTTTCCTATGACAGTTCAAATATTTGAACAGTAAATGACTATATCTCCAGGGAAGAAAAAATTAAGAAACATTTCACTAGAAGTAAGGGTCTAAATTCATTTCAATGTATGGGAAGACTATTAAAAATGAGCCTTAACTTACTGAGATGTACCTTTTATTGTATGTATTTAAAATATTAACTGCCCTGGCTGGGTAGCTCAGTTGGTTAGAGCGTCCTCCCAATACACCAAGGTTTAGGGTTTGATCCCTGGTCAGGGCACATACTAGGGATTGTTGTTCCTATCCAATGAATGCATAGGAACAACAAATCGATTGTTTCTCTCTCTCTCCTCCTTCCCCTCTCTGAAACCAATAAATAAAAATTAAAAAAATAAAATATTAACCGTAGTACTGAGAGTTCTGCAGAGAAGTGGGCCATAGGAGTAAGGACAGTCCGGGGCTGAATAAATCAGCATTTCTTTACACACAGCCTTGGCTTGGGGCCCTCCAAGTTCCCCACAGCCTGAGAGACTGTCAGCTGCCAAACAAAAAGGCCCTTGCGTGCCTTAACCCAGGCTGAAGGCCTCTTACCCCCATTTTGTGACTTCTGCCTCCAAACTGCAATTAGCTTTGTTGTGTGTGTTATATAAGATAAAGATTTATTGCACCCCACATATAATTGAAATCAGAATTTCACAGGCGGGAGACAGTCATTAGAGAAGCTATGGAACAGTATTCTCTCAATCAGCTCCATATGGTTGTTGCTGTTACTACCTGACACCTATATGAAGTGAGGCCCGGCATCTGGGCTTTGGCACTGCGGGTCTGCCACCGGTGGGCATGTCAGCTTGCTCGAGGGCGCGCAGTGACAAGAGCTCACCCCCCCCCCCCCCAAGAGCTTGTTCCCCTCCAGGAGGCTGGGAAGCGGAGTTAGGGGAACTTCTCCCGCGGAGCCGCGAGTCTCCTCCTAGCACCTGCAATTAGGTCGGGCTGGACTCCGACCTGGCAGCACAGCCCCAAGCCAAGGTGGGGTCACCCGCCAAGTTCACTCTGCACACACCCGTCACGCGGGAGCCACTATCCGCACAGGAATCTCGGGCCAGTTGGAAACACCCGGAGGCGAGGTCAGAATGGTCAAATTGTAGCTTTTCATTTTTTTACTTGTCATTGTTGCTCCGAATGGCGTTTTTTAAACGGAAGAAAACAGCCGCCAGCCCGGCCCTGCCCAGCCCTGTTTACCGGAAGGGAAGGCGAGGGGGAGAGGCGACCTCATCCCGCCGCCCGCGGTGCCCGCGCTGCCCGCGCTGCCCGCGGTGCCCGCGCCGCCCCGCGCCCTGCTCGCGCCGCGCTCCGGGCTCACCGCTTCTAGAACTTTTCCCGGCCGGAGCCGCGCCGTCTCCGCGCCCGCTCTGCGCACGTGGGGCCCGGGCCCGCCGGTGCCGCCCCGCCGCCGCGCGCGCCCCCGCCCGGCGCCCCCGGCCCCGGCGCCCGGCCCGGCCCCCGCAGCTGCCGCTGCTATAATTAGGGGCCCGCGGCCCCGAGGCACGCGGAGGCTCCGGGCCGGGCCCGCGCGGAACCAAATAAAGGCAGAGGCCGGGCTCCCTCGCGGGGCCGCGCGCCCCGCGCGCCCCCCCCGGGCGCGAGCCCCGGGCCCAGAAAAGATCAAACGCGCGTCAGCAGCGGCGCCCGCCAGGACCGACGCCGCGGCGCTGGAGAGGGCACCGGACCGGAGCGGCCCAAATGTCACTCCGTTTTTGGAAATCGTGATGCTGCTTGCTTTTTTTTTTTTTTTTACAAGACTGTGGCTATAATAAGGCAAATGTTCCATGCCAGTGGAGTAAACAGTCCTGTTGCAGGCGCATCCGTCTTAGCAGAAAGCACACTAATGACCGGTGCATGTTCATAAAAATGTGTTTATTAAGCAGACCTCAGGACATGCCCATATGGGGACTACCAAGTACTGGAACACCGCCTGCCTAAAAGGGAGTTGCTTTTTTTTTTTTTAAATCCAGAAACCTTAATTTAAATTAGAAAAAAATGAAAGTGTTTTTTTTCTCTCATCACAGTACCATTGGGCACTTGAGGTGCCGCCAGATTAATAAACTTCTAATTTTTGTTAATTATTCAGTTTACTACTCTACAATAATATCTCCGGAACAATAAAAGGCATGGCCCTGGTCCTTTAAAAAAAAAAAAAAAAAAGACAACGAAATGACCTCCATTGCCCAGCCTTGGAGTGGGGCACAGAGCTTCATGTGGACCACGTTGCATCACTTTAGATGCTGTTTAAAAAGTGGTCGTGGTAACTAAAGACATGGGAAGCTAAAAAAATGAAGCCTTGCTCCAGACTAGAGAACACACAGACACATCCCCACCGAAGACGTCCTTCACCAACATACTTTTCTTTCCAGATAATAGGCACAACAACCATTTTAGAGGCTCGAGATGGAAATCATACAAAACAGTCCACTCCTTGTGCTATTTTATCGAGGAACATGGAAGCCTTTCCAGGGTGAAATATGACTCCTGGGAAGTTCCTGTTCTTTTCCTGTGGCTGTTTGTCTGACCCACAGCGCTGCAGTCACCACAGAGATCTCTGGGCGGGCACTGTGCCGAGAGATGCAAATTCAAGTGTTTATGAAACACTCAGAATGTCTGAGTCTGTTCCAGATGCACAAAGACACTGGGATAAAGGTCAGGAAATCTCCAGATGTTCTTGGGCTTCATGCGGTCATTTCAGGTTATTCAATTCACTTTTATGCTGCTATTTCATAATTATTTTTTTAAATTACTGTGTACTTACCCCACTGGGGCTAAGGAACGAAACTGGGAAATCTCCGTAACAGTTTTTTGACCAATTAGACAAGAGAAAGCACTGGGTGTATGTGATACCCATTAGGTACTTGAGCGCAGTGAGTTGTACCACTAAAAATATAGACTTTTGGTTGTATTAAAGGGGGTAATAGCAAAGAGCTCTGACACACTGGAGAGAAGGGGCTCCCCCTGCTGTCATCATAAAAGATGTGTCGTCTCTCAGGCCTGAGTCTGTACCTAGGACACCCAGAGGGTGTAAAGCTTTGTGAAGCTATTGCCTTGGGGGGTGTAGAGTCCTATTGGAAATAAAATTAAATTGCAGACCACAAACAAAGGAAATAAATCTTTTTTTAAAAGGTTCTGTGCTCAGATTTATTTAGTGGAGGACCAGCTACCTATAAACTACCAAAACGGTTTACCTAAGTCCATTCATGGCTTTAAAAGCAAGGATGGTATTAGTGTGGTTGGTGGCAGCTAGGAAAAGGGGCGGGAGGGTGAGGATATGTTTGACAATATTACCTTTTTAAAAATAATCAATAAAGCCCGCTGGCATGGCTCAGTGGTTGAGCATCGACCTAGGATCCAGGAGATTGCTGTTTGATTCCCAGTCAGGGCACATGCCCGGGTTGTGGGCTCGATCCCAGTTGGGGGCGTGCAGGAGGCAGCCGATCAATGACTCTCTCATCATTGATGTTTCTCTCCCTCCCTCTCTTCCTCTCTCTGAAATCAATACAGACATATTTTTTAAAAATATATTTTTTAAATCAATAAAAATGATGTATGACGACAAATAAAAGGACATTTTCATTGGATTTTGACCTCAGTAAAAATGTTGCATTTGTAAAAAATGGTTTCATCTTCTTGTACATCACAGTTCCCTGCACATGGACCTTCAGAGATCACGAACACCGCAAATTTGTAATAATGGAAGGAACTCATTCAAGGTCTCATTGACAAACATTACCTGAGTTGAGGGTCAGCCATACCCACACTGAGCGGGATCATTCATCTGTGAGTTTAGGGAGGGTTGAGGACTTCCACGGAATTAGGGTGAAGTCATCATAGATGGGAAGACTCACAAGCAGGAAGACATGGCACGCACGAGGGTGGAGAGATTGGAGAGAAAAAATGACAGGACGAGAGCCTGCATCTGGTCCTAGTTACTCATTCATTCCCTCGCCGGCCCTCTCAACCCTCCTCTGCACAAACCTCTCGTGGTAAAGTGCGGGCTCTGGAACCAGACTGCTTACGCTTAAGTTCCAGCGCCCCCTCTTCTAACCTTAGTATTTAACCCTTGAATCTCGATTTATTTTTCTGTGAACCTCATAGTGTTGTTGAGGGAATTGTCAGGAGTATAGGACATGCGTACCATGATGTGTGGCACATGGTAAGTACCTGCTAAATTTAGGTGTGTTGCCCTGTGGCACTGGGCCAAGGGCTGGAGTTAGATAGTTGTGAAAAAACAACGTCTTCAGTTGCTTCCAGAAACCCCTCTCTTCGTTGTCTCACCCCACTGGCTGCCCTTCACTGCGTCCTCATCTCACTGACTCGTGTCACTTTTTGGAGTACCCCGGCTCCGGCCTACTCATCCTATTTATTCTGTGACGTGTATTTTATATAGATCGAGACATGTAGTAGGTATTTCAATAAATTGGCTCATGCGATTGTGGGTGCTGGCAAGTCTAAATCTTAGATCAGGCTCGGGGGCTAAAACTTCATGGAGAAGTTGATGTTGTAGCCTTGAGTCTGAAATGTGCAAGGTGGAAACTCGGGCAGGGTTTTTATGTTGCGGTCTGGAAGAGAGTTTCTTCTTCGGGAAACCTCAGTCCTTGCTCTTAAGGCCTTCAACTGATTGGGTGAGGCCCCCACACAGCATGGAGGGCCTTCTTCTTTATTCAAAGTCTACTGGTTTAAATGTTAATTATATCTGAAAAATACCTCAAAGCGACATCAAGACAGGTATTCGACCAAACTACTGAGTACCCTGGCTTAACTAAGCTCACACATAAAATAAGCCATCATGGCCCCTTTCTAAGGTTCCTCCTCCTTCCCTGGCCTACCTAGACCATGACGCTTCTATCGGGCATGATGCTTTCAGGTGCAAAGTCACAAAACATCCCATTCGAATAGGCTTAAACCATACAGGGAACTTACTGGCTCTTGGAACTGAAACACCCACAGGCAGACCGGCTTCAGGTCTGACTCACTTCAGATCCGAGCCTCATCTCTCCCTGAGTCGCTTGGCTCTGCCTTCCCGATGTTGATGTTATCCTCGGGCAGGCTTCCCTCACGATTTAAGACGGTTCACACCCTTCCTCATTCACGTCCAAGAAGAGAGAGCAGAGCGTCGCTTCCAGAAAAAGAACGACAAGCTTCTCTCTCATTGGCTTGGTCCTGACATCACCAGGTGGCCAAGGGGACAGCCTGCTCTTATCGGCTTAGGCCTCCCCATGCCCTAAGCATTCCCAGGGAAGGGAATGGAGTGCCCCGACTGGCATCTAGTTTGGGGTCTTTCCTGACGCCCAGGGTGGGATCCACCCCAGCAGAACTATTGGTTGCTACACAGGGGCGGAGGGATGGACCGAATGCTGGGAGATACCATAGTGCTCCACGTCCCTCCAAAGCAGAGTGGTGGCATTGCGCATACCAGGGCCACCTGCAGCGCTGAATCCTATGGGGATGCTGCCCGCTGGGCTGAGGGGTCTCAGGGTCACTGTTCCCGAGAGAGAACAGTCCAGAAGGAGGGTGCTCCCCCCGTGGCTGTCGGGGCAGTTAGTTCGCAGGGAGAGGTGGTGGCTGTTGGCTGGCAGGCGTGTCCTCGTGTCAGGCTTCCTTGTTCCCTATCAGCTTCCTCCCTGCCACTGAGGGGGTGACCCCCAGGGCTGATCACAGCAGCCAGCTTCACAACCGTCCGCGCAAGGGCCGCGTGATTCACACTGTGCTTGGGCTGGCTCGGCGGGGACAAAGAAGGCAGGAGTAAGGAGGCTGGGAGACACTGTGGGGCAGCCCGGGCCAGGGGTTGTCGCTGAGATTCTGATCTGTAGTTTGTTTTTATTGAACGCGCACACCCCCCTGAAGCGGCAGGCCTTACATCTTAAGGTGTAAAGTGCTTCGCCTGCCCCTCCCGTGTGTGCCGCCTCCCTCCCCACCATGCTGTCATTGCAGCCACGGGCACAGGCAGGGCACACAGGATGCCAGGGGAGGGGACCACTGCACCTCCACCGAGAGCACACAGAGTCTCCGTGCACAGTGTTCCCTTCACACGGGTGTAGGTCGGCCAGCCCGGCCACGCGCACTCGCACTCGCACTCGCACCAGTCCCTGGACGACCAGGATCTTCTGCCGTCTGAGCAGACGCAGGCAGGTCAGTGTTGTGCTGAAGGGACCGGCGTCTGCGCTGGACCTGCGACGGGGGAGCGAAACCGGAGGCTCCCTATTGCCTGAGCATCACGCCGGGCCAGGGCCGGAGGCGTTCAGGCCAAAGCGCTGCTGGGATTCAACGAGGGTGCTGCTCCCTGAACAGGCTGTAATTCTAAGTTGTGCAGAAAAAACATGCTTCTCCTGAACACCCCCACCCTCCCTCGGATGTCCAAGGCCTCTGCTTCTCTCGGATCATTTAATCCTCGTAACAGCCTATCAAACAAACGCGTTAGGAGCCCTTTTACAGAACAGGAAACCGAGGCAAAGAGAAGCCAAGTGCCTTCCTAAAGTTAAAGCTGCTAATGAAGCCTCTGCATCCAGACCTTCGAACTCTAAATCCCTTTGAACCGTTTTTTTCAGTGTTTACAGGTAACACTTTGGGGCCCCATCGGTACAGGAAATATTGAAGATGAGGCGGATCTGGGCCCCTTTGTTTACTCCCCGCTTTTTTCTGGCTTTTCACGCCCAGTTTGCTGCTGGGGGAGTCACGTGTCCCAGCCCCTTTATTTCCTTGGTTTAATCAGGAAGAGGAGCCGGCAGGGCTGAAATGATTAGCCTGGGATCATTAGAAGAGGAAAGACTTTCTATTCACGGTGACTGTATTTCTAGTCCATTGATTAGGCAATTTTGCTTTTATGAATCAATTGTGGTGATTGCTATGCTGAATAAAATGTGGAATTGGCTGTCACAAAGAAAACATAAATTATTAGCTTTAAAATGCACACTGCCTGTGCATGGAGAGAATGGCCGTGGAATATTTATTTCCTCTCCCTGATTTCTGTCCAGGTTTTCTCGAGGGTGCTCTTGTGGATTCCTTCACCCTGCTGGGGCACGTGGCGGTGTGACCCCACAGCAGGCAGTGTCCCGGCGGGTGACATTATTAAACTCCGGTCGCAGATGCAGGGTGGTGTGCAGAGGGCGTTAGGGGAAATATCAGTGGCCGCGCCTACCCCGACTCTCTGCAGCTGCAGTCGCGGAGGCAAGGCGATTTTTAGAAACACATACAATCACCTTTGGAGACTCTAACAACAAATGCACCAACAGCCTCATCTCTTATTAATGCGTTACGTTTTTCTCTTAGGGTATACAGAGGTCATTTCATAAATTTCGCATTTTTCACTGATTAATCTCAGTGGATTACCTCTTGCTATAGCAAATATGATAACGCCCAACAATTGTAATTAATAATCAGGGAACTGTATTTCATAAGAGAGTGTTTTAAAAGCCAAATAATCACCTTTAAGAGGGCACTACAAGACGGAATAGGGCAGAATCGAGGTGGAAGAAAGAAATCAGGAAAACAGCAAAAGATGAGGCGCTTAAGGGACTAGAACAATGAGAGGCCCATGTTTAGGCATTAAGAAGGGAGAAGAAGGCATTTGGCTATAATACAGTGAGACAGTAACAATTCTAGATACCAGAAGTTTCATAAATTAATTCATTTGGCAAAAGTTCACTGTGTGCATCCTGTATGTGAAGGCACTGAGAGTGTGGATCATTGTAATTTTAGGATCTAGCAGTCTTGTAGCCTCAGAAAGAATGAACATGAGGGAGGAAGAAAGAGCAGAGACAGAAGAAGTAACAACAGCGGCCACTGCAATCAAATCCCCATCGCAAGCCCCAGTTTTTCCCAGATAAAATATGTATCAGTGTCAGTCAAGCACAAGTCCCGGCAGGTACCGCGAGGAACGCAGGATAAATGCAATTCAGACCCTGTTCTCAGAGAACTTGGCGTCTCTTTGCAGAGTTCGTGCTAAAGCACACAAAAGTAAGGCTCTCATCTGAGATGCATTCGAGCAGGTGCAGGGTGGCCTGATCCCCGCTCTGGGTGCGTGGTTCCCAGACGGCGTGGGCAGGAGCAAGTGGGAAGGGAAGGTTTCATGGAGAAAATGGACTGAGTGAGGCTGAGAGGAGGCCACCAGAGAGGAGATGGG
The DNA here is from genome assembly GCF_964146895.1 of Miniopterus schreibersii. Taxonomy (NCBI): domain Eukaryota; kingdom Metazoa; phylum Chordata; class Mammalia; order Chiroptera; family Miniopteridae; genus Miniopterus; species Miniopterus schreibersii. Next base: position 14,553,771 of record NC_138123.1, on the reverse strand, counting down.
ATGACATCGGGCAGAGCGGAAATTAGCGTCATATATTTGGGACCAAGAAGAAGCATGACTGCTGTAACTGAAAGATGATTACCGGGGGGTAGTGGGAAATAAAGTTTGACTAAATGGGGTAAGGGGGGACTTCCAGGCCCAAACCTCATGCGTGGGAGGCAGCAGGGTTTGTAATAACAGCGGCAGGGGAGGCAGCCCTGGCAGAGGTATTGGTAAAGCATGGACGAGGCTGCTGACGGGCCCTCGGGTCAGTCCCGTTTGGGGCACTGGCCCAGGAGGGTGGCAGAGAAGGAGCTGGCAGAAGAGACATTTCCAAGAAGGAGTTGATATGGCCTGGAGACTGATCTGATTTAGGGCAGGGATGGGAAGGGGGTGGGGAAGATGTCTCCAGGGCCGAAATGTGGGTCATTTACCTGAAAGGACCACATAGGTAAACAGAAATGACTTGCTGTTGAGCTAGGACACGCCTCAGGGCAGTGTGACACAGAAGCCCATTGGACAGGAAGTAGGGTGCCAGGCCGGGCCTAGCAGGGCCAGGCCAAGGAGCCTGGGCGCTCAGGAGATGCTGTGGCCGCTCGCCCTGAGGATCCGGTGTGGGTCTGTGCGGCAGGAGCTCTGCTTCCCCGTTCATTCCTCCCGACACCCCATTCAGTGCGCGTTCGCTCACTCACAGGCACCAGGGGCCGAGCCAGGGCCGCAGCATTAAGGGGTAAGATGTGGTCCGGGCCCTGGGGAAGCTCAGCCCCCAGGGACAGCACATATCAACAGGTTTTCAGAACTGGAAACAGGAGCAATAAATCCGAGGAAAGCACCCGAAATGGCCAGTTAGGGTGTTTACTCCAGGCTGCTGGTTGAGTCACGGTAGAAGGGAATGAAGATTTCAGAACTCTACTCTCTGCAGGAGCAGGGATGGCATGATTTAGGGCTAGAAGTTTGTGCCTCGAAGTTCAGCATTTCAGAGTCTAGGGCCAGCATCGCAGCAGCTGGGGGAAGTCAACCGGTGCAGTGCCTGGGAGGCTGGGAGGCTGGGAGGCTGGGAGGCTGGGAGGCTGGGAGGCCCAGCACGTCCAGCCTTTCAAGCCAGAGGACGGAACTGAGCTAAAGAGCACAGGCTCAGTTTTTATCTTTACCAGTTAGGATACTTTTAAATACTATCTCATGGATGTGTACAAATACCATGAAATGCAGATTTCCTTTTCGTCGATTTTTGGCCTAGAGAGAGTGAACGCAAATCCCACCTCAACGCAGTTATTTGGACCCAGACAGCTTTCTCTTATGTACCATGTGTCCACTATGGACCCACGGTGCACCCACCATGCAATCACCATGTGTCCCCCGCGCATCCACCCTGCCAATACCATGTATCCACCATGCACACACCGTGCAAACACCACACCATGTGCCCACCATACACATACCATGAAAGCACCATGTGTCCCTCCACGCACACACAATGCAAGCACCATGCGTCCACCATGCATCCACCCTGCAAATCCCATGTTTCTATCATGCACACACCACGTAAGCACCGTGTATCCACCATGCACACACAATGCAAGCACCATGCGTCCACCATGCATCCACCATGCGTGGAGCAAAGGCAAGCTCCTGTCTCAGTTCCACTTCCCACTGGCCGCAGGCTGGTGCACGTGGGGATAAAGCAAGGAGACCCGGGGCATGGAAACCTTTACCTCGCGGTGGAGACTTGGACTTGAATTGGCTGTTCAGATGTTTCCAGTATCTGCCCAGCAGGGCTGCAGGCACTTACAGCATGTACAGGAGCCCTCTCTCCTTCTTAGGTCTGTATGACACTGTGACCTTCATCCCCTGGCTTCTCTGACTCCACCCCGCCCGGAGATATCCTGAGTCCCAGATGCGTTGTGCCAGGCTGAGGGTAAGAGGCGTGGGAAAGGGGAGCTTAGCAAAATCAGTAAGAGCTTAAGTTTTGACATAGAAAAGTCTGGGCCCACAGTGCCACTAGCTAGGTAATCTTGGACAGTAGTTTCTAAGGCTCTGCTCCCTTATGTGGATGGGGCATGAGAACAACACCAGCCCCTGGGGCGTTTACACAGGCTGAGTGAGATGTGTCAAGTGCCCAGTGCTGCCTCAGCGATCTGGTGCGTGCTCAGGGCACGGTCCTTGGCATCAGGGTGGGGCTGCACCCAAGCTCAGGAGCCCTGGGACCAGACAGTGCTGCCGTCTCTGCTTCTCTCCCCTGGCAACACGGCTCAACAGCAGCCACTGAAACACTAAACCTCGCTAACGGGTAGAACCATCTCCACGGCGTGGCCCCACTTTGACCCTCACTATTTTGTTTTCTTATTAACTTTCTGGTTAGTCCAACAACTCGAACAAGAGTGTTAACCCCCATCCCCCCTCACCACACACCACCCACTGGAAGATGGACTTGCAGGCTGCTGGGAGGTGCGGTCATGGCAGCCAGAAGTAAATCTTGCCCAAGAAGCTTGTAGGAAAGCCCACAAAGAAAGAGGCTCTTTGCCAAAGGAGATTTTATTTTGCAGTTTCCAAAAGGTAAGGGAACCCTTCCAACAATTTTTTTTGCTTACAGGCTCAGAATTTAAACATAGGACACTGGATGGCCAGAACCTCGGCCCACCCCTGAGTGCCCAGGGCACGTGGCCAGCACCAGGAGTTCGAGTTTCTGCCCAGTAGGCTTGTAACCTGAACTTTCTATTTCTAAAGACCCAGTTCTCAGTAGCCAGCTCACAGTCTGAGCCACAAACTTCTGAGAATTATTGCACTTGTCAGCTGCTAAGTCACACGCCCTTCAGCCTGAGCCCTTCCACGGAGGAATGATACTTGCGTTAGAGCCGATCAATTTCACTGTCACATAAAAACTGGCATCCTTACAATGCCACCCAAGGCTTGCTACAATCACCCAGAAATATACTGTTGGGCCTGTCATAATTAGTCAGTTTTCAGAATCCCTCAGGGTCTCCAACTGCAATGACTGGTAGCAAATTCATAGATGCTTTGGATCATTATATAACTTCATCAAAGAACTGACCCCTGATGAACATTTGCTTTAATTAGGATAATATCCCACATTTAAACAGTGCCTCAAAGCAAAGAAGCTCTCAGATTGTATCTCTTACTTTTGAAAGCATCTCACGTCACTGAGAGTGAACTGTCAGTGACCAGGTTTGTGTGTCCCCATTTTACGGATGAGAAGAGCTTGCTGCAGGTTGACAAGGAAACAACCATTACAGAGCTCGGGGCTGGGGCTGTGAACCCAGAGCTCGGGTTCGCACTTCAATACTCACTTTATTTGCTTCATTTATGTCTATGAACTATCAGCAGCACAAAAATATATACGAATGATTTTTTGTGAGTCCCTATTGAATGAACAGGGTATCCTGTGTGCGCGGCCAGGCTGTAAATAGATGTCAGTAGTGGACAAATATAGAAGGAGCCTGTGCTCAGCAGTGCTGCTCCCCCACGGAGCCCCAAGCTGGTAGGCTGGCTGGTCTGTTTGGAAGGTTTTTTTTGGTGTTTTTTTTTAGGGTCAGTTGCCTGATAGTACAAAGAGTTCTGTGTTACGTCTCAACACTACTATTCATACCCTGTGACCCATTAAGCACTGATTCCTTGGTTGGGGTTCTCCCAACATCTCAAGAAAAAAAAAAAAAAAAGAGGGAAAAAAATAGCTTGACTGGAAAAAAAGAAAAGGGAGTTCTCATTTACAATCCTGAAGTCAAGAATTTGGAAACATGAGCCCAGCCAAAGCCTTCAGAGGCCTGGTATCAAATGTTGTTATTTTTGGGTGGCTTGAAAATAAGGCTGGTTGAGGAGTGGACAAGTTGCCTGCGTGGCTGTGGCAGGAAGCAGGGGCTGTGGGGGCGGGGGGCTCGGTCAGGAGGGGACCCCGGCTGGGGCTGGGGCTGGGGCTGGGGCTGGGGCAGGAAGCTGCTGGGCTGGCCCCGGGCCTCACGAGGGGAATTGGCAACTTGGCCCGGGGAGAGTGTCACCCTCCCTCCGTCCACCTCTGTCCTCTGCAGAGGGAGGGAGACGTCAACATTTCCCTCTGGGTTCCCCAAAGGCAGCTTGGCACTCTTTCCTCCCAGGACCCTGGGAAAGAAAGCTCAGCGAAGCCTGAAACCTCTCCCCCGTCCGTGGACATGGTTTGATTTAAACAGGCAGCATTTAGAAGTGAACCACCTCCCCTTTGGGGAAAGATGCCTGCTGGAGATATTTTTATGCTCCGTCTGCAGTGGGCAAAAGGGATTCCTGGCTTAAGGTGTCACTGGTACTGGGCTCCTCCGGCCCCACTGGTATGTCAGCGTCAGAACTGAGGCACTGCCCATGTTTGGGAACACAGCTCCCATGCCCTGTCCCGTCAGGTCCCCCTTCCCAGCACATGCACAAGCACGAACACACACACATGGAAGCATGCACAGGCACTCACACATGCACACATGCACACACATGCACACCAGGCATGCACACATGGGCACACACCCATGAAAGCACACATGCACACACAGGCACACACACACGCATGCCCACACGGGCACTCATGCACGCCTGGCTCAGAGGCCACATGGTCATCTGCTGTGCCATGGATTTCCAGTATGTATCTGAAAATTATTCTGGGGGAGTGTGGGGGAGATGTGTGTGAGTCTCCTCTGTGGAAATAACTAAGAGAGATATCAAATCAAGCTTCCTGAGCATACACTGGAGGGACAGGCAGGGAGCCTAAACTCTATTCTTGCATTATTTACAGGGCCTCAGAGTTACCTTAGATGAAAAGGTCTTTAAAATATTTAGACTCGATTCGTCTTTCTAAGAAAATCGATGTTTAACTGCCTATGAACCCTGTAAAATATAAGATTGTCTATTCTTGGCACAAGAGTCAGGTGGTGGTGTCTCCAGGACGGCTGCTAAGTGACCTGACCCCGCAGCCTCTGTGCACCCACCGGCCCTTCCCACAGAAATCCTGCCTGTCCTGTAATGCAGCCCAAACGCCAGCTCCTTCACACGACCTCCCGTGGGCCACAGCAAGGACGGCCCTGCCCCACCCAGGCGTGGGTGTTTGAGTGGGGGCTGGAGGGGCCAACAAGACTGTTGGTGTGTGTTTGAGGACAGAAAGAGCACTGCTCGCTGAGACACTCAGGGCCCCACATTCAAAGAGGAGATCTTGACTGGGTAAGAGAAAATAAAGGAAAGTGGGACCGATGGGTTGGAAAAGTAACAAACCTAAATTTCAGATGTTGTTATAGATCAAATGAAGGAGTTTTATTTTGAGGACAATGGGAAGCTGTGACTTGAGGTAGAAGGATGTCTTGGTTGCTTGTGTCCAAAGTAACATAACTAACATGATGGCCCAAGAGAGTTTGTAAATAAATAAATGAATACCTATCATCAGATAACAGTTGCAGAGGGCCCTGATAGTGTCTGCTGCAATGTCAGCTCACGCTCTGTGTTTCCGTTTGGAAGTTATTGTGGACTGAATGTTTTCATTCCACCAAAATTCATACAATGAAGCCCTAACCCCCAGTGGAAAGGTATGTGGAGGAGGGGCCTTTGCAGGTGGTTAGGGTTAGATGAGGTTATGAGGGTGAGGCCCCAATGAAGGCCTCGTCAGTGATTAGTGTCATCAGAAGAAGAAGCGAGGCCTCTCTGCCACGTGAGGACATGGGAAGAAGGCAGCCACCTGGACGTGGGTTTTCACCAGGAGCTGAGTCTTCCAGCCTCCAGAGCTGTGAGAAGTAAATGCCTGTTGTGGAAGCCACTCTGTCGTATTTTGTTATAGCAGCCTGCAGAGACTAATACATAAGCCGCCCAAATGTGTTAATAGAAATGAAAGTTATTTTTCTGTTGAGAACTAATTCCTCATCAGAGGCACAGCATGAGTGGATGTGGACCTGAAGATCCTCTCGAAGGCAATCCTTCTTATAGGATCCTCCTAGTCTGCTTCCCAGAACTTTCGGCAGAGGCATGAATCTGCAGTCCTGGAGCAGATTGATCAAATCTGTTTCAATACATCCTAGAAGATGTTATGGGGGCTTAAGATGAATTCATGTGAATTTAATCCACAACAATTTGCAGAAATAATATGTTTTTCTGCCTTCACGATGCAGAGTTTGGATTCTGTTGGGTTTTGACCTGGGCTTGCGTGTTAGTGTGGGTTGACTAACAGCCACATTCCTCCGGAAGCAATGTGATTTGTCTTTCTCCTGGTGCTGGGTGCACTGCAGTGAAACACCGCACAATTTTCAGATATTTCCTCTCTCATGCCAGACTGTTCGGTTTTCTTAGGAATTTTGTCTTGGACTTGGCTCTTTGGCTCTTGATGGTTTGTGTATAGTTTGGAGAGTACAGCTGTTAGATACAAGAGATTGGTACCTTGTAAATTGTTTCTTCATAGACCAGAGGAAAAAAGAAACCCACTGTTCTTACTTCCATCTAGAGTAAATGTACTTGAACTCCTTCTGCACATGCCAAAAACATAAGTATTTTATAACATAAACTGTCAGTGCAGTGGTCCCCCTTACCTACAGCGGATGTTTCAAGGCCCCCAGTGGATGCCTGTAACTGAAGATGGGACAGAACCCTGTATATACTATGTGTTTTCCTATACATACATACATACATACATATGACAAAGTTTATATAAATTAGGCACAGTACGATATTAACAACAATAGCTAATATAAAATAGAGCAATTGTAACAGTATTCTGTAATAAGTTATGGGAATGAGGTGTCCCTCTCTCTGATAACTGGTCTGAGAGTGGGCGGGGAGAGTCCACAGTGTGGACATGCCAGACGAAGGGATGATTCGTGTCCCAGGCAGGATGGAAAGAGATGGCATGAGGTTTCATCACACTGTTCAGAAAGGCGCATGATTTAATACTTATGAATTGTTTATTTCTGGAATTTTCCATTAAAAATTTTTGCAGTAACTGAAACCTTGAAAAGCAAAACTGTAAAGGGGAAGGGGGGGGGGGGCTACTGTATATGTAATTTCCTATGGAAGGAAAACATAATCTTTTTTTTCCAATTATAAGAAAAAGTTTATTTAGAAAGCTACAGCCCAGTTGAAGCGGCTCAGTTGGTTGGCGCATCGTTTCGTACCCCGAAAGGTTCCAGGTTCGATTCCCCATCAGGGCACATACCTGGGTTGCGGGTTCCATCCCCGGTTGGGTCGGGTTCGGAGGGTGGAGGGTTGATGTTTCTCTCTCTCTAAGCATGTCCTCTGATGAGGATTTTTAAAAAAGTTTACAGAGGTATTAGAAGTGAGCCAGCTGGGCTGCGCAGGCTCAGGAAACAAGTGACGGAGGCAGAAGAAGGGCCCTAGGAGCTTAGGAGGGAGGCAAAGGTATGGCCTGGGGAATGGAGGGGGGAGGGACAGGCATGCGGGGAGACCTAGTCTTTATCTGGGTCTCTCCCTCCTAATGACTTCGAATGTCAGGAGTCGGCTGCCACCCGATGCAGGAGTCAGAGCCGAGAGGAAGGTCAGGCCCAGGCGCGCTCGGTGACGCCTGGAGGATGAGCGCTCGCCCCGGCTGCGCCTGGGGGTTCCAAGGACTCGGGGCGACTGTGGCCTGAGCCTCCAGCTCCTATTCTGGACACTTCTGCCACTTCTTGACGTCAGTAAGGCCTGGAGCCACACCAAGGAGTAAATAGCCTTGGTCAAAACTCCAAAATCCTTTTTGTTCTTGAAGCATCCTTTCGGAAACATGTTTAGTGTCTCAAATTTAATTTGTTTAGGCAGAGGGAAGGCTGACCCGAGCAAAAATAAAACTTTCTCCATCAAAAAAAAAATCTAAGAACCATTCTTCCAGCAGCAGCAGTAGCCTGGCAGATTCCCGTGCCCTCGAAGGCCTTCGCCGCTGAGGCGCTGAGCGAGCATCTTCAGTTCAGGGGCAAAGCTCAGGGAGTGACGTGGAAGGCGCATCATGCTCAGCCGCCGCCACCAGGAGGGCCTCTCTTCAAAGCTTGTCCTACTGGGCCCAGGCCACCCATGTCCATGTGGACCTGCCCAGCCCCCTCCCCACCTTCTCCTGACCTCTCCTCCAGAAGCCCAGGTCCACCTCCTCTTCTCTCTGCTCCCGTCCCTGTCTGTCCCCTCCACAAAGCCTCCAGAAGGGACTTTCTACTCCCACAGGCAGTCTCACTATCCTTGTGACTGAGCCTGTGGATCCCATGACAGTCACACGTACTTCTGGGTGATATTTGTAAAATAAGTGAAAATAGTTCATGAAAGCTATATACCAAGGCCACCCCTAACTTTATTACAACTGCATCATAAAACACTGGGCTGGCCGTGAGTCCCCCAGGAAGCTGTGAAAATCCAGATTCTGAGCCAGTGGGTCTAGGGTGGGGCCGGACGGCCTGCGTTTCCCACAGGCTTCCGGCTGTCCGAGGACCACACTTCCAGCAGAAGGTACAGCCCTCAAGGTCCCCGAGGGCCAGCGCCAGGTCTAACTTGACCTCGTGCCCTCGGTGATTAGCATGGTAGCTGGCACACAGAAGGAAGGTAGGACGGGAGATGAGAAGAGAGAATGGAGATCATGAGTTTCCACTGGGTAAGTCTTTTATGCTCCTGACAGGCGCAGGAGAAGTGGGTGGATAGCAGAGGCTAGTGGCCAGTCTTTCTACAGAGGGCTCCATCCCAGCTCCTGGGGGTTTCTTCCTAGCTACTCACAGACGGTCTTGTCGTCCTCAAGGTTTGCTTCCAAGTTGGCACGTCCCGGGGAGAATGCCAGAATGTCCTCAAAGGCTTGGGGGCTGTGAGGCACCCAGAGGTGCCGATCACTGCAGAAAGAGGCTTCTGATCACAGGCTGCTTTCATCTCAGGCCCCACGACCAAGTGGCGTAGCTCCCTGTCCTTGGAGGCTTTTGATGGACAGCGGTTCCTTTAGAAAGTGGGAGAACTCTTCTGTCTGCAGAGTTTGCATTAAAGCCTCAGGACCCTCGGTTCTTTTCATGTCTGCTCCTCCTGATTTATAAGACAAAAGCCCCGAGCGCTTGATCTCTGAAACAAACCCTGCCAACAGCAAGCAGGTCTGCGGGCCTCTCGGCAGACAGGTGGCTTTCATCTTAAAGGACGCGCGGAGCCAGGGACATAGGAGAATGCCCGGTCACAATCACACGGAATCACACCAAATTCAGCAATACCGTTTTCAGAAAAAATGCATTCTAAAGCAATACTACATTTCAGTATAAAACTCACCGAATCCCAAGCCAGTTTTTTCAATCTGTACCCAGGATGCTATGTTTTTATTGATGTTAGAGGGAGAGGAAGGGAGAAAGAGAGCGAAACATCGATTGGTTTCCTCCTGAACTCGTTCAGACCGGGGATTGAACCCTCAGCCTAGGTATGTGCCCTGACCTGGAATTGAACCCGAAACCTTTTGCTGTACTGGACAAGTCTCTAACCAACTGAGCCCCCGGCCAGGGCCCAGGCCATTTTAAAAACAGAAAGTAAATAAACAGGAAAAAATAATCTAATACATTATTAATATCTGCTGTTAAACTCAACTATTATTAGCATTTAGTTGTATTTCCTGTCTTTTTTTCCTGCAAATGTGTCGGTTTTCATGTATATACTAAGTTGTACATAATTCTGACATGTGATATGTGTAAATTTTATAAGCTACAGTTTTCGCCCGGCCAGGCGTGGCTCAGCGGTTGAGCGTTGACCTGGGATCCAGGCGATCCGGGTTCGATTCCTGGTCAGGGCACATGCCCGGGTTGCGGGCTCGATCCCCAATGACTCTCTCATCATTGGTATTTCTATCTCTCTCTCCCTCTGCTGCCCTCTCTCTGAAATCAATAAAGATATATTTAAAAAAAAGATTTTATAAGCTACGGTTTTCACTTAATGCTTTATCTGCCGAAGGTGTTTCCCATGTTATTACTGTCTTCATCACCGTCATTTTCATTTCCTGCATAGTATTCCATTGAATGGTTATACCACGATTATCATCTCAGTTATTAATGCGGTTAAATGTATTAGGCATTTTAGTTGTTTCAAGGGTTTTACAAATACTATTGTGCTAATAATGTGATTTAGCAGGTGTCTATCTACAGTAGCACACACTATGCTTAGATGACCCTAATTCACTTGAAACATAACAGATTTATTGATCCAGGTATTTTTAAAAAGACACTGAACAGGTGACAGGATTACAGCATTCACCAAAGGGTCTAGGGAGAGACCGGGACAGGCATGGCCTGTCGGCCTTGACCGGGGGAGAGGGGATGGGAGGCACTGTGACCATGAGCCAGTGACTGCCCTCCCTGTGTTCCGGCCTCATCTAAATTTGGACGGTGGCTACATAAAAGGATTGTGGGAGGGCAAGTAAAATCCACGAAAGCACTTAGATGGTGCCTGTCCCAGGGAGAGTGCTCAGTAAAAGTCAGAACACACAGCGGTGTCATCAGAGAGGTCGCTCGCCGGGCTGGGGCCTGTGCGCTTATGTCTAGTCATCTGAAATCCATCCCCTTGATATATCTTCACAGCACAAAAAAGAAAAGTATTTGTAGAGCTATGGTTTTTCTATGACTAAAAATCAGCAAAATATCAAAGGGGAGAGGAATCTGATTATTTGTAAGCCTGTCTGAGATATCGTTTGGCTAGCAGTGAGCACTAAGAATAAATATATAAATTTAAAAATTATGCATTTATTTAATAAAATTCATTTCTTACCTTTGTTTCAGCAGAATAATTAATTATATTCTTAAAATCAAGATTGTCACAATCTGTGTTTCACTGGTAGTGATAATCTAACAGGTTAAAAATAAATGTAATTATATTCAAATTTACAACATTTGAATATGCTTTCATCAACATGTAAATTACTGTTAATGTAAGAAGCTAAAATTTGATTATTTTAGATATGTTTTCAAAAAAGCTATTTTTTTTCCAAAATATTCAAAATGATTCATTACAGCCAAAATGAAAAATATAAATTACTTAGTAAAAAAGTTACAATAAATGCATTTAAATAGATGTGAAAGGTTTTTAGATTTTTTAAAGATTTAATTTCATCTTATTGCATATTTTTATAAAAATAAAAACTATTTGCAATTCTAGGAAAGTCCGTTAAGCTGTTAATGTCAAAAACTGTTTTCATACATCCCTTGTTATATCTAGGACTATATTTAAAGAGAAATATGAATTATGTGACATTGCAAAATGTTAGCCAAAATGTATGCACAACTATTGCACATACTGTGTGCAATTTTTTAGTAACCCCTGGAACCCTGCATTGGAACATGGAGAGAAACAAGAAAATGGGCCTGTTGGGAAATAACCCTTCACCATACAAGACGTGATTACACCCTTGCTGTAGGAGAGGAAGGATTTAACAAGTAATGAAGTCGTCTTTCCTCATTTCCCGGCACTTCTGCTGCTCAGACCCTCTACACACACAGCCGTGGTCATCTCTGGGGTCAGTAGTGGTGCACGCGCATCTTCTCAGTGCCTGTAATTTCAAGGACAAGAGACAGGAAGAGATGGCCCTGGCCCGAGCAGAGTCGGTGGCAAGAATGCATACTGAGGATGCCAGGTGGCTGTCTGCCCTGAGCACTGCTCCTCAAGTGATGGGTCCCTGTGTGTGTTTAGTGTGTGTGTGTGTGTGTGTGTGTGTGTGTGTGTAGCCCTTTAAAGCGTGAGGCCCGGATCAGGGCCTCTCTTGACCATCTGTCTATGAAGGCAACTCTGCAATAAGGAAACAAGTGATGTTAGGACAAATATTTATCAGGATGAATGTTCTGCAGTGTCCAAATCCTTCTACAGATGCCACCGTCCACATCTGTTCCCTCGCTGCCTTTGAATCTATCCTAGAGCAGTTCTCGATACTTCCGCCACCCTGGCTGGCTTAACTTTTAAACATTGGGCCTGGGCCAGTTTTGACATTAACTTGTTAGAGAAAGTGGAGGAGAGAAGGCCCCTCCTTTCTCACCACCTGGGCCAGGTCCAGAATTTTGCAGCCAGTGCTGAGACAGGGCTGCCCATCTGGAGAGAAGTCCCCGTGACATTGAGCAGAGGGACAGAAGCCCAGCGGAGGAGGGATAGGTCAACTGGCCCAAATGTGACTCAGGCCACCGCTGTGTCACTAACTGACTCCAAATCTTGCCCTTTTTTTCGTATCTCTGAAGCTCAACTGAGCTTTACTTCCTATCAGAAGCCTCCAGCCATTCGTCAGGGGAACTGGACTCCAGGGAAGTCGGGGGAGTATGTTTGAATGTGAGACGGTTACCCTTGCAGACTGATGACATCACCGCCTGGGAGCTGGGACTCTGGCCTGGGCTTGGGGGGACAGCAGCCTGAACTGACTGGGAGCGGTGGGCAGGACCCGCAGAGCCAGGCCCCGAGTCCAGCCCCACAGGCCAGGAGGGGTGGCCAGTTGTCCAGTCGTCTAGGAAATGGCACGAGGTTTTGAATCCCTTCGGTAAAATACTCACTTTTTCTGTGGAAGGTGTTTGTGCATTTGCTGTCCGCTTTGATTTCTAAAGAGCCCTCTCTGCCCAGGGTTTAGCCCAGTGTGATTATGGTCATTTCGGAATCCTAATTTCTTTCCCGTTAGGTTAAAGCAGGGGCCTGGCCTTACCTCCGCTGACCGTGGGTTTTAAGTCATCCTCCCAAGGCAAGCTTTAGGGAGCGTCTCAATACGCCGTGTTTATTATGACCGACGATTATATCCTATGACAGCGGCATCTGTGGGCTCGGGAATATAAAGACTGTGGGACGGCAGGGAGAGGGGAAGGGAATCATCAGCGGTCCCCTGGGAGGGGACGGGTCACTTCACCCACTCCCTGGTGCGAGCCCACTGTGTGCCTGGGCTGGGCTGCGCGACATCGAGGTGCGTCTCCTCCTGAGCTGCGTGTCGCAGGGGAGAGGAGCTGAGCCCAGGGGTGACGGTCCATTGCGGAGACCGCGGGCGGGTATAGGAGAAGCGCAGCCCGGGCGGCTCTCTGTCTGGGTCAGAGGCCGACCAACGTCGCAGAGGCCAGGAGATGCTGGCTGCCCACATGCACCTTGGCCACGCCGGGCGGGCCTGGGGTGCTCCGGGGAGACACCTGTGCCCCCAGGGTGGGGATGCGATGAGACCTTCACTTAGGAAGATGCATCTGTAGCAAAGTGTATGACAGATTAAAGAGAGAGCTGCAGGAGGGGACGGGGCTGTCAGATTTTACGGTGGCGTCTTGGCGTGGAAGAAACGAGGGTCTGAGCTAAGAGAAAACAGCAGATGCCAGCCAGGGACGCCGGGGTTGCCGCAGGGGTAGAATCACCTTCACTCCCGAATGGCCCTCTGCTCCTGCCACGCCCATGTCCCGTGTGCCTACAACGCCCAGAGGCGACCAGGTCAAGAGCAGGATGGGCAGCACTCGGGTCCCAGGCTGGGGCTCCGAGGCCTTGTCAGGGGCAGTGGACGTTTTGCGGGGAGAACACAGCCTGTTGTTGGCCGGAGGTAGAGGTGACTCCCCTAAGCTCAGTGATGAACAGCAGAACATTCTAGTGAAGGGAAGGGGTAAAAGGAAAAGGGCCAGTATGTGGGTGACGGTGCCAAAGACTGGTGGGCAGGAAAAGGGGAACACTGGGACGGGTGGGACCACAGCCAGCCCGAGGCCCCACTGCCACTCAGGAAAGAAGCACCGAGATGTCTGGTTAAGTGCTGGGTCCAGTGGGACACCTGGGATCCGAGCCTGAGGCTGCAGTGTGCATGCTGGACGTTTCTGGGGAGTCCCTTGGGGACCAGTGCCTGTCAGGGAGGGAAGGAAGCAGAGCTGGGGACAGGTGGCTTCAAACTGTGAAGCATCCACACAGAGGTCTCACCCAGTCCCATGGGAGCCCCAGCGGTGGGATAGTCCTTGGGAGTTGGTCCCAACTGAGGCTAGAAGGCTGGGCCTTTGCACCTGCCAGGCACTGGATGTGGCCGCTCCCAGGAAGCTGGGGGAGAGGAGGACCGAGGTGACCCCCACCTGGCGGGGCAGCTCCCAGCAGCCTCAGCCGTGAGGCCTCAGCAGCCAAGCCCTCGGGCAGTTGGGGGAGTGAGGGCCTCCATTCTGAAGGAGGGGTCTGAGAGGCATCTACAGCACCATTTACATTCTGGGGATTCACCTCCTCTGTTTTGAGACTCTTGGGGTAGAGGCTGGCGGAGGGACTGTTGTCACCTAGAGCTCTAAGCTCATCAAAGCTCAGAGGAGTGCAAAGGCCCATGAATCCAGGGGGGACACCCGGGGAACGGCCTAATGAGAGGTGTTTGAGGGTAGTGTTGAGGGTGAGGGGTCTGGAGTCAGGCAGCTTGGTCTTCAGTCTGCCACTTACCAGCTGGTGACCTTGGACGCATTACGTCATCTCTTTGTCCCTCAGTTTCTTCATTTGTCAACTAGGGCCAACAATATACTTACCTCGCAGAGCTGTTGTGAGACTAAATGAGATAATGCGTGCGAAGTGCTTGGCGCTGGCCCGTGGTTAGAGGGTGGCCGCTGTTGCCACCATCGTTGTCACTAATTTCACCAAACTTGGAGGAAGGCCTTAGAAAAATATTGGGGGCTAGAGTTTTAATCCAATAGGCCTAAGAGGGAGGGAAATCCGATCAAACTCGGAAGCACGAGGTACGTGTTCGTGGGGGTGGGAAGTCCCAACCAATACCCAGGGGGCGGCTTCTGCCTCTTGACTTCTATGTGTTCTCTATGTGACATATGGCAGGACCACCCCTATTAAGAAGCCAGGAGTAAGAGAGAACACATTTCTGGGGAGAGAGTTGCTGTTTTCTTCATTTAACCCTACTCCTTTAGCTACGTTTAATGGCAAACTAGTCCTTCTCGCTGTTTTCTTGACCGTGAATTCCAAGTCCTGGCTCGACCAGCTGGGTGGCCTTGCGAAAGTCACGCAGCCACTCTGAGCTTCAGTCTCCTCTTCCGTGAAAGAACATGAACAACACTGATCTCACTTGGTGGTTGTGACATTCAGATGAGCCATGACATGCAGATGTCACCACAACTGGGACTGTCCTGCAGATTGCTTTGTTTTTTGGATGTGCTGGTGGTAACCAATAGGGACTGGAGAGGACAGCCACTAGTTAATGAACATGAACCAGTGAGAAATCCCTGGTGAAAATGGTCCAAGGAATAGCTTTCCCACCTCAGTGAGGATGACATTCTTTTGTCCCTTCACGTACTAAGGCTCTTTCTTTGTGTGCCAGACCTTGTCCAAGGCCCTGAAGTTCCAGAGAGATGTAAGGTATGCTCTGTTTCTTCAAGGTATTCATGACATCGGTGTGGCCGTGTGTTTTAGATTCCATAGGGAGCAAAGGATTGACACAAGTTTACTCGCACTCTATCCCCCAGTCCCCAATCTGGATAGAGGCATCACAGGGAAATTAAGATCCTACCCAGGTGTACGTCATCCTGACTTATTGCCAGGCTGAGTGTGGCACCAACCTTTGGCCAAACACCTCACCTGTATCAATCTTTCTTTTATTAGTATTACATTTTTTTTGGCTAGCTTTTAAAAATCTCTTCCTGCTCCATGGGCAGAAAGTTTGAAAAATTTTCTCTTGACATTTAAATATAAAATATAACTAGAATTGACTTCTGTGTATTATGCGAAGGAGGCACCTCTTGTCTTTTTTCCCTGTATGTCTATTTTTTAAAGTAGAGGACATTTCCAAGAGGAGAGGAAATGTGAACGTGTTAAGAGAAAGAAAAACAAACTGGCAGAAGTAGGTTAGAGATTATGGGAGGCTGAGAGGACTCACCCAGTCCCCAGAGTTAATTAAGATAAGCCCTTCAGGCCAGGGGCAATCAGGGACACTCCCCTGCCTCCTGTCCCTCTGGGCTGGTGTCATTTTTTGTTTAATTCAGCGTCTATGCTGATTGGATGAGTCCATGAGCTAGACTGGGTCCTGGTGGTGAGGAATAGCACTGACATAAAAACCATGATGTTCATTTGCTCACTTACCTTAAAAATACCTATTGAGCATCTGGTACTGGCTTAAGGACCAAGGACAATCGCTGTCCCCAGCAGCTCGCTGTCTGAATACAAACATGACTGCAGTGGATTTCAGAAACGGGCGGGAGCTCCTTACGCTCCTTAAACCTCCACAGTGAACACAGTCTCCTCACCCTGCTTTTCAGTACATACTCACGAACCCCATTTATATGTTGAATGAGACTCACAGAGGCTCAGGGAGCTCAAAGTAACACAGCTGATAAGCGCAGGGCCAGGAGAAGAATCTAGATTTTTCTCTTAGTCCAGTGTTTTTTCAGCTGTGGTGTCTCTTAGTTTAACCTCAGTTTTCTAAAGGCTTTTTAAATATTATACAGTTAAATCTTCCACTCCACCTGGTTCTATCTCTCCACCTATGGGACAGTCTTTATCCATCCGCCTACCGACTGGTCTGCTCACTGTGTACGTACCCATGTCCCTGTGCAGTCACCCGCCTGTGTGGGCAGGTAGAGTGGGCGGTGGGAAGAGGAATGGGGAAAGTTTGAGGCACCTGAATTCAGCCACATGCCAAGTCAATCCTCAGCTAGTTGCCTAACATCAAGCAAGTTACCTCATCCATTTGCAAATCAGTTTCCACATCTGCAAAACGAGGCGTTTGGACCAAGTGCTTTTTAAAGTATGGTCTGGTTTTAATATGATCTCCGATGAACTTGATGTTTCAAAGTATTATCTCATTTAATGCTATTTTATTCGCTCATAGGGAGTTTGCTTCACGTTTGCGCACCTTTTGTCTGCAGCTAACTCCCTGCTCCTTCCTCGCTCTGTTGCTTGGGATTTTTGATTGCAGGTGATGAAAACAACTCAAATTTATGCAAACATGAGACTCCATTGGTTTACGTAGGTGCAGTGCTGGGCCGGTGGCAGGTGTGAAGCGGTACCTGATAGAACCAGGACCTCTGGGCCAGAGCCAGGGCTTCTAAGTGGCCATCCAGAGTTTATTTCCGATTGTTTCTCTTTATCTGTAGACCTCATTCTCTTATATCAAAGAGAGGCCCTGTCCCCCTTGGGAAATGTGGTCCCTGGCAGCCCCAGGTAAGCAGCCCCCATAGAAAAATTCCCCCTTGTGTTGAGGAAGGACTCTGACCCTCCTCCTCTCCGACCGGTCTCTGCTGGGGCGTTAGATGACTCTGGCCATGGGCCCTTTAATCCAGAGCTCAAATAGAACCCCATGGAATTGAATAAAAGCAGCTCTCCCCCAAAGTAATATGCTGAACAGACAAAGAAAAATGTCCTTTATACCCACTGATCAAATAATAAGGCACTTGTGGGTGGAAAAACCGTGTTAGAAAAGTTAAGGCAGAACAGTGGTTGGGACCATGGGCTCTGGAAACAGCTTTCCTGGGTGAATTCCAGCTTCACACTTATAAGCTGTGGGGCCTTGAGCAAGTTATTTATTTTCTTTAAGCCCCACTTATTTCATCTGTAAAAGAGGGGCAATAACATTATTCATATCAATAAGTTACTGTGAGGATTAAGTTGGTATAACATGCAAAGCAGAAAACAAGGTTATGGCCGTTCCTGCCATTACTACTGCTGCTACCACTGGCATTAAGATCACACAACAGGCACATAGTAGGCGACAGGCCCTGAACTGGCAGTGCCTTCTGACGCCCGACCTGGAGCTCTTCCACCCCCCCCGCCCCCCCACGGATTTAGGGCAGCTGAGTACGGTGCTGGTGTTTCTGGCTCCTTGTCATAAACCAGTGACCGATGACCCCTCCTTGATTTTACCGATGATGAACCCTATTTGACAGAAGAGGAAACTGAGGCATAGCGTGACAGACTTGCTGGCCAGGTCCCGCAGCTGGCACGTGGTAGGGCACTCTACTCAGGTCCTGCTGGTGGACGGACAGAATGAGCCGGTGCTGGGCACTCCTGCTAGACAGGTGAGCCTGCTGTCTCGCTCGTCACTGCATTGCCTGGTGGGCCATCGGGAGCACTGCTGGCCTCTGTCTCTTTGAAGAACAGCTGTCAACAATGACAGCTAATGGAGAAGAAAACAGAAAAGGGTAGAACTCAGACTCCACCAAAATGCATGTGAGTTTGAAGCTATATAGACAAGTTCCCCAGGTACAGAACTGTCACCACGGCCACTGTTGTTAGTTAAATGCCCCACGGCCGGGCACCCTTGAGATTGATTTTGTTACAAAGAGCGAGCGTAGATCTGCTCAGAACTTTTTCACTGGTAGCTCTTTACAACCCAGGAATTTCATAATCCTCAGGGTGTGTTCGGTCATCCGGAGACCTGCTTCTCTGTTGCTCAACCCCGCGCTCTGGCAGCCGGCTCCGAGTTTCCGCGGGGTGTCTCACTCCGGACTTGCAGCAGGGCCGTGACTCAGCCTGGGAAGAACTCCCTTTTCCCCAGTGTGACATGTCAACTTTTTTCGTTGCTGTGGCATGTTTCTTGCCCTGTGGCTGATAAACAAGGCAACCCAGTCAGGAAACCAAAGCAAATTCCCCGCTTCTGAGTCAAGGCGGGAAGCCTGCCAGCCTTGGCCTGGAAGACGCTCTGCCTCCTCACTCAGTCCTCGCAGGAGGTGTTTTCTTTTCTCACCCCCGCCCCTTCCCTCCCTCCTGCCCCCCCCCCCGAAATGAGGGCAGAACTGTGGAGCTATTTTTACCTGAAGAATAAATCCAGGGGCAAGGGCTTTCATGTTGCATTTATCAAAAAAGAGAGTGTTTATATCTCGATGACGTCATGGCTGGCTGTCAGGTGAAGGTCATGGACACGAACATGGTCTGACGAATGAAAAGGCAGAGATTTTTTGTTCATTTGTTGTTGTTTTTTAATTCTCACTCAAGGATATTCTTTCCCCATTGATTTTTAGAGACAGTGGAAGGGAAGGGGGGGGAGAGAGAAACATCGATGTGAGACACACACAGATTGGTTGCCTCCCTCATGTACCCTGACCCGGGCCTGGCATCAAACTTGCAACAGAGGGAAATGCCCATGACCACGAATTGAACCCACCACGCTTTGGTCTGTGGGCCGACGCTCTAGCCACTGAGCCAAACCGGCCAGGTCTGAAAGGCAGAGATTTGAGCTTCATTTCCCTTATCTGGAAATGGGATAAAAAATAACTCCTTTTGGGGTTGTTGTGAGAATTAAATGAGAGTATGCGTACAACATATAAAATATATCCCTGATCTATATGAAGGGAATTCACCGTACAGACTTGCCATGAAGCCCTCGCCCAGTGCTGGTTTCTGCCTTAGTTGTCCCAAATGGTAAAACAGAAATAATCATATTTGCCACTAAGTCATATTTTCAAAAGCTTGAACTAGTGACAGTGTAAATTAATACGACTTTTCTGGAGACAACTTAATATCATCTCTCTCTCTCTCTCTCTCTCTATATATATATATATATATATATATATATATGTAATTTTATTTCTGAGAATTTGTTATAAGGAAATAATCAGACGTTATTCACAAGCGTGTTAGTCACATTTTTAAAAATATATATTTTTATTGATTTCAGAGAGAGGAAGGGAGAGGGAGAGAGAGAGCTGAAACATCAATGATGAGAGAGTCATGGATCGGTGCCTCCTGCACGCCCCCTGCTGGGGATCAAGCTCACAACCCGGGCCTGTGCCCTGACCGGGAATCAAACTGCGATCTCCCGGATACTAGGTCAATGCTCAACCACTGAGCCACAGCGGCTGGGCATGACATTTTTTTACAATATGAAAAATTACAAAGAACCTAACACATCCCACAGCAGGAGATTGTGAGGTAAATTATTACACATCTCTACAGAGGAACGCTATCGAGGCAGCCATTAAAACTATATTGCAGAAGAACACTCATTTTTATGGAAAATATTTATTCTGTATCACTAAGGGAAAATGCAAACAGTGAAACAGGATGCGCTGTTTGGCATTTTCAATAAGTATAAGGAAGGCACATACACACTGGGAGAAAATAGCAGAAGGTACATACAGAACGTTACTCACGGTTTTCTTTAGTTGGAACTCAGATTATCTCTGTTGTCTTCCTTTGTGCTTTTCTGTGTTTCACAAGTTTTCTTTACTGAGTATACTTCATTTCTTTAATTGGAAAAAAATGGTTTTAAAATATGGCTACTAAACAAATCTGGTTTTCAAGCGAGCATTATGGTTTAATCCATGATTTCTATCTTCAGAAATGCTTTAGAAGGACTTGGAAAAGAATTTGTAAATGTGTGCACAGAAATAGGCTGGGAGGAAATACCTGAAAATGTGAGCGATATTGTCTCTGAGTGGTAGCTTATGGGTAATTTTATTTTTCATCTTATACTTTTCTGTATCTTCAGAAATTCTACAATCTGCATGTATTACATTTTTAAAAAATCCTCACCGGAGGATATGTTTTTATTGACATTAGAGAGAGAGGAAGGGAAAAAGAGCGAAAAATCAGTGTGAGAGAGAAACATTGACCAGTTGCCTCCAGGGATAGAACCCGCATCTTGGGCATCTGCCCTGCCCAAGGATCGGACCTGCAGCCTCTTTGGTGTACGGGATGGCACTCCAGCCAACTGAGCTACCTGGCCGGGGCTGCATGTATTACTTTTGTAAACAGGACAATGCTATTAAATATCTGTTGAACAATTGTTTTTTTTATTAATGCCGTCTATGAGTGCTGGTTTGGTTTGGGCTTTTTTCTTAATTGAATTTAGTTAATCTCACAAGGAAATAAATTGAACAAAATCTTATTTGTTTTCTTTTAAAAATCTTTCACTCATATTTCAGGGATTTTCATTTGTAATATTAAGTTATTCAGAGCCCAACTCTCAGATGCCGGAGGGAAGACAGTCCAGTCCCCCTGAATCTGAGGAAAGCCCAAAAAGCTTCCTGGCGCATCGTCTGGCCTCAGGGTCGATGCCTGATTCCAGATCAAAGGGCCGCGGATAAATGCACTAATTTAGGGGGCTTCTCCCCCTCCTCCCAGGCCCCAGATCCACTGGACGCTTGCCCATCTGGGCCGAGACCTGTAGGCAGCTGTGTTTGGAGCAAGGGTGTCTTGAGGTCACGTCTAAAACACAGATTTCATGTCTGGTGAAACAACCAGAATGTGTTTACTAACGTGAATGGTATTTTCAAGGTCAATGCTTGTTTCTAGCAAAAGAAATAAAATTGGTATTCAGGACAGAGAAAAGCAAACGAAGTCATAGGTCTGTTGTTGAAGCTGTCTGAGAAGCCAACAATTTCAGGGCTGCCTCTCTCGACCCCTGTACAATGCACGCCCCACCCGCTCACCAACAAATTGGATCTTACCCCGGACATACACAGGTAAGTGAATTTGGGGCCAGATTACATTTCCTCCATCTTTTTTCCTCCCCTTAAAGGGTACGAGTTGTTTTTATACTGGAAAACAGCTCTTATTGACAAATGTGGCCTGTGGTGACACGATCTTAGAATAAACACCAGTGCAGAGAAGAAAAGGGGAACAAAGACAGCGACGATTCCTCAGGGGGCCACCAGCAGCTCAGCGCTCAGGCTGGAAGGCTGGGGCCCTCCTTGACTTATGGTTCCCCTTCATGCCCTCCTCCAGTTCCAAACCCTCGCCTCCCGTTTCTCTCCACCGCCAGCTGCCCCTGGTGTCCTGGCCGGGCCCTCACAGCCTCCTGGTCAACCCCCGTATCTGTGCACAGACCCACCTTTGCCCAGACCCCAGGGCCTCCGTGGGGAAAGCAAACCTCACTGCTTCATTCCCTCTTCATTCCCTTCGTTCTCTCCTTTCTGGGGCAAAACCTGAGCTCTTCGATGTGGCATTTGGGAGCCTCAGCAATTTAACCACTGCTTCTCTCTTCAGCCAACTCTGCCGCCCCCATTCGGGCCTACACGTCCTGTCCTTGCCTGGACCCCAGCAGGCTGGGGCCATGAGTGGCAGGACCCCATGGGAAATGAAATAACAGGGACCCTTGCTAAAACACAAATTAAAGATAAAATTAAGAATTTCAAAATGACAGCCGCAGGGCATGAGACTCCAAGCACAGGGCCTGTTTGACTTCCTGGGTCGCACACCCATGAAGCTGGCCCCGACCTCAGCAGGTTCCACCTCAGTGTCCTTGGCCTGGGGTGTCCTGCCATCCTCTGTTTCTCCGACCCCTCGCTTCCTTGTTCTTTAAAATTCACTAGGCTCTGGTGTCCATGCCCAGACCCTGTGCCCACAATGCAGGGACATTCCTCTTCCGAGCTCCTGCAAACCAGGTGCCCCCAAAGGATGACCCAGCTACCACCTACCATATAAGCACTGGGGGGGGTGTAAAATGAACCTGTCCCTGGTGGGGGGGGAGGGCTGAGGCATCTGGGGGGCACCAGCAGATCTATGAACACAGAATACACTGAGGTCTGACCACTGCTGCCCCCCCAGCCCCTCATTAGGCTCTGCCTTCGGCCCCTGTCACCAGCACAGCGCCCGGCACTGTGCACACGCTGACAGTCGCTGTGGCTGGAGCTAACCCATCCTGGCCTCAGGTCTGCCTTCTCCCCGCCCCGCTCCCGCTGACTCCCCAGCCCTCTGGCCTCTTCCCCGTCTCTTCCCGTGTTAACGCAGCTCCTCACGGCCTTGCTGGCTGGGCACAGCCGTGCAGGTGACCGTGGGGTCGGTGCCTCCTGGATGGAGCTGCCAGCTGGTGTGTTGGGTTTTGGTCTCCATTACTCTGAACCCCAAAGGGAGACCTAAGGGAGACCTAAGTGTGTGCCTTGGCTTCCTGAGGAACTGCAGAAGGAGAGGGAGGCGCTCTCCCCACAGTTGTGTGTGTGAGCGACAATCTCACCTTCTCTGTGGTTGAGAGCTTTCGTGTGAGTCCCAGGCTGTGGGCCAAGGAGACTGCAAACAGCACCACAGGGCCCCAGGCTGCCCGAATCTCCCTAGCTGTCTCCTCCATCGCTAACAGAAGTGACACCAGGAAATGAGCTAAATCCCAGGGCCTGGCGCTGGCCCACGTGGGGCCCAGAGCTAGAAGCAGCAGGGATCTGTGGCTTCTTTGCAGGCAGGGAGGGAGGGAGAGAGGCCACCTGGGGGTGGTGGGTGTGTAGAGGAGCACCAGTTGGCCTGAGATCTTCCACCACCATTCACCACCCTCTTCCCTGGTGGGATGGAGGGGGTGGTCAGTGCCGGTCAGTGAGCCTTCTGTGTGCCCTCCACTCTGGGCCCACCTTCCTCTTAGCCCACAGAACTCAGCTGGCCACATACTCAAGACCACATCAGGGCCCTTTATAATCAATGAGCCCCCAATAAGCAGGCCACCTCTGGTGCTTGGGCACCCGGCCCTCTCCATGGCCCTCCCTCCAGGTGTCTGGGCACCGAGCTCCAGCCTCTGGGCCCTGATTTGAGGCCCATCTACCAGAAGCTGGAAGACTGCCACACACAAACTCGGCCCTTTCCCTCCTGTTTTGATTAGATAGAAAGTGCTTTGCTTTGTTTAAAAATACTTTTGGTTTATTTTATGATTGTTGTTCCAAAAATTAGCTCTTTCTAATGAGGACAGCGTCAAATTTGGATCTTGTGCCAACCAAACCAGGCAAAATGTCTGGGCCTCAAGGAAGCTGTCTCAGAGAGAGGAGCCCTGTGGTTTCCGCAGCAGGAAGGGGGACAGGTCCCCCACAGACCATTAAGCAATTGTCCGGGAGCCAGTCGTCTGGTGGTCTGTGCATGGCCGCCTGAGTGAGCAGATGTCCCATGGATCACGAGGTAACTGGAGCCAATGTATCCAGGGCTTCGGCCACACACTATTTCTCTCTTCCCTTGAAATTTTCCTTAAGCATCATCATCACCCAATATTAATAGCTTAAATTTTTGGAGCACTTAATACATGCAAGGCATAGTCTAAAAGTGTCTCATATCCCATAATAACCTGGAAGTGTTGCAGTTATTAACCTACTTACAGATGGGGTGATAGAGGCTCAGAGGTGCCGGTAACCCATCCAAGGTCATCCCGACGCACACCATGCTGTGGCCACAGGAACCTCTGGATATGGTTCCGGCCTCTCCAGTTAGCAGTTAGCAGGGGGGTCGGTTCTTTGCTTCTATATCACCTTTCTCTGCTCTCTAGCACCCACCACATGTATTCTCACATGTCTACCTGTGGCATAATAAAAAATTCATATATATATATATATATTTGGTCTTTGTTTCCAGTTCCTGGCACAGAGTCTGTAAAACCTTGGAGTTTCCTGAGTGATAGGAGCATCATTATTCATAACAAGCCCCTTGGCCAGACCTGGGTTTATGTTAATAAGATGACTCCTGGGGGTTCCCAAAGGAGCAAACAGCTGGTCAGAAGGTTGGAAACTTCAGCCCCCCTCACCTCCTCCTCACCTCCAGCGAGGGGAGAGGGGCTAGAGTTCAGTCACCAATGCCAATGATGTAATCAATCGTGCCTACATAATAAAACCTCTACGAAAACGCTTAAACTGTGGGTTTGGGGAGCTTCCAAGTTGATGGATACTCATGTGCCAGGGTGGTGCAGCCCAGCTCCACAGAGGCTCCTGTGCGGGGACCCTCCCAAGCCTCGCCCTCTGTACTTCTTTGCCTGGCTGTTCATTTCTACCCCTTATAATAAACTGTAATCGTGAGGGTAGTGTTTCCCTGGATTCTGTGAGTCCTTGCAGCGATCCTGAGGGTGGGTGGTGGGAACCACTGAATTTGCAGGCAGCAGGCAGGCAAGCAGGTAGCCTGGTGTCTGAAGCAGGGCATCCTGTGGGACTGAGCCCTTAGCCTGCGGGGGTCTGCACGAACTCCCGGCAGCCAGTGTCACAGTTGGACTGCATTGGGACACCCACAGTTCTCTTGTTCTAGAGAACTGGAGACCTGGCTGGTTGTTTTGGACAAGCCACAGTACCACCCACTGAGCCTGGAGCTCCATAGGTGGGGGAAGGGCTGGAGTGACGGGGTCGTGAGCCTCGGGCAGCACAGGGCTCCTCACAATCTGCAGCTTCAGGCTCCCAGCCTCTGGGTTCAGCTCCTGAAACCTCTGTATCCTCAGTTAGTTAGTGAATCAGGCACTCCTTGGGTTGGTTACTGAGAGCATGGCCTCCATGTGATGGGTGTCAGTTTCAGGCCACACCACCAAGGTCACCTTGATACTCGGTGACAGAGCCAGGACTAGACATCCCATCTTGGGTCTGGGACACGGTCCCTCTGCCTCTATTGTTCCGCTTTCCAAAGTGTCCGTCCTTGTCAGGACTCACAGCCATAGTGACTCGCTGAAGGACACACAGCAAAAATGGATTCCAGCTGTGTCACCCACTCCACACTCCAAACCGGAGCTTTTCCCACCAGGCAGCATAACTGACCCCAGCATGTCGACTTTACCCCACCCACTGCAGGTCGTGAATCGTGGTCCTGTCCTCTGAGGAGGAGAGAGCTGAGGGCAGGTGGGTAGGGAGAGGATTCCAGAAGGGCCCACTGCTGTCAGCGGCTCCACGGCAGAGATGAGTCACCGGGCCCCACCAGTTCTTGAGCTCGGAGGCCAGCTGGGTATCTGTCATCAGCTCCCTCCTCTCCCAGAACCGGCTTCTTCAAAAGGGTCCGCAGGGTGGAGGGGAGGCCTATTCAGAGCCTCTGGGGCTGGTGAAGGTGGACGAAGGAGGGGGTGCGGAGGAGGCCTGGAGAGCTGCCACCCCAGCGAGGCTGGTGACAGGAGACTCTATCAATCTTGTGTGCAGAGCCAAATATGGTGCTGGGCTCAATAGGTAATAAACAATAGTCACATTGCGGCTGGACAAGGAGAGACATTACAGATGAGAGCAGGGCCAGGCCTGACATCACCGTGTGCGGTCACACCACCGGCGAGCGCTCGCCCCAGGGTGCAGGAATTCCATATTTGTCCTTGTGGAGCCCACATGTGCTTTCTGCTTGATGTATGTGCTCGACGCAGGAGGGGGGAACCGAGGCCCGGTGACACTTTGAAGATGCGTTCCTGGCACTGCCCCCGGGCCACGAGGCTTTCCGAGAGCGTGGTGCCTTGAGGTTTTCACCGCCTTGGCAGCATCCTCCACACACAGCCAGGCCCTTGGTGGCAAGGAGAGCAGATGTCGTTACTGGAAAGAGCCAGAACTGGAAAGTTTTTAGTATAAATGGTTTAAACATACGTTATTAAAATTTCAGTTCTAGATATTCCAGGACAGCCGTTCGCAACAGGCAGGGAGCACACAGACACTACGCCTGGCCCTTCTCACAGCCCCTGATGACAGCTCGGCCGGGAGACGAGTGCTCACGAAGGAAAAGCTTAGCGTGGGGCAGCTTTCCCATCCAGGGCAAAAAGACCGGGCTGAGGGCTGGGACACTGCCAGGGGCGCCTCCCTGCCCACCAGGCCCTGCACTGGCTTCCTGACCAAGGTGGGACCCTTCCTTTTTCCCATGCCTGCGGGTGTCCTGCTGTTCTTACCAATGAGATTTATCTGGAAGTCGTGTCCTATTTGGCCACAAAGAACAGCCGGTGAGGGAGGGGGTATCCAGTTGTGGTGAGAACAGCACAGGTTTTGCCAGAAAGACCTGAATTTGAATCCCAGCTGCGTTCACCAAACTCACTGAGCTTCCATTTGTCCAAAAAGCTGGGTAACCTCTCCCACTGGGCAGGGTTTTCATGAAATTCAGAAATAGCACTTCAACAGGGCCGATCGATTCTCGATAAACTGCAGTTGCTACTGAAATGAAGGTGGTCCTTCTAAACTCAAATGATAAACTACCTGGAGGTCCTTGATTGCTGGACACTCTCGGGCCTCCTGCCGCACACCCCTGTGGTCAGGGCTCTTTGGAACAGGCTGTGGCTTTAAAAATGCAGCCGCCTCTGCAGGAGAGAAAAAGCTCTCGGAGGAAAGGCTAAGGGCGTCCTGTCTGATTGGCACGACTCCGTCTGCACCCTAATGCCTGCTCTCAGCCAGAATGCCGAGCAGGGACCTGGAGCAGAGGTGCTCTGACTGCGCCTGCAGGCCTGACATGGCCTAGGTCCCGTCCTTCTCTCCACCAGCATCCTCAGGGAAGGTGCTCGAAGGTTTCGGAAAAAGCCTGGGCAGTCAGCGGTCAGCGGTCTGCGGTGTGAGAGCCAGAGGTTGGGGGCGAAGGGGATGCAGCTCCTGGACCGCCTGGAAGGGACGGGCTGTCCAGCGTGGTGCTGAAGGCAACGTGGCCACTGCCCGTGGTGCAGGACCATGGTCCTGCGGCCTGTCTCCCGCTGGCTCCCCGCAATCCCTGTCCCAATGGAAAACCAGGAGGTCTGCATGCACTTGCTTCCCATTGTCCAGGATGAAGAACCCTGATCTTCTGTCACAGAGGAAAGAAATCTCTGAGGCCATCAGTCTAGGCCTTAAATGTCAATGAGAGCCCGGCCGGGCGTGGCTCAGCCGTTGAGCGTCAACCTAGGATCCAGGCGATCGGGGTTTGATTCCCAGTCAGGGCACATGCCCAGGTTGCCAGCTCGATCAATGACTCTCTCATCATTGATGTTTCTATCTCTCTCTCTCCCTCTCCTTTCCTCTCTCTGAAATCAATAAAGATATATTTAAAAAAAAAAAAAGTCAATGAGAGAACGTGGCAGAGCTGCGTAGACTCTGACAGACCCAAACGCAGGCAAACAGGCAAAAATGGAAAGTGAAGGAGGGAGGACCTCTGAACAGAGAGGCAAGGAAATAGGATTAAACCTACAACACTGTTTACTGGTTTTAGTTGTAGGTTTGCAGTTCATATTTCTCCCATGGTGGAGCTACATTAAGAACAGTAGATTAAATAAATAAATAGAGACTAATGGTGGAATGTGACGATTGCTATCTATCACTCATAAGGACCCACACTTCACTCCGCGGGGACAAAACCAGCGATGTGAATATTAACAATAAACAGGCACACATTGTTATCACCACGAAGTCATTGCAACAGAGATAAAAAGTCTTCTTTCTCTTAACTATTAATATTCATCAAATGTTAATGAAAATACCTAACAAATAATTATGAAAAACACATTGCCTAAGTAATAAAGATGAAAGTGATGATAATCATTGTGAATATTTAATCTGCAAAATAAAGAACATGCCATTAATAAGACTTAATTATGTCATTAAATATTTAATTTTACTTTCACTACTAAATTTTGTTTGCATTTTGCATATTTTAAATGTAAAAAGCTTCTTACCGAGATTTGTAGTTTCAGCAACATCAAATGCCAGAGCACTTATGTTTGACTTACTGTCTTCATCAAGTTGGTCAAACATCATTTTATTTATCATTAAGGGAAATGAACAGTTCTTCTTACAGTTTACTACAAGTCCTGCTTTATCCAAAAGGGGAGTTTAATAATTGATTCTAGTTATATTCACATAATGAAGAAAAATAATTGCTGTCTTTTTACATTTTTTCCAGTGAACATCACATGACTTCCCCTTTCCTGCTCTTCAAACAGGAGACTATGGCTCTGATTCTGCCTGAGCTTGGTGTAGAAGAGGCCCCACGCCTTTCACGATGAGATCCATTCGAATGCTCAAAGTTGATCCCCTCACTCATAACTCTTGTTTCTGGATAAGTATCACTTCACATGTTTAAGATACAGTCAGTGAGTTAGGTTCCTGGTACTGCTGAGCGCCTCTCAACTCTGACTCACCTTAGCATGCAGTGAGGGCCTGTCTCAAGTGCCCTGTGCAAGGCTGGCTGTATCCCTTTGTGGGCAAAGCCAGACACACACACAGTACAAAACACAGCTTGCACTGCTCTCGAGAGTCAGTTGTCTGTGCATCTGTCTCCACTTAGCTCAGTGACATCACATTGGTAGCTGGAAATCAGCCGTGAAGCATTTACACCAAAGAAATTGGCAAACACTGCCAATCAGGGCTCCACCCTGCCCCAGAGAGCCAATTGTTAGGTATTCCCAACACACCACTGCACACTCGTACAGGGATCAGGACACGATGCCCCACCTTCTCCCACCATCTCCTGCCTGGGCTTCTGATGACCTGAAGCTGGGTGTGGGGAGTACAGCGCTCTGTGGTTGCCAGCAGGCTGGGGTGCAACCCTGTGCAGTGGGCAGGTGAAGCCCTCTCCCTCTTGGGTGGGCGTCTCCTGCCCACCTCCTTTCCCTAGGCTGCTCCTCTCTGACTAGAACGTGAAGTCCTTTTTGTCGGGAGAGGAAGGCCTTCCTCTCACACGACTCCTAAAGTGATTGCTGCAGTCTTTCCACCTGGCTCTGAGCCAAGAAGGAAGCTGGACAAGGGGCCAGTGACCAACAGTCCCAGTGGACCCAGGAGTGAAGGCCTTCCCGGGGTACGGGGCCATTTGGTGCTAAAACCAAAGACGGTCCCCGACGACTGGGTGGTTGGTCCCCCTTGGACATCTGCTGTCGATGTTCTCTGTGAGGCTCAGAACAGTACGGATGGGATCTCAGAAGGCAAGTCAACCGGAAGACAAAGATGTCTGTCTGAAAAGGCGTGTTCCCCTCCGACAACATCTGGAAGCAATAGGAAAGGCAGCGGAGAAACCAGAGGCCCAAGGAGAAATACGCTGTTTCCGTCCCCGGGCACGAGTGAGGGGTTTGGAGCTCCGTCCTTTCTTTCGGGAGCTCAGTTCTCTGGGATCCAGGGCTTTGGGCCCGAGGGAATGTGGGTCTGGCCGCCTCCCCGCTGACCGCAGGCTTGTGCAGGCTCATCGCTAGCCCAGGGCTGGAAGTTTCAGCTGGAAGTTCTGTCAACAGTTCCCAGTCACCAGAAAGAAACGCGCTCTTCCTGGTCCCGCTGCCCACTCGAGGGACTACGGCTCACGCGGGGGCCGTCTTGTCAATCAGCAAGAGGCTATTTAACTGTGCCTGGGGGTCCATAGGCTGGGACGCCTGACTTCAGGCCTGATTGCTCAGTCATTTTGTCTTCCTCTTCCTGCCATTTCCCACCTCCTAAGGGTCAGCTCTGGGACACCCCTCTGCTGGTCCTCGGGTCTCCCCAGCTGAGTTAGGGCTCCTCTCAGGCTCACCTGGCACTTTGTGCACAGATCTCTCGTTGCCCTCACTCATGTCAGTATAGACTGTCTTCTCTTCCTCCAGACTCGGACTCCTAGATGAAGGGGAACTGTCTTGTCGTCTTTGTATCTAGAACAGTGCTTTGCACACAGTAAGTGCTCAATAAGTGCCCGCAGAGTGCTCTGAATGAACGCACTTGTCCTATGCCAGACATGGTGTTGGGCAGTTTATCATTTAATCCTAAAAGCAACTGCGTGACCTGACTAACAGTATTCCCATTTTACAATTGAGGATAACTCAGAAAGGTTAAGAAACTGTCTCAGAAAGTGACAGAGATGTGGCTTGAGCTGGATTTGTCTAATTTCACTGGCCCATGGATTGAGTTTGTTCAATGGAAATTCTTCACCTTAATCACAGGATGGTTACTATTCGATGGCAAAGAGAAATCCTGAGACTGACCATCTGCTTAGTGTGTGTGTGTGTGTGTGAGAGAGAGAGGTTATTGCTCCCACAGTCATATGGGCAAGTGGTTAGAATCAGTGCCTGAGCCAACAGACTTATTTTCTATTCTTACTCTGTACCCCTTACATCTCTAATGGAAAATTCTAGAGCCGTGCTGCCCAGTGTAGTAGCTGTTAGCCACATGTGGCTTTGAGCCCTTGAACGTGGCTCACTGAGATATATTCTACACTCCAGCTTTCAAAGATTTCCTAGAACAAAAGGATATAAAATATAAAAGTGATCATATTTTGCATATGTTGGGATTAAATAAATTATATTAAAATTTATTTTATTCCCGGCTGGTGGCTCAGTTGGCTGGAGCATCATCCTATACACAAAAAGGTTGCAGGTTCAGCTCCCGGTCAGGGCACATACCTGGGCTTTGGGTTCGATCCCTGGTTGGAGTGCGTACAGGAGGCAACCGATCGATGTTTCTCTCTCACACTGATGTCTCTCCCCGCACCCCAATCTCTAAAAAAAAATCAGTAAACATATCCTCAGGTGAGGATTAAAAAGTTATTTTATCTGGCTTTTTTTTTTAATGTGGCCACTGGAAAACTCGGGTTCCGTGTGTGACTCACACCACGTTTCTGTTGGAGAGCACCGGCGTCCGCCGGAGCGCGCTTGTGAGTCCCGGGATGAAGGGTGGACACCTTGTTAACCGACTCCTCAGACTGAGAAAATGCGTTCATCCCACGGAGACCCAGGTTGAAACACAGCGAAGCTGACTAGGTGTGAGGGGGGCCTGGGCCTCGGCCTACTCCTGGCCCCCTGGGATGTGCTCAGGGCCCGGGCTGAGGTCGCTCGTCCTGTCCAGTGGCTCCTGGTGCTCAGCAGTGTCCCTGCCTTAAACAGCAGTATCTCTTCTTCTTAGCTAAGTGCTTCGTCATTCCTCTCAGGGACGAGGGTAGGCGATGAAACAAAAATGACCCGCTCTCCGAGGCCGTCCCCCAAGGCCACGGTCACACCCAGCGGAGCACGCAGTCTCCCGTGGAGTCCGCCGCCCTGAGCAGCTGGAAATGCTTCTCCTGTCGGGATCGGAGCTGCAGGAAAGCAGGCTCCATACCCAGGCTGGTGGGGGAGCGGATTACAGTGCCTGAGAGCCCTGCCCCCCCGGATGGCCGCATTCAAGGGTCTCTGGGCTCAATAACTCTCTCTCCTGTAGCCGATGAGAAGCGCCGTAGTTTTTCCCTTTGATGGTTTAAACGTGTTTTGTGCCTGTCCCTCTGCACGCCCAGCCCTCGCCGTTCTCTGTGCCGCCGGTACACCGTTGCCATAGAAACCACCTCTCCCGCATCCCCGGCTGTGAAGAGAAATCTTGCAGATGTGAGTAGGGATCCAACACCTTCCAGGAGCTATTTTGATTCTTAGGTTCCTTATCTCCCGGCACTAATTTTCGTGTCCTTTTTTCTCCCTCCAGCTGCCCCTTCCTCCAGGTACCCCCAAGCCCTCGAGGGGGGCTCCCCCTCTCGGTGTGAGCCCGGGCCTAAGCAGGGAGGAGGGGTGTCAGGGCGATGAGGCAGAAGTCTCAGGTCTCCTTACAAATCTTAATTCTTCAGGAGGCTTCACAATGTGCTCAACACAAAAGCTCGGGGGTGGAATCAAAGCCTCGGAGGCCTGGGGCAGCGAGGGAGGCTGTCCGGTCACCATCAGACCTAACTCCCCACCACTGAGATGCACTGACTTCTTCACCGCACACCTCACCCTGCTGCTGGCCCCGGCGGCCGCTCCCCTCTGCCCCTGTGTCATGAAGCGCACGACCACCCTGAGCCTTCGGTGTCTTCAGCCAGCTTCCCTTACAGGTTTGGAGGGCAGGGCAGACATGGAGATACAGTGCACGCGTGCACACACACACGCACACGCACACGCACACACACCAGGGCTTCGAAGACCCACAACAATCGCATCACCACCCGCAACCCTCCCAGCCCAGGGCCAGGCTCAGCTGGCCATCTGGGGAGGCACTGGGAATGGGGCTCCCTCAGCCATCCCCTGAAATTGTCTGAGGGGTTCCTTGGGCCCCATTCCTCTGCGGAACTGGACATGATTCTCCTGATTACACAAGCCTGACAGCCTGATCATAATAAACATGTAACTGAAGAGAACCCAGTCCTTTCCCGAGGTTATTTATTCACCTAAGCAAAGGCCTGGCTATTTTTAGCATATGATGTCAGCGGGTTGTTTGCATTCTTGGAAATTGGCAGAAAGCCACCTCTCACATGATCTATGAAATCACTGATAAATGCTGCTTTTCACCAAAAGAAAAACAGCTTAATAAATGCGGCCCTTTTCGGCTTTCATCTCCCCTCCCTCGCCCTCCCCCGCCACCTTCCCCCCAGCCGCCCTCGCCTGGGCTCCTCCCGCCCCTTCCGCGTCTGGGATTTGTCTTTCACAGCAGAGCCTGTGAAGTGGAAATGAGCTGCTCGTATCACAGATCAAAATGAGGCTGCTGGGATGCTCGGGATGGTTTTTTCCTCTCCCGGAGCCTGGAAAGCTGCCAAAGCGCTAGTGAATCAGCCGCACACGTACGAAAAGGCAAATCTATAGAGCAGCGGCTTTATGGGGCCCGGTATTTATGGCACAGCACTAGCTCGGGGTTGCTGCTTTGCAGGCGAAGATGGGAAATAGATAGTGATTCAGGATTGCCATTAAGTGTGAAAACAGCCCCTGTACAGATTGCGTGTAATAAACCAAGCGCGGAGAGAAGCCGTAAGATTTGCCACACTGGATGGGCCGGGGGGCCCGTCGGGTTAGAGCTCCTGGCTGGCGTGCAGGGGGATGCCTGGTGCTGGGAACAGAGCTGTCTGCTTTCCCTGTGGCTTCCCGTCGGGCACTTGGTCTGTTGTCCCAGGCTGTTGGAGGGTTGGGCAGTGCCGTGGCGTGGAATTAAATTAATTCTTGCCCTCCAGTGGAGATCGGTTTATACGACCCAGAGCACAAGATTTAATCACCCTCATCTTAGCTCCTGTAAAAATGAACGTCACTATTGATGGCGGATTCACCTAGCCCCTCTCACATCAACGCAGCGACTCCAGCAGCAGCCAGGCGGGTGCCCTTCCTGGCCTGGCAGTTTCCGATGGGCTTTATTAACATTTCTTTTCCTCAGCTGCACCCAGTCGCCCCTGTTCTGACACTGTGAGGACAGAGAAGGGTTTGTTTTCAGCCCTTATTATTTTGGGGACCTTCGCTGAGTTCCTTTCCATCCTATGCTCTGTGGGTCCTGCAGTCCTGGCTGGTGACACCCACCACAGATGTGTGAGCAAAGAGGAGAGTTTTAAAAACACCACAGTGACACTGGCGGCCGCTGGCCTCCCTCCCACCCCCACACATGTGCCGAGCCCCCTGCAATGTTCATCTTCATGCCCCGTGGGGAGGGGGCAGGAAGGAGAGTGAGAGCAAACTGGAGCTGTGGCCTTCGCGAAGCTGCCTCTGTTTCTCACTGCTGAGGAGCAGGTGCATGCAGGGATGGATAGACGATAAATGGATGGACAGATGGATGGATGGGCCCAGACAGCAATGACTCAGTCAGTAAGATATCCCACAAAATGAACACTAGTCATAAGTAAAAGCTTTTCTCTGATTCCGTCTTCAAATTACCGTTCATTTGGGGTTCCATATTAGAAACTGAAGGTGAGTGAAAGTCTTTGTTTTAATTGGGATTATCTTTCATTCTTAAAATAAGGGGTGTTGGACCCAGATGACCTGCTAGCTCCCTCCCAGGCTCTGAAATTCTAGGGCTCTGTAACTGTGTCATTCTGTGCCTTCGTGGGTCACCCAGGATGAATTAACTCTTTTCTGAGTGGTGACCGCCCTCCTCTCCCCAAGGTGAGGTAAGTGAGCTCTGTCTCAGACTTAGATGTTTCTGGAGCTCTCCCAACACAGGGACTGAGACTTTGCTGGACCCTTCCTCTGGATAAACGTTTGCTCTCTCTGAGCCCACTGCTCACCTGGGCTCTCCATAGGTCCAGATCATGTTTGTGATGATGACAATTCTGTTTTATGCAAGGAATAGTTCTCTGGGTCCCCGCTGCTTTAGAAGCTGACTGTTTAGATCTGCCAGCCCCAGATGTCACATGGAATACTGCTGTGGCATTTAACAGAGTGCCACGTGATGGGACAAATAGCCCACTCACCCGTCTCTGGAGGCCAGCTGGCCCAGGGTTTCCCAGTGCTGGGCTGTAGTCACAATTTGATCATATTACCTTGGATAAAGTATGGGAAGACCATAAGCAGGTCAATAGAGAAAAACTGAGAAAGCTGAAAGATTTTACTACGGTCACAGGTCCCCTAGGAGAACACAGCACACTATGCAGGGCCACACAGGGAAGCACCAGAGTCAGTCAGGAGGCAGAGGGAGAGAAGGGGACCTGTGAGCAAGAGTATTTATTGTGGTTTCCTTGGGAAGGAATGGCCAAGGCAGGGCAATCAGGCTTAAGATTGGCTAGCCATGTTTGAAAGTGGCACCCCAGGAAATTCATATTCAATGTGAGTGCTAAAGTATAGAGTTTAAAGCTAGCTCAGGACTCCAAATGTTTATAGGTCTCTTAGTCAGAGTTCTCCAGAGAGACAGAACCAATAGAATGTGTGTGAGTATGGAGGGGGGAGGGGAGAAAAGGAGAGATTATATGTTGATTTTAAGGAATTGTCTCATACAATTATTATGGAGGCTGGCCAGGTAGGTCTCCAGCCTGGAGACCCAGGGAAGAGCTAATGCTGCAGTTCAAGTCCATAGGTGGTCTGATGGCAGAATTCCCTCTTGCTTGGGAGGTCAGTCTTATGGTCTATTCAGGCCTTCAACTGATTGGGTGAGGCCCACCTGCATTAGGGAGAGCTGTCTGCTTTACTCAAAGTCCAATGATTTGAATGTTAATTTCATCCAAAAACACCCACACAGAAGCATGCAGATTAATGTTTGACCACATGTCTGGGTGTGGTGGCCCAATCAAGTTGACACATGGAATCATAATCATAATAAGAGAGTCACAATTTGCTTAGGGGCAGCTAACAGGCCCTTGGGTGGCTGTTGAATTAAAATTAAAAGTATGGTTAATACACGGTCATTATCTCCATAAAGGGGAGACTCTCACATGGTAGGATCTCTGAAGTGTCCTCACCTCCCAATGCTTTCACCCAGGGAACCTCACAGTTACCTTGAGACAGCACCTTACATCTCACAAAACACATTCACTCCCGTCTTCTCTTTGTTTCTCTTTGTTTCTGTGGCTGACGAGGTCAGCGTTTCTGTCCTCACATCAGGGACTAGAGAACATGCACGGAGCAGTGAGGTGACCTGCCCACCCTGCCCCTGCCCTCGGGTCAGGTGATGTGCGGGTGGGGAAGCCAGACTGGAGTTCACCTTCCAATCCCAGATGATGGACCCAGTTCCCTGAGCCATTGCTCCAGACGCTCACGTCCTTGATTTACTTAGTTTTATGGACAGCTCGGTGAGAAGCCATCACTGTCACCCCGATCGCAGGCAGAGGCACGCTCCCTGCATCACACGGAGCGGGCTGGGACAGAAGCAAGGCTGAAGTCCCCCCTCTTCACCACCTCCTCTCCTGCCTCCCTGCATCCAGGGCTAACCCTCTCCTCCCAGTCCCCACCCCAACACACTGCCATGTGCCCACACCCGCAGCACTCTCTGCAGACCTTGTTGAGCACTGGAGGCAGTAACAAGGCTGCATGAAGATTTGGAAATGAAACAAAGAGAAACACCCCCAAATAGAGCAAATTCTCAAAATGAGGCTGGGGCTCTGGGAAGCAAAAGTCACCTTCCAAATATCACATCTAGGATCGGCCTTGGTTGCCCAGCTTATCCGGAGGTGCCCTGGGCCTTGCTTCCCTCTGGAGCATTCATCCTGTCTCACAGCTGGGGTCCCTTCGCTCTGTCCCCACAGTACATACTGGGCTCCTGTACTGCCTTCCTATGAGCTGCCAAAGGTGCAAACCACATCCATTCAATAAACCTTTATTTTACCAAGTGCCAGGCATGTGCTGAGGGCCGAATTCTGAGAGGTGAGGAGGAAGGTGGGTCCTGCCCTTGAGGCACTCACAGCCTAATAGAAAAGGCACGTCTGCCCAGCAGGTGGTGCTGACCCGATGGCAAAGCAGTTGGCCCAGCCTCTCCAACAGGGAACTGACCTGGAACTGAAAAGACAAGTCCATTGATGGAAAGAGGGAAGGGCAGGCTGGCAGAGGGAACAGCGCCTGCAAAGGCACAGAGGCCCAAGAGCATTCAGTTCTGCTCAGCTGGATGGAACCATGGCCAGGAAGGCACAAAAGTCAGGAGGGATAAGTTGTCCACAACCTGATGTCCCACCAAAAGGGAGCTGGAATTTGTTCACCTAGAAATACCCTGCCTGGCCTTGTGCAAGCTCAATCAGCACTTTGAAGCCTCGTGAGAGCTACGCCTCCGGAGGTCTCTGACATACTCCAGGTGGTTATGGAGTCCTGGTCTGCGCTGAGCCCTAGGAAGGAGCCGCAAGGCCTACAGAGGCCGCTGGAGATGGCTCCTGACCTCAAGGAATTTGTAAGCTAGGTGAGGAACAAGATTAAGTACAGGTGCTCCCCAACTTTCAACGGGGTTATGTCCCAATAAGCCCGTCATAAGTTGAAAATGCATTAAATACATCACAGCTTACTAACCGTGGCTGACCAGGAGCTGCGGCTCGCCCTGCTATCCGGCACCGTGAAAGAGCATCGTAGGCATATCGCTAGCCCAGGAAGGAATCAAACTTCAAAATTCCAAATATGGTTTCCCCTGAATGCGCATCACTCTCACGCTATGGTAAAGTCGAACTTGTAGCTGAACCAGTGTATGTGAAGCCTTACAGGCCATTGGTGGTGTGGCCTCCAGTAAGTGCAGACGGAGGCGGTGTGGGACGGACGGGTGCGTCCACAGCAGATTAGAGATCAGAGACAGTCGTCGCCTCCTGCTGCTGAACTGGGTACAACTGCGTCCGCTGGCCTTGCCCGAGCCTCTGTCCTCGACGCACAGCCCCGCTGGCCTCGCCGGCCTGCAGGCCCTTTTCCCACTCAGCCTCCCTACCTGTCCACTTACCCGTCCAAGAGGAGTTTCAGCCTCAGCTGGACCCTCGTCTGACCCTCACTGTGCTTATGTCCATCCAGGGTTCCAACCCTCCTGCTTTTGGGGTTTGCCTAAAACCACCCC
The DNA here is from genome assembly GCF_964146895.1 of Miniopterus schreibersii. Classification (NCBI taxonomy): domain Eukaryota; kingdom Metazoa; phylum Chordata; class Mammalia; order Chiroptera; family Miniopteridae; genus Miniopterus; species Miniopterus schreibersii. The sequence continues at coordinate 14,516,188 of NC_138123.1, read as the reverse complement.
AGCTGACTCGTGCAGCCGGGGGAATGCGGACATTGTGATAGATGTTTCTTTCAATAATAGAGTCGGTCCATGCGCGGCTCTATCCAGCAGCCCTGCTTCTGCCAGAGCCCGTGTGCATTATGGATTCTTTGAATGTACTCGTCTGAGCTGGCGGAGCTCCGTGGCCTGCTGGTCAGTTCCTAGTGCCGCTGCCTCGGAGCTAAGCGGGGCCTTTGTGTGTGTCTATTACAAATGTATTAGCCACACGCATGGCCCATCTTCTCCCTCTCCGCATGCAGCGAGGGTGATTGAAACGCGACATTTTAAAACCCAAAGCAAATTACAGCAAGGAATCAGTGTGAAATTACTACCCTCTGCCCAGAGCTCCTCTCTAAAGGCAGGCGGCAGTGCCAGGATGAAAGTTGGCCTGTCAGACAAGCCCATTCAAGCTTGCAATCCGCTGTCATTTGCCCGACGGGCTTGCGATAAAGAGCAGGGATAAAAAATATGCCAAATGTAGTGCCACCGAGAAACCCACATGGGTCAGCTCTGGGCCAGCACAGTCCCTGCTCTGCCCTCTTGGGAGGATGGTGGCAGAACAGACTTGTTCTGCCCCAGATGTCATGTGACCTCAGATTTCAACACTAAAGCGACAGGGAGCAGGAGTGGAAGGCTGCAAAGAGCGACATCTGAGTCCTGAAGAAAGGCGGAACAAAGGTGACAGCGAAACCCTGACTTTCCACAGCGCACGTTGAGACAGCCCCAGTGCGGACAGGTTTGCTGCAGGCCTGGGACTCGCCCATGGCAGCTGCAGCCAAGAATATAACAAGTCTCCTCTCTAGTGCCCACATCCCTCCTGTTTGTGCTCTTTCTGGGCCTTCAGTTCCCTGGCTGGTGCCCGTAGGACCCGGGAGAGGGTGTGCCCCTCCGCAGCGGGGAGCAATGCAGGCCCAAGAGAAATGGTGGCAAATCTGTCCACTGCTGAGCTACCCGACAGCCCCCACAGCCCTGCAGGCAGCGCTCCGGGTATGGGGACGCGCACATGCTGAGGCTCTGGCACCGGCTCTCAGGGGAAGTGGGCAGGCTGACTCCTGAGCTCTGTGCTCGGGGGGAGACAGGAGGCCTCTGAAACCCCACCTGCCTGGTGACAGTGCAGTTCACGCCCTTGGAGATAAGAGGCCACGCCGTTTAGACTCAGGTTTTGCTGTTTCAGCTAACATTTATTGTGCCACCTGGGGTTACCTGCTTCCTTTCACCGCCCCTAACTGTCCTGACAGGTAGGTAATTAACTCCTGTTTATGGGCAAGGCCACGGAGTCTCAAAGAGATGAACTAACATGCCCCAGGTCACACTCCCAGGCAATGGCTGAGCTGGAGTCAAATCCAGGTCTTTGGGATCCAAGTCCAGGGGCTTCCGCAGAAGGATTTCACCTGGCTGCGTCAGAGGTCAGAGGTCGTGGTTCCACACACCTGGAGAGTGTCGTGAGGTCATTCTCACCTTTTTCCTCCACGGAGCGGCATCTACAGGTGGAGATTTTCCCATCTGCCAGGTCTTTCTGTCTCACCACCTATTTGCTCACATAATAAGCTAGATTTTAAAGTAGCTGCAAATATCGGGCAAACATAAAGCCTGATTTGCATTGTGTTTAAAAGACCCCAAACTAAACCAGTGAGGGAGCCACGAGGATGCCTGCACGACAGATGGTTCACGCGAGGGTTCCTCCAGGCTCCGCAGCTTCCTGTTCCACAGGCCCCCCACCGGTCGTAGTGATCGTCGTTACCATTGTCACCGTCATCGTTACTGTTCGCTTTTCCATCTGCACGGAGCTCGTGATCACTGACTGACTAGAGCTCACCTGGGCCTGGCTGTCCCCTCCCGCTGTCTGTCTTCTGTGTCACTCACAGCAGCCTCCGGCAGGCAGAGCACTCCCCGGGGAGCTTCCCCCAGGGACCCCTTTCCTTAAAGAGCTGTCATGCTGTCCCATTGTTCTCGAGACGGAGTCCCCAGGGTTTCACTGCGGCAGACCCGAGCTAGGCCCCACCATGTTGATCTGTTCACTGCCCCTCGGGAAAGGGTGCCAAGCCCTGGGTGCCCACGGGTGGATCCTGGCAGCCTCTCGGCCTTTCCAGCTCATCACTTGTTGTTTGCTACCTGGAACATATGTTTGGACTTGCCAGCATTTCAGTGGCTCTTGTAAAGGCAAACTCCCTCCAGGGACAGACCAGCTGCGTAGCCCGCAGGGCAGTCTGTTAGCAGAGTTTCAAGGGGGCACATAGGTCTTGCATCAGGCAGGGCAGGTGAGGGAGGCATTGGCCAGCGCCTGATCTTTACCTTTATGTTTGCCACGAGCTTCTAAGTCCCTGCCAGTAGCTGTTCCTCCTCAACATGCTCGGGGGGGTGGGAGCCGTGGTCCTCCGGGAACAGAGAAGGGAGAGGAAACTCTCTAGGGACACAGCCGTGAGCGAGGGGTCAGAGCAGTGTGTCCCTGAGCCACTGTGCTGGGTGACCCTGCATGAATCCAGCAAGCACACTGGGGAGGTAGGGGGCACGATTTTGGAGGGTGGCTTTCATAGAAATTGTCTAAAACTTTAACTTGTTAGGAGCAAGGGTGAGGTCTCCGTCGCTGCTCATGTGGCGTGAGAGGGGCAGGCCCGGAGACGGAGCGATCTGCGGTCAGTCACTGGATGACAAGGCCCCCCAGCTACTTCCTGGCCAGCTTAGGAGCAAGATATATTTTTAAACATAAGCCTGGTGGAGGGAACATCCCCTCACATGTCCCTATAGCCGACTAATGGGCAACAGTTGGCAACCGATGCCATCAGCCCGTGCGAGGCTGTGCTCTCGATTTTTATTTCTATTCTCGTACCCTGGCAGACGACAGGGGCTGCTGTCCCGGGAGACGGGGAGACTGCAGGCTGCAGGCGAACTAGGCTGTCTCAGAGGCTCTCGCCTGCTCTCAATTTCAAGGCTGTGATTTCGCTCAGACGTGGGGCTGCTGGGCCTGTGCTCATTTACTGAGTCGGTGGCTTTTATATTTTCATCCTTCACACAGACTCCATGTACCTGCCCGATGGTTCCCGGAGGCTGCGCCCCGCACGTCCTGGCTCAGAAGGGGCTGAGTCTGGAAAATCGGCTGCCTGCCCTGTGTCCCCCGCCCCCCCAAAGCCCTGTGCTCCTGCTGGTCCTCCCAGCGGCTGAGGTCCCTCCTTTGGAAATGAAAATAGCTTCCCGGTGTCAGTTTTGCTTCTTGTTGCTCTGATGAGGATTTATGTCCTTAGCTGCAGAGAACGAAGGCACCTGACAAGTCCTGGAATGACTCCTCTCTAGTGAATGTTTTCAGAATACCCTGCTGATTGTGCCGCTGTGTCCCCTTGTATTATTATTGTTGTTATTTGAAAGAAGCCACTTCTGGCCGGCTGCCGGAGGAGCCGCCCTCTGCCTGCCCGGGGCCCGCGGCCCTGGCCCTGGCCGAGGGACCGTCTTTGCGCGGTGTTTATTTGAGTTATGCAACATAAACAGCTCCAAGGAGACGGCTCTCCACGTTTGTTTTCAGACTCAGCCTTCACTTGCCCTCAGCAGAGACCGTCGCTTGGGTGGTTTCCTGTGGCCTCTCTGTTTTGCTGCTAGAGAACAAAACAGCCCGCCCTTGACCCTTCTCTGGGACCAGCCCTTTCCTCCCCATCACCCAACAATGAAAGTGAGACGCTGCTCGTGCCAGCCGCGTCCTCGGAGGCCGGGCTGGGCCGGGCAGAGGGGCGTCCCGCCCTGCAGAGACGAGTCCAGCGGCTTTCTCACGGCTTTCCCAGGGACAGTGGTTCCTCCAAGTCAGGGGCACCTGGGGGAGGTTTACAGATAATCCCACTTAGCCTGGGGTCCATGCTGACTGGGAGACACCTGATGGGTAAGACGCGTGTGACTACAGTTAGGAGGGAACTTCAAAATATTGCAGACATCGGCCCCACGTTATTTTACTACTCACAGACACTTAAACCAAATATTTTCAAAGCATGTCATTGCTAATTGGACCCAGCTCACGGCCTGTCCACCTAACGACTCCATGCAACGGAGAAACACTGCCATCTCCGCGCGGAGTTTGGCTCGGCGCAGGCGTTCGAGGCACGTTGGATTGTTATACATTTTTAGTAACAGTTTTCTCAAAACAACTCTCCAAGGGTTGAGTCATGTATTCCTTTATTTATACAGTTGTCTTAATGCAGATAACAAATATTTGCATAATAGTTATTAACTCTCAAATTTCTCACGGAGATTCCGCTTCATCTATAAAATTTCATTTTGCAGGATTCCATCTCTGTCTCTAATCACCCGACACCCAAACCCCCACACGTGCCATCTCCCAAGGCTCACCCGCCCTGGCGAGAAGAATGGTCTTTCATCTCTTCAGAACTCTGAGCTTGGGGAAGGGACTGGGGGATGGAAGGCACAGAGGCTTGGAGACAGAGTCCCGAGGGGGTGGGGGTGGGAAGGACAGGACAGAAGACAGGAGTGGACTGGAACAGAGCAAGAGGAGACCCTGCCAGCCCCAGTTTCCTTCCCACTGCATTCCCAGAAAACTACAAGAAAGAAAAGGAAGAGAGATGGAAGGAAGGAAGGAAGGAAGGAAGGAAGGAAGGAAGGAAGGAGGGAGGGAGGGAGGGAGGGAGGGAGGGAGGGAGGGAGGGAGGGAGGGAGGGAGGGAGGGAGGGAGGGAAGAAGGAGGGAAGGAAGGAGGAGGGAAGGAATTATAATAGTGAGGGGAGGAAGTGGAACAGGAGGTTTCGTATTAAGAAATACTTTAAGGTCTACCAGCTGAAGCCCAGCCAGGCCCTGACCAGGCCACCAGCACCCTCGCGTCTCTCCAAGCCTCTCCGAACGCCTCTGCATTCTTCCAGCAGCGGCGGACACAGCTTCCAGCTCTTGCATATCTTATAATTTGCCAAGTCCCAGCTCACCCTCCCGTTCCCTCTACATGTCTCCCTTCAAGGTCAAATCCCAGTGCACCTCAACTTTTCAGGGCTTTCCAGTGTGGTGAAAGCCCCTCCCGGGGGGGCCATGAGCAGCGGGGTGGGGGCGCTGCTGGGTCTGCCGGGGCCTTGACTTTCTCACAGGCAGCTCAGATGTGCAGGGTGTGACCGTAAACAGCGTCGACGTCCCAGAGCTGGCCTCTCCGCCCCAGTCCTGTTCCCATCACCCTAGGGGTTCCAGTAATAGGGCGTGAAGCAAACAAAGAAAAACAGTAATCTGGTGTTCCAATTGCATTTTTTGTTTTTAGAAAATGTTAATGATAGGTTATTTGATTACCCTCGGTTTGGCTCTGCTCACTCTTTATTAAACACATCTGGTATTTAGTAACAATGTAAGTAGCAGGAGTTTTTTTGGCACTTAAAAATAAGCTCATCCAATGTTGCCATGCAGTTTGGAAACGCGTCAGAGAGGCCAGCCAAGCTTGCGGAGATACAAGACTTTTTCTGTAGGCTGGGCAGCTGGCCAGGACAGCTAAGAAATGTGAATTGGCTAAGGGCTCCTGCCACGCAAACACTTCTGGAAACTTCTGTGCTCGGCCTGCCAAACCCATTAAGCACAACATGAATTACAAGAGTTTCTATCTCTCCAAGCGGTTGCTTTTTGAGCTTAATTCTCCTATGCACTTTATAAAACATACACACACAACCAAAATGAGAAAAACACCCCAAAAATCCACTACCATTTTTTTTTTTGGGTCTCTTTCCGTTTGGGTTGCCAAGCTCACCATTTTTCCTGAATCGGGAGAAATAGCCCCAATCTGTGGTTTGAATTACATTAAATCTAACACGTGGGAGGCAACTGCGCTTCCTGGAAATTCCAGAAAAGAAGGACGTCTCGCGTCATGGAGACGAGCTAATATCTAGGTAGGAAAAACAATAAAATGCAACCAGAGACCTTGGAAGGGGAAATGGACGCCCTCCACCGGGCAGGTCCAGTCATCGGGATCTGGGCCTTGCAGAGCGATTTTAATCAGGATGCAGAGCAAACCCGTGGGCAGAGCTCGCTCCCCCTTAGCCCGAGGCTGCTGCAGCTCGGAGGGGCCCCCGGATGCGGTCTCAGGTCCTGCAGGCCTGGGGTGGAGGGTGAGCCCTGGAGGGCGCCCACAGGGTCAGGGCGAGGCAGCAGGCGAGACCGGCCAACCCTCTAGTCGCATCCCGGCTCTGCCCAGGCCTCCCTCCCTTCCAGGACCTAGACGTGTGGGCATCATTTAGCTCCTGGTTCCTAAGCGAGCGGCCCCTTTCTGTGATCAGATGCACCGGGTTACTCGGGCTCTGCCCAGGACCGCTTCCCGGCCGGAGCACCACTCCTCTTCCCCAGCAGCCTCGGGAGGACATTGTCCACGGAGCACACGCGAGAGCTAACAGGAGATCCTCGGGTTAGCACAGAATCCCGCAGGTGTAGCGCCTTCCCGACCCGCGCAGCCTTTTCCACGAGAACGGGAAGGTCCTCCCACCCTTCACTTCCCGGAGGCCTTTCCTGTCTTAGATATTCGTGTCGTTTTCAGTAAGTTGACACTCTAAGGTTTCTGACTAAGAGGGGATGGTCTCAGCTGTGTCGTTCAGCCAAGTTGCTACTCCAGCCTGTGCCTCAGTTTCCCTCTATGTGTTTGCTTGTCCCCATTTTCCCAGGGTTTGGGAAAAGTCATGAGATTTGTCGTCAGGCTCTGGCTCAGACACTCCTACCTTGTGACCCCCTTCAGGTGGCGGCCCTGCAGGTCTCAGCAGTGTCCTTGCTTATAAAGTGATGCCATAGCACAGTCGTGAAGAATCTAATGCAATAACTATGCACCCGCTTTGCAAACTGTAAAGCAGTATACAGAGGTGAGCTGCTATTAGCACCTTTCACGTCCTAATTCAGAAATTTAATCTTAAATTACTGTGAATGTAAAGTAGAGGGTATGAGTCGATCCGTGTCCACGCATAAGGCAATAGGGGCATTTATTGGGATTGGCAATGAGAAATGATTGCTGCTTTCTGCAGCTGATATAGGGGACCTCGCTCAGTGTAACTTAATTAGTCACCTGCTTCTCCCTCCCTCCCTCCCTCCCTCCCTCCCTCCCTCCCTCCCTCCCTCCCTCCCTCCCTCCCTCTTTCTTTCCTTTCTTTCCAGACGCCATTGGTAGCAATCTCTGTCACTGTGCTGTTGACTACACTGACCTAAGATGGGAGGTGAGGGTGCCAGTGCTAATTAAATTTCCTTTCCCGTTGTGAACTGTATCCCAGAACTTTAGTTCATACTAAGCAGTTAAACAGGTTTGGGCATTTGGAAAAAAAAAAAGCTGGGGCCCCAAGGAAGCACTCTTGGCCTCGTTTCTACTTGGCTCACATTGTCTGTCCTGTTCTTGGCTTAAATCTGGATCACAGGACACATTTTCTTGGTTTTCTTTCCTCGTGTTCCTGGATCTTTGTTGTAGAATTGTAGGAAACACAGAGTCGGGGGAGGAAGCCAAAAAGGATCTCGCCCCCTCCTGGGAAGGTCGGGCCTGTCTCCGACTCCACGTGCTCGGCGCCTGCGTTCCCACGTCAGTGCTGCTGTTTTCCCCATGATGGCCGTCGCTCGGGGATTTTAAATTCAGATTAGTTGGAGGGGCTTTTTCCTTTCCCGGTTGAAGAAAGCCACCCTCTGGACTCCCCAGCAAACGAGCCTGGCCCACGTGGCTCCTGTGCTCGGGTGGCAGAGGGCACATCCGAGCTTGTGAATTAGGGCGAGTCCAGCCGCGATGGAAGCGAGAACAAACCAGTGCACAGAAGGCCACTGCTGGGCCACTGCAGAGGCAGAGAATGGAGCCCGGGGGCGGGTGACAAGGGGCAGAGGGAATGACAGAAAGGCCGGGCCAGCGCCACTGCAGACAAAGACAGCGATGACAGACGCCGAGCTTCGCCTGCCCAGCGCTGCAGGCGGTGCCCTCTCCCTGCTCAGACCAGGGCGCTGCTGGCGGTGGGGCCTGAGGATGAGCCTGGAATTTCTGGAGCAGGAGCCATTGCGAAGCCTTCCTCAGGCGCTGTAACATCCAACCGGCCTCTCCTGTCACTTACCTCCTAGGTTTATCTCCATGAATAATAATTGGAAATATGTATTAAGTACCCACCATCTCTCAGCACGCCAACGTGAATTACTTTCCCTCATCCTCACAGCAGCCCTGTCACCGTGTCCCCATGAGACAGGGACTCTACGTGTCTCTATTTTTCACTGAAGGGGAACTAAGGCTTGGGTGGGCTCAGTGACCTGACCAAGTGCATGGAGTGAGCGGCAGGTGCTGGGCCTGCTTCTGGGGTCCTGTACAGTGCCCACAACTTTGACGTGTGGACTTCTCACCCCGTCCTGTTTCATTAATATCATTTTTTTTATTAATCCTTACCCGAGGATATTTTTCCATTGATTTTTGGGGGGGGGGGAGACACACATTGATTGGTTGCATCCTGCACGCACCCCAACCGGGGCCGGAGATCAAACCTACAGCCCAGGTATGTGCCCTTGACTCGGAATCGAACCCACGACCCTTCGGTGCTCAGGCCAACACTCTAACCACTGAGCCACACCGACCAGGGCTCATTAATATCATTTTTGCGTTTGATTTCAAAATGGGCGCCCCTCCCCCCAGGGAACAGGCAGAAACACTCGGTCTCCTTTGCTCCCGCCCGTGGGCTCAGCCGTGTGCTGTGTTACGTCACGGGCGTTGTCTTCCGCCGCATCGGGTCGTTTCTGAGCAGGCCTGAGACTCCCTCCACCTGGCCAGGGTTTTTGGGTCACTAACCATCACAATGACCACAAGAAAAGTCCACACTTTGAGAAAGGGTCACTAAAATTTAAGCTTTCAGGTCAAAGCCACCAATAAATGTTTATAGAACAAAGCATTTCATCTGACATTTTTAAAGTGAAGAGTATTTTCCAGAGCTGATGCCACTCCTACATGTTTAATATTTGCTGAGCGCCTACGACGTGCCTCCCATGTTCCTATAACGTGGGCTCTGGTGTAGGCACTGCCTTGAAAAAGCCGCAGCCTTAGAGTGGGTGTGGGCTCCTCCCGAAACCCTAGAGAAAGCTGTTCTTGTCATTTCGCTCAGAACCCAGCCCGTCCTCTCCAAGGTGACAGCTCCCGCTGTGAGAGAAATTAAAAATACGGTCTTGGAATAGTTATCTGATGCTCCTAAATGTGATTGCTGATGTTACCAACAGGACCTTCCCATTAGCAGCTGGCTGAGACAAGGAGAGAAAGAGGGAGAAAATGTAGCTGTCACTGTGGTTTCTAAATAACAAGACTGGTTTTATTACCAGGGTATAATTGTTGGTGCTACATATCACCTTTACATCTTATTTATGTAATAGTCCAAGAAGCTAAAATTTTTTAAAACAAATCTAGCTATTACAGACACTTGCTATATTCGGTTGAGTAGTAGCTCCTTCCTAGATCACAGGTATATTTGTTTTTATTGCCATGTAACAAATATCCACAAACTTAGCACCTTAGAAACACGCCCATTTATTATCTCAGCTTCCATCAGGCAGCTGGGCCCTCTGCACAGGGTTTCACCAGACTGCAGGGTGTCGGCTGGAGCTAGGGTCTCCTCTGGGCTCAGGGTCCTGTCCCAGGCTCACAGGGCAGAACTCTCTTCCTTGAAGCTGTAGCTCTCCTGGCACTTGGCTTCTTCAAGGCCTGAAAGGGAGAGAGAATCTGCTGCTCCGAGTCTCTGACCTCTCGACCTTCTTTTAAAGGGTTCATCTGATTAGATCAGACCCACCAGGATAATCTTTCTTTTCTTTAACTTAAAGACAACTGATTAGAGATCTTAATTACATCTGCAAAGTTCCTTCACCTTTGCCTTGTAACATAATGAAATCACAGGAATGATATCCTATCACTTTTGATGTCTTCTGTTGGTTAGAAGCCAATTAAGGTCCTGCTCGCACTGAAGGGGGAGATGATCCAAGGGCGTGGGGCACTGGCGCGTCGTGGAGTCACCTACCACCATCAGCTACTTGTGATTGGAAGGTTGTCTTACAGATTTTTTTTCATCTGTCATTATGCACACAATAGAAAAATAATTGATGGACACTGAAAATGTAGTGATTGCAAATAAATCCATGTTTTTAAGATACAGAATTTCTTCCAGAATACACTCTGGAAAAGGTCATTTTTTTCCCTCCGTAAGTCTTAACGGGCTGGCTGGAGGGAAGCGTGGATAAGTAACAGTCAAAAGAGCGCCTGGGCTGAAAGAAAGAGCAGTGAGCTGCGAAGTCGGGGTCCAGTTCCAGTCCGTCCTCTGAAGGCTGTGTGATCTCCCTCCCTGGGGGGGGGGCGGAAATAGTGGCTGCCTGGGCCGCTGGGCAGACAGAGCAACCTGATGGGCCCAGGGCTTCCAAAGGACAAACTGGGCACAAAGGACTTATTGTCCTGACACAGTTTGCCAGGAGCCAGTGGTTAATAATATGCTGTTATCTCAAAAGGTGGACCTGTGATCACATAGCCAAGAGCTTTTGTTTGTTTGTTTGTTTGTTTTCAGTGACAACCAGCGGGGCTGCCTGAGAGACAGCCCAAATCTCTCCCATAAACTGGGGGGAGCACTTTCTGTGCACACACGAGAAAGAGCCCCTTGCAAAGTTCCCTCAAAGTTTTACCCCAAAGTTGAGTTCTAGGTCAACAACCTCTGTGCATCCTCCAGAGCTGACCTCCCCAGTGCCCCGGGAGTCTCTGCGAGGCACACAGAGGAAGTGAGATCGTGGGGAGTCGGGGCCATCCGCGGTCACGTGAGAACCCCCCTTAGCCGGGGCCGCACAGCTGCTCAGAACAAAGCAGACACGGCCCAGGCTGGGAGATGCTTCGCAGGGACCGCCCCAGAGCAGGCCCCCGCCTGGGAGGAAGTCTGCTGATAACGTGTTAAGATCCTATTAATGCAGGAAATAAACATGTAATAAATAATTACAGGGTAATAACAGTGGTTGTCAGTGCAATGGTTATATCTGTTGAAAATATGAGATCTAGAATATAGATTTCCTAGGCTAATTTTGCCCTTATTTAAAAGAAACCAACAGATGTATTTTATAAAACTGAAGTTAATTTAAAAATAAAAGAATTGAAGAACATCAACTCATTTTCCACGTTTAGCCACTGCATTATTATTATTATTATTTTTGACTGAGAACAAATAAGCAAGTTTTGGGTTTTAAAGAACTGATATTTAGACTGTCCTGCCATCTGGTGCCTCTCCTCAGTCCCCCGAGCCCGTCCAGACGCAGGCCAGGCCTGGTTCTGAATTCTCTCCTGGCTTCCAACCTTAATCCGGGGCTGTGGTCATTTACATGGAAAGCAAACAAGCATTTTGAGGGGTCTGAGAGCTGTCTCAGTTTATGATTTGCACCCTCAGAGCTTTCAGTCCCTGGAAGCTCTCCAACAGCATTATCTCAATGCAAAGCTGCTGACTGGGCAGAAAGAACATTCGAGATGAGCAAATCCGACAGCTAAGCCTGGTCTTCCAGTGGCGGTTAATGTGCGGCTAGGACAGGAGGCAATGTGAGTAAACCACCGCGCCGCGAGTCGCATGCCTAAGCTGTGTATGAAATGCTGGAAGCACAGCTTATGCAGGACACGGGGACAGGCACAATCGTGGCCAAGCGAGAAGCAGAAAGTGACCTTGTAATAACCGCCTGGCCTGGACTGCGGGCTTCCTTGGCATTTTCAAATAAGGGGATCTTGTGTGTAAAAGCCATGCTGACAATCCGATGCTATGTTTTTAGCGTGCCTTCAATGGAAAACATGCAAGATATGTGAACAATATGGCATTTCCAGATATGTCGCGTTATTAAACAGTCGGCCTGATGGGTTGAGAGGGTATGTGGAAAACCGACAGCTGTGATACACCCTACTTCTTAGCAAATCTGTACACAACAAATAGCATTCAGGTCCCTTGCTGTGCAAAATCTATTTTTTAAGCATTTTAGGAAAAGACGTAGAGACCGACAACAAAAATTTGTGAAAGAAAAACCACAAGATGGATGTAAATTTAAGTGGCATGTCAAGTGGTTACCACGTTTAAAACAAGCTCTCAATAGGTGACCCCGTTTCCCCAGCATGTGGCCCCTGATGGAGACCGTCTGGAGTGACCTGCATTTTAAGATGGGCTAGTAGGTCTCAGGGGAGGGAAAGTCTGTAGAAAGTTCCAGAACATAAAACAAGCAATATGTGTGTCAGTGATGTTAAGAGTTACTTGGATGGAATAGAATGGGCGTCAAAGATCATAGTTTGTGGCATTTAAGACAAGACTGGGCTCTGAATTGAGGAAAGCCTGACGGGGACGCTTGGATTTCGGTCCTAGGCCGCAGGGATCCACGGTAAGTCCCGAAGCAGGAATTCGCTGGAGAAGCCATGTCTTCGAGGGGATCGTTTCAGCAGCGGGAGTGTGACAAGTGGCAGTGCGACCTCAGGATGATGGAAGGAGTCCTTCGCATTTGTAACGCCCATGTCTGCGATACACAAACGCGTCTTCTCATTTCTAAACCCATCATCTTGTGTGAGTTCGGAAACGAGCCCGAGGCAGGCAGCAGCGGTTTTATCGGTCACAGGTCCTCGTAAAGACACCGAGTTTGTGACTCCAGGTTCACAGTTAGAGACAGGAGGCGAGTCCTAATGACAGGACATTTGTTCATTTAGGATGATGCCTGGGACGGATGGGTTACAGAGATTGCTTTCCTTCCTCTTCTTTTGACTTTTGTTTTTTCCAAATGTTCTGCAAGGAACAAATATTATAGCTATAAAAGTGATGTTAAATATGATTGTTTGAAAGAAGAAACAAAAGGCCCACTCTCAGCGCCTTTGGGCCTTCTCTTGGCTGCCCACTCAGCTGGCATGTTCTCTCCTGTGCCACTCGTTCTGGCCTCTGCCCCGGGTGCTGGACGCAGAGCTGTGCCTCCCCTAGACAGAGCTGGTCTCAGTCAGTGTGGCCCAGACCAGGCGGAGAGTCCGGAGACTGAATTCGCTTCCTATTTTCCACAATTAGGAAGTTCCTTCGTGTCTTTGTGTTCTGTTCCGTGTCCATCCTACCAGATAGGAAGTGTTTCAAGATTCCAAGCACCCCGGCCGGCGTGGCTCAGCGGTTGAGCATCGACCTAGGATCCAGGAGATGGCGAGTTGATTCCCGGTGGGGGCACATGCCCGGGTTGCGGGCTCGATCCCCAGTACGGGGCTTGCAGGAGGCAGCCGATCAACTGAATCTCATCATTGATGTTTCAACTCTTTATCTCCCTCTCCCTTCCTCTCTCTCAGAAATCAATAAAAATATATTTTTAGAAAAGGGATTCCCAAGCAAGCATTGCCTTCTCAGAGAATGGTGACACTGGATGACATTCTTACGGGATACTGTTAAGGTGTTAAAATACTGAGATTGAGTCTTCTGCTTAGCCTTGGCCTTATTTCAGGGAGGCCTGGGCAGCAGGGGTGTGGGAGGGCAGGGGCTGGCATGGGCGAGGGTGGAGAGTGAGGGGTGTCCCCTGAATGACTGGGAACTCAGCAGCAGACCCCGAGCTCCGGCCCTTCCCTGTGCGCCGACTCTAATGGGACAACCCCGACTAATGGACATGCCCAGAAACTCTCGCAAGGAAGGTCTAGTGTTACAGGTAATAGTGGCCCAGCTGCTTCCCTGACCTTGGGTGAGCAAACTTAGCCTCTCCATTCCCCACTTTCTCTACCTGTAAGTAAATGATCTCACTGGGAGGTGGAGGGTACTTGAGATCAAATTTGTGAAGGATTTTTAACTCCTTAGAAGTCATCGGTTTTTACCTTTGTGGGCTCTTGGACCACCCTGAGGGCTAAGGGAAGCTAGGAGCCCGTCTCCCAGAAAAACACATACATACCCATCAACTTTCCATATCAACTCAGAGGGCTTATAGGCTCCCTGAAGCTCAACCTTCCTTTAGGTTGAGAAAAAGAGAAAACTAAAGCCTACCTTGGAAGTGCTAGAAATAAAGACTAATAAATTGTCATTTTACCATGTCACTGCCATCCTTGTGGATGCCATTCATGTAGCTAATGTGCTATGATGTCATCAGTATCCTCATTTCATTGTTATTGTTAAAAATAAGCCTGCTACTCTCTCTACTGGTGTTCGCCCTCCCCTCCCCCAGCCTTGGCCTTTTTGGGTTTTTAGATTTTATTATTTACAGCCTGAAGGCTTGGAACCCGGGATGCTTTTGTTGCTGGGCTTCTGTGTAAGACAACAGAGGTCCTTCCAGCTGAGCATCACCTGGTCAATAAATAAGGATACGCACAGTGGAAGCGCGTTTTCGAGTGGGCTCTTCCTCGCCGCCCTGGGAAACTTGCTGTCGCTGAGCCGGACAGAGGATGCGAGAAGGGGCCCCTCAGCACCTCACAGAGGTCACTTGATGTGAGCATTCGATCCACGACTGATGGAAATCTGCACAATTCTTATTCTTATTTATTCTAAAATAATTGAAAAGCAGTGGTCTCGAAGAAAGATGTTTTTAAACAGTCTTATTTCCCGCATAGGTTTAAAAGGAATCAGCCCATTTATTCAATAATGAAAAAAATCATTATTTTCACATTCCCACCTAATGTCTTCTGTTTTCTTCCATCATCATTTAAGCTCAGCTGGGAATGAGGCGTATTCTTTAGTTACCCTTTAAAAAAAAAAACTAGTATTAGAAAATAACAATGTCTTTTGTGACAACCGGACTTACTTGGCAGGAAGGCACCTGAGTTGTGTTAAGGTGCCTCTTCTAGTGAAACCTCCTTCCCTCCTTTCCCATTTTTGGCACAATGTATAGGATTCAGCATACCCGGATCCGGCCTGTGTGTGTGGGTCTGTCTCTCTGTCTCTGTCTCTCTCTGTCTCTGTCTCTCTGTCTCTGTCTCTCTCTCCCCGTCTCCCCCCCAGATCTGTTTCCCCCCCTTACTGTCGTCTATAAAAGCAGCCTGTATTGATTGCAGCTGGCTGCGCCGCCCGAGTGGCTATCTGAGCAACACTAACCCAGATAGAGCCTAGCATTACATCAGCCGTCAGCCCCGGGAGCCTGGCGGCATGCCAGCCCGTGAAAGGGGACGCGTTTGCGTCACTGTCCCCTTGGTAATGCTTCTTGGAGCCTCGTCAGCTGTCCCCTGAGGTTGTTTCCTTAATATGTCAACAGACATTCCTGAATCTTTAATGCCGAATAGCTCTTTTCCTTTCCCAAAAGCACTTAGGTGACCCAGCAGCTGGTGCGTCCCGTGGCTATGATCTTTGAAAACGCGTTTCTTTCATGAAATGCGTGTCTGTTCTATTCACAACCTTCGGGGGGATTTAGGAAGGTCTGGATTTCTGCTCGGCATGCGAGAGGACCTATTTTTGAAGGAGTGGGCAGCCAGCTTAGCGCTGAGAGCTGCCTCTCTGCTTTTATCTTCCTTAGGAAGAGCCCTCATTCCCTCGCCAGCTTATCCAAACCCTCCAATTATCCTCTTACAGTGTGACATTTCATAGAACAAAACCTCCGGTGGCGACTGGCTGGAGTCTGCCCCCGCGTGTGAGGTGCTCTCTGACCTGGCTCTGAGGGAGTCGGCGAGACAGAGGAACGTGTGTGCGGTGACCTTGAGCGTCCCCTGCTTGCTGAGAGCCATTGTCAGCCACGGCCCACATGAAACCTATCTCATTTCCCACGTCTTTATTTGCTGACCTGGTAACGTGAGCTCCACCTTCATCTTGGAATATTTTACACTGAAAACTACCATATCCGAGGAGGTGAAGAGCCTGGAGCTAACGGCCCTTCCTTCCCTGCGCGCGTGAACACAGCTCCCCGACTGCGGGGCCCCCCTGCGCGCCAGCCCTCACGCGGCTGTGCGTTTGCTGCAGCGTTAATCACGGCCCATAGCTTGAGCAGCTTAAATCTGGAAAGAAGTCATTTGGTTTTGGGGAGTTAGGGTAGGGGTGTTATTAAATCCAGCTAATCGCGAATGACCATGATGGAGTAATTGTGAAAAAGGCATGTCCCCTGTGGGACCATCAGATGCCGCTGTTGGAGGGGTGCCTTTCACCACCAGCTTCTGGGGGGTGGGCGTGGGTCTGGCCTTTGGAAACACGCTGGGAGCCCTGGGAGTTCTGTGGCCACAGAACCTGCCTCCGGGCCAGGGCTCCTGAGCACGCCACCGCTTCATCCTGCGGTAAGAATCCTGTTTCTGTTCCACAATTTTGTGCGCTCAGCCCCGGCCTCCTGGAATCATCCCACTCGGGAAGGTCCCACTGGTTCACCAGAGAATGGAAACAGAGCTGCCCAGAAGAGGAGAGATTTAGAATCGCTGGTTTTTACCATTGAAATGAATTTTTAGAGATTTAGTGAAAGCTAAGTTCCTCGTTTAAGAGTGAGAACTCCAAAGTTCAGAGAACTTAAATGACTTTGCTGGTGCAGCCAAGTTAGTGTCAGACCTGGATGGACACCCACCTCTGCACGGCCTCTGCCCTTCTCAGCCCAGCCGCCTGCTCGGGTCCAGGGCAGGGCCGGCCTGGGCTGACCTCGGCCCTCTTTGCCCTTGTCCAGTGAAGTGTGAGAGGCTCAAGGACCATTAAGGCCACTTGCATTGTGGGAGTGAGCAGGAACGATGGGGCTCGACTCCAGGGGGTGTCACCTGGACACTGTTTTTCCTTGCTTAGCTCGGTGGGCACAGGAGAGCTTTTCTTTCTGCACTCCACTTAGGTCTGCGGGGGGAGTGTGCTGTACCCGGATTGCACTTGTCCCCTGGCAGGACCAGAGAGGCAGCAGGGAGCAGCCCAGCAGTGCTCTGGGGCCAGAGGCCACTGGATGGTGCTGGACAGCATTAATCTAGACTCCCCCTCCCTCTCCCCTGGGAGACAAGGAGAGTGGGGGAAATAGAGTAGACACATGTGAGAAAGTGGAAGGGGGCCTTTTAACCTTCGCATGGGGCTTTGGTAACCAGAATAAGGTTTCCTTGTTTTATTTCCACTTCTTCCCTTGCCTCCAAACCTGTACATTCCCCCAGGGGCTGGATGGTGTGTGGCTGGCTGAGCTTGGCAACTGTGATTCACAGCAAGGACTTTGGGGTCTGACCCCCTGGGTTTCTATCCAGGCTCTGCCCCTTGATAGTTGTGTGATCTTGGACAAGATTTTATCTTCTCTGAGCCTCAGTGTCCTCATCTGGAAAATGGGATAATACTAGTTAGTTTACGGAATAGATAAGTAAGGATCGGTCACATCAAGTCTGTAATGTGCCCGACCAAGAGCCTGGCACAAAAGTGACAAGAACCATCACTTCAGGGACTTCCGGGGAGAATTCTCAGCACGGCCTTTCAGTTACCAGGCGGGACTGCATGGGCACCCAGCACGTGGGCTTGGTGAGCAGGAAGGACAGCGTGGTGGGACACCACAGACCACCTGGCCATGACCGGAAGGGTCCGAGCCGGCCGGTCTCATGCAGGGAGCTCAAATTCTGCCTTTAAGGGCCGACAGCCCCAGCTGTGGGCCCCTGGCTCTACCATGCGGCCTAATTGTTGGACATGGCTGTGGCCCAAGAGATAAAGAGCAAAGGTAACAAGGCTTAGTGTGTTCACGGCCCAGGCGTTAGGGAGGGCTCTGCTGACCTCTGCCGAGGAGATGATGTAGTGTTTTACATTAGCACCTCCTTACAGGAGAAAAACCAAGTTCTTACACAGGCTACAGGACTCGTTCCAGGAGAGTGAATAACTGTTGAGGCCTAGGTCTCGACTCTCCTCTCCTTCCTCAAAATGTTTCTCCCTTGCTACACACACACTCACATGCGTGCACACAAGGACACCCACGCACAACGTGCACACACACACGTGCACATGTGCGGGTCACACACACGTGCACACAGGGTGAGTGACACCGAGGCCTGCGCTCTGCTTGCTCCAGGCCCTGGAGCTGTAGCACCCGGCAAGGTGGCTGCAGACACGGAGGTCTGGACTCGCCGCTCTGAGGATCAGATAAACCGACCTGGTAATCGGAGCTCTCATTTCCCAAAGAGGCCGGGGCTGAGAAACTGGGCGAACAAAAACTGGAATGTCCCTTTTTGCATCCTGACACCTGAGAGCAGGCTGATTTGGAAATCCATCTTTCTCCCTGGAGCTCTGGAATGAGTCATTTTACCAGTTGCTTCATGTGGGAATCACAAACCGTTCCCCTGTGGGAACCCTGGTCTTCAGAAACACGGTGGGGTTTGTCTTTGGTTGGTTGCACTTTGCTGTCCCCTCACTTTGGCAGTGGGAGTGATCCGGGTCATTACATGCCACAACGGTGCTGCACGTGTCCACACACACGGACATGCATGCTCAGCTCAGCCTGGGGCACCCCGGGTCTCCCCTCCGGCAGCCCCACTCCTCCACCACCAGCTGCATCTGGGCCTTGTGTCCCCGTCACACCAATGCTGATGTGGCCGGGACTTGAGTGAGCTGGGGTCTGCTCCCATGCTCTGCAAGGTGCCCTGGTGCCAAGGGACACCTCACCTGCGAACACTTAGGACAGGTTTTGAGGGGGAATTTCCTTGCTTTGTGTTTTCTACAGATGTTAGGAGTTTCTTTACTCCTTTGGGGATAAAAATGATTACAGTAAACCATAAATCTTTTCATGCCTATGATATCTGTGCTCTTTTCATGGTTGGTTCATTGAAAACATTTTCCTGGAAAGTAGCTCACAATTTTTTAATAGCAAATGTCTATTCCGGTGGCTACCACACATCCGAATTCAGTCCCTCAGAAAGTCTATTTTGAGCAGCTTCTATGGTCCAGGGAACAACACAGACATACTTCTTGTCCTTAGGAAGCTTATATTTTTAGTAATGACTAAAATAACTTCATAGATATGTCATAAACCAAAACTAGAATTAAGGTCAATACATGAAGCCTCAGTTGAACTTAATGGTCTATCTTTATTCATATGTTTTTAAATATTATTATGAAGTCACTTGTTGGTGTCTGAATTTGAGGATTGGGCTGCATTTCTGTCAGAAACCCTAAGCTCACCTCCTGGCTTCACTGGTGTTAGCTATACACAGGTGTCACCGGCATCCTGGGGACAGAGGCTGTCACACTGTCACAGAACATCTGGACTCTGAATTCTCCTACGGTGATTACGGGCCTTTGGCGAGGATGCTGGGAGGGCACCACGTAACCTACGGAAAAATTTGGTTCCGCTGAAGGTTTATCTTGGAAAAAGACTGATAAGTAAATATAATATAAACGTTTCATTTTTCTTTAGGGACATAGAAAACAACTATTTAAATAAACGATTTCTTTTTGTAAATCTGGTCCTCGCCGCTTCTAACTGGCAGCTAGCTCATTCATTCATCTGTTGACTGTGTGGTGGGCCAGGCATCGTGCCGTGACTGAAGCAAAGTTTAATAACACACGGTCCCTGCCCTCGGGGAGCCCACAGTCCTGTGAACAAAGCAGACGTGGAGACAGTCGGGCAGCTGGGGCAGGTTCTGTACTTGAGGTGGGGGTCACAGGCCGTTCCTGGATGGACAAGGGGGTGGGGACTCTTCAAAGAGAGGACACTTGAACTGAGTCTTCGATGTGAGTTTAAAGATGCCAAGTACAGCCCTGGCTGGCGTGGCTCCGTTGGTCGGGCGTCATCTGGTGCACAGAGGTGGCTGGTTCAATTCCCGGTCAGGGCACATGCCTGGGTTGAGGGTTCAATCCCCAGTAGGCGGCCAGCAGGAGGCAGCTGATCGATGTTGCTCTCACATCAATGTTTCTCCCTCTCCCTTCCTCTCTCTCTAAAAATCAACGAAAAAATATTTTTAAAAAAGATATGAAATACCTCATAAGTGTCGCTGCCTTATCTCCATCTCTTTTCTACCATTTGTCCACGGTGGCCACATTACCCAGCCATCAGCAAAGCGCTACACCCACCCTCTTATGGAGTAAGCTGCTTAGTATTCTATTCTGTGTAATCAGAGATTAAATTCCAAATTCACTGGCAGTGAAGATGAAACAGCTAATTACATACAGTAATTGCATTTAAAATCCGTGTCTTTGAATGACTGATGAAATCTTCTGTTTTAAACACTCCTGAAACTCAGCACCTGACTGCGCTGAATGGCAGTGTATGTTTAGTCTTACAATGTGGCTACAGCTTCACGCTCTCCCACCCATGTCCTTTCCTTGGATTCAGTCTGTGCATTAAAAAATACTTTTGTCAGAAAGGAAGAAGTAAAATTGTCTCTGTTTGCGCATGACATGATTTTATACATAGAAAAAAACACCCTAAAGACTCCACCAAAAACCTGTTAGAACTAATGAATTCACCAAAAACCTGTTAGGACTAATGAATTCAGTAAAGTTGCAGAATACAAAATCAGTACAAAAAAAAAGTTGTGTTTCTATACACTAACAATGATGTATCAGAAAGAGAAATTAAGAAAACAATGAGATTTATAATAAACATCAAAAGGGAAAATACTTAGAAGTAAATTTAACCAAAAAGGTGAAAGAACTGAACGTTGAAAGTTATAAGACATTAATGAAAGGAACTGAAGACACAAATAAATGGAAGGATGGTCCATGCTCAGAGGTTGGAAAAATTAGTCTTGTTAAAATGTCCACACTACCCAGAGCAAGCTACAGACTCAATGCACCCCCATCAAAATTCCAATGGCATTTTCACAGGACCAGGAAAAGCGACCCTAAGATTTGTATGGAACCACAAAAGACCCCAGACAGCCACAGAAATCTTGACAAAGAAGAACAAAGGTGGAGGCATCACCCTTTCTGATTTCAAACTATATCCCAAAGCTACAGTAATCAAAACAGTATGATATCATCATAAAAACAGACACATAGATCAATGGAACAGAGCAGATAGTCCATGCATATGAGGTCAATTAATTATCAACAAAGGAGCCAAGAATATACAATGGGGAAAGGATAATCTCTTCAAATGGTGCTGGGAAAGCTGGATATCCACAAACAAAAGAATGAAACCAGATCCCTACTCACACTGTACACAAAAATCAACTCAAAATGAATCAAAGACTAAAACATACCGGTTAAAATCATAGAAGAAAGCATGGGGGGAATCTCCTTGGCATTGGTCTTGGCAATGATTTTTTTGGCTTTGACGTGAGAAGCAAAGGCCACAAAAGCAAAACTAAACAAGTGGGACTGTATCGAACTAAAACGCTCTGCACAGCAAAAGATACCGTCAGCAAAATGAAAAGGCACCTATGGAATAGGAGAAATATTTACAGCCTACATATCTGACAAGGGGTTACTATCCAAAATATACAAGGAACTCATACAATTCAATAGCAAAAAAAAACCCCAAATAACCCAATATTTTAACCGGGCAAAGGACCTGAATAGGCGTTTTTCCAGTTTCATAGAGATGGCCAATGGGTACATGGAAAGGTGCTCAACATCACTAATCGTCAGGGAAATGGAAATCAAAACCACAGTGAGATGTCACCTCCCACCTGTTAAGATGTCTATTATCAAAAAGACAAGAGCTATCAGTGGTACGAGTATGAGCAGGAAGGAGAATCCTTGAGCACTGTTGGTGGGAATGTAAACTGGTGCGGCCACCATGGAAAACAGTACGAAGGTTCTTCAAGGAATTAAAAACGGAATGACCGTAGGCTCCTGCAATCTCGCCTCTGGGGACACATCCAAAGGAAGCAATATCATTGTCTTGAAGAGACGTCTGTGCTTCCGTGGTCACTGCAGCACTGTTCATAATAGACCAGGTATGGAAACAACCTGGGCGTCCTTTTACAGATGAATAAATGAAGAAAGTGGGATGTATATATAGCTATATCTTTATTTATATCTATATATATCTATATAATCTATATCTATATATCTATATCTATCTATATATCATCTATATCTATGTCTATATCTATAATCTATATCTATCAGAATATTATTCAGCCTTTAAAAAAAAAGAAGGAATTCCTGCCATTTGCAACAACATGGGTGAAGCAGGAGGGCATTGTGCTAAGTGAAATAAGCCAGAGAGAGACCAGTTCCGCATGGGAGCATTTATACGTAGAATCTAAAAAAAAAATCAAACTCATAGAAGCAGAGAGTAGAACGGAGGTTACCGGGGGTTGGGTGGTGGGGGAAATGGGAAGAGATTGGCAAAAGGGTATAAACTCTCAGCTATAAGATGAATAAAGTATGATGTAGTGACTATAGTTGATAATACTGTAGGATATAATTTGCTAAGAGTAGACTTCAAGCGTTCTCACCAATAAGTAAATAACCAAAGAAAAGGGGTGATGGGTGTGTTAACTCAACTGTGAGAATCCTTTCACAATGTGCACATATATCAAATTATCACGTCGTACACTTTAAATAGGTTCAAATTTTATTTGTCAGTTCTACCTCAATAAAGCTGAAAAAAAACCACTTTTGTTACCTTTCATCTCTGCCTCACAGTTGTTGATCTAATTGAAGTCAATTAGAAAAAGAGATACTTATGGGGGACAAAGAAAGTTAGTGAGGCAGAGAAGAACAAAAATCACTCAAATATTAGAAATAGTGGATAACCTATATCTATAGTTAAGATACATAATAGCCCGGCCGGGCGTGGCTCAGAGGTTGAGTGTCGACCCAGGACCCAGGCGATCGGGTTGCTGGTTCGATCAGTGACTCTCTCATCATTGATGTTTCTGTCTCTCTCTCTCCCTCTCCTTTCCTCTCTCTGAAATCACTAAAGATGTATTTTTTTTTTAAAAAAAGATACATAATATATAACAGCATAGATTATAGCAAGACGATGTGAATTGATAATAATTGTGTAGCAGTGTAATGACATGATAGCAGTTTTGTTTACTTTTTTTTAACAGTTTCCTGTGTAATAGTTTAAGGTTTATAATGCACACATTTATAATTTAT
This sequence comes from Miniopterus schreibersii, assembly GCF_964146895.1. Lineage (NCBI taxonomy): Eukaryota > Metazoa > Chordata > Mammalia > Chiroptera > Miniopteridae > Miniopterus > Miniopterus schreibersii. The sequence continues at coordinate 14,493,338 of NC_138123.1, read as the reverse complement.
AGCATTTTAAATATTTTACATATGTATGTAAGACTTTGCAGTTTTCTTACCCATAATATTAGTGATGGTTATTAAAATGTATCGATGGTTATTAGAATTTATTCGTAGGGCACATTACTCATTGCAAACACCTGGGCGGGGCAGGTGCGCTGGCCGACCCGGGGGCCGAGCTCCTGCTGGGCAGTGCCCTGGGGACAGGCCCCGCGTTCCTGGGACATCAGGCCAGGCTTCTCCCACGTCTATCGCTGCGGGGGTGCTTGGCCCGTTGCAGTGGGTGGAAAGTGGAAGAAGCCGTGTCGGGTGAGTCGCCTGACTGTGCTGCTCCACAGACTCCCCTCCCCTGGGTCATTAACAGGAGGTTGACAGGAAGACTCCCTGGGACCGTTAGCAGGCAGACTCGGAACTGGAGCTTTTATTTTCTCACGACCCAGTAAAACCGAGCACCTGATTTTGCCATTTGAGTATTTGGGGCAGAGAGGAGGCAGCTTGGAGCCACGTGGAGCCCACCCCGGCTGCACACAGCACAGGGCTTTCCGCCTGTCACCCTTCCCGGTCGGGCCCGCAGAAAGCCAGTGGCCCCAGCGCCCCTGGCCCACGCGCCGGGCCACCTCCTCAGACCCAGTCTGCGTCCTGGTCTTGGCATTTCTGGTTCTGACTCACATCGTTATGATGAGACGAGGTTTCCTATTTCTAGGCAAGGAAGTCAGGCAGCGCAAATTAAGTGGTGTAAGGGTTTTTTCTGTTTTTACATAAGATGGTGCACATGTTTTCTGGGACTACACCAAGAATCCTGAGTCCTGTTTGGTTAAAAAAATGCATAGAGCTCACGCTACATCTAATCGCCTCGAGCGCTGCAAACCAGCGTGTGGACAGTAAGACTTGCTCTTTGAGCCAAAACGCAGGCCTGACTGTCGCCTTTTCCTTACTGTGCTTTTCACAGTTTTGCTTTTAAGCGACATTGTTCCTGTTTGCAATTATACTTCCATGTCTGTTTCACTTTAGCAGAATAATGTTTTTAGATTCAACTCTCATCCTGATGTTATTGCAACTGTATTAATAATCTTGATAATATTATTAGCGTTAAAAATAGAACTCTGGCACTGATGAGGTGAATGACCTCCTGCAGGTCATTTAAATGCTTCAAACTTCACTTTCCCCACCTGTGAAAGGGGGAGATGGAAACAGAATATTCTAGTTCTTTTCAGTGCTAACGCTCTGTGGTTCTGAGTGTGCCTGGGTGGCTTGCGCACAGCTGTTGGGTTTGAGGGCTATCCCTCTGGGGGCTCTGCCGGTGCTCCTCCGGGTCTCCTTCCCTGTCCCCTCTCCATCTGTCCTCTGACTGTTGCTAGGAGAACCTGTCGGCCTTGCAGGGTCTACTCCAGCCCGAGAGCTCAGACCCACGGGCCACGTGGAGGAGGCCACAAGGAGTCGGCCACATGGAGTCCAGCCCACCGTCCTGGTGAGGAGCTCTGGGCTGCCACTGGGCCATCCAGAGCTTGACCCTGATCCCCTCTCCCTCCCCCATGCCCACCCCATCAGGGCACCTACTTCTGGCAGGATGGCTCTCTGTCCTCTGTGGTGGTCACTAACCCGTTGGCCTTCAGGCTGCCACCAAGGAAGTCCTGAGCTCCGGGTGTCAGTACAGCTCTCAGGCCAGAAGCACACAATTTCTTTGACCATTTGTGTTGTGTCTTAACAGCCCATGAAAATTTTGCATTCTGCTCCATGATGCTGGGGTTAGCTTTACCTCGGGGCGACAGAAACTCCGACGGGCTGGAGCTGAAATAGGGTGCAGGTAGGTGCACTGGGTACTCCACGAGGTGGGGAGGCAGCTCTCGGGCCCAGGAGTCGCCCGTCAGTCTGTCCTCTGGTTTGCAGACCTCAGGGCTCTTGCTCTGTTCACCGTGGAACCTCTGGAGCCGCCGTGAGTGGGAGGCGGCCTGCAGGCGGACCCATGGCCTTCAGGCGTCTGAGAGGCTGGCTGCTGCCAGCACCCCGGGTGCCTGGACACGTGCTGAACAGCACAGGGAACCTCAGAGCCCCACACGGCAGCCTCCTGCCCCGGGTCGCCCAGAATCGAGGCCAGGGACCAATGAAAAGACACCTGTCGCATCAATCGATAAATCGGTAACTACGTAGGAGCTGGGTTCAGTCGTGGTTGGTATGTTAGTGTGTTACGTTTTCGACCCTTTCATTAAACACTTACTAATTTAGATTGTTTTCATGTTTTGAGGATAAGAAAGTACCCTCTTGAGTAAATGAGCCCACATGGGACCCAGGTCTCTGATAGGTGGGTCCCGCCACCTCCTGGGCCTGACAGGGTGTCCTCGTGCCCAATCCCCCAATCTGCCTGCTGGTTCCCGGGTCCCCCTTCTCCCTCCCATGACCGCAGTCACAGGTTTGCTCCCCTTCTCTTTGAACTTTGTTCAACTGGCCACAACATCCACGGAGGCCCCTCTGAGCTCCTGGTGCCTCTTGTTTGGCACTTTCTTTCCTCTCCGAGTGAGACAGGTGTGGGCCACCGAGGTGCTTTTGTGCCTCACTGAGTCCCCTGCCCTCGAGGTTGCTGCTGGTGTTACAGAGACACCAGTCGCAAAGACATGAAGGAAAAGCCAGCACTTACCCTCCCGCCTGAGCCAAGGGCCACCATCATTTAAAACCAGCCCCGGTGACCCCTGACTCCCAGCTTAGACACTCACCCCCAAGCCCTTTCTCAGAGAACCAAGGAATTGGAAGAGTATTTGAAAACCCCAAACGGGGACAAACATGGGGAAAAAAAAACCCCAAACCACAAAAAGCTGCTCTTTTCAGTATTTCCCATAAGCAAGCTGACCTTGAATGTTCGAAATAGTAAAATAGAGAATTCTTGCCCAAGGTGTGTTTACTACCCTCAGTCCTGGGACTGAATATTCCTTCCGACTTCCGCCATTAAGGGAAATAAGAAAACCACAGCCCATTGCTCTCCAAGACATGTGCTCATTACAGCCACAGCTGTAGATAAGTGGGTCTCTCTAAATATAAAATAATCTGCTTAGAGGAGGCAGCTTTCCAATAATCGAGGACCGACTGCCGCTGGACTTGAGCAGGCTCCTGCTCTTGGCCTTGCTCCTGTCCCCCGGCCTCCTAGCTGTTCGGCCACCTCTGCAGCCGGTGAGGGGCTTGTACCTCGTGTCTTCACAACTCTCCCAGTTCCTTTATGAAACGAGATCAGCTCGAGTTGGTTGTACAGACGATGGTAATGATTTAAAACCAAACGTTTCCTACCTGGCCGCGCCACTCCAAGGACATCTTCTGTCCTTCCCCGAAGCCCTGGGGTGGGTGGGGGGGGTCCTGTCTTGCTCTGCATGGAGACCGACAATCTTTGGGGTGCACACACGAGCTGCCCTTGGCCTGCCTCACACCAGTGCTTCCAGAAGTTGTCAGTTAGTGAATATAAAGTACCACAGAAACCTAAACTGCTTGTGAAAATGCTAAACACAAGACATTTCTCCAAAAGGCCTCAGTCTCTCCTGTATTTTACAGGAATTCCAACTCAAGCAGCTTTACAGCCATTGTCAGTTAATTACCAGCATAAATCTCACCAGCAACTTCCATAATTTCGTTTGCAAATGAATGTGCAGGCTTCCTAAATCATCCCCTCCTTTTCTCTCGCCCCAAGTCGTCTGACTGGAGCTGAGAAGAGCTCACAGCTGCTGTGACCTCTGCAGGGAGTCCTGGTGCCCAGTGTCACCCGGGCCACATGCACCTGGTCCCGCTCAGACCCAGGCCCTTCCTGGCCCTGGTGAGGGCAGACCCGGGGCAGGGCCCTGGTGAGGGCAGACCCGGGGCAGGGCCCTGGTAAGGGCAGACCCGGGGCAGGGCCCTGGCTTGTCCGCTTGAAGGGCTCACAGACCACAGTGAACTTTTTTGTGAGCTGGGCCAAGTTTCCGGTATGCAATGAAAACTGAAACTTGGTTTTGGGTTTCCTCACCAAATTTACACAGAACTAGTCATGACAAGGCGTGCGAGGTGGCGAGGGCAAGGACAGCCATGCTGAGGCACAGGGGTGACACACAGCTCTGCCTTCTACCTCTAGCTCTACCCGCCAGCTTGTGTGTCCTGAGGCCGGTCCCCTCCCTCGCCTCACTTAGAGAACCTTGCCCAGCACCGAGGGAGCTTTTTATCACAACCCAATAACCCCAGGGGGACCCCAGGGGCTGGGGGATGACATAATAGCACTCCTTTGCATCACTTTTAACTACAGTGCACACAACTTCAGGATATTATAGCCATCCCTCCCATACCAACGTGTATATACTCCATATTTTAAAGAAAATTAGAACAAATCTATTGTGTTTATGTTTATTTTAGGTCCTCTGTCTGCATTCTGAAGTCGTCCTACTATCTCTTTTTATCAGCTTTTGATTTCAGGCATGTTTATGCTGGTTTGACTTTCAACTTAAGGAAAAAGGTTCCTGAGTTATTTGGAGGGTTCACCTAAATGAACTCCCACTTGGAGGCTCTGTGAGTCTATGAAAAGCCTTGGTGAAGGAGACCAAACCCAGGCTTCGCTGTCAGACGTACCTGGTTCCAACTCCACGCTCTCGCGTTGACTAGCTGTGTGGCTTTGGGCAAGCTACTCAACTTCTCTGAGCCTATGTTCCTCATCTGAGAAACTGGGCCAATGCCAACTGCCAAATTGCTGCCACGAAGATTAAATAAGAAAGTACTTCTAAAACATGTCTGGCATATTAATAAGTGCCAACATAAATATCAGATTCTGCTTTCCCTTATTTATGCAAGTCTCTGTTGGGTCAAAAATGTAGGTCATAATATATTTGAATATTTCTTCTTCCCTCCCAGGGTCCCACTTCAGAAACAGATGCAAAGAAGGAAATAATAGCTCTCAGCCCTTCTGCAAGTATCACCCGGCCATTGAAATGGACTTTCCATTCAAAAGCTAGGCTATTAATTATTCACTGCTACTGGAACCGAAAATCAGAACGGGCTCACTGCTGATGATCCGGAGCTGGACAACAAGTGCTCCAATTGCTTGATTTCTGTTATGTTCTGGTGGTGTTCATGTAACATCCCAGATCCGAGGCTGGCGACCTGTCAGTACCACTTGGTAAGTGCCCTGGAATGGCTGTTTGCCCTGCTTTCATTCCCATTCTGGGTGCTTCATTTCTGGGGGATTATTTCACTGCATGGGTGGCCCATCCCTTGGCCTCCAGCCTTATGGCTCGTTCTAGCACTCTGGGCAAGCAGTAACCACCCCAAACTCAAGTCTTCCTTTCATGCCCAGGGGGTGAGTAACACCATTAGCTCCCGGGCTGAGGTTGGGATTTCGTGAAAGCCTGCACCCACTGTGCTAGCAGTCAGAATACCAGAGGAAGTGTTCACAGAGCTTGTTTTCATGCCAGACATGTGGTTGCCCTAATAAACAATCCTTGAGAGATTTTCCCTAGCTATTCTATTTCACAGGATGGTGGGTTCCAGAATAGAAGCGAGTGCTCCCCACCTCCAGATGCCGCAGAAACGAATGTGCAGGAAGAGGCCGGCCTCAGAAGCCTCAGACCAGGGCAGAGCTGCGGCCCTGTCCCTGGGGGGCAGGACAGGAGGAGCGCCCTGTGCAGTGTGTGTTTCACGTGCTCCTCTGTAGATGAGCTCTCTGCAGGGAAACACGTCGCAGGGTGCTGGGGAACAGGGGACGGGAACAGGGGACAGGAACGGCTCCTGCAGGCCTGGGCCCAGGCCGGTTCCAACCAGAGGCGGGCGCACGGTGGATTCCGCGTGCCATCTGGTGGCTTAGGGCTGACATTGCGTGCATCATCCAGGCTCTTACCCCGCTGACATAATTTAATTCACAGATAGAGCGTAGTGTGGTCTTTCAAGTCCGGGTGGGAGGTCATCACCGGGCCCCAGAGCAAGACACCGAGGACCAGGACTTCTGAATTCCATTCCGTATTGTACAGCTGGATATTCGAGGCCTCAGTTTCCTCTGGAAACAGGTAAGGATGCTCCTTAAGGACCAGCCTTTCTCTGACAGCGAGGTGAGTCCTCAGCTGGGAGCAGCCAGGCCCTTCGTGCCCTCCTTCCCATGCCAACAACGCACAGGCTGGGCACAGCAGTGCCCTCTTGTCCCTCCTGGAGCACACGTGTTCTCCTCTCCAGGCTTCTGACTCCTGCCCTGCCTGGGGCTCGGTCCACAGGCATCTCTACCGTCTCAGTCTCTGCCTCGTTTTTTGCTCAGGGTGGTATTTCCAGAGCATGTTTTATAAACACTGGTGTTATTACTCAGAATTGTATCTCTTAAAAAATAAAAAAAAAGGCATCCCAAGCTTGGGAAGCTCTGGTTGCACCCAGTTGGATCAGACGCTGCTGAGGGTCGTCTGAGGAGCTTTGGCACCTGAGACGGCAGTGGGTTCTGAAGAAGGAACCACGGGTTGCTAGTTTCTTAACCTGTTTGACATCGAAACCTCTCCCCCACCTGCACCCTTCAGTGCTTCTTGAAGATATTGCAGTTGGCAAAGCGACTTGAGGGAGAAATTGGTTTATCCTACTCACTGGATCCACGATTCGATAGCCATCTTTTCAAAAGTGGAAGGTGCCTGTGTCAGTCGGCTTCAGCTGCCATAACAAAGTGCCCCACACTCAGCGGCTTAAACAACAGAAATTTGTTTTCTCACAATGTCTTCTGAGGCCTCACCCCTTGGCGTGTAGACGGCCGTCTTCTCTATGTGTCCTCGCATGGTCCTCCCTCCATGCATGTCTGTGTCCTAATCTCCTCTTACAGGGACCCCAGTCCTAGTGGATTAGGGCTCAGCCTAGTGACCTCCTTCTACCTTGATTGCCTCTCCAAAGGCCCTGTCTCCACATACAGCCACATTCTGAGGTACTGAGGGCTAGGACTTCAGCATGAATTTTGAGGGGAACCCAATTCAACTCATAATAACATCTTATTTTTTTATCTGTTGGAGGAAATTTGTGCTGCAGTGGAAAACTGCATTCTTTAGAGCAGGGTCAGCAAACTACAGCCACTGGGTCAGGTCTGGCCTGTTTATAAATAAAGTCTTATTGGCACAAAGCTACACTCATTCCTTCGGGGCTTGACTGTGGTTACTCTCATGTTCAACAGCAGAGTTGAGTTGCCGTAACAAATACCATAGGCTTGCAGAAACGAACGCAGTTCCTACCTGACCCTTTACAGAAAAGCTTGTCCACCCCTGGCCTGCAGCATGACCCTCAGGATTGTCCAGTTAAGAGATTCTATAAGGGTTCTTCGTCTGGAGCTATTTTGCAACTCATTAAGTGGTAGAGAACACAGCAGTGAGAAAAGATAACAGTGCCAAACAATCTCTACCCTGAGACTTGAAGAAGCTGGGTTTTCCTCCATTCGCTCGTTTTGACAGTCCTCGCCGACGAATGCGTCTGTTCTAGGATTCTCTTTTGAACTGGTTGTGACACCTTACAGGTCCCTCAGTAATCATGAGTTAAATCAAATCTTTCACACGTGTTTATTTTATAATTGGATAAGAGTCACAATTTTATAGTTTTGAAATTTTTCCTTTAACATGTCAATGTTGTTATTCTTGGTGTGATAATAGCATTGGGATTACCAAGGACAGAGCTTTTGTTCTTAGAAGATACATACTGAAGCATTTAGGGTGAGGGTCGCGACGCCCACCATTTACTTTCTAATGGTTCAGCGCTCGCTCGCACACGCACACGGGCACTCACACTCAGACACTCACACATATACAAAATACGCAGGGGAGGGAGAAAGAAAGGGAAACGTAAGTGGTAAAGTATTAGCGGTGGGTGAATCTAGGGGAAGCCATATGATGCCCTTGAATGGTGAGCTGCTCATTCGGCTTTTCTGCAGCTTTAACAACTTTTGAACTGAAACATCGGAGGGATGAGTGCATGCCATACCCCCAGCTCAGGTGTCTCTCCGGGACCTCAGAAAGCAGCCAGTCACAGACATCTGTCAGCCCCCCGACTCTTTGCAGCAGTGAGCACCACAAATAAGAATTAGTGAAGGAGCCGCTGATGTTTCTGTTGTCATGTCCTTGGGTTTGTTAGTTATTAAAGTAGAATTTTTTTAAACTTATTTCTCATATTCCCAAAGAAAGCTTTAAAAGAAATAAATCTTTTAAGGTGAACCCAGCATCTGAGGACCACTCAGAGGATGCTCATGTTCGAGCTTAGGGTACTACTTTTGTGGGGGGCGCTGAGTTCTGTATCTCAATTACTGTTCGGTTATTGGACGCCTGCCCCACCGCCTCGCCCACAGCTTGACAGCGTGCTCTTAATATAGTTAGGGACTCAGGGGCTATGTATGGTGCCAGGTAGGTGCTGGAAATAGCAGGGGGCCACTCTGTAAAGTATATGATTGTCTAACCACGGTGCTGTACACCCGAAACTAATACAGAATAATATTGAGTGTAAGCTGTAATAGAAAAATGTATTGTTGGGGACTCTGTGAATTGCAGTGTGTTTGCTGCTTGACCTAGGACTGTAATAGCTGGAGCTTTTAGAGTGTTTGGAGGTCTGAATGGTAACAACGGGAGGAGAAAGCAAGCTAAATTCTCAAATACTGTGTCATTGGCGTGAAGGTTCGGGATTGAAATTTTCTGCCTGAGGAAAGCAGAAAAGATGAGCTTTTACAGAATGCTGCTGCTTCTGAATCTAAAGGGACACTAAACACAGCTAAAGGGGCTGAGCCACCCAGATGCTCTGGGGGCACCTGGTGCGCGTCACCTTTGGAGAAGCTGTCCTGCGATAACCCTGCGATCAGGGGGCTGTCACCAGGTCACTGGGGGCAGGGGCTGGAGTGGACGGAGATGTCCCTTAATTGAAGGTGGCTTCGAGGAGAGACTTTCAACTTCTAACAGAGGCGTCTTGCTCTGAAGAGAGAGGCACACGTGGGCTCAGAGACCAGACTATCCTGAGATCAACCAAGAGCAAACAGGGTTTGGCCACAACACACACTAAATAAAGAAAAATGCCTTTCTTTCCATCCCCACTGAAACCATGCCCTTTAAGACCCTGGCTTTTTCTTATCTGAGTCATTGCTATAGGCTTTTTCCTGGGCCCTTTGTCTCCAATTTTGCCCACTCCAAGTCATCCCACTTAGGGACCTCAAAATCATTTTCTGGCAGCCCAGTTTAGTTCAGGTTATTTGTCTGCTTCTAATTTTACTTGGTTTTTAACAAATCAAACAACCTAATAGCCAAGCAAGCAAAACATATATATACAGGGTGTCCCCAAAAATGTATACACACTTTAACAGCTGATAGTTCAATGGATATTTCTTTCTTTTCAGATTTAACCCATTGGAATTAATAATTATTCAAAGTGGGTATGCATTTGTTTGGACACACTGTATGTATATATGTACACACACACATACACACACACTCCAGCTTTTACTGAATTAACGCAGCCCACCAACTGATCCTGTCTTTCTAATGTGTGTTCCGTCTCATTCATCTCCTCCACCAAAGGCTGCAGAGAGGGAGGAGGCATTGTCCTGTCTACACTGGGATGGCCGAGACAGTGTCATATTAATTTTTATAAGCCCCCACAGTGTTTGGGTAGTGTTATCTGGAAAGATGTTTCAAAAAATGCCCTCTGAGAGAAGAGACTCAAAAAAAACTGAAAGCAGGGACGCAAAGAGAGATTTGCATGCCCCTGTTCATAGCAGCATCATTCACAGTAGCGAAGGGGTGGAGGCGACCCAAGTGCCCATCAGTGGTCGAATGGATACATAAAATCTGGTCTGTCTGTACAATAAAATATTATTCAGCCTTAGAAAGGAAGGAAATTCACCCTGGTGTTGGCCTCGGGAGGCAACAAATTAAACCAATCGATGTGTCTCTCTCACATCAATGTTCCTCTCTCTCTCCCCCTCTCTCTCTCCCTTCCACTTTCTCTGAAAAGCAATGAAAAAAATATCCTCTGGTGAGGGTTAAAAAAAAAAAAGGACGTTCTAACACTGGCTACAACACGTATGAACCTTGAGGACGCTGTGCTAAGTGAAAGAAACCAGTTGCAAAAGAGCAAATGCTGTATGATCCCACTTATATGAGGCCCCCAGGGAGTTAAACTCGGAGAGACAGAAAGTGGATGGTGGTTGCCAGGAGCCAGAAGGAAGGGGGAATGGGCATTAGTGTTTAATGGGGACAGTTACGGGTTTGCAAGATGGAAAATAATATGAGTGCTTAATGCCACTGAACTGTCCACTTAAAACAATGGTTAATGGTAAATTTATGTTATGTGTATTTTACCACAATCAAAAAAAAAAAAGAAAAGAGCCCAACCAGGCGTGGCTCAGCAGTTGAGAGTCAACCTAGGATCCAGGCGATCAGGGTTCGATTCCTGGTCAGGGCACATGCCCGGGTTGCGGGCTGTAGCCGATCAATGACTCTCATCATTGACGTTTCTGTCTCTCTGCCTCTCCTTTCCTCTCTCTGAAATCAATAAAGATATATTTTAAAAAAAAAGAAAAACAAAGAAAAGAAATATCCTTTGAATGTTAACTTTTGACCTCAGGCTTTCTGCTGCACCGTTGCAGTCTGGCTCTTTCAACATCAGGGTTACACTTTTAAAACATGCAAATCATATCATTCAACAGTCCCGCCTCCCTCAGGAAAGCCCTGCGGTGGCCTCGCACCTAGAATGGGCCTGAAGTTCTCAACTCAGCCTGTTGGCTCACGGGTCGGCCTCGGCTCTCACGGCCCCCCTCCTCTGTGCATCCCATGAGCCTGCCTCCTGCTCCCTCCTGTCCCAGTGTTTCCCTGTGGGGTCCCTGGGCGAACTGCTTCATTCCCCTCGTTGTACGGTATCAGCTGACGGACCATCTCTCAGGGCAGCCTCGGGCTGCAGCCCTGGGCACCTCTTCGATTCTCCTGCAGAGCAGCTGTCAAAACAGTCACTGCTGATTCATACCACTGTGTGGACCGAAGCTCCTGGAGGACAGGGACACCGGCTGCCCCCAACACAGCGCCTGGCACATTGCAGGCCCTCAAATATCTGCTGGGTGAACCAGCCCGATTTCATGACGTCCTTACTGACCTAGAGAGAGGGCATGTGGTAAAACAGGCGCAATCAATAAAAGCTGCAGGAACCGTCAAAAAGATAGTAAGGACAACCCCCAATGGGGCTTAAAACGGGCAGAGACCAGCCTGATCCAACATGGCAACTAACTGCACCTACCGGTAGCCCCTAGACCCATTACACACTCATTGTGATACGTTAGCACACTAAGCAACGTCTTGGAAACAGAAAGCCCACATAAGGACACAATGGCCAATGGAGCCCTTCCGAGCAGTGTCCACCCCTTTCCTGAGAAGACCCTGAATATTCTTCCCCCTCATTGAATACCCTAACCCCCAATTAAGTGAACCTCAATAAAGGAAGCTAATTCCTCTAAAGGGGTCTGCTCTGCCTGCCGAGTAGCCCATTCTCTGCCTCACTTTCACTTTAAACTCTATGCTGGCTTGAGTTTGAATTTTTTCCTGCACTAATCAAGAACCCACAGTGGGTCGTGGACCCTCGGTCCCCGGGCCCCCACAAGGTCTGCATCAATCTGGGTTCCTTCTTCCAGGCCCATCTTCAAGGATAGGCTGCCCATTAAACAACAACTCCCCATCCCCACCCACACCCCCAGGCCCTGGCAACCGCTCTCCTAGTTTCTGTCCCTATGAGTTTGACTCCTCTAGGTACCTCATATAAGTGGAATCATACAAGTGCCAAGACCCCAGGCAAAGGCAATTTAATTCCTTTTTCCCATGGCCCTAATGTAAACAAGGGCAGAGTTGTAAGCCGTAGCAAACCCCGCACAGCTCCTCAACCACAGGCATCTCTTTACCGAGAGCTGTGGCCCGGTGCTAACCTCACACGGACATTCATATTTTCCTTAACGCCAGCTCTAAAAAAATGCCCAAATTCTAGATGTAATGCTAGTTTATCAAAGGTAGATTTTAAAGTTGAACACAAACGAGACCAAGGACAGGCAACCCCAGCGCCTTGCAAAAGGAATTTGGTGTTGGCAGGTGGGTGGGGGAAGTGGCACTTTGCACAACCTCACTGGTGTCATTGTCCCACGGGCACTTTGTCCTTTCTAACACTTACTCGCACCTCTCCCTTCTCCCTCCCCCCACTCCACCTGCCCCCAGTCTTCTTCCTCTTGGATCAGGTCCCCTGAATGACAAAGGGAAGAATTCTGAGATGTCCTAAGTTAAATTACAGCCCCTGGAGAGTGAGAGAAGGGACAGGAATAGTGGAGCAGTTAATAGCTGGGCAGCTGATGGAGCTCACACTCCCGAGTGTCTGCTGGAGCTTGGAGCCAACGCCTGGCATCTGCTAGCGACCACCCGATGCCACCGCACCCCGAGAGTTCGTGGGCGGTCAGGACTGTCGTCTGCAGCCAATCGAAAGTGATACATATTTCTCCCTTCCCGACTGTGCACCTCTCCCGGAACTGCCTTCCCTTCGGCTTTTTCCCCACCCCCATATCTGTAGTCAATGTAAATTTTTTCAAGACAACTTATATCTTTCTCCCCTAAACACAGTATATAAAAGCGCCCGGCAGGCCCAGGTCGGTGGGCACCGCCGTCTTCTCCATCGAGCTGGCTGCTGCTGGTTTAGACCAAATGTCCTAAGACCTGGTGCTTTTCTGAGCTTATGGCTCAATAAACCCTTATTTCAGAAAAGCTCTCACCTGCGGAAGTTTTTGGTCTATCAGGATGCTCGGTCTATTTGGGTTCTCACCATCTGCTCTGGGTAAGGGTGGAATGCTCGCTCTGTGGGTGGGGAGGGGGGTGGTCTTCAGTTTTGAGGATGGAGACGAGAGCCAGAAGAGGTCTTTTCCAAAGTCTGGTGTCTGGGTAGAGTATTTAAAAGCAATTCAACTTTCACACTGAAAATCCAACCTCCCCCTAGCATGTCTTCTGTATGATCTTATGCTGAGTGGCCGTCTGTCACCTTCTACCTAAACTTGCCATCACAAAGCCTCCCCTACCACATGCCATCTTTACCTTCCTCTGGGTAGGTGCTGGCTCAGGACAGGGAGAGGGCGGTAAACTCGCCAGCACACTGCTTTTTATAAACTGTGTAGGCGTATATAGTGGAGGAATGTGAATAAATTCCTCTCGACTGATTACTTGATTGAAAAAAGTTAAATAGTTAAATTTCACCTATTTCCTACACACTCAGAAACACTGAAGTAATGATTAGCCCATGAGAGCAACACAACTTACAAAATGGAACTCCCCATCATTAGAAAGATAAAATATTACCAACTTAAAAACATAGCAATCTTTAAAATGAACTTCTTGATTTGTTCCGCAAACATGCTTGTTCTTTTTTACTTTATTTGACATTGCATTTAGTAAACAATGCTTTTGGAAGTACTTCAGTGTTTGGAAATTCTTGTGTATCTGTCAGTGTCCTCCAGAGAACAGAACCAAGAGGGCATGTGCATAATAGAGAAAAAGAGTTATTGTAGGGAATTGACTCAAGCATTTATGGAGCCTGGCAAGTCCAAGTCTGCAGTGTGGGCCGGCAGGCTGGAGGCCCAGGGAAGGCGATGGTCAGATGAAGTCCTAAGGCTGCCTGCTGCAGGATTTCCTCTTGCTTAGGGAAGCCGACGTTTTTCTTTGTTTCATTCAGGCCGTCGACTGATTGGATGAGGCCCACTCACATTATGGAGAGCAATCTGCTTTACTCAGAGTTCACTGATATAACATTAATCTCAACCAAAAACACCCTCCAAGTTGACACATAAAGTGAGCTATCACTTCTATGTACACATTTACAAAGAAAGAGAGCTCAGAAGAGAAATATTTAAGTGAGAAAAAAATGTAGGTGCCACACTGCACACGATCAGGAAACCGCCTCACAGAAGCCAGTAGCACCCAGGGCACCTGCTTTGTGGGGCGTAAACCACTTCTCTAAATAAGCAGGAAAAAATAATCCACATAGTGTCTCGGCATGAAACCTTGAAAACTGTCTCAGTGGCTCACCTTAAGAGCCTTATCACACTCCCAATGAGGAATCAGCAATCTCTGTTAATGCCCTCCGGCTCTGAGATCAGGCACAAAGACATCAATCCCTATGCCAAACCCTCTCTAAGGACACCTACTCCCCTAACAGGGAAAGGAAGTCTGCAGGATTCCAGGAAAAGCTGCTTGGGTGGCTGCTATAATTGGTGAGGATTTGATTGGCCTGCTACATGCGAGTCTGGCTAAAGAGAGCAGTTCAACCGCTTATCAGTGGGCCAGTGAGAAAAAGACAGCGGTAATGGATTTCACAGCCTTTATTGCAAGTGAGCCATCAAAGGCCCCTCCAGCGCGCTCACACTGCTGAGAACGCAGGCTTCAGCTTCTCCCTGCAGTGACGTGCTGCTTGCTCTGGAATCACGGCTCATCACGGACCAGGAGTCCTGTGTGCCTGAATATATTGCCGTCTCCTCCTGGACCAGAGGCAGAGAGTGAGAGATTCGGACAGCGACAGAAGGCCTGAGAATTCTGATTCTGCCTCAGAAACAGACCAGCTGCACAGGCCTCCTCTCTGCCTGCCAAGCCGGAGATCTGACTCAAGACCATGAAACCAAGCCCACATGGAAGCGGCCTCAGCGGGTCCTTCTGCACCTACTGGACCGTGAAGCACATGGACACAGGACCCCTTCTGTTTGCAGAAAAAAATATATAGGAAAGGAATTCATGGTGGAAGTAAGGGTGAGTTTTTTTTCTTTTTAAAAGCTCTTAGATTGTGTTTAAAAGATAAACTGATGGCCCAGTTGGTTGGAGCATCGTCCTGTACACCAAGAGGTGCTGGGTTCCATTCTGGGTCAGAGCACGTACCCATGTTGTGGGTTCGTTCCCTGGTTGAGGCACATGTGGAGGCAACTGATTGATGTTTCTCACATCGATGTTTCTCTATGTCTCTCTCAAACCAATTTTTTTTTTTTAAAAGATAAACTGATGGAAAATTTGGTGGCTTCCACAGTAATTTTGTTATTGGCAATGTTGGTTCTTGATTCTTGAGTTCAGCAATGAAAGAATTCAGACTCAAGAACTCTAGTGCAAAAGGAAGTTTATTTAGCACGAAAAGTGCAAGTATACTCCAAGAGGAGAGTCGAGTGGGCTGCTCAGAGAGCTGCCTTGGCCTTTTAGAAAGAAAGTCACAGAGGCAGAAAAAGTGAGCCAGCTGGGCTGTGTGGACTCAGGAAACAAGTTACAGAGGCAAAAGAAGGGCCCTTGGAGACAGGCTCAGGGGGTTAGCTCGGGATGAGCTGCTGTTGCCCATTGTTTCCCTGGTTGCAAGTCTTGTGGGAACCCTGAGAACTTAGGAGAAAGAAAGCAAAGATACACACCTGAGGAAAGAAGGGAGGGGAGGAGGGGGAGGGGAGGCCCTGCCCCAGGGAGAGTGTCTTTTGTCTTAAGGGTTTTTATCTTTTTACTAAAGGTGGGAATTTTAGGGGAGGTCTCAGGGGAGGATCTCAATAGACTATTCAGCAGCTTCCCTTTAATATGCTGATGCATCAAAATGAGCATATAGGCCATTCTCTGGCCAGTTTCGCCTTCAAAGAACGTCACTGAAGAGGGACCAGGACAGGCAGGTCTGCCCCAGCACAGTCTGGAATGTGTAAGAGAAGGCCTTGTGATTTATTATCTGGCTGTAAATTGCTCAGCCAGTTTTTCAGCTGTCTGTCTCAGTTTCCCCATCCTACTTGCCAAGGAATTTTCCTAGCTTCTTACTTTGATGCCTCAATTCCACTGGGGTCCCGCGGGAGATACTCACACAGTGCACTGAAAAGAACATGTCCCTCCTGGGGACTGCTGTGAGCTCGTCACACCCCACTGCCCCCTAGTTAGGCCACCTGAATCTCTGAGTCCTCCATGCTTCTCTTCCTGTTTGTCTTCGCTCTGGGGTGGTCCCCAGAAAAGGTGAGGCAGTAGCTACCTAGTAGGGAGATTTGCTGAGTAATGAAAGGCTAGATTGTCCCCAGATATCTAAGTTTTCTCCTCCCTTCCTCCCCTAATTTACCGTGAACATCTACCATAGAGCGGGGAATACATGAGTAAGGCCAACGGTCCCCAACCCACTGGTGGAGCTTTTAAGAAATTCAGAGGCTTGTGCCCCAGGACCGGGACACACAGCCAGCCCCCGTTCCCAAATGTAAGGAAGGCGGGGGCCGCAGGGAACAGGACGGCCATGCTGGAGTTCGTGAACAGGTGGCTTTTGTGGTATCTGTTCTTTTAAGCTTTTTATTTTAAAGAAACAAAAGACTCAGAAATAACCTTTGACCCTCCCTCTTACCTGCTAAAGGAATTCAGAGAGAAAAACCTGCCTAAAGGGAGGGTAAATCACCTGAGCATCAAAATACAAACTAAGCGTGGCTGACAAGGGGGAGCCTCCTCCGTGTCTCATTGTCTGGGGCACACCCCCCACCCCCCACAATTGCCTGCCACATGTTTTCTCTTTCTCACCTACCTGTGAATTACCTACCTTTCTCTGAGGCCCTGGACCCCTGTCCCACCCCCCCTTAGTCCAGAAGAACATCTTAGCCTCAACTACCCCATGGGTCTCGGCATCCCATAGTCTTAGGGAACCCCCATATGTACATACGTAATAAACTTGGCTATTTCCTCCTGTTAATCTGCCTCATTTTAATTTGATTATTAATCCAATCTGAAGAACTTAAAAAATTTTGTTAAATCTAAGGGGGAACAGTCCCTTGCTTTCCTCCCCCACACCGCCTAAGCATGAGCTGTTGTCCTGGGGTTAGCATATTTGCCACCGGGGAAAAAAAGCAGGGTTTTGTGAGCCAGGGTGAAGGGAGGGTAGATGCCCTCACAGACGTCCACAGGGAACTTGTTTTCTAGGTGTCACCCTTCACACAAACCTAACACTGCTGCTGCTTCTACAGTTTCCTCCACGGAGACTCTCTGAGGGCGTCCGTGGGAGACGAGCAGGGACCTCAGCGGGCGCCCATTCTCACGCCCTCAGAGGTGACGGCTAGAATCTTGCTGTGTAATTGTGTTTTCTGTCTCCCCCTGCCTGTCCCACTCTGCAACCGCGAACATTCAGTTGAAAGGGTGAAGGAGCGCACGGCACTGACAACAGCGACATCTTCTGTCCAGGGAAATAAACGGCAGCTTCCAAATGCCTCGGTTTTTGTTCTGCACCTGCCCATTCATTCCAAAGCGTGAATGCATGTAAGATGCATGCATTTTAAGAAGGACTTTTTAGGTGGTTTTGAACCCTGAGTACATATCTCAGGTCAGCTCATCCATCATTCCCTGTTTCCTGTGGGCATCTAGTGGTCCTTTGGCACTCACAGTGCTCACAGCGTTGGGGTGCTCCCGAACACCGCTTCCCTGGCAGCATGAGGACAGACCAGGTGAAGCCCCTACAGGGGCCTCAGCAACAGCAAACTGAGTCCCTGCAAACACTCCTGTAGGAGGGAGACATTGAGGGAGCATCACCTGGATCGCCTTCCCCAACTCACACTTCCCTTTCCCAGTCCCCTGCTCCCCTCTCCATCACATGGACTAAAGGGGAACAGTCCCCTGCTCCCCTCTCCATCACATGGACTAAAGGGGAACAGTCCCCTGCTCCCCTCTCCATCACATGGACTAAGGGGCAACAGTCCCCTGTTCCTCTCTCTCCATCACCCTGACTAAGGGGGAACAGTCCCCTGCTCCTTTCTCCATCACCTGGACTAAGGGGGAACAGTCCCCTGCTCCTCTCTCCATCACCCGGACTAAGGGGGAACAGTCCCCTGCTCCTCTCTCCATCACCCGGACTAAGGGGCAACAGTCCCCTGTTCCTCTCTCTCCATCACCCTGACTAAGGGGGAACAGTCCCCTGCTCCTTTCTCCATCACCTGGACTAAGGGGGAACAGTCCCCTGCTCCTCTCTCCATCACCTGGACTAAGGGGGAACAGTCCCCTGCTCCCCTCTCCATCACTCGGACTAAGGGGGAACAGTCCCCTGCTCCTCTCTCCATCACCTGGACTAAGGGGGAACAGTCCCCTGCTCCTCTCTCCATCACCTGGACTAAGGGGGAACAGTCCCCTGCTCCCCTCTCCATCACCCGGACTAAGGGGGAACAGTCCCCTGCTCCTCATTCCATCACCCTGACTAAGGGGGAACAGTCCCCTGGTCCTCTCTCTGTCACCCTGACTAAGGGGGAACAGTCCCCTGCTCCTCTCTCCATCACCTGGAGTAAGAGGGAGACAGCATCCATTTTAAGTGGGGAAAGTGAGAGAGTTGATTAAAATTCAGAGGCGCTGCTGTGCAAATCACATTTATAGCTGCACTGTTTCAGAGAAGGGCACCCAGCACAGCCATCTGCAGAGATCTGGAAAGATGAACATGGATGGTGTAGACAACTAACACTCATAGCCCCAAATTATTTGGGTGTCATGAGAGCCAGAGCAGGATGGTCTCCCAGCTGTGAGAGCCAGGGGGGTGGGGGGAGCACTACCCAGGGACTGCCTCCAGAGGCCACAGCTGGACCCTCCCAGCCACTAGACAAAGCACGAGCAGAGCTTCTCCTCAGAACCCAACATATCTGTTTCCCGAGGAAACAACAAGGCTGCCTTTGGTATGTGGGATGTGACAAAGTTGGATACATGAACACAGGAACTAGGGCCAAGGAGCTGGAGAGAGGGCGGGGGAGCGACCCATGTCCATTCTGGCCTCTGCTCTGGAGGTTAAACCTGAATTCACTAACAATGAAGCAGGGAACTTGCATGGAGCAGGGGGAGCAAACCAACCCAACTCCTGTCCCCAGGTCTCCTCCGACACAGCCACTCATCTTCCCGAGGACTGGGGAACAGCTGTGAGTCTCACGCTGGTCTCCTCTGTCTGTCACAGCGGCACGGTGTCACATGTTGTCCAGGGGACAGGGACTTCCACTTTCAAGTGCTCATGTTTCAAGAGTAATTATGTCACCGGAAATTTTCTGACTGACCAATTTATAACACTGCCACTGTAAAGATCTGCTCTCATCCATCCAGTTTCAGGTACTCACTGAGTAGCTACCATGTTTCTGGTATGATGTTTGGTGTGTAGGATACAAAATGAATTAAAGAGAGATTAAAGCTGGCGGTAGACTGAGTGGAGGCTACACTGACACTCTCCCGGGACCAAACTGGAATTACAACTAAAATATAGAAAACACCCTGAATACTTAACTGCAACTGAAGATGAGCCGGAGAGCACCCTCATGATCCAGGGTGAAAAGTGGAGACCACATAGAGACTGGTAGGAAGTGCGGAGGTGAAAGAGGGCTGGCTGGGCTCCCACCGGCAGCAGCTGAAGGTCCAGAGGGAGATGATCTCAGCTGTGGGAGTTCCCACTAAGGACGCTGGGGCCTAAACCCCAGGTTGGGCTTCCCAGCCCGGAGCACCAGAGCTGAGAAAGGTGCCCACATAACATCTGGCTCTGCAAAGTAGCTGCATTTCTGTCTACCAGGGAGAGACAGCTGGAAATGCAGTCACCCTCTTAAAGCGCCAACTCACAAAGTTTTGTGTGCAGCCACTCACCTTGGGCTCCAGCAGAGGGAAGGCAGCGTGGAGTAGAGCTGTCTAAGGAGAGTCTAGGGTTGTGGGTTCTGGAGATAGAGCTCAGAGGGCATCCTTCTCGATTCCTGTGCCTACTTATTCTCCCATACTGCAGAGGCAGACATTTACCTTCCAAGCAGCTTTTGCCTGAGGGGGAAGCAATTACCCCACCCTGCTGGAAAACCTCTTTCCCTACCCAATGGAGTTTCTACAGCCTGAGGTTCATTTTGAGAATCAGATTAATCAGCCTGGAGGCAGAGGCAGAACTCAGAGTGCTTTGAATCTTTGACTGATCTGCTTCTGGTCCCAGGCCTTGGAAAAGAAGACTTTGGTGTGCATATTGGTCCTGCCCAAATGCACCCAACCCCAACAGAGGGGACCTCAATCCATGGGTTGTTGACAGCTCCAAACAGGGTACTCAAGTCCAGTCACAAACAGTGTCTGACATTGTTCTGCACCAGAGATGGTCCAAAAAGACTAAGAGTCCTAGCAGGCCTACCTAATACATAGAAACAAACCCAAACAGGCAGCCAAAATGGAGAGACAAAAAAACAAGCCCCAAATGAAAGAACAAGAGAAGTCTCCAGGAAAAGAGCTAAATGAAATGGAGATAAGCAACCTATCAGATATAGAGTTCAGAATACTGATTGTAAGGATGCTCAACAGCATGCAAAAAGATATGGAAACTATGAAAAATGATTAGTCAGAAATGAAGAATGACATAGCAGAAGTAAAGAATGCATTGGAAGGAATAAACAGCACATTAGAGGAGGCTGAGGATTGGATCAGTGAATTAGAAGACAGGGTCGAAAAAATCACTCAATCAGAGATCCAAAAGAAAAAACAATTAAAAAACAGGAGGACAATCTAAGGGAGCTGTGGGACAACATGAAACATAACAATATTCACATCATAGGAGTGCCAGAGGAGGTCAAAAGTAAGCAAGGATTAGAGAACCTGTTTGAAGAAATAATGGCAGAAAGCTTCCCTAACCTGGTCAAGGACAAAAGTCACACAAGTTCAGGAGGCACAGAGTCCCAAGCAAGAAGAATCCAAAAAGGCCCACACCTGGACAACATCATAATTAAAATGCCAAGAATTCAAGACAAAGAGAGAATCTTAAAGGTAGCTAGAGAAAAGCAATCTGTTACCTACAAAGGAGCTCCCATAAAGCTGTCAGCTGATTTCTCATCAGAAACTACGGGCCAGAAGGGAATGGCATGAAATACTCAAGGTAATGCAAAACAAGGATCTGAAACCTAGAGTACTCTATCCAGCAAGGCTGTCATTCAATATAGATGGTGAAATAAAGAGCTTCCCAGATAAAAAAGGGCTGAAGGAGTTTATCACCACCAAACCAGCACTGCAGGAAATGTCAAAAGGACTGCTGTAATAATAAGAAGAAATAGAGAGAGAAACATAGGCATAAAGAATTAAAATGGCAATAAAAAAGGACCTGTCAATAATAACCTTAAGGACTTTCAGGGGGAGATCAACAGCAATACAGTCATAGTTGTGGACTTTAACACCCCACTGACTTCACTGGATAGGTCTTCCAGACAAAAAAATCAACAAAGAAACAGTGACTAAATGGCACACTAGGACAGATGGACTTAATTGATATTTACAGAACATTTCACCCCAAAGCTGCAGAATATACATTCCTCTCAAGTGCACATGGGTCATTCTCAATGATAGACCACATGTTAGGACACAAAACCAGTCTCTACAAGATCAAGAAGACTGAAATCATATCAAACTTCTCAGATCACAAGGGCATGAAATTAGAAATCAACCACAGTAAAAACACTCAAAAACATTCAAACACATGAAGGCTAAATAGCATGTTATTAAACAATGAGTGGGTTACCAATAAGATCAAGAAAGAAATCAGAAACTTCTTGGAAATAAATGTAAATGAACACACAACAACCCAAAATCTATGGGACACAGCAAAAGCAAGTCCTAAGAGGGAAGTTCATAGCACTGCAGGCCTACCTCAAACAGCAAGAAACATTTTTAGTAAACTACCTAACCCTACAACATAAAGAATTAGAAAGTTCCCCTGTGAAGTTGTCCGGACCAGGGCCTTTGTTTGCTGGAAGTTTTTTATTGCTGCTTCGATTTCATCAGTTGTTATTGGCCCATTCAGGTTTTCTGATCCTTCCTGATTCAGTTTTACATGATCTCACTCATATGAAATCTAATAAACAAAATAGACTGATGAACAAAATAGATCCAGAGACACAGAAGCATGGAGCAGACTGAGGAATCTCAGTGGGAAGGTGGGGGTGGGGAGTGGGTGAAAGAGATTAATCAAAGAACTTATATGCATATAGCAATAACCCATGGACACAGGCAATAATGTGGTGAAGGCCTGGGGGGGTGGATGCGGGGTGGAGGGGATCCATGGGGAAAAAAGGGGGGGATATCTGTAATACTTTCAACAATAAAGATAAATTTAAATACACACACACGAAACAAATTAAAGCAAATCCTAATTCTTAAGGAGCAATAAGCTGTAGCAGGCCTGGACATATGGGTTCATTCAGGCAGCAGTAGTTTACTGAGTGCCTTCTGTGTGCTGCACGCCCAGGGCAGGGGTTAGGTGGGCAGTAAACAGGCACAGTAACTGCGGACTTTTCCTTCCTGATGTGCTGGAGGTGATACAGCAGAGCGCACCAGTCCCAGCAGACAGCTCCTGCTTTCTGGGTGTGGGTGTGGGTGTGGGTGGTGGGTGGCATTTGGGTAGTTTATTTAAACTGCTCCTTCTCAGTTTCCTCACCTGTAAAATGAGAAAAATAATAGCACTTCATTTATGCGTTATTTGGACAATAAAATGCAATAGTATATGTTGTGTATAAATGAGTGTGAGAGTAACTGTTGCCGTTATTTCTGCAGTGGGAGTTAGGGGAGCGCAGAACTGGAGTCAGTGTGATTAGCGCATTGGGAATGCGCCTGGGAGGTGCCTGGTAATCCGGGTCTTTGCTGAGAAGTAGGAGATGGCTATTCACTCAATAAGCATTTCTTGAGCGTGATAGAGCTCCAGGTGCTACAGGTGCAGGTACTGGACTAATATCACAAAAGATCCACTCCATCAACTCTGCCCACCCCTCAAATCGCTGGGAGGAGGGCAGAGATATAAACCTGCAGTTATGACACAGTGTGACAAGTGCTGCGTTAGTGATAAGCTGGGATGTTTGAGAAAACTTAGGTGGGGTGGGAGTGACTTATTAAGAAGTGACTTTCTGGAGAGGTGACATTCGAACTGTATCTTGAAAAGAAAAGAACTACTCAGGTGGAGTAGGGCAAGGGCTTTCCAGAAGGTGGAGGGCATTCGAAAGACAAAGTGAGAGCACGTGAAGTTTTAGGGACTTCAAAGCACTAATAAATTCAAACAGTTCCTGAGGGATATGGGTAGCTGATAGTGTCATTTTAGGAAGATCATCCTGGTAGCAATACGAAGTGTGTATGAGGCAGGAGCTTATTGCTGTTCTCTTAGTAAGAAATGAGAAGAGTCTAAAAGTAAGGTATAAGTGGGGGACAGGGAGGAGGGGACACTAAAGGATTTAGAAAGTTTTGTGGATAAATTTAAAAGCAAGTCCATGAAAAGCGAGGGAGAGAGTGGGAAGCCTAATGGCTCCCAGGTTTTTTGACTCGGGCAACTAAGTGAATGATGGCCATTCCCCCAAATGGAAGACACCTGGGAAGAAGCATGTGGGTGGGGAGTAAAAACGACGGGGGAACAGGATCATGAGGTGAAGTTTGTAGAAGAGGAGACTGAGAATGATGCCCTGAGTGATATTCAAATAACAGACCTCTGGCAGGCAGCTGGACAGATGGGTTTGGAGCTCAGGGAAGAGATCTGGGCTGGAGATTTAGATTTTTTTCATCATTAGTGTGTAAATGGTGGTCAAATGTATAGTTTTAATGAGGTTACTTAGGGAAAATTTATAGAGTGAAAAGAAGAGAGATTTGAAGATGACTCTGGAAATGTCCATATGAGCAGGCCAGGAAGAGGAAGCGGGGTGTTCCTCCAGGGAGGCAGAAGAAACAGCTGGGGAAGTGGGAAGAAGAAAAACCAGGAGGGAGCTACTGACAAAAACCAGAGGAAGGCAGTGTTTCAAGAAGAAATCCTCAACAGAGGCAAGTAAGGTAAGGACGAAAAAGGGCAGTTTTGCAATGAGGAGGCCACGCCTTGGTGGGTCAGGAAAGTGGTGGTTGTGGGAGAGATTCAGGCAGAGAAAGTAACTCCGAGGTTGTGAGGCCGGCTGGCACTCTCCAGACCCCCAGAAGCCCTCAGTGCATGCGCTACAGGCGGCTTTATTCTGTAGGTAACGGAACAACCACATAGGACAGCTTATTATTATTTTCTTAATAAGTTTTTTATTTTTTTTAATGAAGGGAAAGCTCACAGACAGTGAAATGCATGGATCTTAAGGGTTCAATTAAAGGAGTTTTGACAAATGTGAAACCTGTGAAACCAACACCCTAATCAAGATAAAATACTTTCATCAGGGAGGAAAACTCCTTGTGCCCTGCTTCAGGCAACCTCCGTTGCTTACAGAACCTGCTGCTCACCCAACAGATGACTTTGGTTGTTATTTAAGGTCATGTAAACAGCATCCTGAAGTATGTCTACTTGGTATTCCTGGGTTTTTTGTTGAACACAATGTTTTTAAGATTTCTGCATGATGCATGGGTTAGTAGTTCATTCTCTCTTATTGCTGAATAGCATTATTGTATGACGAGATCACAATTTGTTTATCCATTCTTAACTGGTGGACATTAGGTTGTTACAAGCACTTGGTTATGATGAGTAATGTAAAAAACATTCTTGTGCAAACATTTTTTTGCTGGCATATATTTTTATTTATTTTGGACAAATACCTAGGGGTGGAAATGCCAAACCATGAAGTAGGTATATTTTAACTTTCTTAGAAACAGCTTTCCAAAGTGATTGAACTATTTACACACCCAGCAGAAATGTGTGGGAGTTCCAATCGCTCCACATCCTTGGTCCTTGTCATTTGGTGTTTTCGCTCTTTTAAGTTTTAGCCATTCTAATGGATGTGAAGTGGTATCTATTGCATTTTAATTTGCATTTCTCTAGTGACTGGTATTGAACATCTTTTCAGATGCTAATTTGCATATGTTCATTTGTTACCTGCTCAAGACTGTTGCCTATGAGGAACATACTGTTGAGGGAAACTGATATTAATGGCACATTATATGTTGAAAGCAATTGATGTTGGTGACACATTCTAAATGGACTAGGACAACAGAACCATTTACACACTGTCACTGGGAAGTGAATGGCTGGAATATGGGAAAACCTTGCGTATATGATGTTGGATGAGTTTACATTTAAGTAACTTTAAAATATAGAAAACCAAAAATATAAACATTAAGCGACTTTAAATTATATAAAAATAACTTCAAAATTTAAAGACTTTAAATCATGCTTTATCCCTTGTACGTGGCGAGCTCTTGAAGGTGGGGATGTGCTTCTCCACTGGCTAAGCGAGAATGGTGAGAAAGCAGAGGAAGCCCACTCGCTGATTCAGCCTGCCTGGGGCTGAGCTGAGCTGGGCACCACACCAGAGCCCTGCCTGCCAGCCTGGTTTTCTGTTTCTGTAGTCAGCAGGCGGCACTGCCAGAAATACAGAAAACACTGACACCAGGACTATTTCTGAGATTGCATGTGGGCGCACAAACATCGTGTGGGTAGTTTCAGCCCTAACCCTGGCGCACAGCTAGTGTTTGCTATTTATTTTTATGCGGATGTCAGCAACCCAGGTTTCAGACCTCCCTGGGTCAGCTTCTTCGTGGGCGGCGGCAGCCCGCGCCTTTTGGAAGATAAACTTCCAGGCGACTGATGGACAACTGCTCTGGGGGTGCCTGCGCCTCAAAGGCACCCTGAGACCTGGGCGCTCGGCCAGGCCCATCTTCAACTAGGACTCCAAGGAGCTGGTGTAGGTGCTACACTGACGTTTTGTTAAAAACTAGTCCAACGGGACGGGCGGGCCTAGGGCCCAGGTGGCGCGGAGCCCCGTCCACGCCGTGGGGCCGGACTGGGCGGGGCCTGGAGGGCGGGGCGGGGCCGCAGCCCCCTGCCCGCGCGCCCCCGGGCCCGCCGCGCACGCGCACTCCCTCGTCGGGCCCGCCGCGCACGCGCACGCCTCCTTTGGGCGCCGGTGTCGGCGGAGCGCGCGGCAAATGGAGTGGGTGCTCGCGGAAGCGTGGCTGGCGCAGAGCCGGGACCCCCGGGGCCTGCTCCGGGCGGTGTGCCGCGGGGAGGCGTCCGCGGAGCGCGTGGAGACGCTGCGCTTTCTCCTGCAGCGGCTCGAGGACGCGGCGGCGCGCGGCGGCGGCGGGGACGCGCTCCCTGAGGCGGCGCGCGAGGTCGCCGCCGGGTACCTGGTGCCGCTGCTGCGCGGCCTGCGCGCGCGCCCCGCGGGAGCCCCGCACTCCGACGCGCCGGGCCCGCCCCGCCGGCGCTTGCTGAGGGCGGCGGCCGCGGCCCTGCGCTCGTGCGCGCGCCTCGCGGGGGGCCCGCCGCTGGCGGCCGCGCTGGCCGAGGAGGCGCTGCGGGACCTGGCGGCCGCGGGGCCCGCGCCCGGCCTCGAGGGGGGCGCCGAGGCGGCCGTGGAGGTGCTGGCGGCCGTGGGGCCCTGCCTGCGGCCCCTGGAGGACGGGCCGCTGCTGGAGCGCGTGGCGGAGGCCGCGCTCGCCCTGGCGCTGGCCGGGGACGGGGAGGCGGCGGCGCTGGCGGCCGGGCGGCTGCTGCCGGCTCTGGGCCAGAGCGGCGGGGCGGCGCTGCGGGCCGTGTGGGCCGGGCTGGTGGCGCCCCCGGAGCCGGGCCGCGTGGGCCCGCGGCTGCAGGTGCTGAGCGCCCTGGCCGAGCGGCTGCTGCCCGAGCGCGGCGCGCGCGAGGCGGGCCCGGACGCGCGGCGCTGCGCGCGGTTCTGGCGGCTGGTGCAGGCGGGGCTGGCGCGCGCCGAGGACGCGCTGACGCGCAAGCGCGCGCGCTACCTGCTGCAGCGGGCGGTGGAGGTGTCGGCGGGACCGGGCGCCGACTGCGCCTGCGGCTCCCGGGCGGAAAACGGTACCTGCCTCCTGCCCCCGCCCAGCCTGCGCGGTTTTCGGGGAGGGAGGCCGCCTGGGTCGAAAACCAGCCCCTCGAGATCGTCTCTTCCGTCCAGGCGGAATTTGGTTACCCCCCCCCCCGTCCCCATAGCGCCCGGAAACCTGGGGACCCGCGTCTAGAGGGCGGTCTCGGAAGTGACAGGTCACTGCACCGAGACCGTGCCTTGCCCAGCCTTCCCGACCCAGAGCAGGGTGGAACCTGCGCCCTGGGGTAATTAGGAACGGCCCACGCAGGATCTCACAGGCCACATGTGCACCCTATCGTGGTAGGTGCGCTCTGATAGAAAAGAGGGGTCAGCTGCCATCACGTTGAAAGGAAAATTATTTACTCGTACTGACCAGGTGAACTGAGTCTTGAGTTAGAATTCTGTCATAGAAACCATCACTTTCTAAAAATATTCCCTTGATAACTTAGGAGCAGGATTTGCTAATGATACTTGTTAAATTTTTGGTTCCTAAGTCAACCTGTTGAGGGTATTTTTGCCATTGATTCAATGGAATGAGTCAGATTTTAAATATTTTTTTTACATTTTGAGCTGTGCTTCCTGCTACTTTGTCACAGAACAAGAGTAGATGAGCTAGCAAGGCCTCCGTTCCATTCCTTGTGTTCACTGAAATGTGTGAAAATATACTTCTGTTCTCTTAAATCCATTTTTGAGCTATCAAAGTCCAAAATAGATTGATTCAAAATTTGTCTCAGAAACTGTCTCCTTTTTCAACTGTAGCTACTTGTTCATTTGTTACTGGTAAAGGATTTTTGTCTGGCTGATGTTGTGAACAGATTAGTTTCCTATAAGTTTAAAACAGTACATAGTAAATACTTTAACAGCCCACAGATTGGTGATCATCCCATGAGAGTTTTCACTGGAAAGCATTTTAAAGTCACCAAAGTTAAACTTTTGTTTATTTGAACGAGCCAGTCACCTGCAGTTTTAGAGATAAGCAGTAGTCTTTCCGAGCCTGCCCCCCACTTTAGAGCACAACCTCCTTCCCCTCTTCAGCTGCTACTTTTGGTATCTGTTCCTATGTCTTGAAATAATCTAGTTATATCATAAAACCCATGGCCATCGTTAATACTTTTCATTAAACAGGAGGTCAGCATTTACAAAATTGTGATTATGAAAATACTGCTTTCAGGTGATTGATCTATACAGTACACTGTATGTTTTCCTGCCTGCAAGTTTATCCTAGAATTATGTCATTTTAAAATTGTTCTCACCTTATCTCTTACCTCTAATTGAGCCCCAGATTCTTTGCTGGTTGGCTCAGTCTTTCCTGTACAAAGTCAGATCATCAGGAATATGATAAAATTTCCTGAAAACTCCTAGAGTCCTCTTACAAGCTCAGCCTGGTGCCCAGCGGACATCCTTAGGTCTGCCTTCACCATCATCCTGGGGCTTATTCTCTTCACCTGTGTCCTGTGCTGCACCCGTTTCCTGGAGTTCTAGCTTCCTCGTTTTGGTTTGCTTACTTGCAGTGCGGTGCATTTTCCTTGCATGCCTGCACCTGCCTGCACCCCCAAGGCATCCTGCGCACAGTCTTTCCCCGGAGCACCTGGGGAGGCCCCAGGGGAGGAGCTGGCAAGTAGTGTCGACTCCCCCGGGGGTTCCCAGGTTTCTAACTGTCAAGCTAGCCCACACCTGGCCTTTAAAAACTCATCAAATTTTGTTTGTTTGTTTGTTTCTCTCTCTCTCTCTCTCTCCCCCCCCTCCCCCTTTCTCTTCCCTCCCTCCTTCCCTTTTTTTAAATGCTGCTTTGGTGGCCATGCCTTCCTCTTGTGCTCAGAGGTGGGACAGTTTGTGTGTCCTGTGTTTCTTGGACAGGTTTCTGCCCTTCAGGATTGCATTGTGACTAGAGCGTTCAAAAGTTGGGATTTTATAGATTCCCCAGCTTTTTCTCTTTGTTAGTATGGCAGTAAGTTTCTCTTGGGCTTTCTGCATCCTTAGTGGAAGCGGAGACCAAGCAGGTCTAGATGCCTCTGTTTTGACTTCACGTTTTATTGCTGGTTTGATTGGCAGTAGAATTCTAGTTTGGAAAACGTTTCCATCCAAAATGTTAAAGGCATTGATCTGTTGTCTTAGAAGCTAGAGCTTCCATTGCTGCTGTTGAGAAGCCTGAAATCATTCTGAACCGTGTTAGTTTGTGTGTGACCTGTTTCTTCTCCACGGCAGCCAGCAGGGGCTGTGTCTCCAGTGTTCAGTCACAGGTCTGTTTTCATCCCTTTGCTGGGTGCCTGCTGGGCTATTCTATTGGGAATTATGTTCTTTGCCTTTGGGAACTTTTCTTGAATTACCCTGTTGCTTTCTGTGCTGTTAGGATATTGAACCTGCTGGACTGCTTGTCAGAGCAGCTTTTCTCTCCTATTTTCTTTGGTTTTGTCCTTTTGCTCTACTTTCTGGGTAATTTCCTCAGCTTCATCTCCAGTTCTTTCTCTGAGTTCCTTGTTTTTGCTTTCAAAGTTTTATTGTCATGAGATCTTTTTTGTTCTCAGAGTGTCCTTTTTAATAGTGTCCTGTTCTTATAACATCACTGCACTATCCTCTCTTATCTCCTTTTAAGATGTTAGTGAAAGTTTTTTGTTTGTTCAGGTTTTCTTCTTCATGCATAGTTTTGTTTCCTCCAAATTTCCTTTCATTTCGTTTCATTTGTTTTGGTCTTGATCTTGAACGTCGAGGTTTCCCCAGATGTCTGGTGATATTTAGATGCCTGTTTATGTTTAACAATCAGGAACCAAAAATCTGGTGTAAAGCTTGAAGCTCATGAGTGGTACGGTGCTTGTTGACTGTGAGGGTCTCTGTAAGGTGATCTGGCCAGGCCATTTCCCTGGCCATCTCCGATGTATTTTCAGGTTTCTTCCCTCTTGGGCTGGCTGATTCCATAGATACCTTCCAGTCCTCTGCTGGACAGCGCAGGCCTGGTCAGCAGCTGGGACCTGAGGGGCTGTGATGGTGATGGGACAGGTGGAAGGAGTCTCAGCACCCAGGGTGCATACCTGTTCACCTGACCCCATTTTTATATGGCACTCACCCTGACCTCAGCTGCATGCCTCTCAAGTCAGAGGCCACTATTTTACTTTCAGAGAATAGGTTCCAGTCTTTCCTGTTCTGGAAAAAGCACAGGGACCGGACCTGGGATCTGACTGCTGCTTACACACCCTGGACAGATCTTTATTAGTTAAGCTTCACTTCCAACTCCATTTACAGAAGTAACTTTTTTGTCAATTCCTTAGGTTTGGGTGATTTTCTTGGCATTCCTTGTGCCAACTGAATGCTCACTTTTCTTGAGTCTGCTTGGTTTTCATCGCTGTTGTCTGCTCCTGTTTTTCCATTTTACTGGGTTTTTGCCTTTGAAAAATTCTTTACAGATGCAGTGAAGTTCTTAGTGAGAGAAAGTAGAGCTGTGTGTTTAAATCTGTCATTCTTACCCAGAACTCCAAACGGTAATCTTAATTTTAAAAAAATCTTCTTTTGAGGTTCTTGCTCTTGCCCAGGCCTCCTGTCTAGGCTTTGATCCTGGGCCCCTCTTGCTTAGAGAAGACAGAGTTTGGTAATAGTGGCATAACTTTAAGACCTACTATTATTAAGAAACTTATGAGGTTTGCCAACTAATTTTCTTTTTACAATTATAACAGGCCCAAGTCTGTTTTGGTGGTCTGAGAAGAAAAAAGATGAGCTTCTAAAGTTTTGGGAAAACTATATTTTAATTATGGAAACTCTGGAAGGAAATCAGGTAAGAGTTTTCATATTTTAACAAATCCCACGTGGATCCAGTTCTTATTTTTGAAGCATCCTGTAAAAGCAGTGCAAAAAGTCCAATCTGGATATGGCATGAAAGAGCACAGTGTGCCTTGTTTTCTGGCATAAATGCACTTTAAAATGGAATGTAAACCCCGGAAATTAAAGAGTACTTTCAGTCAACTTAAGTGATCATTCAGAGAACTTAATCTTATTTGATCTTCCCTTGGCGTTTACTTTTTGATGTGTTAGTTCCTCAATGGTGTGAATAACCTCCCAAAAATACACACTTTGGAAAACTGTACTTAAAGTGATTCTGAGCAAATTGTTACTAAGTAAATAATTGCCCTTTAATTTTGTATGTTTTCTTTCTTTTTAAGTTGCTACCTGGTCCTAAGGGTGGAAACTTGAAAAGTAATTACCAGTTGACTTTGAATCAGTTTTTGTGGAGTCATAGAATTTTTAAGTTGAGAGGAGTCTCCTAAGATAACCTAACCTAGTGCCATGGTTCTCAAACTTTAGTGTTCATTCCAATCCCCAGGTGGCTTGTTAAGGTATAAATTGCTGAGTCCACTTCCTAGAGTTTCTGATTCGGTAGATCTGATGTGGCCCCAAGAATTTGAGTATTTTATATGTTCCCAGGAGACACCTGTGCTGCTGCTCTGGGGACCATGCTTGAGAACCTGGTGTAGGGCTTCCCAGTCTGTAAGCTGCAGACCACTAGGGGGCAGCCAGCTGTGGAGGCACTGAGGTGTCAGTCCAAGTGCGGAGCAAGCATTGTCTGTGGATTGAAATAAACAGTTACTCATGAGTGTTAAATATATATATTTATTTGTATATATAAATATTAAAAGCATTTCTAAATTCAAATAAATTTTTTTGGTTTTCCATAGTCAGCAGATCCACAAGACTCCCACTGTTTATTTAGAAATTCTGATTTACCTGTATTTGGAAGGACATATAAATTAGACTGGTACCTGCGACATAATCTAAGTATGAAGAACATTGAGCTGAACTTCTGAATGTGTGGCCTTGAGCAACTTGAGTGACTGGAGAATATATTTCAGTGTTTTTTCCTCTTTGTAATATATGAGTATTATCAGCCTTGTGTCCCAGGACGGTTGAGGATTTCATGACATAATGTTTGATATTCATGGTATAAATGTAACATGGTATAAATGTATTAACTTTGTCACTTTCACTCTTACATACTTGAATTTATCTTACTTAAAAAACGGGAAGAATCAGGTACCTTCTGCTTATTTTTTACATGGCAGTGGGGTTATGTAGATAGATGAAAATTCTCTTAAGTTTTTAAAGGTGAATTTTTTATTTCATGTGTCATTTTGCTTTGTTTTCAGATACATGTTATAAAGCCAGTTTTGCCAAAGCTGCACAGTCTCTTTGAATATGCAGTGTCAGAGGAGCATGGTAATAGTTACTTTCAGTTTGATTTTTTAATAACATTTGTAGTTTTTTCCTTTTGATTTTATAACTAACTCTTGCTCATCATAGAGAATTGGGAAAAGCTGTAAAAGTGTAAAGAAGAAAATAAGAATCTGCTATTAACATTCCAGATATATATCTTCTGCACTGATTATTTGTAACTTTTTTCTCACTTAGCAGTATATCCAAATACATTTACATATCTCCTTCACTAGTCTTTAAGAAAATAGTTTTAAAGGGCTGCAGAGTTTTCTATAATTTAGAGATATGGGCAGTATTCTAAACTTTCGATTATGAAAAATGTCAAATGTTTGTAGAGGAAAAATAGTTTGCGTGATGAACCCATCACCCAGTTTCTACAGTGCTCAGCGTGTGGCCAGCCTGTGTCTTTTCTCAGTGCAGCTCCTCCCACCACACCTGCAGGCACCTCCCCAGACAGCACACCCTTTACTCTGCAGTTGTTTCCCGCAGATGTCCTTAAAAGATGAGGATTCTGGTGATGTTTTCACTATGGTATATTCTACATTTTGAATAGGAGCTCTTTGGTATTATATATTTTAACTGCATTCCATTCTCATTCTCTAAATATATCTGTTTCATTGTTTGTTAGAGTTACCTTTTTGGGGTTTCAGTTTTGTATCTTGGACTTCTTAGGAAGAGAAAATTCCAAGATATAATTTTAAATACCCTTTTTAAGCCCTTAATCAGTATTGTATTATGAGAGCTTTCTAGGAGAAATAAGATGAAGCTAGAGCTCCTAAAATTATTTTATGAATTATATTTAGATCAGTGAGACAGCCGAATGCCAGCCAACAGTGTTTTATATTGTATGAATGATAAAATCCTACATTATCATGCTCACTCATGAGAATTAGTCTATGTGAAGGGTTTTAGTGCTACTCTAGGAAATTACAACTCTATTAGTTGGACCCTGTAGGAATTGAGCTTTATTCACCTGGGTGCTGTATTTGTTTTCTGCGACACTGGGATTTTTCACAGACCACGAGAATCCGTTGTCCTGCTTGGCGCTAGCATTTAATTGAATCCTGTTGTGATTTCACCTTGGCATTTACTATTAAGATGATTCTCTTATTACTACATTTTGCCCACAGCTCTTGGCAAACCAAATCCAATAGCAGTGACAGGTTTTGAAAAATTACTGTTGTCAAAGCTTTGAACTAGTATCTTGGTGCAAATTACTGAAAATGGATCAACTTACTTATAGAATGCTGTGAGTTAAAAAAGCTGAATTTTTCTCTGATAGAATTAGAGGATATGTCAAGAATTAAAAATATCTCTAAGATACATATTTATCCTTCTACCCCTCACTCAGATGTTTACTTAATAGATAGTGTCCAATTTATGCCAAGCACTGGGATAAAGTAGTGAGTCAGATGTACTGTTTTTCACTTGATTTTTGTCTGTTTTCCATGAAAAAATAATGTTGATTATAAGTTCTGTGCAGGCAGCAAACAGGTGTGGTGGGCGTGGGAGGGTGGAGTGAGGTTAGAGTAGTTGTCAGGCTCAGCTTGTCCTGTTAAGGTTTTATTCTAAGAGTATGAGAAGCCATCAAGGATTAAACCGGAGTGACAGTCAGATTTATGAATGAAAATGGGTGAATTCGGCGGGGTGAGAGGAGAATTGGTTGGTGTCAACCCAGGTCTGAAGTTGTGACCTGCATGCAAGGGTGGGATTTAATGTTTGCACGCTGTAGCAGCTATGATGTTTGCTTGCGTCTTTCTAAATGAAACTGTCTGTATATGGAATACTGAACATGACATCTTGGCTACCGAGTTATTAAACACTCTCGGATGGGATTAAACACAGACTGTTGTGGTTATGATGAAGGTAACTGCTGCGAGGATGTTGGCTTACGAATATATAGTTTACGCGAAGCAACAACATGTGGGTCCAATGTCAACCTGAAGCTTTTCCTGTAGGACAGTGGCTCTTTCACCCCTCCTGGCACCTGTGTATTTACAAAAGAATGTTTGAAAGTGAAAACAAAATCCTGACCAAAGAAGGTGTTATCCACTTTTTGGAGCTGTATGAAACGAAGGTGCTTCCGTTTTCACCAGAATTTTCTGAGGTAATGACAGACTTCCCTTCCTTTGTTCCCTTTGTCCAAAGGTGAGGGTTGAAGACATTTGTATTTAGGTGATCTTCAGAAAATACACCAGGCCTCTGGAATGGCAAGGGACATCCTAGAGATTTGCGTACACCAGTCCTAGTTCTCCAAGCTTAGCTGTCATTTTGGAAAAGGCTCACTGTAATGTAGTTTTCCACAAGCTGCCTGCATCATTTCCACTCTCAGAGTGGTTCCTTGGTATCAGAATTATAAACACTGTTAGTCGAGGGGATGCATCTGGCACAGAAGCTGGTTAGTGATCTGTGTCCCCAGTTTTGGTCAGTGAATTAACATTATCTACCATATAAAGCAGAGATTATCTTTTGAGCTATTTTTATTATATATGTAAAATAATATTATATATTTTATTAGCATCTATACTTCCATTTTTCAGAAGTCACACATAGGAGAGACTGAGAATTACAGCTGTGGTTTTAAGTTTTATATTCTGTGCCCTGTGAGGCACAAGATCACTTCAGTAATTTACCTGTCGTTTAGAGGTAACCTAAGGAAACATTCCCAATTGCCTGGCAACGTGCTATAGTGGTTTTTTATATAAGAAAACAATTTATTGTTCACTATAGCTGATTTTAAAATCTTTAACCCTCTCTGGTAACCCTCTCAGTTTGTTGGAGACAGCGTTATTTCCCCTTCCCTTCCCAGTTCTCTCACACGTGCTCTAGTGTTTACGTGCATATTTCCCCATTCCCCGAGCCTCTCTGCACTTCCTGAAAGCTGGCTTTTTTGACCAATGTCTAGTAATATATTTTGATTTTATTAAAATTTTGAATGTTGACACTGTTGCAGATGTCCCCCATTTCCCCCCCTTTTGCCCACCTCTACCCTCCTTTCCTCTCCCTCCCTTGGCCTTCACCACACTATGGTCTAGTCTAGGAATATTTTTGAAGATATAATTCCCCCCTCTGTCTATCTTCTAGGCTTGGGAGCTTAAATTTTTTCTCAGGCATCTTTTTGTTTTTCCTTCGTTACTACCTGTATTTCCACGTGTTTCTGTTTTGGGTTCCTTTCTTCTTGACCCAGCGTGAACTCTCTGTTTGATAGAGAGTTGGGTTTTCATCAGGTGAGAAAATTCTGAACTTATTTTGTCATTCTGGTGGAATTAAGAGACCCTCTGAGACCATCTGTCATAAACTCACCACAGCGTAGGAGGTCAGCTGTGCTCATAACAGTTCTCCTGCAGCCCTGGGCCGATGTGTGTTAAGGCAAGCTGACTTCCAAATTACAATTGCCACTTAACATCAGATACTTTCTTTTTTAGTTTATTATTGGACCATTAATGGACGCACTTTCAGAGAGCTCTCTATATAGCAGGTAAACAAATGGGATGTTATTTGGCAGCAATGCAGTAATGTGTATTATATAAGTTTAACATGTTTATGAAAATGGCCATATTGTTGAATGCATTTGGTACGTAATATATGTTGCCTAATAGATATTCAGCTTTTTACTGTCACGTCGCCTCTGCTGTGTTTGTTACTCTTCTTGCCTGTTTTCTTCTGTATCAGGTGCTCCTTCTTTCACCTCTTGTTTCCTTCCCTGCCTGCACCCTTGGGCGCTTTGGCTTTGGAGTGGACGCCTTACACAGCTTCCTCTCTCTCCTCCTCTCTGCCCTCTTGGAAACTGTAGTGACTTTGGCTAACCAACACGTTAAACTCATTTTTCCTTTTTCTTTTAACGTTTTTGTGTGACTTACACGAAAGTTGTGAGACTAATACAAGAATTCCCATCTGCCTTTCACCCGCGTTGCCCGGACATCAGTGCTTCACCACGTTGCCCGTCATCGTCTCTCTCCATGTGTGCACCTGTCTCTTAGCTCTGTCTGTAGAGCAGACTTGCTCATCTGGGTCTGTTTCAGTGTCTGTCCGTCTGTCCATCCACCAGTATTAAAAACCAGGAGTTCTCACCAGTACATCTAATTCCAGTCCAGTTCCGCAGGCTTCGTTCCAGCTTCCCCTTCCCCGTCTGACAGCACAGCCCCTGCCTGTGACACAGTACGCGTTTGCCACCTTTATCCTTTGAAAGGGTTGACGGTGTGAAGAGTCTGGCAGTATTGTGCCTTACCCTCATTTCTTGAGCATTAGCTATACTGTTGAATTATATCTTCAAAAATTCCCCTTGCTTTTGAAATTATGTTGTTTTTCTAATTTTGACTAAGTCTTCTGTTTGGTTATACCTCCAAAGAGGGAATAAACCTCCTGCCGTCAGTTTCTTTAAAGAGTTTGAATTAGTCAATGCTAAGTTATATTAGTATTTGGTCCCATTTGATAAATATTGGAAGGACTGAGCAATGCTTGACTCGCCAGTTATTTTTAGTTTTCAAATAACTCATTACTAATGACTGGTTTTCTAAAGCGATTAGACAGCTGCAGAACAGTAAAACCAGCCTTTCTGCAAGAGCTGAAGCATCAGCTATGAGATGCCTCTTGCTTTCTAGCTCTCTGTGTTCAGTTAACAGATGATGTTTTTGGAAGAACTGTAGAGCAGGAAAAACTGACTTTAGTAGATGTTAACAATTAAATGCTCTTGAAAAAGCAACTTATTACTAATATGTCTTTCTATGAATGTTATTTCTTTGATACCTAAAGATTTAAAAGCATTGGATTATATATTGGAAAACATAAAATGTAATTTTAAATGATCACTTTTAGACATTTTAATGATACTCCTTAGCAGGATTCAGGGAAAGGGTCATAACAGGAAGTCCGTGCCTACTCTGTGTAGCGCATTACTAACTCGCGTCCGTTTTCCTAGAAGGTCCTGGTGTGTTTGTAATCAGGAGGATCCTCAATATTTTACTGAAAAATAAAAAGTAGGTTGAGAAATAGAAGATGGTCTTATAGTTTTATTGTTAAAAGAATTTTGGGCCATAGTCCATTTAGTTTCAATATGCTTATTTGTAAATAGATTTTAAATATTTGTCTTTTTCCTCTTTGTCTCCAGGTCCCCGGGCCAGCTGATAGGAAGTGGGTCTCCACTGGGCTTTAAATTACAGAGGTTTTTAGTCACTTATACATCTCTTCTTCCAGAAGAACTAAAGAGTATGTGCAGTAAACAGTTTTTAAAAATTTATTAGCTTTAAAATTGTTTATTTTAGTATATTGATTATAAGCACCATCCCATGACTGTTATGCTCAGTATTATCAAAGTAGTTTCCTTTTTCCAGGAGATGCAAATTGTCAGACTTATGCAGGGCCCACTGTAACCGAGCTCACGTTCCTACGTGACTTATTACCAGTGCCGGCGTGAGTCCATGGGAGTGACTTTAGAAGGTGTGCTGCAGTCTGCCATCTTTTCTAGTTGTTCTACTGAATTTCAAAAATCAGTAAAATAGCTGGAAGGAAGAACCTGGGTATAGGAAAAAGTTGTAAACAGAATATCTGTTGTGGTGAGGTTATTCCTTTATAGATGTTAACTTAGGAAGATAGGAAAATATACTTGTTTTTTGTAAGACCTCGTGTCCAGGTACACACTCGAGAACTAAAAGCATTGTTCATACAAAAATAGGTATGTGACAATTCTTAGCAGTGTTATTCATAATAGTTCAACGTGGTCACAGCCCAAATGTCTACCATGTGACTGAGATGGTGGTGGCTAGTGCCCCCTAGAGAGTGCATGCCTGGTGTCTGTGGCTGGTGCCAGGCATGTGGTGGGCATTTGCAAACGTGCTGAATGAATTTGAACTGGACGCCTGTCTATTGCCATCTTCCTGTGTCATGAGAGGTGTTTGGCAAAAAATGGGAACTTAATTAGTCCAACAGAAGAGAGGGCAAGTGGACTAAAAACTTAGTAGTTTTTCAGTCAACAATTTCCAGCGAGTATCTTAAATGTATCTGGTTTTATGCTAGATACTTTGGAAGATATAAAATATATGTGATGCCTTTTTAGGGGCTTCCAAAGATTTCTCAAACGTCATTTCACAGTGACAATCTGAGGAAACAGATGTTTCACTGACTGCATGACTTGAGGGTCCTGAAAAATCACACATCAACAGAGAAGCAGAGTGAGCCCCTTTGTATTCAAAATAGAAAAGCAAATTACAGTGGTTTGATCCAGGGCAGGTGAGGAATCACCTGCGAGGAAGCTCTGATGTGATTTGCAGACACCAGAGGCCCATTACCTTCAGTATTTCTTAATCATCTCCAACAGAGGAATGGCTTCTAACAGTGAAGAATTTGTTGTTTACCTTTTTTATTTATTTATTTTAAGCATTTCTATTTATTTTTAAAATGTTTTTATTGATTTCAGAGAGAGGAAGGGAGAGGGAGAGAGAGAGAGAGAAACATCAATGATGAGAGAGTCGTCATTGATCGGCTGCCTCCTGCACGCCCCCTACTGTGGATCGAGCCCACAACCTGGGCATGTGCCCTGCCCTGGAATCGAACCCTGACCTCCTGGTTCATGGGTTGATGCTCAACCACTGAGCCACACTGGATGGGCTGTCTTTTACCTTTTTAAAAATACAGTTGTGTGGTTATCAGAATCTCTACAATAGAATAGAATACATACTTATCTTACTAAAAAGGAATAGAATTGAAATAACATTGTTTTTTTCAGTAGCTTTATTCAGATATAATTCACATACCATAAAATTCACCCTTTTAAAGTGTTTATTGGTTTTTAGTATATTCACAAAGTTGTACAACCATCACCCCTAATTCCAGAATATTTTCACCACCCAAAGAAACTCCGCACCCACTAGCAATCACTACTCATTCTCCTCCCCTAGCTCCTGTCAGACGCTGATGTACTTTCTCTATAGATTTGCCTAAACATTTTATATAAATGGAATCATATAACATGTGGCCTTTTCTTTAATGTCTGGCATCTTTCACTTAGCTTAATGTTTTTAAGATTCATCTATGTTATAGCATGTATCAGTATTTCATTCCTTTTTGTGGCTAAACAGTATTTCACTGGATATTTCTCATTTATTCATCAGTTGGTGGACATTTGGATTGTTTCTTTTAACTGTGATGAATAATGCTGCTATAGATATTTGCATACCTGTTTTTATATGAACATGTGTTTTCGATTTT
This sequence comes from Miniopterus schreibersii, assembly GCF_964146895.1. Classification (NCBI taxonomy): domain Eukaryota; kingdom Metazoa; phylum Chordata; class Mammalia; order Chiroptera; family Miniopteridae; genus Miniopterus; species Miniopterus schreibersii. The sequence continues at coordinate 14,454,262 of NC_138123.1, read as the reverse complement.
CTTGAGTACATATGTAGGGGTGGAATTGTGAGTCACATGGTAACTACAGAGTGTCCCAAAAAAATATGCATACTTTAACAGATGATAGCTCAGTTCATGTTTCTTTCTTTTCAGAGTTAACCCGTTGGAATTATTCAAAGTGTGTATACAGTTTTTGGGACACCCTATATGCTTAACTTTTAGAGGAGTTCCCAGACTGTTTTGCACACTGGCTGCACCATGCTGTGTTCCCAGCTGCGGGGTGTGAGGCTGCCAGTTTTTCCACCTCCTGGTCAATGCTTGCTGTTCTCCATCCTTTTGAGGATAGGTCCAAGTGGGTGTGAGGTTTATCTCATTGGGGTTTTGATTTGCATTTCCTACCTAACATCTAATGATTCTGAGCACGTGGCCCTGCTGTTGGCAACAATGATATTTTAAAACTTTTTCTTTCAGGTAGTTTTTTGTTAAAATTTATTCAGAAGATGACAAGTAGACATTGGTGTGCTGTTCCCATTTTGTTTCTCTCTAAGGCCTTGGCCGGTGTCCCGAGATGCAAAGCCCTGGGTCTGGAAGGGCTCCTGGCCCTCAGGTAATTTGGTCTGTTTATGTTCACATAGGGATTTTTGACATAACTTTCCATCAGTCCATTTTGTTTTCCCCTCTGATTTAATATAGCAAATGGTTTTAGTTAATATTGGCATTGTGATTTTTGAGCTCTTAATTTTATAAGAAAAAAGTAAATTAAAAATCTATTCATGTAGTAAGAATTACTAATTTAAGCATATGCCATAGTACATGCTATCGACTTTAACCACTTTAAAATAAGGCCAATAAGTTCTTTTTATTACATTGATAGGAAACTAGAGATAAACTATCGAACCATAATATTGATTACAAAGTATTTTTAAAACTGTAAAATTCTTATTTTAAAGTTTCTTTATGTATAGTCTCATTATTTTTAAAAAGGATTGTTTCATATTGAAATTGAGCTCCATTAGAGACCTTAGTGGAAAATTAAAGCTTTGAAATTCTCCGGGCAGTGGCCTTCTGCATTAGTAGTCGTAGGTATCACATCAGCCTATTAGTAACTGCCGATTGTCGGTGGGAATGAACTTGTTGTCTGGTGTCAGGGATGTTCTCCAGTGCACCATGGTCACACACCAGATCCTGCTGCGGGGGGCCGCCCAGTGCTACCTTCTCCACACAGCTATGAACCTGGTTGACGTGGTAAGAGCATCTTCTTTACTCATGATACTTCCATTTACACACCTTTCTGAGTGAGCAGGTATGCAAAAAAAGTGAACATAGCAGGCCCCTGATGCTGTCTGTGGAAGCCCTATTTGTTATAAGGTTGGCCCGCGGCTGGCATCCGGGAGCGTGTTTTGAGAGGCTCCTACTCTCTGATTAATGAGAGTGGTTCCCTGTGCCTGCAGTCTTCATACAAACCATGGGGCTTAAACTGAACCGCTTCCTCTGGGAGTCAGGAAGTTGCTATGCAGGGGTGCCTATGTCTCCAACTCCCAGCAACAACCCTGAGTCTAAGGAGCCTCCCTGGGAGAAGTTTTACATGTTGCTGGGAACTGAGCACATCCTGGCGATTCCATTAGGAGAAGCTTTCGCCTGGTTTCCTCTCTGCTTTTTCCACTCTTCTTCTAGTTAATCGGCATTCAGGGAACATATACTGTCTTTACTCTCTGTTTTTACAGAGCCCCCATAATGCTGTGGCTGTGAAGGGTGGACTAGTATATATCTAAGGCTTTGCAAGTCATATGGTCCCTGTCACAACCACTCAAAAGCAGCCATAGACGGTTGATAAATAAATGAACATGGCTGTGTCCCAATAAAACTTTACTTACAAAATAGACTGTGAGTGGTTTTGCTGACCCTGGGCCTAGAGCAGGGTCTCTTAATTCAAGACTTAAAACCGTGAGGGGATAAAAGACCAGGTGGCTTTCTTAAGGCAGGGGGTCATTTTTGTAGCTTTGAAAAGTCAGAAACACTTTTGATTTAAGTAATTAGTAATTTCTTATAGAATGTTTTTGTTTTTGCTTTTGGATTGTGACCATCTTGTCTCTACAGTAGTAACCTTAATTTTAAGGAAAATAGATTTATAAAATAATCCTTTATTTTACATAATGTGTTGGTTGTAATCAACATCTTCATTTTAAAAGTTCAATATTTTCTCTTTACAAATAGCTTTTTTTATATTTCACTAATATTATATTTTAAAAGTATACTAGATTGCTATTACAATGATTTTATTTTATTCAATTAAAATTTTTAAAATGAATAATTCTGCCCTAGGAGAAAGTGTCACTTTCCGACATCTCGACTTTTCTCATGTCACTGAGACAAGAGGAGTCCTTAGGACGAGGAACCTCACTGTGGACAGAGGTGAGATTGAAAATAATTTGATGATAAGGTATTTGAAATCTTTATAAAAATTGTTTTCTAATTGAATTCATCACTAGCTGTTTATGCAAAATATAATTATTGCTTTGTTACCTGTCAACAGAGATTTTAAAAATTGTACATGTGCTTTGAGCGGAACTAACTGATAATGCTGCTGGGATCTCGTGGAGAGATGGGAGGCGGGCAGGCCGGCAGGAGACAGACCTGATTAGGAGGGGAGCTAGTGCTAAGGGCAGATCCCGATCCTGGCTCAGATGTATTAGGAATGAATAGTGATGATGTTAGACGCAGAAACAGTGAGTAACACAACCTCCTCTTTCTCTTTTTTCTGTCAGTTACTGGCACTTTCATCTGCCCAGTTGCCCAGGCCTGGCGTTCGGTAATGCTAATTCTTCTGACTTTATGCATCTAATTCATCACGAGAGCCTAAGTGTCTTTCCTCTCTGCAGCCACTGCTCTAGTGGGCACCTCCCCCCGTGTCATTCCCACCATGATGCCGCCTTTCTTGTCCACTGTCTCTGACCTGTGGCTCCCTCACCCCACGTGTCCGGGCCTTACAGCCGGTCACGGTCTGGTGGTTCTGCTTGTCGGCGCCTCCCTGCCTCCGCCTCTTTGTTTTGTGTTAAACTGTGGGACTCGGTTCATACTGCTGACGTTAGCTCTTATCGGTTATATACGTGGTCGAATTGTAGTCTGTGTTCTCTGTAGGTTAAATGTTTTTGTGAGTACAGGAGCCTTTCAAAATTTTTTTTATTTTGTATTTCTCCAGTGCTTAAGAGATCAGGCTAGGGATGTGACCACTTCTTTTAGAAGGTAATTCTGGATCTATGCGAGAGAAGGGAAAGAAATCAGCTTGGACTGTGTTAAAATAAGTCAGGCGTAAAATGAGGAGAGCCTAGACTAGGGTAATGGCAGAGGGAATGAAGAGAGGAAAATTGAGGCCTTTAAAAATTAGAATTTTATCTTATATTCTGGATCATAAAGCATATAGTCATGTGGAATCTGAAAAATACAGAACCATTAAAGAAAATAATAATCACCTGTAATGCCCACATATTTTTGGTTTAATTCTTAATTTTTTGAATATATATATATATATATATATATATATATATATTTTCTCACTCTTGCTTTCTCACTATATATGTATATTTAAAATGACCTATTAGTATATATGATATTTCTAAACAAAATTAAAGTTACTATTCTAAATTTTGTTTTTCATCTTTACATATATTTGAGCATTTTAACATGTTGCTAATTTTCCCATATGTGATATTTAAAAGTTCAGTTGATGAAATGTTTTAGAGTTGATTTAATCACTTCCTTTTGTTGAACTTTTATTTCAAAACCTATCATTTCATCTATAAATATTTCAGTATGCACTGCTAAAAAATAAGGACTTTAAAAGGATCCCAAATAGGTCCTTTTCACACCTAAAAATGTTAACAATTTTTTAATTTCAAATATCCATTGTTTACACTTTTCCAGATATCCAATAAATGTGTTTTTCTGTTTGTTTCTTGCATTTTGTTTGTTTAGATATTCAACTTTAAGTATCCAAATAGGGTCTGTTCATTGTATTGATATGTGTAGTTTTTAAGCTGTGGTGGTTCCCTCTGGAGTTTATTTGGTGTGTGGTATGAGCTGTCAGGTTTAAATGATAAAATGAATGTAAAGTGTTTCAGATGGTGCTCAGCCCATCAGTGTAAACACCTGCAACCACTACTGTCTGTTCCCCTTGGTTTGATGAGCTAGACCTGTAATTGTTGGTGTTAAGAAGCCTTAGATGGCTTTATTTGTTCCACTTAATTTTTCAGTTGTCTAATTCATTAATATCTGTCTTCATTTTTTTTTATTTTTTAATTTTCTTTTAGTATGTTTTACTTATCTCTCAATGTGTTGAATTTATTTACTGAAAACCCCAGGCCCTGTGCTGCTTTGGGAATACAGTGGTTAGCAAATAAATGTGGCCACTGTGGTTTATACTTGAACCTCAATTTTAATTTTGTTTGTTTAGTAATAAAAACACATATATATGTATATATCTGAGAGTAGATTTGACTATATTCTGTAACTTTTGCTATATAGTATAAACCTGTTGTATTATGTTGAACCATAGATATTTAGTCATTTTTAACTTACAGAAGTAGCAATTTCATATAGCTCCACCTAAGTAATTTTTAAAAATTAATATACTTTGTTTTTTGGTGCAGTTTTAGGTTTACAGAAAAGTTGAGCAGAAAGTCCAGAGACTTCTCATAACCCCTCACCAGTCCTCTCACCCCCACAGTTGCCCCTGTTGTTCACATCTTGCATTAGCCAAGTACATTTGTTATAATAGAAATGTTAATTTTAACTAATGTCCACAGTTTACACTAGGGTTCGCTCTGGGGGCTCTGACAAATGTATAACAACATGTATCCACCATTACAGTACCATACAGAATAGTTTCACTGCCCTGAAAATCCCCTGTGTTCCACTTGTTCATCCCTCTCTTCCCTCAGGCCTCCCAACCCCCCACAACCATCGATATTTCACTGCCTCCATAGTTTTGCCTTTTTCAGACTGTCATATAGGTGGAATCATACATTAAGAAGCTTTTCAGACTGGCTTCTTTCTCTTAGTAACACACCTTAAGGATCTTCCATGTCTCTGCATGCCTTTCGATCACTGAGTAATATTCAGTTGTCTGACGTACCACAGTTTATTTACCCGTTCACCTGCTGAAGGACATCTTGGTTGCCTCTCAATTTTGGCAGTTATGAATGAAGCTGCCATAAACGTGAAGGTGAAGGTGTCTGTGTGGACATAACTTTTCAACCCATTTGAGTAAATACCAAGGAGCACAGTTGCTGGATTGTGTGGTAAGAGTACATTTAGTTTTGTAAGAAACTGCCAAACTGCCTTTGAAAGTGGCTGCGCTATTCTGCATTCCCACCAGCAGTGAATGCAAGTTCCTGCTGCTCCACGACCTCGCCGGCATTTGGTGTTGTCAGGGTTTGGGATTTTGGCCATTCTACTAGGTGTGTAGTGGTAGCTCATTGTTCTTTTAATTAGCAATTATGTAACGACATATGGCATTGGGCACCTTTTCCCATGCTGCTTGCCATCTGTATCTCTAAGTTCTTTGGTGAAGTGTTTATTCAGATCTTTTGCCCATTTTTAAATTGGATTGTTTGTTTTATTGAATTTTAAGAGTACATGTTGGATACCAGTCCTTTGCCAGATGTGTCTTTTGCAGATATTTTCTCTTGGCCTTTGGCTTGTCGTCTTATCCTCTTGACAGTGTCTGAATAGACTTTGAGACGTGTATTTTAATGGGACATCAGGGGAAGCTGTGTACCAGGGACTGGTAGTCAGATGCCGTTTAGATCATAAGTCTGACATGGAAATTTCTTGCAGGGAAATAGTCTGAATTTTGTGACAGATCTGATATAGGGCAAGAATCAAATATGAATTTGAGTTACTTCAGTAAATTTGTTATAATAGAATTGTGCTTGTGGAAATAGATTTGGAAAATCACATGTTTTATAGTAGTGATTAAGAAACAGTCTGGCCAGTTTGAGAGGAATATAAAGAAAAAGTATATACTGTGGAAAAATAAATATAGCTGACCTCACTGTTAGGTTCTATTTTAAGATCATCTGCTTGATAAAGACCGACACAGAACGGCTTCCTGCGGTGTTGCTGGGCGGCTCAGCCATTGGTTCCTCGGGGCGTGGGTTTCAGTCGTCTCTGAGGAATTCATGAGTTTTGCCTTGTTCACTATCACCTTGTCTCCTTACATGTAATTTTGGGTTACCTTAATGGATGCAAAAAATATTTAAAAAAAAATTCTTACCTTTTAGAAAGACATAATTATTTACTTATTTAAATTCATGTATCGATATGCACATTAAGATATATTGTAAAAAGGAAGTTGAGAACATAGATTTCAAAACAAAATTCACAATTACGTGTGATCAAAGATTAATCTGTGTAGTTCTGTGACCTAGTTTTGCAAGTCTTTTGAGAGGTGTGATGGAGAACTAGGACAGATTCTGTTAAATATATTTTAAAATGCACATATGATCCAAAATAAGCTTGTGAGGCGGTAGCAACTGTAATTATAACTTATATTTCAAATTCTCCATTCAAGAGTAAACATCAAGCTAGAATGAATTTTAATTTAAGGTGGTAATTTATTTACATAATGTTTTATTTTTCACAGAGATGTTCTTTAGCATAGCTTATCACAATGTGCATTTTATATTAGGTACTTTAAAGTTCCTGCCTGTAAATGAAGTTTATAAAATCTCGGATGGAGATTAGAAAACACACACACGTTATTTTCTGCCAACACTATCTGTGCCACTCAGTGACGACAGTAAATCTTTTATTACTTTGTTGTGTTCAGTCATTTAAATTCATTTTATTTTGGAAGAAAAAAATTGACTTTGGGAAATTAGAGATCCTTTGTTTGGTTAGTTTTTAAAAATAAAGTAATACCTGCTGTCTCCTCCAGCTCTGTGATTGGCTGCGTGCTAACGAAAGCTGCTTTGGAGGATCCTCAACTTGTAGCTCCACTGGACTTCAAGAGACATGCTCTTTAAATGCTTATGTCAAGAACCTAGTTCAAGAGTTCATTAAGTCACCTGCTTGGGAAAGTAAGTCTGAAATCATTTTTCTGGATTAGTGTAAACAAAGTGTTTTCAAAGAACTTTTAACTAGTTTTCAGATCAAGATAATGGACTTTACCACATGCACGTCAGTCTACATCAGACGTGTTTTTCAGCCAAATACTGCAGATAAATGAATGTAAAAATATTGCTCCCTAACTTGTACTTTATCTGTTCTAGGATTTGAGATTCTAAACTAATAAGTGGTCAGAGTAGAAATTAGACACAAATAAATGTAATAGTTTATTCTACAATTAGGAAATTTATTGTGGGTTAGAGATGGCAGGTGTGATTTCAGGGCCTCTAAAGTAGAAATATTTGTAGATAAATGAGTTCATCTTTTGTTTTCAGAGTGTTAACATTTAGTGTGATCTGATTATGAAAAGTAATTTTAGAGGAAAGTTGTTTGAAAGCGATTTGTTAGTTTTCCTTTTTGCCAGATACTTAGCAAAGATCCCGGTAAGACTGCTCGAGGGAGGAACTAGTTGCAGATCCAATAATTAGGATTCTTTTTGCATTTCTAATGCTTCCTCTTCACCAATGACATCCGTGGTCATTTGAGTGAATTGCATCTTTGAATTTAACATGTCTTAAGTTTTGTAGGTTTGTTTCAGACCAAGTCATTTTCATTTACTGACTTCTCTAATCTCATCATGGACTAGCTTCTAAGTGGTCAGATAATTACCCTCCCCAAATACTTGAGAGTATCTGTTGTCCTCAAACATTTCTCTTTTGCCTGTTTTAGTCTCTCTATTGTTTAGTAAATTTTCTGTGCTATTACTGGGAAGATTCTTTTGTTAGCCTATAAAAGTAAATGAATTTTAGTCCCTACTACCCTTACATAAGATTAAACCCCTAAAATAGAGCCTGTCTTATAACTCAGAGTATATAACAGAGTCAGATCTGATTAAATATTCAAAATTGGATGAAACAGGATTTTTAGAGTTTCTTCCTTAACATTTCTAGGACTTAAAATACACTGTTTAACGTAATATGCTATTTGAAGTTGTTTTAAAAACTGATTTTTAAGTGCAAAGGAGGCTTGTGTGTACACATTTAATATTTAGTGTTACTTTTAATGTCCTGGCTAAGTGCCTCTATAAAATTTTTGTTTAGTTATCAATTACTAGGCTTTTTTTCAGAATAAGTTAATAAACTCCAAAGCAGATACTGTTTAGCTTGAGTTTTTGAGCATCAAATACAGATAATATTCAGATTTGTTTTTATAGAAAGACTCATCAGCCAGAACACTATTTTCAACAGATTATACATCTGAAGTAGCTTTTTCTTTGGGTGTTGACATACTCAGCTTGGGTAGATTTCACACTATTTATTCAGCTATTCAGCAGACATATATCAAGTGTTTTCTGTGTGTCAGGCATGGGAGTTACGGAGATAAAAGATGCATCCCCTGTCCTCAGAGAGCCCAGAACCCAGCAGGGGAGTTGACGAGTAAGCAGATAATCTTAGCATAGTGCCTTGAAGGACATAAGTGCTGGGGTGGGGAACCTGTGTGAGCAGTACCTGTCCAGACCAGGTGCTTGCAGGAGTGGGGGGTCCCCTGGTGGGGTGACACTGATGAGTGAATAGAAATTAATGTGAAAAGTGGGAAAACATCAGGGCTTGGATGTATGTGCATCCAGGGAGCTGAGTTAGGTAGGCTTCTTTCTGTCTGTCTGTCTATGGCATGGAGCTAGGTGGGAATGGTAAGAGAAGGATGGATATGAGACATGTACGTACACACTCACTAGTTATTTTACATTTCCGTGTACACTCTTCGACGGGCGCTGTTCTCTGCTGCTCTGCATGTTCTGTGAGCACAGGGACGTCAGCAGCATGGGGTTGGTCCGTGAAGTGACCAGGCATGCAGAGATTGGGTGTTACTCATGTTTCACCATGAGTTAGCCATGTGTGTAAAACTGTGACCATTTCATCTCAGCTGCATTTCAGTAATAATTAGTGTTGGTAAGACATAATCTAGTCCCTTGATTTTGAAGCCATCTCTTGAAAGGGTTTTGTTAATGCTTTCAAACTTCGACTGTATTATTTAAGCAGGAGAAAACTGTTGGATGCCCGATTGGGCTGAAGCCAAGCTTGTTGCTCTGATGGTCTTGCTGGCAGTAGATGTGGAAGGAATGAAGATTCAATACAGGTAAGTGATTCTGAACCAGCAGAGCCTTCAAAGAAAGGCTCCTCAGGTGTATGGTGGATATTTAACTTTCCCATGATTGGAGTGGAATTGACCACAATGCATTAAAAGAGGGAACTAGAACGTTGGCAACAGATTAATTATAAATTAACAATAAGTTAATAGTAATAACAGCTATTAGGTTGGTAAGTTAAACTGTTAAAGAAGGTTAGAAAAACTATGCAGTAATCACTGGTTTTATATAAGAATATTAGAAGAATGAGTTGTAAAATCCTAGCGTAAGATTAGGTGAAGAGATGGACTGTATTTAATTTATTTGTAAAATGTATAATTTTAAAAAGGGAGTAAAGATAAAACTCTCATATTTTGAGAATGGGAACAGGTCAGTTCTCTCAGATTACAATTGTTGCAAAAAGCAGCTTCCTTAGGTTGTGTGTTTGCATGATATATGGTTAATTTTGTGAACATCAAATCTGTTTTCTGGACAGTTTTAGTACTGAAGTTGGTTATAATAGTTTTTCATAAGTCCTTAATTTTACATATATATTTTTTGTTAACATGTCTCATTTCCTTGACCTGCACTTGTTTTGTTTTTTTGAATTGTGGAAATGGGATCTCAGCATTCTAATTGGCACATAAAATTGACATAGGATTTCCTTCATTCTTGTGCCCAGAGCTGAGTGTTCGATCTTCCCTGTGCTTTCCCTCTGGTGACTCACGTTCTCCCTGGGAAAGCGCAGACCGAGGTCAGCGAATAGGTTGGGGGAGAGTCAGCCCTGAGAGGTGCTGGGTGTTAGGATCGTCCACAGGAGTTGTTCTGTCTAATAGAGTCTATTAGTTAACCAGTTCCACAGATTACAGTTGGGAAATGGTTTCTTTATGCTTCTGAACTGCTTGGTTTGGGCGTTTTTCAATGTCTAGTGAAAGACAGAGGACACAGAATGTCCTGCGGATATTCCTAGATCCTCTCCTGGACGCCCTCGCGAAGCTGGGCAGGAGCGCCTACATGCCCCTGCCGAAAACGGACAGATGCCTCCAGCTGCTGGTGACGCTGCTGCACACCTGCGTGTGGAAAGGCTCCGGCGCCCAGGACGGTGAGGGTGAGGAGTTTCCTGAGTGTCCTGCTGGTAAATTGTTGGTATTTAGAATGAAAGAATATTCCCAATCTTTCAAAATAAAAAGACCACTTCGTGCATAAGCAGGTATTTACTGGGTCTCTCCTGCTGGTGCTGGGGACACACAGGGAAGGAGCATGCTCTGCCCTCGTGGCACTGACAGTCTAGTGTTCACATGTGTTGGTTACTGTTGATTTTAGAATGTGATTTCATTTGCTTTTATTTTTTTTTTAAATTTATGCTTGGTCATTTATTTTTAGACCATTGAAAATGATCCCTGTTTCATGTATGTTTAAGCAAGGTCCATCTCTAATTGCCACTAGGCTAGACGTTGCAGAAAGTGAGTGAAAACATGAGAATGTCAGCAATTTTATAGTTGTTTCTTAAGTACATTCATCTCTGAGCACCTTTAAGTAGAAAATCCTTCCTATAGAAAGTATCACGATGGTAGGTACAAGTGCTGAGCTCTATCTTCCCTCCTAAAACCAGGATACGTGTAAATTAGTTGAAAACCAGTGGACATTAGAGATGAGCACACTGGTGGGTAAACCTTGACTCCCAAACCTTTCCGACCAAGTTCATCTGGAGGTAAAGAAGGTTAAAATTTTAAAAAATTCTAGAGAAACATTGGTATTCGTTTAAACCTGAGGCTAATAGGATGAGGTTAGTTTTAACTTATGCTTGTGAAATAGTAAAGCTAGTTTCCAAGTTCTGGTGTTTTCTTCAGCACCAGTTTTTTCTCCTCTGGGACTCTTATGAATTGAGGATTAGCCCTTTGTTACTGTCCATAGGGCTCTGGGCTGTTTATTTTTAATCTCTTTCATCTGTTGCTCAGATTGCATGTTTTATTGATCTGTTTTCAAGTTCACTGTCTTTTTTCTTGTATCTCCTTCCTGTGATTGACCCCATCCAGTGAGGTTTTTTTAAACTTTAAAATTATTTATTTTTATTAAATATATTGGGTGAAAATGGTAATTTCAGTTATTGTACTTTTCAACTACAAAGTTTCTGTTTGCTTTTCGTGTTTAACTTCTGTTCCCTTGCTGAGACTTTCTATTTCTCCATTTCTTTCATGAGTGTTCTTGATAGACTGTTGAAGCATTTATTTTATTTTTCCCATCACCATTTGTCCCCTCTCTGCCCTCTTCCACCTCTACCTCCCTCCTCTCCACAGTCACCACCCTGTTGCCCATGTCCATCAGTTCTCTATTTTTTTTGCCCATTCTCTGCACCCCCATACCCCTACCACCAGAGCTGTCTGCCTGCTTTCTATCTACGAGTCTGTCTCTATTTTGCTTAGTAGTTCAGTTTGTTCATTAAATTCCACGTATGAGTGAGATCATAAGGTACTTGTCTTTCTCTGACTGGCTTATTTCACTTAGCATAATACTCTCCAGCTCCATCCATACTATCGCAAAGGGTAAAGTTTTCCTTTTCACAGCATATTAGTATTTCATTGTGTAAATGTCCCACGGCTTTTCTACCCACTCACCTACTGATGGGCACTTGGGCTGTTTTCAGATCTTAGCTATTGTAAATAATGCTGCTATGAACATAGGGGTGCATATATTCTTTCAAATTAGTGTTTTGGGTTTCTTCGGGTAAATTCCCAGAAGTGAAATTGCTGTATCATAAGACTGTTCCATTTTTAGTTTTCTGAGGTGACTCCACACTGCTCCTTATAAATGGCTGCTTCATATTATTCTGTCTGAACGTGACATCACCTCTGTGCTGTTGCTTGTAGCTGGTCTTTTCCTCGGTGTTTCCTGATGCTTCCTGTGCCCGGTTGTGCTGGGTTGTATCTAGGTGTCATGACTACTGTGCAGTGAGACTCTGGATCTTCTTTCAGTTCTATGGGGAGGGGTGGTATTTTTGTCCGGCACACAGTCAGCCTGGTTGGGTTGAGGCCTCAGTTCCGACCCAGCTTCTGTGGGTGCTGGTTCCCCTGCAGCTGTTTTCAGGTCTTTAGCAGTGGAGTCTGCCCTGAGCCGCAAGTGTCTCATCAGGGCCAGCGGGGACCTGGGCCCCTGTCTCTGTGAGTTCAATTCTGAAAGTCTTGTTGCTGGTTAGTATTGGATCCATGCAGCCTGGTGTCGGAAGCCACTTTTTGGGGCTGCTTTCCCGACGCCTCCCCCTTGGGCTGTCCTAAGGCCTCACAGTCTGCTTCCCTGGCGCTCCTTTCATTCCCTGCCAACTCCTGCATCTGGTCCTAGCCTGCAGGGGAACCAGGGCGGCTCCCTGCTGCCCAGGACCTCTTCCTTCTTAGTCTGTCTGCTACTCTTTACCATCCAAGTCTCTAACAGCTGCTTCAGATCTTCTGTCTGGGAGGGTAGCCTCGTTCCCAAGGGAGGGCAGTGTGTTCCTGCCGCAGCTCATCTAGAGCTGGAACTCCTGAAGGGTTTCTCAGGTTAATTACAGATTTCCCCACCGTATTAATGGCTATTATATTGTTAGAATCCATTTTTTGTAAGTGACTCACATGCGTTTAACATGGTTGTACTTTTACTAAACTATTTGGTGTATTTTGTACCAAACAACGTATTTCTGTCGTTTAGTTGTGCACTTTTCCCCACACAGATGAGGTGTTGACCCTCCTTCAGGGCTTTATTGTGTCCACTTCAGAGAGCATCTCCGACTTTCTCCTCAGGAGACTGACTATGAATGAGCTGAGCAGTGTGAGTATCCATCAGGGTGACTCTTCAGTCTTCAGTATTGGAGTGGTTACAGACTGCAGCACTGTGTTAAGTTGAAAGGAAAATTACAGTGCCACCTTACGTTCCCTCGCACCCGGCAGCCTGACTGCAGCAGACACCCGGCTCCCTGCTCACCATCTCCACCTCCCTCAGGATGCAGAGCAACGGCTCTCAAGCTCAGTGACTCCTTTGTCATGGGCCAGCGGATACTTTCAGACATGCTTTTCTTGACTCCTTGGCCCCACTGGACACTGTTGACCACGCTCCCTCGAAACAGTGTCTCCTTAGCTGCTGTGACATTGTCCTATCCTGGTTTTCCCCATCTCTCTGGCCATTACTCCTACTTTTCCTCAGAATGTCTGTCCTCTATGATGTAACCCTGAAAGTAGGAGCTTAAAGCATGACCCAGCCCCTTCTCTCATGGTCTCCTCTGTCTTGGTGATTTCATCTGCGGCCCTATCTGCAGTTTTGCCAGGGACCCTCCTGTTTCTGTCTCCACCCAGATGTCTTCTGACCTTCACTCCCATTCAGCCAATTGCTGTTCACAGCAATTGTTGACCCCGGTCATCCCTCCAGGAGCTTGTCTGGGCTCCCCTCTCACTGAATGTACTGTCCTCCAAAGAGCTGCTGAGCTCAGACCTTGGGAACCCCCACAGCACTGCCCTTGAACCTGGCACAGTGCCGGCATTACAGTCAGTGGTTGCTCAGTGAGGCTTCCTTTGACACAGAGGACCTCCTACGGCATAGTAGTTAGTATAGTAGTAATAACTAAGGCCTAATCATAACCACTCAGGGCCAGTCCACTTAGCATACTTTCCTCAACTCTTCCAAAAACCCTGTAATGGATACACATTACCCTTCATAATGTGTGGACAAGGAACTGAGGCCTAAGGAGCTTAGGTGGCATGCCATAGGTCACAGAGCTGGTGGGTGGTAGAGCTGGACTGAGCCCAGTTCTGCCTAAGTCCAGAGTCAGAACTGCCTGTGGTTAATTCTATCCTCTTGCTGGCTCTGAGATGCCAGGTGAGTTGCTTCTCTGAAACTTTGTCATCATCTTAGGAAAGTGGATGGTCACCTTCCTTGTGAGAGTGGGGTGTGGTAATGTGCCCGAGACAGAGGAAGGGTGATTGCTGTAACTGCTGTTATTGGCCATGGTTAGCTTTGGGTTCAGGAATTGGTAGAACCTGGTTTCTGCCTTCTCAGGTCTCATAACCTGGCGGGAGGAGCCAATCACTTGTGGTTAGTGGGGTGATTGTGTGGAAGGCAGAGTCACTGGACACTCAGAGAAGGTCCTTGTCTGCATGGGGACAGTATGGAAGGCTTCCTGGGGGAAATGACTTTTTCTCTCATCAGTGTGTTATTTCAGTGATTTTAAACAACTAGTAGTCTTGTGAAAATTCTGGACCCTTATTGAGTGTCTTACTATCTGTCTTAGGTTTCAGACCTGGATCGGTGCCACTTATACCTGCAGGTCTTCGCTGAGCTTACAGATCTCCATGTGAAGGCGGGGTGGAAGAGAGGCAACCCCATCTGGAGAGTGGTTTCTCCTCTGAGAAACGCATCCATTAAGCATCTTCAGGACACGGACAGTGGGCAGGTAACCCTGTGATCCGGGGCTTGTACTTCTGTTGGATAAGGCTTACGTGGAATACAGATTTGATTATTAATACAGTATTTTGATATCATTAAAAGCATCTGCTGAAACTTGATGTTTAAAATAATATTCTTGCCCTGGCAGGTGTTGCTCAGTGGTTAGAGCTTCGGCCTGCCCCAAAGGGTTGTAGGTTCGATTCCCAGTGAAGGGCATGTTCCTCGGTTGGGGGTTCGCTCCCTGCCTCAGGTGGGGGCACATGCGGGAGGCAACCGATCGATGTGTCTCTCTCACATTGATGTTTCTCCCTCTCTCTCTCTCTCTCCTCCCTCCCTCCCTTTCACTCTCTCTGGAAAAGCAATGGAAAAATATCCTCAGGTGAAGATTAACAAAAAATAAATTAATTAATCAAAATAATATCCTTTGTTTATGGTATTTGATGAGGATTGGGGTTCCCATCATACCAGGTACATAACAGAGGTGACTTTAGTCTTTACATCCTTTCGGCCCAGGAAGGGGAGCTACACTGAGTCCTTTGCTCGTGCACCAGGAAGGGGCACTTCATGCCCACGTGCTCCAGACCTGGCTTTCTGCCTCCTCTGTGCTGTGTCACTCTGGACCACCAGGTCCAGTTTCACAGGCCACAGGCACATCATTCCATCTGGTCCTTCTGCTGAGAATGTCCTCCCTCCAATGTGCACCTGTCAGTAGCCTTTATGGCCCAACTCAGACCACACTTTCTTAGAGGCCTTCTTGGGTCAGTGTCTCCTCCTTCATTTCCTATTGCTCCGTATGCTTCCACTGTAGTGTTTATTTACGTCCACTTGTTTTTGGAGTGATTTATATATGTTTGTCTTCTCCACTGGATTTCAGTACCTGGAGGCATTTCCTAAACATGACATAATAAGGCATAGTGTTTATTATGCAATACGAGCACAGGCTTTGGAGTTTAGACTTCCTGGGGATGAATCCTGGTTTTATCCCTGCTAGCTGTGTGACCTTGGGGAAATTACTTAACTTCTCTGTGCCTCATATGGCAAAGTGAGGGTTATAGGGTTGATGTGAGAATTAAACAAGCTCATACATGTTAGAACAGTGCCCGGGACGTAGATAGTCCTCAATAAATGTTAGCTATGTTTACTTAACACATGGTGTTTAATAAAGTTGACCTGAATCATAGTTTAGTCTGGCTGCTGATTAAAACAATGAAGCTACTTGATTGCTTTAATCACCTAGTTGGAAGTTTTCAGAAACTGCCCTAAAATAATATAGCATCCCGTCTGGTACAGATTAGAGATATAATTAGAGATATGAAAGGCCAGAATCATGAACTACACACAGTCAATTCTTAAAGGTGGGCTTGCTTTCTTTAGTCATTTACTGAATTACACGAAGATTAACAGCAACCATATTGGCTCAGAAGTAACACTAGTATTTCACATGCTGGCAGTGTTGCTATGTAAAACTTACTTGTGGCGATAGTGACATGTTTTGGGGCTGCGGAAAGATATGGAATCAATAGGAAGAAGTTCCTTCTGGTGGATGTCACTGTTGGCAGAACCTGGGAGACCTGTTTCGGTCTCATTGCAGCTGCTTTATGTGTCTGCCATTGGCCTGCGCACCTGGCTCTTGCTTAAAGGTGGTTGACTTTCTCTAAGGATGCCAGGCCGTCCTGGTTTCCTCCTTTGTGCTCCTCTCTGTGGAGCTCCCAGTGCTTCACATGAGACACCCCATGTATTTACGCTTCATAGGAGCCCTGGAAGTAGGTTCTGTAACTGCCCCACTTACAGAGAGGACACTCAGATGCAGCACGTCTGGAGTCAGACCTCAGCCACGTGGGTCCCGAGTCCAACCCTAGACGATGGTTGTGCTGTGTTACCTTCAAAGGCAGCGTACAGCTAATGGAAGGAGCTACTTACACATGTTCCTGGAGCCTTTATTTAAAAAAATATTTTTTTATTAATTTTTAGAAAGGGGGAGAAACATCTATGTGAGAGCAAAACATTGATCAGCTGCCTCCTGCATACTCCCTCCCCCTACTGGGGATTGAGCCCACAACCTGGGCATGTGCCCTGACTAGGAATCGAACTGACAACTTTTTGGTGCATGAGATGATGCCCAACCAACAGAGCCACACTGGCCAGGACCCTGGAGCTTTTTTTAAAAACATACTTCAGCCCAACAGTTAAAATAAGACTCACCCAGAGGGCTGTTGGATCCAAATGTTATTGAGGAAAGACAGAGTTCTAGCCTACCACAGGTACAAGGTCTGTTGTGAACCACTCCCAAGATCCACCTGCCAGGTGGAGAGATCTGCTGGGTTTTACTGCTGCCGTGAGTTTGTTCACAGCTGGTCTGTAGAGAAGTGTCAAACCATGTGGTGTGCACTGCGTTTCCTTTTGTTTCCTCTGAGGCTCAGGAGCAGGAAGAGAGGAAGGAGGGCACCGGATCTCCATCAGGCAGTTTCGGTCCTGCCTGGCCAGGACAGCTCCTGGTGCTAACAGGTGCTGTGTTTCCTCCTCAGGTGCTTGGGAGGCAGGTTCAGAGGGTGGTCAGTATGGCTGCCTTGGCCGCGGTGTGTGAGGCCATTGACCAGAAGCCAGAGCTGCAGCTGGACTCTCTGGACGCTGGACCCACGGAGAGGTTCCTCGCCTCCCTTCAGCTCAATCAGATGCTGCAGAAGCCGTGCCCAGAGGAGCAGAGCAGGTGCGTTCACCCCTTGGAGTGTGTTGCGCATGAGAGGGGTCTTTACTGCTCGTGTTGGAAAATCCATTCTTGCTTCAGTCATTGAGGTGATTGCCCAACACTGCAGACGGGTTCAGAAGCTGGGAGTTGAGGCTCCACTCAGGGTAGCCAGGGTTACTGCATTACTCATCTCCATTACGGGGCCATGAACGCTTCCCCATTTAGTTTTCAGTGCATCATACAAAGTGAGTGAAATACCTACTTCTGGGGTGGTTAGAAGAGATCGAGATCTGTGTGGCTTCCTTGGTTTTGGTAGACGGCATATTGAATAATGATCGCTTAATTTCTCCTTGGAAGGATAGTACTACACATGCAGGTGACACTGAGATCGACTTCAGGAAGGACGGGCAGTGACTTGACTTTTCGTTTCAGTGTTTTGGAAGAATCATCGTCTTCCCAAGGATGGGGGAAAATAGCTGCGCAGTATATTCATGATCAGTGGGTCTGCCTCTCCTTTCTGCTGAGAAAATATCACACCCTTATACCAGCCTCCGGGGGCGAACTCCCGGAACCCGTTCTGCCTGCCGTTCAGATGCCAGCGAGGACTCTGCAGGCTGCGCTAGCCGCCCTCCTGGTTCTGCCCTCCGACCGAGTCCTGCCTGTGTTCCACTGCATGAAACTTCTGGTTCCCAAGGTAAGACACAGTGAGCCGTGAGTCGAAGAATAACCGAGGACGATACCAGTTCCTGAAGTTAAGTGATAGTTATATGTTTCTTTCTCTTTCTTTCCTACCAGCTCCTGGCCTGCTCCGAGTCCGTCTGCATAGAGGCTTTTGACATGGGTTGGAAAATCATATCTTCTTTAAGCAACACTCAGCTGACATTCTGGTCCAATTTAAAAGCTTTTGTTCAGTTTGTTTTTGATACCAAAGTCCTTACCATTGCTGCAAAAATCAAGGGCCAGGCATATTTCAAAATAAAAGAGGTAACTTTCTTTTAATTGGGGTAAAAAGCACAACCTAGCACTTACCCTCTTAACCATTCTTAGTATATTGGAATGTATGTTCGCATTGTTGGGACTGATCTGCAGAACTGAAACACTACACCCATTAATACCTCACCTTTCCTCCCTCCCATGTAACCATTCTGCCTTCTGTGTCTATGAATTTGACTGCTTTAGATAAAAGGTGTACTTGAGACCTACATAATCTTATCAACCAAGTTTACCCCAGTATATTTATTTTAAAAAGTGGGCTTTTTTCCAATTGTGTGACCTCGTAGCCCATGAGGAAGGAGAGTTATATTCATAACTGCTTATTAGATGTGTTGTTCACCCAGTTAACATGAACCTTCTTCAGTGTCATGAGTAAGGACAAGAAAATCTTAGATGTCACAGAACAGGTGACATGGTAGCCCGTGAACCACACTTGCCTCACAAGCATGTGTTATTTGGTTCATACGATGTTTAAAATTTTGGCTGATTTGCGAGCTTTGAAGAATTGGGAAGTTTGCACGAAGATCTTGGGAAGTGGGATGATCCAGTGACCCTGGCCCTTCCTACACGACAGCAGTCCCCTCGCACGGAGTAGGTGCTGCCCTGTCCACCTGCTGTTCCTCTTCTCCAGCCCACACCATTCTCCATGCTTTCTGGACACTGAGGGCCAATGTCCGGTGCCATTTGTCACTGTATTTGTGCCATTGCTTTTCTTGTATGAGACATATTTCTCTGAATATAACCTGATCATAGGGTCTTCTGGTTTCTGGAGGCATTTGTGTGTGTAACCACTGATACATAGTAGGGACACAATGTGATGGAGCGACACCAAGCCTAGGAGCTTACGTGTGCCTTTATTTAAGGGGAGAATGGACCTTTCATGACTCCACTGTCCCCTCTGCCACTCTCAGTCCTTTCCTGAGGCCCGTCACACACTGAGAGACTGAGGTCTTTGCTGACTCAGGAGGGGAGGCCATTGGCAAAATGCAAAGAAAACCAGACTGTGCAGGGGGAGGTAGTTTTTCTCCCTTTCACTCTATTTAGACAGCAGCGTCTCTAGGTCAGTTCTAGGTGAATGTTACCATCAGTAAAATTTTGTTACTGAGAAATGAAAATTAACATTCTATGATTACTGAACATCTTGCAAAATTCAAATGGTAAAGAATTTTTAATTTTTACACTGTACTCATGCTGATGTGGGAACTGTCATTTGAAGCCATTCACATGACAGTTTCGAGCAACACTAATTTTTTTTTTTGCAAAAAACTAACTTGGTCAAAGGTTACAGTGACCATCATCTTCCATTCCAGATTATGCACAAGATGATTGAAATGTCTGCTATAAAAACTGGAGTCTTCAATATACTGATAACTTACTGCTGCCAGTCTTGGATAGTTCCTGTCTCAAATATGTCCCAAGTGTCTCTCTCAAGTGCTAGAAGTTACAGCGAGCTGGTCCTTGAGGCTTGTGTGTTTGGAACTGTGTTCAGGCGTGATCAGAGGTAAAGCTGTCTTTATTCCAACCTGTCCTCACCTATGCTAAGTGCCTGTGTGGGTAGAATTGCTTTTATTTTGAGGCTTTCAGTTAACAGGATATAAAGCACTAGCTAACGTTAAATTTGGGGCCTTAATTTTTTTTTTTCTGTCTAAAGCCTCTTCTTTGTCAAATGTTTTTTATGGAAAGACTCATTCAGGACGTACAGACCTTTATAGAAAACCTTGGACACGACTGTGCAGCAAATGTCGTTATTGAAAAGTAAGTACAAGGGATTTTTCACGTCTTTCATAAATGGAATTTTCATAATTTAACAGTATAAGAAACATTCTGTATTTGTTAAATTTAATAAGTGTTTACTGCTATGATACTGAATGAGCCTTCAAAAGTATGTTAGAAATTACATTCCCTTGCTAATATATTTTCTTCAAATCTGTCACTATTTACTAAAATTTGATAAACTGTAAAAATGTATGGTGCAAAGTCTAACATAAACAAGGCAGTGAGTGGGGGGGACATGAAACCCCAGTCTCCTTTGTTTGGGTTGGGGGGGTGATCACCAGCACACTTTTTTTCTCTTTTTGGCTAAAAGTCACCATGTAACAAGTCAGTATCCTCACACAAAAATAAAATCACTTTTGGAACAGGCCCTAAAGTTTTGATTTCTGGGATAATACTATTCTTATCTCCGAATTAATGTTTTTGGAGCTTGTCAAATAGTTTTTTTAAAGTTTTATTTTTTTAACATAATTTTCAAAGGTCTGTGTGTAGGTGTTTTAAAGAAGATGGTGGTTGGTGTATTACTCTTTGATTCTAGAGTTTGGGACAAGTGATGTTGTGTACAGTTACCACAGTGTTTATTCCAAAGGCCATAGCTGTTTTATCTTCTTCTCTTCATTAAAAATACACATTTTTCATTGTTAATTGTTTTAATTGATCTTTTTTTTCTTGACCAGTTTAGTGTAGCAACAAAAGTAGAAGTTTTTAGTTAATGGTTTCAGATAACTTTGATTTCTGTTAGATGTTTTGTTGTTAAATTAAAATGACATTTATTTACGTTGTAACAGTTATAATGAACTGTGGAAATATTTATTAACGGTTTCACTTACTTTATCTTTCCCCATTTGGATACTGAACGTGCTGGGATGCTGGGAGCGCAGGGTGATCCCAGAGTTTGCCCCCATGCTGAGAACAGGCCTTTGTAGTAGGGAGGAGACATTGAGGCCCCTGAGGTAGAGTCTTGCCCCTGAGGGGATGGAGCTGTCCATGGTTGTCACTCAGAAGGAGCTTCCTGAGCTCTGATCTGTTTTGTCCACAGATAAGATACATGTGTAGTGTCGTTTTCCAGAAGTCAGGGTGGAATTGTGCTCGTTCGGACTTTCTGCAAAGCCTCTCCTTTTAACATTTCATTTGCTTTCTTCTGTTTCCACCTGAATTTAAAAGCATTGTCATTAATTGTGGACCTGCTTAATTTTAGAAAATTTTGGAAGGTTTTGATATTTGTTAGGATATTTTGAAGATAATATTTGAGGTTTTTTTCTGTTTTGAAAATGTGCTAACATAGTCTGTCATTTCATATTTTTTTAGTACCAGAAGAGAGGACCATTATGTCAGAGTTTGTGCTGTCAAGTTCCTGTGCTTATTAGATGGCTCAGATACGTCTCATAGGTCGTTTGTGGAAGATCTTGCAATCAAGCTGTTAGATAAAGTAAATATGTTGTTTTTGTTTTTTTTTACTTTAAAGTATCTTTGTTTTTGTTTAGTTAACAATCAAAATCCAATATTTGCTCTTTATGTTGGCAAAAATATGTATTTCTAAATATTTTTATCAAGAAAAACGTGAGATTTATGTTCCGTATTTCTAGTTACATCTTGGTTAGTAATTGTCCAACTCAAGTTGGCTTTTGAGAACAATAATGTTTTACCTGTACTATCTGAACTTCACTCTGTAGTTTCCAGTACCAGTCAAAACCAGTTACACTTAGAGCGATGTATCCATACGTTGCTTTATGTAAGAAATAGAGTAAGAAAGTGAAGTATATACTTTTTTGAGTCTGCAAAGTTATTTATAAGTGAATGTCACACTGTTGAAGGGGGGTTAGTAAAGCTGGGAGAGATGGACCCAAGTAAAGTCAAGTACACTTGAAGCCGAAGGGGACGGAGAACTCGATGTGCTTCCTGACGTCTGATTTGGGCGCTGGGATGTAACTGGTGACGGTACAACCCACCTGCATTGAAATGCAGAGTTCATCACACATTCATCAGCTTTATTATATAAAGCCGAGGAGGTATTTTTATGCAAAAGTTTCCTCCTTTGCCCTGTTGACTCAGGAGATGAGTCAGAGGAAACAGCGTTTCACTGGTTTTCTGAGGGGAGCAGAGTGGGAGTGGCAGGGTCTCCCGCCAGGCAGTGCGGTTCGTGTGTAGGGTACATCGGTGTCACTAGAGTAGAGGCTGGGGCGCGCGCTCTGTCTGGAGATGGCATCCTGGGGTGCTCCTATCTTCATGTAAGTAATTTAATATTGATTCCCTCCCCCCACCCCCAGGATGAACTGGTGTCAGTGTCTAGAACCCGTTACTATGTGAATTCTCAACAGCACAGAGTGAAAAACCGAATATGGCAGGTTCTGCTTGTACTTTTCCCCAGATTCGATCAGGTATAATGTTTATTATATTTATACCTTTAAAGTATAATGTTTCCATATGAATAAGCTATTTAATAGAAACCATTATGGGCTGTTTTAAAACTGAGAAAGTAATCTGCTTAAAATGTATACTTCAGTTCTTAAAATTGAAGTTACTCAGAACTTTTTTTGTAACAGAAAGAACACTAAGGCAATTTGGTACTGGAGAAATAAGTCAGAAGTTGTTTACACGGCCCCACTGAATACTTTTTTCTTTCAATATTTTAATGTACTACTTTAAGTGTTTAAAGTTTCATAGGCCATTTGATTAGAAGATCTGAATAACTCCTAATCTTCGACAGCTAAGCTATTTTGTAGTGACTGCTCTGGGTTGTCTGTACGCCCGAAACCATGAAAGGCGTCCTCTGGGAAGTAGGTAACCTGGCCAGTGCAGGTGCAACTCCAAACTGTCTGCCAGAGTCTCGCTCCACTTCATAATCTGTTGTGGGGGCTGGAGACGAGCTTTTCTGCTGCTCCTCTACCCATAAGAAATTCTTTTAAGAGAAATCCTCCTGCTTTGAAATAAATAAGTTGTCTATAAGAAATATTTTTAGTTGCTTATATAAGGAGATGATGCCTTTTACCTGCTGCTTAGAGATGTCCAGTTACGCAGACAGAAGTGCAGCTCTGGGGGGAGGATGGGTGAGGGAGGAGGGTGCTTTTGGAGTCAGGGTCTGGCCAGAAGAACGGCGGAGGCCATGCGGGCAGGAGGCTGGCAGTCAGTCCAAGGAGACGCAGGAGGCCCAGCCCGCTCCTTCCGGGCTTCGTGTGCCTCCTGCCGACTTTGGTACCCTTGTTCCCTGGCTTTAGCCCAGGGCATCCTGGCACATCTTGATCCGAATCTGAATTCTGCCACCTACTGATGTGTGGCTTTGAGACAGTTATTTAACTTTTCTGAATCTTTTCTTTTCCCTGTAAAAATACAGAGAATTAAAACCTTTCTCACAGAATTGATGTTGAAGTAAAATGTGCAGTACTCAGGAAAAGTACCCAATTGTCATATTTCAGTCAGCAGTTTTTAGGGTCATTGTTTGCAGAGTGGTGGATTCAGTAGTTACTTACAATAAAACTTTAAGCTGGTTTTTTTTTTACCAGTGAGAATTTTTAAAATTAAAATTACTAACCATTTTCAAAGTTGCTAAGGGAGTAGATCTTAATTGTCCGCACCATAGAAAAGAAATTTTAAGTATGTGACATGATGGAGGCCTTAGCCAATGCCACCGTGGTAATTGTATTGTGATATGTAAATGGATCAAATCACCGTTTTTATCCCTTAAATTTACACGTTATATGTTGTTTATATATCAGTGAAAATAAATTTAAAACAACAACCATAACACAATATAACTTGTGAATTTTATTTTTCTCAGAATTTCTTGAACAGAATCATTGACAAGATTTTCCAGGCTGGTTTCACCAATAACCAGGCGTCCGTAAAGTATTACATAGAATGGATTATTATACTGATTCTCCATAAATTTCCTCAGTTTCTTCCAAAGTTCTGGGATTGTTTTTCTTACGTAAGTAAAAGAGATTTTTCATATTTTTTAAAATTAAAAGATGTGGGCTGTACTGGGCGGCTTGTTTCGCTTTAGTTCATTGTTTTTTGACCCTCAGTTGCCCTGGCCCAGGTAGTGACATCCTGAGTTGTGTTTTGCAAGATCTGAGTTGATTTGAGAGACAGAGCCCTGGCTTCGTGAGCATGCCAGCATTTTCATCTAAGAGCTCTTCAGTTCCAACAGGAAGAGGCTTTTGTTCCTAAGAAGTAGGGGAAGTAGGTGCCTTCACACTGTCACTTACAAGCAGTGTCTTTGTTTGATCTTAGAAACAGGAGCGAGGAAATGTATGTGCAGCCCTTACGTTTAAAGAAGTTTTCAGTAGGGGAATTTCAGGCATAACCCAGGTAGAGGGCCTGGCAAGGAAGCCCTCTCACCTGACCAAAAACAGACTTCAGTTCATTTCATTCGTATTTCATCTGTGCCCTCATCCCACCCCACCTCCGCCCCCCAACATTTCCTGGATCTTGAAAACATTTTTAAGGAGTTGATACTAAGATTGGTGATAGAGTTTACAATGCAGGTGTCCTGACAAATAACAGATTGTTTCTAAACACCAGCTCTGTTGTCCCAAGTTCACGCTTCCCTTTGTGACCCTCCTACATTGTGCGAAAACAGAGACACTTTCCTCCAAGGGCCTCCTTTCTGTGTCTTCTCCTGTTTTAGGAGACGGAATGGTGTTTGTATTTCCTTTACCAGTGTCTTCTTTATTCTTAAACTTTGAGAATGAATGATCTTTGCCATCCTCTCTTGCTCTACTGAAACCACTGTGGGGCACGCATGCTCAGGACGCTCACGCTGAGGGTTTCCTGTGCAGACACAGATCACCTCTCTCCTTCCCTTTGCCTGTCTCACGTCCCAGCAGCTGTTCACGCTGGTGGCTGCCTTCCCCGCAGCTGGCTGTCCCTGCCGTGGGATGCCCATTCCTGGGATGCCCATCGTCTCTGGTCCTGTCCTGTGTTTGCTTGCTTTCCTGGTTTTGCCTTAAGAATCATTGTTTAGCGCTGTGCTCCTGTCTTCATGCCCTGGCTGTAACCCCGTCCCTGCTGGCTCACTGCGTCTCCAGCCCCTCCCCACGTTGTCAGCTTCACCCCAGGTACAACTGAACTGGTGGCATCTCTCCCTAAACTGGCTCCCTTCCTGCTGACCTTCATTCTCCAGACCAATAGCAGCAGCGTCCTCCACCGTGAAAGACGGTGGTCTTTACCTTTTACTGATGCGGAAACGCATTCCTTTTCACCCCCCGGGGTTCCCCTCCTGACCCTTCCTTCTCTCCTCCTCTTCGTGTCCATGTAATGAAGAAAAATATCCGGGCAATTTTTCTGGAGTTGCCTCTGAGACCTGTTGCTTACTAATTACGTTCTGCCTGCTCTCCCGTGGATCAGGCTGGCTCTGTGGACTCCTAAGCCTCCTAACTCTCTGTCCCCAGTAATTCAGCTGTTCTCTCTGCTGCTCAGCTCAGTCTCTCACTTTGCATAAAGAGCTTTCAGACTTTGTAAATTCTCTTCGGGTCCTCTCCTGTGGACATCAGTCTGGGTTTTTCATTGTTAGCAACTAAAACAACTTCGGCCGATTGAGTCAAAAAGGGACTGAGGACAAGCAGGGAGGAGGGAGTGGGCAGCTTGCAGGATGCCCACCATGCGACCAGCTGCAGAATCGGGCTGGAAGAATAGGCAGGAGTGGGGTGGGGGTGGCCTCTGGGACCACAGCTCCGGGTGCGCCAGGGGCTGGTTCACCGGGGACAGTGCTCCAGCCCCCGGACGTGAGGCGCTGTCCCAGCCAGGCCCCAGCCTCTGCCACTTGGGTGGAGGTGCGGCCTCGGTGGGCTCACCTTCCTAGGTTACAAGTTCTCAATTCAGAATTTGGGGTTGGTGTCTTTTGATCTCATATCCCCCCCAGGCCTCTGCTGCTCCCTCCTGGGCCCCGCAGTGTCAGCGCGGCCACAGGAAACCTTGAATGACTTTTGTTTATCTGACTTTTTTTCAGGGTGAAGAAAACCTTAAAACAAGCATTTGTACATTTTTAGCAGTTTTGTCACATTTGGACATCATTACTCAAAATATTCCAGAAAAGGTAAGTGTAATTTGTAAGAAGAGTTTAAACTCAACTATTAAAATAGAATTTTATATATTGGCACTAATTTTTGTAAATGTAGCATATTCCATATGTTTTTTGCAGTTCCCCCTTCCCTTCCACTGCCCCTGAGATGCACGTACTGAGACATGAGTGCACAGTGAGGTGCTGCAACTTGCACACACATGCACTGAGGTATATTCTCTATCTCCACATCCACTGATGGGCAAGTTTTGATGATATGATTGTTAATTTTTTGAAAGTATTTCAATATGATTGTTTAAGCAGGACTCCCTCATTGCACTTAACTGTCCTTGACAGACACTGTTATTTAACAAATGCTCATGCAGAGAAACTTAGGGTCAGGTATTGAAAGCTGCTAGGTAACTGAAGGCTGAGGTAATGACTCATCATTGGAGTGTGGAGGCCAGTTCTCTCCCAGGTTCGGAGCAGTTTCTTTAGTGGATTACTAGACAAGTAGAGATCTTAGCTAATTCTGGTTAATCACTGTGGCAACTGAAGAATTTAGGAAAACCTGCCAGATTTAGAGCTAGATTCTGTATCGTTGAATCCGTGGAGAAGATACTGATAGTTGTGAACTTTAGGAGAAACTAAGTATATGAAATAAGTATTGTGTAGTGTTGAAAATGAAATAAAAATACAGGGGGAAAAGGCTTCCTAGAATTTCTTAAAGCGTTCTTGCCTTCAAACAGTGGTAACAGATTTAGTTAATGTATTTCATCAATCCTAAACAGACTCTTCTCCCCACCACCTGTTAACCTCGAAAATCATGATAATCCTAAAATTGAGGGCGTCTTACAGTGTCTGCCAGCCAGGTGGCAGTGTGTCAGTGACAGGCCCTGGTAAGCTCAAGAAGGCTCTCCAGCCGGTAACACTGAGGGCTGTTGTCATGTTTTAAATGCGTGCAGAGAGAAATGTGCTTACAGTCTGTTGAGAGAGGTAATAGATACACTGCACTGTTGCCGGCAGCGGGCGGCAGGTGGGGTGTGTGTGGGGGGGGGGGGGGGGGCAGAGACAGAGATAGAGACAGAGAGACGGAGAGAGCACAAGTTCGGGATCAGTTTAGACAGATTCTGAAAATGAACCCATCTTAGGAGATGTTCCCTTAGATCTGGTATAAACAATAAGGTAATTTTCCATTAAGCCCTTTCTGTACTTGCTACTAGATATTTTAGATTTATTTTTAATTTTGAAAACATCTAAAAAAGGAATGCTGATTAATGGAGTAGAATAATCTCAAGTTCAACATCTTCTGGGAAAAATCTAAATTGAGACACCTAAGTGATGTTTACTTTGTTAGTCTCTCCATTTCTAATTTGTAAAGACCATGGGTGCTTGATAAATGTGTTCTTATTTGAAGACTTCTTGGGAACAGTCATTTGAGACTTGCCCTTTTCCTCAGAGTGTGCTCCTGTGTTACTTAACCTGTCTGTGGGATCTGTGCTGAGTAGTCAGATAAGGTGCAGACCGTTGTCAAATGGCACAAGTCAGAGTTCTAAATGCTCCGTGGAAATTCAAAGAAAGGAGGGACCCTTTCTTAACTGCACTCAGTTCAGCAGACACAGAGGGTGTTGCTGCTGTTCGACGCAGACTCAGCTGCCGTCCTGAAAGGTGCTGTGTCCCCTGGCCAGGCAGAGCAGCACAGGCGGAACCAATGGGTTTGGCGTGGGAGTCACAGGAGCGTATCCCCACTGAGGATTGCCGTGGATTTTTCACTTACTATTAATATATACCCAGCATCCAGATCTTGGTTTCTAACACCATTCTCTAATGGAAGGAACCAGGGCTCCTTGGAGAAATGGCAGATTCTAGAACTGGAGCAGAAAATATACAAGATAAACCTACAGCGTCTTGTAGTGCCAGGAAGTCAGGAAACTCTTTATACACACAGAGACATACAGACACACAGCAATACACAGACATGCACACACATACAGACACACACGTACAAACAGACATGTACAGACAAAGACACACACACACACACATAGACACACACATACGGACACATGCACACAGACATACACAAAGATACAGACACACAAACACAGACACATGCACACACACATATAGACACACAGACACACACACACGGGGCAGGAGTCAACTGAAAGGGCTCCCAGTGCCTGAAGCAGCCTGAGCAACGACATAAGTAAAGTAATGCTGGATTACAGCCAGAGGATAAGGTATCTGAGTCCATACTGATAAAAATAAGTGATTGAATAAGTAACTAATAAATCAGAGATGACAGACTCCACGTAATCTATGTAGGCTCTCACCCTCAAGGACGTCCTTCTGGAGAGGAGGGGGGGCTTCACAGTGGGGAACCTGCAACGGTGATGTCAGGTTGGCGGTGTGTCCCCTCAATGTGCCGTGACTGATGAAAACGACCTCTGTGGTCTCCCTCCCAGAGCACCATGGCCCCGGTGGAATCATGAGGAAAACATCCCCAAACCCAGTAAGGGGGCCGTCTACAGATCCCTGACCACAGTGCCTCAGACCCTACAAGGTCGTCACAGACAAGGACAGTCTGAGAAGCTGTCACAGAGGAAGGTTGGGGACACGGCAACTAGATGGGACATGTCCTGGCTGAGGTGCGGGACAGGAAAAGGACACTAGTAAGACAGGAAGGCTGGATAAAGCACAGGCTGGGCGTGGAGGCTGTAAGGGGTGGTGAGAAACCTGAAGGGGCCGTACCCCGCCCCGGTCTGCCTGCAGTGCCCTGCGCGTGATGTGGGTGGAACGCTGCCTACCTTTGTGAGAAACGGAGGTGCCGCGTCCTCTGTGAAAGGCAGTTTCTTTCCTCGGAGTCTGCGTCCCTCCTGTTTGTGCCAGTTTCAGGTGCGCGGTGCAGTGCTTTGACATTTGTGTATCGCCCACTGCGCTCCCCGCACCGTCTAGCCGTCTGTCCCGGGCAGTTACCGCACCATCGTCGGCTCTCTTCCTCTTCACCTTCCCGTGCATCCCCACCCCTCCTCCCTGGCACCATCAGTGTGATCTCTGCTTCTCTGTCTGTTTTCCTTTCTGTTTTGTTTTGTTTTAGATCCACATATAAGGGAATCATACGGTATTTGTCTTGACCTGTTTCACTGAGCACACGACCCTCTGGGGCCATCCACGCTGTTGCTGTGGCAGAGTCTCGTTCCCTCTTTACGGCTGGGTCGTATTCCGTTGTATACGCACCTCTTTACCCACTCGTCTGTCAGGGGCACAGGCTGCTTCCATGTCTCGACTGTTGCAGAGAACACTGCAGTGAACACGGGTGCGTGTAGTTTTTCAGATTAGTGTTTTTGTTTTCTTTGGATAAATACCCAGAAGTGGAGTTGCTGGTGTATGGCAGCTCTAGTTTTAGTGTTTTGAGGACCCTCCACACTTTTCACAGTGGCCACACCATCGTTGGCCCTTCTTTATAGCTGCCAGGTTTGGGATCAGAATATTTTTAGTGCTTCCTGTTACAAAGCATGATACTAGACTATGGAGAAACGGGTGGGCAAGACAGCTCTGTGTAGAGGGGCATGCAGACCAAAGGTGGTGCGTGCCCAGTGTAGCAGAGACCTAGAGACAGTGAAGAGTCAGCGGCAGGTGAAAAGGTGCGCGGCAAGGTCAAGGATGTGGGGGACACGCATTTGACTGGAGGCAAAGTGAGCAGGTCCAGCTCAGGGAGGGGCCTTGTGAGCCACCAGGGAGGCTCCAGTGCTCGAGAGAATGAGCCCTAGAGCCAGGCAGACCTGGGTTCAGATCTTAGGTTCACTTCCTATGTGGTGTGTAAACTTGGTCAAGTGAGTTAATATTTTTAAAACTCTCCTTTTTGCATCTCATGGTGTGTGACCTAGAGCAAGTGCTGTGTGTGAGGAGTTAGCACTTTATCTAAGGGCCCTATGAGGTGCCGCAGAGTTTTCACTGGAACGTGAGTGACACTGGATTGGGGTGTTGTGGGTGGGGGTGTGGAGCTGGGCGTTGGGTGTTGTGGGCGGGGCATTGGAACTGGGTGTTGGGTGTTGTGGGTGGGGGTGTGGAGCTGGGCGTTGGGTGTTGTGGGCGGGGCTGTGGAGCTGGGTGTTGGGTGTTGTGGGTGTGGAGCTGGGCGTTGGGTGTTGAGGGTACAGGTGTGGAGTTGGGTGTTGGGTATTGAGGGTGCAGGAGTGGAGCTGGGTATTGGGTGTTGTGGGTGTGGAGCTGGGCGTTGGGTGTTGAGGGTGCAGGAGTGGAGCTGGGTGTTGGGCGTTGTGGGTGTGGAGCTGGGTCTTGGGTGTTGAGGGTGCAGGTGTGGAGCTGGGTCTTGGGTGTTGTGGGTGTGGAGCTGGGTCTTGGGTGTTGAGGGTGCAGGTGTGGAGCTGGGTGTTGGGTGTTGAGGGTCCTCACTTAAAGTGGGGTGCCAAGGGCAGGAGCCAGCGACCCCGGCACTTTGAGGACAGAGGAGGGGAGGGAGGATCACCACAGGGCCGGGAGCACAGTCCTTGGAAACCTCCTTAGGGAGACAGGCCGGGAAGGCCGTCAGATGAGGACCCGCCCTAACCCCCAGCGTGTGGCAGCAAGCGTTGTGACGGTGTGAATTCACTGCAGTGATGCTGAGGGAAGAGGTGGGCCAGGAGGGGAGTAGAGGCAGATGTGCGGGGTCAGAGGTCGGAGTGCCCGATTTAAGATTTTACAGGTTTTGTGACAAGGTCTGGGTGTGGCTTTGGCAGAGAAAGGTGGGTTATGATTTTCACATGGTGATGGGGAAGGAACCACCTGGAAGTCACACCCAGGACGGGGACAGTGCACCCGCTCTAGTGGTGTGGGACCGTGGGAGTGATGGTGAAGGGCCTGAGAGCATGTGTGGAAGAGCTCCCGAGGGTGAGGAGGGAGGAGAGCAGCGAGGGCGGCCAGGGGAGGAAGCGGATGTCCTCTTGGGAGACGATGGAGGGAGCAGGGAGGAACAGCAGGGTTCAAGTCCGGACACTAAGCAGAGACCCTACAGGTGGACCGAGCAGGGGAGGTGCTGCAGCATTGCGAGTGAACACAAAGCAGTGGGAGGATGCTTTGATTTCACAGTGATGTCAGGGTTACCTTGTCCTCGGTCATTGAATTGGGGGTCAGGTGGCCCATTTGAAGGACTCTCCTCCTGTCTTTTCAGAAGCTCGTCCTGAAGCAGGCCCTGGTCATCGTGCTGCAGTGGGGCTTCAGTCACAACTTCAGTGTCCGCCTGTATGCACTTGTGGCTCTTAAGAAAATCTGGGGCATGTGTAAGACGATGCAGGTGGCAGAATTGGACGCGTTGACATCTGTGATCGAATCCAGTCTTAATCAGGTGGAAAGCGCGCATGGATCGGGGTAAGGAACGGTAACCGGCAGGCAGTTCTTCCAGTGGCACAGGGCGGCTTGCAGATGATGCCCTGACCTCACGCAGAGCACAGAGCCGGTGAGGCAGAGCGGGCGCCGCCCACCGCGTGATGTGCAGTTTAGTTACAGTTCAGATTGTTGGCAGCTCCGCTTGACCTTCTAAAACGCTGCTGTGGATGGAGCGTCCTGCATGGATGGCCCTGTACCTTATAAAGCCCCCTCGGGGAAAGTCACCCCACACAGGTGTCTGCTGGTGTTGGACCTAGTTCCTCACCTCCAAGTTGTTGTTGTTTTACTGCATTAATATTACTGATCATCACCGTCCAGGAAATGCAGAGCCTTACACATTGCAGAGACCCAGGCAACTTGAATCCACAAAAGGTCTTTCTTTACACTCAAAGGCACTTACTGATTTATGGAAACCAGTGAGCAGGTAGAGGTGTTTTCTTTTTTTTCCAATGTTACATATTCATTTACAAATTTAATGTTAAATGTGTAAATGCTCTTTCACTTGAATCACATTTATGATCATGTGTTTTAAATTATAAAACACTCAAACCTTAGGGAAAACAGGGCATGACAGTTTAGATGCATATATATGAAGTCTTCATTGCCATAGACTGTTACTTTATAAGTTTAATGTTTTTTTAATAAGGATATTTTTTCCATTGCTTTTCAGAGAGAGTGTGGGGGGGTGAAATGTCGATGTGAGAGACACATCAATTGGTGCGTGTCCTTGGCCAGAATTGAATCTGGGCCCCTTCACACCGTGGGCCCATGCTCTAACCACTGAGCCAGCACGGCCAGGGCTGTTTAATTTTCAAAGATGGGATTTTAGCACACTTATTTCTCTGAACAGAAAAATAAAAGGAAGCTTGATACATTCTGAAATACGCATTTCTCTCCCCAGAATCCTTTTCCTTCAAAGGAATTCCTCCTCCCACTGGGTTATTTTTTTCATAGACGACATGATACTGACAGTCCAGCTGTGTTAGCCGAATTTTTGAGATTCTAGCATAAAGGTTTGACTGATCTCTGTGAATTGCCAATACACTTGGAGATGATGGTATTGTAACTAAAGGAAAAGTTTCCTTAGCATGTTACATCGTTTTGGTTTTCAAGTACATTTGCAAAGCAATCGTGAGGGTGAGAATGCAGCTCATTTGGTTTCATTTAAAGCAGCTAGAATTCTCGATCTTTTTCAAGTGACCACCAGTGTCTCCTTCCTTTTTGGTGTGGGCTGTGTACATATTAATATTTTTCAGGGAGCATTTGTATTGTGTAGTGAGCCAGACTCAAACTGCATAAGTTGTTCCAAATCATACTTTAATGTACAATTAGTGAAGTTATGCTTCTGTTTGACAGCACACGCTGATCCCTCTGAATGCTTGGGTCTGAGTCAGAGGCCAGTGACGGCCCAGTGACGGTTGCTCCCAGGACTCGGCCTGTCTTTGGTGGAGGGGCCGAGGGCACGGACGGGTTTTGACCATGCGGATAGGCTTGTGTGTCAGTGTGTACTTCCCTCCAGGAGCAGATTGTGACTTACTGTTCAGTGTTGAGGTGTTTTAGTTGCTTGTTGATTCTGCTCAGAATTCTTGGTAGCTGTGTTTTGATTTCTAAAAACAGTGGGCTCAGCTCATATTTTTTATTAAGCAATGAAACACCCTTTTGAGAAATAACTTTTCTTTTTCAAATGCTAGTACCAGGTAGGAGATAAAACCATAAGAATAGGTAAGCCTGCTGGGAAGCAGTTCTTGGAACGCCCACGTCCTCAGCAGTGGCTTTGCGACAGGCTCAGCCGCAGGGAGGCAGGCAAGTGAAGTTTCTGTCTTCCTGGAGTCCACAGTCAGGTGGAGACGGGCATTAAATAAATAATCACACCGATTAAGAAAGGTCTGAATCACGGCGAGTCCTCTGAGGGAAAGTCGGGGTTGTGGTGAGGACGTGCGGACTGTTTACTCTGGACCGGTTTGTTGCAGCCCACACTACAGGGAGAGCGGAAGCAGGCAATGGAGAATGGAGGAAGTGATTTCCAGGCAAAGGAGACAGTGTGTGGGACCCATGGAGGCTGGAGGCGTGGCCCTGCTCCCAGGTGACATAGCAGGTGACTGAGGAGGGAGCAGGGCAGCAGGAACCCGGGCAGGGCAGACAGTTGGAGGCTACTATTGAGTGAACTGGGGAAACCTCGGAGTTTAGACTCTAGATTGGCATCAGCCAGTTTGCTTTTGCAATTTTAAACGAGTGAGGAGCAGATGAGAGGCAGGCAGGAGAGGGGGCAGTGGCGGGTTAGGTTAGCGGGAGGGAATGGGGCGGAGGAGGGCACAGGTTGGAGGGAAGGCCAAGTGAGAGCCTGAAGGCGCCCCTGGGACTTGGAGCAGTTTCAACAGTGCCGTCGGTCGGAGGGCAGAACCAAATTAAAGTGGGTCAAAGAGTGGTGGGAAGTATGTTCACCTTTGTTAAATCTGGTGATGGGTTCATTGGTGTCTTGTTTTCTTTGTTTGAATGTTTGAAATACTTCGTCTTTAATTTTTACAAACGGGCGACAAGGTGGGTGAAACACAGCCAGGCTGTGCAGATAATTCTCCAGCGACTTCCCTGTAAGTGGGAAGGACAGCAGTTGGTGGTGGGTGTGCCATCAGAGGAGGGCTTTAGTTTCGTTTTTGGTAACCTTTGTGTTTGAAGGTTATCAGTTGGTGAACTGAACAGTGGGGACGGGTCCCACAGAAACAAGACCTGCTGTCCCTCCCTCTCCCCACCAAAACTGTTCCTCCCGAAGACGGGCGTTTTCCACCAACAGCGTTCCAGTGTGGGGCTGTGCCTTCGTCATCTCCGAGTCCCGACTAAAGAACCCTTGGATAAGGGTCCATTTTGCTTTTCAAAATTAGACATAAAGCTCTTTGGAGTGGGCCAGAGGAAAGGCTAGAGAAGACGAGAAATTTTGAAGGAAGGATGTGGAGCGGAGTCCAAGGGGGAATCTAGAGCACACCCTGGGGTGCTGTCCTTCGAAGAGAGACTGTTGAGAGCAAAGGGAAAAGAGGACAGCTGTGTGGGGAGGTCGTAGGTCTGTCCCTTGCCTGTGAGATGGGAGCATGGTCGCCTGCCCGCTGGTGGCGAGTCTGCTGACACCAGGGGTGAGGGGCTGGGACCTGGGGCGTGGCCACAGGAGAGGGACCCTGCCAGGAAAGTGAAGCTGCTTACTTAGCTTTTGGCTTGCGGATTATGAATTTAAACTGAAACCTGCCAGGCATGCTGAATTTTCACCCTTGCCTCTTTTGCCTTTTAAAACTTGACAGATGTGTTAAGAATTCAAGACCTACTCACATTAAATTTGTCTGGTTTATGAAAATTGGTGACAGTTGGCTCCATGTTGCCTATCTTCAGAGTGGAAAACAGGATGTTAGTCATGGTTTTCTCTCCTGAAAAAGGTGTTTACTGGCAGAGACTTAAGGACTCCAACCCAGATTTCTTATAGAGTTCCCCTTTAGAGGTCCCTTTCCCAGGCATTTGAGGCTGTTCCCATTGTCCTCAGTTGCCCATCACGTTGGCTGGAGCACAGGCCTCTGCACACCCCGCTAGACTGACCCCCACACTTTAAGTGAGGACCTGGCTTCCATTCCTGTGAATCATTCATTCTTTGTTCTATGACAGAGTTTTTTTGTCAGTTTTTGTGTTTCATTTCAAAAGGTCAAATGTTGTGTCAATTTTCAAAGTATGCTGGTCTTGGAGATAGATGTGTATAAATCTTAGGATAAAATTCACAAAATTTCTGATCTAAATTCTGCAGCACCTCTGTAAGGTACCTGACTTCTCCCCTTACCTTGTCTGCACCTCATACCTGATTTTCAATCCTTAGGAACGCCAAGAAGAACTGGCAACGCATCCAAGACCATTTCTTTTTTGCAACATTTCACCCACTTGAGGATTACTGTCTGGAGGTGAGCAGAGCCTGTCCACATGCACACACTCTCCCGTACTCAACCCCACACTTCCTTTTGGCAGAGTTGTTGGAGGGTTACGATGAGCTTTCCTTTCCCCTTGCTCGCTTCACCTGAACACCTGAAGTGCCGAGTTTAACTGTCCTTTATGCAGGTGACCTGCTTGCTTTCACTCCTAAGCAGTGGAACTGGCTCGTCATTTTCACTTTGTTTCTCAGGCAGTGTTGGGCTTGGAAGGGGGAATATTTAACTCTGAACAGAAATCTGTTCTGACATTAGAAGGAAGTGAGTGAACATTTGTGCAGGTGAGAGTTTGTTGTAATGAAGCCCACCGCTAATGAAAGACCAAGGTCTACCCTGCTGTTCGCTGCCTTTTCTGGACCTGGGTGACGGAAACTGTATACCAAGTGACAGACCACCTACCAGATGTGCTTATGTGATTTTAAGAACCATAAATGTGTCTTTTACAGCTGGTGTGTACGTCAGTTAACTTGATGTCTAAATTACTAAAATTTGTAGACGTTTCCTTTCTCCCTCTGGATGGAAACACTTGGCCTTGCTCTTTCCGCTATAGAACTTGGAAGTGTCAGTGCCTTTGGCCGCTGTGCAGGAGTGAGTGGTTTTGGTGGATTACTAATAACATGGCCTTTAAAAAAATGCAGCTCTATCGATTGTTAGTCGCCATAGAGCACCATGTGTACTTTCTGCTGCTTTATTGCAAACGTTGTTTAGGGTTTTTACATATTTAACCTGCTCTGTTCTGTGTGTCCCTAGTTCCCAGAGCGCTTTGGTGTCTTTCTGAAGGAACTTTTTACCTCCCTAGGTTAAGCCACCTCTCTGTTCAGTTTTCCAGCAGGAGTAAGTCCTTGCTTTCCTCTCTGCCTTTGACGGCCTCTCTCGTGTTCTACGTAGTTCATTCTCCATTCATGAGTGAATCATAACTACGTGTGTAAACAAATCCTGGTGCACAGAACTGTCTGTCCATGTGTAGCTGTGTTAGTACCTACCTAGGTATCGAGCTGCAGTCACGATGCGAGTCTAGATCACACAGATGCTGCATGAGAACACCATTCTCATTCTAGACTTCATGAAGCCTCGCATGTTCTGTATTTACTGCATATCCTGTATTTACTGCTTCATTTTAAAATTGCCTCATACCTGTGCCTCTGCTTCTCATGTGCTGTTGACCTTGGGTGACTTTCTGGTTCTCAGTCCTTGTAGGGGAGAAAGGACGGACTGTTCATGTGATGACTAAACAGTGGTTTGCACTGTGCAGTTTACAGAATGCCTTTTTTCATGTGCTGTTTTAACCTGATTTTATCCACACTTTACAAATGAGGAATTGAAGCCAAGAAAGGCTAAGTGGTAGAGAGGTGAGGATCTGGCACAGAGGTGATGAGTAAATAGCATCTTTCCAACCGCTGTCCAGCATCAATACTGATTCCAGACACTTTTGTTCATTGAGAGCACAGGGTTTGTCATGTGCGCGGAGGGACCCCAGCGTGGAAGCTCCCCTGCTCTCAGGGATGGTCCTGAATTAAGCCCCTGATTTCTTAGGAAAGATGACACATATATCACATATATAGGCAGTTGCTACAAGACAGAAAGGTGGTAATTTGGTCAGATATGATAGTTTGGGAAAATTAACACATCAGTAATAAGAAGTTATACTTGAAACAGTTATGTATTTCTTTGTTATTTTTAAGGGAAAGATTTAGATTTAGGTTTTCTTTTCAGACCATATTTTACATCCTTCCTCGCCTTTCGGGCCTTGTTGAGGACGAGTGGATTGCCCTTGACAAGTTCACCAGGTTCACTGACATCCCCTCGGATGCAGGATGTCAGCGCTACCTTTCTCCAACTCAGCTTCGTGAACTACGGCCAGGTGACTGGGCTCAGCAGGACGTAGGTAAAAATAATTTTTGTTTTACTTTTGCCCAGTGTTGACTTGCTTGAGCTTATTGGTTTAAGTTACTTAGAACAGGCGGTTGGTAAAAGTACCTTTTTGTTGTGTGGTGAACTCTGCTCCTCCACTTGGAGAAAAGACAGTGGAAAAACGTGGTATAACTTTGAGTATTACTTTTAGTTGGCCATTAGCTTTGCTATAAAAAGGCAGAGAGCCTGATCTGCTTCCTTATATAAAGCTAGTGGCTGCTCTTTTCTCTGAACTATTGTTAATATTCATTGCTTTCCAACTATATATTTCTGTAAAACATAGATTTTAAAAAGGGCCAAATTATGAAATGTCTTGTCCCATTTAGGAATGCATCCTTGGTCTAGTTGGATGTCACCTCACCTGCCACCTTCTTCCTCTAGCTTCCTTAGGGCCCACCCTCCTCCTCCCCTTCACCTTCCCTTCACAGCCAAGCTTGTGGGGCTTGATCCCTAAAAATCCAAGAATCATTTTTAAAATCACAACTAATCTTAAGAGTTGTGTAGCCAAGGTCTACATTCTGGTCATTGTCACAGCTGTTCTTGTTCTGACTCCCTAGCCCGTAACCATCACTGAAACTTTCATCTCTCTCTGCCCCACCTCCTTCCTGGGCCACTGGACACTCCAAGAGCCAGGCATGGGGAACGTCCAGCCCGAGGGCCGTATGAAATCATTTGGTCTGGCCTTGCCAAGGCAACTGCAGGTGGGACTCAAAATTCAATAAATCTAGGAGCTTTGTTCATAGCTAATTTTTAAGTTGATAATTTTGTATGGCCCGCGAATGATGTTATAAGTATCCAAATGGCCCTTGGCAGCAAAAAGGTTCCCCACCCCTGCCATAAGCTCTTTAAACTCAACACGTCCCAGTTGGATTCACCTTTCTGTCACACCTGCCCCTTCCATACCCTTTCTGTGTGTGGTAACACTGTCACATACAGGTCATTCCTTTCCTATTTTCTCTCTTGGTGAATTGGCTTCCCCGCTCAGGCTGCTTGTCCTGTGACCCTTCTTGCAGTGACTTAACTTGGACTGTCCTGTCTTTGCCTGGACTCATGCAAGAGCCTCTTCATGGTTTTCCAGCCCCAACTTTTCCTCCCATCACTTTTAAGAGGGATTTTTCTAAAACTCAAGACTTCTGTTATCCCCCTTCCTTAAACCTTTTAATGGCTCCTATTTGTAGAATAAACTCTTTATCGTTATGTGCAAAGCCCCTGTGATCTGGTTGGAGCCTTCTCCCTCCACGGCACGCTGTGAGCCACACCAGCGTGCAGCTGCTGCCCGGTGTTCCTTCCATGCCTGTGGACGCGAACATGCTGGATCAGTCCACACTGCCTTGCACATTACTGCCCTTCACTGGAGCCTTTGTGGGCACTCCTCTTTGCCCTCCCTCCCCTGAGGTTAATAATTCCTTTCTGGAGAGCATGCTTCTCTGCAGTGCTGTGGGGTAGTTGTTAGCATGTCTTTTCCATCCCCAGTAACCAAGTGATCCTTGGTTGCTCAGTTAGCAGTTTGGAGTAGAACAGGGCTGAGGAGAGCCTGAGGGTCATCTCAGCGCTGTGCTGGAGATCGAAGCACTGTGGACAGACAGGTAAATTACCTGCTGGGTACCCAATGAGAGAACATCCTTTACTTTAGAACACAATTCCCCCCCCCCCCCAGTACTTAGAATTGAAGATAAAGACTATATTGTTTTCAAGAATATAGTTCTGCAGAAACTTCTAATTTAACACACTATTGGTTGTAAGATATACACCATTATTTTATGTACCTCTAAGAAAAAAATAGCAAACTATGACTCCCTATGGATTCTAAGATGCTTCCCAATTTTGGATATGCTAAACTGTAAAAAAAAAAAAAAAAAAAAAAAGCATGTCTAAGGGTGTCTGATGTTTTCATGGTTAGTAGAGTTGAATCTGAAACTTAAAAGAATCACTGGTGAAAATGGCAGTTGTGTCTGAATCCAAGTAAAGTTCTTTAGTTAATGAATCTCATCCTAAACTATCATTTTAAACTCTTAAAATATATGTGTTTTTTATATATATATGTATATATTAAACATATATATTTAAAAATATATAAACATGTATATAATATATATATATGTCAGGTGTCCCCAAAAATGTATATACACACTTTGAATAATGATAAAGGCAGTGCTTACTAAATACATTTCATTTTCAAATTTGAGCTACCAGCTGTTAAAGTGTGTGTATATTTTTGGGGACATACAGTATATGAGACTGGCTTATAAATGGGATTATTTTTCCCCGCCCAGGTTCTAACTCAGGTGAAGCAGACACCCAGTCCGAGTGGACTGACGTTCAGAAGAAGATAATCCCATGGAAGAGTAACGTTCCTGATTTAGACCTGGAGCTAGTATTTCAGGATCGTGCTGCCAAGCTTGGAAAGTCTATCAGTCGACTGATTGTGGTGGCCTCACTCATTGATAAACCCACCAATTTAGGAGGTAACTGTGGTATTCTGGGGGCTCCCTTAAAATCTTTGATCCTGAAAACTTTCATTCAGCACACTGCCAGGTCCAGCTCTTTTCCATGTGTGACCCCTTTGGGAGTCCCAGGAGTATGAATGGGACATCATGCGCCTGTCGTCACGCTGCAGTGATCCAGCTCGCTCTGAGCTTGGCCTCTCCCTGCAGACAGTGATCCAGCTTGCTTTGTGCAGGACTGTGCCGCACCTGTGAGGTGTTTGGGGCTGCGGCACTGGTCGTCGGCAACCTTCAGTGCGTAGGTGACAAACAGTTCCAGTACCTCAGCGTCTCCGCCGAACAGTGGCTTCCCTTAGTGGAGGTGGGTGCAAAGTGACTTATTAAAAATTTATTTGCTAAAATCTGTAGTACTCCATCTTTGTGCAGCAGTTCATTTGTAGTAGTTTATAGTAGTCCAGCCTTTAATAGTTTAAAAATAATTCTTGAAGTAAAATACAGCCCATTTCTGTTCTCCTGCTCCTTTTATTTTTAGAAATCAATAATGTAGAATTATTTTCAGAAAAATGTGCCCTGCTGGTGTAGGAATAATTTTTATAAATTTCTATGATGTTAGGGAAGTTCTTATTTATAGTGTGTAATTCTGTCCTTTACTTTTTAAAAACTCTTGATTTTACTCCAAGTAGGGCTGTAACTGAATGGTTTAATATTCTGCTCAAGGTAAGACCACCTCAGCTGACGGGCTACCTGCAGCAGAAGAAAGCAGAAGGCTACACGGTCATTGGCGTGGAGCAGACAGCCAGGAGTGCGGACCTGACCCACTACTGCTTTCCCGAGAGGGCTCTGCTCCTGCTGGGGTAAGAAAATCCTTCTCAGGCTTGGTGTAGAAAATGCTTCAGAAATTTTAATTTATCTGGACTCTGATACTACACCTGGTATTATGCCTGCACTTGACCTTTGACTGGTAACATTCACAGAAAGCCACCTACTTTTCATTTTATTTCACCTGTGTGGGATGATCAGGTGAACACAGAATTGACCCATGAATCTGTTAGCCTCTTATTTCCTTGGTAACTTAGACTTACTTCATTTTGTTACTAGAAGAGAGTGATTAACATTAAGAATATCTGAGAAAAATACTGCTTATTACAAAAGTAACCTTTCTCTTCCCACTTTTCGCCAGAAATGAACGTGAAGGGATCCCAGCAAATCTGATCCAGCAGCTGGACGTCTGTGTGGAAATCCCTCAACAGGGCATCATCCGCTCGCTGAACGTCCACGTGAGTGGAGCTCTGCTGATCTGGGAATATACCAGACAGCAGCTCCGCAGGCGCGGGGGCACCCAGTCCTGAGGTCCACACCTTCTTGGAGATGAGTTATCAGTGCTAATGGAACATTTAAAAAAAAAAAACAAAACTATTTGGACAAATGAAATTCTCTGAATTTACTGGATTAGTATTTTTTTCTTACAATTTAATGCCAAACTTTTTCATGTGCCTTAAACATATTATATGTTGTCCTCTTCTTTAATAAAATGTTTTAAGCAACTATGGAAATAATATATTTTAAAAAGATCATTTCTTCCTAGAAACTATTATCGTCAGAAAAGTATACTGTGGAGTGGGCAGACTTACGGCAGCTGTTGTCTATGACCGCTGTCCCCTACGGCATAAGGAAGCAAGGGCTCTGCATGAAGAGGTGGTTGGCCTATTTTTGCTGCTTTGTCTCTACTTATTCCCAGGGGCTCGTGTCTGACAAGGTGCTGAGCTGCTTCCCTATGAAGTTCACGATGCTCAGGTAATAGGTTTTAATTTATTTTTAAAGCCAGGAACCAGGCCATAATCATTCATTTGAAGTTTTTTAAGGAAATAATCAGTTTGCCACCTTTGCTCAGAGTTCAGTAGTGGTTAGAAAGTCTGTGTTCTGACAGCTGCCAATGTGGACCTAAAGGAAGTGGGAAGTGACTTCCTCTTGCACATCATGGAACCCACGAGGGTCCCACTCACTGTTTCTGACTTCGTTGACACCAGGATTACTTCATTATTTAATAGTAACTATCACCATTTAGCAATGAACTTCGCTTATGTTTGGGTCCTTTTTAATATTTAAATTTCAGAGTTTGTTATCTATATAGCATTTTTCTTCTATAACTTTATTCAAATAATTTTTGTTTTGCAAAGACAGTACGTAGTTCCCAGATGGCTCTAATGGGACCTTATAGAACCATGGGCATTTATTTACCAGAACTAAGAAATTAACACTGACAACAGAGCGGTTCACTAAGGCAGACTACAGATCTAGGTGTGAGGCTATGTCAAGGTTCATTTTGTTGTGTATGGACATCGTTTTTTAGCACCATTTGTTGAAGACTGTCCTTTCTCCAATGAGTTGCCTTTACACCTTTGTCCACTCAGTTGA
The DNA here is from genome assembly GCF_964146895.1 of Miniopterus schreibersii. Lineage (NCBI taxonomy): Eukaryota > Metazoa > Chordata > Mammalia > Chiroptera > Miniopteridae > Miniopterus > Miniopterus schreibersii. Next base: position 14,412,105 of record NC_138123.1, on the reverse strand, counting down.
CTATTTGTGTGGGAATATTTCTGAACTCTGTTCTATAGAACTCTATCCTTTTGCCAATACCATACTATCTTGATTACTTTAGTTTTATAATAAGCCTTGAAATCATGTAATATGAATCCTCCAACTTTGTTCTTTTCAGAATTGTTTTGGCTACTTTAGGTCCTTTGCTTTTTCATACAGATTTTAGCATCAGCTTGTTACTAGTCCATACCTACAAAAAAGCTGGTTGGGAAACAGTTTGGAGTTTTTTTTAAATAAAGGGGCTTTACTATTTTTACATTCCCATCAGCACTTGGAACTGTCAGCTTCTAAAATTTAAGTCATTGTTTTCTTTTAAACTTTTACCCCTTGTTCACTACTGGTATACAAGAATGTGATTTTCTTTTGTATACTAACCTTGGTTCCTGCCACTTTTCCAAGATATGCTTATTAGTTCTAGGAGCTTTTTTGTTGATTTTTTGGGATTTTCTGCAGAGATAATATCTGTGAATAGAGTCAGTTTTATTTTTCCTTCCCAATTAGCATGTGTTTTGGGATTTTTTTTGTAGGTAGGAATCCACTACAGTTGTGAATATAAGTGAGAGGATATCCTCACCTTGTTACTGATTTTTGGGGAAAAACATTCATTGTCACCATTAAGTATGACATTAGCTAAGTTTTTTGGTAGATGGTCTTTATTATTTTACCTATATATTTTAAGTTCTTCCAATCATCTTTTTTTGTATCTTGTATTAAAATGGTAACTCCCAGGACACATAATGACAACCTACTTTTTTTTTTGGTTAATCCTCACCCAGGGATATTTTTCCCATTGATTTTTAGATTGGAAGGGAGGGGGAGAGAAACACAGAAATTGGTTGCCTCCTACATGTGCCCCAACCAGGGCCTGGCATAGAATCTGCAACCTAGGTACCTGCCCTTGACAGGGAATCGAACCTGAGACCCTTTGATGCTCAGGCTGATGTGCTACACAACCTACTTTTTCAGTATCTACTGGTATCTATAATATCTGCCTACTACTATCCTGCAACCAAAAAACAGATACATGTGTTATTATAAAAGGCTTTAAATTTTTCTTAAAATACGGATTTCTTTACTAAATTAAAACTGAGCATATTTCATACCATTTTATTTCAATTCTTCATTGTCTGATTGAGGGACTCTCCTGTTACTTGATCATTTTAATTACGTTATATATATATTGTTTACCATGACTCAAACTACTATTGTCCCATAGTCAGTGGAGCACTTTTGAATGTCCAAAAAGAATAGTTTCCACCTTTCTGAAAAAGTCAGGAACAGCCTACGACTGTGCAGTTGTTTTTGAAGGCTGGAACTGTCCTGCTTCAAATTTTTCTTTAAATTTTAAGTAGTCTCTTCTTTTATCAAAATATTTTATCTGTTGAGAAAAAAAGAATTTGAAAAAAGGGCAAGTTATGCAGCTTAGTTTAAATAAAAGCACAGATTTAAATGTAGCAAATTATTCATTATAAATTGTATAAGTGACCTGAGTTATTGATATACTAGAACCATTTCACACCAGTGCATTTGATGTATAAAAGTCTTGGAAAAGGGCGTAGACCATTAAGTCATAAACCTTCTTAAGAAATGTAATCTAAATCAAACAACTTTTCAAAATTTATGGATGCAGCAACAGCAGTCCTAAGAGAGAAGTTCATAGCTATACTGGCCCACCTCAAGAAACAAGAAAAATCCTAAACAATCTAAGATTACAACTAAAGGAATCAGAAAAAGAGCAAAACCCAAAGTAAACAGAAAGATGGAAATAAGATCAGAGCAGAAACAAAAAGATCAATGAATCTAAAAGCTAGTTCTTTGAAAAAAAATTGACGTTTAGCCAAACTCATCAAGAAAAAACGAAAGCGGCCAAATTAAATAAAATCATAAATGAAAGAATTTACAACCGACACCACAGAAATATAAAACATCATTAAAGAATACTACAGCCTGGCCAGGTGTGGCTCAGCAGTTGAGCATTCACCTAGGATCCAGGAGGTCAGGGTTTGATTCCTAGTCAGGACACATGCCTGGGTTTTGGGCTCGATCCCCAGTTGGGGGCCTTCAGGAGGCAGCCGATCAATGACTCTCTCATTGTTGATGTTTCTGTCTCTCTCTCAAATCAGTAAAGATATATTTAAAAAAGAAAATAAAATCAGGCAGCATTAGTCCTCCCACTTAAAAAATACTACAATCACATGCCAACAAATTCAATTTTTCTGGAAGCATGTAACCCTCCAAGACCGAACCAGGAAAAAAAATAAGAAATCTGAACAGACTTATTGCTAGTAATGAAACTGAAGCAATAATTTAAAAAACTCCCAACAAACAAAAATCTGGGACCAGACGACTTCACAGGTGAATTCTACCAAACATTTAAGGAAGAATTAACACCTATCCTTAACTATTTAAAAAAAAAAATCAAAGAGGAAGGAACACTTCCTAATTCATCCTATGAATCCAGCATTACTGTGATACAAACACCAGAAAAAAGACATTACCCCCCCCCAAAAGAAAAGAAAATTAAAGGCCAATATCCTTGATGCAAAAATTCTCAACAAAGTATTAACTGGATTCAACAATACAAAACTTTTTTTGGAGAAAAAAATAATATAGTTATATAATCTTAAAGAAAGCTTAGTGGCAAAAAGTAATAAAATTAAAGGTAACTAAATTCTCTACATTAAAAAATGGTCATTTTTCCATAGACAGATATACAGATGGCCAGCAATTACATGAAAAGGTACTCAACATCACATCAGGGAGATGCAAATCAAAGCCACAATGAGACATCACCTCGCACAGCTGTCATCAGTAAATCCACAAGCAAGTAGTGTTGGCAAAGATGTGAAGGAAAGGGAACCCTCATGCACTGTTGGTGGGACTGGAAACTGGTGTAACCACTGTGGAAAACAGTATGGAGGTTCCTTAAGAAAATTAAAAATAGAACTACCAAATGACCCAGCAACTCCACTTCTGGGTATTTATCCAAAGAAAAAAACACTAACTCGGAGAGACAGATGCACCCCTATGTTAATGGCAGCATTATGTATAATAGCTGAGATGGGGAAGCAGCCTCGGTGTCCATCAATAAACTGCTGGGTAAAGACGGTGAGTACATGTACACAATGGAATACTACTCAGCAACAAGAATGAATGAAATCTTGCCATTTGCAACACGGATGGACCGAGGGTATTATGCTCAGTGAAATAAGTCAGACAGAGAAAAATACTGTTTGATTTCACTTATATGGGGAATCTAAAAAACCAAAACAGATGCATAAGCAAAGCAAAACAAACAGGCCCACAGACACACAGAACAAGCTGATGGTTAACAGAAGGGAGGAAGTAGGGGGGATGAGTGAATTAAAAAAAAGAATGTGAAGTATCTTAAAGCCCCACACCCTAAAGCAGCACAATCCCAGAGGTGGGAAACCAAGGCCAACCACAGGACCGTCAGTGCCTGTATCTGAGCTCCTTTGCAGACAAGGCAAAGGCAGAATGTCACTTGTTTTACTGTCAGAATAGAAAACACTTTTGTTGTAAACTTTTCTTAGGATTGAATTCTTACATATTTCAGTGGCACCTGAGGAAGTGAAACATAGCTGAGACTGAGTGTAAGACCCTGCCAGCCCTGTCTCAAGCTAGGATGAGACACAAATAAAGCTGCTTCGACTTGAATGTTTCTCCCAGGACACAGAACAGCCATGGGGTTTTCTAAGAGACTGCTTTGAGTGACGACTTTTTTTTTTTTTGAAATCTTCATTGATTTCAGAGAGAGACAGAAACATCAATGATGAGAGAGTGTCACTGATCAGCTGCCTCCTACAGGCCCCCTGACTACGGATCGAGCCCACAACCCGGGCACATGCCCTGACCGGGAATAGAACCACCATCTCCTGGATCCCAGGTTCAACCCCTGAGCCACACCAGCTGGGCGATGACTGCTTTCTTATTCACCAAGATCTTGCTCTCTGACATCACAGACTAGCAGGAATTTGCTTCTTGAGTATGCACAACTGAGAAAGACTCACTCTGCCCGGAGGACCTAAGGCTCTAACTTGGAGCAGCCTTGATGTCTAACCAGGTGCAGGGCTTCAGCTGAAGGTTTCTGAACACGACATACAGCTTTTATCTGGGAACAGGACCCCAGGTCCACTTCTCAACCTCGAGCTGACGATGACCTATTTGTACTCAGCCCTGTTTTGCTCTAAGCCTATTAAAGCACCCCTTTGTTTCAATTTCACCTAAACCCCACCCTTTCCCCAAATCCTGATTGGCCTTCCCTCTGGTTGGTGAGATGCCCACAGCTCCTCTGGTGTGTGGTCAGTCTCCCTGGTTACAGCATGTTAATAAATCTGACTGGCAGACTACAGACTTCTGGTGGTCTCCGGCTGGCCAAGCTGGGCGGCTGTTATATACAAGGGATACCACAGGAGGAGTGGACAATGTCCTTAACACTTTTTGTGGCAAATCAATAGATCTTTGCATTTCCTGTCCTGTCTCCAATAGCCTAATAGACAATCCCATTTAGAGGTTCCATCATTTCAGTCACAGCTTGTCCAGAACTTGGCTTCTCTCCACATGTGCTTCTCCTCCAGTGGCCATCTCAGTGCTGTGCCACTTTCCGCCCAGACACTCAGATGTCTTTCCCCTCCTGGTCTCCACAGGCAGGCCCTCATCTCACTGGGGTGGTTTTAACAGCTCTCGACCTGCTTTCTCCACGTTCCTCGATCCATCGGTCACACTGCTGCCAAGTACAATCTTTCTGAAACCTACATCTGATCTTGTCACTTGCGTTTAAAGATCTTTCAAGGGAGCCCCATGGCCTTCAAGGTTAACATCCAAACCCCTCGTAAGACAAGCCCTCTCATGGCATAATCTCTGCCCACCTGCCCATCCTCTGTACCACCAGCCCCCGCACCCAGCTACCCCATCTCCAGAATGGCTTTTCTCTTGCATTTGCCTCCTTGGCATGTACCACACTCTCAGCTTGAAAAGCCCACTCCTCAGCCTTCACTTCCTTCAATTAGTTGAGGGCCCCCAACACATGTCACCTTCTCTGAAAGGCTAATGAATCAGCAAGCATTTCCTGAGAGGCACTGGGTACAGATAGTGAGAGTGGCCTCTAACCCACTAATCCAGATGCACGGCAGTAGTGTCAAAATTTGGAATTTGAGACTTTTTAAAGTTTTACAGGAAAAATATCTGAAATTGACACTGGGACCCGATATCCTGGAGGTGTGGTTGCTCTACTTGTGGAGGATGCTGTTGGATGTGCTAGAAGGGCCTGATCCCTGCTCCTTCCTGAGCTATGAACAGGAGACTGACTAAGACCATGTACAGGGAGTGGAGTGATATGAAAGGGACCAGCAAAGTGCCTCGTTTCTGTGACAAAACTTGCCTATTAGCTGTTTGACATACTATGTAACGAATTTGTGTTTTTAGTGTCTTATGACAGAATGATTCACTGTAAATCTTTGGCTGTGACTTCCGTTAAGTCAAAGAACACAAATTTTGGAATCAGAGACATACATTCAAATCCCCTCTACAACTTTATGGGTTGGCTGACCTTGAACAAATGATTTCACCTTTCTGACCTTCGCTCAAGACCTCACAAGGCTGAAGACAGTATCTCACACAGAATGCACTCCACCGATACTTCCTTTCTCCCCTCCCGCCCACCTCCCCACCTCCTCACGCAGCTGTCTTCATTCTATGGCTACTGGGTAAGACTGCAACAGGTCACACCTGAGCAGAGAGTGCAGTGAAAGGGAGCAAAAGACCAAGGAGCAGGCTGAGGAGAACCAGTTGTGGACTCGAACGAGCAGTGCTGTGGAGGAGCCGGTGTTAAGTGCCAGTGGCTGTGGCTGTCAGTGCTACAGAGTCCACGAGAACACTGCCCTGCTCCCCACCTCCCTTCCTGTTGGCCCTTCTATAGCTCATTCTTCAACAGTCTCAGCTTGGGTTCATTCGGGACCCACATGGTTAATCCTGCCAATGCCCTGGCCTCTCGGCTCCTTGACCTCTTCAATGGTCTTGTCCTCCCATCTTCTTGACTCCCAGGATCGAAGCCTAGACCTTGTCCTTACCAACAAATACAGCCCTTCCACAGTCCCAAGTCCTGATCTATCCTCGGACCATTGCCTCCTCATGTTCCCTCTAGCACCCTGATGTCAACACCCCACTGATCCCAACTGTCACCCCTTTTATTTCCTCACTGGTCTCCTTTCTCCCAACTCAAGGCTCTCCAATGGCTTCCCATGTCATCCAGACTAAGAGCCACCGTCCACGTCCTCCCAGCACCTCTCGGACCCTAACTTCTGCTATTCTCTCTTTGCTGTTCCTTAAACACACTGCAGGGCTGTTGTGTGTTCCTGTGCGACCCTCCTGAGAACACTCCTTCAGCAACACACAAGGTGAAGGCCGACACCCTGCTCTCTGGGACTGCCTGTGTTGATGCTGATGTCTCTCACTGAGGTTGGGAGCATGGGAGGACACGCCTGCTGGGGAGGGTTGAGTCTTGTCTATGCAGAGGCTGGTCCTTGTGAACATCCACCCAGAAAGCTCCATAGGTGCTTGTGGAGGTGGAGACAGGGCTGGGCTGGGATGCAGATCTGGGCATCAACCTGTAAGTGGTACTTCAGGCCCTGACTGTAGCCAGGAGTGGCTGGGGATGGGGTAGCACAGAAGGGTGTCTAAAGACTGCTGGCATTTACCAGACACACAGGAAAGCACTCCAAGAAGCAGTGGCTGCTTGAGACGGAGGAATACTAGGGAGTGAACTGTGACAGGACCCAGGAGACAGGGCTTCTGTGTTTAAACAGACTTGAATTAAGACTGCATTTCTGGAACAACACGAGACTGAGCTGGCTGTTTTCATGGGCCCTTTTCTTGCATGACAGGCACAGGAAGAAGCATGTGGGTCAGGACTCAACCTGTGAGCTCAGATCCAGGCTCTGCACTTACATGTGCCTTCATTTCAATGTGCCTGTGTCCTTGTCTACACAATTGGGTACTGTGAGGAATACATGAGGTAGATGAGAGGTTTGAAGTGCGCAGAGCTCGTACTCAGGAAGTGTTAGCTGTGACTAGGGCGCAGTGACAAGAGAGAGGGAGGCCTCCTGAGGGGCTCTCAGCCTGAGCATGAGCATGAGCGGAAGAGACACACCATAAAGAAGCAACTGGCTGGCTGTAAAAACCTTTTATGATGCAGAGAACAGAAGCTGCCCTGAAAATAGGGGAGAGGGAGGGTCAATAGGTACTGGATTGGAGAAAAAGCAGTGGGGATCAGGGGACAGCAGTGTGACTGACCAAAGGGGCTAAGACAATGACTCCCAACTGAGCTCCACCAGAATCACTTGGGGAGCCAGAGCGCTTTTGAAAGAAGTCTGGATTCCATTTCCAGAAATTCAGTAGATTGGAGGTGAGGACTGGGACATAGCTATTTTTTAAAAAAATCACCTGATTCTGATATGCAGCCTCAGTGGGTAATTATCGTGATGCTGTCAAAAGACCGGTCTCACAATAACAAGGGTCTCCTGAGAAAATGTGGGGGTGGGGTGAGGGTGGGACCTGCCCACATGCTGGCCACGACTTACTCTGAGGGCTGGCTCTTCACCTCCATCACTCCCACCCCCATCTGCAGAGACCCAGGTCCTTCCCTGTCCTCAGTCCCATCTTGTTCTCAGTGACCACGGCTAGAGAGCAGAGTGAGAAGGGGACAGCGTGGGCAGTGATGGTACCGAGTCTAAAAGGAATCAGGTTTGATGTCAGCCCAAACTCCCATAATTTTTTAACTACTTCTTAAGCCAAGAGTCACTCTCAATGAATCTAAGGGGAATAATCAGAGATGTAGAACTATTTTCCCCCTAAATCATTATCTAATCCAATCATCAAGACCCACACTTAGCAGTTTTCAGTTCATATGCCAAGTCAGACATCTGACCTTCATAGTAATCCCATGAGACAAGTTGCATCATGCTGGTTTTACAGGTGAAGAGGTCACCTAATGCACTTTCTGTTCACTGAGCTCATTCCCCGCCTAGCCCTCCGACATCACCCCACCCTCCATCACACCTTGCTAGTGGTCTCCTTCAAGTCTCCTCTAAAAAAGCTGAGGTGTGAGAAGGTGAAGACGCTAAAGCCACCTCACCTCTAAAGTGATCTGTTCTCAAGCTACCTGGGAGACTCTGGAGCAGCATGATGCTGTGAGAACGCAGACAAATCAGGTTCAAATCCTGCCCACCTGCTGGGCCTTACAGCGCTGCCACTGTGACCAATACTGAGCACGTGGCCTGGATGTTCTGAGCTCCAGCTGCTCCCCAGGAGCACTCATCTTAAAGGGTACTGACTGACGAAGAAGTGTCATAACACAGGGTGGCTTACGAATAAGCTCAATGTGTAGGTTCCCTTTTCCAGCCCCTGCCATACTAAGCACCCACCATACAGAGCAGGAACACCTGTCAGGGAGGCGTCTGGGGCAAGCTGGTGGCAGAAGCTGCCGTTATCAGCATTTTCTTTTACTTTCTAAGCTCCTCACTGTATTTTGGGTACATGACTGTGATGTGCGGCAGGCAACTGAGAATACTTTGTGAGAGTAGCTCTGGGCCAACGAATTTGCCCAAGATTAAATACTGTCCCTTTGGAAGCTCCTGGAGAAAGAAGTCTACCAACTCAGTGGGCTGGGTTTTTTGGCTTTGTTCATGTGTTTTGTGTCTCAATGAGCCTTAAAGTGTCACGTGACACTGTCCGAGGGGCGGCCTGATAACAGCACAGGCCCCAGCCTGCCTGCCGGACCGGGTTTCCCGCCGCGTGAACGTGCCTAAGGCCGCCTCGCTTCACCGCCTACCGCTCGCCCCGCACCCTCCCCGCTTTACCAGCAAACAGAAACGCGCGCAGGTGTGGCTTACCCACTGCTGCGGGCAGCTTGTTTCAAACGAGCGTCTTAACTTCTTGCACCGAGAAGCGTCCTCCATGTTCTCGTCCAAACACTTCCAGTACTCGTCCCGGGCTCCCCAGCAGACCTGCCTTTCTTTCATGGACGGGGCCGCCATCCTCGCGGCCCCAGCTGTCGGCCAAAGCAACACCCGACGTGAGCCAGGAGCGGGCGCGGGAGCAGCGCCGCGCCCGCAGCCCGGCCTCCCAGCGGCGCCTCGGGGTTTCCACGGAGCGGCCCCGGGCAGCGGGCTCCGGAAGCTCCCGCCCGCGGCCCGAGCGCGCCCCCCGCGGGGCCGGGCCGGGGGCCCGAGCCAGCGCCGCGACCCCCTCGTCGCGGTCACTGAGGGTCGCTCCCTTGTCGCTCCTCTCGAGCCAGTTTCCCCATCGACAAAACGGGGCAGCGGCGCCCTTCCCCGGGCGCTGTCCGCGCCAGCCCGCCGTCCAAACCAGCGCGCGCGGCGCGAGTAGCGAGCAGGACGCGCGCCCGCCCCGTCGCGCCGACGAGGAACCGCGGGCGCCGAGGGCCGGCGGCCTCCCAGGTCCGCCCCGCGGCCCGCCGCACACTCACCTCTCCGCGCCCGGAGCCGGACCTCTGCGCCACCGACCGAGGAAGGCTCGCGCCGCGCCGCACCGGGAGGGGAACGCGGGCCGAGTCCGGGCGCCGCAGGGGGTCCCGCCGCCCGCGGGCTGGGGCCAGGCGCCTAGACTCACCTCAGGCGGCCCCCGGTTCACCTGGCGGGGCCGCGGACCCTCACTGACCCCCACGGGCTGCCGTGGACGCGGCAGGGGCGGGACTTCCGGCTCCGCGCTTCCACCTGCGCGGGACTTCCGCCCTGCCGGGCGAGGGAGGCGGGGCCTGGGGCGGCGAGCGGCCCGGGAGTCACGTGTCTGGCCCCGCCCCCCGCGCCTCGCCCCGCGCCCCGAGGTTTCCGCGCGCCCCGGCCGGGCGGCTTCGGGAGGGAGCGGCGGCGGGCTCACCTCCTAAAACTAAAGAAGGAAAGAGTCGCGACACGGCCCCGGGAAGAGCAGGGTGACGGCTGACGAAGGGCGAGTGAGGACCTGAGCCGAGGCCCCGGGCGCCGAGCCCGCCCGGTCGAGGTTTCTTCCCGGCCGGCTTCTCGACGTCGTCGCCCCACCGGGCCCGCGGCTGTCCCGCGGCGGGGAGGGGCCTGGCGGCCGGTCCGGGGGCGTCGGCGGGAGCCCGGGGGGGGGGCAGCGCTGGGGGCTGGGCCCGCGCGGGAAATAAATACTGTTTTCGTCTGCTTGTGGCTTTTTACTCCCCGAACGCCCAGGTATCTGAAAAAGGAACGGAAGGAGCTGCGCGGGGCGCTGAAAGGCTGCCGGTTTTAGCACGTGAAAGACCCTTTATTTAAAACGCTGGTTCGAGGCTGCGGGCCCGCCCCGCGCACGCGCCGCGCCGCGCCCGGGGCTGCGCCGGGTCCTCTCGGGGCTCAGCGCGGCCGCGTTTCAGGGGTTATGAAGAGCTGAGCACCTCCGAAGGTGGCCCCCCCATGGGGAAGTACTTGTTTCTCTGATAGCTGGTGACTAGGTGGACGCTTTGCCTCCACCACAGCCCCTCCACCCCCGCCTTGAAAGGTTAGCCCCGCGGGAGTGGAGCAGGCTAAGTACCCATCTCGGAGGGGCGAATAAAGAAGAATTAAACGTATTAAATGGGGATGGGGATGGCCGAAGGGAAGGGCTACACAGCCCTGAGCCCAGGGGCACTGGGCCCCTGATGGCAGACCCGGGACAGTGAGACAGAGCATGGGAGCAGCGGCAGGAGAGCCCAGGCTGGGCTGCTCTGGCTCAGAGAAGTCAAGGGGGCGAGCCCAGGACAAGCTGCTGCTGCCCATTGCTCCCCTGTTGCAGGTCTCGGAGGGTCTCGGAGGGATGGAGATGGCATGGCGCTGGCATGTTCCCCCAGGGGGACTCCCTGGGGAGCGGGGGAGAGAGCTGGTGCCTTGTCCTGAGCCTATTTATCTCTTGCAGGTGGAAATCTGAAGGGAGGTCTCGGGGGAGGGCCTCAATAGAACATTCATCAGCTGTCAGGTGCCCTCTTTCAGGGTCCTGGTCTCCGCCGACTGGGTGGTGCCAGGGCAGGGTTATTAGTGTATCTGGTCTTGAGTCAGCCATGGTGCCACTTGTCCGGTTTCCCTGCTTATCTGGGCCTGGAGCTGAACTACCACCTAGGCCTAGGTCTAAACCTCGGGGTCTAGCTGCATGACCGGCGGTATGCTGGGGAAGATAGGTTACCCTGAGGACAAAGTTCTTGTTTTACCAGTTCCACCCCTTGCGAGGTGCGTTTCTGTACCTGGCCCACCTAACACATTTCTTTTACACTATGTCTTCCAAGGGCAGTTTGAAGAGAGTATCTTTTACGTATGACTGATGAGATAGACAAAGGATGCAACGAAAGAGTCTTAGAGGACTTCTGAGTTAAAAAATATATTTTTAATATTAAATTTTAAGTTTATATGTATTTAATGATAAATATATAAAGAGAAACTTGGCAGAATTACAAAGAAAAAACATATGATCATATTGGGTGATTTTAACAAACCTTTCTCAGTGGTGGTTAAGCAAAAGAAAAATCAGTAGAGATACAGAAAGTTTGAATTACACGATTTACAAACTTGACCCAATAAATATACACAGAAAAACAACCAAAATCAGAATGTACATCTTTTTTGAAATAAACACGACATTACCCCAACTAACCACACACTTAGCTGTAAAGCAACTCTCAACAAATTTTAAAGATGAAAATCATTCAGCACATTTTTTTTTACCACAATGCAGTTAAGCAAAAATCAATAAAGAACTACAATAACAAGTCCATATAACCTGTAGTCGAAGAAAGAGTTGTCATGGTAGCAAGAAAATATTTTGGGCTGAACAATAAAATACAATAGAGATACCTGTGAAACGAAGTAAAGCGATACGTAGAGGGAAATTTATAGCCCTAAGTAAGTACATTATAAAAGACTGAAAGGCCTTTAGCTAACATATCCCTTTTCAAGATGTTAGGAAAAGGAGAGCACATTGAAGAAAGGAGGGAAATAATGTAGAGAGCAGGAGCGGATAAATGGGAAACCAAGTCAGAGCCTGTGCTTGCTCGGGGAGCCAGCTGTGCACACCTCGTCCCAGTCCAATCCCTGGTCAGTGACATCAAGTAGGTAGTTGAAACTGCCCGGGGTGGGGGGATTCACCCCATGGAAATCAGCAGCTAGCTACTCTTCTGTTGTATTACGTTCAGAGCCAGCTCCCTGCCACACCACTGCATGTAACAGATCCACAAAATCCCAAAGTTGATTTTTTGGGGGAAGAGACCAATAAAGTTTACACATATCTGGTAGTATTGAGCAATAAAAGGAGAAATGTTAACAACCTATATCAGTAATGAAAACTATCCTTTAGAAATCAAAAAAGAACATCTTATAAACAATTTAATGTAGATAAAATACAGATGACTAAAAATTTCAAGAAAAACAAAACTAGCTGACTTGAGAGTAGAAAATATGAATAGTCCTAAAAGATTAAGTAGTTTGAATTAGTAGAAAAGAATTTTCATACACGAATTCCAGGTCTGTGACTCCACCAGTAAGTTACTGTAACTTTGAAATAATTCCATTCTTACTGTATGAGGCAACCATAACTTTTGTACTAATTACAAAATCCCCAAACCTCTGAAACACCAAACTCTTTGGGATTCATTTGGCAAAAAATGTGACTTAGTGACATGTTGGTCCAGGGATTTCATATAAATACATGGACCTGTATGGAATGTTTTTTATGACTTTGGGGTTGAGAAGAATTTTTTTTCCCATAAAGGAGAATATCAATAAATTCGATTACCTTAAAATTAAGTGGAAAGGACAAAACCACAATGTGGGTGACGTTTTCAAAACATATAATGAAGAATTAGTACCCAAAATATATAAAGAATACCTGCAAAGCAATAAGAAACAGACCGCCTAATTTTAAAAACAGGCAAAGCGCAGCCCTAGCCAGTTTGGCTCAGTGGTTAGAGCATCTGCCCACAGACTGAAGGGTCCTGGGTTTGATTCTGGCCAAGGGCACGTACCTGGGTTGCAGGCTCAATCCCCAGCCCGGGTCTGGGCACATACAGGAGGCAACCAATCAATGTGTCTCTCTCTCATCGATGTTTCTCTCTCTCTCCCTTCCACCCTCTCTGAAAAGCAATGGGAAAAATATCCTCAGGTGAGAATTAAAAAAAAAAAAAATAGGCAAAAGGCTTAAATAGGCACAGGACCAAAGAAGAAATACAAATGACCAACATAAAAATATGCATGTCCTTATCAGTAACCACAGAAAGGGACATAAAAATGACAATGCAATACTGTTAGGCACCCACCGGACCAAAGAACGAGTCCGACAGAAGCCAGCTTTACCAAGGATGGAGAAGGAGACCCTCATACAGGGACGGCCGTGTCACCTCGGAGAGCGGCGCGGCACCGAGCAGCCAGCTTGAGGAGCAGCGCCCACCGCGACTCCGCCGGCCTGCAGAATCTCTGGAACCTGCGCATCTTGATAGCAGCTCAAACCAGCACTCAACCCAAACATCGCGACAGTAGAAAGGACACAGGACGGTCCAGTCATACTGTGAAGTGACACAGCAGCACCAAGGAGCGAGTGACAGCCATTTTCAGAGACATGACAAACCTCAATACTGCGAGAAAGCAGGTCAACCAAAGAACACAGACCACGGGTTTCCACTGAGCGCAGGTTCAAGCACTGGCGAGACGCAACTATATTGTTCAGGATACGTACGCAAGTCGTGCAGCTAGTAAGAAAAGAAACGGACTGTGGACAGAAGGGGACTTCACAGGGGACTGCTGGGTGCTGACTGTTCTGTGATTGTTCTTGAAATAAACTGTACCAGTGTGTCGAATGCACTTTTCTGTACGATGATATATCACCGTTTTCAAATAAAGAAAGTAAAGTAATTGCTTGGCCTGAGAAAGCTCATCTGGAGTACAGAGAGGTAAAAATCATGGGGGTCACCAATTGAGAAACAGTGGTTCAGACAACAGAGGAAAAACTAGAAAAGAGAAATTTCGAGGTGTTAATAAGGACGAAAAACAACACAAGATAAGAATTGCAAAGGCCAAGTTCACCTAAAATCTTTTTTTTTTTAAATCCTCACCAGAGGATATTTTTCCCATTGCTTTTCAGAGAGTGGAAGGGAGAGAGAGAAAGAGAGAGAGAGAAACATCGACGTGAGAGAGACACATCGATTGGTTGCCTCCCACACGCACCCGGGTTGGGGCTGGGGACTGAGCCTACAGCTGAGGGACGTGCCCTTGACTGGACTTGAACCCTTCGGTCCACAGGCCGACGCTCTAACCGCTGAGCCAAACCAGCCAGGGCACCTTCTAAAATCTTGAAGACTATGGGCAAGTAAAAAGGCGGGTGCCATCAGATGACTTCACGTGCGCTGTTTTGGCACAGGGGGCGAATCTCCAGCCCGCGCTTGGAGGAGAGGGGCGGCGAGGGGACGGTGTGGAGAGGTGGGAGCTGAGCGGGCTGCCTGGCGCACCCAGGGGAAACTCCAGGTGGCGTCTCTAGTGGGAACCGAGCAGATCCCGCCCGCCGGTGGGCGGGCCAGACCCACTCAGGAGCACCGAAAACGTGCGTGTCGTTTCTCCGTGGCTGCCCACAGACTTTTATTTATAATCTGCACTGCTGTACGAAGCAGTCATCAGCCACCTACTCAGGGACGCAGGAGAAACAGGCCCTGACTTGGGTGCCGCTGCGAGGTGCTGCGCTCGCCTGGATCTCTGGCTGGCCGTCCCCCCATTTCCTGCGGCTGTGCTCCAAGGTGTGGTCTTTTTTCCTTTATCCCTTTGCGTTGCTCTGGGCGAGCGGCTCACTCCCCGCTTGTTACCACTTCTGTCGGAAACACTCGCAAGTCTGTTTGGTCCCCAAGAACCTGGGGGCCAGTTTCCTCTCCCCGAGTCCCCCGTGGGCAGCTCCACCCGTGCGTCCTCTCATCACCGCAGCACGTTGGAAGGGGCTCGGGTTCCCTCCCCAGAGCAGCTTCTCCTGAGCTGCTCCTTCGCATCAGTTCCAAGTCCTTGATCAGCCGGTGAGGAGCCTCTGGACCCATTGTCGCGCTCCTGCCCTCCCAGTACATGGCCCATTTATTTCATGGCCCAGAGCGCCCACGCAGGGCCGGGGGCCGGGCTGGCCTTGGGGCTCAGCCCCTGAGGAGCTTGGTCTAGTGGGGGCCGTAGGCCATCCACCCTCCAATAAAGAGCAATCAGAGCAATGATAGGGGCGTACACCACGCACAGTGGGAGCCCAGAGGAGCCAAGGAGGGGAACACAGACAGGACCAGAGGCAGCGAAGTGTCCTGGACAACAGTGTAGGTCTGGAGCCAGACTGGGCTGGAATCCTACCTCCCTGTGTGGCCTTGGGCAGCGACTGAACCTTTAATACACTGGTTTCCTGGACTGAAAGTGTGGATGATAGTAGTGTCTACCTTAGGTTTGTGGAAGTTAAATGAAATGATGTATGCAGAGCACTAGCACAGTGCCTGGCACACAGATTCCATCCATTCATCCATTCATTCAATAAATATTGAGGCCTTACTATGCGCCCAGCACTGTGTTAGGGGCTGGGAGACATCAGGGGACAACACGGATGAATCCTGCCTACTGGGAGGTAGTTGAGCCTCACTGAGCCCTTCCTGCTATTTTCATGTGATGATGTCACTGCATTCAGACTCACTTCTCCACCAAGCCTCATACCTAAGGCCTGTCACTTAAAGAACAGGTCATTTAGAAACCAAGTGGGAGGCCAACCACGGGAGATAAAACCCTACCAGGTCAACACGGCCTCTCCCCAGAGTCTCACACAAGCTAGTGCCTCCCATCTCCTATGAGAGACCTTAGGAGTTCAGGTCCTAGGTCTGCCATCTACTAGCTGCAGGACTTTTGGCAAGTCACTCACCTCTCTATACTTACTTGCTTGTCTGCAAGGAAATCTATCGCTCACGCTCTACCTCTGTGTGAATTAGCTTTTAAGGAACAGTCCTCAATGCATGTTAGACAAGCTCTCAGTGATCCCTGGACTTCCCGGAATAGGCCGCAGAGCTCTCGATTCTGAGAACTCTTCTATGAACCAGAAAGCATGTTCGGAAGGGGACCCGTCTTTCATCATGCTCTTAGTCTCACGGACTTAGGAGAAAGATCAGAGGGTGATAGCCTGGCTATGGACCCATTTACTTGCCTCATTGGTAAGAAATTGTGAGAAGTTTTATAACTTAACTCATCACACTTAATGCAAAAGTATAGCATAATTAGAAATCTCTTCTTTCTCTAAAATAAAGGTCAAAATACATTCATTTGGGAGTTGAAACTGTGGGGTAAGGAGGAAATGAGGCAGAGAATTAGCTGTTACAATTATTTGCATTCCAAAGGTTGTTTTCCTGCCAAAACTTCCATCACTATTAACAGATTTGAGCATAAAAGTCTAAGCATCACCAAGAAAGTTTCAGTTGGCAGTAACTATTTAGTATTTCTTAGACGATGCCCTTTCAAACCATTAACATTCAAGGGGTTTCTCTGATACAGACTCATGGGTTTCCATGGTAACCTATTTTATTACCTAGGCAACTAAGGGCTCATGCTCATGCTGGTATTGTTAGATTTTAAATTTTTCAGGAAATTCAGGTCCACTTAGATAAAAATCATGCTCTTGGCTAAGTTAAAACTCTATTTCACTATTCCCCCAAGCCAGATTTAAAAGTTCTCGTTTAGCCTCAAGAGACACAAAAATGAAGTTTCTAATTGAGTTTATGACTTCTATAACCCTTTAAATGAACAAGATGGATATGAAAGGAGTTACCATTGCCTGAAGGTTTTGTGAGGGTCTATTTGATAAATTTCTTACTTTCTTTGGAGTTTGGTTGAAAACCAAATAATAAAGCTGAGATTTGAGTGTGGGGCAGGGAAGATGCTGTTTCAAGGGATACATAGCACATGTGAATTGCATCACCTCCTAGGCTAGTGAAAGGTTTATATAGAGTGTGAACCATGTTCACTGACATAAGCAATAAAAAATGTCAGCTTCTGTTGTTGATAACTGTGGACCGGATGCTATTATTCATGGCTATTATGTGTTTGGAGAAACACGGCCCAAAGAATCTGAGCCGTCATCAACCCGAGCACTCCGGGTGTGACTAGGGCCAAGGCTTTCGTACATTTGGT
The DNA here is from genome assembly GCF_964146895.1 of Miniopterus schreibersii. Lineage (NCBI taxonomy): Eukaryota > Metazoa > Chordata > Mammalia > Chiroptera > Miniopteridae > Miniopterus > Miniopterus schreibersii. The sequence continues at coordinate 14,394,913 of NC_138123.1, read as the reverse complement.
AGTTAAAGAAGCATATTCGAGGTTGGGCATGGAACCTGCAGGGAACCTGGGGCTGGAGGAGATGGCTCACAGTTTCAGTGACAGACTCAAGATCTAAGGGATCTCGACAGACTGGGACGATGGGCTGGATAAACAAGATGACATTTAACCAATGTTACTGTCCGCTCAGTCCCTTCCAGTGGCCTTCTAATGCTGACCAATGACCGCCATGATGTCTCAGCGTGGCACTCAAGACCCCACGTGGGGACTTAGCCTGTTCTCTGCTTTTATCTCCTACCACCCCCTGAGATGCCCATCTCTCTACCTGAGCTGTGTGCTCTTCCCAGATCTTGTCCCTAACATCTGCCTCTCTTCCTGCCTTCCCATCGGTCTGAACTGCCCTGCAATCCACCTGTTTCTAAAACCCAGGCATCCTGTTAGGTCCAACTCAACAGGCCATTTCCTCTACGGAGTAGTTCCCAGTCCCCCGGGATCAAAACTGCATGAAGTCTGCCGCCGAGGGTCATCTGTCTCACAAGTGCCGGTGACCTTGATCAGTCCTTGTATTAATTTCTAAGTTTCTTTTTTAAAAAAATGTTTTGATTGATTTCAGAGAGAGGAAGGGAGAGAGAGAAACATCAATGATGAGAGAGAGTCATTGATCAGCTGCCTCCTGCACGCCCCCTATTGGGGATGGAGCCTGAAACCCCGGCACGTGCCCTGGCCTGAATCGAACCCTGACCTCCCGGCTCAGGGGTCGATGCTCAGTCACCGAGCGGCTTGCAGCGCGCACAGGTGACGCATCTCATTCTGCGTGGGCTGGTCCTTGAGCTCACGGAGCTGCTCCAAAGTGGGCTTACGGTGGAAGGGGCTTCACCTGGAGGGCGGTGCGTTGTCCACCTTGCTAATGGCAGCACTTTCCTCACCTGGACCCGGGGACATCTCTACGTTTTCTCACACCGACAGGGACTAAGCAGCTTGAGTCCCACATGTCTGGCCATGGCTGGGAAGGGGACACACTGGCCCAAAAGGAAAGGGCTCACCTTACCGTGAAAAATAAAAATGCTGGTGGCTGTGAGGGACATGCTGAGAGCCATGAACCAGGATGGGGGAAGTCTGCAAAAAGGGGGGCCTGAAACCTTGTGTCAGGCCAAGATAAAGGAGGGGACCACGGGGGGGGGGGCGGCCTGAGGCCTCCAGAGAGCAGCCCTGTCACGGAGGCTCAGAGGTGAGCTGCGGGCACATCTGAGTTTGCACAGCTTGTGTGTCCTGTGACCATTTGTTTTGCTTCGCCTCGGTATTTTTAAAAAAATTTATTTAGTTTTAAAAATTGAGATATAATTGACACATGCAACGTATTAGTTTCAGGTGTGCAACGTAATGACTCGATATTTGTATATATTGTGAAATTACCCCACTGGAAGTCTAGTTAATGTCCAGCACCACAGAGTTTCTTTTCCTTCTGATGAAAATTTTTAAGATTTACTCTTTTAGCAACTTTCACAGTGTTAACTGCAGTCACCATGCTGTGCATTACATCCCAGGATTATTTATTTCATAACTGGAAGTTTGTGCCTTCTGATCACCTTAACCTTTTAAAAGAAGTATTTCTTAGCCCTGGCTGGTGTGGCTCAGCGGTTGAGCATCGCCCTGGTCAGGGCACACGCCTGGGCTGTGGGCTCGATCCCCAGTGTGGGGTGTGCGGGAGGCCGATCGATGTTTCTCTCCCTCTCCCTCTCCCTCTCCCTCTTCCTCCCCCTCCCTCTCCCTTCACCTCTAAAATTATTTTAAAAGTATTTCTTAAAGTCTTTTGAAGAAGGAAAGAAAGCCCTCGGGTTCCAGTTCCTCGTATACCGAGCTTGGGAGTGGCCACCATCCCAACAGCAAGTTAAAGGCTGAGCAGACTGAAAGCAAACAGCTCTCCCAGGGTCTGTGCGACAGGTAGGAGGACACTGGGCGAACCACTGCCCCTGACGGGGGACAGACAGACACACACAGGAAACTCACCGGAGCAGACAGCCTCGCAGGTGGGAACCGCCCGGGAGCCAGGCGGGCAGGACCTGAAGTGTGACAATAGCTGGACGCTCGGCGCCCACGAGGCCGAGTTCAAAGCTCCAGGGCCCCGGCGCGGGGGCCTGGTACCGTGATTCACCTCCAGGAGGTGGGCCAGCTTCCCACAGCAAACACCTGGGGAAAAGCCCCCTCGGGCCTCCCGCACAGCAGGGAAAAGGAACCATTTTGAAAAACCGCAGAGCCCTGTGTCTTCCCCAGGCCGCCGCCCGGAGAAACTCGGTAACCAGGGCCCCACCCGTGGGGCGTTATCGAGCCGAACTCACCTGGAAGGAGACACGCAACTCCAGCCACGCTGGCATCCTCCCCCCCCAGACAGGAGAAGAACACCAAGACCCATTCGAAAGCCCACAGTCCAGGGCCAGGGCCACTGAGGGGGGGACCTGCTCCCAGGACTGCAGACCCCCCCCCCCCGACACCGCCCCTCACCACTGAAGGCTTGTTCACAGCAGCTCCTTTCATCCGTGCACGGTCTGCCTTTCAAGGAAATAAGCAGGAGGCATGTCAACATGCAAAGGGCAGTGTATTCCATTCTGTGTGCTATGTATCTGTCTTCTGTTTATATGTGTGCACATAGGCTTGTGCATAAACGAGGTGAATGACAGCGATACGCGTGCGTGGAAGGGTTGGGTTATCTTACTATAAGGTACTTGCACTGCGCGTAACGTGTACAGTTATTTGAAAGCGGTTGGATTAGTTGGAAATGTATATTGCAAACTGTAGGGTAACCACTAAAAAGTTAAAAAATAAGTATAACTGATATGCTAAGAAAGGAAAGAAAGTGGAATCACATAAAATGCTCAGTTAGAAACACAAAAGGCAGGAAAAGAGTGGAAGATAAAATAGCGGCCGGGCAGCCGCTCCGTGGAGAGGCCGCAGGCAGCTTCCCTGGAAGCCGAGCTCGCCGGCGGCCTGGTGCTGGGCCCAGGAGGATGCTCACCCCAGCCGGCGGCTCCGAGGAGCCCAGGGGCAGTCAGCAAAGCGCCGTCACCTCGGGCCAGCAGGCACTTGCTTGTCGCACACCACTGAGTGCGTGCGAGGTGGGTTTTTAATGCCACAGCACTGTGGCCACGGCTGACTACGAAGAACGCCTGCTGCCCACGTCCCACTCTCGGGGCGTGCTGGGTGACTTACTGGCTAGTCACTTAAGGGAAATCTGATGAAATCCATCGGTGGGCTCAGTGGGTGGCTCTCCCACAGACCGATTTTGAACTTCCGGAGGCCTTTCTGGAGGTGGTGTGTGGAGCCTCAGAAGAGGGACCCGTCAGGGTTTTCCAACGGCCACGGTGGTGAGCTCGGAGCTGCCACCTGCACCCAGAGCAGATCTAAGGACTCTCTTTCTACTCCCCACTCAGGGCACCCGGTGCCGACGCACTGAGAGGGAAGCCACTGGGTCACTGTAGTCGCAGCTGCGTCTTGTTGTTGAACAAGTATTGTTGCTGAGACAGTATTGACTATTCAGTTTAACTAGCAGCATGCTTTTCGTTCCCTTGCTTAAAGAACATCTACCAGATGTGAGCTTTTACGAGCTCGTTTCAAATCCTGAAATACTGTCCCCGGCTGAGTGTCACAGCTTACAGTTCAGGGTGTCCTCTCGCTGACACAAACGTTGCAACTACCTGAGGCGATGGCTGTGTTGACTCGCCTGTTTTGACTTTATATATAATCACTATGTTATATATAACACTGCATATATAACACTACACCTTAAACTTACACAGTTATACAAAGTTGTATGTTAATTGTGACTAAATAAAACTGGGGAAAATATTCAATTTAATTAATAGAATCTCAAAAATAATGCATTACACCAAACTGCACAGGTGATGAAATCACTTCGGTCTTTAGTGTGATGTTTAGCATTCCCAGATTCACATACACAGCGATGAACTGGTAGAGGTGAAGGGTGAATGCGTATGGAGACTCCTGAACATAAATACAGAACTTTTGAATAGATTTCTCATCAAAGGTGACCTGTGAAATACCCGAGCCACAGCCTGCAGGACTCTCCGGATTCCCACCGGTTGCGCTGTTGGGAAAGATGCAGTGCTTCCTGCAAACATCTGTTATTCATTCTGATGTTAATAAAACCAACCGTATAGCAGACACTTCAAGTTCCCATAAAAGAGTTTCTATTTTTGTTGTGACTTTTCCGTTGCTGACTCACCAGAGGCCCACACGGCCCCTGTCTGCTGGGCGCTGCGCCCTCCTATCGATTCTCCGCCGCCTGTGTGCTGCTCGCCGGATTGACCGGGCACCTCTCCGTCGGGAAGCAGCCGGCCCTCGAGCCCATTAGCTAATTGTATGAGCGTGGGGCCCGCGTGCAGCCCCAGGTGGGCTCCAGGAGCACCTGCCGCACCTGCCTGGCGTGTGCGCGCACCCGGTCCTGCTCGCCATGAAATATGCGGAGAGACACCCGCTGCCTGCGCCCTCCTGGGGCTCCGTCCCTTGCCGAGTCAAGAAGGGCCACCTCCCAGAGGGCTGTTCGCCATGCATGTTTGTAGTCGTGGTCAGGTCAAGTACTGGTCAGAAAAAGGTGGGTATCTGAAAGGATTAGTCATGATCTGGGCCCTACCTCTCTCCAGCCTTATTTTCTGCCTTAGATATTGACGGGCATACACCTTTATGCACCAAGTGTGCCCACGTATGTCTCCACCTGGGCCTGCCTATCTGTCTTACACATTTGTGCCCCAAACTCCACACAGCATGAGTAGTAACCTCAAAGGCCTACAGAGCCCAGGTAAGTAACGCAAATGAGCCACAGCCAGTGCAAACACACCCGCGATGCCACATCCAGTGCAAACACACCCGCGATGCCACATCCAGTGCAAACACACCCGCGATGCCACATCCAGTGCAAACACACCCGCGATGCCACATCCAGTGCAAACACACCCGCGATGCCACAGCCAGTGCAAACACACCCGCGATGCCACATTCAGTGCAAACACACCCGCGATGCCACATTCAGTGCAAACACACCCGCGATGCCACATCCAGTGCAAACACACCCGCGATGCCACATCCAGTGCAAACACACCCGCGATGCCACATTCAGTGCAAACACACCCGCGATGCCACATTCAGTGCAAACACACCCGCGATGCCACAGCCAGTGCAAACACACCCGCGATGCCACATCCAGTGCAAACACACCCGCGATGCCACATTCAGTGCAAACACACCCGCGATGCCACAGCCAGTGCAAACACACCCGCGATGCCACATCCAGTGCAAACACACCCGCGATGCCACATCCAGTGCAAACACACCCGCGATGCCACAGCCAGTGCAAACACACCCGCGATGCCACATTCAGTGCAAACACACCCGCGATGCCACATCCAGTGCAAACACACCCGCGATGCCACATCCAGTGCAAACACACCCGCGATGCCATAGCCAGTGCAAACACACCCGCGATGCCACATTCAGTGCAAACACACCTGCGATGCCACATTCAGTGCAAACACACCCGCGATGCCACATCCAGTGCAAACACACCCGCGATGCCACATTCAGTGCAAACACACCCGCGATGCCATAGCCAGTGCAAACACACCTGCGATGCCACATTCAGTGCAAACACACCTGCGATGCCTGTGAACGGTGTGGCCGAAGGCTGTAGCCACAGGTAGGGGTCAGCTGATTCTTGCTCTGAAATGCAGGCCTAATTTACTGGAAGCTTCTTTCAAGAGAAGTCATTCAAGAGACATCAGAAATCCGTATTTTTATGTGAAATCTCCCAATTTAAAAATGTTGGCTCAAATGCCTTTAAAATGTGGTAAATGAAGGAAACGGAAAATGTGCGGCCACTGTGGAGAACAGTATGCAGGTCCCTTAAAAGATTAAAACCAGAACTTCCATATGATCCAGAGATTCCATTCTGGGTCTATGTCTGAAGGAAACAAAACCACGATCTTGAAGAGGTGCCCCATGGTCACTGCAGCATTGTTTACAACAGCCAAGATGTGGAAGCAACTTCCACGTTCATCAGTGGATGAAGGCTCTTTACCAGAACATGTGGTGCCTATGTGATGGGATATTACTCGGCCATAAAACAGAATCAAACCTTGCACTTGCGACAACCTGAATGGACCTTAGGGCATTATGCTGAGTGAAATAAGTCAGACAGAGAAAGGCAGATACTGTATGACCTCGCTTATGGTGGAATCTAAATAAGCCAAATTCATAGATAGATGGAGTGGGGGTGAAGGTGGTTAAAAGGCACAAACTTCTAGTTAAAAGGCATAGACTTCTAGTTATAAGATAAATGGGTCATACGGATATAATGCATGGTGACCACAGCTGACAATCCTGTGTGTTGTGTATTTGACAGTTGCTTAAGAGAACAAATATTAAAAGTTCTCATCACACAAAAGGATGTCACTATGTGAGGTGACAGGTGTTTACTAAACTTACTGGTATCACTTTGCAATATATACAAATATCAAATCATCATGTTTACACCTTAAACTAATTCATTATATATCCATTATACCTCAATCAAACTGGAAAAAAGAAACTCCTCTACTAAATAATATGGAAAAATGCAATTCAATAAAAACTATAGAGTTACCTATATATGAATATGAAAGACAACCTGCACGATGCCGTTCTCGCCATCTGGTTTACCATTCCTGTTGTCCATGGTACTGATACCGTATGGAGATGCCACATACTCCTGCTCCAGTCGTCCCTCGATGGGCACCCTGCTGCTTCCACTGTCGGCTGCGGTGACTGACGCTGCTGTGATCACAGCCTGACAAGCACCTTGGAGTCCCTGCCTTGACTCTTGGGCTTCCATTGGCCTCCACACCCAGTGGGAGTATGAGGGAAGTTTGCTTGAATGTAGGGTTTCCCAATTTTTTACATTATGGCTCACACAGGAAATGTTTGCTTGGCGCCTTGGGGTAACTGGAGGGGTCTGGGGCCCAGACAGAGACTCAGGCGACCGGTCTGACCAGCCCAGGGTCCTGCTGCCCCCTTCCCTGAGCACACACTGGGCTCCCTGGGTAGGGGGTGCTCTGCTCGGGGCAGCCAGCCTCTCCCGGTTCTGACCGTATCTAGCAGGTGGCTGTGGTGTGTGGATGCTCTAGGCGTGGACGATAGGACGAGGTGTCCTAAAGGGACTCGTCACCTCTCTGCTTGCACCCTCTTAGCGAACCCAGCCCTTTGCAGCTGTAGAAAGAGAGACCCAGGACCTCACAGGCCCGGCCCCAGCTGCCTGGGACAGCGGTGTAGACGTTACCAAAGGCGGTGAATCAGGTTCTCGGGAGGGCTAGGATGAGGTTAGGACACCCAAAGCAGGATGAGGGGTGGAGGCCGAGTTGAAGACCCTGTCAATTCGAGAACCGAGGCTGCTCCCGGGCAGCTGTGAGGACCTGTCGCTGAGCTGCGGAGCCAGGCCACGGGACAGGGAGCCGGAGGCGACGCCCGGGGCTGGGCCGAGGTCAGGGTGGAAGCAAACGCTGCCCCAGGACTTACTTTCCACGAGGCCGGGCTGACTGTTCTGCGTCTCACTCTGTGGAAGTCAAATCTGCCTGCGATAAGCCCTTTCTTCCCTGCAGGAGGGTGGGTGGCTTTGGGTGCCTTGAAGGTGGCGGCAGGTGGGACCGGCTGGGAGAAAGTGTAAGGGAGACAAGGTCAGAGCCGGTGCGGAGGGAACACGCCCCAGGCGCCATCAAGACAACGACGTGCTTCTTTTTAAACAGTTTATTAATCTGTTTGGCCAAACAGGTAATGGAAACTGAGAGGAAGAATTTGCTAAAAAGTTCAGGTCATGAGTGCCCCTCGCCCCTATGAAACGAAGACTCCGAGGTTACAGAGTGCACCTTTGGGTTATGACAACATTTCAAAAGAAGTGTCCATTTCGTATGTAACAATGTAAACGTCAAAAATAGTAAACTCTACCCCGGTCCCTCTTTACAGTCTGTCACAGATAGAACTTCCGGCGGAGCTGAGCCGTGAAGTAAAGCCTGGTGCTTCAGAGTCTCGTAAAAAGGTGTAAAGGTTCAGGAGATAATTTTTCCGTCCTGGTCAAGGAAGTAAAGCCACCCAGCGGTCCCGCCCCCGTGGTCACCCGCACCGTAACCACGATCCAGGACACTGTCGCCAGCCTGGTCATTTTTGTACACACACACATATATAATATAGTTTTATTGGTTTTTAAAGATTTCTACATCTAAATTATAAGACGGCGCCAGTGACTTACGACGTCACCTCGCTTCACAGGGGTAAGGACGAAGATTCTGTGGAAGGCACTGTAACTTCTCCGGCGTGACCTTGCACAGGCCCGTGAGAGCCAGCCGGGGCCCGGGCCACCGCCCCCGGCGCCCCCTGGCTCAGGCCTGGCCCCCTCCACCTGCCGCCCCGACTGGTCAGAGGTGGGTTTTGATGTCCACTCTCCTTCTCTGCATCACCTCCTCACATCCGTCTATCCACCCAAACTCGGTTATCTTTTGGTTCATTGTGATCCCTTAAAATTAAGAGCACAGCTCTGGCATAAAACAAAGTATGACCTGCCACAGCTGGGAAGTAATCACAGTGTGCGATGTAATTTTCGGTTGCTAGGACGCCACCCAATCGCCCTGCCTCGCCAGGGCGCGTCACCCATACAGCCGGGGCAAGGACAGTTTTCACCTGCTCTGCATTCGTTTCAGAAGAGCTGAGGTTGCCCTCTCCTCTCGCGTGCTGACTTGGGACCTTAGGTGGAAGGTCTGATGTGAACAGGGCAAGCAGTTGGACATGCCGATGAAAACCATGTAGCTGACCGAGGTTACCAAAACTGTACAGGTATGTACACCTTACCAAGCGAGGTTCCGGCAGGAACAGACCTCCAGACCGTCAGCGTGAGCGACCCAGAATGTTCCAGAAACTGTTGTCAGCGGGCGAAGGAGGGGCGGGCTCTCCTCTTGCTCGGCGGGCCGGGGCCCAGGTCGGCGCCCTCCGCCGGCTCTTCCTTCTTTCTCACCTTGAGGCGGGTGAGCAGCTTGACCAACCAGACGTCCCACTCCTCGGGCAGGAGCAGCAGGAGGAAGCCCAGGCCGATGATGACGATGGCGATGACCCGGACGCCGTTGAAGACGATGTTGGTGGTGTAGTGATCGACCACTGCGGAGGCAGAGGACCGGTTACTCAGCGGGAAGCCAGGCCCTGGGGGGCCCGGGTGGGGGCCCGGGTGGGGGGCCGTGGCGGGAAGCTGTCTTCTCTCGGCCACGGGACCCGCCTCGCGGGGTTCTGCTCCCGGCGGGCAGGGGCCGCCTCGGGCACATCACCCTCCACTTCCTCCGTCCCTCGGAGGCCTGGTACTCCTGCCGCCTCTCCAGGCTGCCTTAGCTCACACAGCACTTGTTATGCACACAGACAGGGTGGGCAGAAGTAGGCTTACCGTTGTTCGTATGGAAAACAATGCAGTAATTAATAAACAATAATACAAGAATAAACTCTGTGTTTCAGGTACTCACAACTGTAAGCCTACTTTTGCCCCACCCTGTATATACCAAAGCTTGACTGTGGCCCCCTCTGGGTGGCAGGGTAATGAGGACATGACTGTGTCTTTATACATATATGTGTGTGTGTGTATATATATATAACTTATTTATTTTTATATTGTTAAATGTTTTTATTATTTTTAGAGAGAGAGGAAGGGAGAGAGAGATAAAGAGATAGAAACATCGATGAGAGAGAAACATCAGTGATCGGCTGTGTGTGTATATATACATGTGTGTACATACATGTGTGTGTTGGTGCATGTGTGTGCATGTCTGTGCATGGTGTGCATTGCATGTTGGTGTGTGTGCGCACGTGTTGGTGCATGTGCATGTGTGCATGTGGGTGCATGTGCGTGTCTGTTTGTAAGCAGATAGAGAAAGCCGTACGGACTTACCTGCATTCACAGGTACACTGAGGACGATTCCAAGAGACATCAGAGTGGGATAGGTCACAGCGATTCCAAAATTTAACACAACATTGAATGCTGGAATACAGAATAGGAAACGGTGTTGCTCATGAGCAGCCTGGCTGCCCTCCTCCACGCCGTCCGACCCCAGCTCCCCTGACCATGCCCTCGGCTCTGACTCCACGAACTCGGGGTCCTGCAAGGGCTCCGGGACATGGGGATTGAGGACAAACGTCCTGGTTACTCAGCTCCTCTTTCCCCTGAGCTCTGAAGGGGGAAAGAAAGCGGGGAAAGGTACCCAGTGAGAAGGTGCCAGAAGAGGGGACAGGCCTCTCTTCCTTTTCTTCCTCGGGCGGCAAGGACTCGGGCCGACGGTGTGAGCAGGGGCTCTGGGGTCCGCATTTATAGGCCAAAGTAGACCAGGCATCTCCTGGGTGCATTTCTGCCTGGCACCGGCCTTTTATCAGTAATGACGATGACATTAGTAATGATGATAACTGATAATATTTTTTGACCACTGACACCTATCGGTGCTCCATAAACATCATCAGTTCTAGAGCCGATGCTCTATTACGATGTTCTGGAGCCCGGCGTGTACAACTTGCAGGCTCCTGTCATCAGCAGGTACCGCGGCGCCCTCGGGGCTGTTAGCTCGCCACTCAGAGCAGCGGTGACCACGGTGCCACTGCAGCCACCGTGGTTCTGGGATTAGAGTCCAGGGTCCTCGTCACAAAGGCTCTACCTCGGGGAACAGGGCCTCGCGGGAGGTGAGGGAAGCCCGGGATGGGCACAGGCTGCCACGGTGCCCCTGAGCTGCGCGGGTCCCTCTCAGTGACCGCACCTGGGAATCTGGCGGGAAAGCGAAACTTACTGAGTAGGAGGCCGGAGAACCCGCAGAGGTTGCCCCAGGGGATGTCAGCGAAGGGGCTCCAGTACTCCACCCCCGTGAAGTAGAGAATCACAGGGACGCAGGAGATGAAGAGGACATTGAACACGCCCAGGACGGACAGGAATAAGGCGGCTTCTCCGAACTTCGCGCTGCCCAGGAGGAGCTTGAACAGAACCTGCGGAGGGAGCAGAGGGGGCTGCAGGCTCCGCGGACTCCCGGCCGCAGGTGGAGCCAGGGCCCTGGGCCTGGGCGGGACCACGGGACTGACAGCCATCGGCGCGTGGATCCTACCGGCGGGGCTCTGACCTGCGCTCGGGGCGCACGTCACAAACCTAGTGACATCACGAATCTCAGTGACGCCACAGCGGAGCGTGACTTCCCGGCTGCGTGGAATCAGGGGTTCACACTCATCTGTGTCCTATTCACAACACCGCACCCCAGCTTCAGAGCGTCTGAAGATGAGGCAGCCACGGTCACACATTCCTCTCAGGGGCCCTACGAACTGATCCCCGCCGTCCCGCAGCGCAGTGTGGACGCTGCTGCCCGAGGCAGGGCTCTGGCTGCTGGACATTTCTGTAAACAGGAGGCGGGGAGAGTCTTACTCCCCACTCTCCTGCTCGGCCCCCGACCTCCCGGACATGGGTGGGTTTGGGTGGAGGGCACCCAACTTCGATTTCTTGCACCTGCACATGTGATGCCCTTGGAAGCCCAGCAGGAGGGGGGCAGACGGCACTGGAGTGTCCGGGGAGCTGACCTGGTCCAGCCGTGTGTCCAGTGAAGGACAGGGAACTGCGGTCTAATTTGAGTCTCTGCATGTTTGTCCCCTCCGCCCTCTCCCTGCATCTTCCTGTTTCAGCCTTTTCCGACTCGGGCACTTCTGGGTCCATGTGCAGGAAGCACAGGGAGGGAAAGAAACTGCTCTCCGCCCTCCACCTCCGGGCCCTCTGGACAGAGACCAGCGGAGGAGATGGAGACGGAGCGTCCACCAGGACATCTGTGTTCACTGGACGGCGGGCCGAATGCGCTCCGCTTCCCATCCGCACACAGCCAGTCGGGGGCAGAGCGTGGCCTTTGGATACTGTCCACTCGGATGGGGACTTGTTAGGGGCGGGAGGGAGAAACAGAAGAGTGGGGACGAGCTATATTTGTAAGAAATATTAACCGTGCTCTGTTAACCGAGACTGTTTTGTTCTGATCAAAGAACGCACATTCTGGCCTGGCCGGGACTTGTGCGCCCTGGACCAGGGAGTTAACCTCGAACACAGTCCACTCTCCTTATTGGAGAACCGCCTGTCCTCATGGAGAGATGAACCACCTTGTTGCCGAAACAATGGGGTCCCTGAGGCGCCCGCCCTTTGTGCCCCGCCTGCGTTGCCTGTAGCCTGACCGTTACATCCACTCCTAGTCATCGGTCCACGTCCCCAGGTAAGCTTTGTCCGTCTGCCCGACATACGCAGCTGGCTTAGTGGGGGGGGGGGGTAGGGCAGATTTTTGTGGATGACCCGCTGCTCTCCCATGTTGCCGGCAATACTGGAAAATAAAACGCTCATATACAATTCAACCCTGTTCCTGCCTAGTTGGCTCAAGTAGTGACAGGCAGCCTGGACCCGTTTGCTCTCGGTTTCAGCTCTGAAGTCTCTGAACGGCGCCGGATGAGTTTCAGAGGCGCAAGATGAGGTGTGGGCCCTTCTGGGCAGTGAGGGGGGGCTCACGAAGGACGACGTAGTTATTTCACTTCCCAAAACCACAGAATGTTACTCACAGAGCTGGGGAAAATGCTTTTCTTGTCACTTTCTAGAGTACTTCATTTTCTCTGTCCTTAATTTTCTCTGGATCCACAAAGGGCCAGTAAGTCTCCAAGCTAAAATCTCATTTCTCATTCAGTCCTTCAGGTCAGGTTCCCAACCTGGAGACCAGAAAATGTTTGCATTCTCCCTGTGGCTCTAAGGGGACCTAGAGGGAGGGGAGGGGGAGGCGTGGGGAGAGCAGCCGGGAGGCCTGAAGGAGCCGGAGACGCGGCGAGGGGCCAGCGTGCGGGCGGGAGTCATTTCATCTAGAGCTGCGGCTGGGACACTCGGTCAAACATTTCCTAACGTTTTGTAATGATGTGTGCTTGAAATGCACACGGATTCATGCTGAGCACCTGTGGCTGCCAAAACCATGCGATAAAGATTTAAATGATGAAGCTGCACCGGAGAGTGAAGCCTTCTTTTCAGATCTAGTGGGAAATTATTTTATCAAACACTGAGCTGGCCATTCAGGGTCCCTGACCCTTTTCCAGTCCTCCCTGAACAATGACATTCTCACGCTGAAGATCCACTGTCACACCCATGTCACCCCAAATGCTGCAAAGGTTTGGCTGCTGACGGAAAGGTCTGGAGAGATAAAGCTGGGCAGCGCCAGCCTGGCAGAGTCTCAGCCTGCCCCCTGCACAGTGAGCGGAGCTCCTCCCACGGCCCGGGCGCCGTACAAGGGTCCCCAAGGTGCTGGGCCGGCCACGCTGAGCCTTACCTTGTAGAGGGCGGACATGGACGCGGAGCCCACCACCAGCGCTATGCCGATGACAGAGTGGCTGTGGAAGCCGTCCGCGTAGGTCATCATCACGATCCCAGCAATGGCAAGGATGGCGGCTACGATCTGCAGGGAGGAAGGACACGGTGGTCAGGGCCGTGGGGGGAATCGGACGGGCCGCCTAAGTGCCAGTGAGGTCGAAATGTTCCTGAGTTCAGTGGCTGAGGGGGGAGGGGACACCTTTTCCGTCCTTTGGAGAACAGCAAGCAAAGGCTGCCCCATCTAATCTTTCGTTCCCGCTTAGATGGCGACAAAGCCTGGCACAGCCAAAGAACCCGAAGCAGTTGGCAGCAAGGAGGGCGCCGTGGTCAGCATCACATGGTGGCCGGCTGCGCTCATTCTTGGGAACGTGAGGAGGCCACAATCCCAATGATGGTATTTGGTCATGATAGGGCCTGGCAGATGGCACCCGGACAGCACCTGGCAGCTCCCTTAGTTCCTTCCCAACCCCCTGAAAGGCCTCATATGATCCTGCTCCTGTGTATTTCACGCCTCATCAGCGGGCACAGTGAGGACCGCAGGTCTGGGTCCCCTTTCACACGCCAGCAGTAGGGTCTCTGACAGGGCACGTATCACCTGACCGGCAGGGCCTCAGACCATGTCCTGACCCTAGAGGTGCCGGTCCCTTGCTTAGCTGCTGCAGGTAGCTCCCCCTCAGCTCCCTCAGCCCTGTTTTTGGGGGTACGGACCTCAGATTGAAGGGGAGCACCAGGGAGGGGTTCACATTCCTGTGTGCAAAATAAAATCACTGGAGGGCACAGGAGATCGAGGACCTGGGATACCGTTTCCCAAAGGAGAACTGTGTCAGCTCAAAAGGCAAGTCCAAGCTCTGATCTGAGGGGTCACGGAGCCCCAGCAGTGTTGCCGGGGATAGTGGGAAAGCACAGGAGGGCAGGAAAACGTGTGCAATACAAGCTTCAACTCCTGGATTTACAGAGTGTTTTATCTCTCTACGAACATTCAAAATGGACCTCAGCTCTCGTTAACTACATCAAATAGCTGACATTTACTGAATGGTCCTGGGACAGGCGCTTTCTATGCATTTTCTCATTAACCCTCAAAAATAGGTAGACATTTTCATTCATTTCATTTTATAGGCATGAATACGGGCTCAGGGAGGTTAGGGAACTTGCCCAACGTCACAGAGCAGGAGTGAGCAGAGCAGGGAGACAAATTTCAGGTCTGCCTGATTGCAAAGTAGTATTTATACACACACACGGGAAAGTGATTCACACAGGAAGCCACTGCCGACTGCGCTGTGAGGTTGGAACTGAAGTTTCCTCCCTGGTTTAAATGTCAAGTTGTTCGTTAAGTGAAGGTAACGCAGTTGAGTCTCCGACAGAGCCTGAGTCACAGACTTATTCTGCCACATTCTGATGTAACGACACATCGCCCGTCACCCCGAGGCTCCCGAGAGAGCGATCGCCCTCCACAGCCGCGCACCAGCCCCGCTGCTGCTCTCAGGTTTAGCATTTTAGCCAGCGCGGCCTTCTCCTCACACGGCAGGTATGCCACCTTCAAATGCCACCTGCCCGGCGGACAACTAGCTCTCCAGTAAGAGAAACAGAGCGGGCGAGTCACTAGCGATTTCCCCCGGATCAGGAAAGGACAGGAGGAGCAGGCCAGCAGGGGCAGGCTCTGCCCAGGACCAGGTCCTGCGAAGGTGCAGCTCGGGCCGGCCCAGCGTCAGGGTCCACAGAGACGAGGGCCCGGAGAAAGGAGGGGGCGGGGAGGGAGGCAAGGAGCTAAATGTCAGACGACCTGGCGCATCTCCGAGGCCTGATGCCGGAGGAACTGAGGGAGCGGTTACTTTTCCCTGGAGTCTTCTAAGCTCTTCCTCTCTCTTCTCTGCTGATTAAATAACAAACAGCTGAGAGCTCCGCCTGAGCCGAGGTGTGTGAAGAGCTGAGGGAAGGGGCAGAAGTGGAGAACATGGTGGCCCCCGGCCTGCCGGCCAGCATGTGAGAAGCCCTGTCCCCCGAGTTCATTCCGACAGGTGGCACCGGGGGACAGTGATCCCTCATTCATGCTTCTGGAGTGTCCTAGTACAGTCACAGATCGACGGCTCTGGCCATGGAGCACCCACTCTCTGGGCATCAGCTGCCCCACTGGGACCCCAGCTCTGGGCCCCCGCCTCGCTCTCAGCACCCCTCACAGCAGAGCGGAGGTGAACAGACCCTCGGGTTTGGGGGTGGAGCCTGAAAGGCCTTCCTCAAGCTCCTCTGAAGATCCCAGTCCATCCTTAAAACAAGTACGTTTTACACCGTCACACACCCGGGGCTGCACTAGGATGAACCTCTGGGAAGGCTGCTCACGCCTGTCCCGTGGGCCCAAAGCCCTCACCTTCCAGAGCCAGGTGGCCCCGAGTCTGAGAATGAAGTAAAGAGCTGGATTTCCCCAATTCCCCACGCTTTCCTGTGGCCCCCGCCTCCTTCGTATCCCACGGAACTGTCCCAGAACAACGACTCGGGGATCCAGACTGACGGGGACAGGCAGCCATGAGACCAAGAGGGGTGAGCACGGCCGCCTGGACTTCAGCTGGGAAAGTCACCCGCAGAAGAGGAAACATGGGCGTGGGAGCCAGCATCGTGCCATGTAACCTCCAACGGTGGCCTTGCCCGCTGTGGGCTCCACCACCACACCCCGCCCCGCCCTGGGCTAGGGTTCGGCACCCCAGTAACTCACTGCATCCCCACGGGCATGGCCACACCCCCTGCACGACAGAGCCCCCTTGTGACAGATTTTAGATATGGACGGTTTTAGAAAATGAAAAAGGGAAAGAACAGACTAATTTTTAAATATACTTCCTCCAGCACTTTCCCTTCCAACTCCTGGGCTGTTCTTATCGACTCAAAGAATATCAGCATCTGGAGGGACTTTGGGAGCCTCTAGTTGATCCCTACTGTAGAGGAGACTGGAAGGGGCCGGGCTGTGGCCCCCAGGGCTGCCCAGGCTCTGCGATCTCCCTGTGCTGTGCTTGGCTGGCAGGGGACAGCCTCCCTAACAGAGGGGGTCAGGGCCAGAAGCTGGAGTCCCGGTTCAGGGTCGCCCCTGTGAAACCCTGAACGTCAGCTGGAATCTGACCGAGAGCGAGCCGGCTGTGGAAAGTCCAGGGCCCACATGGATGACCTCAGCCGGTCTTCCCGCTCCTTCGTAGGTCCCGCCTGGTGCAAAAGCTCGAGCTGTCCTGGGGGTTACGAACAACCTCTGAACAGCCAGACAGTCCCACCTCCTGTTTCCCCTGGGATGTGGGCTGGGCGGGTTCACCCAGTCACCTTTCCTACACCAAACTGCCTCCTAAAGGCTGGAGGCTCTGTCACTGCCAACCAAGGAGTGGGCTGAGCCCCCTAAGCCCCGTAACCGAGACGGAGACAACACTGAGCCTTGGGCCGGGCAAGCCTCGTCTTATTCTCACACTGGCCCCGAAGGTGAGTGCTAACACGCCACTCTGAAATGAGGTCACTACGGCTCAGAGGTGCTAAGGAACGTGCTCCAGGTGAAACAGCTTGTAAGACGGGAACCAGGGTCCTAACTTGCCTCTAGACTGGTGCCTGCTGCATTGGGATCCCTGAGTCTGAGGAGCCAGGAAACAGGGGGAGCACATGTGAGCACAGGGTCACAGACGACACAGGCCAGCTCGGGCTCCTTTCCAGTCACCTCCGAGGCCAAAGCGGCCAGGCTCACCCCGGCATTAGAAGACACATTGGCTTCTTTCCGGTCTGACCCTGTGACCTGCAGCCTATCTTTCCTGTCCAGTCGCATGACCCGCACCTGCTGATGTTTTCCAGGACCGTGGCCCCTGTGAGCTGAGTAACTGTCTTAATAACACGAGTCCTCTCTCCAGTCCACTCCACAAGCCAGCGCTCCGCTCCTTTATGTCTGGGTGACTCAAGCTTGTCTGCTCACCCTCCAGGACAGGGACAGCGTCAGTTCCCTCCAGTCCTGGGAAATGACCGAGTGGAAGGTGCTGGCTACCCCCGCCTGTGAGAGAAGTTTAGGAGAACCCGTCACCAGGCAGCTATTATCCTGGGCGTAATCTCCGCCTGCTCATCAAGGGAAACTCTCAGTCCTCCGGCCCTGCTGGTGCCTCACAGATGTGCTAGCTCCCTGCACTCCTGGAGCTGAGAACAGGGAGACCTACCACGACTTAGAGCGGGAGCTCGGAGACGACAGGCCACATCCTGCTAAGAGAGTGATGAGGATTAGGGACCATCACCAATGCCGGCCCCTTGGACCTCTGTCCCGGCCTGGCCTAGAGCCGAGGCTTCAACACAACACATTGCCCCGTATTCGGTGGTCAGCACAGACCAACCCGACCGACCTGACCACGTGGCCGGGGTGGCTCGACTGTATCAGCTCAGCTCGTAGCCACGAAGAACAGCAACGAAGAAAAGACCTGCTGTGCCACGTTGCTCTCTGTGCGTCCAGGGGGGTTTTCAATTATTTTCACACCTCCTCAGAGCATTTCTGTCTTACATGCAGACTTAACCCTGAAAGTCTGTCTCTTCCCAGCAACAGGGTCCCATTTGGAATCTGCTCTGGACATGAGGCTCACACTGGAAAGTTCCATGAATTCCCTTGGCTCTTTGCATCAAAATAAAGTCACAAGGGGCACACGTTGGTGGCCCGGTCCCAGGACACCACGTCCTCAGTGTCCAGCCAGGAAGGCCACCTGGGTGACTGCCGGAAGTACCTGCCTTCCTTGGGGAGATGTATCAGATCATTTATTTGCTGAAAACTTTTCTGGGTGATGGCACAGTTTTTTATTCCAAAATTAACACTAAACCTCAAAACAAAATTCCCCCCTCCTGCGACTAAAAATACTGCTCAGCAGTTGACTCACGTCCCCACTGCTGCCTGAGTAACTAGGTGGGTGTGAATCTGCCATTAGCGTGACGTCATTACTCCCAGGACAGTGAGCTAGGGACACAGTAGAGGGCCTGGAGGTGGTCCCCCGCTGGGAGCCAGCGTGGTTCACTCTGATGGGACCGGCCATGCACGGGGCTCTTCGCCTCGTGTCGGGCCTGCGTGATCTCGGGCAGGAAGGAGTGAGAGATGCTCTGACCACGAGAGAACTAGCTGTGTGGTCCCACCCTCTTTGCCCTTGTTCACGGCAGGGTGACAGGGTACTAGCAGGTCCTGGCCACCAGGAGGAGACAAGCAGAAGCCACCAGGACTCCATCAAGGCTAACTGTCCCCTGGTCCTTTTACTCAGGACGAGCCCCTCTATACTTCGGCTGGTGTTTGATCTGCATTTACCATATTTCATACAACTGCGATAAAGCTGGACTAGCTAAATCTCACTAGATTTGAATGGAATTGACTAAGTCTCGGTTGTAACGAGGTAATTCAAGGGATGGCATTTCACTGCCCCTTGGTCTGGGGCGTGAAGTGACTGTCCTTCCACAGTTTGGATTTAGCACAGGTGTGCTGGGCCCTGTTCGTCCTGTGCACACGGGCCAGCAAAGCGCCGGCCAGGACTGCATGTGCCGTGCCCGCGGGGAGCCCTGCGGCCTGCAGATCCGTCCTGAGCAGAGCAGCGACAGTGTTAGCAGAAAGCTCTGGCTGAGCACAGGGAGGGGGGCGCACCACCATCCCCGGCTGGGTCTCCGACTGGCACACACTTTAGGGAATGCTTGTTGAGATGCTTGAAATGAAAGGTGCTTTAATGAATGCTTGTCTAGAATGGTTTGCAAGCAAGAAGGTTTGCAAGGCACACCAAGAACCGGGCCCTCTGCGGGCTCCTTTTCTGCTGCAAACAGGAGAGAGTTCAGCAGCTCAGGCCTGTGGTCCAGCACATGGAGCTAAGCAAGCCGATGGGCAGGTCTCGGTCGCATGAGTGAGGGAAGGAGGCGGAGGAAGGGGACTTACCCTCACGCCCATGAACCTGTCCCTGAGAACGATCCATGAGAGCAAGAACACAAACGCTTTGTTGCAGCAGAAGAGCGCGGAGGCGTCCGTAGTGTTTATTTTCTTTATTGCATGTAAGTACAGGTAGTTTGTGAGTGTCCAAAGAACACCAAAGGGTGCTGCCTTGGTAAAAAACACCTTCAAAGTCAAGCCATTGTCTCCAAAAAACCGACAGCATTCCCTAAAACAGGAAAGAAGGCAGTGTTATTATATTCGTATACTTCCCTACACCCCGTCTTTTTTAAAGCAAATATAGGAAGGGTGGGGTCTTTTTATTTGTCATTATTATTTATAAATATCTCTCCATCTCTTCAGCCTACAGCTTCAGTCCATGGGAGAAAATGTCGCACAATGATCTGACGTCACGATCATCTCTGTGCCTGTCAGGTCTGCCACTGATGGTTCAACAGGTGATGCTGGGATTGTGGGACCTGGAGAAGGCCCAGCTCCATGGGAACTGGCTGAGGGACTCTGTCACTTGCTCAGAAAGAGAAGGAGCTTACTAGTCACTAGGCTTTTTTTTTTTTTTAAGGGGGAGGGTTGATACTTGAAGAAAACTCAGCAAAACATTTTATGAAAATTTGTCCCAAACTGGAATTGTCTTTGGATGAGGCAGGGCACTCGTTCCTTGGGGTCATCTAATTCATTCTGGCTACAGTACAAATAGCATCAACTATCTCTACATTTCCCACTCGAGCCCGTTTTCAGAGCTCGCCATTCCGCTGCGTGGAGGGTCACGGGGTCCCCCCGTCTCAGCGGCTAACAGGAGGAAAGAGCAGATCCAAGATGACTTCGGCCTCTTGAGAGAGATGAGGAAGCACTTGCAGAGGAAAGCTCCTCAGCGCCCTTCTAGACTCTAGGGGCAGGACCATCGCTAATGAAAATCCACTTAAGAAAAATAAAGCCATACGTCCACATGCAGAAGGCGGTAGAGAAGGCCGTGGTGGACAGCGTGGAGGGAACCCTGAGAGGAGCTTGGTCCACAGACAGCTCCCCGCTGTCCCCACTGTCAGGGAGCAAAGATCACTGCTCTGCTGGGCCCGACGAGCCAGGCGAGGAGATGGATGAGCAAGGATGACCACTCCTACAGCCATCGCCCCCTACGGCGGTCACCACCCCTCCAGCCATCACTGTCCCTCCAGTTATCACCACCCTCCAGTCATCACCTTCCTCCAGACATCATCCCCCCTACAGCCACCATCCTCCACTATAGGCATCACCCTCCTACATCCATCACCCCCTACAGATATCGCCCCCCTCCAGCCATCGCCCCCCTCCGACTGTCACCACCTCTCCAGCCATCACTGTCCTTCCAGTTATCACTACCCTCCAGTCATCACCTTCCTCCAGACATCATCCCCCCTACAGCCATCATCCCCCACTACAGGCATCAACCCCCTACATCCATCACCTCCCTCCAGCCATCACCCTCCTACAGACATCACCCCCTACAGACATCACCGCCCTCCAGCCATCGCCCCCCTACAGACATCACCACTGCCCCCAGCCATCGCCCCCCTACAGACATCACCACTGCCCCCAGCCATCACCATCCGGTCTCTCAGACAGGGGCCAGCACAGCTGCTGTACCAGTGAGTGAGGATGGGAGCTGGTGAAAGAAAAGACGTAGACCTAGAATGAGACAATAAACTAGGGTGGGAGCAGCTGTGGCCTGTGTCACTTAATATCAAAATGCAAGAGAAAAGGAGAAAAATTTTTTTAAAAAGGAGAGCAGATTTGGTCTTTTAATTTAATTTTTTGTTCTTACAATCAATCCACAGAAAAAACAGAAAATGCACCACCTTTTCCTGGACTCGGATCCTACATTGCTGCTCACAAACCAGCACCAGGTGAAACATTCTAACCACTGCATGGACCTGGAGATCAAGTCAACCGAGCTGATTCCCTTTTGGCTTTATAGAACTGAAACTCTCACCTAACCAGCAGGTTGGTATTTCTGTTTGCCACGTAATTTTCATGCAATATTTCAGCTGTATTTTCTACCCAGGCTGGATAGAAGGGAACCATCCTTAACTCCCCCACTTTTCTCTCCACATTAACTCACCACCAAGGCCTATGGACCATTTCTCCTCAATGTCTCATCCCACAGCCGTTACCCCGGCCCAGGCTCCATCTCCTCTCCCTTGGGCCACTGCCACTGGAGCCCGGGCTTCTCTGTGGCCCCTTCAACTCCATCCACCCCACTCTCCATGCTACAGTCAACTCGTCTCCCCCTCACTGTCCCACAGGCTTCCGGCCCTTCCTGACCTGGCCTCGGCCCGTCCTTCAGCTCTGGCCATCACCCCTGCTCCGTGCCTGCCCTGAGTCTAAGCCACCTGGGACTCATTTCGGTTCCATGAATTCAATGCCCTTTTCCCCTGCTCTAGGTCTCAGTGGAGCCTCTATTCCCCTTTCCTGAAACACTTCCTTTTTTCTGCTTTCTTTTGTTGGTTTCTTTCCATCCATTGGATATCAGCTTATATATCCCCTGGATTTCTTATTTTTTTGTCTATATAGAACTGGGGCTGGTGATGTTCTGCAGAGATATATATCCGCATAAAAGTTCCACAAAGAACTGGCTGGTGGATATACTGTGATTTTCTCAACCCCAAGTTAAAAATCTGCATTTTGATCTAGCAAAATGTATATTTTTCCTAATTTG
The DNA here is from genome assembly GCF_964146895.1 of Miniopterus schreibersii. NCBI lineage: Eukaryota > Metazoa > Chordata > Mammalia > Chiroptera > Miniopteridae > Miniopterus > Miniopterus schreibersii. Next base: position 14,372,932 of record NC_138123.1, on the reverse strand, counting down.
GCAATTTATCTAGGTACAAAAATTAGTACAAATACAAAAAAAAAAAATCAAATTATATTTAAATATATTGAAATAGTCTTTGGTTTTAAGAATAAAATTATAATGAGTTATTATTTCCCGGGAAAATACATGGGGAGAATACATGGGGAAAATGCTTAGTATCCCAAAGAAAACTTTTTTTGCTCTCTCATGATACTGTTTTCTAGATACCTAAGATTTCTTTTTTGGGACGGAACTTAATATAGATACAGGGGTTGGCAAAAGTAGGTCTACAGTTGTGAGTATGTGAGTTTATTCTTGCATTATTGCTTATTAATTATTGTATTACTTTCCACACAAACAACTGTAAACCTCCTTTTGCCTGCCTCTGCATAATGCAACAATGGTTTCAGGAATTCTGCAATGACTAAAGAGGAAATAGCGTTCGTAGTATTATTTGATATTCGCCAGTGAGTGATATTTGATATTCACTCACTTTTGTTTTTTTCAGGATAATTTATCATGAGCTAGCAAAAATACCTTTACCAAAAAATTAGGTATAATTGGATACTATATTACTTTCATTTTTCCTATTCTAATAAAAAAGATGACAAATATATTCATGCTTATAGTTTTCCAAAAATTCCAGAATTTTTCCCACACAACAGTGGCAGTCATAATAGAATGTTGGGGGGCAGTTATGGATGACCCAAGTGTCGTTTATAAAATCTACTACCGACTCACAAGATTAGGGCACATCTGTGTAGTTAACTGCATTATAAAGAAAACAGGCCCCAGCCCCTGGGGTGTGCTCGGAGCTCATTTTGCATGCAAGGGGTCGTTCCTCGACCAGCACACACTGAAGGATTTTACTGGAAGATGGGTGGCAGGATGGGCTAGAAGCACAGCAGCTTTACGTAGCCCGTGACACCCCAGATCTCCATTCAGAGGACCAGCGAGGAGACTGCAAGGTGGTTGTCAAGACACTGACTCCAACATTAGCGGAAGGCTGGACTCCGTGAACCTGAATGCTTTTCAAATCTGAGATTCATCTGAGAGTAGAAAATAAAACCTTTCTGACAGGCCAAAGTCACAGAGGCATCCAGAGACACGTAGTAAGTTGCTAGGTAAATGCTTATACCCTTTTTTGCATTGTATTTGCATTTATTTGGAGCTCTGAGCTCACACAAGCAGCAGGGACCAGCTACCAAAGTTGTGAATTAGGGGTTTTTTTTGAAATATCCAGACATCCTTTGGAAAGTGTTAAGTGAACCGGTTTCCCCATGTAGCCACCACAGCTCATAAGAAAGGGAAACTGTGTCTGCATTTCCACAAGGATGTTCAATGTCACACATCTTCCCCCCACAGCGAAGTGTCCTTGTACGAGTGGTAAAGACTTGCCTGAAAATAAAATAAAGATGAACTTTTAGAGCATAACTAGGAAAAATGAATCATGTTATTAGCTTGATTCCTACATCGTAGGTTTTCTTTTTAACCCTCGCCCAAGGATATGTTTTTGTTGATTTGATAGAGAGAGGGAGGGAGAGAGATGAACATCGCAGGGAGAGAGAAACACCGACTGGTCCCCTCCTGCAGGCACCCTGACCAGGGGCTGAACCCACAACCCGGGCACGTGCCCTGAGGGGAATCGAGCCCACCACCTTTTGGTGTACGGATGACTCTCCAGCCAACTGAGCCACACCATGTGGGGCCCTCGTAGGTTTTCTAAGCAACTAGGAGAGTTTTTTGTTAGCAGTGAGTCCAGTAATTGTCTGTGTGCCTGAAATTGCATCTATCATCTATCTATCTATCTATCTATCTATCTATCTATCTATCTATCTATCTATCTATCTATCTGCTATCTATCATCTATCTATCTATCTGTCATCTATCCGTCATCTATCTATCTATCATCTATCTATCTATCTATCTATCTATCTATCTATCTATCTATCTATCTATCTATCATCATCTATCTATCATCTATCTATCATCTATCAATCAATCTATCTGGTTATTGGCCAGTTCTGAAAACACGTGCCTAAGACATTTAGGGGCAGAAACAGATAGCTCTGCCCTGATGTTTGTGGTGATGTCCTTGTCAGAAAGGGACCCGAGGGAAATGGGAGGGGAGGGCAGCCACAGCATGCAGAGAATTTGTTCCCGGAGATGTCCCTGGAGCGATGGCACCTTCACCATGTTGCGGCGAGGGACGATTTTAGCATTTTGCACACCCGTCCCACCAACCAGGAATTCCACAGCCTCCTCCGCAGGAACCTGTTCTTGTCTGGGGCTCGCTGGCTATTCTGCTCGCCCTCTCACAGCAGAAGCATCTGGAAGGGGCGGAGGGTGCCCACTCCCAGGGCGAGGCCCTGTCCACAGGGCTCCTGGCTGACTGCTAGTCACGGTGAAGCGATCCTGCGCTTCATGCCAGAGGACCGAAGTGGCCCCGGCAGCCAGAGGACAGGCTGCCAACAGCTTCCACTTGACGCCGGCGCTTCGGAAGGCTGGGCCCTCAGAGTCCTGTGCGTTACCCCGAATCCGAAACAGCCGGTTCGGAGAAACTGTTGGCCTGTTCTAGGCGGTTCACGCCAACACCTGCCACCTGGATAAGGCTGCTCTGGGGACGGCTGCTCACCCGGCGAGGCTGGACACGAGGCTTTCTGTGTGGACACACCATGGGACATGTGCGGGGAGATGGGGTTTCCCTCCTGTGCAGGGGGGATAACGGTCTTTGGAGCAGAAACAGCACCGGTGGCTCAGGAAGTGTCCCTTTAACGAAGCACAGCCCCTGGAAGCAGAGGGCACAGCACCCAGCAGGGGTCACGCCCCAGGAAAGAGCAGCTCTGGGCCTTCCCTGCACGTGCTGCCTTTTCCATTCCAGCTCAGCAGTGATGTGTTTTGAGTTTCCCTGAGCTGCCAAGTGTAGCGCCAGGGATGCAGATTTATAGCACAAGACCCGGCGGCATGTTTATCGCAGCGGAGAAGGCCCGGGACATCCTGTGCACCTTGCCCGGCCGTCTGAGGGTGGTGGGGTGACAGGGGATCGGGTGGTGCCTGCTGAGTCCCAGAACCGCCCCCACAGCAGGCCCAGCACTGACCCCACCACTGGCCCTACCACTGCAGCAGACGCGGTGTTCATCCCAGGCTGGTCCCACTTTCTTCCTAGTGGGGGGTCATTTGGGGCTTTGGAGGGTGGAAAGGAGCAGTTGGTGCGCCGTGAGGAAGGACTTTCTAATGACTGTTCAACAAGAGGATCCACGGCCCCAACGCTGGCCCACTCTCGCTCTCCCAACACCACCTTCCAGGAACCTGGATGCTACCAGTGTGCAGAGATGGCCGGCAGAAATTCCAGAAGTGTGAGCGAATTTCTTGCAGACCCTGGGAGAGCAGCCCTCCCTCTCTGTCCTAGCCTGTCTCCAATGCAGTGGAAAGTCCAGGCTAGGGACTGAGGCCTGGGCAATGGCTGGTGTGCTCCGTCCATCACAGCGAAGGGCAGTGGGGTTTGGCACAGGGCAGTGGCCGGAATGGCAATTTCCCAAGCTCTGCAGGGAGCAATGTGGTACACAGGGAGATACTTCATCTGATGTCTCATGAGTACCCAGGTACCCACGATTAGTATAACGGGGGTGGTTAAATTATGTGATGGGGCCCGGCCGGGCGTGGCTCAGCGGTTGAGCATCGACCTAGGATCCAGGCAATCGGGGTTCGGTTCCCGGTCAGGGCACATGCCCGGGTTGCGGGCTTAATCAATGACTCTCTCATCATTGATGTTTCTCTCTCTCTCTCTCTCTCTCTCTCTCCTTTCCTCTCTCTGAGATCAAAAAAGATATATTTAAAAAAAAAAAAATTATGTGATGGGGATTCCAAAAGGCACTTAGCCTGACTGCAGTCTCTTTGTCACTCACGTTCATATCTGCTGTCCCAGGTCTTTCTCAGCAGGGCAGGAGCAGTATCTTGTCCTAATGACCTGTCTGCTGAAGCTGGCTCCTGTCACAGGGTCCACGAGCTGCGCAGAGCACAGAGAAGGGGCTCTGCTCCTTAGGGACTGAGGCATTTCTCTGGGCTGGACTGGGCTTGATTCTGTCCAGGGCTTCAGAAGTTCAGATTCACCCCTACACTGCTATCCTCTTCTTGGAGCTACCAGGTACCTATCTCCTCCAGAGCTTTCTCCTTGACCTCCAGTCCCCCTCCGCCCAGCACCCTGGTGGCCTGCCCAGCCCCTCGCATCTCGAGTTTCATAAATACTGTTAGCATCAATGTCTCTTCCAGTGGGCCACCGATCTCTCCCTGGAAGAAGGAACCCGTGTTTGAGTCACCTTTGCACCCACCAGGATCCAGGACACCATCCGGCTCCAAAGTGGGGCTCAGTAAACACTGGTAAGTGAATGAGTTCAGCTCTGGACAGCCAGGCCATGTTGCCAACACCAGAGCGTTTGTACTGCTGGAAAGTTCAGCAAGTGGGCAGCGTGTAAAACTGGCCGGCAGGGATGTGAGGGACCCAGCTTCCTTACCTTACCTGGCTCTGGCACAGGGTGCTGAGCTCTGCCCGGGGTGGCAGCGCTAGTGAGTAGCAGGGCTCGGTTAGGAACTGGGGGCTCTGATTCACTTCCCCGCTTTCCACACTTATTTTAGTAAAACCCCAAAGGTGGCTGATGTGCCAGGTGCGGAGGAGTATCTTCCCCACGGGAGGGTGGCTGCCCACCGCCTCTTCGGGCCGGGACAGGGCTGCTGCCGTGGCTCTCAGGCTCCGCGTCTGCCGGGCCTGCATGGAGCTGGGAGCCGGGGACTCTGCCTCCTGGGGTTTCGCAGGGATGGGCATCCGGGTTTGGGGTAAACTTCCTGTCACTGATTATGCAGACGTGTGGGCAATGCTCCTGGCTATCCTCGGGAGCTGTGTCAAACTATTTAAAACCACGGGCACACACTAATCTTTGAAAAGACGAACTCAAGGAGGCTATCCTAAAGGCTCTCTCTCCAGCTTGATCCACAGGTTTCTGCTTTTCAAACAGGCTTCCTTCAAGCCGAAGACATGCAAAGATTCGTGCACCTCAGTCTCAGATGAACAGGCTGTGTTTCCCTGATCTCAAACCTGCAGCGAAATAGATGCCACACACTCAACACGGATGAGCAATCAGGGCTGTTACTAAGGAGAGCACGCTTACAGAGGTTGAAATGACATTTTGCTGTACCTCAAGGACAGAGATGCTTACAGATGGGGCCCATCCCACAATGTGCCGTTTGGGATCGAACAGCAACTCGCTCACTGTAAAGCTTTCCGAGGCTGGTGCCAGGAGACGGGGCTGGGCGAGCGCTCACCCACCTTGAGGGCAGTTTTGCTCTGTGTGGTCCTCAGCTGGTCTTGGAGGGATCGCCAGCCTCGGCCATCACTGTGCTTAACCTGGTTCTAAATGTGACGAGTGGGCAGCACAGCACGAAAGGCAGCAGCAGGCACGAGCCGCACTGAGAGGGTGGATGCAGGCCTGCAAACCTCTGCCCACCTCATCCCGAGACGCACAAGCAAAGTCACCGGGCCTGCAGCCACGCCCAGACAGGTGCCCTGCGAGACTCCGGGGGCCCAGCCAGCCGGGCCTGGCCCTCCCCACCCTCTGCCTCACGTTCTTGCTACTCTCATCCCACCGCGAGCCTGGGACTCCTGCTTTACCCGTCACCATCAAGGCCTCCGCCAGCTCCCGATGCTTTCTGGCTTTTGCCTTAAAGTGCATTTGGGAAGCCCCAGGTCCAACTGCAATCACTTCTGCCTCCTGGATGCGAGAAGACCCTGATGGTGGTGAACATAAATTACGGTGGCTTCTCACCAGTCACAAAACCCCTCTACTGGCCAGCTCAGTGCTACTCCCCTCTCTGCTATTTGAGGGAACCGCACCCCAACTCCCCCCTATCGGCTAAAATTCCAATTGAGATCCTCATGGTGTGGTCCTGGACCAGCAGCAGCAGCACTGCCTGGAGCTTGTTAGAAATGGAGACGCTCAGCCTCCAGCTCAGGCCTCCGTCCCGGGGTCGGAATCTGCATTTTAACAGGCTCCTCTGTGATCTGGGTGCACATTAGTGTTTGAGAAGCGCTCCTCTAGCCACCTGGGCTGGATGGCAGGGGCAGCCTATTAATAGCCTTTCTGGCCAGTGATCAGTGTAAATGTGGGGGGCAGACTGGGCACGTGACCAAGCTGAGCTCCAGTCCCTCACCCCCAACAGCCATAGCAATCAGCTGGTTTTCAAATTTCTGGTGGAGGAGAGTCTATTCTTTAGCGGCAAATCCAAAATTTAAGGCCAGATCTATTGGTGGCCTGTCCCCAACCCCAATCCAAACTGCGGTAAGAAGAATAAAGTAGTACCCGGAGTAGTGGAGTCGACAGAGCCCAGAGCAGGAAGGAAGAGGGACAAGAGCAAGGTCAGTCCCACTCGCTTTCCAGTTCCTGGTTCTAGTTTGTCCCCCAGGTTCTTGACTGTTCTGGCTCATTCCAACCAGAGGCTCAACTCCTCCATCAGGTCTCAGAGCCTCGACAGTGTTCTTTCAGTAAATCCCCCTTTTGCGTAAACTAATTTGCTTAATGCATTTGTAACTTAAAGGTTCCTGACAGGTACCCTCAAGGTCAGATGCTGGGGCCCCTGCAGTCCATCCCAGGTGGAGGAGGGAAGCTGAGCATGGTCTTCAGCATCTCCCTGTTGATGAGTGTCCCCACCCTTGACCTGGACACCAGGACACGGGCCAGTAAAGGAATGGCTTCCACTTCAGACTCTCCTGCAAGTGCACATGGAGTCTTCCCGTGCAAGGGGGCCTGGGATTGCCAGAGCATAATTACAATATTCCTCAGTCTGGGTATATTTCATGTACCCTTTCCTAGGGGGTTGCTGTACTTTTTAATCTGCAGATTCATATCTTACACCATTTCTGCAAATTATTTCTTTTCATTATCCTTTCAAACATTGCCTCTCCCCATTTTTTGTTTTTGGAACTCTATCAGAGGAATGTTGTAGTTTTTTATTTCTTAACATTCCATTGTCTCTTCTGTATCTCTTTGTATTTTCCATCTCTTTGTATTTCTATGTTTTATTCTGGATGATTTCTTCAGAATAATTGTCCAATTCACTAATTCTCTTTTCAGCTGCATCTGATTCACTGTTTAACTCATCAACTTCTAGAATGTTTACAGTCAGCTTTCAATTTTGTTCCCCACATACAAAGCCCTCTTCTGTCCTTTCTTTGAACATTTTAAACAGATTTTTAATAAACCTTTTCAGTTTGCTTAGTAGTTTCCAGGGTGTGAGTTCCATTTGTTGTGGTTTGCTAACTTCCTCTTTCATGGTGATTTTTATTTTGGGATTTATAAATTTGGATGCTGGGCTCATTTTAACTGGGAGTTATTTGTGAAAATACCATGTGTGCGGTATTGTGGAGCTGTCCTCATGGTTTTTATGGATCCTACTTCGGGTTTCTCTAGACTTGGGTGGCTTTTTGGTTAATTTCTTATCTGCTTGGTTTATGTGAATTTGGACTCCATACCTCCACACAGCATGGGCCTGGGGTTCTGATTTTTAACAGGTGACTTTTTCTTTCTACATACCAAGGTGGGCAGCCTGGTTGTGTGCCACACCCCTGGTTTTGTAGGCAGAGCTTTTCTAGTCTCCTCTCATGGATGGGAAGGCCCTTCTCAGGTCCAGCCTTATTACAGAGGAACAGTCACATTCCCAGCCATACAGGAGGCTGGTAGGCTCACCCGGGGCATGTAGTTAATCCCATAGTCCTGCGGACTGTTTGGTTCTTTGCTACTTGTTTGTTTCTGGCACCTGGCACTTCCCCATCCTTGATTTCAAGAACAGCATGTACTTTCTTTAAATCCTTGTGCAAGTTTATCCAGTATTTCTATGTGCTGGAGCAGGCTGGGGAGAAAAGAGCTCCTCACACCAACGTGGCCTGCATGTTGACTGGAAGTTCTGGTGACAGAGGTCCCCAGGGCAGAGGAGCCCTCTCTGGTGGAAGCTTTAACACAACGCATCACTGGGCGTCAGTTAAGTAGCCTGTCAAGGTTCTGGACACTGTGTCAGACTTACAGGCTGGTGCTCATCACAGATGCATGCTCTCTGCCCTCTTTTCTTTCCGGGTTACTGCACTGAGATCCTTGTAATTCTCCGTCCACAGAACTGGGGACGCCAGAGGCTTTGGACAAGCTCCAGAGGAAACAGTCCCATTTGAAATGGCAGAAGCACAGCTAGGGTGGCATTTGGTCCTCACTGCCTTGACCTGGGGGCAGTGCACCTGGTCAGTGTTTAAAACATAACACCGTTTGATGCCAGAGAGACAAAGATTAAACTCTGCTTCACCGCTTGTCACCACTGGGGCCATGAGCATCTTCTGGAATCTTGGGGATCCTCAATTTCCTCCTCAGGACACGGGCATCTTAAGAGTAACCTTAGAGGGCCATGCTGGTGGTTAAGAGCATGATATGAGTCAAGCAATCACTGAAGTGGTGACACGGTGGGAACTCCTTCTGTATTATCCTCCCGCCCCCTCCCATTTCCCCCCTTCAGAAAGGACAGGCCTCGGTTTCAGGGAAATGCTCTGAGGCGGAGTCAAATCTCTCACGCTGCCAACAGACACAGACAAACGACACGCTTGGCATTTTATACCAAGTCGCAGCAGACACCGCGATTCATCTCACTGCATTTCATTAGTCTGACTTTATTAATAGTCGCTAAACCGCAAGCAAGAGTCATAAGGGGCTTTTTGAAAAGTACTGACTGTATCATGATTTATATCTTGAGCACTAAAGTTCTACCAATTTCTAGACTGTATTCACCCACTTCAATTTCCCAGTGCCGTGAGCTCTGCCACCTTCTCTGCTGTCACAGATGCGGTGCTCGGGCTGGGAGGCAGGGAGCCTGAGCTGCGTATAGACCCTGCACCCGAGCATCTGGTAACATAGAGATTTGTCCTACACCAACCTCAGCACAAAGGCCACTGTCTTCCAACACAAAGCCAGTGCCAATGTAGGAACTAGAATCTAAGCTCAGAGTGAAAGTGAGTGACCCCATGCCGACACTGAAGCGCCACGTCCTTGGGCAAAGCTCTCCGGAGGCACACCACGGCCCTCCTCTGACACCAACACCGCAGAGAGGCAGCGAGAAATGTGGCTGAAAGCCCAGACACCACAGGCAGACCACCTGTCCCAACTCTGGGTAGGACAGTGACTTGGGCCAGTCACCTCACCTCTCTGTGCCTCGACTTCCTCATCTGTAAAATGGGAATATCAACAGTATCCACCTCTATGGTTGTTAAATGAACTGCCTTCTATAAGGGGCTTAGATGAGTGCCTGGTACCCAAAAGGCATTAATCTATGTTAGCGGTTATTATTGGCTATTATTATTATTATTAGAGGCTTTGGGGACACATAAAGCCCTCCTTAAGAAGGCTCACAAGGCAGCATGTCCCCGTAGAGCTTGGCTCAGGGTCGGGCAGACCTGGAGCTGCAACGTCACCCTTCCATCTACTAGCCAGTGACTTGTGTCACTTAACCTCTATGAATCTGTGTCCTTACATCCAGCATGGGTGTACACACAGCACGCGGGGTTACTGCGAGGGCAGGGTGAGACAGCACGCGGGAGTGCAGTGTCTGCCTGGTGCTTCAAAAATATTAGTTACTTCTAATTATTAATGCAAAACTCACTACTTCCCAGAAGTCGGGGCTCTTCGGAGAGCTCCGAGGGGCCGCGCTCCTTGCACCCTGGCTTGGTGTCCAGCTTCATACAGCCCCCATGCACTGCTGCTAATCCTGCTTCTGCAAAGCACCTCCGCCCTTCTCTAGTGAGACAGATAATCGGATATTTTGAGGTTTCTTTTCTCCAGATTAATTTCTCTGGTTCCTATCATACCTTGTGGGACTTGGTTTACCCTGACTACTATTCATCCCTGTATCCTTTATTTTTATTATTTATTTTAAAATACATTTTTATTGATTTGAGAGAGAGGGAGAGGGAGAGAGAAAGAGAAACATCGATGTGAGAGAGACACATTGATCGGTTGCCTCCCGCATGCACCCCGACCGGGGATTGAACCTGAAAGCTAGGTATGTGCCCTCACTGGGCATCGACATGGTGACCTTTCGGTGCTCAGGGCAACGCTCAACCGACTGAGCCGCACCGGCCAGGGCCCTGTCTCCTTTAAAACGTGGCCCCAGACATTGCTAGCATGATCTGATTATTGTAGAAGCGGACACAATGTCAGTTCCTTAATTCAAATGATTGTGCTTTGTTCTGTAACCTGGATTAAATAGAAAGTATTGATGGCTTCATGCAAATAGCTCATGTTAAGCTTATAATCAACCGAACGCCTTTCCACAGGCGTGGCTGTTGGGCAGCCACCGCCACCCGGCCCTGAGCCTGTATTGGGTGGATCCAGGTGGACACTTCACCTTCATGCCTATTACATTTCTTGTTAATCTGGCCCTGCTTTCTAGCCAGCCAGACCTTTTGGGATCCTGATTTTATCATAGAAGACATCATTATCTCTCCTAGGTTTTGTGTCCTTTACAACTGTGACAAATGTAACTTTTATGCTCTTACCAAAGTCACTGATAAAAATATTGAATAAGACTAGGCAGTGGGCCAGCCCAGTTAGAGGGCCTGGAAATTCTCCACGGGATTGACGCAGATAATCCACGTGCATCTTTGGGGCGGCTATTCTAGCCCCTACGTGTCCTGCTTTTAAGCCTTGTTCCTGCACGCAAGCTTCTTGCAAGCTGGGGTTGGACGCTTCGCTGAGGTTCAGCTCTACAGTCTCTGCCGAACTGCAGCCACTCAGGAATCCTCACCAAAGACGGAGATGCTGCTCGATGGACACGGCAGATCCCTGGAGAATGTGAGCGCCTCCTAGCGATCACCACAGGTGTCAGCCTTCAGGGTCACAAACCATCCCTGGATGTTGCAGCCTCGCACGTGGGTGGCTTGGGACCAAACCCCGCACGCAGGTTGGATCGGCGGGTCTTTCTTCTCCCCTTGCCTGTCTGCTTTCTCCTGCCCTCCTCTCCCTGGAGCTCCTCAGGGACCACTAGCTGTGAGTCAGAGCTCACCTGCGAGCTCGGTTGGCACCTTGGGATGTCGCTACTTGTTCCAAGTGGCCTGGACACCTGCATTTAGGAGCCAAGCCCTCTCACCCCGTCTGCCACATTCTGGGCCCTCCGTGCCTCTACCTTCAAACCCCATTCTCTTGGATTCTCTAACGGAGGAGACAGAAGCAGCACGGGAGACTCCCTGCCTTCTTGTCTCCATTTCCCGCGCTCTCCAACCCCTAGAACACTTGTTTATTTTTCTGGAATCCAGCTCAGCAGTAACTGGTGAAGGACGTGGGGCTCCCTCTGTCCTGTAGAGAGTGACCAGCAGGGGCCTGTGTGCCTCTGGGCACAACAGCGCCAAACGGTGCTGGGAGGGGCCTCTGCACCCACAGGGCTGTGGGCCAGGACGCTCCTCTCCACCAGGGACCAGGAACGACGCTTCGGGAAAGAGCTGAGCTCTAAGCGCAGCCCCGTCTGGGAGCCCAGCGTGCTTCTTGGCCTGGCCGGGCTGCAGCTCTGACAGTAACTTGACAGGACGAATAGTGGACGAGCCGGTGGTTGGCTGGGCCGGCACAATGCGCTGTAATCCCAGGGCAGGGAGCACAGGCGCCTTCCCACAGGCCCGGGGTGCCGATTCACAGACGTCGGCTTCCAACTGGAAGGCCGAGCCTTTTGAAGGTCACCTTGGAGGTCTGGTTATTTTATCACGTATCAGGGACCCCTTTCCAGTTAAGGAAAAAAGCCTGAGCTGCCTATTTTTTTGCATATACATATACATATTCCATGTATATTGCATATACATATTCCATGATGTTATGCCCAAAGAGGCTATTTTAAATTACCAGTTATTTAGTTTTTGTTCTGAGACTTTTAAAAAGTCTGTTTTAACACCTCATTAAGTATGTTTTTCCAGTGGGTCACAGTTGACACAGACTGACTTTATGCTCCCCTCTGCCGACTGGGGACACACAGGAGACGGGAGCCTCAGGCCACGCGCGTAAGTCTGCTCCGGCCGCCAGAGCAAACCGCCCCGGCTGGCGGCTGAGACCACAGACACATCCTCCCAGTTCCGAGGCTGGAGTCCCAGGCAGGTGTGGCAGGTTGGTTCCTTCTGAGGCCTCTCCCTGGCGTGTAGATGGTGTTTTCTCCATGTGTCCTCACGTGGTCTTCACTCCGTGTGTGTCTGTGACCCAACCTTCCCTTCTTACGAGGCCCATAGTCAGATTTCTTTAGGGTTCATCCACAAGACCTTATTTTAAGTTAATTGCCTCTTTAAAGGCCCTTAATCCACTATAGTCACATTCTGAGGTACTGGGGGTTCTAACCCCCACATGTGAATCTGGGGGGCACACAACTCAGCCTCTAACTCACAAGTAAGGACGTACTGCTGGGGAGGCTCTCTGCCATCTCCACGTGACCTCTGCCATCTCCTGCCTTTGGGACACGGCACTGGACACAGCTGCCACACAGGACAGCAGGTATCTCACACTGGTGTCCTAGTGGCCCAGCCGTGCTGACAGAGTCATCTTGGGATGAGCAAAGCGTGGGCAGACGAGGCAGAGCTGGTGACACCGGTTCAGATCCTGCCTGTGGTAACTGACAAGTACTCAGCCTCTCTGCGCCTCAGTTTCTCCATCTGTAAAAAGGGGTGGCAATAACCTCCCTCCCAGGTAACTGTGCAGTAGGAATGAGATCGAGTATGAGACGAGCACTGTGCTGGCCCCGTGCTGGCACCTGGCGAGGGCTCGGAAATGGGGATGTTCATACTAATCCACAAAGGGACTGTCCTGGCCCTGGGAGGTCACCCTCCTCCTGTCTGTCTCTAATGCAGTGCTACCCACCCATTTCTCGTCCCACTGGACAGAAAGCGCCGGGGCCTCCTGGTCGGAGCACTTCCCTTGCCTCTCTTCTCTCTGTTGGCTTCCACTGAACAGCCGGGCAAAGCCTGTCTCGGTTTCAGGGCGAGTTCATTTCATGACGAGTCTCAGCAGCCATCAGTGACCCTACGGCCCCCTCTGTCGCAAATGAGTTTAGGCCCGACAGCAGGCGGTGAACACGGACCAGGAGCAGACAGGGTGGCGGCTGTTCGGAGGAAGTCCGCTGTTACCCACACGATTTACGGAGTGTCCTCACTTGGGGTGCAGCCACGGGCTGAACACAGCAGGAACCTTTCATGGTACACTCAGAAGCAAGTGAGGACCCTTTGCCATTAAGATGCTGGCAATGCTCTACTCAGAAGGGAAGTGGCTCCTGGTGGAGAAAGGTGGGGAAGGTGGAGCTCGCCCTGGCTCGTGTCAGGATCCACAGCCATGTAGGAGCAGGTCTCTCCCAGCAGGAACCACCATGGCCAGGCACTGAGCCGGGAGCCATGGACAGCCACTGCCGAGCGTGGTCACTGCTAACAGCCAGGATGGCCCGGGCAATGGTGCCTGATGGGCTCGTCCAGGAGCGTCTGCCTAACCTGCTGTGACATAAAGACACATCTCACCTATTGACATAATGGAGCAAAGCCAAGTTCTAATAATATAACAGAAAACGGGACAAATGCACAAATGAGCATTTTTGGTCACTGTTGTTCTCAACTGTGAGACAGTCTTTGGCCACACAGTTTCCTTCTGCTGTTCTAGGCCTGGTCGGTAAGGGAAGCCCACTCACCCAGGCCCCTCCACGGCAGCCTGGGGTATCCCGCCGTCCTGCCACTTCCACTCCCCTGCTGGGCCCTGCCCTTCACTCTCTGGTGCCCTTTGCTCCTCCTGTCCCTGTTTCGGGTTTCCTTTGGGCACTCACAGGAATGGCCTGCTCTGACCTGCAGAGACACCCCCCTTCTGCCCCCCAGCACAGCAGCCCAGAGCCCTCCGCCGAGCAGGGGGAGAAGCTGGAAACCACACACTCATCTCCCCTTGGCCGTGCCAACTGTTTTAAAAACCATACCAGTCCAACCAAGCCCCACAAAAAGTCATCTCAGGAGAAAGGCACCCAAATGACAACATGGGGTTCAGAAGGAGCCACCCCAAGATACATGTCTACAGTTTGTCTACAGTGGATTATTCTGAGCTAACCATAACTGAGACCCTGGGGGCTCAAGACAAACTCCTGTCCCTTCCTCTCCTTAACTACCTCAAGGAATTAAATTAGGGACCTTGTCCATGATAAGAGATTCTCAGAGATAGCCTTTGTTTGCCATCTATGTGGCAGGACAAACTACTCATCCCTGAACATCTGTTCTTCTTATGGCCCTGCAATGACCTCCCTCTGCAGCCCAAGGTCATCCTTAGCTCAGAAAGTCCCACATGCCACTTTCCCTTTCTATCTTTGAACGTCTCATGTGTGTGGGGTTCGATGCATACATATGTTTTTAAATTGGGTTATTTTCTCTTGTTAACCTGTCTCATGTAGATTTAACTATTAGACCAGTCGCGAGAACTCGGAAGGGTACAGGCCAGTTTCTCCAGCCCCAGCCCCAGCCCCAACATTCCAACTTTAGTCTTTCTCCCGATTGAGACAGGGTGGCCCCCTTTTAGAGGTGACATCTTCTTTCTCAACCATTTCCACTCTATGCTGCAGCCACTCTTGTCTTCCAGGAAACCAATATAAAGTCACAAGCCACAGCCTACTGTTGTGTGTTTTTAGGGCGCCCTGTTCACTTGCTTATGGCGCTAGAACAAGAGGATCGATGGTGGAGGTGATGGGGTGGGATGAAATGGGCACCCTGTGCCGTGTAAGATTAGCATTTACCAAGACTTCAGGCTAGGACACAAAGCCACTTCCACGCTGGTGCTTGAGAGGAGTGTTAACCCCGTTTGCCTGGAGGTTCTGGTCACAGCAGAGTGCCCCCTGCTCGGTCATGTCTCATCCCACCTTCTCTCCTCTCCGCCTTAGAAAATCCCAACGAAACAAACGTGGCTGCTGGTGAGCTGCCTGCATTCTACCCGCCCCAATCAGGAAAGTCCCGGCAGATGGGGCCCCAGCAGCCGCCTCACCGCAGTCCTGTCTCCCCCACTGACCCCTGTCCGTGAGTCACCCACAGGGACAGGGGGACTTGTCCTCCAGGCTCCCAGGACAGAGGGTCACCCTTCGGCTCTCCCTCATCCAGCCTGTGACAGAGACCCACGGTTGGCTATTAAAATGCCACTGAAACAGCGTGACTTTGAGGGTGGCTGTCCACAAATGAAGAGATCTGGGTCACATGGCACAGGTCAGGCAATGCAGGTCAACCTAACTTGGCTGAAATCTCTTCCCAAAGTCCCTAGTGTAGTGTCCAAGCTCCTGTGACCAGATCCTACAGACCTGTTCTCCTGCTGGTTCATCTTTCCTGCCACCTCCTCAGTGCCACACAGAGGGACTTCTCTTCAGTTTCCCTGTCCTCAACAAAGAAGGTGGCTTCCTCTCTGGGTCCTCGGCCCTAGGGAAATAAAGGTGCAAACCACTCCCTATAGGGTCCCAGGAGCCCTCCTACTGGGACAGTCAGCACCCCAGCCAGCAGTCCCGGGGTGTCATGTCAGGTACAAGAGGTAATGTGCCTCATGCAAAGTAGAGACACAGAGCCCCAGGGACGCCGGGGGCGCTCCAGGTGCTGTGCCTCCAGGTGCCATTGTTTCTGCTCCGAGCAGGTGCACATGCTGGTGGGTAAGTCCCACTGTGGGTGAGAGAAGACAGGCGCTGAGGGCTCATCGCAGGCCCAAGGCCCTGTACGCTGGAGGACCTAGAAAATGCGCCGTTTCAGCATTTCTGAAATAAGAGGCTTAGACAGTCGGAATGAGAAATTTTCCTGATTACGGTTGTATAAAATATTCCATTTAACCGACTGTGAAGAGAGTAATAAAATGCCAAATCAATGACCATTCACAGTCTCCCGGGAAACACCTCCCCAGTGTTGCCTCGGTGTGAATGGGCAGGAGTGTGGGCTCTGGGCCCAGACCCCCCGAGCTCAGCTCCTGACTCTGCCAGCTCATCTTGGGCAAGTGACGGAAGCTGTGAGGGAATTAACGGCAGCTGCTCCCTGGGGCTCGTGCTAGGTTTCCACTGGTCAATAGTTCACGGCACGTAGAACAGTATCTGCACATATTAAATGCTAAATTAATACCAGCTATGATCATCGAAATCTTTGTGAGACAGACCAAAATACGACGTCCCAGAGTGTGGCCTGTTCTGTACGTGAATGTTATTAGGTGGTGCGTGATGACAGAGTCCGAGAGCACGCTTACTGCCAGTCTTCACTTTCCCCCGACTGGATGCCTCCAGGAGCCGGTTCCTGGAGCCCTTGGGCCAGGGGTGCCCAGCCTGCTGTTCATTCCCCCACATCTCCCATAGCTCCACACATCATTTCACGAACTCGCCGTCACTCACCAAAGCCCCAGGTGTCCTTCAGGTCCCTCCCCTGCCCATTCCCACATCACTCCAGGCCCTCAGCTCGTCATGGGTGGGTTACAGCAACCCCCCTGAGCCTTCGAGCCACTCCAGCCTTCCCTGTGACCTGTTCTGAAATCCTGCGCCATTTATAATCTGTGTCACATAATTTATGACTCACGGACACCTGTGGCGGCCCTTCTGGGGGCCACTGATACAAGGCGAGTCAAAGGAATCCATTTCCCAGGCTCTGAAGTTTCAGAGGCAACGGCCCAGGCAAAGGGAAGTAAAAATAGGTAAAGGCACAGCTGGAAGTCAGATGTCTACTTTGAAAATAATGAGACAAATGGAAATCAATGCACTGAAGGAAGACGTTCATCTACAGAGAAACAGGCAGGCGCAGCCGGAGAGAGCCAGTACTGGCACCTCTGGAATGCAGGGGGTACCCGAGGATCCCGACACGGTCACGCAATCAAATAGCGGACTGGGGGACAGAAGGACTAGAGGCTGGGGCCGGGGAAGGAAAGGCGCCAGCGCAGTCCCTGTGTGTCATGTAGTCAAGACTCAGTCACCCAGGGCTGCGCCCCAACCAGGCCAGGGCATGAATCTGCAATCCAGGCATGTGCCCTTGACAGGACTCGAACCCGAGACCCTTCGGTGCACAGGCCGGCGCTCTAACCACTAGACTCCATCCCAGGGCTGTGGCCATCCTATGAGCCCTTCAAAGGCCACCTGATAACGCTGGGCCTGGGCCTGTCCCTGTCCCTGTGGCAGCTTCCCTGCTATTGGGGTTGGCAGCAGCCGCCAGGCAAGAGAAACAACAGACACGGGAGGCAACCAGGCCTCAGCAAGACGACAGATGCAAGCAGGCGACGCGTCACTGGGAGAGCAGTGGTCACCGTTACGGACAGGAAAGAAGGGTGGGGAAACGTGGGATTTATAAAGATCTGGAACTGTTTTCTAAAGATCTTTAGGAAGAGCAGAAAGCTTCTTGGATGGAGTCGTAGGACACAGACTCTCGGGGGGGAGGACACATTAGGGGCACTGAGGCTACCCACCCCCGACTCCTTCCGTCCCTTGGCTTCCTTCTCACGGTGGTTGGAGTGGCCAATGCCTCCAGCCCACCCTGTCTCAGGACAGCTTCAAACGCAGGGAAGGAGCACAAAGGGCCTGCGGGAGGAGGTGATCTCACAGCACGATGCGGGGGGGCCGAGGGCACAGCCACGCGGGACCTTCCCGAGCCGGCGCCTGCGGCTGACGTGAACTGCTCTGCTGCTGGAATCCACCCCCATGTCCTGTTTCCTGCCCTCTTTCGGGAGTTGCACTGACAGTGGCCCACTGCCCTTCGGCCGTTCTGCTTCCTACACTCTCGCGAGCATGCAGTTCCAGAATATTCCGACAGGACGGCCAGCCAGTGATTCTTCAGTACGAGTGGCCTTTATCACTCTCTGCTTGGCCTCACACACTGATTCCGTAGCGCTCAGTTGCTGCATTAATTGAGGGTCAAGGTATCACCCTGGTTCATGGGTGTGATGCCATCGGATTGATTAGCTAGCAATGCTTCAGCTTTTCTTCTTTTTTTAAAAATCCTCACCCAAGGATATTTTTCCTTTTTTTTTTTTTTTTTTTTTTAGATACAGTGGAAGGGAAGGAGGGGGGAGAGACACAGAGAGAGAAACATCAATGCGAGAGAGACACATCAATTGGTTGCCTTCCACATGCGCCCCAACCAGGCCAGGGAGTGAACCTGCAACCCAGGTAGGCGCCCTTGACGGGAATCAACCCCGAGGCCCTTCAGTGTGCAGGCCGGCGCTCTAACCACTGAGCAACACTGGCCAGGGCTTAGTTTTCTTTACAAGCAAAGTCTGTTAGTGCTATGATGAAGCTTGGGACCAAAATCTCTGATGATGAGATTTTTGCTTTAGGCCAGATTTTAGTGTAAATAAGACCCATAACAAATAACACATTAAATTTTATAGCATTTTTTCTATTTTCCCTTATGGGTCTCAAAGGACCTCACACACCCCTGTAAATCAAGGGAAGAATGCATTATTTCTGTTTCACAAAAGGAAGGAGCTCTGAGCCAGAGAAGGCAGGACTTTTACTACTAATCCCAGGAGTGACTGGTAATCCACAAAACCAGACTACACATATCTTCAGTTTCTATACTGATGGTCTTCACAAAATTTCAGGGATGAGTAATTTTTTTTTTTTTACTAACTGAGGAACACAGAATGATCACACTTTGGTGCTGTGTGTGTGGTGCACAATGACAGCCCTTTTCTCAGTCCTTGTGTCTGCCAGGACCGCGTCACAACTGTATAGAAGAACTTAGATGGAAAACCTGTCCCCATGGCAACCACTGGAGTCACTCAATGGACTAAATTGACTCATATTTTCCCCATTTTAAAATTTACAGTTAGTCCCCTACTATTTTAGGAAGCCTATGATATGAACTTTATCCAATTTTAAATTCTGTGATAAAATTCCATAGGCCTGGTATAAGGAGCCCAGAAAGTGCACACGTGGGCTACTGTTCACAATAAATTATTCTGCTTCCGGAGAAGGTCCTTCCGAGGACGAGGCCACGCTGTCCCGTTTCACAGCCTGCACGAACCTGGCAACGTCGGGCACTGAACCTCCCTCAGCAAGATGAATACAGTCGTGAGCCATCTGTCAAGACTGCTCCCTGCCCTGGGCCGTATGACATCTGGTTCCACCTCCAAAAGCCCCTGGGCCAGGCAGGCACCATCCCCAATGGGTCTCGGTAGCTGTTACATAGAACATCCTTCAGAATGAAACCTGAAAAAGTTGGTTGCTTCTTTCTCTCCCAGAGAGACTCTCCTCGGGCTCAGCGTGGGCCTCGGGAGGCGCATGAGGTCTGGGGCAACACCAGCTCCTCCAAGGACCCTGGAGGCCAGAGTGCAGACAATGTCGCCTGAACAATGCACTGTGGTCTGAGAGCGGCATACGGTCACAGATCGCCACAGTGAGGAAGTCAAGTCTAAAATGATTTATTTGTATCACTGACCCCCAAGCCCCAGCATATTCCTCGACATGTAAACAACTTGATAGATTTATTTGTCTTTATCTCTCAGAGGTCAAGATGGACCCTCTCCCTCCAGGCTGCTGGTGCCCTCTCTGAAGCCAGCGTGATTTTCTGACTCACAGGCAGAAGGACACGGACTGTGAGATGCTTCCGTGGAGTGGGGTGAGCTGAGGGGTGCACCATCAAAGGAACTGGAACAAATCCACATATAGGAACAGAGATATTTACTGGGAGGTCTCACACACTAACGGGTATTTAAAAATCAGTACAACCCATATGACTGAGAAAATAAATGAAAATGCGCATAGGGTTATGCACCTAAAGGCGGCCTGAGGGTTAGGAATGCAGTGCATCCTGCAACTCAGCAGGGGGCGCCAGCTTTGGGGATGTGAAAGGGCTACTGGCAGCCCTGAGAGATGGGTGCAGGTTGGGACAAATTGGGTTGGGGGCTCTAAAGGAAGGGTGGAAAGTGGCCTGGATACTCAGCATGGGCTCGCCCTGCCCCTGACCATGAAAATGGGCCACCCGGTTGACCTACTCTGTTCTACTCTGGTTTCTTCCCACCCGCCTGTAGTGCCCAGTAATCATGGTCTTGAGGATCTAAGAGCTCTCACCAGTGGTGGGAGGGGGGAGGGCTTTTTAACCACCCCTGTTAACAGTCTGTACCAGGAAACAGTTGGACCTCTGTTGCCGAGCTTTCCCAGTTGTTTATAGTGGGAAGCTTGCTCTTTACAATGTCAAATTAAACATTAGATCAGTAGCAGTGACCATTTACAAGGCATACAAGGCAAAATAATAGATTAGCAATTTGCTTAAGAGCTAAAATATTTTCAATCAGTAACTCAGATGCCCCCATGTGACCTTTCCTTCCCCAATGAACAACTGCTGTTTGTCTTGGGCTTATCCCTACGTATTTCTTTACAGTGCCTGTAATATATGCATATTTCTAATCAGGATATAGTTTAGCTTTGCATGCTTTAAACTTCACATCAATACAATCACACGGACTGTCCTCTTCTACGGCCTTCCTTCCTTTCATTTTTGGTTTTTTGTTTGTTTGTTTTGCCTAACACTGTGTTCCAGAGAGTCATCCCTGGAGATGCCTATTGCTGAGGTTCATTCTTTTTCTTGGCTATATAGTATTCCACTGGGTGTGCCCACCA
Organism: Miniopterus schreibersii; assembly: GCF_964146895.1. NCBI lineage: Eukaryota > Metazoa > Chordata > Mammalia > Chiroptera > Miniopteridae > Miniopterus > Miniopterus schreibersii. Next base: position 14,352,328 of record NC_138123.1, on the reverse strand, counting down.
CAGGTTACTTCCATGCTTCTGGTGGGGCATTTGCACTGTTTTCTCATGTTTTGTTATTACAAGCATTGCTGCTGCTATGGAACTTTTTTTGGCAGTTTCTTTGGACTCAAGTGCAAATGTTTCTCTAGGGTCTAAATCTAGGATGTATGGCATTGTTAGGTCACAACCGTGTAGGCTATGTCAAAATGTTTTTAAAAGGCATAGGACTGCTTTATCTTTCTACCAACAACGAACCCGAGCTCTAGACGCTGCATTCCCTCCTCTCATCTGACTGTCCAACTGTCCATTTTTGCCCATCTGGTGGGCACGAAAGGCATCTCCCATTGGTTTTCACGTAAAGTTCCTAAATCACTAAGTGACGCTGAGTGTTTCATGTTTATTGGCAACATGAACGGCATGCGGGTTAAACTCTGCCCATTTTTCTATTATATTATTTGATAATATGCAAGATATTTGAATAATTTAAAATCTGATTTAAAAACTAGCTACCCAGGAATAGAAAAAAAATCCACCTTAGAATTCACAGATTCTCAAGGATGTCAAGTAACCAAAACAAGTTCGAAAAAGAAAAAAATCAGGGGCCTCATACATCCTGATTTCAAAACTTACTACACTATAGCCATCAAAGTACTGGGGTGCTGGCGTAACGATGGAGAACAACGGACTAGAGAGCCCGGGAATACGTCCTGAAACAGATGCCGCGTGACCCTGACAAGGGTGCCAAGGCCATTCAGTGGGGAAGTGGCGTTCTCTCCAACACATGGTGCTGGGAAGCCAGGCGTGAAAGGATGAATTTGGGTCCTGGCGGGTTTGGCTCAGTGGTTAGAGTGTTGGCCTGAGGACTGAAGGGTCCTGGGTTCGATTCCGGCCAAGGGCACTTACCTCGGTTGCAGGCTCGATCCCGGGCCCCAGTTGGGCACGTTCGGGAGGCAACCAATCGATGTCTCTCTCTCACATCAATGTTTCTATCTCTAATCTCTATCTATCTCTATCTCTATCTCTATCTCTACATCTCTATTTCTATCTCTCTCTCTCTCTCTCTCTCTCTCCCTTCTACTCTCTCTGAAAAGCAATGAAAAAAATATCCTCAGATAAAGATTAAAAAAAAAAATGAATTTGGGTCCTTATTTTACACTAAATACAAAAATTAACTCAAAACAGATCAACTATACAACTCTTAGAAGAAAACAGAGAAAAAGCCCCCTGACACTGGACTTGGCAAGGATTTCGTAGATATGACACCAAAGACAGGCAACAAAAGCAAAAACAGATAAACTGGACTGCATGAAAATTAAAAACTTCTGTGCATCAAAGGCTACAATCAACACAGTGACAAGGCAACCTAAAGACTGGGAGAAAACATTTGCAAATAATATATTTGACAATGGCTTAATATCCGGGATATATATTTGAAAAACTCCTACAACTCAACAGCAGCAATGATGCAAAAAATAACCTTATTAAAAATGGTCAAAGGACTTGAATAGATATTTCTCCAAAGATAACAAACAGATGGGCCAATAAGCATATGAAAAAATGTTTAACATCACTAATCACTGGGAAAATGCAAATCAAAACCACAGAGGTACCACCGCACCCCATTAGGATGACTACTATAAAAACACACTCAGAAAACAGCAATAGCAAGTGTTGATGGGAACACAGAGAACTGGAACCCTGTGCACTGCTGGTGGGAATGCAAACTGGTGCAGATGCCACGTAAACAGTGGGGCAGCTCCTCAAAAAATAAAAAATAGAATTACCATAATTCCGTGTATATATCCAAAAGAATCGAAATCAGGGCCTCACAGAGATCTTTGCACACCCCTGTGTTTGCACAGAGCCCACAACACAGAAATTAGCAAGATAAATTTTACTTAAGGTTTCACAAAGCAGGTGAGACAGAGGGTTTAATTTGCATTCTAAAGAATAATCTTAATCTGAATTAACTTCTCACTAGAAGTTTCCACTCTGTTGTGAAATTCTCCCAGCTCTCCTTAACTTTCTTCTTTTAAAATTCTTCTCTTTTAAGCGCTGGTGCTCCTGTCTCTCAGCAGAACCTAAATCTTCCTGAATTCCCAGTCCCAGCTCCGGATTTCCCGCCCCTGCCTTTCTGCCTCTGCCCTTCTCAGAGGCGGCGGCCGGTCCTGCCCTGCAGGGAGCAACCTGCGCAGCAAGGGGGTCCCTCATTCGAGCTACTGTACATAGCAACCCTCCTTTCATCAGCCTATTTGCTCCCATTGGCAAAGTAACCAGACGCAAAGCCCCATGACCACGGGCACACCTGCTCCAAATACGAACTGTAACCCAAAACTGCGACAACCTGGAAATGCAAGCAGCCCGCTGTTGTTCCAACGCCAAACCCATTAGTCAAACGGCCCTTCGCCTGACAGTTACTCAGCTCTGTCTAACTAACTGATGTTCCAGCGCAAACAGTCCTGTTTCCCTAACGCACACTCAGTTCTAGTGACCCCACGGGGGGGGGGGGGGAGGGAGGAGAAGGTGGGGACCAGAGCCCGGGCCTTGGCACCACAGAGGACCCTTACTCCAGCCCTGAGGCCACAACCAGAACCTGGTTCTGGAACCAGTACCTGCAGCTGCGCAGGTCACAGCTTACCCACAGCAAAGGGGCGACGCAATGGGCATGAAAGCCTTCCTAAGCCACACTCGGTCCTGAGTCTGCGTGAGTCAAAGGCCCGAGGACCTCCCAGGAAGGGGAGTCACGAGGAGACAGTAACAATGCGGGAAGTGGAGCCGTTTCCCTCTGCAGGAAGAGCCAGGCCCTAAAGCTGCCAGCACAACCTCCCCACAGCAACCATCCCCACCATTCCTGAGTGCCAACCCCACGCCAGATGCTGGGCTAGGGCCTTTACATGCATTCGTTATTAATGCATTTATTCTAAAATTATTTCTTAGTCGTAGCTAACAACCCTGTAAGGCCAGTCTCATTCAGCCCATCTCACAGGCAAGAAGACCACGGCTCAGAAAATAAACGCCTGGCCCAGGCAGACATCGAGTCAGTGCCGCAGCAGGCCGGCCCATTGTGGGGTGCCAGCCCAGTGCAGGGTGCCAGCCCATTGTGGGGTGCCAGCCCAGTGCAGGGTGCCAGCCCAGTGCAGGGTGTCCTGAGAGCAGAGACGACGTCTTAGACATCACTTTACCCTCCAGCACGTTTTATGCAGAGCTCAGCACACAGTAAGTGCTGAGTAAATATCTGTTGAACACCAGGAGCTGCCTCTCTACCCAACCAGGTAACAGTCCTGGAGGGAGCCTTCGAGGCTGGAGAGGTGTCTGTCCTATGAGGACACGGCACAGATTGCTTGCCTGCAGACCCAGATTTGAGTCTCCGACCTGCCAGCTAGATGACACTGGTTAAATTCTTTGGTTTTCCTCAGTTTCCCTGTCCACACATCTCCTCCAGGGGGTTGCAATGGTGTCCTCAAACAATAACCCCTCACTCCTACCAGCAGGGCCACCAGGGGGATCCCAGGCCTGACACACCCCCTTCTCCTGCCCAGGGAAGGGTGTGGGGCAGCCTGTAGGTCTCCAGGCCCAAACCATGGTTGGCACTGCATTAGCCAAAATTGTACTTAAGATTATTTTCATTTTTAAGAGAAAAATAATTTTTTTCCATAAACCTTTTATTTTCCTTGGTTTGGCCTCAAGTAAAAGAGAGAAAAGTCTCCCACTCTGACCTTTTGATTTTTAACTGCCTCCCTCTAAGGGGCACCGTGCTGGGTGTGCTTGGGGGCAGCCGGGAGGGGGCAGCCGGGAGGGGGCAGCCACGGGGGGCAGCTGGAAGGGGGCAGCTGGGAGGGGGTAGCAGGGAGGGGGCCGCAGTGAGGGGGCAGCCGGGAGGGGCAGCCGGGAGGGGCAGGCACAGAGACCGCCAGTCACGCCTTGTTCCTGCTCCTGGCTGGCTGCGAGGGAGAAACGAGGGACTGGGGTTTGGGGCTTCTCCCATGAGTCAGGCAGTGACGCCATCTCTCACCCAACCCTCACCTGAGTTGAGATTTTGTTTTCCCACCTCAATAGGTGAAAAAGAGGAGAATCTAAAGGGTTAAGTGAATCGCCCATAGCACTCAGCCGAACATATCCCGAGCCCCAGCTTAACCCCCAGCCTAGGTCATTTGTCTTCACCTGCAAAAACCCAAAACAAAGGACACCGGAATCAAAGGCCTAAACCTCTGTCCAGTGGGCTCTCTGGGATCCTGAGCACCTGCCCCCCTGCCCCCCCTCCCCGTGCAACCTTTTCCTTAATGCCAAATGGTTATTACTGAATTTGTAACCCACCCCACCACTCATTTGACATTGCTTCTATAAATGCTGACGATTCTCTCGTTCCAGGAACGGGCTGAGCTTTTTGACATCATAGAAGAGATTTTCTTACAGGCCCTGGGAAACCGAAGGACGTGCTACAAGAACAGGCCCTGGAGAGAAGGCAGCCGGAGCCTAGGCCAAGGACAGAGCCCCCCTGAAGGGAGGAGCGTTCCTGGGCTGGTCTTTGCAAGGACCCCGAAAGGAGGCAGACCCGGGGACTCACTAACTTTAGGTTTTTCCCACCCACTAACCCTATATAAGAGTTTGGTTGAAATGAGATGTCAGAGCAGTTTTTCAAGGTGCCAATACCTGCGGCTCTCTCAGACTGCCGGCTGTCTGATTAATAAACGCTCATAAAAGATTCAGCCTCGTCTCTGCTTATTGGTTTAGTGGCGACAGGCGGCACTAACAGATTTGAAGCTGAATTATAAAGGGAACACGCCACTCTTTCGGTCTAAACTGGCGGAGTTCTTTTCTTTAAGTGAGAACATACTGAGGAATGGGGAGATTTCGCTGCTGAGTGCCCACAGCAGCCTTTCACCTGCTATAAATTCAGAGCCCAGGGACCGCTGGGCAGAAGGTTCACAAAAGTCTAGACGCAGAACCTGGAACCCACGCCCGAACCAGCGCCCTGGGTAATTCTTCAACACACTAAACTGATTACTAAAATTCTGTGGCACACTAAAAATATATTTTTTGCCGATCTGATAAAAAAAAAAAAAGTATAATTTTGGTTCATTCACACTGGACAGCTATTGTTGTGTTGGCTGTTGTCATTTGTTTATTGGACAACCTAAGGGGAAAGAGGTCAGTGCCCCTGACTAAATAGTCAGGTACTGCATGTTTTAAAAATTCTTGCAGTGCACCAGTGTGCTGTGGCACACCGGTTTGAAAATCACCGTTATACAAAATAATACATGACAGGCTAATATCCAACCCCGCCCACAGTGATGGTGTTGCCTGGTGCAGTGGAGTCTTCATGATACAGTCATTGGTGATGGGGCCACTGAACATACCCGTGAAGACTCTCTTGGCTTCCGTCCTGAGATGAGTTTAACATCCTGGGTACCACAGAACCACCGCTGGGAAACAAGTGCTCTAGACTGTAGCCTGAAGGACAGAAGGCTGTGAATTCAGGACTGAATTCAAGGTCACAGGCTCTGGTTTCTATCACCAGGGCTCTTCTTTGTCACTGGCCAGCTAGCAATTGGTGTTTCTTTTAGCATCAGTCACCTGATGCTAAAATTAGCCATACAGCTGAGCTGCATTGAGGGTAAAGAGACAAACCCCCGGGCAGAAGTAGGCATTAGGAGCTGCTTTCTTACTGTCACTCAACACTGACCCAGAGCCCCAGGGCCAAGCTATAAACCATGCAGCGAACGTCCTTATACATGCAGGTGTCCACAGCATCAATTCTAGAAGTGGAATCGATGGATTAATGGTCATTTAAAACTTTAATAGACACTATCAAATTGTCCTCCAAAATCACGGCACTGATTTATCCTGCCAACACCGCATATGTGAGCGCCAGGTCCGCTCACCTTCCCTTACACGGGGTCATCGAACAAGCCAGGTAGGAGCCACAGCTGCTCTTACCGTGCTGCAGGGAAGTGGGGCTCGTATCTGTGAAGACTTTTTCAACAAGTGGGCAGCTCGTTCGGCATTGGTAATGGTGCTTTAGAGGGGAACTGAGGGCAGAGAGGTGGGAGGTGGGTCGGGGGGGTGGCTTTAGCTGACACAGGTCGCAAGCCCGTTCCCCGCTTACGGCTGAGGCGCATCCACTGTCCACTTGCACCAGAACCTCTTTAGCCGGCGCCCACTGACGAGTGCTTGAGGTCGTTTCTAATCTTTAGCTAATTACAGCTGCTGCTGCAATGCTCCCAGTTTATACTTCACGGTCCATGCCGGCCTGTCACCCTCTCATGTAAATTCCTGGGCGTGAAGTGCTGGGTCACAGCGGGGACGCGACTGTGACTGCGACGGGCACTACTCCACGCCGGGCCCTGCATCGCGGTTACTAATTCACACTCCACCAGCAACGCATTCAAGTTGTTTCCTCACAGCTTTGCCAGCGCAGTCTATCATTAAATCTTTTTAACTGATTTTTTTGTCTACCTGACATGTAAAAAGATCAGATTTAATTCACACTTCTCTCACAATGAGTGCGACTGAGCAGTTCCCCATATGTTTATGAGCCATTTCCGTTTTCTTTCCCGGGAACTACCCATTACATACTTAGCACCTTTTTCTTGAGCTCTTGGGCATTTTTATGTTGATTTGTGAAGGCTCTTTACTACGAGAGAGCTTCACTCTTCATCTATAATATGAATTGCAAATATTTTCCCAGTTTTTCAGTTTGTTCTTTTCATTTTTCTTATGGTGATTTTTATTTTTTGCCAAGCATTGGTCGTTCGGCTTTATTAAAGAAATGTAGCTTTATTAAGAATTGATTAATTTTTTTGTACTTTGCATCACAGTGAGAAAGGAAATAAAAGGAAGGTAGTAAAAGAAAGGATGATCCCATATTTTTATCTAATACTCATAAAATTTCAGGTTTTACACCAAAATCCCATTTGCATTTATCTAGGCTTAGAGTAGGAGGTATGAGTCAAATTTATTTTTTCTCCTAGATGGCTTCCCAGTCGTCTCAGTCACTGACTAAACAGTTGGTCTTCCCTTCACTGTGTGAGATACCACGTGTGTCACATGCCAAAGCTCTCTGTGTCTCAGGGCTGCTGCTGGTGTTCTGGTGCATTTTAACATGCTACTTACATACATGTTCATAACATGTGCCAGCTCCACACTGATGTTCTGGTGGTTTCTATGTGCCAATTACATACATGTTCACAACACGTGTCAGTTCCACGCTGATGTGCTAGTGTATTTCTACATGCTAGTTATATACATCTTTATAGCACATGTCCCCTCCACACCAATGTTCTGGTGTGTTTCTACCTGCTGGTTATACACGTTTATAACATGTGTCAGCTCCACACTGATGTTCTGGTGGTTTCTATGTGCCGGTTATATATGTGTTCATAACACGTCTCAGCTCCACATGGCTCTGACCCCCAAGGCTTCCTGGCTTAGTTTATCCCCTAGAACAGCTTGTTCCCTGCACCACTCTTTTTTTTCAGGGTTTACTTGTCCATATCCTAAAACAAAGCTTTTGGTGTTTTATTGGGAGAGTATTAAATTCAGAAATGAACACTGGGAGGCTTGACATTTTTATGTTGTTGAGTCTAAGGAGAGCTAATGTTCTCTTCACAGCGGTCCTATAAAATTTTGTTATGTTTATTACTAGGGATTTAAAATGGTTTTGGTTGAGCTTGTAAATGGGCTCTTTTCTTTCATATAGTTTCTATGTAGTTGTTACTTCCACTATTAGCCTAAAGGGGCAAAGGGCCAAACTCAAATGTCCCCTTAAAGCCTCTCCACACCCACCTTCCATAACCGTCGCTCCCTCTCGTGTCCCCGTAACCTTCACTCACTGAGCTGCTTTCCTTACTGGTCTAGTAGCATCACTCCTGGTTATTTCCTTTCCCTCCTGAGCAGCAAAATTATTCTAAAGGTGGCCAGGGATTTATCAGAGGACCAACTTTAGCTTAACGAGGCATCCAGCAAAGCCAGAGGTTGAGATAGCCCAGTGCTCTTCCGTGTTCCCTCCGGAGTTGGTCTCCTGTACGAAGCAGGGGCCATCTCCGCCTCCTCTGCTGGGGCCAGCCCAGCTCCACCTGCCTCCTCTCCGCCTTTCCTCTGTCCCAGCCCAGCACCCTACCGTCTGCCACCACCAGGCTCGCCAACCCCCACATATGACTCTCCTTTTAGCTTAGAGGTCCATCTACTTCTTAGTTTATTTGGAATAATTACTTAAATATCTTCACAAATGTGCTTCCTAGAGTGCCAGCCCACGTGTCATAGTCAACAGGAAACACCTCTGAGATGAACTGTTGGGAGATGCTTCATGTCTGTGCAGCTTCTCAGGTCTCAGGCCCATGAACGATTCGAAGACTGACAAGTTCTGCAGTAAAAACGGTGAATTTCACAACCTGATCGGACCAGTACAGGGCCCAGGCCAGGGCCGGGCCATCTCCCTTCCCACGGACTCGCTACCCCAACCCACAGCACACAGGCGGGGTGACCCCAAGAGGTTGTAACCTCCACGCCATGCCAGATGCACTTGGGACCTGGATGGGGGTGGGCATGAGGCCCCCACCGGGAAGCCTGCCAAATTCACCACAAGAGGTGAGAACCACAGGAAACTGCTGAGACCCACGGGCCGGGAGGGGCACCTCTCCCGCCCAAGAGGTCCCCTGGATGTGAGGTGCGCCTGTGGGCTGCCTTCCTGCTACAGGTGATGGGAAAGGACGTGAGGGAGTCCTCTTTCTCACTGGGGGGATGGAAGCTTCGATATGGGACAGGGGAACTAGGAGAGAAGCTAGGAACATAGAGGAAGGGAAGCCGGGTGAAAGAACAGTAGCCTGTGCTTGGAGCTGGGGATAAGGGTGGGCCCCTCCGTGCAGGGGAAGCTGAGCCCTCTTAGAAGAACTGCAGGTGTGGCTGACCTCGGACCCACGCAGCCTTGCCCTGCCGCTCCCTGGAAGATACACAGCGCCTCGTGGCCGTCAGCGACTTCCTGCAGGTACCTAGGGACTGTGACTTACCCACGGGGACTGCTTGCTTGTGGCACATCCCTAAGACTCGCCCCCAGCCCTATCTGCTCTGCCCTCCTCCTGATACAAGTACAAACCTCCGCCAGGAGAAGCCAGACCTCACGTCACACGTGTCTGAGTCCACGCTGTGGTCACACGGGGGATGCTCTCACCTGGCCTTCACTCTGAGTGGGGGTCCATGACTCTGAAGGGGCAGGGGTGTGGGGTGACATTTACTTCACCAAAGTGGCAGCAAAAGAACAGGGTTTGGTGCCTGGGCCGGGGTGTGGTGCTTCGGCAGGTACAGACTTACAGTCGGGCCTCAGTATCTGATCAAGAACGGAAATGTGATCGGGAGACAGATCAGAGCCTTCGGAACACAGCCGTTCTTGTGTCTTTTTTCTGGACAGCATTTCCTGGTTAAACACCCTCAAACCAAAAACTAACTAGCCAACCAACTAACCAATCAGCTGATCAACCAGCTAACCAACCTATCACAGGACGAAGTTAAAGGCACTGCTATATTTCTCTCTCCTTTTCCATTCCAGGCCGCAGCCTTGGGGATTATCAGGGAGCCGCCACAGGCACCGGCCCTGCACTGCATTTGCTTCTACACCGTGGTTTCCAGCCCTGGGAGCTGCTGCCAGGACTTGGACTCAGCTGTGGCTTTTGCCCCATGGAGACCATGACATCCTGCCATGTCGGTGGCCTGTCCTGTGTCTTGCCCTGGCTCCTACAACAGCGCCACCGTCCAGCCTTATCCCTCAGCTGGACTTGAACACTCAGGGCAGCTAACAGAGGCCCCTGTCCTCAGCGCAGTCAACCCACAGAGCCACGGTGACATGCTGCTCCGCTGTCCTTGCCGCGTCTGGGAGCAGAGTCCTCTTCACGCCTTAGCTGGACAGTAAATACAGTGGGCAGGAGAGTGGCTGACTCGCCTGGTTTATTAATGCCACGTCTCCAGGTAGCTCAGTGCGTCACAGGATGTGACCTGGGTTGTAAATGGCTGTGTTGTCAGTGGCTTCTAATACTGTGGTCCTTCAGCATTATTTGCATAAAAATAACTTACATTTAGAGGGGAAAAATCAGTGCAGAGCAAGGTATCAAGGAGATACCTGGGCAGCAAGCACCCCGTGTTTCTGTTCCTGTTATCTGGCAGCTTGAGCCGAGCTCCACTCTCGGAGTCATTTATTGTCACATTTATTAGCCTTCTCTGTCCTGGTTAATATTATTTTCTGCTTTACTGATAAAGGCCTGCTTCTCAGAGAAAGGACATGGCTGAGGCAGCAGCTGAGGTCTGGGGTGGAGCTGGAACCTGGAGACCCCGTAGGGGTCCAGATGGGCTTATAGATGAGCCAGGCCCAAGTCCACCAGCTTCAGGAGATGATCAGGGCTCTGACCTCTGCCCCAGGTTAGCATACAGTTCCCCTGAGGACCAGCTGCTTCCCTGGTAGAATCTTCCTCCAGAGCGGCTAGGCCTCCTGCTTCCCAGACCCCAAACCTATGTGGCCTGGTGACATGTCCTCTCTCTGACAGAGGCGAGTCAGCCACTCTCCTGCCCACTGTATTTACTGTAGATGTTGTGGCAGATCGTATTTTCCAAAGGTGGCAGCAACAACACCTCCCAGTCCATTAACTCTCCCTTGAGAGGTCTTGCCACCCTCCCATTGAGGGCTGGATCTGTATCCCCCTTGAAACTGGGCAGGCTTGACAGAAAGCGTACAGTGGATATGTCACTGGTGACTTTGGAGGCTAGGTCCTAAAAGGAACGAGGCCTCTTGTCTACTGAGACACTCTCACTGGGGCTCTGAGACACCAGGACAGCAGTCTGACTACCCTGGCCCACCATGCCGTGAGGAAGCCCAGGCTACCTGAAGAGGCCCTGTGTAGGTGCTTAGGTTGGCAGCCCCCTTTGAGGCAGCAGATGACAGCCGGACATCAAGGGAAGATGCCCAGGTGATTGTAGCCTCCAGCTGTTGTGTTACTCCATCTGGAAAATCTCCCCAGAGGAGGCTCCTGACACCATGGAGCAGAGAAAAGCCATCCCTGATTCCCTGTCGGAATTCCTGAGCCACAGAGTCCCAGAGTAAAACAAAGGGATGTTTTAACCATTAAGTTTGGGGTAGCTTGTTAAATAGCAATAGCAATAGTAACTAAACAGACATAAAATCCTGTCTCACAGTGTAACAGTGGGGAATTGTAACCCACCCCACTATTCTTTTGACACTGTTTCTGTAAATGCTGACTGACTAACATGTAGCTTGTAGATAAACAGCATGCTTATATAAGAATCCTAGAAACTAACTTCAGAGCATGCAGACTTCAACCTTCAGTCCTCCCAGTTCCAGGAGATTTGCTGACCTTCAGTTGGAGAACCAGGATGACAAAGACCAGGATGACACACACTGGACCATCACCTGACCAGTTTCGAGGTCCTTACTGGAATGGACTGTGCTGGTCTGCACATAGAGAAGTTTTCGACCCCCTACCCTTGATGTCTTTGTTCTGCTTTCCCTCTCCCTCCTTATAAAAACCTCTACCTGCACTGAGAGGGGAGATGGGCTTTGTGACAAGAGTCCCCCATCTCCTCAGGTAACCAGCACTTGAATAAACCTCTTTCCTTTTCTACCAGCACCTGTCTTGTGAGTTTGGCTTTCATGGTGACAGGCAACTGAACCTTGGTTTCAGTTACAATAGCAGCTTAAATATTTGCAGAAATTCCCAAAATTTTTCTGTTCTGGGGTGCTGTGAGGGTGTAGTGTTAGGAGAATGTGAAATTCTAGCCAATCTGAATGCCACACTGAACCTTCATAAGATGAGTTTTTACTCTGGCTTCAATCAGACAGCAGAAAGGGGCATCCCCCTGAGCTGGGGTCTACTAATTTCAGTCCTGACCAGTTTCCAAAAAAATGTCTGATAATTTAACACTTCTTTTTTAAAACTGCTTTATAACTAAAGCACTCTTTCAGAATTGGATCTGTTTAATGTTCTGGACAGTAGGGGATGGCTTGTTGTAAGGATAGGGTTGTCCCCATGGGCAGTGCCTTCTGAGAGCTGGTCTCAGCTAGTCTTCTCTGACAGTGAGGACAACAATACTGATGTTGATCATGCAACAGTGCCTTCCTTCTCCTCCCTCCCTCTTTCCCAGTCTTCTTCCAGAATCCATGTGTGTACTCTGTGCTAGGCACTAGCCAGATGCCAGGAACATGCAGGTGAGTAAGACAGACATGATCCCTGTCCTATGTTTAAGAGGCTGCCATTTTTTGTCCAGATATACTTTTAACATTTTTCTTACATTCAGAATAAACATAAAGCCACATGGAAGATTTTGGGTAGTGAGGATGTCCAAGGGCACATGTTTGAGGATGTAGGTTTTTAGGTGAACTCCAACTCTGTGGGCTGGGGTGGGAGGATGGGGACCATGTTAATTAGCATAATGCTTACTGCTGTGTCAAACCCTCAATTCAGAGGCTGGTACAACAGAAGTGTAGTTGTGAGTCATGTTGTTGGAAGACAGGTGGCATGTCACCACGTGGTGATTCCCCATCTGTGTGAGGGGCTTTCCCTTGGATCCCGGGAATCCTGTGCCTCAACCAGGGGAGCTGGGAAGAGGTGGGTGGGAAATACCACCTGCTCCTTCCACCTTGATTGACACATGTCAGTTGGGAGAGAAGTTACCTGGTCCAACTTAGAAGGAGGGCTGGGAGATATGTTCAATCTCCTTGCAACAAGCCTGCATGGTGGCAGGAGAAGCAGGGACCTCAGAGAGGCCCCACCTCTGCTGCAGGAAGATTTCAAAGCTACTGACTGACAGGGGCTTGCTTAGGACTCCTGGGAGCTAGGGGCGTGGCCAGGAGTCCTACAGGGCTCCATCCTGCCTCTCTAAGGAAGATCTGTTTAGCCTCACATGCCCCCAAAAGGATCTTTCTCTCTGCTCCCTAAATGGGAGAAAATGTCTTTACTAGGAAACAAGAACACTCCTTGAGCTGGGCTTAAACACATCAGCTTTCACCCAACTTTCACAAAACCAGATGCTTAAAAATAACCAAAATGCATCTGAAAGACCCAATCCCCCAGCACTAATTCATAATGAAACATTAATAAGACTGTCCCCGTTCTGTTGGGGAAGCACTTAAAGCCTTTCTTTGAAAAAGTTCCCATGCTTCCAAGAGAAACATGCAGCAAAATAAAGCATAAAATGGATCTAACGGTGTGATGTGTTTCTGCAGCAAGGGAGCTGTAGCTTCCAGTGCTTTTAATTTATTTGGTTATAAATTAATAATGTATGTATGATTGAGAGTAACTCATTAAATGTGAGTGTCATAAAGTGCGGTACTAAGATAAGAAAAGCGAGAACGGATCCCAGTGTCCTCCTAAATGTTACATTAAGTACACAAATCACTTTGATTTTGCTCTACTTAAAGCAGAAAACAGCCCAGGAGGAAAACACAATTATGATAACTCTATTTAAAAAGATCCAGGAAGCGCAAGAATAGGATTTGCACACACATCACAAGAGGCAGCTTATCCTGACCAATCTGATTTTTGTCTTTTGTGACAAACTCAACTAGATGGAATGGGGTGTGGCCATCAAACCAACATTCACTTTCAATGACCGAGAGCTTTGCAGGACCAGGTCCATTGGTCCCAAGACACAGGGAACCCACTAATAGCTGGGGTTTCTCTTAGGATATGATGACTTACCCAGAAAACACATCTGAAATTTCCCAGGGATCCTCAGCTGCAGATCCCCAGCCGGCTCAGCCCCAGACCTGCAGGGGCTTAGATGGCGGGTGGAGGGGAGGACTGGCCCGTGGGTGTCTGGGCGGGTGGCCCAGTCTGCTCTGGCTCAGGCTTGAAGTATGTAAAACGTGTTGTGGCGACTCTGTGAAGCATTCAGCACAGGCACTGTCTGTATAAGAGGATTTGGTTTGGTTTTGCTTTAAAAATCAGGCATAACAATTTCCAGTGATGGCATTTCCCAGAGGCTCTCAATTCCTTAGCTGAGGAAAGCCTATGAGGAATGTAATATACTGAAAAAATGCAGGAGGAAAATACAAACACCAGAAAGTCCCTTTGCTCTGTGGCCCCAGTAGAAATAAAATAGCTCAAAGAAACCTGGCAGGTGCAGTATGGCTGTCAGGACAGAGACTGCACTTAACCACACGACCACAGCCATCCTCGCTCCAGCAACAGGGGGAGCAGGGACCATTGTGCAGCGCTGACCGATGGCAAAGTTCTGGACAAGGTGACTCAGAGTACCCCAAACCTTGCAGCCGGCCTGAGGAAATCGGTATGATTGGCCCCATTCTTAAACATGAGAATTTATAAATAACCTACCCAGTCACACAGCTTGTAAGTGGGATCTGAGACCTTGAACAAGCCCCCTTCCCTCCGCCATGTGGTCTCATTCCTCTCGTATCCCTTGGGCCTGGTGTGGGCACAACACTAGCATGTGCTCACTTGTAAGGGGCAGGAAGAGGGTAAGTGCTTTGGAAGACATTATAATGTCTGTTCCTATGGACAGGGTCGGCCCTTCCAATCCAGCTAAGAGTTTGATATAATTAAGGCAAACATAGTGCCAGGGGAATAAAAGTGACATGACAAGGGCACCTCTGCTTTAGCATTTTGCACAGTATCAGCATCCCCTTCCTTTTTTTAGCTTTCCAAAAAAACCCAGGCCCTGGCCAGGTAGCTCATTTGGTTAGAGCATCTTACTGATGGGCCAAGGTTGTGGGTTCGATCCCTGGTCACATGCAAGAATCAACCAATGAATGCATAAGTAAGTGGAACGACAAATCTCTCTCTAAATCAATCAATAATAAAAAGAACAAAAATAGTATCAAGAGCTCAACAGGACATCGCTTTCTAGACAAATGAATCACCTTGCATTTCTGCCTTGCTTTCAGCTCATGATCCAGAATGACATGGCAATGGCATGTACCCCCCATGAGTTATCTGCTCCTTTACTGTCCAACTTGTTCAAAGCTCACCTCTGCAAAGAAAGGCCCCCTCCCCAACAGCCCAAAGTAATGACAGGGCATGATCCTGTCCTCTCTGCTGTGGGCTCCACACTGGCAACACGACTTATCTGAATCTTCATGAGGTGAAAGACTCAGTCATATGGCTGGAATGTTCTCTGTCATCATCATCACCACCATTACCATCATCATCATCTCCACCATCACCACCACCATCACCATCACCCCCCCCCCCATCATCATCTTATGATTTGCAGAGAGCAGGAGCCAGGGTTTATGTTAGTTTTGGGATTCACAGTAGAGTCAACCAAAGGTGGGCAGGAACCCTCTGGATGAAGCTCAGTTTGGGGCTTTATGTACATGATTTAACTTTATTGAAACTTCATTTAACTCTATTTCGTTCAAACACAAGATCTACACAGGAGCTGTGAGAGTTTAGAAGAGCAATCCCGAGTGCAACCCTTAGAAGTGGGTACCAGAGTCTCCATTTGATAGATAAGCAGCGAGAGGCGTAGAGCTTGTGGTGACTACCCTCCGGCTATACAGTCAACTAAAGGGAGAAGCGGGTTTTGCACGCAAGCTGCGTA
Source organism: Miniopterus schreibersii (assembly GCF_964146895.1). Classification (NCBI taxonomy): domain Eukaryota; kingdom Metazoa; phylum Chordata; class Mammalia; order Chiroptera; family Miniopteridae; genus Miniopterus; species Miniopterus schreibersii. The sequence goes on along the minus strand of NC_138123.1, from coordinate 14,336,788 downwards.
ATGGCAAGCCCGCCTTCTCAGCCTTTCATCACGGTGCCCGGGCCCCAGCCAGCAGCATCCTGGCTCCGTCACCCGCCCGGCCAGGCACACCTCATGCCCCTTCATGTGAGGGAAGAGTGCTGACCGTTCCTTTCCTGGTAGCATTTCTGTGGAGGTCTGGGACTGAAGAGAACAAAGGTCTCATGCCCTTCTCTGAGCATCTGTGGCCTCTTTGATAACATGGATAATTTGGATAAGAGAATTTCCAAAGTCCCTTTTTTATCTTCTGAGATCTTTACGTAGATGATCTTTTTCCTGAATGTGGTGAGATTTTTACCTTTCAATATGTCTGTGAGCTGGCTTACTAGTTTTCATTCTATGATTAAGAATCAATTTCCTAACACATTTTATGAGGCCAACATAACCCTGATACCAAAACCTGGCAAGAATGACACAAAAAAGAAAACTACAGACCAATATCTGATGACTACAGATGCAAAAATCCTCAACAAAATACTAGCAAATCGAATACAACGATACATTTAGAAAGTAATATATCATGATCAAGTGGGGTTCATCCCAGGGGCACAAGGTGGTCCAACATATGCAAATCAAGCAATGAAATACACAATATTAACAAAAGAAAGGAGAAAAATCATATGATTTTTATCAAGAGAGAAAATGCATTTGCTAAAATATAACATCCATTTATGATTAAAACACTCAAAAAAAAATAGGAATAGAAAGAAAGTACCTGAACATAATAAAGGCCATATATGACAAACCCTCAACTAATATCATACTCAATAGTGAAAGACTGAGACCTTTTCCTCTAAGATCAGGAACAAGACAAGGATGCCCACTCTCACCACTTATTCAACATAGTTCTGGGAGTCCTAGCCAGAGCAATCAGGCAAGAGAGATAAATAGAGGGCATCCAAATTGGGAAGGAAGAAGTAAAAGTGTCACTTTTTGCAGAGTACATGGTTCTGTATACAGTAAACCCTAAACACTTCACCAAAAAACTATTAGAAGCAATAAACAAATACAGTAAAGCTGCAGGATACAAAATCAATGTACAAAAATCCACTGCTTTTCTATATACTAACAGCAATACTTCAGAAAAAGAAATGGAAAAAAAAAACCCACACAATTCCTTTTGCAAATGCAACAAGAAAAATAAAAATACCTAGGAATAAATTTAACAAAGAATTTGAAAGACCTATGTACTGAAAACGACAAAGCATTATTAAGAGACTGAAAAAGACACAATGGAAAGATAATCTGTGTTCATGGATTGTTAGAATCAATATAGTTAAAATGGCCATATTACCCAACACAATATACGAATTCAGTGCCATTCCCATAAAAATACCAATGTCATTTTTTAAAGAAATAGAACAAAAAAATCATCAGATTTGTATGGAACCACAGAAGATCCCAAATAGCCAAAATAATCCTGAGAAAAAAGACCGAAGCCAGAGGTATCACGCTACCTGACTTCAAATTATAGAAGTTACGATACTATAGAGCTACGATAGTCAAAACAGCATAGTATTGGCAGAAAAACAGACACATAGATCAATGGAACAGAACTGAGAGCCCAGAAATAAAACCACATGTATATGAGTAGATAATTTTTGACAAAGGAGCCAAAAACACACACTGGAGAAAAGATAGTCTCATCAATAAATGGTGCTGGGAGAATTGGAAAGCCACAAGCAAAAGAATGAAACTAGATTACAGTTTGTCCCCTTGTACAAAAATTAATTCAAAGTGGATCAAAGACCTAAATATAAGATCTGAAAAAATAAATTACTTTGAAAAAACATAGGTACTAAACTTATGGACCATGGTCGTAGAGAACATTTTATGAATTTGACCCCAAAGGTAAGGGAAGCAAAGGCAAAAATAAATGAATGGAACCAGATCAAACTAAAAAGCTCTGCACAGCTAAAGAAACCGACGACAAACAAAGACAACCAACCAGACGGGAGATGATATTTGCAAACAACAGCTCCAACAAGGGGTTAATATCCAAAACATATAAAGAACTAATAAAACTCAACCCCAAACAAACAACCAATTAAAAAATGGGCAGAGGACCCGAACAGACACCTCTCCCAAGGAGACATACAAACAGCCAACAGATACAAGAAAAGATGTTGAGCCTCACTAGCTATTAGGGAAATACAAAAACTCCAGCGAGATACCACCTCACACCTGCTAGAGTGGCTGCTACCAAAAGACAGGCAATAACAAGTGTTGGGAGGTCATGGAGAAAAGGAGCCCCCTTCACTGCGGGCGGGAATGTAGACTGGCACAGCCACTGTGGAAGACAGTCCGGCGGCTCCTCAAAAAATTAAGAATAGAGCTGACATACGACCCAGCAATCCCTCTCCTGGGTACATAACCAAAAAACTAGAAAATGTGTATTAGCAAAGATATATGCACCCCTAGGTTCATTACAGCATTGCTCACGGTGGCCAAGACATGGGGACAGCCAAAGTGTCCTGCGACAGAGGACTGGAGAGAGAAGATGGGTACATAGACACAGCGGATACTGCTCAGCCATAAGGAAAGAGTAAACACTGCCATTTGCGACAACATGAACGAACCTTGAGAATATTATGCTAAGCAAAATAAATCAGTCAGAAAAAGCTAAGAACCATATGATTTCACTCACGCGTGGGATATAAAACTGAAACTCATGGACACAGACGACAGTATGGTGGTTACTGTTGGGGGTGGGGGGTGGGGAGCCCAAAATACGGTGACAGAAGATGGTTTGACTTTGGGTGGTGGGCACACAGTGCAATATACAGATCTTGTATCATAGAGATGTGCACTTGAAACCTGTATGATCCTATTAACTAACACCAATAAATTTAAAAAATAAAAAAAAGAATTGCAGGAAAAGAAAGAAATGGCTCACTATTAGCTGGGTGGGATGGGGTAAGGCCTGTACCTCTGGCCACATCAGCAGCGTGCCTCCTTCCTGCCGCCCAAACACACCTGCTCGCCTCTCCGCACCTTCCCGCACACTGTGCCCAGGAGCCCCTCTCCCTCGTCTGACTTGATGAACCTTAACTGCCCCTTGAGACCCACTGGCCGAAGGACCCTCGCTCGGGGAGGCCATCCCTCCTTGCTAAACCTGCTATGCCACTGTGACACTGACCTCCAAGTTCACAGGGACCCTGGCACTTTGTGCCAAAAATGTTACTAAATGCTGGATGTCGGTGCATCCAGCCTGGGCCAGTTGACCCCCAAAGAGGCATAATCACACTGAAATGGCGATTACCCAAACGGCTGCATTCTTCAAGCACACAAACATGAGCGGGAGAAGCGGCCTTTCATAAAATTTCAATGAGACCGTCCGTGGTGACATAACATCGCCGGGCTAAATCAGACATGCTCTGAAATTATAAGGTTAATTCGCATAACCTCCTTAGGCTGCTGGGCTCAAAAACAAATCCTTGTACCTGTTCAGGGATTAACAGAGACCTCATTAACGGGGTGCATGGGCTGAAGGGCAGGAGCACAGAGGAGACCGGGAGCGAACACACTGTGCCCATAAGCCTCAGCGAAAGCTGAAAAATCACTGTGGAATATTCTGGGCTCGTGTACGGGGTGCCTGGCTGTCTCTGACTTTCACTGCGTGAAGCCAGCGTCTGTGTAACTGAGATGCAATGGTGGTGGTGGAGGGAACAAGTGAGGGAAACTGTGAATACAATGACAGGACAGAGGGGGCACCCTGAAGGGCGGTGCAGATCTCGTTGAACGCATGAAGGCAGTGTCACCATCGAGGGACAAGGCCAAGGCTCTGTGTTGTTTCTCCACGGATGCATCCTGTAATATTTCAAATAATATCTTAAATCATTTAGGCAGAGACATCTGGACCTATGTCAGCTGCCCCGTCTCATTTCTTCCCTTTCTGACACTGGGCCCTGATGACCTCCCAGTTAGATGTGGAGCACTGGTTACCTGCTCTCCTGGGACCACACTGTGCGCCTGCTGCTCAGGTGGGTACGTGGGCGCGTGTGCGTGTCTACGGCATGTGTGGAGGTGGTGGTGCTTGGTCTCAGCAGCAAGCCTGATGGAAACCTCCTGGCATGAAGATGTTCACCCATCGTTGCCATTATTTACCAGCAAGCAGAAGACTAAAGCTGAATTAAAAACTGCAGTTCCACCCTGGCAGGGTTGCTCAGTGGTTAGAACATCGGCCCTTGCACCACAGAGTTGTGGGTCCGATTCCCAGTCAAGGGCACGTACCTGGGTTGCAGGTCTGATCGCCGGCCCCAGTCGGGGCACATGCAGGTGGCAGCCAATTGATGTGTCTCTCTCACATTGATGTTTCTCTCTCTGTCTCTCCCCTTCTCCTTCCCTTTCTTCCACTCTCTCTAAAAAAAAATCAATGGGAAAAATATCCTCAGGTGAGGATTTAAAAAGATAAAGAACTGCTGGCGAAGCAGCAGGTCCGAGGGTGCCTGGGCTCAGGGTGAGAAAAGGCAGGGACGCGCTGGGGCGTCGCTAATCAGGGCTGCCTTGGCGATGCCCCAGCTTTCACAACGGGCCTGAGAAACACGCACCAATGTTTCCTGGAAAGGAGGTTTTCCCCCAATTTCCAGAATGCCTGAGTGTGGTGAGAAAATGTGTCTGAAATGCTTTTCACCAGCACAGGAATTTGCTGCGGCTGAGGAGACAGCTGCAGTTAACACAACAGACCGGCTTTGGAGCACTTCACGACCCACAGTCAGAGTTCTCGCTGTTGTTCAGGACTAGGTGCCTCCCAGAAACAACAACAGAGAAATGAACCAAAAACCCAGAAGTCTTTCCACTTCTGATGTGACATCTGTAATCAGCTCTGCAAAAGTTTTCAATCCTGCTTCTAGGAGCAGCTCTGATTGTATCAGTCCTCTCCCCAAACCTTTAGTCCTCTCCCCCAAACCTTCAGAGCATCCCACGGCCTAGAGAATAAGTCCCTGGCCCCTCGATCCAGTGCCAAGACCCATCCCCGGTCTCGGTCTGACTTCAGTCCTCAGGCCTGCTGAGCCCTGGGCTGGCCAAGCTGCACGTGTGCCTGACTCCTCCTTACATCCATTCCGTTTTCATATGGTCTCTGTTGCACTCGCTATGAGCTTCTCAGGTCTATAACAACACCCATGTCGCCCAAACCTGCCCACAGGCCCCGGACATACAGACACCGGGAAGGCTTGTTGAGTGGGACACCCCGCAGCCCTGACCTCGAGTGGCGGTTTGTCTAAAGGTCCAGGCCAATCACTTCCCTGCTCTGCCCAGATCCTGCGCCTGCTCCGCAGTGTGCACAGGGCAGTCAGACCTCTCTGCACGGTGTGGAGGGCCACAGGTCTGCTCCACGGTGTGGAGGGCCACAGGTCTGCTCCACGGTGTGGAGGGCCACAGGTCTGCTCCTGCCTAACTTCCCGGTCCCCTCTGTCACCTCGCCCTGCTTCCTCCTACACTGAGTCCAAGCTCCCTCACGCGCCACCTTCTCTGCCTGCCCAGAACTCAGCACCTCAAGGGCGAACTGCTCATCTTTAAAGAGACTGTTCCCAGGTCATTTCCTATAAGAAACCTCTGGCCCAGGGCCCATCCCTGGGCCTCTCCCGGCCCCCTGCACAGCCCTGACCTTGTTCGGCTATCTGATTCCCTTACTGGGTTGTGGGCTCCTTGAGGACAGGGACCATTTATAATTGTGTCCCTAGTGCCCTGCCCAGAAAAGATGCTAAATAACATCTCCAGAAAGAACCACCAGACTGCAACCACCCCGCTCTGCTCCTCAGGCTTTGAACATTACAGCTACAAGACCCCTCCCTGATTCCATGTGTCTACACACACACGCGCGCACACACACAAGACCCTTGGAGGAGGTAAGTTTATAGGCATCAAGGCTGCCCTCCCCTCCTGGGCTCCGATGCTTCTCAGCGTTTCTGAAACAGAATGAACTGCCCAGCTTCCAGGAGCCTGAAGCTGTCAGAAGGCGGAGGTGAGCACCTGTTGCCACTGTTCCATTCACTTTTCTTGGCAGCCATGTGATAGCAGGTACAAGTATTTGCTGAGGAAAAGAGGTCACTGCTGGTGGAAATTCCTGGAAGGCTTCAGACCTGTGCAACTGCCCCAGATCTGCCGGGACCGGTTCTGCTGGCGGCTGCCTCTGGGATCCGAGCAGCCGTCTTCCTGTCCCCAGGTCAGAGGGGCTAGGAGGCTGTGTGTCATTACCCCTGCCCTCGACAGCCTCTCCAGGGCCATGCACCTGGCACAGCTTCTTCCCTGCACCTCTCCCTGACACCTGGCTGTGCAGGAGGCTCCAGGGAGCTGAGCCCCTTCAGGCCACATCTGTATGTCCACAGCACCCACATGCATCTCTGTGGCCAGAGCCCTCCCAGGTCCTGGGCACTGCTGCTCCCTTAGGGCATCCCTGTGGCCAGCTGCCAGCCAAGAACAGGGAAGATGAGGGTTGGGTGTCAATCATCTGGGGAAAGGGAGAAGCTGGCTTTTCTCCAGGATGTTTTGAGGGCCTAAGTGGGGCAACCACAGGACAGCTGGGCTGGGATTTTCACATTCATGCCCATTCCCAGCAGCAGCACCAGTCATGAGGAGGCAGTGCTAGGGTGCCCTGTGCAGCCAGCAGGGCCCCGTGTTGACACCTCCAAGGCAAAGCAACCTGCAGACACCACGGGGTTAGCAATCCTTGAAAACCCACATGTCGTTTAAATAGGCACCACAAGGCAGCTGGTGACCTAGGCATGGGTACATCCTTCGATATCACTCACAGAGGATACCACGACGCAGTGTGGCTCCTCCCATAGCTAGGCATTTCCCAGTTTATCGGACACTTGCACATATGGTGTCTCATGTGATCACACGATCACACAACCGCCTTCTGTGCTCAGCCATTGGCCATCACCTTCCACTTAAAAGTGAGCATCGGAGGCACCCAAAGCTGAAATGACTTGCCCACAGGGCCCCCTCCCTCACAACTGGCAGAGGACCAGGGCTCAGACCACCTCAGGGTCCCCAGCAAGTCACCTGTCATCCTACCTGGTACGTGGGTCTTGCTTCCTACATTTGGTCAGATCAGTAGCATTTTAAAAAACCTGCAGCAGAGACTCAACAATTCCAGGGCCTCCCCAGTCGAAGTGCAGCCCGTGGGCCGGCAGCACCAGCACCCCCAGAAGCTTGTTAAGAAAGCAGAATCTCAGGTCCACTCAGACCTACTGAATCGGTGTCGGCCCTTCGACAAGCTCCAGGCGAGCCGGGGGCGTGCGGTGTGGGGAGCTCTGCGCTGGGCAATATGCTTCCCTCTCTCTGCTCTGGCTGACTTGTGGCTTCCACCGGGGAAGCTGCCTAGGTGGGGAGGGCTTGGAGAAGAGACACTTCTGTGTGGCTGCTTCCCGAGGACCACAGAGAAGGCTGGCGGACCTGTCCAGCCTCCCTCTCTGTGCAGGTCTCCGCCTTTCTTCTCCCCACGGCGCACCCCAGCTCCCTGCAGGAACACGTTTAGCCAGAGACACATCTCCTGGGCTGGCTCTAGATCTTTCCTTCTCTGGCATTAATTTTGACAAAAGCACAAAAAATGGAAGATGTGATTTTAGTTTTCGTTGATTTCTGGGAACCCTAGTGTCTGTTTGAAGAACTCTCGATTGGATCACTGACAGAGTCGTGACTTCCTAAGTCTGATGTGAAAATTTTCCTCTCCCTGTTTTGAGAAAGGATCTCTCTTCACCCTCCAGTGGTATGCACGACTCAACTTACCCAACAAGCAGCTGGTAAATTAGCAGCCTGCTTACTCAACTTACCCAACAAGTAGCTGGCAAATTAGCAGCCTGCTTAGCCACAGGGCTAAGAGGGCTCCCAATCACGAGGACGCTTTTAAGCTGAGCCTTATTACAGAAACCAGGCACGGTATAACTGGCTTCGCCGATCAGGTTATGGCCATGACCCTCCCCTTCACTGCTCCCAGCTGACAAGCAGGCACCAGAATCCTTTCTTGATTCCTCCCAGAACAGGAGACAATGTGCTGGTATCAGGGACTGACTGATGTCTTTCTAGGTCTAACTAATCCGCTTCAAGGACGTTTCTCTTTTCCCTACCTCGACCTTAAACACTGCTGAGCTTGGTTCCTTCTGCATTATTTGAGCGTAGTGGTCAGGGCCTGCCCTAGGTGGCCAGCAGCACTGTCTTATCCTAAGGTAAGTGAGGGTCATGTTCAGGGGACATGCTGAGGACAGCCACCAGCACTACGCCTTGGGGAGGCCCTCTTGCAGCCAGCATGGTTGCAAGGGGCAGGGAAAGGACATTTCATCTTTCTTCCTTGTAAATCTCTATCAGGAAAGAGCACGTGAGCTCACTGCTGGCCCTCTGTCCAAGACAGCAACAGCAGATCCGAGTCAGTGTACAGAAAGGCAAAACATCTAATTACAAATTAAATTCACTCAGGGCTACTTAACTGTGAAATATGCCATTTACTGAATAGTGAATTATTTTTCTCTTGCCTTTGGGACAATCCTGGGCCCTATCAAAGTTTCTTACCCTATTGGTCTCAGCCTGCATCTGGCTGCTGTTCAGAGGAGGTGCACTGTCGCTTTAGCAACTTCTGGCTTAGTCAACACTGAGCCTGCCCAGGCCTGGGCTCCGGTTCTGGTTCCAGTTCTGGTTCCAGGCTCCTGCAAGCCTTGCCTCTGGAAGTCTCTCTGAATCCTTTCCCTAAGGGGACCTGTGAGGCTGGCTCGTGACTCAACAGAGCTTATCCAAGCCCTTCCTCCAGAGAGGTGCTCTGACTTACAACCTCCCAAGGAGCCAGTCCAGTTCCCTCCGGACATTAAACGAGTCTGACACCTCACACCTCCAACTACAGTGTACAGCGACACAGTGGAGGATTTCCAGGCTCGGACCTGAGTCTAGACCTCGGTTCCGGACCTCTTTGCTCCTAGGACCCAACTAACACATCAGGTGGCCCTGTACCTTGTCAGGCCTGTCCCAGAGCCAGCACCCGGAGCACCAGCCCCGGGAGAGCACCAGCCCCGGGGGAGCACTGGCCCCGGGAGAGCACCAGCCCCGGGAGAGCACCAGCCCCGGGGGAGCACCAGCCCCGGGAGAGCACCAGCCCCGGGGGAGCACTGGCCCCGGGAGAGCACCGGCCCCGGGAGAGCACCAGCCCCTGGAGAGCACCGGCCCCGGGAAAGGGCCGGCCCCTGGAGAGCACCGGCCCCTGGAGAGCACCGGCCCCGGGGGAGCACCGGCCCCGGGAGAGCAGCGGCCCCGGGAGAGCACCGGCCCCCGGAGAGCACCGGCCCCGGGAGAGCACCGGCCCCGGGAGAGTACCAGCCCCAGGAGAGCAGCGGCCCCGGGGGAGCACCGGCCCCGGGAAAGGACCGGCCCCGGGAGAGAACCGGCCCCCGGAGAGCACCGGCCCCGGGAGAGCACCGGCCCCAGGGGAGCACCGGTCCCGGGAAAGGACCGGCCCCGGGAGAGCAGCGGCCCCGGGGGAGCACCGGCCGCGGAGCCCTACCTGTATCGCTGCCTCACCGACTGCCTCTCTGCGGCCTTGCACGCGTGGCCCGCGTAGTACAGCAGGAAGAACAAGCAGTTCCAGGTGGTGGCGAACCAGGTCAGGGTGAAGGGCGCGTCGAACGTCTGGAAGGTCAGCTTGGCGAGCTGCGTGGAGCCGGCCCAGGAGGCGCACACGCACAGCACCACCGCCAGGCCCCAGCTCAGCTTGCGGAGCCTCGGCCCCGAGCACCGGCAGCAGCGGCGGCCCGCCCGCCCGGCCTCTGCGCCCGCTGCCGAGGCCTCCGCGGGGCCCGGGCCTTCCCGGGGGCGCTCCTCCCCTGCGGAGAGAAGGCGCTCAGGTTAGCGGGGCTCCACGCCTTCCCCGCGCCCGGATCCAGGCACCCGCCCCAAGCCATGGCCAAGGCCAGCCCCCCGGGGAGGGGGTGAGAGGTGGAGGCAGCTTCGTGAAACAAAACTTAAATAGAGGACATTTTCTTTGTTTTATTTATCCTCCAGAACCTTTAAAAAAATATTTTTATTGATTTTAGAGAGAGAGGAAGGGAGAGGGAGAGAGAGAAGCATCGTGAGAGAAAAACACAGATGGGTTGCCTCCCACACACACCCTCCTGGGGATCGAACCCTGGGATGTGCCCTGACTGGGCACTGAACCAGCGACCTTTCAGTGCGCAGGACCATGCTTGACCAACTGAACCACACCAGCCGCGGCCATCCTCCAGAATCCTGACCTCCGCGTGTGGCCCGTGGGCTGGGCTGGGCTGGCAGAATCGGCACCCACTACCACCCAGCTGGTTGGAAATGCACAATCGCAGGCCCACCCACAACCCCGGACTCAGAATCTGCATTCCAGCGGGGGGGCTGCATGCACACGGCCTGTGGGAAGCACTCCCAGGACGCACAGACGGGCTGGAGTCCTGTTACACAGACACTGTCAGCTCCGTGTACTGTGCTGGGGGCCAGGTTCCTACCCGAGGAGGCCACAGGCCTTGACCTCTGAAAGTTCCCAGGACCTGGACCGAAGCCCCTCCCTGTCTGTTACTTAAAGGCACAGAGGCAGAGATTCGCATTTTGCTTTGCTTGTATGGCAAAAACTGACTTTCCCCTCCTCTTTATTTGCTCTAGCTGGCTTCCTGCCCGCGGCCTTCAGCCCCACTCTGGAGCGTTACTTAGAAACCACAGCCGGGCAGCTGGAGCCATGAGAGGCCTTGGCCACTGCCCTCCGGGGCGCGTGACTTCTGGAGACCGGCCTCAGCCCTGAGCACGCTCTGCGGCGGCTCCGCTCCCACAGACCACGGGAAGGTGGGAAAGGCGTTATTTTCCACTGTTTGGTTTTCATTCAAGAGCATGTGTGTGTCAGTCAGCTGGAAATTTAAACAGAGCCGTACCCTGCGCCGGGTGGCACCATGGGCAGACGCAGGCGTCCGGGAGACAGCGTGCTGGCTGTCACGTGGGCCTGGCACGCAGCACGGGCCCCCGGGCCAGGAGGCCATCTCCACCACAGGGGCAGGGGAGCAGCCCAGAACACACGAGGGTCAAACTGACTCCACATATTTTGTCTGAGCTTAATAATACTTTAAGTAGCTTTAACAACCTAAACGAAGTTCTGCGTATCATGCTTTCTGGAACATACTAACTCTGTGAGGCAAACTCCTGATTCGAGAGTCTATTATGCACAGGTGTTAGCGAATCTTACCACTGACTGCCAGCCCTGGCTGCGTCTGTTGTAGCTGAAGCTAATCACAAGCCTCACGTGGCTGGTCAAGGAGAGAGGATGTCTCTCACTGGCCCAGATCCTACTGGTCACCATCATATTGTGCCTCATTACCTCTGTTAACATTCCACCTCCCCTTCCTGTTACTTTTCATGTGTGTGGATCCTAGTCAGAAAGCCCTTGGACAACCCAATGCTGAACTACCCTCTGGGCTCCCAACAGTCGTCTGTGTGTGTCTCGGGCTGCGGGGCGGGGGAGCAGAGGGGCCCAAGGACAGGCCGAGTCCCTCCTGCGCTGTGCCCTCCACCAGGACTTCTGGACCCTGTTCGCAGATTCCCCACAACTGAAGGCAAGTTCAGTTCCAGTTTACACGCTGATGGCCTGGCATTCTGGGTTGTCCTCTGTAACCTTCACTACAGAGATCCTCTTCCGGCAGTGCTGGGGCTCGGAAGGCTTCTGGACTGTCGCATCCCTGTCAGGGAGAAGACTGAGAAGACCGTGGAAGCAAAGAAAACATCCAGGCAGAAATGAAACGCAGTTTCACTGCCCTAACCTCCACTTAAGAACGGACCCTGGAGGGGCTACTGAATCACGGCGCACGGCATGCCTTCCCCTTGGTTTTCCACTACAGCAAATAAAGTTTAAAACTTAAAGAATGAAGTGATGATGGACGCTGTGTAGCTCTTACGCTAAAAGAGAAAACCACCAATTATGTAGCACTGTCTTGTCAAAAGGCTCCTATAGGTTCGGATTAAAGAAGTTACCCTCTACTTCCCCACCCTCTCTCGGTTATTTAACCAAGGGGCTATTCATAACACCCAGGCAAAGTGAAGACATTCAAAACTAAAATCTACAGTTATTTAAAAATAAGATAGAACAGTGTTTCCCAGGTGTAATGCAGTTAACAGGTATCATAAGAAAAGTAATCCCATGGTGAGAAAACTTTGGAAAACACTAGGTAGATCAGAGGCGGGCTCCTTCGCTGTAGAATATTCAGGAATAGTGGACCTTGTGAATTTCTGAAAAGCAGCTATAGAACGGGTGCTTGCCCTGCGACTGAGATGTAACACCTGTGGTAGGACTGGTGTCCCTTGGGGCACACTCTGGGAAACACTGGAATAGACCCTTAAAGAACCACAGACACCCAATCCTAATCCACAGCAAACTTTCCATCTCCCTGTACTGAGCCTCTTCTAATAACAATCATGTATCAGTCTCCTCACCTTACTCAATCCTGGAACTTCTGTTCAACCAGATTGACCTCATGTAAACTAAAAACACATTTTTTTTTTAATTTTAGAGAGAGAGGAAGGGGGTGAGGAGAGGGAGGGAAGCATCAATGTGAGAGAGAAACTTTGAGCAGCTGCTTCCCGTAAGCACCCCAACTGAGGATTGAGCCCTCAATCCAGGTATGTGCCCAGACCAGAAACTGAACCTGCCACCCTTTGGCAGATGGGACAATGCTCCAACCAACTGAGCCACCTGGCCAGGGCACTAAAAATATTCTTTACAGATACTTCCAAATACCAAATAGCATGAGTAATAGTCAACCTATACTAATCTCAGTCCCCAGAGATATTGCTATGGACACTCTGCCACACTGTCTGCAGTCTTGTGTCTCTACACCACATGCACACGCACCCGGTCACATCATATTTTCACCCAGCATTCATTTATGCTGGGTGCACAGCAGCAAGGATGTTATAATCCCCACAGGGCTGCCGACAGCGCTGCTGCCTGGGAGCATTCCCACCGTCTAGGAAATCCCCAGGAAGCATGTGCCCTGGGCCAAGAGCTGGGCGGTCAATAAATAAATATAAAACACGACTACCGTTCTTCAGGAACTGAGAGTCTATCTGGGAATCAGAAAACAGACCCATGAAAGTATTTTAGAACCACCACGTGCAGCATGGAGAGCTCTGGGCTGCAAAGGGAATTCTGAAGGCAGTGCCACCAGCGTGGCCTGTGGCAACAGTGGACGAGGAGGCAGAAGCTTGGCCTGGGCCTGGAAGGACAGAACGGCTCTGAGCGAAACAGGAGCAACATTCAGGGTCAGGAAGACACGGGTCTGCTCAGGGGCATGAGGAAGACGGGGAGCTTTGTCCTGCTCCATCTCGCTCTGCTCAGGCATGAAGCAGGTCAGGTATTCAGCCAGGTTGGCCAGAGGGACAGGAGCGAGTTCAGATGTCAACCTGAATTTGTGATTCGGGAAGCACATGCCCCACTGTCCGTAACAGACAGATACGCTGAAGAATACGTGTAGAGAGACGTGATAAAGGTGGTGCGCAGACGCATTTATTGTTTGAAACGCAGCAAATGCATCCCACCACGCACACCATTCCCACGGTCATTGGTGATGAGCTGTCCGATTTGGGCCCAGATGCAGAGAGAAGGAATTCTGAGGGGACAGGGCCCCTTCGCGAGAGCCTCGCAAATTTCCAAGTGCAGGACACTTGCGCTTGCCTCCCCTCCCCCCTAAACTGCAAGTCCAGCACGTCCAGTCTGATGTCAGGCAGACAGCAGACTGCCTCCGAGAATCCGTGCTAAACGAGCCTCACACTGCGCCCTGCCCCAGCCCCTCTGACCACTCCTACAGGACTAGAAATGCCACCTGTCACCCTCACTCCCAACACCCCCCACGCACACCCTCTGTTTCTGACCCTGTACCTTCCACTCTAACCTGGCACTTCAGCCGGCAGTTCTGGGAGCCACTGGCCCAGCGGCTGTGCTGACAGCTGCTGTAACTGCGGAGTCGAGCATCTCCCTCCGGCTGTGTTGCCTCCAAATGCTCTGTTTATGCCACTTGAATCACTCAGAAGCGCTAGGAGACAGGCAGACCCTTCCCTGTTGAGCATTTTGGAGACGGGTGTGTGTGTGTGGGGGGGGGGGTGTGGTGTGGTGTGTGTGTGTGTGTGTGTGTAGGAACAGCGTCCTCTAGCACACGGTGCGCACTCTGTGGCTACCTGGCATGAGCTTCCATCCTGAGCTCGGCCTCTGAGTCAGGCAATTTCCTGGAACCATGCATCGCCCCACCACCTGCTGAATCACACTCGATGCCTCTCTCCTGCCAGGGATTCAGGAAGCAGTCACATTCCTTGGTCAAGCAGAAGCGCCTGCGGCGATGTCTGCTCAGGAGAAGGAACCTCTAGGGCACAGTGGGGGAGCTGGAGGTTTGGTTTAGCTGCCAACTCATTCTGGGATCAAGGCAAATCCTTCATCTCATGAGCTGTCCACTGCTTTCCCCGGAGAAAATAAAAAATTGGGTGCCTTTTATGTTTATTTTGTGAAAGTCGCTTATATGAGAAAGCAAGAAAAACTGGAAAGTCGTTTACTTTCAACGTAAAGTTCCCATAAAATGGCCCTTCCAATCTTTCAAGGGAACACAAATGTCTTTTTCAAGGTCGCCTGAGGCTAAGTGGACCCTTGCTGACTCTGTGAAACAGTGTTGGGGAAGTTTGCACTTAGAAAGTACCTGAGTCATGTCTAAGAGGTGGGGAGCTGCAGCTGGGATCAAGGACCACCCATGGGTGGCAGGTCCCACCCTCCCTAAAGTGAAGGAGATATCTTTGCACAGGGAATGAGAGACATCTCCCAGTGACATCTCCAGCAATATGATCTGCAGTTATTTTTATAGCTTTTTTGAGGCATAATTTTCATTATCCTAAAACTCACTTGTTGAAAGTTCATGATTTAAACGGTGCAGCCATCCCCACTATCCAGGGATATTTCCATCACTTCACAGCGAGTCTTCACACCGATTTGTAATCATCCCCCTTTTCTACCCCCAACTCCAGGCCACCACAAATCTGCTCTCTCTCTCTTAAGGTCTGTCTATCCTGGATATTTCACAGAACGTGTGGACCTTTGCATCTGACTTCTTTCACTTATCATGATGTCTGTGGGGTCATCCACACTGTAGCATGTGTCAGTAGGTCCTTCCTCTTTATGGCTGGGTAGCGTTCCGCTGGGCGGGCCCTGCACTGTGTTCGTCCACTCACCAGCCGATAGACAAGTGTACCGTTTCCAGCTTTTAGCTACTGTGAGTAATGCTGCTCTGAACACTCACATATAAGTCTCTGTGTGACTTACATGTCTCCATTTCTCTTGGGTGGACTAGTTAAGTTTTTAGGCCACTCATCCAACAAACATTCATCAGCACCCACCATGACGCACAAGGCGGACGCAGCCTTCAAGGGCGGAGCTGGCTCAGTCCAAGGGCAGTGGCCTCGGTGCCTCTCACAGCGTCCGACCAGGACACTGCTGACAGCTGCCTGGGCACCAGGGCCCCCTCCCCTTTTTTCCAGGACGGCCCAGGGGAAGAGGGCCAGACGTACAGTTTCCCATTTACTGACCACTGATTGATATGCCCATTCAGGACCTGGCCACCCAACTAAATAGCTTTTGTAAAGTGAGGAGCTTGGAAAAAAGCTTTTATTCATGGCCATTTGCCTGTGTAATTCATTTCCCCAAAATGCAGTTTGGGTTCTGTTATCTCATCCACTCATTAAATACTTGCTCAGTGGACTTGTGTGTGATTGTGTGTATGTGTGTTAAGGAGCGGTTTGGAGGAAAGGGAAGAGGCTGTCACATGTAAAAGGCCACTGTAGGCCTGGGATGTCCCATGGCAATCCCATTTCACATGTCCTGACCCATATGCCCGCCTGCACTTGCCAGGCCATTTGTCGGGATTCCTGGACTTTGGGTCAGAAAATATTCCCACTATTCATACATGGCCAAGGCCCCATCATGCTCCTGACTAGCACTGGTCCCAGAGAAAGACAAAATCCACAGAAAGTCACCATTGGTTGGACGCTGACCCTGAGTAAGGGGGGAGGAGAGGGCACAAGGAAGTAAAGGGCAAGCGACAGTTGAACACCCAGGATATATGTCATGCTTTCTGTCCAGAGGTTTTGGGTGTCTTTGTTCACCTGTCATAATGCTGGCGGAAAGTCTGACTGTCCTTGGTTCCCAGACTGGATGGCTGAAGCCCCAGGAGGTGGTCTCCCGAGGCCACAGAGGAGTGAGTGTCTGAGGCACACCTGCGAGCGTCTGCCCGACCCCAAAGCAGCACCAGGCCCCGAAAGCGTCTTATTCTCTCCTTGGAAACGGATCGGGGCCACGGCTAGACCTGCTGTCACTAAGGAGGGACTCTAGGCTTCCACAGCACAGGCCCACTTTTAAATTTGGAGGCCTGAGTGTGTGGAGGACTCTGGTTGTGACTTGCCACCCTGCAATGTCATGGACTGAATCCTATGCTGAATCCCTAACCCCCCTGTGGCTGTATTTGGAAATGGGGCCTCTAAGGAAGTAACTAAGGTTAAGGGAGGTCATAGGGGTGAGGCTCTGCTCTGAGAGGGTTGGCGGCCTTAGAAAGAGAGATGGGGAGCTCGGTCACTCGCTCTCTCCATGAGCACACAGGCAGGACAGGCCACAGGAGGGCTAGTGAGGAGGTGGCCATCCACAAGCCGGGACGGAGACCCTCACCAGAAACCAAGTTTGCTGGCACCTTGATTCTGGCCTTGCAGCCCCCGGATCTGTGAGAAAGTAAATGTCTGCTGTTTAAGCTGCCCACCAGGTACTTTGTCATCGGCCGAGAGACCAGCCTGAGGGTGTGACGGTGGGGACTGCTGTGCTGGTGCAGGTGTGAGGCATAGGCTGGGGCCGCCACCAAGCAGCGTGTGGTGACGGCTGGATGACAGGGTCTACCTGACCACCTCCCGGAGCAGGAATCACTGTGCTGGGCTCCCAGCTGAGGGACGTCAGCCCACACAGCGGCCCGCCTCTGCGAGCGGCCTCAGCCTCTGTCGGAAGTGGTGCCCGAGGCAGCGGGGAGAGAGAGACGGCACGGATTTGTTTGTAAAAACCAGAATCACTTCCCTGGTATGGACTCAGGACTGGCTGCTGACGTGCGGTGGAGTGGAAGGTGGGCGGCTTCGCCAGGGCCCTGAAGCTCTACCCTCTGCAGGACGAGAGCTGGTCTGAACCAGGCCAGACGTGGGCACCTCCCTGCCGTTGCCACCACCGTGGTACACAGAGTCCTGTGCTGGCCTGTCCTCCCACTCCCATCTCCTTGGGGTCCCTAACAACCCCCGAACTTCCCAGCAACACCATGTCTGCAGTGGATTTAACACAGTCTTGGCAAGTTGTCGGCCTCAGGCTAACATGACTGGTAAGGAAAGCGCTGGATTTGAGTAAGCGCTAAACAATGCCATTTGTGCCCCTGGGGAAGGAAGAGCCGGTGTCTGCTGGGAGCAAGGAGCCTGCTCAGTGCATGGTGTGAAACCTCTGAGCCTGAGGGATCGGGTTTAATCCTGGACCCTGCTGGTCTGAGCCTGTGTCTCCTGGAACCTCGATGTCTTAGGGCCTGGGCACGCCAGGCCTCTGTACACAGCAGGCACTCACCATGGCTGATGGGGGTGTTTTTGCCTGCTAAGGACCCGCACACAGACACAGGCTAACGCACGCTCTCCCTTTCCTGATGTTCTCCTTGGCTCAGGGTTCCTTCAGCTTTTATGTGGGCTGGAGTCCAGCTGTTGCGCTCACAGGGGAGCTGGGGTTTTACAGGAGGGCAGACTGGGCAGGTCGGCCCTCCGGGCAGTCTGGCTCTGTGGGAAGGGGGACGCAGGAGCCTTCTCCCTGGAGCGGAGCAGGAGAAGAGAGCAATATTTTACTGATGGCATGGGCAATTGCACATTTTATCTTGAACAGCAAAGCACTGTTTTCTAGACTACACCTCCAGGGCTCCGCAGAGTCACGCATCTGAGGCTTCCCGAAACTTGCTCAGTCAAGGACCAAGGTGCGGTCTGCCTTAAGGGGTTAAACCGCCCTCATCGCCTGCCCGGGGCCACGCCTTCCGCACCCACAGCAAGTAGGGTGGCTGGGCTAAATCCAAGCCATGACGCTTCTCTGTGAAAACACCAGTCCAGCCCAGGCAAGGCTTAGAAGTGGCACAGCTCTCTTTGGGTCTTTCTGTGCCTCTTTTGGCACCATTCTGTCACCTTAGGGTCCTCTCTTGAGCCCAGGGGTTTTCTGCTGCTAAAGACTCATAAAGTAAGCACTCACATGGCTGGTTGTTTCCTCCTGCTCAAATACCAAACACAACCCCTACAAGTGTGTGCTCTTGTACACACACACGCATGCACATGCACGCACACACGTGCACACACATACACAAAGCACACACACGCACAGGCACGTGCATGCACAAGCACACATGCATGTGCACGCATGCACATGCATACGCACACATAAAGCACACATGTGCACAGGCACATGTACAGACACACAAGGGCACACATACATACATGTACATGTGCACACACATTCGTGCAGACACACATAAGCATGCATGTGCATGCACAAAGGTGCACACACATAGGCACACATACCAGCACACACAAGCACACACATGTACCTGCATACACATGTGCACAGGCATACACATCACACACACACAGGCACACACAGTCCACATTTCTTAGTTGTCCCGGGTTTCCCTCCCTCCAGCTCTGCAGAGAAACCCATCTCTGTTAATGGGTAAGAGACTTAATAGACTCGTTATGTGTTTCTGCTGGTAGAGCCAATGCGACATCTACTCTAATCCCCTTTCTTCTCAGAAGACAGCCTGGGCTCCAAGAGGCTAGGCCTCATATCCGATTATTAGCTGGTAGGGAATGACACTCGTGTCCTGACTCCCAGCCAGCGTTCCTCCCTGTGCATGCTTCCCCAAGTTACATGATGTCTTAACCACCGAAAACAAATCACTCGCCAAAAAGGCTTTTAAGAATTACATCTCTCTCGGCTCTCCCAATATAGGTCTTCTGAAGCCTCTGCCACCTCCACCAGCCTTCCATCCCATCCGTCACCTGGCAGACAGTTCCACTTCCTATCGTGCAACGAAGACCAGTCGGGGCTCAGGTCCTTGGCTTCCCTCCCGCATCTCCACACTTCTTTGTCTCTGCCCATCATGTTCCCTCCTTTGTAAGGCCAACCATCCCCTCCCCTTCCTCCTGTGCCCTCTGCCTCCTCCAGGCCATTACTGATCATCACCCTCCTTTTGGGGCAACCTTAGACCTGTCCTGGAACCGGTCTCCACACCCCGTTTACAGAAACACCTGGCTCTGGAAAAATCTCGGGCCTCCCCTCTAGAGACAGCACAACCCTTCCACCTCTCTGACTGCCAATCACCGGACCCAGGCTCCTGCAATGGCTTTCCTCCCCCTCACCAACACTCAGCCCTTGAGATCTGGGGCACAGACCAGCACCACTTACAACTGTTTCTGCACCCCCCCCCCCCCCCCCCGCTGTATCTGCAACTATACCCACTGCCTCTCTCTGGTGTCCTTCCTGAGGCTTCCATGCTGCCTACGATGGCGGTTCTCTACTTCAGCCTTCAGACTTCTCTCCCACCTTCTGCTCTCCCTGTGTTCATGGACATTAGGTTTCAGCGTTCGCCCATTCATGCCCCAGAGCTATCTCTCTCACCTGTCACCAGCCTTCATCACCTCCTTCTCCCACCTCCTTGCCTGCTACGCACCTGGCCTTGGAGGTACCACCAAGGCCTCATACTCACCTTGTCCAGACTGACTCCCCATCTGTCCCTAAGAACGTCCCCTCCGCCACTGCTAACACTGCTAACGAGTCTCCATTCCCACCGTGTCCAGACTCAATCTTCAGAAGGTCTTGATGGAACCCTTTCCAATGCTCCTATCTGCACTCTGCCACCACCACTTGTCAGTCCCCCCGTGTCATGTCCTCACCGTGGGAGGTGTAGTGGTTAGGACACGGGCACACCACGTAGTAGTCAGCTCACAGAGTGACTCACCTAACCGCTCTGTCCTCTGGTTCCTCTCCTATATGGGGGGTATAGTACTAGGGTCCAGTGCACAGGGGTGTCTGAGGACAGAACCAGGCAATGCAGGTCAAGGGCTCACAGCATGTGTGCAGCAAATGTTACCACAGGACTAGAACCATTAGTTTGGCCTGGGCGCTGTGGTCACTTCCTAGTCCAGCCCCTTGTCTCCACTGGACACTCCCCTGCGGTTTTGCAAACTTTTTCCACTGTTGCCTTCAATGCGAGCACGCTCATGCACATGCATCTCTGCAATAAACACGTCACAGGTCAACTTTCATTCTTATTGCATGCGATACACTTTGGTATTTTTTATTCTATCCTAGTTCTGTTATTAAAAATATCAATTGTGATAGATGGACTCTATTTCATGGCCCATTTTGAACCGGAGCTCTGTAAGGCAGTCTTAGACTTGGATGGTGTGTCTCCTCTTCTATGGCTCCCCTTTCCTGACTGCTTCAGTTCACTCCCCTGAGGCCTCAGCATTTGCCCTCAGTCAGCCTTGACCTCGGCCCTGGCCTCCCCCCCACTTCTTTCGACCACCTGCAGGTCTCCATCAAGTAACCTCTTTCCTAACTCTGCACCTTTGTCCATGGAGCTCCGTGTGCCAGGAATGCTGTGTTCTCAGTGCCCACAGGGCAGAGGATCATCCTCTGACATGGCACCCTGGTCGCGCTCCCAGGAAGGTCAGTGCCAGTGAGTGTGTCGTCATCACCCAGAGTTGGGTGACGAGAAGGATCGGAGGCCACCTTCTGACTCAGCAGGAAAGAGTGTTCCGTTGGATTACATCATTTTGGCAAAGCAGGGGGTAGAGGTGGCAAGGCTGCACAGCGGCCACCTGCACCCCAGCCAGGGTGAGCTCGCCCTCTGCTGAACACACACTTATTTTACACTCGTTACGGAATTCTAAAAACTACATTGCAACATGTAATCATAATTTTGTGCATTGTGATAGTTTTCACTTGTTTGGAAGCTGCTGGGTCAAGGATTATATTTAACTCCTCTTAGCATCCGCAGGGACTTCTGGTTTACTCTCTTGCACGTATTAGGTGACAGAGTTGATCAATACATGAATGGCTGTTGTCATTGAGGCTTCAGGCCTAGGGCAAGCCAACCCGGGAAATACTTTGGGGAGTGGGAACCCTTTGGCACTATACTTCTCAAGACACCTCTCTGATTAGGTCCACAGGCTGGGGCTCCATATGCAATAACTGAACATCTCCAAAAGACAGTCTTATCCCATTAATGGAAACAAAGTAGCCAGACCTCACTGGGGACAGCTGGGACAGGCTGAGTGTCCTGGGCCCAGGCACTGGGACTATCACCCACAGCAGTGGGCCTGTGAGTCCCAGTGGTTGTCCAGACCTCTGAGCCATATTGTGGTGGGCGCTTTAGGGGGCAAACATTCCCAGAGCATTTACCCAGTGCCCTGAGCTAATGCCATTCTCACTGCTGCTCAAATGAAACGGCTGTGCAAGGGCTTTGTGATGCTTTGGAGTAGGCAGACATGGCTGTGAAGCCTGGCATACCTGCTCTCCAACTGCATGACCCTGTGTCAATGATTCTCTGAGCCTCAGTTTCCCCATCTATAAACTGGGACAGCATGCTCACCCTCCCTTTGGGGGAAAGAGAGATAATACAGCAATCTCCCTAAAGTGCCTGCAACATGGTAGGTCATTAGCAAAAACTACTGTTCTCATTATGAAGAGGGACATGTCATCCCATCTGCACACGAGAGAACTGATGCCCAGAGAGCTTTAATCATCAGCCAGAGCTACTTGGTTCAGCATGAGATGTGGGACCACATCCATCCATCCAACCCCAAAGCCCTCACTCCACAGCACTACATGCTGCTGGCCTCTCAGGGGAATTTATTATTCTGCTCTCAGCTCCCAATTCCTACTGAACGTCATTTTATCAAAACGTGAATATAGATGCTCCCAGTAAATACTACTCTGTGAGGACGTGCTCCTGATCAATATTCAGTGTCTGCGTTCGATGCGAAAGCCAGGAAAAGGCTCTGAAAACAACATTTGCTGTCAGCCAGGACAGCCGCCATCAACTGCCTGCAAACCACTGTCCAAGCCTCCAGCCCATTGGAGGCCCAGCTGCAGTCTCCTCCGGGTGCTCCCCGCCAAGCCTGGGCACCCACCACTCCCTGCCTCAGCAGGCCCCTTCTGCATGTGACAAGCTTCCCCACCTCAGCTGCAATGCCTGGATCTCAGGCCACCTCCTCGGGAAGGCCTCCTCAGATTGCTCAATTGTCAGTGTCCCCGCGACACTGTTCTTAGCTCTGGACAGGAATTTACCACCTTGTCCTGGATAACTTATCTACCTACATGTCTCTTTCCCGCTAGACTGAAACTTCCTGAAGACAATGAAGCCAGTACTGCTCATTCTTGCAATTCCATTGCCTTGCTAAACACACAGAGGTACAGAGCAGGGTCAGATGAAGTATTTACCGGGTAAATGAAGTCATCCTGCCCGTCTTCCTGCGTCTAGGTCCAACCGCGCACTGCATTCTGTTTCGGTTTTATATGTACCCCATGCTGGTGCCTTCCTGCCTCCCCTTGGAAGACACACTCCACAGGCTAATAAATAATCCCGCTGGCTGTGTTCCGTCACTGTGGCCTGCCTGCCATCCACACAGAAACAGCCACAGGATGGGGACCACCGTGCCCTGTGCATCCAGGCAAAACAAAATGATTCAACACTCCCAAACACGCACGCAAGATGCAAATGGTTTCAAAAAATAGATCCAAAGCCAAACTGAACAAAAACAACAAGGGAAAATCCGGGCGGAGAAACAGAGCTGCATGTTGGCCAGGCAAAGGGAGGGAGGCAGGGTTTCTCAGGCCCTGACTGCAGACTTTGTGATGGACCCATCAGTTTCCTACACAAAACGGGGGTCGGAGGCTTTCTGGTTTCATGGAACCTGCAGATGCTTCTAGATACCGTCCCCACAAACCTACTCTTAGCAGCAAGGTGCTGAAGGTGAGAGACCGCCTGGGACTGGAGGACTGCCAGGCGTTTACTAAGCACCTACTGTGTCTCAGGCACATGCTAGGCACTGTCACCTGCCCTCCCTCATTGTGAAGTCTGCTGAGGTAGGGTATCACTTCTGTTGCACAATTCAGGAAACCAAGGTGCAGCGTTTATAAAAGTGGAACTGTCTCAGGGAAGAGAACTGTCTAGATCTCTGATGTGTCCAATTATCAATTTAATACACTTTCCATCACCCGTAGACATTATGTGCCAAAGTCAGTTAAAAACCTAAGCCTGTGGTTTGCTAAAGTTGTTGGTGTGAACGGGGGGCTCAAAGCTCAGCTGGCATTAGCCCCAGGGAATGGGGAAGGGATCCCCTACCTGTGCCTGGCATGTCACTCACTGCCTCCTGTAGCCATCTGAGGTCACAGCGCCCAGCCTGGGAGGCCTCCCTGTCCCTGTGGAGGGGAGTGCAGCTCGGCTGTCCTGCCCAGGCTGGAGAGAAGATCCAACCTGCCTCACTTAGACGGTGGGGCTGGGGCGACTCCCCAGGAGGACCCTGTGAGTGAGCAAAGCTTCCAGCTAACCTAAGGGAAATACAGAGCCAACCCTCCTCTCCCCGACTCACCAGTACCCTGGGCAAAGTCCCTGAGAAGGCTGGGATATGCCCCTCCCTGTCCTGGGAGAGGCCACACATGCACTAAATTCAGGTGTAGGTGACTGATACCAAGTCTGTCCTGAGATTGGGGCGGGGAAGGGGAGGAGACAGCTACAAGAAGGAAAAAAAAATCAACCTCCTAAAGATAGAAATGGGGAGAAATAGGTAAGTAGTCACAAGTTAGGGCAAAGGGATGTTCTGATCAGCCAGCCCCGGATTCCAATCCTGCTTCGCCACCAATCCACCCTTCCGGGCCTCACAGTCCTCATCTGTAGGATGGGGACATGGGACCAGGATGCCTACAGGCCGGCCTCTGTGGGCAGGGAGCCTAACTGCCCTGCGAGCCTCCGTCTTACTCTCACTGGTCCTCAGTCTCAGTGCAACAAGTGAGAACTCGCTCGGGGAAGCAGGGTCCTCGGAAGCCGTCTTACACACGTCCTGATTCCAGGCCGCAGTCCTGGGAGTGCGGCAGGAGCCCGTCGCCACCCGCACACAGGGCACACACAGGGCTAACGCTGGGCTAACTCAGGGTAGCCGAGGACCGGGACGTGAGGGGTCTGCTGTCCCCTCCCCCCTCACTGGCTGGCCCTGCCCAGCCCTCACCTGGACAACCTGGCCAGCTCTAGGAGACTGGTCATCCCCCCTCTGCCTCCTGGGAGGAGCTGAGAATGGAGGTGGGTCTCTCCCTGCCTCCCCCTCCCCCCACATCGGGAGGCAAGTTCCCTTCCACTCAGGCAGGGTGACAGCTGTGCCTAAGGAAGGCACAGCTCTCCAGGGGCACTGGCAGGCTCCTTCTCCTGGTCTCTGCCTCACATCCCACAGTGGGGGCAAGAACATGTTTACAGGCTGGTGGTGGCTTTTCTCTCCCCTGCTCGTCCCTTGGCTGGTGGGCTGGGAGGTTCAGAGGGCAGGGAGACCTCTCAGCCTGCGGCAGCCACTCCCGCTCCACCAGCTGAGCACACCTGGATCTGCCTGGGGGATGCTCCGGGCACCAGGGACTCAAGTGCGTGAGCCGGGGAGGCACTGGGTAGTGTCTGGGCGAGCTCCTCCTACCCAGCCGGCCAGTGCCACAGGCCGGGAAGGAGCTGAGGCCACTGCTGCTGCTGCGGCGGCCAGATGTGCCAGGGGCCCCGCAGGAAGGAGCCGGCGCGGCTCTGGCTGCAGCACCCTGGGCGGCCCCGCAGACCTCGCAGCAGCTCCGGGCAGCGGGGAGCTGCCAGGTGCCACCCCCGCAGGCAGCTGCACTGCAGGGACGCTTCCCGTGGAGCCAGCAGCCCCCAGGCCGGGCAGCCCACGGCTGGGCAGCCCCGTAAGGGGGCGACTCCGCGGGGCGCAGACCCCTCCCCTCCCCAGCCGTTACCTTCCACTTTGGTGAGGGTCAGGACCGGACTGTTGCAGGCGCTGAGCGGGGCCACCCGGGCCGAGTGCTTCTTCATGGTGAGCCGTGCGCCTGCGGGAGCCACGGTCGCCTACATCCTGGGGCCGGCCGAGCGCCCTGGCCGCCCGGGGCCGCCTCCGTGCGCAGCGCGAGGCTCGCCGCCCAGGCCCTGCCCGCAGCCGCTCCCGCGCGCTCACTGCGGCGGCTGCCCCGTGGAGCACATCTTCCCGGCTCGGCCCCACGCGCACGGCCTCCCGCCGCTGCTGCCAACTCCGACGTCACGGCCAAGTGCGCTCCCCGCGCCGCCCGGCTCACCTGCTCCGCCCCGCCGCCGGCCCCTGCCCGGGCGCCCTGTCCTGGCTGCAGCCCCCGCGGGCGAGAGGCCGGCTCCCAGCCCCCGGGGCAGCCCTGCAAGGGACCAGCGGGCTGGAGGGGACCCCCAGAGCCTGACCTCCGTGTCCCACAAGTTTGGAAAGGGAGGCGTTTGACTCTGAATGGAGGGCTGACTCTCCCGGCGCAAAGTCCCCAGTTGTTGGTTTACAGAGGAGTCGGGACAAGCAAGCACCCCACGCTCCGGTAACTTCTCAGAGAGTCTAGGGGCACGTTATTTTGTGTGGCTCCCAGGGACTGCTCATTTTTGGGGAGGAAGATGCAAGGTCCGCAAAAACAAAGCAGCCGCAGGAAAACAAATGCTCAAGGAGCCTTCTGCTGCGCCCCCTGCCCCGGTCCGGGGGGCCCAACAGCCTGGGAGGCAGCGAAGCTCCACCGCCCAGCTGGCTGGCCTCTGCCTCCGAGGCGCCGGTCTCACTGCTCCCGCTCAGACCCGGCTGTAACCTGCTGGCCAATGCCGCTGGTTAAAGAGCAATGACATACCTACTGCGTCACTGGCTGGTGATCCCTGAGTGACCACAAGTCCCCAGGAGCATGTGTGCAGTGCCAGTGCACCACTGAAGGCGCCCGGCCATTGTCCCTGCAGCTGGGCCCCCAAACCCCAAGGGCCTATGGGCATCTCACTCTCATGCGTCCAGCCACCTGTTTTGGCCGCAGCCTCCACTGGGCATCTGAAGGTTCCGTGGTGATTCAGGGTAGGTTTTGTGGTTACTGTGAAGTCCTTACCCAGCGTTCAGAACCTCCCACTCTCCCTGGTTTCCCGTGTGAAAGCTGATATTCCACTGTACGATGTCAGTCTCCCCCTCCCCCCCGAAGGGCAACTCAGTGGAGTGCAGGAGGTGGGGCGACCTCACAGCAATAGGCTTTCCCTGGCTTGGCATCTACCAGGTGTTTCTGGTGACATCCGCCTGCATACCCCCAGGCCTCCGGCAGAAGTGGTGGTTCCTAGAAGTTTCTCTGGTAGGGTTACTGCTATTTCCTGCCCTCTTGAACAGCCGTGATGAACAGAATGGCCCGTGAGTCCCCCAAAAGCCAAGGCGCTCAGGGTTGATTTCTCATGGCGAAACCCAAGGGCGGGTTTTCAGGGTCTCCGCAGAGCCCTCTAGTGGCGGCCTCCGCACCACACACCTCTCAGAGGGAACTCGTCCCCAGACCCCTAGAGAGGACACTACAGAAAGTTCTTAGGCCATCCCTTTCTTTGTGAAAATTGAGCACAAATAAGCTTAAAGCAAAGAAATCCCATATATTAAAGAGGACCTTTTACTGCAACATGCTATTCCTGTGTTATTCAGTTTACCAGTCAACATTTATTACATACACCACTAAAACAAATACCACCTCACAGTGCCCATTTTTGAGCACTTACTATGTATCAAGTACCGTGTTAAATGCTTTGCATGAATCATTTCATTTCTTACGAAAGCTCTGTGAGTCTGTCGTCACCTTGTTTTATTCTGGGGAAACTGAGGCTAAGAGAGGTGAAATAAAATGTCCCAGGTCATAGAGTGTGGAACCGGCCAAGCAGGGATTTAAATCCAAGTCTGACAAACCAAAACCCTGTGCTTACAACTGCTATAGACTCGAGTGTGATGAAATCTAGCAAAGCCACATTCGAATGAAAGGAAATTACTTGACATGTATCTCCCTCCTGAGTTGGAATACTTAGGTGGAATTTTTGCATTTTACATTATAATACAGCAGCCCCCCTTCTCCACAGGGGATGCATTCCAAGACCCCCAGTGGATGCCTGAAACCAGGGAGAGTACCAAACCCGGTATATATTGTTTTTTCCTATATGTACATGCCTATGATAAAGCTTAACTTATAAATCAGGCACAGTAATAGATATAATAGGTCCCCCCATCTGTGGTTTTGCTTTCTGAGGTTTTAGTTACCCGCAGTCAACAGTGGTCTGACAACATTAAATGGAAAACTCCAGAAATAAACAGAGTCTGTTCATTCACGCCACCTCACGGGCAGCGGACGGTCTCGCGTCATCGCAAGGGGAGTCGAGTGCGATGAGACGTTGACAGAGACGCATTCACACAACCTCTATGACAGTGCCCTGCTACAACGGTTCTATTTTATTATTAATTATTGCTGTTAATCTATTACTGTGCCTGATTTATAAGTTAAGCTTTATCATAGGCATGTACATATAGGAAAAAACAATATATACCGGGTTTGGTACTATCCGTGGTTTCAGGCATCCACTGGGGGTCTTGGAATGCATCCCCTGTGGAGAAGGGGGGCTGCTGTATTATAATGTAAAATGCAAAAATTCCACCTAAGTATTCCAACTCAGGAGGGAGATACATGTCAAGTAATTTCCTTTCATTCGAATGTGGCTTTGCTAGATTTCATCACGCTCGAGCACACCCTGGGGACCTGGGTGTGTCGGAGTCTCCCCTGGGACTGCTGAAGTGTGCAAGCCCAGCACCTCAAGCTGTCCTGTTCACACCTGTTCTACGGAGCAGGTCGCAGTGAAAGTACCCAATAGATGTGTCTGTTTTTTAAGTATCTCCTTTCTACTTATTGCAATGTTATGTACAATTCAAACAGATAACTAGATAACAATGAAATATTATTAAATATCCCTGGACAACTTCACTCATTAAATAACTGTTACCTAAACATCTCCCCCACCCCCCGCCCACAGGACCTTTTGGTACTAGAGAGGTCATCACCTCCTCATGTCTGTCAACTTCTGCTTATTAAAGATGAGGTACCAATTGTCATCTCAACTCCCTCCCCTTAATTTCAAGTACTAAGGGCTATTCCTTTTTTTCTATACTGAACTCTTTCGGCCTTGGGTGCTCTCTCTCCTTATGTTTCCACCAAAAAATCTTAACCCTTCCCTGGGCCCCCAGGAAAAACCCCCACAATCTTCCTACAATCCTTTTTATTTATTTATTTTAAAAATATGTTTTTATTGATTTGAGAGAGGGAGGAAGGGAGACAGGGAGAAGGGGAGAGATAGAGAGAAACATCAATTGGTTGCCTCCTGCTGGGGATCGAGCCCCAGTGACCAGGGATGGAACCAGTGACCTTTTGGTGCATGGGACAATGCTGAATCAACTGAGCCACACTGCCCAGGGCCTACACTCCTTTTGAAACCAGGAATTCCTGCTGCTTGATCATCTGAGTGCAGATATTCCTCAGTACACACCTTTTTTGGGAGTGGGGTGCAAATTTATAACCTTATGTAGTCCTAGCTGGTATGGCTCAGTTGGTTGAGAGTTCTCCCCTGCACTGAAAGGTTGCCGGCTCGATGCCTGGTCAAGGCACATGCCTAGGTTTTGGGTTCGATCTCTGGTAGGGGTGCATGCCTGAGGCAACCCATTGATGGTTCTCTTTTTCTCTCTCCTCCCACTCCCTTCCTTGCTCTCTAAAATTAAAAAATATATATTTTTTTAAAAAGTAAATAAATAATAAAAATAAAAAACTCACATAAATAAAATTACTCTAGAAAGTGAACTGTGTACTGGTGTACAAGCGTACATAGTATTTTGAGAATTCCAACAATTTAAACTATGCTGGATTAAGGCTACCATGACCTAACTCAGGGATAGAGAAAGTCACACTCTGAGGGAGCAGCTGGATTTGTGTTCTTAGCATTACAGTCCAGATGCTGAAGCAAGTTCCTGGGATACTGAGAGTAACAGCCTTTGATGCAGAACCTACGAACCACAGGCAGGAGTTTTAAACTCCCCAGCTTTCCCCCAACAGTCTCCCTGCCTACCCCCGACTCCCACACACAAACCAAAGAGAAAGGAAGTGAGAGAGGAGTCCTGGTTGAGAAAGGCGATGCAACAACCAGTGTCTCCTACCACCGGGGGGCTATATTTCACCTGCAACCCACAGGTGGGGCCCAGCCATGGCCCTTCAGGGAGAGACAGGCAGGCAGGCCCGGGGTGAATCTTCAAGGAGCAGGTAGCTATGTCCTTACATTCTGGAGGATCTCAGCTCTGGGCCTGTATTTAGTCTCTACCCAACCTGTGCTGCCCAAACAACCTGCCTGGCCTCCCTGGACTGACGCACACTTCTCCATCCACAGTGGGTGCTGGCTAGTCTTTCCTCGGACCTGGTGTGTGAATGTCTGTAGCCCACTGCACTACTCCAAGCGCGCAGCCAATCCCATTGGCGGGTCCATGTGGTTATGACTCCCTTGAGGCCAAGACAGCGTGGAAATGCCTTGAACAGCAGCCGACAGCTCGAGTTTGAGCTCCAGCTCTGCCAGTAAGAGGGGCCAACCTGGGTCGGTGACTCAGCCCATCTGGCCTCAGCTCCCTAATGTGGGCACGAGAGGGGTCGACCACATTGGCAGTTTTCAAATTGTGTTTTCTAGTCTCTGCTACTCTACTTTGATCTGTTGGGTTTCATGTTAGATTTGGTTTATTAAATGTTGTCCCTGTAAAACAAAAGTTTTGAAAACCACTGACTGGATACTCTCTAGGGTCTCATTTGGCTTTAAAGTCTGAGGTGTATAAAATTATCTTCCTGGGTAAGACAACTGTCCCTGCCTCCAAAGGTCTTAGAAGAATCTATCCTTCACGAATATCTCCAGTTAGTTCAGTAGACTCTTGACTTGAGTGGTTTTCTCACTTTTTTTGACATAGAAGTGCATTTACATTTATTAGAATTCATAGTTGTACATTATAAAGGGTGAATTTTATTGTTTGTAAATTTTATGTCAATTTAAAATTGGAAAAATATATTTCTATATAAAAATATATAACTTTTTTGAATATTTGATAAAACACTACCCTTATCATGTGTGAGCACCTCTAGTCTAGTCTATTAATTTTGTTCTGTACTTTCATTGCAAAAAATGCTGACTGTGATAAACTAAGTTGGTTTTATTATGATCTACTCATGGTTCATAATCCATGTGGTTTGAAAAATACTGTTAAAAATTATATGCTTTGTAAGTTATGTGAAGACCTTTACTTAACCTGTTCAAAGGAAATAATAAAAAATTTAAAAAGCCAGCTAAGATTTCCAATAGTCAGGAAACAGACCACTGCAATTAATTCACTCTGAAATATTAACCCTGTTTCATAGTCCTTCACAGTATAAAATAGTAAGAATAACAAATTATTTTTGCGGTTACCAATGTTCACAAATAATGACTTAAAGTAGTTCTGGGAACCAGAGATGGAGTTTTACCAAATAAATCAGTCTGCAGCTTTCAGAGAGGAGCGAGTGCTGGTACTCCCAACAGGAGAGAAAGTCCCCCCGATTCAAAGAAATTGACTCCTGTCATTGGGCAGCTCGTTCCCGATAACTGATAACCCTTTACAGTAACTCCAAGTGCAAGGGCAGGGAAACAAGGCCCATTAGAAAGAGAACGTGGTGGCTTCCCCCTCTTCACGTGTCCCTTCCGTTCCTCAGTGACGTGCGCCACCAGGGCCAACGCAGACTCATCAGGGTCCCGGTAGGACTCCTCCTCTTTCCCGAGGGAGGAATGTCAAGGTTGGATCACTCCAGGCAGGACATCCAGAGGCAGGATCCCTGGGTGTCACCAGTGGGCTTCCAGACACCCCCCTCCAGGTTCCTCCACGACTGTTCCCTGGTGACTGGACAGGGCTGGCCCTGTGTCCTGCTGGGCCCAGAACTAGGATCATGATCAACAAAAGGGAGGCCCAGAGATGTGGATGGGATGTCCGGTTGCTTCCACTGTGGACGCTGTGCTCAGGGGCAGATGCCAGGGTGTGGTCCCCTGCAGGACCCGGTCACAGCACAGTGGGAGCTGAGCAGGGCAGCTGCCCTCACGGCCAGGAGGGAGCCCAAGTGGACGCCTGGATGGTTGTGCCTCCCTCTCCTGGGGCCTTCGGAGGCCTAGCTGGGTCCAGCGCGGGTAATGGCTTGGAGGGGCTATATAATGTCTGGCTTCAGCAAGCTGCTTACCCCCTCCATGAGCAGCCACTTCATCTTTAGAACGGAGACCATACCAGCGGACACCTTACAGCTGTTGTAAAGATGAAAGGACCCCATACACGTAAAGTGCCTGTAAGAGGACCTGGTGAACAGCAAGCACTCGGAACACATCAGTCACGACGCCCGTCTCTCCCGCCGGGCTCCTCAGCGGGGGGGCATCTCTGGTCTGCGCGTCTCCAGCGTCTAACACAGTGTGTGGCTTATACAGCAGGTGCTCCAAGCAGGAAGGGGGGAGGGAGGGTGGACTCACAGGACCCAGAATTCTAGCGTGTTCTAGAACCATCGCTCCACCGCCTCTCGCCCTCCTCCTCTCTGCCCGCATGGTACCAGCGAGGAAACCCTGCTGGCCGACTCCCGCCCGCCCAGGCTCTTGCCTCCCGCTGGCCTCAGCTCGGAGGAAGTGCTCCGGAGGCCAGGACAATGGACTCAAGGTGAGGAGAGCGATCTGATCCGATGCCGTTGGTTCAGAAATAGCTGCCGCCTGGGCTCCGATGACTCACTGACCACAGCTGGACTCCAGTCAGACTCCTTTGCTCGTCCTCGGGGTGGGACCAGAACACTGACCCACATCGGATCCTGTCAACGCCAGGGCAGGCTCCTTAGGCTGGTGTTTGTTCCCAAGGGTGACTCAAGGGGACTGGCCATGGGACTTGGCTTGGAAAGACGAAAGATGTGTGCCTTGGGCAGGAGCCTGTTCCAACTTCTGGTTCTTGAGTACAGGGTGAGCCAGGACATGAGGCCAGGATCGGCTCCAATTGGGCAGTTTCAGGCGTCCTGGTCTCAGGGTAGGGCCTCCCCTGGACTCAGACAGCCCGAAACTTCTCTGTCTGCCCTGGGGTTATTCATAAACCTGCCTCAGCTCCCTGCTAGGCTGTAAATGCTGAGGCAGAGACCTTCCTCGGGAGCAGGGCCTCAGTAAGCATTTTTGAATGAATGAACGAATAAATGAATGAATGAACAGTCACTAGGGCAGGAGGGCGCAGGAGCTGGCCAGTGGTTTAGATGGACCAGCTGACTCCAGAGAAGCGCCTCAGCAGGTGGGCGGCAGGCACTGTGGGATCAGCTTCCTGAGCTATCCTTGGAGGAAACAGCCCCAGAGGAGCAGAGGAGTCCTGCCCATCCGTCAGGAGCTCCAGGCAGCAGGCACTTGCTGTGCTCTGACCTCTGACACCTGCTCTTCACACTGTCCCTGACCCGCTGGCTCTTTCCTTTCTGAGAACCTGGCTGTCCTGCCTGGTTCCCCTTAGGCTGGTGAGCTGGGAAATGACTGGGCCCCCAATTCTGGCCTGCTCTGCCCCTCCACGAATCCTGAAAACACCCAGAGCCCCAGGGTCAGGGAGACTGTCCAATGTGTCTCCTTGTAGGGGTGGTACAGAGCGTCACATGGAGGTGCCCAGACTCGAACACACCTCCTACCTCGCACACTTCCTCCCAGCAATGCTGCACGCACCTCACAGCACGTCCTCCGTGACACCTCCACCCCCCTCCCCATCCACGCGGACCCTCACCTTCTCCTCCCCCAGCCCAGCACTGCTGCTCACACAGCCCAGCCCAGGCCACTGCCCCCTCGCCTGCAGAACCTCCTGGGAACCCTGCTGACCTGCCGGGAGGGGGGCCGCAGAGGTCGGGTGACTGAAGCCCTCCTCTTGCCCAGACTGCTTCTCTGGAGTCCTGGTCTGGGCTTGTTTGCCCCTAACGGGAAACGTTCCTCTGGACATTGGTGCACTGTGGTCCCCCCATGGAACAGGCCCACTGGCTCACAGCAGAGGCCAAGCTGCTCTCACCCAAGCCCTCAGGCCCCATCCAGGCTTCTGGCAGTTTCCTGCCACCTTATACTGGCTTCAGAGAAGGGTGGGGGCTGGTGGAGCCAGCGAGGCCCAGGTTTTCGAGTGGAAGGGCCTGAGTGTGACTTTAGCACACCTGTGCCAGCTGATCTCTAGCATTTACCCAGCGAGCACCTCACTGACAACCTATGATTACGCACTTATACTGTTGGGGGGTGCTTTCTGCTTTGTGACAATGAAGGTGAGTTCTGACCAGTGACATCCATGCATCACATGCTGACATCACCCCCTCAGAGCACCGCTGACCACATCCGCTGTGACTGTGAACTCACTGGGTGACGCACAAATTTTAGATGTGAGATGTTCGTTACCAGGTGACCCATTGGCCCGAAAATAAAAAGCAGTCCGAAGAAATATCTGTGTCTTCCCAAAATAAGCAGTAAGAATACTTTCCTCTGTGTTTTGCACAAGACACCTGTGGACACGCACAGGGCACATGGAGGCCTGGGGACACCCACGGAACTGCAGGAATCACCCAAGGAGGGAGAGCAGGCCAACGGGACAGAGATGGTCCACAATTTAATCAGACACGAGGAATACACATCATTTTCTACGAAAGCAAACAAACCAAAACCTGCTGAAGGCAAAGGCTGTTCTTCGCTTTGGGGCCGAAAGAGGTCTCACAAGTTTTGGACAAAAGCAAGAAGAGGTCAGAGGTCAGCAGGTCCACGGTGCTCCTGCCTGAGGCCACTGGTCACATTCCCCCCTCAAAACGACGGGCCAGCGTAGGGCAAGGGACAAGCCCCCCAAATCCTCTAAAGCTCTGGGTGGGGTTTGGAGAGTTAAACGTATGCATGGTGTATTCAGAAAAAACTAAACAGGCTCTATCATGGTTTTTTTTTCCTAACTACCATAAATAAAAATAGTGACGCCTTCGCTTTCCCCTTGAGACTTCTCTACACGAGAAGCTGTCTGCTTTTAGAAGTTCCGTTCTGTAGGGATGGGGTGAGGTCAGTTCTGACGCTTAAGAATAGTTGTTTTCTAACTGCTTCCTTAGGATGCTCTGGTCTTTGATGCCACCTCAGTGGAGTCTCTCCTGGTCCCCTCCCTCATCTCCTCCCTCGCGCTTAACTGTAGCTTGAGACTTTGCCCTTGACCGTACTTGAGTGGAAGGCTATTGTGTCATACGTGGCTTACAAAAGAGGACTGCCACCTCCTGGCAACCTGGCTGGGCTCTGGGGTGCTCTGGGCGCCTCATGATGGCAGGTACTTGAAATACAGAGGCTCCGCCCAGGAGGGAGGCCGTGGTGGTGGGAAAAGCAGAACAGCCCACAGGGCACTGTTTCCACTCTTTCAGTGTATCGACCGGTTATCAGCTTCAGGGCACAGGTTAGAAATTATTAGCAGACTCAGTGTTCATGAACAGAGTTTTGTAGAGCTGTACATTTTGCTTATTAATACAAATACTCAGCTGGGTTCATTTGTTCTGATGTGTTCTCTCTACTTCCCGAAAGCTCAAGTGGACAAGCGATGACACAACTCAATCTCACCCCTTCTCTCCAGCTTTCTTTCTTTGCTGGCTACTATCTAAAACCTGCCTCTTTCCACCTGCACCTGGCCCCTCCTGAAAGCCCACTCTTTTTGCGAAACTATAAAAATGAAAATAATAAACAAAAGCGACGCCATTGGAAGGAAACAGTCCACGCAGGTCCATGTTCAAGCCTCGAGTTCCACGCTCCCTGAAGTGAGGACTAAGCCTGGTGGCAGCTCCGCGTGAAGCCCAGTTATGGGAAATTCAAGGTAGGCTCATCGGTTTCCGCTTAACCTTGACGGCTTATTTAAACTGGGCTGGCATCACGTGCGCTATTGATAGCAGAGCTCTAATTTGGGATTAGTAGCAGCCTAAGGCATCTGGGGCATGAAGGATGCCCTGGCTGGGAGAGCTGTCTCCAGCGGCAGGCGCAGAATTTAAGCCCGTTTCACCACGGCCCCCGGAGCATCATCTGATTCACTAACGAGAAGGGAGAAATGAAGCTCAGCTGTTCTTGAAGCTAATTATAGATAACAAATGTATAAGCTTAAGGTGTTAAACTGCAATAAAAAAATCACTTTCATTGCAAAATATTTACCTACAACCCTGCCCCAAAATGATACAGGTGAGCATGTTTACCCCCCAGAGATATGAATTTGTAGGCGACTCCTCTATGAATTTGAACAGTAGTGATGGAATCATGCCGGGATGGGACTGCAGGA
This sequence comes from Miniopterus schreibersii, assembly GCF_964146895.1. Classification (NCBI taxonomy): domain Eukaryota; kingdom Metazoa; phylum Chordata; class Mammalia; order Chiroptera; family Miniopteridae; genus Miniopterus; species Miniopterus schreibersii. The sequence continues at coordinate 14,301,331 of NC_138123.1, read as the reverse complement.
GCCTGTTCCTCCCACAGTGTGGGGTCTCTTCTGCATTTGGGTGACATTCACCCCTGCTTGCTGGTGGACTTCGGGCACGGCTCACAGAGGGCACTGTTTAAGAGCATGGCATCTCCAAGGTGCAAAGGGTTTTGGAAGTCACCTAGTACATCACCCTTCGTTTGGGCCAAGAAGAAATAAAACTAAGAGGATGGCAGAGAAACAAAAAACCAATGGCTATTCTGGGAACAGTAAATAGAAGCAACCTAAATATACCCCCGGAAATGCACGCGGCCCAATGGCGAGCTCCGTCTCCAGCTGCAGCTGCTGGGAAGCCAACAGTATTTGAGGTCGCTGGGACCCGCCTGTCCTTAGAGATGCTTCTGGTGGTAAAGCAAGGAGGCCACTTGGTCTTGGACTTCAGTTTACACTCGGACCAGATTCAGGAAATTTATGGTGCCTTTAGAGTCACTCCTTGTTTTCAGGAAAGGCAGTTGTGCCTCTAGGAAAAAATCTCAGTCCTATGATATAAAAGACAATAGGAGTGCTTCCTGGCTCTGAGTGCAAGTTTCCTGGGAGGTGGGAGGTGAGTGAGGCCATCGAAGGCTCTGGGCAGTTTGTCAGAAAGGTGGGCAAAGGCAGAGAGCAAAGTCACATGCTTCTCACCAACAAGAAAGTGACAAGTCAACAAATAGAGGGGAGAACGTATTTGCAGATCATATGTCTGATTAGAGGCTTGTATCCAAAACATGTAAAGGACTCTGACAACTCAATAATAAAAAGACAAATAGCCCACTTGAAAAGTAGGCAAAGATGCCTAAAAAATGGGCCAAAGACCTTATGGACACTTCTCCAAAGAAGATACACAGATAGCAAATAGGCATGTCAAAAGATGCTCCACCTCAGCTGCCATCAGGGAAACACAAATTAAAACAATGAGACATCACTACACACCCATTAGAACGGCCAAAATCCAGAACCCCGACAACACCAAATGCTGCCAAGGGTGTGGAGCAGGAGGAACTTGCATTCACTGCTGGCGGGAATGCAGAATGCGCAGCCACTTTGCAAGACAGTTCAGTGTTTTCTTACAAAACTAAACATAACTTTACCATATGATCCAGCAATTGTGCTCCTTGGCATTTACCCAAAGGAGCTGAAAACTGTGCCCACACAGAAGCCTGCACACAGATGTTTATAGCAGTTTTATTCGTAAGCGTCCAAATCGGGGAGCAACCACGACGTCCTGTAGTAGGTGATGGGTAAACAAACTGTGGTCCATCCAGACACGGGAATGTTATTCAGTGTTAAAAACTGAGCTACTGAGCCATGAAAGGACACTGAGGAACAGTAAATGAATATTACTAAGTGAAAAAAAGCTACCTACTGTATGGTTCCAACTATATGACATTTTGGAAAAGGCAAAACTATGGAGACACTAAAAAAATCAGTGGTTGCCAGAGGTGGGGATGGGCGGAGAGATAAATAAGTGGGGCACAGGGGACTTTCATGGCAGTGAAGGACTCTGTATGATGCAACGACGGATCCATGTCATTACACATTTGTCCAAACCCACAGAATGTACAGCACCGAGAATGAACCTCATGTAAACGATGGATTTCATAGGGTTGTGGTCTGTCTATCAACGCAGGTTCATCCTGGGTAAAAATGTCCCCTTCTGGTAAGTGATGTGATCACAAGGAGGCTGCGAATGTGGGGATCAGGGAGCGTATGGGACCTCTCTGTACCTTCCTCTCATTTCTGTTATAAACCTAAAACTGCTCTAAAGTCTTTTAAAAAGTGAAAAAAAAAAATGGATAAAGGATCTGAATAGACATTTCTCCTGGCCAATAAGCACATAAAAAGATGCTCGGTATGAACAGACATCAGGGAAATGCAAATTAAAGTGCAGTGAGACGCCACTTCAATCCTATTAGGATGGACAGACCCAAAAATGTCAGAGAGTAACAGGTGCTCACGAGGATGTGGAGAAGCTGCGAAGAAAACCTCACTCACGAGGACAAAACTGTAAGATGTGCAGCCACTTTAGAAGACGGTCTGATGGCTCCTCAAAAGGTTAAACACAGTTATTACATGGCCCGTGACTAGAGTTCTACCTCTAGACGCGTACTCAGGAGAAACGAAAACACGTCCAGCGGAAGCCTTGTACGCGGTTCACAGCAGCATTATTCACAACAGCCCCAAAGCCCATCACTGAGGAGGGATGCGGGGAACAAGGCACATCTGCGGAATGGAACGTTACTCACCCATCAAAGAACCACTGCAAAGGCTGGGATGAGGGCTGGTGGAGGTCTTGCTCCTTTAACTCCACGGGACGCCCCACCACCTACAGCAGGGGTTTCAACTCCGACTGCTCATCGGATCTGTTGAAAATACACATCCCAAGGCGCCAGCTAAGGCTAACTAAACAACCTTGGGGGATGAGTGCGCCCGGGCCTCTGCATTCCTGAAGAGCACCCCAGATGTTTCTGAGGACCGAGACTCACTAACCCAGAGGATAAACTCACACACCTCGGCCAGTGACGACCGCTTTCCCCAAGGTGTCCCCAAGCCCTCTCGTCCATACCCGCCTCCCACGTCCCTGGCTTCCAGAGCCAGCGGACTGACATTGCGGATACTCTCCCTGCACCTACACCTCCCTTTGGATGGAAAATTCCTCCTCCTCACTATCGAAGACCCAGACCAGATGTGCCCTCCTCTGGAAGGCCTCCCTGATTCTCCAAGGCAGAGCTGATCTCTTGTGCTTCCATCAACACTGTGGGCACGCAGGCCCTCGATGGCATGTGCAGTTCCCAAAGTGCACTCCTTGGAACACTAGCTGCTGGGGTGGGGCCATGGGAAATGCTACACAATGCGTACCCCTTACTGAAGGCACTGAGAAGACCTGCAATAGTAACTAACAACGCAAAACAGCTGAACCTGATTTAACCCATTGGCTCTTATACTTATTTGATCCCAGACCCATTTCCCCAGCCTGGCCCTTAGGAATACTCCCAGGAGTTGCTGTAATTGTTTGTTTCAATACGTTTCTCTCCTGGACTAGTCTCTGAGCTCCTGGAGGTCAGGGATCATGATTACTGAGCTTTCCATCTTTGCTACGTGGCAAACTGCTGGCATTAGCACACGTTTCTTGAACAAACCGTTGAATGCCAACTGTATTTCCTCTTGCGAATTTTCTCTGAAAAGCTCAATTATTGGGATTTCTGGCCTTTGTTTCTCAAAATATTTGCTCAGAAGGGGGTGCTGAGTCTCTGCCTCATTCCTACAAAGACCATTCCACAGCCGTTTAGAGACTGGAGCAGAATTCTTGCCTCCCCCAGGCACCTGTCATGAGCAAATAGTCTCCCATCTGTCACCGTTTCCCGGTTTCATCTTGTAAAACAAATACACAGTTCAGGTAAATGAGCAAAATGCCTCCACAGGAACAGATGTCTTACTCGAGCAGAAGGTGCTAGTCATTGTACTCGAACACCTACCGATGGCTGTCCAGACACTTCCCACCCCTGCTGTGAAATCGCTCGGCTGCCGAGCTGATACCCACCAGGATGAGCCCCACTAACACGTCCTCTGTGGCTGGAGTGCAGGTGGTTCCACATGTCAGCACATCTTCCCGAGTTTACAGGACATCACAGGTGGGGGAACCGGGGTGCAGGTGGTTCCACAGGTCAACACATCTTCCCGAGTTTACAAGACATCACAGGTGGGGGAACCGGGGTGCAGGTGGTTCCACAGGTCAACACATCTTCCCGAGTTTACAGGACATCACAGGTGGGGGAACCGGGGTGCAGGTGGTTCCACATGTCAGCACATCTTCCCGAGTTTACAGGACATCACAGGTGGGGGAACCGGGGTGCAGGTGGTTCCGCAGGTCAGCACATCTTCCCGAGTTTACAGGACATCACAGGTGGGGGAACCGGGGTGCAGGTGGTTCCACAGGTCAGCACATCTTCCCGAGTTTACAGGACATCACAGGTGGGGGAACCGGGGTGCAGGTGGTTCCACATGTCAGCACATCTTCCCGAGTTTACAGGACATCACAGGTGGGGGAACCGGGGTGCAGGTGGTTCCACAGGTCAGCACATCTTCCCGAGTTTACAGGACATCACAGGTGGGGGAACCGGGGTGCAGGTGGTTCCACATGTCAGCACATCTTCCCGAGTTTACAGGACATCACAGGTGGGAGAACCGGGGTGCAGGTGGTTCCGCAGGTCAGCACATCTTCCCGAGTTTACAGGACATCACAGGTGGGGGAACCGGGGTGCAGGTGGTTCCGCAGGTCAGCACATCTTCCCGAGTTTACAGGACATCACAGGTGGGGGAGACCTGGCAGGGTTTTAACAGCTAAGTGGAAATCATGACCACAGTTTGTGTCGCTTATCAGTCAATCCATCTGATCTTAAGAATAAAACTAGGTGTGTCCCTCTGCTGCCTCTGGTTTCTGGTTGGTCTTTCAGCACAACAGGTGTGTTAGTGCTGCAAACACACTCACGTTCCCACCTGAGGCCGGTTCCTTTTCCCTCAAATGGACGACATGAAGTCAAGGTCAGGGAGGACTGTGAAGCGTCCACAAACGCTCAGGGTACCGGGACGCAGCACCTCCAGGCTGGGTTTCCATGGCAGAGAGCGTCCCCTCTGCACCCCCCAGGGTGTGGTAATGCAGGGTCCCCTCCTGTCAGTCGCTTTCTCGGTTGTCCACTGACTCAATCAGTGTTTACTGAGCACCTACTACGTGCCAGCTCTGTGCTGGCGGCTGGGGACTGACAAAGATTCTCTTCTTGACCAAACTCCACCAGACTCCACTGAGCCCTCTCCTCAATGAAGCCTCAGCCCTGGTCTATAAAGACGTGAGCAAAGACTGAGAGAGTTCCCAACAGCTTGAGGCCACGTCCAAGGACGACACTGGGCCTCCCTAAAGTGCCGCCTGAGAAAGTTCAAGGCTGCAGAGAATTTCCTGTTCGTTCCAGGTAACACAGGAGGGCAGGGCCCTGTCTTCCAGCCTCTGTGATAAATGCCAGATGGCTTCATGTGGACCAACCCCGTCCTGCTTCTAGTAGTATTTCCCTCCCCTAACTCTGCCAGGCCCCACTGTTGCCCTCCACCCCCTTTCTGCCCTGCCTCCTTTTCAAAGGCCCAGTCCTTCTCTGAGGCAGAAAGGAGCTCGGCTCGGTCCCTCCTGCCAGTGTCGCTGAATAACATCTCCGTTGCTGCTGGAACGCACGTCCCCTGGGTTCACCTCTCGCAGCATCTGCCCCCGGGGCTCACATTTCAGGGGAGACAGAAATGAGCAACACAGATGGAAGTGGGGTGATGGGCTCCTGGGCGGGTGTCAGGAGGGTCTCCGAGAACGTGGCCCCTGAAGGAAGTATCAGCCGGCTCTTCAGCAGCGGGGAGAGAAGCGCTCCAGCCAGGGGGGCACGGGAGGGAGGCAGCGGAGCCGGCCGACGGCTCTGAGGAAGGCTGCCCTTGGCCGTGGCTGGGGAGCCCGCCTGGAGAGCGTGGGCAGAGAGGGCTCTGACCCCGTGTCCTCCAGTCGCTCCTTCCTGCCTGTTGCTGGCTCCCGGGCCTGGCTGGTCTACCTTGTCCTTCCCAGAGCCTCGTGCAGCTTTAAGAGGCAGGGGCTCTGCTGGACCCGCCGAGAAAGTGTCTGGGGAGCCGCCCGCCGTGAGGCTGGCGAGGATGCTGGGCATTGGGCTGGGGCAGCTCCCAGCACAGACGCTCTTTCCAGAAGCAAAGACCTGTCCATTTGTCTGTCTAACTGCTCCTCTGCAGAACTGGGCGCAGGACAGGCTAACATGTTAGGAAACAGGGAAATGGGTTAAAAATCACCGGAATTGGAACATCCTGAGACCTAGATGCCCTGGAGGAGACGGCGAGTCACCTCGCTCTGTCCCAGGGTTCCGGAGACGTCCGTCCGAGAGTCTCTGTGGATTCCTCAGCCGTAGGGGTCTTGCCGACCCCGTGTGTCGGAACTGCTCCTTCTCGCTTGCTGGGTCTGGGGTCCTCTCTCCTCCCCAGCCGAGTGACTCTTGACACTGCTGTGTCGCGTGGGTGAGTCCAGTTCACCTGGGAGGGTGGGAACTTTGGGTACAGCGTCTGGTTTCACGCAGCCTGGGGCCCACAGGCAGCAGCTGGAAAGTGACAACAGTGACAAGAGCCCCAGAATCAGGACCCTGAGGGCCCACCGTCCATTTTCTTTTCTCGACAGGGGAGTAGCTGTGTGTGTCCCCAGAGCCAGGAGGGTCGGCCGCACACGGGAGGGGAGGGAACCTGGAGGACCTAGGTGAGGAAAGAGGGACGAGAGAGGAGTCGGATCCAGATTCGGAGCCGGGCCAGGAAGCAGAGCGGGAGCACATCACAGCCGAGGAAAGGGAAGAGGCCCCACAGCCCGGGAGTCTGAGTCCCAGGCTGGTCACTGGGCCTCCCACAGGCGCTCCATCAGCATGACAATGACAGACCTGCCTGGCCAGGTGCTGGGAGGTTAGATGGGACGTGCTCAGGCTGTCACCGATGTTGTTTAAAGTAACTGCTGCAGGACTGGGCTCGTGACTAGGCCCAGTTACGTCGAGAGATCAGGATATGTGAGGTCGGGGCAGTGGGAGGATCACCACCATCACTAGTGATCCTAAGGGAACGCCTCCCTCGGCACCTGCCACTCACACTCCCAAGTCTCCGGGTGCACGTCTCAGCCAAGACAGGGGGCCAGGGTGACCCAGGGAGAGGAAGGAGAGGAGAGAGCAGGGCTGGCGGAGGGCACCTGCTTGTCGGGTTCAGAGGACAGGGGCCAAGTCAGCCCTCTGCTGGGGCCTGCTGAGCATCCCGAGACCACGCACCATCCGGGCACTGCCTCTGTGTGTCAGCCACGTCTGTTTCAGTGAGCAAAGCCGGCCAGTTCAAGGTTTGCTCAGCCCTGACACCCAAATCCAGCAGGATCTGGTCAAGCCCGCCAAGTGGCTCAGCACAGGGGTCGGCGCATGTTTGGGCCACACGGTGAACACCTGCAGTCAATTGAGAGGCATCGGCTGTCGTCCCTGCAGCTCAGGGGACTGTGGTCTCTGCCCTGGCACCTCTTCGTCTCTCTGTGTCAGCGGAAGCCTCCTGGAAAACGCTGGCCTCAGACAAAGCGTCCACACAGCCCAGCTCGTGTTAGGAAGTAAACAGGAGGGTTTGTTAAAAGTCTTCTTTTCCCAGACGCTGAAAATGAAAACCAGCAGGACACTCGAAAGCCAGGGAAAGCATAAAAGAATCAGCGCTCGAGTTAAAAGAGGCTCATCTCCTCTCAGTCCAGTAAGAACAGGGGGAACATACAATAAAACCAGCGCTCCACCAGGGGACTGGAAATTCAGCAAGTACCAAGGCAGCGGGTATGCTCAGAACCCGCGCCCTAGGTGCAGGGCGGAGGCGGCCTCCACAGCTGCTCGCAAGCCTCTGCCGTGCCCCTGGGTGGGCTTCCCAGGGTGGCCCCAGGACAGAGGCCCCCCAGTGCGCTCGCATGTGGCAGCACCCGTCTCCCCCGAGCAGATCGCACTTGGGGCTGGTTCGAGCCCCGAGTTCTGCTGCAGGAAGTCCCAATGCCCCAGTGAGTAGCACTCAGGTCCCTTAGAAAGGCCTCACTCAAAGTTACCACGTGAAAGACAGTTGCTCGTCTCCCAAACACCCTTTTCTTTCTACCCTCTGAAGTGAACTGTCACCTGGGTTGCTTGGGAGCACGCCTGCTGCCCAGCCCTGGCTGGCAGTTCTCTGAGCCTGGCACGTGTGGGTCTCCTTTCCCACCCAGGCAGTGGTCTGCCTCTTGAAATGCTCTCCCCCTCCCATCGCCCCAAACCCCAGCCACCCTTCCAGACGCAGCTAACAGAACGCTTTCCTGGCCACGTTAAACCCGAGGGCTCCTCCTTCCTTGGAACTTGTCTGGCAAATAGTCACACTGTGTCCTCTGTTCTCCTGGTCTGTTATTTGGATGTGTGACGGTTTCATTGCTGGGCTCCGGTTCTCTGAGGCGGGAACCGAGTCGTGCCATCCAGGTTCTCTAGAGAGTGCTTCTCAGACGTGGTGCGTAAAACAAACGCCCGGGGGTCTTGCCAAATGCCGGTTCTGACTCAGCAGGTCTGTCTGGGGCAGGCTCTGAGAGTGCGAATTTTTAGCAAGCTCCCAGGCAACATCAAAGCCACATGTCCAAGGACCACACTTGGAGTAGCAAGGAACTTTCACATTTAGGGCAGTGCCCATGGACCCACAGCCTCTGTCCCCTCTGAGGAGCAAAGACGCATAGAGCCCTGAAGTCGTGTACAAGCCCTGGGGTCATCCCGGAGCCAGGATGGGCCTCAGGGTCCCCTGGTCCCATCTGCTCCAGCCTGGTGGCCGCACTAATTGGTTCCCTCTACATGCCCAACAGTATGCCACAGGCACTGTGTGTGTGCTGAGAAAAAAGAGATAAAATGTTGGGCCCCACAGACTCGATAGACTGACATTTCCTGCCCACTAAAGACTCATTTCTCAGGGCATCTTCTCCATCAGAGCTCAAAATTAAAATCGCGGGTCTGAGAGCCTGTGTAGGCTCGTATATGCTCTGCTACCAACGCTGCTAGGTTTTGCAGACTTTACAAAGTATGGAAAATAGTTTGAATACTTAAAGCATCAATCTCACACAGAGGAAGAATATTTTGCTATGAGACTGAATAATTACTTAGTAAGGTCCTGTTTTCCATGGAAAGCAGAAAACCCCAGTAAACTGAGCGACAGCAATAAGGAATGACCATTAAGGCTCACAAACGACCCACTTACTGACGATAAATGACACATCAATATATGCATTTAGTTGTTTAAAACCGTGTTCCAGGAAGGCAGAGACTAACTAGCAAGAAGCAATGCTCTTAACAATATCTAGATACAATTCCATAGCATCTAACACAGGCTAGCAATGAACCAGCACAGATTTGAACTGAGTGTCCTTTTCTGCCGTCGCTGATACCGTGTATCTCGTACTATATCAATGAAAGTAGTAAACAGATAAATAAACTGTTCCACCTGTTCCCAGCACGCGGTAAGTATTTAACAAAGGAATGTTGTTAGACAACAAATGAAAAAGACGGATGGAGAAAGCAGGAGCAGGGCTCTCACAGCTTTGTGAAGGGCCCATGAGGAGCTGCTTTGCACTTAAATCGGGAGTTTTATAAATGAGACAGAAACGTTCGTACGGCCGCAATCACCACTATTAAATAATGAGCTCTGAGGAGTATGGCTAGTCCTTTCCTGACCAGATATAAGCTCTGGGACAGGCACTGCTGATACAAAGATGGGGACGTGCCAGTGGGCAGCCACCAGGCCAGGAGACCGTGCTGTTCTACGAAGCTGAGCCTCGCCCCATCCGAATGCACCCCCACTCGAGACACACGCCTTCACACGCACTGGGGGCTGGATTTCCACAACGACCATAAAATGACAAGAATCCTTCTTAAAAAATTAAAACATATCATGAAATATCTGCATATATAAAAAACAGTATGCATTTTCTTAAGAGAATTGTTTGCCCTAAAATCCAGACATGAGGAAAAAGATCGATAAGTATGATTATATAAAAATAAAAACATTTACAGTGTTTAAAGAAAGGCCTGAAGAGTGGAGGTGACATCTTCCCCCCGATTCCCTCCTTTTCTAGGAAACCTGAAGGCCACGGCAGCCACCCTCTGTCCCAACTTCATCAAGCTCTGAACTTGTGCCCCAGAAAGGCGAGAGGACGCAGTGGCCCCGGACCACACAGGCACCTGCCGAAGACCCAGTGAGAAGGAAGAGCCTCCTCCTCCTGGGGTGGTGAGTGCGCCTCTGAGGTCACACGCAGAGCCATCGGATGCCCCGGGCTAGAGCTACGGGCTGTCACCACGTGCTCTCCTAGTCGCCCCACTTTCTGGAGAGTGACAGGGGATCAGGAAAAAGTCTAATGTAGAAACTGAGTCTGAACAATTCGAGGATCGTGCTCCTGCCAAGCTGATGAAATTCCCTTCCGCAGTGAGCCCAAGGGACAGCGCAGGGCCACTGCCTGGGGAGAGGACAGTCAGGGAAGAAGCCTTTTTTCCGGCTGTTGATGGTGACAAACTTTCCTGCCACCCCCGTTGCAGCAAGTCTCAGGTGACGGGTGGCTCCGGCCCGCCACAGGCCCCTCCACTCCGAATGCTCTTCTTTACCTGACCCTGAACTGTGGGTTGATTTTTAACATAATTGGTAAAAACCCACGAGAGTTTATGCCGTGCCCTCGGGCTCACTGAAAACACCTTCTTTCTGCCTGGACATGCTTCAGCTCGGTGGTAGGAAAGCAGGTACCAGTGAAGGGATTTCTGAACATCTGAGCTAAGCCTGCTGTCCCAGGAATTAAGGTTTAATTTTTAAAACAAATTTTTTTTTTTTTTTTTGCCTTAGGTTTAAAATGCTTTCAAGCTCCCATCTGTCAGCTCTGCTGAGACGGGAATCAAGAATACGGACCTTCAGCGTAAGCAGAACATTCCCTAAAATTCTTCTGCTCACAGAAGCCACAGCCCTGGTCCACCATCCCCAGGCCTGAAACTCACAGGCCGCGGCCCAGCGGAGGGGGTGTGGGCCGGGAGCGTGGAGATGCGGCCTGACCGCGTCACACTGGGCCACCACACACAGCTGTGACCAGTTCCCATGCCCAGTGAAAGGAGGTGGCAGTCCAACTCCATGGCATCTTGGAAAAGGCACAGTTATGCAGACAGTAAAGAGACCGGTGGTTGCCACAGGCCAGGAGGAGGGATGGATGTTCCTCTGTGAACAGGTGGAACACAGAGGATTTTTAGGGCAGTGAAATTGCTCTGTGATACTCTAATGGTGGATACATGTCCTTCTACATTTGTCCAAATGTCCAAATAGAATGTATAACACCAGGAGGGAACCTACTGTAAACTATGGACTCCGGGTGACAATGGCGTGTCAACGGAGGCTCTTCCATTGTAACAATGTGGGGGACGCCGATAGTGGGGAAGGCTGTGCAGGTCAGGGAGTGTATGGGAAATCTCTGTACTTTCTGCTCAATTTTGCTATCAACCTAAAACTGTGCTAAAATAAATTCTATTAAAAAAATAAAAGGAGATGGTAGAAGCTGGCTGGCCTGACATATAGGATGGCAGTGAGGTTCAATGAGAAAAACAATGTAAATGCTGGTTGGAAACAGCCAGACACATGTGTACAGTGTGGTTATAATTAAGTCACCATTCTTACGGTCCTGTCCCAGATGACTGCAGGCACTGGATATGGGAGCTCGGGTGCAGGGCTGTGGGCTGGGCGCTCTCTCCACCACCTGAGCCCCATAATCTGTATGATAAATGCACGTTCCAAGTGCACAGCAGGACTGTAAATCCACCGGAAAATGCACAGCCCGCCGATGACGGTCTTTCAGAGGATGGTCCGTGGGGAACGGTGCTCTTATTGCTAAAATGCTCTCACTGCTCAAATACTGCTGGAATTCCTCTTTCGGAACGGGCTTCCAGAAGCCAGTCTTTGTATGGATTTAGTTTCTGGGGTGGGTAAAAAATCTGATGAATACAGTTGTCCCCAATGAGAGGAACCATAAAGTAACCATGAGCAGATTTTCTTGTCTGCTGGTGAGAAATTAGAGAGAAAATATAACTTGTACTATAAGCTGTACACAAAAGAAAACCCACCAAACCATGACTCCCGCACGAGCCACCTCAGCTCGTCTGCTGTTAGAACTGTCCTGACCTGCTCCCTGCAGGAGCGTTACCCCAACATGAACCACCTCGGCTCGTCTGTTGTCAGGACTGGCCTGACCTGCTCCCCGCAGGAGCGTTACCCCAACATGAACCACCTCGGCTCGTCTATTGTCAGGACTGGCCTGGACCTGCTCCCCTCAGGAGCGTTACCCCAACATGAACCACCTCGGCTCGTCTATTGTCAGGACTGGCCTGGACCTGCTCCCCTCAGGAGCGTTACCCCAACATGAACCACCTCGGCTCGTCTATTGTCAGGACTGGCCTGGACCTGCTCCCCTCAGGAGCGTTACCCCAACATGAACCACCTCGGCTCGTCTGTTGTCAGGACTGGCCTGGACCTGCTCCCCTCAGGAGCGTTACCCTCCCATGAACCGAGTGTTTATGTGTCACCCTGAAGCCTTAAAGACCAAAACTCAAACCCACATTCCAGACCCCAAGAATAGTTCTCTAAAGACACTATCTGGTCACCTCCATTCTGTATGGGGACAGGTGGACTGGAACCTGTGGGACAGTGGAGTGTGGAGAACAAAACTAGAACTGGAGAGACTTCGTTTTTAAGCAGCTCCTGGTCTCCCCTGGCAGATGCTCTAATTCAGTCTGTCTGGGGTGGGGCCCAGGAACCTGCATTCTAACCACTGCCCTGGTTGAGCCACGGTGGTTCTGACGAAGGTGGTTCATGAGGAAGTTTGCCCCCTCGGCTGCCTGTCAGCCCACGCAGGTGGGGTCTGTCCTGTGGGCTATCCGAGTGCGAGGGTGGCTCCGAGGAGTGACTGTCTGAAGGACTGTCCCCAGGTTCTTTCACAGACATTGGAAATCGGGGCCCAAGGGACCAGCTTGTTCTGCACATGTAGGGCCAAGGGGGCTGTGAGGTCCTCACAGTGTCACAGTGAAGACCAGGTTTCCTGTGGCCGACTCCTCACATCACACTGAAGATGTGAAAGCTTTTCTCTGTCTCTGCTTGGAAACTGGTTTCTCCACAGAGGATGGCAGACTCCAGACACTCGAGACGGCCCCGCTTCCTCTTCTCCAAAAGTAACCCCTTTTAACACTTGGGTTCTCTAGCAGCTGGCAAGGTCTGTGACGCTTCCCCTTGGTGAGAACAGCAAGCCCGGCACACAAGGCAGGAGCGAGCACAGTCCCAGCCTCCTGGCAGACGGGCCGGGCAGAGCTCCAGCACACGGTGGGTGGGGAAGATGCACCCACGTCCCCGAAGAGGCCCCCCACCCTCTCTGGCAGGAGGGGCTCTGGAGGTTGGGGAGCCTTTGAAGGGAGGGATGGGCTCAGAGCTGAGCTGAGACAGGGTCTGGCAGGGTGTGGAGGGACAGACATGAGGGACAAAGGGGCCGAGTGCTGCAGTCCAGCCCGAGGTGCTCGCTGACCGCGGACTGTGCCCTGGGGACAAAGAGAGGGTCTGATCCCTGTGTCCCTGCACCCCTGCGACCTGGCTGTCCTGCTGGAGACCCCTCAGCTGTACTGGCATCTCTGGGCTCTGAGACCTGCCACCCACCCAGCCATCCAATCTTTTTTTTTTTTTTTAATATATCTTTATTGATTTCAGAGAGAGGAAAGGAGAGGGAGAGAGACATAGAAACATCAACGATGAGAGTCATTGATCGGCTGCCTCCTGCGCGCCCCCGACTGGGGATCGAGCCCGCAACCCGGGCATGTGCCCTGACCGGGAATCGAACCCCGATCGCCTGGACCCTAGGTCCATGCTCAACCGCTGAGCAGCGCCGGCCGGGCCCGGCCATCCACTCCTGCACCAGTCCCCGGCACACAGCTGAGCCCTGGGCCACGGCCCCGTCTAGAGCCATGGGCGGCCTTTCACGCCCGCTGACTTATCCAGACTCCTGTTTAGCCCTTGGTGCGGAGCCGTCATTCCTTCCAAGACCTGGGGCGACTTAAGTAGGGTCAGGGTGGTTCTAACTGACAACTTTTTCTTTATCAGAGGACGGGGGGGAAAAGGTTTCTAGTGCCCATTGTGCACAAAAAGTAATTAAGAATGAAAAATAACAATTAACTGCACTACTTCTTCTGGACGTGGTGAGAGAAAATTATAGTTAATAAAGAATTACTCTTTGACGAAAATGAAGAGGGTTTTCCCAGGGCAGACACTGTGGAGTTTCCTTGATTAGAGAGAGAGTTGAATAAAATAATACACTGAAGGGAGAGGCTATGAAATGAAAAAGTTTATTGGATGGGTAACTATGGCGACACCCCCACTCAAGATTCCGAGCCTGCACGCCTGTTTCTGAGCCTAGAAAATTCTTAAATTCACAGATCTCTAAAAAACACAGGGTGGCAAGCAGCAGCCCAACCCTCCCACGAGGCTGCTGGCAGGTATCTCGGCCGACGGGACACCTCCCAGCCACCTCGGCCTCCGCTGGGACCGAGCTCTGTGGACGGGGCCCCCCTCCCCTCACCCCTGCCCTGCTTTCCCTCACAGCGGCCGTGGTGCTGACACAGTTCTGGTGGAAGCTTCCCTCTGTGGCTGAGGTGAAGAAACTGCCCTGGGTGGGCGAGCCCCGGGGCTGCTCCCCGAGTTAGGTTTGCAGGCATCTCACTGATGACATTTCATAGGGAGAGTACCAAGGCTGCCGTCCATAAAGGGACCAGTGACCCGGTCGAGCATAGTTGGGTTTTCTCCAGGGGTGCGGTCTCCGCAGGACCTCTGGCTCGGGCCTGGGCTTCTGCATATGCACAGACGTTCACACACATCAGGGCCGTGAGCGGGATGTGTCCCAGCCCCTGGAGGCTGTGTGGCCTCAGGCAGGGCACTGACTTCTCTGAATCTCAGGGTCCTCAGGAACAAACGGGATTAGACCCACCTCTCATGGACACACCGGGGACTAGACCCACCTCTCATGGACACACCGGGGACTAGACCCACCTCTCATGGACACACCGGGGACTAGACCCACCTCTCATGGACACACCGGGGACTAGACCCACCTCTCATGGACACACCGGGGACTAGACCCACCTCTCATGGACACACCGGGGACTAGACCCACCTCTCATGGACACACCGGGGACTAGACCCACCTCTCATGGACACCCCGGGGACTAGACCCACCTCTCATGGACACCCCGGGGACTAGACCCACCTCTCATGGACACACCGGGGACTAGACCCACCTCTCATGGACACACCGGGGACTAGACCCACCTCTCATGGACACACCGGGGACTAGACCCACCTCTCATGGACACACCGGGGACTAGACCCACCTCTCATGGACACACCGGGGACTAGACCCACCTCTCATGGACACACCGGGGACTAGACCCACCTCTCATGGACACACCGGGGACTAGACCCACCTCTCATGGACACACCGGGGACTAGACCCACCTCTCATGGACACACCGGGGACTAGACCCACCTCTCATGGACACCCCGGGGACTAGAACCACCTCTCATGGACACCCCGGGGACTAGAACCACCTCTCATGGACACCCCGGGGACTAGAACCACCTCTCATGGACACCCCGGGGACTAGAACCACCTCTCATGGACACACCAGGGACTAGAACCACCTCTCATGGACACACCGGGGACTAGAACCACCTCTCATGGACACACTGGGGATTCGACCCACCTCTCATGGACACACCGGGGATTAGAACCACCTCTCATGGACACACTGGGGATTCGACCCACCTCTCATGGACACACCGGGGACTAGAACCACCTCTCATGGACACACTGGGGATTAGACCCAGCCTGTCCACAGGACAGCGTAGTACATGTGTGTGGGGCACAGGAAGGTCGCTATTCTGAACACCCTGTCATGAAACCGGGGAACCGGGTGGTTGTTCGACTGATCACTGAGCGCCTGGGTCTCTGCACTTACCCAGAGCCAGGATGGGAGCCAACAGACCAGGGACGTGCTCCATGGAGCTGCCCTCCAGAGGGGGAGCTGGGAGCACACACATAACTAACAGGTCAGAGTGGTAAGTGCAGACAAGGGCAAGATGTGGGGGTGTGACCCAGAGCACAGATGGGGAGGTCAGGGAAGGCTTCACTGAGGAGGTGGCCCTGAAGCTGAGACCCGAGTGAAAACAAAACACAGCTCTGGGGAGATCTCCTGGGGGATAGGCCTCCAGGCACAGGGTGCAGTGGGTGCCTGGGTCCTGAGATGGGCACAACTTGGCATTGAGGACAGGAGCAAAGGCCAACGGGCCAGAGCACAGCGGGCGGGGGGGGGGGAGGGAGGGGGAGGGGGAGAATCAGACAGTGTGACCACAGGGAGAGGAGTGGGATGGGAGCTTTTAGAGAAGCATGTCCCAAAGCAGGCCGCCCACCCTCAGCACACTGCCATCTGGGCCCTTAGTTCTTTGCTGCGGGGCTGGCCCGTGCTCTGCAGGGTGTTTAGCAGCCTCCTGACCTTGCGATGAGATGCCAGGGGCACCTCCCTTCTCCCGGCTGTGACAACCAAAATGCCCCCTGTGTTCCCAAGGAGGTGGCCAAGTATGAGGTCAGGACTCAGGTCTTCTAAACTCTCTCATGGCAGCTTGAACAGCCACCGGAACAAATACTTAATTGCCTCGCACGAAGTTCTCATTCCATAGACACCTGCTGACGGAGGTGGCCACAGTTGCCTTTCTGGTGACTGTTACCTTGGTCTGACTCCAGCAGAGGCTGGAGGAGAGGAGCGGCACCCTGAGAGCTCAGACCCTGCCCGGGGCCCCTGCGGCAGCCCTGGCACTGTCCAGGCTGGTTGAGGAGGGGATAGTAGGCACTGGCTGCCCAATGTCCTGGCCACCCTGCGAGAGGCTTACAGAGAACTGAGTCCCTCAGGCAGGACTTGCACCTTTGGCCTCGCCGACACTTGATACCACTCGGGCTTGGAAGCTTGTAATTAACTTGCACACATCTCAGGGCGAAACGCTGGGAATAGTGACAATAATGGCAGCCAGATAGGATGCATGTGACAGTGGCTGCTCCTGCAGTTTTCCAGGAGAAGTGGCACCTGCCTCAGTGTCATTTCTCACCCAGCTGATGGGGCCTGGGAGCTGAGCGGAACGAGTGAGGCTCCTTCCCCAGGTGCTCGCAGGCGGGTGACATGCATGTGGTGGGGCCCCGTGTGCGTGTGCAGAGCTCTGCCCCGCGCACAGCCTGTCCCGCAGGAGGGGGCGCCGAGGCCCTCCTCACGGGCAGAGCTGGCGGCAGAGGTTCCCAGCTCTGCAAGGCAGGGCTCCTGGTGCCCTCCGGGCTGAATGGAACAAAGTAGCCTGGGTTTGTTCAATTAAAAACGGGGCCAGACAAGAGTCTGTGTCATTTTGTCCTTTCGCTTGGCAGGGTGTCCGCTCTGCAGACACAAGGTAAGTGCCAAGAGGTTTCACAGGGAGAAAGTGGGGTTGGGGAGAAAGGAAGGGGCTGGGTAGGGGGGGCCCGCGTCCACCAGGCACTGCCTGCCACCACCTCCCTGTCCCAGCCCTGGGGACTTCGGGGTCCTCGCCGCCACCCCTCTCACCTCCCCTGTGCACCTCCATCTGAACCTTTGGAATTCCCTCACACCCGGCCCACTGTTGGGATTGAATGGTGTCCCCAAAAGATATGTTGAAGTCCTAACCCTCAAACTGTGACTTGGTTGGTAAGTGGGGTGGTCACAGATGTAATTAGTTAGGACATGGTCAGGCTGGCACAGGAGGGGCTCTAATTCAATATGGCCAGCGTTTCTACAATAGGAGACAAGACTGACACTGACACGGAGGAAGTGGCTGGGGGAAGACAGTCAGAGACTGGAGTCACAGCCACAGCCCTGTAACTCCCGGAGACACCAGGAGCCGGAAGACGCAAGAAGGATCCCCCTTGGGACGCTAGGGGAGCAGGGCCTGCAGACACCCTGCTCTGACCGCAGCACCCAGGCTGTGGGAGTGCATTTCCGGTGCTTTAGGTCAGCCGGGTGGCAGTTTCCACAGCGGCCATGGAATCAAATACCCCCACGTCCTATGTTTTATGAGTAACGGTGGCAGAGGGAGGTGCTGCTTAGAGCCTGCTCCTCAGACTGACCTTGCCGACCATCTACTTCAAAGTCACCTGCAGAATGGATTCAGGATGCAGACTCCTGGGAAGGGCCTGCTGACAGAACGGAATCTCTGCAGGGCCAGAGGCGCTCGCTACAGGGGCAGACAGTCCCTGCAGGCTTCCTGGCAACTCTTAGACATCAGAGTGTGACAAGAGTAGCTTCAGGTTTGGAACCCAACTTCCACAGAGCCTAAAATTCAGGCCTATTCCACTTGCTGGGTGAATTTGTCTGAGCTGACCAAGCTCAGGATGTAGTGGGTCCTAATTAAAAAGTGAATGAATGCAAGACCCATGACCACAGGGAGCGGTGTGTCAAATGCCAGTGCTGCTGGGCATCCAGGATTCCTGCGGACATAGCTCATCACAGAATGTTAGTCCAAGGCAGAGATGAGAACCCTCGTGTTTCACATGAAGAAACAGATTCAGAGAGTCAACCACACTGCCCTAGGCCACACAGCTAGAAAGTTGACAGTGCTGGATCTGAACCCACAGCCCTGCGCTGCCAGGCTGGGGACCCCCGCTGCATTACCCGCCACTCCGGGCACCTCATGATGGTGCACTCCTCACTCACCCATGTCCTCAGCAGCTCAGACTATCGGATCGCCTCCCGGGTCTAGCTTGTCAGTCTTGGCACCCGACTCCTACGTCACCTCAGACTCTGAACCCACCCATCACATGGAGACAAGCTAGGGGGCTGTCCCCACACCCCTTCTGTCTGAGGAATGTAACTTCTCTGCATGGATGGCCAGGTCCCAGCACAGCAGCTGTGGTGTTGTAGGTGGTTTGGGTCATTGCTCAGAGCATGAGTTCATTCTCTCCTTAGTAACATTACACTTAACACAGGGCCAGGCCTGTCCTCGCTCGGTGCTGTGGATAAAACGGTGCCGCAGCGACCCCTCCCTCTGCTCAGGCATTTCCATCTACCTCAACACACGTCCCATCACGTCACCTCAATGTGCAGAACGGCCCAGCTGTGTGCTAGAATCAGCAGGGGAGCTCGCAAAGGCCCGTGGCCAGGCTGCTCCACCCCCACGCAAGCGGGACCTGTGGGCTAGCCGGGCGCATCAATACTCCCGAGAGCCCTGGGTGATCTGGTGTGCAGCTGAATTTGGGAGGCAGGCACTGGCGCCCCCCGGAGTGCTCGCTGCAACCCGGGATCCTGGGCCCCACCTCAGGGTGCCTGACTCCAGAGGTTGTGGCTGAGGCCTGGGAATGTGCATTTCTAATCAGTCCCCGGGGTCACTGAGGCTGCCCATTGAGGACCACACTGAGGACCACGAGGTTAGGGGAGAGTGAGCAGAATGAAGAATCTCGTGGCTGTGACACACTTAACCTATTTATATTATTACAGGATGGATAGAAACTTCTAAGTGAGCTCAGCATGAGTTTGCAAATTAAATTTCTTAATTGTATTCTTGGCTTCACCCAACAAGGACTGGTTTGGCTTGCCAAGATCCTGAGAGGGTGACTGTCCCCATGGCAGGGCCATATCAGAGTGACAGGAGGGAAGGAGCTGATGCTCTAGTGCTACCTAAGGACTTCTCTACATGCACTTTCCTGAACAATCTCGAGTCCACGCCTGCTCAGGTCAGGCCATCTGGGCTCCGCTCCGCATGTGGGGCCAGCTCTGCACCTGCAAAGCTCAATTCTGAACCTGAGGGCCCCCAGGAGCTAGGACATGCCTAGGGCTTGGTGAGCAAATGCAGGACACCACAGGGAGGCCAAGCTTTCGCTTCTATGCCAGGAAAAGGTGAACACCTGGAGGGGCCCACAGCCGCGTGGGGCTGGTCTTGGGTTGTTGGAATGGGCACCCCATACCCTGGGGTCTGCCTGCCTGTCGGCAGCCTAACCACCACCGAGCCCCTGAGGACATCTGGCCAATACGTCTGCGCTACAGTCACGAAGTCTCACCTGTGTGCCGGCCGCCGGCCTAGGCTCCTACTTCCAGGCAGCAGGCTCAGGTAGAAATAGCTTTGTTTGGGCATCAGCTAGACTGAGATGAAGCCCAGACAACTTCACCAGCCAGTGTTCTAACCTCTCGGAGCCTCCGTGGCCACCTCTGTGATGGGAACAGGTCGCCTGCCTCATACGGCGCTGGTAGGGCCTAAATGAGTCGGCGACACGTGAAGTCCCTAGCATGTCCCCAGCACACAGGGGCTTCACGTCTGGCTGCTCAGAGTTCTGTTCTTTGGACCTGTCCCATGGTGGGAGGAGGTATTTATGAGTCCCAGTTCTTTAGTTAAATGGAACCAATAGCAACAGGATGTTTGCTGTCTGTCCATCCATCTATTTAGAGATATTTTAAGAAACTGGCTCAGGTGATGGTGGGGCTGGCAAGTCCGAAATCTTCAAGGCAGGCCACCAGGCTGGACCCAGGGAAGAGCTGATGCTGCAGCTCAAGTCCAAAGGCCATCTGCGGGCAGAAGTCCCTCTTGCTTGGGAGGAGTCAGTCTTTTCCCTTTCATGCCTTCAGCTGATTGGATGGGGCCCACCCACGTTATGGAAGGTCATCAGCTTTATTCTAAGTCTATGGATTTAAATGTCAATCTCAGTCTCAGCTAAAGAGTACTTTCAGAACAACATCCAGACTGGTGTCTGACCAGGTATTTGGGTACCATGCCGACCTAGGTGGACATGTAAAATTAACTGTCACAGAGGCCGAGAGAGAGCAGGGCTGGAGTAGATGCATAAAGACTTACAATGGCCACTCAGGAAGATGTGCTCCATGCTCACTACCAGTGTCTGGGGGCTTTGCAACCATCCACAGGACCCGGTGAGGCCCATGGCGCCCTGCACAGCAGCTGTGTGGCTGCTTTCCACAGTGGGACCATGGGCCTCGCGGTTGACAAGGCCTCTGTGACCAAGGACACTGGTCCAGGGCATTCCTTTTGGGAAATCATAGGAACACTGGGACCCAGGGAAGCTTCCAGGCAGAGGCCAGTGCTCCCTCAGCTGCTCATTGCTACAGAACCACAGAATGCCAGAGTCCAGAAAACCCAACCGGAAAACTGAGGCCCAAGGAAGGGAATGACTTGTCCAAGGTCACATTGCTAGCTGGCTACAGAGCTGGGGTGAGCACCCAGAAGCCTGACTACAGCTCCTACACCAAGCAGCAGACACACCTGAGACATGGAGTTGCAGATACTCCTGAGACACTGAGCTACAGACATTCAAGGAGCTACCCACGACAGCCAGGCCGCAAGCCTCTCCCCCGTGTGCACCAACAACCCCTGAGCTCCGTAGCAGGCAGGGGCAGGGTGGGCTGGCCATGTGTCTGCTCCAGCTGGTCAGAGGGGGGCCCATGGGTGGCTTTCCTCAACATAGCTGCCTTAGACCCCAAAGCCATCTCTGGGGCCCAGAGGCTCCCCCTGTGGCTGTCTCAGCCTTGCCACCCACAGATGTGGCCAATCACAACCCTGAACACTCGCTTGGCCTTTCCTGGCAGCAGTCAGCAGCAGATTCCGAGACACTGCTCCACACGCCAAGAGCCATTAACAGCCACTGCTGTAAATAATAGTGACCCTCTGGCAGGCTGTCCTGTCCTGTCCACTTGGAAGGGCTGTTCAGAGAGGATCACAGCTGCGAGACGGCCACAATGTCATACACTCACTGGTCTGAGCCAATTCTGCAGCTCACCTCGTTAATTATGGGAACAGAGAAGGAAGGGCTCTGGGGGGTTAATGGAGAGGTGACTGCAGCCTGGCTGGGGTGCGTGGGGTGATCTGCCCGTCCGGGCCAGCAGGGATCTGGAGGCCCGCCAGTCACACGGACCCCTGGCTGAGAAGCTCAGGGGCACGAGGCTGGGGTCATTCAGACCCTCCAAAATCATCTGAAAGTCACCAAGGTGCAGGGCCCTGGCCTGTGGCTGCAGCACATCTTGGGGGGGGGGGGGCAGTGGGGGGGTGCAGCTGGGATGTCACAGGTTCCTGACCACAAAGGACTAAGCGGACCAGGCTGGGGGGCTGGTAATCTTGGACCAGCAGCCAATCTGGCCACCACTGATTCTGTAAGTACAGTTTTATGGGACACAGCCACCCCCTTGCTTTGGGCCACAACAGCAGAGCTGAGTAGTTGTGACAGGGACCACGCAGCCCACAAAGCATAAAGGATTTCCTATCTGGCCCTTTCCAGAAGTGTGCTGAGCTCTGGACCAGGGGTCAGAACACAGGCTGGGCTGCAGGGCAGCTCCCAAGGTAACCTCAGGCCAGCAGCCACCCCACGCCCAGCTCTGTCATCTCCTACAGTGGCGTCAGAGACATCCACTTACAAGTGGCACAGGGACATCTTCAGCGCCAGCCTTTCCTTCCCTCACTATGAAAGAGGCTGTGGTGGCCACTCTGCACCTTTACAAAGCGGTTATCACTCTACGGCAGGTGTGTCAGTGCTCGAGAAGTGACAGGTGTCCTGTAGTCGGGAGAGCCTACCACAGGTGTCGTTCTGGGGATGAGACACCTGGGGCCGCACACCGGGGCCCATCAAAAGCATTCTGTATCCACAGGGATGTTCCAAGTCCCGCAGTGGATGCTGGAAACCGCGGATAGTACCAAACCTATGTCTACTATGCTTGTTTCTCCCCAGACATACCTACGATCAAGTTCAATTCATAAACTGGGCACAGAAAGAGATTAACAGTAACAATAAAGTAGAACAATCATTACAATATAACTATAATAAAAGTTATGTGAATGTGGTCTCTCTATCTCTCTAAAAATGTCTATTGTCCTGGACTCACCCTTCTTTCTGTGATGACAGGAGATGAAGAAATACCTTATTAAGCGAGAACTTTCACAGCTTCTCTCTGGCAGATATGTTTTGCCAGCACCACCACGCGGGCGCTTTGGGCCACAATGAAGTAAAATAAGGTTTACTGATCACAAGCACTGAGATGCCACTACAGTGAATCTTATGACTGAGACAGCTACTGGGTGGGTAACCTTTATTAGACAATCTGTCCAAAGTATGATTTCTCCCTGGAATAAAGTTGCCATAAAACAAACAAAATACTTGCGTGCTTTGCCCCCTGGTGGATTTCTTTTCTCATTGCCGCAGGCAGGGCCCCTCTAAATGCTTTAAACAACCTTTAGACAACATTTTCTCTCTGCTTTAAAGGTGGAGATAGATTGCACCTTTGAAGGAAGATCCATTGCTTTGGGAAAATCATTTTAATGACCTATCTGTGATTATGCAAATTTTCTGTATTAAAAGATAGTAATAAAGACTTTGGGGTAGGCAAATTGCCTGGATTCTTAATTCTGCTATTACCTGCTGCGCAACTGAGCTAGTTGTACCTTTCTGTGCCTTACTTGCTTCATCTGTAAAATGGGGGAATAATAAATAGGACACCTTCACACACACAAAAAACACATACACAAAAAACCAAAACTTTTAGAAATACTAAGCAATAAAATGACTCAGGTGGCATCCCATCCCCATGTATTAAAATAAAATTGGCTGATATGAAAGTAAGTGTAAAATTTCTGACATAGATCTGATTTTTAACATTTTAATCATGATGGCTCTATTTGGGGGGAAAGAGATGTCACACGTATAATCTGTTCTCTGTAAATTTGCTTGTGGAGCCCTGCATGGCCCGCGTGGTCTCTGACAGCTTCCTCGCGATCTGGCATCACGAGAGGTCCCAGGTTCATCGTGCAGATTCCCTTCCCTGACATGGAATCAGCTATTTCCTCAAGAAGCCCTGGTTTCCAGCAGTGCGTGAGGGCCGCTCATTAGGAAGGGGTTGGCCGCTGAACTGAGAACTGTTTGTATGCAAGTAGGAACATGGACACATACACAAAAACTCCTGAGTTCATATGGAGACTTCCAATTCAAATCCAAGACTTTAGGCCTTTGATTTAAGGTGGCCTGTTATAGCTGATCTCTTTTCTTGCACACAGAATGTGGGTTTTCAGACTACAGGGGGTGATAGGATGAAAATACAGCATTTGCTTATATTTCACACACAACAGTCTGAATTGCAATCGCAATGCTGCCACCCATGGGATTACTGAAAACATTAACACATTTTTGGGGTGTGCTCCCCTATTCTTCCCCCATTTCTATAGTTGATCAGAGATGCACTACACCCTCTGAGTGTACCCCAACTTAGGTTAATGCTCAGCACCAGTCCTTATGTCCCTGTCTGTCTAGTCCAGGGGTGGGAAACCTCTGGCCCACGGGCCGTATACGGCCCTGGAAATCATTCGGTCTGGCCCCGCCAAGGCAACTGCAGTTCCAGCCATCACATGAGGGGTGAGTTAATTAAATGTTTGACCAAATATAGCAGGCTAATCTTTTTTTTTAAAAAAAATATATCTTTATTGATTTCAGAGAGAGGAAAGGAGAGGGAGAGAGTGAGATAGGAACATCAATGATGAGAGAGTCATTGAGCACGCCCCTGACTGGGGATCAAGCCTGCAGCCCGGGCCTGTGCCCTGACCAGGAATTGAACCCCGATCGCCTGGATCCTAGGTCGACGCTCAACCGCTGAGCCACGCCTGGCCGGGCAGCAGGCTAATCTTTAAGTTGATGATTTTGCATGGCCCGAGAATGATGTTATAAATATCCACATGGCCCTTGGCAGAGGGGAGGTCCCCCACTCCTGCTCTAGTCATTTGGTTGTCCGCAGCTAGTGTTCCAGAAGATTCTCAGGAAGCGCTCGTGGGAACAACGTCCCTGACTTCTTGCACGCTGATGAGCTTTTATGTCGTTTATGCTTGGTATATAATCCTTTGACCACGCTTCCCTTACTTCAGTAGGTAAATGTTACTCCATTTCCCTCTGGGATTCCTGTTGAAAAGCTGATGATACCCTGTTTTTCTTTCCTTTTTAAATCAGACACTCTTTTATTTTCCATGTGCTCAATTGTTTTCTATGTGTTTTTTATTTTCTTTTTCCCTAAAATCTACTTGTTTTGCCCTAGCCAGTTTGGCTCAGTGGTTAGAGCGATGGTCCACAGGCTGAAGGGTCTTGGGTTCGATTCCAGCCAAGGGCACACACCTCGGTTGCAGGCTCCATCTCCTGCCCCTATTGGGGTGCAGGAGGCGACCAATCGGTGTGCCTCTCACATCGATGTTTCCCTCCCTCCCTCCCTCCCTCCCTCCCTCCCTCCCTCCCTCCCTCCCTCCCTCCCTCCCTCCCTTCCATTCTCTCTGAAAAGCAATGGAAAAAATATTCTCAAGTGAGGATTGAAAATTAAAAGAAAAAATCTACTTGTTTTACAAGAAAATGTAAAATGTATTAATCATTCTGGGGTCATTCTTCTCAGACACACGGTGTGCTCTTTTCACATGCGGTTTAATGTTTCTCTATTTCAGGAACGCTCTCTTGAATTACAGTTTTCAGTATCTGTTCTGTCCCACGGTTTTGGTTTCGTGCCAGTCTTTTCCCCACCTTCAATATCTGCCACTTTCTCTCAAGTTCTTCCTCCCCTCCTTTCTGACTCCCCACTCTCTCTTCTGCACCTGCTGCCGTGTTACGCCACGTAGCTCTTGTTTCTTCCACATGAATCTTAACTTCTGAAACGACTCGGGTTTCCAGCTCCTTCCGCAGTTGTCCCCTCATTTCTGGGCGCTGCTAATTCTGAGTAGGTTGTTTCTTTCTTGCCTTAGATAACTTTCCACCACTTTGAAATGCTGGGCTACAGTTTGGTGCTGTTTGTGGGCCTGTGTTCCCATCATGATTTTACTGTGTAGGGTTTTAATTCTGTTCCTTAGTCTCTTTTTTGTTAAAATAACTTTGTATGGGATTTAACTTTAATATTTTCCTGTTGCTTATTTTTACATAAAATTGGTTTTTCTGAATTTTTAGAGGGAGATGAAACTCGGGAATGTTTCTCCAGCTCCACAGGCTTCCCTTCTGCGGATCTTGTGTAGTTTACACACAGGGCAGCTTGCTCTCAGGGCTCCTGGCTCCCCCCCCAGCTGTGGTCTGGATTTTCTCTTCTTCCTCCCTGTTGGTCCCCAGCTGACCCTCCTGTGTGGGTCCTGTCCTGGGCGGGGACCCTGGGGGTCAGTTTCAAGCGTCCACCAAGGCTGGAAGGCCCAGGCGGTGAGTCCTTCCCCCGGGTCCCCTGCACTGACCTGGGGTGGAGGGAGCTAACCTCCTCCTGTCCAGTGCAGTTCGTGAAACAGCCCGACATGGACAGAGAGCCTCTGTTGGCTGTCTGGAGTCCCCTGCTCTTGGTCCATCAGCAGCTGCCCCAATGCTCTCTTCCTTCCCTCAGGACCAGGACCTGGGGGACCTGTGGCTTGCTGGTGGTCCATCTCCACCTGCCTGCATTCCCGGGGGTCAGACTTCAGTTCTCAGATATGAGATATGTTCTGATGCGATTATCCAGTGGGGTGAGACACGGGTGGGGAAAGGTTGAGAAAGAGAGTGAACAGCACTGTTTAAAGTCTTGGGATCACACAGAGATCATGTAAGTACAGTCAGCACAGGAGTGGACAAGGCCCAGGCACACGGACCTGACAGCAACGTGTGAGATAATTATAGCCCTGGCTGGAGACAGAGAGAGGCCCCGAGAAAGTCAGTCAGTCTGTCCCTCGAGCCCACAGTATTAAAGCCAGGGCCACCTTTCCCCACAATCTGGGTCATCCCACTAGGCTGGTCCTTAAGAAACTCAGAGAAAACAAGCTGCCTTACTCACGCTGGGTTTACAGTCACACACGGTCTGCCTCAGGAAGTGCGGGAAAATGCCGGCGGTCAGCTGGGCCTGTGGAGAGTGAAGGCAGCGCTAGACCTTGGGGTCGGGGCATCAGGTGTGGGCGGGCGAAGTGCTCTCAGACAGCAGGTTCCTTCTGGGTGATGGGCCCCGAGGGCCACGCCCACGGGCTCAGGAGGCGCGGGAATCCCGCAGCCTGGGCCTCCCGTGGCAGAGAAATCCGGCCAGGGCCCTCTGGAGGAAGGCGGCCAATGCCACCTGACCGCGTGTTTGCCACTCATCCCGCGGGAAGGACTGGTTTCCCCGTTGAGATGGACTGTTCTGGGCAGTTACAATGAATTCTACATGGAAAATACGAGGTATTCACTCATTTACATTTTAATTGTGTCTCTACTGGACTGACTTCCTATAGGAAAATCCAAAACAACGTATATTCACAGAAAGGGCGGCTCCTGATGCCACTGGTTCTGGCCAGTGAATGGGGCAGCTCACATCCCGCCCGAAATGTCCATCGTGAACTCAGCTCCCAGGGGCGCCCTCGAAGGAGAGGAAGAACAGAGCATATGAAAGCGGTGTCCTGAAATTCACAGGCTCAGGGATGTGCCCTTCTGGTTCGTGGGGAAGTCAGCAGGGACAAGTGGACGGATGGAGTACAGCCGTCAGGGAATCTCAGGATTAAATTACATTCATGGAACTGTCACAGTGCATTATCTCCTAACGGTCTGCAGCCACATCACCGTGCTCAAAACCACTACTGGGACTTAAATGATACTGAAAATCACTCCTGGGTCTTTGATGACACATAAAATCACTCCTGCGTCTTTAATGATACATAAAATCACAACTGGGTGTTTGGCGATACCTGAAAACTAAAGATGTCAATGCTGTAAGGACAGACTAAGCATTCAGATTAGACTCTGGGACAGAAAGGCCCTTAGAAGCTTGGGACGGGGCCTTGTCCCAGTGCCCTCACGGTGGTTGACCAGCTATGCTCAAACCTTAGCAGAGATGAAACTGCCCTCGGGACTCGGTTGCAGGCCCCCACTTTCCTGTCTACACAATTCCTTAGACGACTCCCTCCCTCCATCTGCTGAGCCCTGTGCACAGCCGGCTGCCCCTGTGGCATCTCCGCTGGATGGCTGAGCTTCATACTAAACAGAAGCACAGGTTCTCTCTCCTACCCCAACCCCGACCCCACGCCATGTCCCCGCGTGTTTCCCCCAGATTTTCCATCTCGGCCAAGGGCACAGTCTCCATCCAGGGGCTCACTCCCACAGCCAGTCCATCAGCACATCCTATCAGGCTGCCTCCAAAATACACGTGTTTCAGACAGACTTTGGTTTTCAGAGCCATTGCAGACACAAAGCCAATCTGAGCAGAAGGTGCAGAGAGCCCATACGCCCCCACCCCCTCTCAAGCACAGCCCCCCACGATCAACACCCCCACCAGAGTGGGACACTCGTCAGAACTCGTGGGCCTACGCGGACACATCACTGTCACTCAGTGTCCTCGGTTCACATGAGGTTCACGCTTGGTGCTGTACTTTCTACAGGTTTGACAAACATATAAAGACACAAATCCACCATCACCGTATCATACGGAGTCATTTCACTGCTCCAAAAATGGCCAAACAAACACAGAAACCAGCACAGAGCAGGAAGAAAGAAGATTCAACTCCTTGTCTAGAAGAGGTTCACTTAAAACAAAGATGACGTAAGAAAGAAAGAAACTGAGAGGGACGGTACAGTCGCCCTCCCAGAACCGACCACGCAGACAAACAAGCGGGTGCAGGGGACACCCGAGACCCTGTCGCACGACCTATAAATTCAAAATGCCCCAGGCTTCCTGGTCGTCAGGTGCATTTAGGTCCTAAACTCTGTCAACAGGGGACTATTTGGGCGCCCCACAGAGTGAAAGGTTTTGCTTCTAAGCATGTGGAAGAGCCTTAGTGTCACACTGCGTACCCCCAGTGCTCCAGTGTGGTAAGGACCCAGAGCTAGTGTCCCCAAGAGGCTCCAAGGAACTTACCCGGGACACGGTGAGCCCAGCCCGGGTTCTGTGTTGGAAGCTGGTGCCCAGAGGGTGCTACTTAGCATTTCTTTTGTTAACCTGGAAGATTCTATGAATAAAAGTCTTACTCAAAAAGAGCACAGCGAACATCATGTGGAAAGATCGGTACAGGTGAGACGATATGAAGTTAGGTAGGACTCGGCTTTCCACAGGCTATTTCCTGCTGCTGGCGCGACCCCTCCCGCCAGCACCACATATTCCCCTCCTGGCTGGCTGTGCCTCTGCTCTGTGCCCCTTCGCTGCACAGTCTGCGGGGCACCTGCCTCTCACTGTACTCAGTGCGTCATTGATTTGTTTTCAGGTGTCGCCTCCGCTGTGCTCTAAGCTCCGTGAGAAAGGTGGCCGGACCTACTCGTCTCCCTATCCCTAGACTCTAGCAAAGCATCTTAGCAAATATTCACTCAGTGAGCCAGAACCTAACTCAGGAAAGAGAAAGTCTGTATTTAACTGCTGCAAGAATTGCAAGAGTGGAGACAGTTACCCAGTTGATGCTAACATTCACTTCTCAGTAAAAATATATGCCTGAACCACAAACACCAGAGGCCATAAATGCCTAAACACAAGCACCCAGCAGACACAGGCCCAATGACAGAGCCATGGTCAGACTCACACGCTGCAGAGAATCACAGAGCAGATCCACCAGGAGCTGTGTGTTTAGGGAGAAGCAGAGAGGTTCACCCACCCTGCGTCTGCTCCCATCTCTGGGAACCAGGCTCCAGCGGGCAGCTGTGCCATTCAGCAGCACCATGCTCAGCATGAGACCGCCGGGCACAGGTGCCCCCCGAGCAGGGTGCTGTGGGGTCGGAGAAGAATTATAACTGTACTCAGGGACGGGCATGTGCCTCGGTTGTACTGGGCCATCTCCCTGCCCCCCACAGTCACACCTCTTCTAAATCTGGGTCCCTGGGGCGCTGCATCTGTCCCCCAAGGCCCGGTGGGAGGGTGTGTGCCCCTTGCTCGTGGCTGCCTTACACTGAGCTGCAGATGCATGTCCACAGCCCTGGGGCACTGCCCACGCCCTCCCTCCCGTGACCCCTACAAACAAGAGGTCCCTTCACATCACACTCATTGATCTTGTCATCAGAGTAACACACTGGCCATAAGCAACCACGCTGAGGGCAAGAACCCAGACCCCAATAATCACAGTAAACACTGTGGTGACCAACTTGGTGGACAAGGGACCACGTTTAGTGTGCTGACCGCTGTAGTTGTAAGAATTCCAGCCACAGGGTCCCACACACCGAGGCCCATGCCTGCTTTTTGAGCCTGGGCTCATTTCCCAAGACCAAACTCCTCTTTACCATATGCCCTTGGTAGTAAATATTCCCATTCAATTAAAAGGGGTTCCTTTCACGGAGCAGGCACCCAGGCACAGTGCCCGATTCCAGCGCCGGCCTCTGGACCCAGGACCCCTGCTCACAGCAGAGGCCTCCCACTTGTCCCCTGACAGCCAGCAGCCTCTGCCATTGCTGTCGGCCCAGGACGCTCCATCCCGGGGCCAGCTCCTTCCTTGTCCCTGAACAGCGCCCCACCTGAGCATCTGACACCCACAGGAAAGCTTCTGCGCAAAGGAAGGATTCTGCTGGTTGGCTCCCTCCACCAAACACACCCTCCTTTTTAAAGCTCCGTTCCGCACTCTCTCCCAGCAAGCACTTCGAGCCCGACGTGGACAAACAGAACAGGTAAGTGCTGGCTCAGTTTTGAAGTCCCCCAGCCCCTCTGCACCTTCTAACCCAGGAACCCGGCTGTGCCCTTCCCTGGCTAGGCTCACCCTGAAGACTCAGTCCACGGCCGCTGAGGCTCTCAGGGCTGGAACTCTGCCATCATCCTTAGCAGGTGGCACAGAGACAGCCAAGGGGACGCACGGCCCTGCTCTACCTTTGCATCGGACAGGCGGAAATCAAAGCACACCCAGCACCCAGCTCCTGCAGAGAAAGGGTTCCGGACCTTCTCCTTCCTTCCCCACTCCCTGGGCTTCCGAATACACCTCACCCCAGGCCCTTCTCAATTTTGCTTTACTTTCTGGCCTTGATGCCATGTTCTCCAGTTTCATGTTCTCCAGTTTTGGCTCCTGCAACTTTGACACAGCCGCCGGCACTTGTCCCCGCTCTCTCCCGACTCCCGGTGACCACCTGTCCCCTCTGAGCCGTTGCCTGGGGCTCCGCCCTGAGGTCAGCCTGAGGGTGCGCTGGCCCTCTGGAGGCAGCAGTGGACAGGAGGGTCTCAGTGCATACTGGGACCACCAGGCGCAGCGGACTCAGGCCATGGTGGACCTCAGCCTCGGAACTTGTGTGTGAACATGTGATGCTTAGCAACGTGTATTTGGACACGTCTGGTGCATTCAGAGGCAACATATGACCTTTCCAACATATGCTGGGAAGGAGCGCTGCCTGCTTGCAGATCTCTTCTGCTGTCACTTGCGTTCAATTTCTTCCTTCCGAGAAACCCTAGGGCACCAGACCTTCAGGCGCTCTGCTTTCATTATCGCAATACCTGTGCACGGAAACACCTCAGTCATCCTCCCCAGAGGCTTTTACATCGGCTTACTTGTGATAATATCCTGCTCCATTTCTATAACTTTTCCTTTACACAGTGTCAGGAACACCTGTCCACAGTGGGAGGGGTCCTGCCCTTGATGTTTCACTAAGGTGCGCACAATGACACCGGCGAGTCGTTTATGCAAAACTGCGTGACATTACGCGTGCAAAAGTGCTCTAGAAGCCCTGGAGAGCTATGCAAATATAAAACACGGTTATTAAACAGCTTTGGATCGCAGAGGGTTATTAAAGGTTGGTAAGTGAGCACAGAGTGATTGATTCCTGCTGGGGGCACTGAGAAGGTGCCGTGGAGGCCTTACGGGGGGGGGGGGGCAGCAGTGAAAAGGGACAGATTATAAACACACACAACGTGGATGGTCCCGCGGGAACCGTGCCGAGTGCAAAGGGCTGGTGCAGAAGGTCGCACATCGCATGACTCCATTCGTACAGCCGGTTCGACACGATGAAATTACAGAAACGGAGGCGGACGAGTGGGTGCCAGGGGTTGGGGTGTTGTGGTGGGAGGGTGAGGGGTGGGGGTGTACTTACGAAAGGGCAACGAGAGATGCTGTGTGGGGCTGTTCTCACTTGATCTTGACTGTATTGTATACATGAGCCATATATGTGATAAAATGACATACAACTAGCACACACACATGTATGTGCGCACACACACACACGTGTGTACAAGCCAGACTGGTGACCTGGAATAAGGCGGTGAACGGCGCCAATGCCGGCCTCCTGGGTGTCAGGTTGAACTACGGCTTTGCAGCTGTTACCACAGGGTAACCGGGAAAGGGTGCACGGGATCTTTCTGTGTTCTTACAACTGTACGTAAACTTGCAATCATTTCAATAAAATGCAGTTAAAACAAAAGATAAGTAGGCCTTTGACAGTACAGGCGAGTTGGGAGTGGGCAGGGCGGGAGGAGAGCCCGGTTGAGATGCGGATCTAAAAGGTGTGGCAGGGAAGAGATAACAGTAAATCCTGTCGCAGCAGCAGAAACGAGAGTTCCCGTAGTTGAACACAAAGCCTGTCAGACCTTAGCTCGGCTCACACCACGGGGTGAACGCTATTATCACCCCCATTCAGCGCTCGACTTAGCAGGCGGAGCTGCTCTCCCAGGATCATGTCACCAGCAGGTGAACCCAGAGCCACGGGCCTTCATCCACGCCGGTTACGTCCCCAGAGGAGCTAAGCAGGCCTGAGTCATCAGAGTGTTGGGGTGCTGTGGGTTGGGGCGCAAAGTGGAAATGGACAGGGAGGTGCTGCCAGACTTGAGAAGCTGTATCGGGCCAAATAATTCTGATTAGCAAAAACACAATGAAAAATCTTTCTGAGGTGCAGTGACTTGCTCAGAGCTATTGTCCTGGAGGGTAACTGTTGGCATCAAGGAAGGTGGACTGGGGAGAGGAGGGGGTTAGGGACACAGCGGGTCTTGATTGCTCAGCCCGGAGCCGGGAAAGCCTTGAGTGGTGCCAGACTGCCCTGTGGCTCCAGCTTCAGCTGCCTGAGCCTGGGGTGGTTACATCTCCTCGCCCCACGGGTATAGCAGAGCCTGGGACTCAGCATGCCCTCGAGGGGGCAGTAAGCTCTTCAGCACATGAATCAAGCACACATCGGATTCGTCTTGGACACTGAACTGTGATGGGGTGTTTTTTTTTTAAAATGTTTTTATTGATTTCAGAGAGAGGAAGGGAAAGGGAGAGAGACAGAAACATCAATGATGAGAGGGAGTCACTGATCGGCTGCCCCCTGCACGCCCCTGACTGGGGATGGGACCCGCAACCAGGGCATGTGCCCTGACCGGGAATCAAACAGTGACCTCCTGGCTCAACCACTGAGCCACGCCGGCCGGGCAGTGACAGGGCATCTTCAGTAAAGACCACGTGGAAGAGAGGCGATGCCCATCCAAGACGGATGTGCAACAAGTGAGAAACAAGTCCATGTCATCAGCTGTTGAGATCTGGGGTCATTTGTCACTGTAGCATAAACTGGGCAACCTTGGCCGATCCAAGCAGGATACTAGGAGGTGAAGGGGAAGGCCCGGTGGCCAGCTCAGGTGCGAGGCTGTAACACGTGAGCGGTGTTGCTCTCTTCACCTGACACCGTCTACAGGACGCGAGGCAGGGTGGGCATGGTGCCATAAGGTGCCGCACCAGATAACTGTCTGAGATGTTCCCCCATCCAAATCTCAGAAGAACTATAGACTATAAACACAATGCCCAGAGCTGGCCTGGGCACTGCCACCTTGGACGTCACCAGGGGTTCGCTTATGCACCAAAACCACCGATGTTCATCCAATACCTGCATGAACCACTGGTGCCCGCACGTGCCCGGGCACAGTCTCCACCACCAGAATCAGGAATCTCGGTTCACAGTCTCCTCAGCTGCCTTCTTTCTCTAGTGTCTCTGTTCACTATTTTCTCACCTGTGTATTGTGCTGCATGGTAATAACTTATTTCACCCTCTAGGGGACAACATGTTCCTCGTGGGTTAGTGGGGGCAGAGAAAGGAGAAAGCCAAGCTCAACTTTTCTATTTACCTTGAAAGGCCTTCAAACGTGAGCTGTGCGTGAAGCTTAGCAGGGTCACTGGGTGGAAGACACATAATTAATAATTATAAATTCTGAGGCTTGGACAAAATTCTGTCCTTACTGCCCCACTGGAAAGCATTTGAGAGCCATCTAGCAGCCTGCTGCCCCGGGGCTCCTAGCTTCTCTGTCTAACCCCCCGCCCAGCGCCTGGCACATGGCTGGTATCCAGTAAGCTTCATGACTGTTGGTAAAATGAGCACTGAAGACGCTCGGTAGGAAACCCATGCCCCTGATTACACTGCACCTCCGCTGCTGGCTCTGTCCCAGTGGCGTCCGAAATATCGGAAGTCAGACTCCTGGTGGCCACCTGCAGAGAGCACGTCTGAGGTATCAGCCTCGGGGGACCAACCACTCCCGGGACTCAGCTGGTCGCTCTGCTACCTCCCGTCACCGTGGTGAATGAAGGAAGACCAGGCTTTCAAACCAAAGGCTCTCTTAAGTCACAGCCGTAGCAGCTGCACCCCGGGACGCAGGCGGGCTGACCTTGCCCCAGGCTTGGAGGCCCAAAGATGGGCTTCCAGACTCTGCTCTCACAGTATCACTTGCTTTTCCTAAATCCCCTGGAGAAAGGGAGCGTTAGTGCAAGAGGCCCTGGAGTAGAGATCAATGCTCAGATGCTACGTGTGCTAACACAACACTAAAAAAAGTGCCCCTTGCCCTGGCTGGTTTGGCTCAGTGGTCAGAACACTGGCCCAGGGACCGAAGCGTTCCAGACCGAAGAGTTCCAGGTTCGATTCCAGCCAAGGGCATGTACCTTGGTTGCAGGACTGGCCCAGGTCGGGGTGAGCGTGGGAGGCAACCAATTGATGTGTCTCTCTCACACCGATGCCTCCCCTGAAAAAGCAATGGAAAAAAATATCCTTGGGTGGGGGTTAAAAAAAAAGCCCCAGTGGTCCAGATATAAGGCCATTTGAAGTCAGAGCCATTTGAAGTCAGATTTTCCAAAATCATGCCTGAAATACTGGCACAACCATGTGTCTGTAAATTAAATAGTCCCTCTCATCTGTGGTGGGCAAAATGTGAGGCACACAATTTACAAAAGAAGAAAGCAGGTAGCTGGTCGCACGCCAAGGCTCTCTGACGCATCGTCACAACACAGAAATGCTTTCGGCTAACCTGCAAAATTCTTAATTACTTCGGGATTATGTTAAAGCCAATATTAAACTATTTTAATTAGAGCTGTGAGCAATGGTGAAGCCTCCAAAGTTTTAGTTTCTAAGTTTTTCTTCTATACAGCTGGCCCTTGAACAATGGGGTTGAACTGCGCAGGTCCACTTACAGGAGGGTTTTTCTATTGACCCAGGCAGTTCGAGCCCCCACTGTTCAAAAGTCAACTCTATACCATCCCACTCTTGAACCTAAAGAGACCAAATACTAGAATTGCTTGAATATTATACAAAGACACATAAAAATACATTGGAAGGCATTTGGCAGAGTTTATTAGATTTAGCAAATGCTCAACTTAGTAAATGCTTAAAGGACCCTTGGTCATGAACAAAGCTGATGAGAATTTTAAGTGGAGAATTTTGAGTAGAGAAACAAACATACTTGTGTTTCCAGCAGTGAGGTGGGGGGCCTGCAGAGGACAGGGGTATGAGTCCCAGAAGCCACGGGTACCTCCTGACTCTGCCCCTCTCTGGGAGAGGGAAGGAGACCAGCGAGTGTCCTGGGCTTCAGGCTCTTCCTCTGCTAGAGCCACTTGCCAAGCCAGGTGCCATCTCTTGTCCTTCTGGGTAACTGTGGCTCCAGATGTGCAGGGGACTTTGTCTGCACCCGGCGAGACCAGCTTTTTGTCTCCTTGGGCTCGAATGCTTGGCTGTATTTGGCCATCGAAGAGGAAACAGTGCGTGAGTACCAGAGGCTCAGGGAACCTGGGCTCCGGAGGATTCAAATTTATGTACCAATGTGCTGAGCATAGTTCCTGGGTTACAGCAGGTGCCCAGCAAATGGTAGCTGATCGGCTCTTATCAGTATTATTCCCAGAACAGAAACGACCATCGTCTGTATTACAGTGCTGTCAGCGCTGACTCTAATACTCTAAGTCTGAGAAGAAACTGAGAACTTACTCTCATTCTGTAAGATACGAGAGCCCGGATGTCCATTCAGCAGCCGTGAGAACACAAGCCGAGGCCATCACGCCTTTCTCTGGCCTTGAATTCCTCTCTAAGAAGCACGGGAGGCACCGATGCACCACTCCAGCCACAGTCCTCCCTGCCCGCTGCTGCAAAGACGAGTTCCAGTATTTGTCAAGTTTTGTGACGTGGAGCGTGAGCTGTCCCCGCTGCTCCCGGCCCCCAGCACCCACACCCCTGGCAACACAGAAGGTAGTACACACAGGGAACCGAGAACAAAGTCAAGGTCCTCCCTGGAGGTTCCTGCCCTCTTCCTCGCTGGAGCAGAACCGGCCCGGGCACTGAGGCAGCCGCGAAAGTGCACATGTGGTAAATGTGCTTCTTTGCAGGGACAGGAGTCAGGGCCACAGAGCAGCAACCCTGACCTCCCCACAGTGACCCGCTCACTTTACAGGCCATATGGACACTTCTCCACCACGTATCATACTAACTCAGCACCTATCTCCCGCTTAAAGACCCTTTAAGGAAACAAACACACACCAACATGCAGCCAAGTGCACATCACATTTTAGATTACTCATTTCTGAACACTTTCAGATAAAACAAAAGAAACCTGCTTAAAAGATGCTCCTGTAGCGCCACCTTGTGTCTGCACATTTAAGTGACGAAAAATTCCTCCTCCCTACTCTCGCCTCTATGTCCAACCCTTTCTCATTCCAACCTAAAATTTTCATAGATGTTTCATCTCTAGTTCCGAAGGTGAATTTTTTTTAACACGTTAAAACAATCAGATCTATATTCTCAGCAAAGAAGGACATCCTTTTCAATGCCAAGTGTACGTGAGCCCAAGGAGATAGCTATGGTTTTGTCCAAGGAACAATTGCACCACCCAAACCAGTCACGACTCACAGATATTTTAACTATCGCACAGCATTTTGCAATTCTCTCCTGAAACTAAGTCCTTAATTAAAATGAAACCGCTTACAAATGTGTCCGTTTATAATTAAAGATAAATCAGCCATATGGAACATGCAGTTACTCACCTCCTTCTCATCACATTTAAAGGAGCAAACAGCAATCTTTCTTTTAAAAAAAGAATTATAAGACCTTCCCAGAAATTCAAGTACACGTTTTTCAAAAGTGTTTTCCTTTTCAAACTTAAGCAAAACCTCAATACATTTCCATCAGCAATAAACACACATGGTATAACTCTCCCAGGTCACAGCAGGAATCTGTTAATGGCAGGCAGGGGTGTACTCGGGCCGACTCCTGCTGGCTCATGAGACCACCATGTCCGCCTCTCCCACACACACATTCAGTGCGGTCACACTGGTCATTTGAGATCAGCTAAGGTGGGAGCGTTTACACTACGGAAATTGGCAAATGCTACAAAGCTCCCAGAGCCCGCTGTGACGCACTGTCCATCACACCACGCGTGGGAGATGAGGGAACACCTGCATCGGCCTTCACGCTTTGGTGAGACGTAGCTTACATGTCCCCATGTGCCACGAACCAACAGGGGTGGGGAATGTCTGGCCTGCGGGCCGTATAGTCATTTGGTCTGGCCCTGCCAAGGCCTCACAAAAGAGAAGCAGTTCCAGCCATCACATTAGGGGTGAGTTAATTAAATGTTTGACCAAATATAGCAGGTTAGTTTTTAAGTTGATTTTGTATGGCCTGTGAATGATATTATAAATATCCAAATGGCTCCTGGCAGAAAAAAGGTTCCCCGCCCCCGACCAAGAGCCATGAAGAAGAGAAAGACTTCACCTTAGGGCATCCTGTGATTTTTTGTTAATTAATATAAATTTACTTGAGAAACCAAACACATATTCACTTATTATAAGGACAATAAATAAATATAAGACCATTTTGATAAACATTTGGAATCAGGAGGTATGACGCAGGTGTATAGGGTGTTCTCTAATGAAACAGTTAAACATCTTTATCCCCAATTATACCTCCAGCACTGTATCCACATATATCAGTTCTTTCTTCTACTGTCTTTTCTTAAAATGTATCATAAACTAAGACACCATAAATAACATCAGTGAAAAAGGCTAATAGGGAAAAAGGAACCATTTGAAATACGGACTTGGAGGAGACCTCTGCAGATACCCTGGACCCCAGAGAGATGAACAAATAGGGCCTCGAGCAAATTAAGCCTGAAACATCACTGGAGAAAAAAGCGACAAAATTGAAGCTGTCCTACTTCGGGCACATTGTGAGAAGGCAGAGTTCTTTAGAAAAGAAAACAGTGCTGGAAAAACAGAAGGCAGCAGGGAGAGAGGAGACCAAATGTGAGATCACGGACTCCACGAAAGGAGCCACAGGCTGAGTCCACAGGGCTGAGCAGGGCTTCGAGGACAGGACACTGTGACGTCACACATTCGCAGGGTCACCAGGAGCCGGCGCTTGTACCATAGCACGTGACACGCACACATATCAGCCTGTGGTGAGTGTATTTAGAGCTTCCCCCCAAAACCAGACCTCCTGGAAAGGCGAACAAAAGGAAAACATTTAATGGGCTGCCCGGCTTCACCAGCTCCCTCCAGATCCTTCTGTGTCCCGGGCCCAAGGCCAAGTGCATATTCTGATGACCATGGCGATTTCAGCTGCAGCTGGACAGAGAGGACAAGCGTGGGGCTCGTCACAGATGTCCGCGAGTCCCTTGGAAACTAAGCACAGCAGAGACGTTACTCCCAGAGCCAGCTGCTAAGGAATCGAGGTATAAACGTTTCCAAAAGATTGGGCAGAATTCCCAATATAGTACAAGAGAGCGCTTGTTTGAGGTTTCTTTTGGAAATAGGTGTAGAAGAGAAATTCTATATGATTTCTGAGAGCGAAAAGGGAGTTCTGTGCACTGTTTTCAGGATCGGAATGAATTCCGTGCGCCGAAGCGGATTTAACCAGGCGGCCTCGGCGAGAACGGAGGGCCCGATGCTGCAGGCAGGGTGGCTGCCCCGCGCCCACCAGCCCTGCCTCAGGGCCAGCGCTCTACTCCCGTGCACCTATCTCCCCAGAATCCTACAGGGAATCCTGGGACATGGGAGGGACAAGGCCGCCCCCCTAAATGTATCACTATGTCCCCAAGACCCCCTCTCATCCCCTCCTCTATTTTTCTTTCCCGGGGGTGATTCTCAGCTGTTTCTCAGCTCCCAGGTTTCATCTGGGGGTGCCCTCCCTGCGAGGCTATGGAGGAAGCAGGGCCCCAGGAGACTGGAGGGACCAGGCCTCCAGGGTCCCCACGCTGCCCTCAGGGCTCAGCAGGAAGGAACCTTCGGGAAACACGGAGCCTTTTCACCAACCAACCAAACAAGCCCGTACGAACTCGGAGCAGGGGCTGAATTCCAAAGTGAAATCCATTCTCCATAAAAAGACAGTGGTTTTCTTTCCTCTAACTGCATAAGAAACATGTACTATTTCTCCCTTGAACGTCTCGGTTCCCTCAGTTTCCCGTAATGATGTTGTGCGCACCATCCAGAGACAACACTGTTACCAACATCGAGCTCAGACCAGATTTTCCACAGAATTATAAAAATAAGTCTTTCCATCTTCTCAAACACCAGTCTATTCTAGGAATGGAGCTTAATGAATTTGATCTATACCCTATCTCGAGTGTAATTTTTGTAACTGGAGCAAACGATTGTTCTGCAGCCAGGAGTATGCTCTCGGGACCAGTTGCTAGAAATAGCCCCATCCGAGGATATAAAAATCTTTGCGGCTAAACGCTCTTCTAACCCATACTCCCATCAGCTGGGGACAAAACTGCCTGTTCCACAGCATCCCAGCCAGCGTTTTTATTCTAATTGTGTTATTTGTCAAAAAACAGCACAGTACGTCCTCACTTAGTGTCCGCAGAGGTACTGCGACGTTAGAGCCGAGCAGCATAAAGCGGTACCAGTTCCACCAGAGGCTGACACGCACTGGGGTCCAGCTCCCGGAGCGTCGCATCAACGTCATAACGAAGCGACACTGAACGAAACAAGGTTATTCAAGAACCTGCTGCAGGAGAAACGAGATGGCGCAGGGAACCGCTGCCCCCGCCGCCTCCCGCAACCACATCAAAATTACAGCTAAAATCCAGACCCACCGTCACTCAGGGCCTCCTGAGACCTGGCTGAACAGAAGCCCCGCAACCAGGGAGCTGAGGAAGCACCGAGACGGTAGGAGGGGCGCAGACGCGGCCGCGGCCCACACCCGGTGCCGCGGTTTAAACCCAGGAGGGAATCTCGGCGGCGGGGGTTTCCCGGAGGAGCGAGGGGTCCCAGCCCCACAGCAGGCCCCAGCCCACGGCTCCAGGGCCGGGAAGAGACGTCCCCACAACTCCGGGCTGTGAACCCAGCGGGGACTGTCCCTGAGGGTCGCGGAGGCCGCGGGAGCCCCAGGCTTTCCTCTCAAAGGGCCCGGCACAGACTCACTCGGACGCTCCCTCTGAGCCCAGCGCCGGGAGCAGCCTGAAAGGACCCGGGACACTCGGGGAGGAACTAACCTGCCTGAGATCCGGGCGAGAGGCGGAGGGCGGCTTCCTCCCGGGCAGAAGGGCTGGCGGAGGCCACGGCTCCTGTGGCGGGTCCTCCCCGCACACAGCCGGCAGGCAGGCGCCATATTTGAGTCGCCAGCACCTGACTCTCACCTTTGGCCCCGCCCCTCCCCACCTGCAGCTCATCCAGGCCATTTCCAGGGGCTTTTCTGTGCAAGTGGCCTCTCTAGCCTCATGCTTGGAACTTTCCTAAAATCTCTCAAACAAGCAGTAGCGGGCCCCATATGGCTTGGTAAGCGGCCCCAGGCCTGGCACTAGCGGCAGCTGCATTGGCTCATAGCTGGGCCTCTCCTGGGCACCTCCAAGCCCAGCACAAGTAGCCGCCACCTACGGTTTGCTGTGTAGCTCACGCTGGGTGGCCCTGGGCAGGGCACTGGCAGAGGCTGACTTTGTACCTCCTGGGAGGCCCCAGAGACAGTGCACCTGGTGGTCAGACTCGACCACGCTGGATTACAACCCTGCCACATCCACGAGTGACACACTCAAGGGGCACACTTGGCACACACCAAAGCTCCACTGAAGTAAATCCTGATCCATAGGGGTGTCTCCAGCACAGCAGCTCTTTGGCTGTAGCTGCAGCTGGTCCTCACAGCTGATCGGCCTGGGGGGTCAATTCCTCCCAGTGACGCCAACAGCAACCAAGAATCAACTACAACAGGACAGTGCACACAGCCCACACAGGGGAGCACCTAGAAGGCCCAGCTCAGGGGACTGGGGGGCTGAGCCACTGGACCCTACAGGACACCTACTACACAAAGCCACTTTACAAATTCCAGGAGACATAGCAACTCTACCTAATATATAGAAACAAACACCTGGAAGCAGCCAAAATGTGGAGGCAAAGAAACATGTCACAAAGGAAAGAACAGAACAAATCTCTAGAAGAGGAACTAAATGAAATAGATCCAAGCAAGCTAACAGATACAGAGTTCAGAATTTTGTTTATAAGGATGTTTAAGCTGACTATTAGGGACATAACTGAGAAAATCGATAACATAATAAAGTACCAATTTGAAATGAAGACTACACAGACTGAAATGAAGAAAAATTTACAGGGAATCAACAGCAGAGTAGAGGACGCTGAGAATCAAATCAGCAATTTGGAACAGAGAGAACAAAAAACACCCAACCAGAAGAGCAAAAAGAAAAAAGAATCCAGAAATATGAAGATAGTATAAGGAGCCTCTGGGACAACTTCAAGAGGCCCAACATTCGTATTATTGGGGTACCAGAAGGAGAGGAAAGAGAGCAACAATTGAAAACCTTTTTGAAAAATAATGACAGAAAACTTCCCCTACCTGGGGAAAGAAATATACTTACAAGTCTTGGAAGCACAGAGGGTGCCAAACAAGAGGAACCCAAAGAGGCCCACAGCAAGACACATCATAATTAAAATGCCAAAGGTTAAAGACAAAGAGAGAATCTTAAAAGCTGTAAGAGAAAAGCAGTTAGTAGCCTACAAGGGAGCACCCATACGACTGTCAGCTGATTTCTCAACAGAAGGGAGGCCAGAAGGGAGTGGCAAGAAATATTCAAAGTGATGAAAAACATGGAACTACAACCAAGATTGCTCTACCCAGAAAAGCTATCACTTAGAACTGACGGTCAGATAAAGAGCTTCACAGATAAGAAAAGGCTAAAGGAGTTCATCAGCACCAGACCAGCACTACAGGAAAAGGTGAAGGGTCTTCTTTAAGAAGAAGCTAATGAACAAAAGAATCTGATGAACTAAATAGATCCAGAGACACTGACGTTTGCAACAGACAATCATATTTCAGAGGAAAGAAGGAAGGGGGGTGGAGGGTGGGAAGAGATTAACTAAAAAAATTATATGCATATATGCATAACCCATGGACACAGTCAATAATGGGGTGAAGGCCTGGGGAGAGGGTGGGAGCGAAGTGGAGGGGGTCAACTGGGGGGCAAAAATGGGACACCTGTAATACTTTCAACAATAAAGATAAATATATATATATGTAATGAACCTGCTGTATATGGTTGTTGTATTTTGTACTCTCAATTATTAGAAAGATTGAATTTATTGTACTTTTTTTGCATTAATTACACACTCAAACACAAGTTCCTTCATCCATCTGTCCATTCATTCAGCAAACACTTACTGAACACCTACTATGTATAAGATATTGTGCTAAAACCTAACACATTATCTTGAACCAAAACCTCAAAAGCTCCTGTCCAGAGGCAGTGCCTCTCTCTGGCTCTGCTGCCGGTCCTGTCAGTGCCTCCCGTCAGCTGACTTGAGAACTCGAGGTGGTGGTCACGGCCTTTTTCAACCCACTGCCACATTGTAAGAACTTCACCTTGGACATGTCTCTAAGAGTCATCCTCTCCTTTCTATCCCCGTGGCCACCAAGCCTTGTCCAGGTACCCGAGAGCCCTTGCAAGGATCATGGGATCTAAAGTGAGAGCCTACTATCTATCCAACCTACACACTATATTCTGGAATATTCTATCTTTTCTGTACTCAGAAACCCCTTTTTCTCCACCTTGTCCTCAAGTTCCCTACCCTGAGCTCCAAGGCCTTCGAGCCTCTAGAATCACCTTCCCTTTCCTGTCTTATTTCTATCACTTTCTTCTCACCATGCCATCTGCTTGACCTGCCTGGCTGCTGTTTTCTGAATGGTGCTTCCTTCCAGCAGGGGCGCCCCTGGCCATGCCTGCTCTACGGCTCTGCCTACCAAGTCCACACCCCTGTCCAGAGCCCAGCTCAACACCTCCTTCACCAGGAAGCCATCCCTGCTTCCATGTGGCAGATACCTGGTGACTTCAGAGCTGGGTGACGTCCACTGCGCCACCTCCAGCATGCCCTGTTACCCTCCCTCCCTGTTACCCTCCCTCCTGTGCCACTGCTCAGAGCCAACAGTGACTGGCTCACACTGTATCCTGTCACCTAGACCAGTCCTGCACACAGCTGTTCCCCCATAAACGTTTATTTGAATGAAGAATAAGTTAGGAAACACACAGGTAAAGGTGCTAGCAGTCAGTCTAATCTGAAAGAAGGAAACCGCCTGCACAGAGAAACAGTGATAAGAGAGGGAAAGGGGCCTCCACAGTTTAAGGCTTGTCCCCAGGGTCCCTGCGACCAAGCTGCATTGCCACCCTTGGGCCTGGAGGCCCCCCTTCCATGTACCTTCTCGCCCTGCCTCTCAGAGACTCACTATGTCAAAGGACCTGTGTTTAACCTATAGCAGCTCTACAGCAGGGATTCCAGAAAGGACATCTATCACCATTTATTTTCTCTACGCACAGCACTCTCTCAAATTTCTTCCTGCCCCAGGACTCTGAGGAAAGACCTTTAGCAGAGTGTGACTTTCACAAGCCCCAGGCGATGTGAGAATTTCTTGATCCTGGCCTCGGGCGAAAGGCCTCATTCACTCCTCCTGCAGTAATGTTTGCACAGAGGAGGTGGCATACAGAGTGTCCCCCTTCTGCACAGAAGCCCTGTGGCGTGTGGGGCTGCCTACCGCTCCACGGTCACAGCAGTGACACACACAGCCACTCTT
The DNA here is from genome assembly GCF_964146895.1 of Miniopterus schreibersii. Lineage (NCBI taxonomy): Eukaryota > Metazoa > Chordata > Mammalia > Chiroptera > Miniopteridae > Miniopterus > Miniopterus schreibersii. The sequence goes on along the minus strand of NC_138123.1, from coordinate 14,257,557 downwards.
CCCCTGAGATTCCTGCCAGGCTCTGCCAGGCCACCTGCCACCGGCAGCAAAGCCCAGAAATGATGAAAAAACTGTCCACACATCCGGTAACTACAGCAATCACCGTGGGTGCGTCATACGGGCTGTGACACAGAGATTTAGGGAAGCCAAACGATCAGAAAGCACCATTACAAAGGGCAACCAGGGACCTCACTAGATATTTGTACTTTTTATTTTTTAAAAAAGCAATTGATTTTTCTGGACATGTGCAGTTCTACTGGCAGTGATCAATATTTTTAATTAAAGACTCAGAATAAAAGACTTTTCAGTAGCTCATTTCAGTAAATAATGGCCCACAAGCAGCCGTTTTTCTGCGGGAGCTTTGCTTGTCAGCCCATCATTCACACCTGGAAAAAAGGAAAGAGAATTATGGACCCTGCTGGTTGCAAATAGTTCTGCCAGGCAAGGACCCAAATAAGCAAGGCAGGTATCCAACTACCACACACAGGGAAGTAACAGGATTGTTCACTCAGGCTAGTCCTACTCTTTTCTAGTTTCTACTCTGCCTCCATGAACAAAGAATGGGAGAGGGACAGCTTTTCTGCTTACCTACTATGTGCCAGGGTCTTTGCAAGCTGCTTTCTTATGCTTTCTCATCTAGTTTGTAAAACTTGTTTTAGCTAAGGACGGATGGCTCAGAGAATGAAAATGATTGAGGCCACAGAGTTAGAAATGCATGGAGCTGGGTCTGACCCCAGGTCTATGTAAATAGAAGGTCTGGTCCTGGCCAGTGTGGCCAGTTGGTTGGAGCATCTTACACTGAAAGGTTGTGGGTTCGATCCCCAGTTGGGGTGGGTATGGGAGGCAACTGATTGATGTTTCTCTCTCTCTTCCCCTTTCTCTAAAATCAATAAAAATACATACTCAGGTGAGGATTTAAAAAAATAAATAGGTCTCTGTTCTTTTTCCTCTCCTGTGTCTAATTTCGCAGTCACCCACATAATACTGATTCATTAAGACGCTCTCCACTGTAGGCATCACAATTCTTTATGTGGCAGGTTGGATTATTGGTCCCACTTCCTTCCTCCCCACTGCTTATCCTGTAACCTTGCAGTGCCCTCCCTCTGGGGATGGAGTCTACTTTTCCAACCCTTTATAATAGATGGGCTTGGTCACTGACTTCCTTAAACATGAGGACATGACTAGGGTGGCTCCTGGTCCGAGGACAGTGGCAGGCGAGTGGAGCCGAGTGGAAGCTCACCCACAGGCCTGAGCCAGAGCTGGACACTTGGACTCGAAGCAGAGGTGGTCTCTCCCCCAGGCTCAGCACAGACATTCCATTGTCAGAGTACAGAAATATGAATGCTGTGTGCTGACTTTAGACCCTGCAACTTTACTGAATTCACCGACTAGTTCTCACAGTTTTGGTTGAGTCTGTAGAATTTTCTTCTACATATAAGGTCATATCATCTGCAAATAAAGACAATTTTACTTCTTCCTTTCTGACCTGGATGCCTTCGGTACCTTGGTCTTGCCTGACGGCTCTAGCTAGGACTCCCAGGACGATGCTGAATAAACGTGGGGAGAGTGGCACTCCTGTCTTGCTCCTGGTATTAGGGGAAAGCTTTCGCCTTTTCACCACTGAATACAATGTTAGCGGTGGGCTTGTCATATATGGCCTTTATTATGTTGAGGTATGTGTCTCCTATACCCAATTTGTTGAGAGTTTTTACGATGAAAGGATGTCGTATTTTGTCAAATACCTTTTCTGCGTCTATTAAGAGGATCATATGATCTTCATCTTTCATTCTATTAATGTGGTTTATCACATTTATTGATTTGCATATGTCGAACCATCCTTGCATTCCAGGAATAAGTGCCACTTGGCCATGGTGTATGATCCTTTTAATGTACCATTGAATTCAGTTTGCTAATATTCTGTTAAGAATTTCTGCGTCTATATTCATCAGGAATATTTGTCCATAGTTTTCTTTTCTTGCAGTGTCCTTAACTGGCTTTGATATGAGGGCACTGGCCTCATAAATAAGTTTGGGAGTCTTCTCTCCTCTTCAAATTTTTGGAAGAGTTTGAGAAGAATGAGTGTTAATCCTTTTTAAATGTTTGGTAAAGTTCACCAGTGAAACTGTCTGGTCCTGAGCTTTTCTTTGTTGGGAGGTTTTTTTATTACTGGTTCAATCTCCTTACCCATCATTGGTCTGTTCATATTTTCTGTTTCTCTATGATTCAGTCTTGGCACATTGTATGTTTCTAGGAATTTATTTTTTTCTAGATTATCCAATTTGTTGGCATAAAATTGTTCATACTAGTTTCTCATGATCCTATTACTTATAGTATCATTGTAATGTCTCCTCTTTCATTTCTGACTTTGAGTCTTCTCTCCTTTTTCTTAGTCTAGCTAAAGCTTTGTCAATTTTGTTTATCTTTTAAAAAAAAACAAACAGCTCTTGGGCCCGGCCGGTGTTGCTCAGTGGTTAAGCATCTACCTAGGATCCAGGAGATTGTGGTTCGATTCCCGGTCAAGGCACATGTCCGGGCTGCGGGCTCCATCCCCAGTAGGAGGTGTGCAGGAGGCAGCCGATCAATAACTCTCTCATCATTGATGTTTCTCTCCCTCTCCCTCTCCCTTCCTCTCTTTGAAATCAATAAAGATATATTTAAAAACAAAAAACAGCCTTTGGTTTTGTTGATTTTTTTCTATTGTTTTTATGGTCTCTACTTCATTTATTTCTGCTCTGATCTTTGTTATGTCCTTTCTCTGCTCATTTTGGGATCAATTTGTTCTTTTTCTAGTTCCTTAAGGTGTAAATTTAGGTTGTTTATTTGAGATATATTTTTTAATATAGATATTTACCACTATAAACCTCCCTCTCAGAAGTGCTTTGACAGCATCCCATAGGTTTTGGTATGTTGTGTTTCCATTTTCACTTGTGTTGAGATTTTTTAAATTTTCTGTTTGATTCCTTCTTTGACCCATTAGTCATTCAGGAGTGTGTTGGTATATTTCCACATATTCCTAGGATTTCTAGATTTCCTCATTATTAATTTCTAGATCAATATCACTGCAGTGAAAAAAGATACTTGGTATGATTTCAATCTTAAGTTTGCTAAGACTTACTTTGTGGCTTATCATCAGAGCTACCCTGGAGAATGTTCCATGTGCCCTTGGAGAAGGCTGTGTCTTCTGATGCTGTTGAGTGGAATGTTCTATAAAGGTCTGTGAGGCCCATTTGGTCTAAAGTATGGTTCAAGTACAATGTTTGCTTGATTTTTTTTCTAGATGATCTACCCACTGCTGAACGTGAGGTACTGAATCTCTACTATTATTATGTTGTCTGTTTCTCCCTTCAGATCTGTTAGTATTTGCTTAATACAGTTGGCTCTCTGACACTGGGCATGTATATACTTACAACTGTTATGTCTTCTTGATGAATTGACCCTTTTATCATTATATAATGACCTTCTTTGTCTCTGCTATGGATTTTGGTTGTAAGTCTATTTTGTCTGATATAAGTGTAGCTAGCTACCCTGCTCTCTTGGCTTCCTCTTGCATGGAATCTTTGTTCACCCTTCACTTTGAGCCTATGGGTCTCCTCAAAGCTGAAGTGAGTCCTTGCAGACTGCATATTGGCGGGTCTTGTTTTTGTAAATCCATCCTGCCACACTGGGACTTTGGATTAGAGAGTTCAGTCCATTTACATTCAGAATAATTATTGATGTGGAAGGATTTACTACTGTTACCTTATTGTTTTCTGGCTGCTTGTGGTTCCTTTGTTTTGTGTGTGTGTGTTTTATTTTCTCATTGCATTCCCTGGTGAACTGATGATTTCCCTCAGTGTTATGCTCTGATTTCTTTGTCTTTATCTTCTGTGAATTTACAATAGGTATTTGCCTTGTGGTTACTGTCAGACTTACATAAAACAGCTTATAGATACAACAGTCTATTTTATGAAAATAACTTCAATCACATACAAAATCTTTAACTTCCTCCCTTTTATGTTTTTGTCACCATTTGTCTTTTTTATATTGTCTATTCAATAACAAGTTATAGTAGCTATGTAACTGAGTGAGAAGCTGGCTCTCTCTGACTGTATCTTAATTCTAGCCTGCATGACTCCCATGGCCCTCAGGGGAACAGCTCCTGCTATAAATGTGCTAATTATTAGGGGAATTCTGCTTGAGGCTTGAGCTTGTGGCAAAGATTTGCAGAAGCCTGAAGACAGAATCAGATCAGCAGGCATCAACCAACCAGGGAAAAAAGAGATTTAGAGACGCTCTCTTCCTTGGTACCTAGGTGTCACACACCTCCTGTCATGCCCCCTCTCCCTTCCCTTGACATAAAAAATGTATGAATTATGGGCTCTCTTAAGATGGATTTGTGAAAGCTCTAAACCCCTGACCCCTATCTTCTTGAGCTGGTTGGTGCCTTCTAGATCAACAGAGCTTTCCTTACTCCAAACTCTGATGTATTGAATATTGGCTTTTTTTTTTGAAGCATCGGGCACACAAACCTTGAACTGGTAATAGCTGTAGTTATTTTGGATCTTCTTGTCCTATAATCTTTATACTATAGTTAAGTGGTTAACATGCCATCATATTACAGCATTAGTTTTCTGAATTCACTAGTCTGTTGTATATCTTCACGCCTTCATGTTACTCACTAGCATCCTTTCGTTTCAGCCTGAAGGTCTCTCAACATTTCTTGGAAGGTAGGTCTGGTGATGATGAATTCCCTCAGCTTTTGTTTTCTGGGAAAGTCGTATTTCTCCTCATTTCTAAAGGATAACTTTGTCAGATAGAGTATTTTGAGTTTGCTTTTTGTTTTAATTCAGCATTTTAAATATAATCACACTCCCTCCTGGCTCATAAGGTTTCTGCTAGGAAAGCCCCTGATAGCCTAAAGGGGCTCCTTCATAGGTTACAATCTCCTGTTCTCTCGCTGCCTTTAGGGTTCTCTCTCTGTCTTTGACTTTTGACAGTTTTATTATGTCTTGGAGATCATTCTGTATTCACAATGGGGTGGCCTTTTAGCTGCATGTACTTGGACATTGAAGTCTATCCCCAGGTTTGGGAAGTTCTCGGCCATTATTTCTTTAAATAAACTTTCTGCCCCCTTCTCTCCGTCTCTTCTCCTTCTGAAATTCCAATGATGCGGACACTGGCTTCTCAAATTCGGTCTCATAGACCACACAGGCTTTCTTCACCCTTTCTCTTTTTCTTTTCTCTCCTCAACCAAATTATTTCCAGTTTCCTACCCTCTATCTCATTAGTTCTTTATTCTCTTTGGTCTTTTCTGCTGCCAATGCTCTCAATTGCTTTGTTTCCTTTCAGTCACTGAGTTTTTCAGCTCTGGAGTTTCTGCTTGGTTCTCTTCCATGATCCTCTGTTAAATTCCTCATTTTGATCATGCATATTTTCCCTGATTGCACTGTTTGTCTTTCTGTGTTTTCTCGTAGCTCACTGAGTTTCTGTAAAACAGCTATTTTGAATTCTTTTTTTTTGGCGTAAAGCATAGATCTCTGCATCTTTGGGTCCAGATGCTGGAAGACTATGGTGACCTCTTGGTGATGTCACATTTCCTTGATGTTTTAAGCTCCATGACATTTTGTGTTGCTCTTTTTGCATATGAACTAGCAGCCACCTCCTCCAGTTAGTTGTAGTTGCCTTCAGGAGAGAAATACCTTTCGTCAGTCCAGCTATGGATGCTGAGGCTTTCTCAGGCCTTGCATGGCTACATCTGCTCCACACTTTTCTCTCCCTCGGTGGCAGAATTCTCAAGCTTGTCTGTCTTCTCTGATCTCACCACAGTGCCCCAGGTTGGCTGCTGCTGCTGCTGAGAGCCTTTCTTCTCTGTTCCTGAAGGAGGCCCTGCAGCTCTAGTCTGTGGTTTCTCCCTTGCTGGCAGACTCCCCTGCTTTCTGCTCACCTGCCTACTTTCTGCACATGCTCTGTGCTCTGTGCTACCAGAGCTCACTCCTACTGTCACCTCAGGGGCTTTCACAGGGAGCCAGTGCAGAGAGGGCAGGTGCATGTTTGGCATGTGGTGCCCTGGAGGTGCCGTGGGCCATTAGGGAGATACATGGATGAGGGTTCCCCATGGTTTATAGGTGGGCTTCCTGATAAAGTCCAGAATGCCACCAGCAGGAACTCTGTCCCTTTAGTGCCCTCTGGGAATCTATATGCCACTCTCCCTCTCTGCTCCCTCTCGCAGTCACGGAGCTCCCTACTTCACAGTCTGGCTGCTATGAGAAACAGAAATGACTCCCTTTGGCAGAGTCCTGCACAATTGGGGAAGCTGAGTGTTCACTCCCCAGCTCTCCCTTTCCCTCGTGGGAGAAATCATGGGGAGATACCACGGGCTGTCTTGTTTAGCCCTAAACTGCGCTGCCCTAGGGGAAGGGGGAAGGGTGACGCTGGCCGTCCTGCTGCTCCTAGTGCTGCCCCTTTGTGTGCCGACTTTTCTTCTTCTTCTCCAAAGGGGTGTGGAACTTCTCCTCTGGAAACCTGGGCTTTCACAGGGCTGTCTCATCACTGGTGACACCCAAGTCAGTGTTCGCAGGCACTCCAGGGCCTTGGTGACAGGGGCCACACTGCAGCACAGTCCCCAGCAGCTTCCACTGCTGTTACCAAAGTCTGTCTGCCTATCGCCTGGTGCACCACTGGGCAGGGCTCCTCCCAGGTCCCTGTGGGTGGGGCTGGGTCCCACAACTCCCACAGAGGCACTGGCTTCATGGGCAGATGGCAAATTTTTGTTGTTGGAAGTGAGGCAAACAAGGGATGTCATCATGCTCCCAGCATGCTGCCATCACAGTCATGTCACCTCCACCCAAGGGTTGTTTCAGAGCTTGAATGACAGTCTCCTTTAGTCCAAGCTGGGGGTTCTTGCGTCTGTGTCACGCCCTCAAAATTTAGTCCTGTTTGTACCCATTTGATTCCAGTCAGTCCCACGTGCCAGTTACGATGCCTGCACTTTTTGAGACCTGCTCTCTCCAGGCGCAACTGAGGGCACCTTGGGCCTATCCTTGGCCCAGCCGCACCTCAGTCTCTTTTCCTTGGACCATTTTGCTGAAAGGGAAAGATTTACCACTGGTCACTTTAAGGAACTCAGGTGTTTTAACCAAAGGCATGAGGGCCATGTCATTGATGCGGGCCTCAGCACAGGCTGACTTTTAATTGACTATTGTCATTTCAAAGGCTTACTCAGCTTGACCTTGTATCTTTTGTATCATTTAGTTGTGGAAGTCCTTGAACTTCTGGGCACTCATTTCCCTCTCAACTCCGACTGCAGACAGGGCAGTCCTTTTTTTTCTTGTACCTGCTACCCAAACCCAAGAGCAATCAAATCTTCCCATTACGCCCTGGCCAGTGTGGCTCAGTTAGTTGGGCATCGATCCCTGCACCTAAAGGTTGCCAGTTCGATTCCTGTCAGGGCATATCCCCAGGTTGCAGGTTCCATCCCAAGTCAGGGCTGTGCAGGAGGCAACCAATTGCTGTTTCTCTCTCATATCTATGTTTCTCTCTCTCCTTTCCTCACTCTCTAAAATCAATAAAAACATACTTTTTTTCCTCCCCCCCAGAGGGATGGTGGGGTGGGGTGGTGGGTGGGGAAAGATTAACTAGAGAACTTATATGCATATATGCATAACCCATGGACACAGACAATAGTGTGGTGAAGGCTTTGGGGGGTGGGGGCAGGGTGGAGGGGGTCAAAGGTAAAAAAGGGGTGACATATGTAATGTTTTCAACAACAAAATTTTAAAAAATTGATTCAAACAAAAAAACAACAACCCATACTTTTAAAAGTCTTCCTATTATTTTGCTTTCCTACCTTTTGGTCTAAAGCTACAGATACCTTCTGGACACTGTCTGCCTTCCAAGTTACTTCAGGTGGCAATTTTACCTAAATTTTCACCACCGTATAACAGGCTGACATCCTCCCGCCTCTGGTACTGTTTCCTGTCTTGCACTTCCAGAACCAAAGCCCATGTCTTACATTTCTGGTGTCAGGAATGGGGACAGGCAGGGTTGTGACCAAATTTCAGTAGCTAACAAAACAAAGTTTTAATCTGCCCACGTCGAGTGTGTGTGTGGGGTCAGCGGTGACGTGGCTCCGTGTTGACTTTGTTCTGGACGAGGTGATGGGACTCCTCTGTTTGGAGCACTGTGCATCTCACGGCTGAGGGAGGAAGACCATGGGGACCACGGGCAGGCTTTCAGTGCTCTGCTCAGACGTGCCACCTCCGCTCACATTTCATTGGCCAGAGCAAGTCCACGGCCAAGCTGACAGTAACGAGTGGGTGGTATAATCCTTCCCATGGAGAGACAATACATATTTGGAAACAATCCTGCAGCTTAGTGCAGGGTATTTCTGTTCACAAAGAGGGAATAGCTGTGGGGCAGGAAAGCAGACGCTGCCCCAGACAGGAGGGTCTCACTTCCACAGGGAACTGAGCTCAGTGTTCCAGCTTAATTTGAGTAATAAGAAGCTTTTACTAACTTCCAAAGTGTGAAGCCGGCTCCCCTGGCATTGGATATCCTGTTGTACCTACACATGTGCCCCGTGACCCAGCCCGAGGCGCATCACTCAGAAGGAAGGGTCCTTGAGAACTTTTCTTATGCACAGCGCTGACCCCAGCTGTTCCATGCACCCTCACCCTCTGCGGGTGGCCCTGATGGCCAGCTGCTCTGTGGACCCTTGGCCTCTGCAGGTGGCCCTGATGGCCAGCAGCTCCGTGCACCCTCAGCCTCTGCGGGTGGCCCTGACGGCCAGCTGCTTTGTGGACCCTCGGCCTCTGAGGATGGCCCTGAAGCCCAGTCGCTCTATGGACCCTTGGCCTCTGCGGGTGGCCCTGACGGCCAGCTACTCTGTGGACCCTCGGCCTCTGAGGGTGGCCCTGAAGGCCAGCTGCTCTGTGGACCCTCGGCCTCTGTGGGTGGCCCTGAGGCAGATGTGTCTGTGGTTAGAGGCAGATGCTCAGATGCGGTGCATTTTTCATATGAATAATAATTAAGTAGAATAGCCAAGGCGACATCAGGGAAGCACTGGGGAAGGGTGGGGAAGGGAAGCAACCAAGGCAGACATGCTGGCATCCTCCTGTTCACCCCCTTTCCGTGGACAGGAGGCTGGGCCCTTGTTCACTGCTCTCTCTCACCTGCTGACCAGAGGCTGCACTCCAAACGGTGCCCACCAAGCTACGTTCATCTCTTCCACCAGTTCATTCATGCACAGTGAGTCCAATCTCACGTGTGTCCTTCGGGCTTTTCCCAAGGCCCCTGACTGTGTGGAGGGACCTGTGACGTTGCCTCATGTCAGGCAGGTGAGACTGATGTCAGTGAATTTTCCCAGCTTCGCTCCTGCCCACTCCGCCTTCTCTCCACTTCAGTTTCACAGAGATGCGTGAGTGTGCCTGGCCATCTGTGTGCTTCCTGCCAGACACCTTTCCAGAAGTCCCTACTTCAGCTGCTGTGGTCTGGAATCCTCTCGGAAAGTCGACGGTGGCTCCTGCAGCTTCCCTGGTGCCTGTTCGGTGGGGATGTCACTGCAGAGGAGGGGAGAGGGCAGTGGGGACCTGAGCTGTGGTGTCACCGCCTGGTGACAGTCTGGGTTTCTGGTTGAGACTCACCCCAGTCTGAGTCTCACCTCCTGGGCCGTGACACGCCAGAGCTCCGGCGCTCGTTCGTCCTGCAGAACCGTGGGGAGGAAATCGTGTCCACTCGCAGACTGAGGCACAGGGGTGAGAGGTGGGCCCTGCACGAGCCGGGCTCTCCTGGCAAAGGCCTCCCACCGCCCTCCTGCGCACACGTCCCGGACACACTCCCAGCGATGCTTTCCTGTCTTCTCCAAACAAGGGCTCAGGGTAAAAAACAAAAAACAAACCCTCCCAAACACCCTGATCCGGCGGGAATCCTGTCTGAGATCCTGTTCTCCCGTTTCTGAGACCATCACAGCAGGTCTGCATACACCTCAAGCTTTTACCAGACGGGAACCTCTTGTTAGAAGATGACCCAGGAATGGGAGACACAAGGCTCCTCTTTTTCTCCTGCCTGGGGAAGGGAGCAGAAATTCCTCCTGTGTAACCATCGGTGCCGACTCTAGAACCTTCCATGGCAGCATGTGTGCCCGGCAGCCCCATGATGAAAGCACTGTGCAAGCAGGAGGTATCGTCTTCTCCAACGAGCAGAACAGGTCTCCCCAGCCTATGCCTAGGGCTCCCTGAATCTGAGGCAGAAAATGCATTTGGCCTATTTTAAATTAAGCTAGATATTACCACAACAAAATCAATTGCTTTGCCCACAGTTAATAGATTTTTAGGAAAGAAGAATCTCTGCCTATGGGCCTTCCAGCACATCTTCTGTCCTAATGATGTGGAAAGAGAATGTGCCCCAATTTGTTTGCTAAATTTTAATACCATGCTTCCACCCCCAACCAACAGGCCTGAGAATTCTCAGGCACAGAAAGATCTGGAGGAGCCCTGGCCAGTGTGGCTCAGTTGGCTGGAGCGTCGTCTCATGTGCCTAAGGGTGGCAGGTTCAATTCTCAGGCCTGGCACATACCCCGGGTTGCAGGTTCAATCCCTAGTTGGGGCGTGTGCTGGAGACAACCAATCAATGTTTCTCTCTCACATTGATGCTTTTCTCTCTCTCCCTTCTTCTCTTTCTAAAATAAATTTAAAAAATAATAATATCCTTGGGTGAAAATTAAAAAAAAAGGTTTGGAGGAGTGCTATAAGGATCTTCCTGGGCTCAGGGAAATAGCCAGCATTTATTGAGCACTTACTGTGTGCAAAGAACATATATTTCTTATTTATTCTTCACAACGACACATATAAACTCAGAGTGCCTTTGCTGAGAGCAGAACAGGTTTGCTAACTTCCCAAATTAATTTGTTGTAGCCCAACTACAGATAAAACAGGTGAGAGAGTGACGCAACAGTGACCTCAGCCAGGTGAAGGCCCTGGTGTCGTCTCCGCCTCGTCCAGTTCTCGGGTGTGCTAAGTGTCCGCTGAGTGAGAAAGGGGGCTCTGCCCGCACGGAGCTCACAGCATGGGGAGGAAGGCAGATACGGCTTCTCAAAGGGTGACCCAGTCTCATGGGTGCTGGAAGCACAGCGCCTGAGGCTGTCCCGTAGGCCCCTGACCTGCTCTGGTGGCTCGAGGGTGCCCTGAGACCTGTGGGATGAAGAGGAGCTAGCTAATTTGGGACAGAAGTTTCGAATGGAAGCATTCCCAACAGAGGGAGACACATGGGTGGAGGGCACCTGGGGGGCAGGAGCTCATGTTCCAGGAGCTAGAAGACGCCCCGAGCGACGTGCAGGTGGCGACAGGAAGAGGGACGAGAGAGGAGCTGATGAGACAGATGCCACCAAAGAACAGCTGCAGAAAGCACTCTGAGGACACGTGACAAAGGGTGTCGATAACAAAGTGGCTTAGCGGGGACCCCGCCCTGCCCCACCCCAGCACAGCCCCTCTGGCAGAAGGTATAAGCTCTGCAGGAAGAGACACCTAATCCAACCCCTGCGCAGGCACCAGCTGCTCGCTCCGCAGGGGGACCGCACTTGAGCTCAGTGTTTTAGGCCGAGACAGAGAGTCCCTCCCCCAGCCCTCCTCTCCCTCCCACGGAGCAGGAATGTGCACGCGCGTCCACGCTTCCCATCCGTTTATGTCCGAGTGACAGCACCCAGCTGTTCCAGGACTGTTTAGAGCCACTATAACAACAAACGGACTTGGGAAATTCTGCACGTTTCCCTGGCAAATGCATGGAGGGTTGGACCAGAATCTCCCCGGGTGCTCAAGGACACTCACCAGCGCTTTCTGATGACTGTACCGGTCTGCAGTCGACGCCAGCTTCCCGGCCACCCTACTCCTTTTTCAGTGGCTTTCACACAAAAATACCACTTGAGGAACATACACATCTGAGAGGGTGATACGGGTGCACACGCGTGACAATGCTCACGTGACTTACTGGAGACTTGCAGCAGAGGCTGGGGACTGTCTCTAGGGGGCGCTGGAGCAAGAATCCACGTATCTGAGGCCTGGCTCTTTCCACAAAGGTTTTATTCAGGACCTTGACCCAAAGATCACCGTTGTTTAGAAAAGGCAAGAGTGCGACGGTGATAACAGGATCCACTCATTTTCATTTTGCTTTCTCGTCTTAGGTTTTCAGCCGTCGTGTTTTATAAGCACCACAAGCCAAACTCATATTCACTTGATTAAGGACTAAGGTTTGCGCCCCAATCACTCAGAACACACTGGACGCTCGCCCCCTGCGCTGCCGAGCGTTACAGGAAGGCTACTTAAAGCTCCGACACTCTAAAGTACGTTCTTTCTATTAATTCTGTTACTAGAGCTTTAGGATGCTCTGTACTGTCAACTTGGCAAATATTTCTAAAGCAAGCTTGTGACAGACGCACGTCAGCTCCAAGGTGCACAATGTTTCCATTTTGCCTTCTGCAACCTCCTATTCTTCCCCGTTAGCTTGTCCGGTGACCCCACAGTTAGCGAACACCAGCTCTGTCCCACACACCGTGGGGGCCTCCTGGCTGGAGAGACACTGTTCGGGGAGGTGGCCGTGCAGGAGAGTGCAGCCTCGGCGCTCACTGTACCGCTTTTCCAGGCCAACTGCAGCAAGTGCATCTCGGCAACACTGGCTCCAAAGCTGGATTAGGTGTTTTTAGGTGTCTCAAAGTTTGTCTCAAAAAGAGCCAGACCCTTATCCGCACATATGTTATTATATCTTATCTTTGCCCCTTCCCCAAAACCACTGCTAGGTATGTGATGGTGGATTCCGTTTTAGTTTGCCACTCAGACCTTGATCACTGAATGCATTTGATTTCTGCCTTCTCGGGCAACACAATTTCCCTCCCGCCAGAGGAGGAAAGTGCTAAAGGGTTATCCGGATGCCAATGATCTGTCTACACTCCTATGCTTTTGCTTCTATGCAGCTGCTAGCACCATGACCACCACCTCCATCACCATGACCACCACCTCCATGCCCATCACTACCACCTCCATAACCATGACCATCACCTCCATCACCATCACCATGACCACCATGTCCATCACCATGACCACCATGTCCATCACCATGACCACCACCTCCATCACCATGACCACCACATCCATCACCATGACCACCATCACCATCACTACCACCTCCATCACCATCACCATGACCACCACCTCCATCACCATCACCTCCATCACCATCACCATGACCACCACCTCCATCACCATCACCACCATCACCATGACCACCACCTCCATCACCATCACCTCCATCACCATCACCATGACCACCACCTCCATCACCATGACCACCATGTCCATCACCATGACCACCACCTCCATCACCATGACCACCATCACCATCACTACCACCTCCATCACCACCACCACCATCACCACCACCTTCACCTCCACTTGGCAAATGCCTTCAATGTGTGGGCACTGACTAGTCTCTTCGTCTCTTTACCTATGGAAAATTATCATTTCCCCAAACCTGCATTTTCTGTGGTGGCCTATACTTGTAACTCATATCACTATTCACCAGCCAGATAGACCCATACACTGGGAGTCATTCTGGATTCCTTCTTCCCTCACGTCTCCTACCTCAAATCCAATCACCAAGCCCTGTCAGTTCAACCGCCTCTCAATTTCCACAGCCATTGATTCAGTCCAGGTTCTATAACTTACTCCTGGGCTGGGAGGCTACTAGTAGTAGGTACACCAGAGGGGAAACGGAAGGAGCTTCGGGTCCAGTCTCAGCTCTGGCACTGTGCTGAGCCCAGTGATTCTCTATGAAACGGGCTCAGCGACACCTGCAGCTCGCAGTTGTACATAAGTGTTTAGTACGAGGCAGGTGCTCAATCAATGTAATGTTTCCATCACTGTGGTATTAGGTGAGCGAAGTAGCTTTGTAATCGGGCCCCCTGTGTCTACTCAGGCTCACCACCTGCCACTCCACCTCCTCTACCATGGTGACAATGCCTTCTGTAAAGTTCAGAAGCCAATCATGTTACATCTCAGCAGGAAATGCTTCCACGATGCCTACATTTCCAGACTTGAGATCCGGCTCCTATCGACCGATCCAGCCTTGTTTCCCACTACTGGCCCTGCGGTCCTTTGTCCCAGCCACGCAGAGCAATGTGTAGCTGCCCAAATGTCTCACAAATAGACATTCATGCTCTGGCCACAGAGAGAGTCAGACCCATGAAAACAGACACGGAGCTACCCCAGGGAGTAACAAGCTGGCTGTGTGGAGCTCGACGAGGACACTGAGGTGCCATCCCGTGTGGCAGGTGCTGTGACTTCGGCCTTGTACAGGAATCCCTGTCTGAGCGCAGCTCACCCTGGCTGCTCCCTGGGAGAACACTGGGAGCACCTGGCTGCTCTCCGGGGAGGCGGGGGTGCTTTGCTAATGTTTTCTGATCCTTTGAGGGACAAATGAGTCCAGGGAAAAGCTGAGATACTATGAGCTGTGGAGGGAACCCTGAGAGGGGAAAGGAAATGTTTAGAGAACACAATGTGTCACACAAAATGTTAGGGAGAAGGGGCTGAGGGCAGCTTTCCCAACACAGGCTGTGCGTTGTGTGTGCACCGACCAGTCTGGCTAGAGACGATTTCCTGGCTCAGGAGACAAGTGCATAACAGAATAGGAATCTAAGTAGAGCTCCCCCTGGTCCAGGGGAACTAGGACGAACCCCACCCCCTCACACAGGATGTCTCCACCATCACAAGAGAACGGCTAATACTTCCTGAGCATTTGTTGTGTGCCACCTGCCTGTCTAAATGTTTCACACACACCAACCCTTCGCCCCACCTCCTTCCTGTGACAAGCGCTCCGCTCGTCCCGCTGTGCAGTAAGAAAACACGCACAGCGGTGGGACCACCAGCCCAAGTTCCTCCAGTGAGTGAGGGGCAGCTCTGCCTCGACCCAGGCAGCTGGGCCAGGAAAGCCGTGATCCCCACCCCATGTTCTCACAAATCAAATCCTCGTATTTAAATATTTGCCCAAGAAACTCACAGTCTCCAAATTACCAGCACTGTCTGGTGATGCGCGACTGGCCTGCAGATAACATCACATCACCTCCCCTGACTTGGCGCCCATCAACCTCACCCCCGTTCGCGTCCCCTCCCCCTTCATGCCTGCTCTGCCTCCATGTCCGGCAGGCACCACATGGCTTTTCATGATACATGTGTTCTTGGCTATAAGAACACCAGGCCCAACCCCAAATCTGATGAGAGCCGACTCTTCACACACAGTCACACAGGCTGGCCCCCTTGACGTTAAGGAGCCTGAGCCTCCTGCAGGCCCTGGTGCCCTCTGACAGTCTTCCCACAGTGTGCCAGGCTGGGGTAATTCCAGGTAGCACAGTACAAGTTCACGGGAAACCACAGCAACCGCCACAAGCAGGACCACAGAGGATGCAGGCCGTTCAGGAGCGAAGGTTTACGACGCCCCGTCAGATGAAGCGCCAACCAGCCAAGCACCTGGCTGGGCAAAGGTGAAGTGCGAGAGAGAAGTCGTTCTATCAACCAGGGCCTTGCGACCAGTTACAAAAGTGAGCACTGTGGGGAAGGAGCATGCTTTCCTCCCTGTCTGCTATGTGCACCTATGCAGATGTACACGGGCACACATGTACAGGCGTGTGGACGCACACAGACAGAGTGGCCGAGTCATCGATCCCTCCTCCCCCTTCAAGCCTTCACTTGCCATTCGGGGTCAGCTCAGAGGCCCCGAGGAATAGATAGCGCTGTCCCAGAAAATGAACTGTCAATTACACGCAGTTTCTATGGAAACCACTAACAACCACGTCAAGTGGGAATTGCCTGGAGCACCCAGGACGGCCTCTGAGCATCACTGGTCTGAGGCTGAGCTGGCGGGAGAAGCTGCCGCGAGCACACGGGGCTTCAGCCGCCCGCAGCCCAGCCTCAGATCACCGCAGGAAGCATGAAGTTAGGTTCAGAGGGCAATCAGTTTACCACCCGGTCCAGCCGGGTTCTGAGGCTGAGTATCGTCTGGTTGGCCTCCCTCCAGACACGGAGGCAGAGGACGACCCAGCATAAACGCCATCATCCGTCTCCAAAATAACAGGCTTCTAAGATTTCTCTCTAAATCCAAGTCTAGTGGAAACAGACAGAACCGAATTTTGGGCAACAACTCAGTCCCCAGAGGTGAGGGCAAGTTCACAGTGAGGAAATTAGACTCAGGAGACCTGGCCAGCCTGTCCTCCTGGCAGGCTGACCGGACACCTGGTGCACGGCGACCGCAGGCCATGAGTATGGGGAGCGCCTTGCCCACCGCCTGGGTGGCCAGCTGTTTGGACGGAGCTGGTGAAGGGCAGCACTGGCCTTGGCCAGCATATTTGCATCTGGCAAAAACACCCTGCAGCTGCAGGCTCCCCCCAACAGTGTCCCAGCTTCTTCCCTCCCAGCCGGTTTCGATCGGGTCTCCATGTGCGCAGGGGAATGGGCACATGGAGAGTAAATTGTCTTTGTTTCTGCTCAGAGCACATTGTGAGGCTGGCGTTGTCTTTCTGTCTCAGCTGGACTGATTCTCCCTTTGAGCTGGGAGGAAGGTGCTGGAAGGCCCGGGGCTGAAGAAGGGACAGGAGCGGACTTCCCACCCTGTCTCAGTGAGTCGGCCACGGGGACCAGGGAGGCGCTGATGACCCAGTGTGTCTGCGGCATGTCCAGTGGGAACTTTCGCAGTTTTCGGGGAGAAACTCTAGAGAGAGAGGCTTGGTCTTTGTCTGTGAAATGACTAACAACAAGCACAGGGACAGCTGGGGAACACACCTGAGGGAGGCGATGGGCCTGAGAGCGGGCGGGAGGGAGAGGGGCCGGGCAGGTCGTCTCTGCCCACAAGTTGCGGCCCCTTTCCCTGCGGGGAGGGTCCTGCGCGCACAGTACCTCACGGAGTGGGGGGGAGGAAGCCAGGGAAGCGACGCTGGACAGACAGGCTCCAGCCCGGTCAGGCCAGAGGGAGCCTTTGCTCTCAGCTGCATGTTCTGGCCGACGGACGGTGCTGGGAGAAGCCATGAGGAACTACACACGATGTGATCCCAACTGTCCCCCGCTCCCAGGGGTTGGTCTTTATATAGGTTACGAAGGCACCCTTTTTCTCATCACTGTTACTGTGTTCTGGTTTTTCTGTTTACCCAGCTGTGCCAGGGGCTTATGGAAGGACTGACGGAACAGCAGGCAGCAGGCCCTCCCGCCTGGCATTTGCATGGGGGGGAGAAGTGCAAACAGGTGCAGATACGGCGTGGAGTCACTCGTACCCGGTCTGCCACCAGTGGCCTCTCCTGGGTTACTCTCACAGCCACTCTTGTACTCCAAGCCGTCCAGTGCCTCCCATCTCCCCGCCAGGCCAGGGCCGCACAGTGCCCTCCAGGCCCAGGTCTGGCTGCTCGCTCCCTCGCGCCTGTGTCCGGACTCATCTTCCTCGGCCTGGCTCCCAGCCTGGCTCCCTCCCGCTCCTCAGACCCTCAGGCACAGCCTGGTCCCGGGGCTGCACTGGCTTCCCCTCCGCCGGACACCCGCAGCCCCAGCGCCTTCTCAGGGTCTCTGCCCCATTACCATCCTATCAGCTTCACTTCCCTGCCCACCCTCGGAACACAGCAAGCCCCCTGCCTCCCCTCCCCGCCTCACCTGACTTTTTCTCATTTTAAATGCTACCTGACAGTCTACCTAGTGCCCCTCTGTCTCCACTAACCTGGGTGGGGCTTCGTGCTATTCCCTGCCTTATCCCGTCAGTGTCTGACAGGTGCTCACAGAATATTTGGTGACTGAATTAAGGGTCCAAGGGACTGGCATGGGCCATTGTCACTAACAGAAATTCTATATAAGTATCTGAAAACACACACACAAGGGAGCATGTGGCCACAGCAAGCTGCTTTTCCTAAGTGCAACCTTCTCTGGCGATAAATAACTGCAAACTCAGAGCACAGCTACTCAGATGAGACAGAAAAAATACAAAATAAATGGGCGCTGTTAAGATGGTCCCATTAGTCTAGACGTCCCTGGAGTTCGCATTAGCATGTAAAAGTCAGGCTGCCTCTGATATCGAACTGCTGTTGGATTAATTTCAGTGGTTACTTACATAAATCTGACTCAAAAAGCTATTATTTCCACTAAGGTACTGTCATAAGTTCTCTCATTCACAATGTGAACAACCACTCTCATTCAAGTCCTGATTCATCTTTCTGCCCTGGGCCAGAAATTATACCCTTTGAATATAATAAAACTTTACTGACTTGAGACAGTAGTCTCTTAATTCCCATAGCGCAGATGACTAGCCTACAACATCAGGTGCGGACAGGGTGGCCCATGGCCATGGATTACATCTTAAGGAGAAATACCAGCAGGAGGCACAGAGTTTGGGAGGGCACCAGGTTGAGAAATTCTATTGCCGTTACTAACACATTTCACTCAGAAGCTGTCAGTCTTTTAAAGCATCCTGCTTGGTCCCTTCTCAAGGCTTCACCTGCTCAGTGAAAATCCTGCACACTCCTGGCTCTGTGTGACACGCGATGTCTATTAAATATCCCCCCAAATTGTTCACTGCAACCATCACAGAGGGAGTGAGGGAGGCCGGTGCGTTACACTGACTGTTCCCAGTACTTGTCTAGTAAGTACTCTCTTACTAGAGGTGGAGAAATGCCAAGGATTTTGAAGCACGTGAACTTGTAACGTAAGGACAGCTCATCGAGCTCACACTCAGGTTCCCTGCCAGGATGCCACGGAGAGTGG
Source organism: Miniopterus schreibersii (assembly GCF_964146895.1). NCBI lineage: Eukaryota > Metazoa > Chordata > Mammalia > Chiroptera > Miniopteridae > Miniopterus > Miniopterus schreibersii. The sequence goes on along the minus strand of NC_138123.1, from coordinate 14,238,808 downwards.
GATGCCCATGGTCTCTGCCCTCAGGAGCCCTGATTGGAACAGGCTTTGTAACGATGATTCTAAAATCAGCACCACAAGGGTAGAGATTTTGGGCTCTTTTGTTTTACAGGGAATCTCAGGCACCTTGAACAGAGGCTGACACACATGCTGTCCACGGAGATCGGTTAAGAGAATAAAGAGAGCACTGGACCAGCACCTGGCACCAGCCAGTGCTCACATGTTGCTGTTTATGGAAGAAAATCTAGACCCTGCCAGGCTGCTCTCCAGCCCCCTCTACGCCGAGGGCAGAGGCACCACAGCAACGCTGAAAGGAGTGCCCAGGGTACGACCTAGTCACCATGTGCTCAACGGGGCAGACTCTCCGGCAGAGTCAGGAGCGGGTCATTTAAGCCAGTGCCCTGCTGCAGGAGGTAGCGGTGTTAGCATAGGTAGCCAGGTAGTAATACAGGAGGGGAGCAAAGGGAATCGGGCAGTAACCAGAGTAAACTGGGAAGCGAAATCAGGTATTAGGACAGCGTTCCATTAAGCTTAGGAGGAAGCAATAGCAATTACAGACCCATCCACACCCTCCAGGAGACTGCCCCGGAGGAAATTCAATCCTCTAAACTGGCAGGAAAGCCTCCCTGGGGACACCAGATTAGGGGGGCCTGTGGAGAAATTCCCCGCCGGGCACATGTGCTGTAGAAGCCAAAGTGGTGCATGGGGGGTGCTTCTATGAGGCATTCGCAGTAGGAGCCAAGAGGGCGACCACAGGGCCTGTCAGTATAGCTGGGGACAGAGCTGATTGCTTGGAAGGTGGGCCCAGAGCAAGCCAACGACAGCTTGGGAAGTTGACTGGCTATTTTGAAAAAGTGCCCAGTCCTTCCCAAGCCTGAGATAACAGAATCCCAGCCAGCAAAGCCCTTCTCCCTCTCGTGCCAGTAACACGCACTCGTCCCTTCATTTGTGCATTCACCCCATGGCAGCCGTGCGGGTCCAGCAGCCGCCTGGGGCCCGCAGCAGACCACCCGGGCTCCAAAGAGCTGAGCTTTAATATGAAACAGAAACTCTGGACACTGGCCTCTGTTTTGGCCTTGAAGACGACAAGACTGGATTTTTCCCATGGTGACACAAACGGAGATGGGACATTGGGAACCCAGCGGCAGCCTTCTATTTCCACCCGAATAAATCATCTTGCCACTCTACAGTCTCCAGTGGATGGGTCCATGTGATGCTTTCCTCGCGAGCCCGTGGAAGAACAGGATTTCCACTGGCAGCAGTGAGACCTGAGCACAGGCTTTGCTGCCCGGATTCCCACATAACAGAGGGTGCCCTCCTGAGCCCAGAACCTGCAGCCAGGACCAGCACCCTGAGCATGCAGCCGGGATACCCCTCTCCCGCAGGCTCTGGGGCCTTAAGGACCATGGTTCCAACCTGAACCCTGATCGCTGAGGCAGCGAGACTGGCCTTGTGGAGGGAAGATGCAGAGGAAGGAGACAGTAGACCGGGGAGCTTGGCGTCCTTTAGTGACCTTCCCTGGGGACCCTGACCACTGGGTCTTCCGTGTTTCTAAAACACTTTGTTCCCACTTTTATTACAGCTCCTATTTGTGCTGACTTCTCTTTCAGGAGCTCGGAGACAGCTTCTATTATAGCTAAAGGCAGCTTTTACTGTTAAAGAGCAAGTCTCCCAATGAGAGGCAGGGCTGACTTCTCACCTTTGCACCCTTCACAGCACCTCGGTCTGCACCCAGCTCACAGCAGTGGGAGCTTTCTTAATACACAAGTTACAGGAGGGAGACACAGACCAGGCCACACAAGGCAATGCCTATTTCAGAAAGCTGGCTGTGTGCAGGGTTTCACACCGAATGCCATGTTCACTCGGCCTCCCTTCTGCACCTAGGAGGCTGCATTGTCATTTCCCGTTGAGTTGCACTTGGCAAAGGCTCCCGACACTTTCAAGCTCAGCTGTCTTCCTTTTATCTCATAATGATCTGTTAATTACCTCTAAAATGCTTAACAGTCCCTAAAACAGCCTTGAGATTTTTATAACGTGAGTAAATGTCAGTTAGGCCTCTCAGATACCTGAAACCAAGCCCACAGTTTGGGAAAGAGCGAGGCCCACCTCTGGCATTTCAAAGGTCTTGCACTAATACCCAGGTACGTTATTTGCCGGTGAATGACACAGGCCATCTGTATCAGTTATCTATTGCTGTGTATCGATCCCCCCAAAACACAGTGGCTTAAAGCTACAATTACTTTAGTTGCTTATGATTCTGTGGATCAGCAGTTTGGCTGGACTCAGCCAGGCAGCTGTGTGGTTGGTCTCATCTGGCCCATCTGAGGCTGGATGTCCCCACCCACGTGTGTCAGTTGGGGCTGGATATTGGCTGGGCCTCCCTTTCTCCATGAGATTTCTTGTCCTCCAAAGGACACCCAAGCTCCTCTGCATGGAGGCCTTGGGGTCCTGAGGGTGAGAGCAGCAGCTGAAAGGCTCCTTGAGGTCCAGGCTCAAACACTGTGAAGTCACTTTTGTCACCTCAGTCCAAGCAAGTCATCTGCTAAGTCCAGGGTTAGTGTGGGGAGACGGCTGGGGGCGTGCGTGGAGGGGTGTGTGGTGGCTGCGCTGTAGACCTTACACCACACTCTCATTCAGGGACTGCCGACCAGTGAGATTCTAATAAGACGGCATCTTACTCTAATACAGCAAATCCGAATTGTCACCAGGCATTGCCTGCTCCAGGGACCATGCTGGGAGTAGCAACGACGGCCTGGTGAAAGCTTCAGAGCAAGAAAAACAAATGAGGCGACTCTAAAACCCTCAGTGGAGAGTTCCAGAAGACCGAGGGTCAGCTGTCATCTGCAGCGTGTTGGTTAAGAAACCACAACTGGCCCTGCGATGTCCTTATGTCCTGATGAAAACAGACTGTATCACACGATGACTGTGATTAGCTCCGACAACCAAACGATCAGAAAGCAGAGCGGACAGCACAGATTTCGGAAGATTTTCACTATAAGTTATTTGTAAAACCCACGATGCCTGAAGGCGGCAGCGTGATTCATACAAGAATTAACCCATGGAATTATGCATTCCTTCATGATCTGCATGAGTGAGGTACAATAAACCCTGTGATAACACACGTTTCAATGCGTGTGTGTCTGTGTGTGGAGAGCGACAGAGAGCGAGCGAGCGCTGGGCTCCATTCTTTGCCTCCATCCAGCTCCTCTGTAAGAAGCAAGGCAGGGGCTAAACTTTTTAACTTTGGGGGAGGCAGGTAGGAAGTGAAGACGGAGGATGAGACCAGGGGCATAAAGGATGGCATCTAGTTCCCTAAGCGGGAGGGCCCAGGAGGTGGCTCTCAGCACCCCCGGTGTCCTCCATCCCTACCTCTGAGCATCTCTGAAGGAACAGACTCCAATGTGGACCTGCTGCTGCTGTGTGGAGTTCCAGCCAGAGAGCCTGGGGGACCCAGAAGCAGTGAGGGACCAGTAGGGCTGGGGCAGAACCCCCCCCCACACACACACACCATGTGAGGCCAGAGAGGTGGGGCGTGGGGCAGACCTGAGGGCCTCAGAGACTGTAGGAGTGAGATGGGAGACCCCTCCTGACTGCAGTCACTATGATGAGAAAAGCCTTGGGGACTAGCTAGTTAAGAGATAAATCATGGTCCCAGCAACTCACAGCGTTTCTCTTTATAAGTCCTTAAAAAAACCAAACAGCCCCTTGGGGTTACTTACACAATTAAATTTTTTTCCCAGCCAGGACCCCAAATCATACCCATTGGTATTTAAGCCAAAGCTGAATAGTGCCACTAGGGGGCGCCAAGATGAAGCCGGGCGAGGTGGATTTGGTTGCCGCCTGGAGGGCCCCTGACCTCCCACCGCTGGCTTGCTGCTTGGGCCAGGGTTGCCTGGCTCATTTCATTGACCTCACAGTAATGGGACCCCACAGTTTACGCAACTGCAGCTCCGGACCCTATGTACAACATGGTTTTAGTGTGCTAATATATTGCTTTAATTTTAGTTTTCATTCATTGGACTTGCTGAAATGGAAGCACACAACTAAACTCTCCTTTTTCTAGAGGAATGGTCAGTTTTGAAGCTAAAAGGTAATGTTCACGGAAAGCTGCAAAAACCGACTGTATTAAGGTGGGATCATTGAAGCCAAAAGCCAGGAAAGCTTTCTTTTCAAAAGGTCACACGTATGTCTAGCTCTTCAACCTTTATGTTAATACGCACATGTCCACCAAGGAAGTATATAATCTATTTTTATAGCCCTCGTGGCGGAATCACGTACTATGATACATAACCCTTATTCTGAAAGCAAAACAAGTCCTGGATCTTCCTGGACCTGAGAGACGTAAATGTCAAACCAGAAACCAATTTCATTTGAAAAATAAGCACATTTTATCCGTAGATCCCATTTTCACCTTCCCCTTTCCACCCCCTTGACTGTGAGCACTTTAGTTATATAATAAACCCTTCCAAAGACATGCCAACTGTGCCAGTATTCTTCCTTTCGCCATAGGTAGACACCGTGTAATCTTTGGGTTACTTGAGACAAACAGTCCTATTTTTCACTGTCCACTTTTTAATTTATTCTCAAGTAAAATAAAAAAAGGTATTCAGTCCTTTGATACTGAATCTTGTCTGTTTGAAGTGTCTACTTCCTAAAGTGACAGGGAAGACTGCACTCCGATTTACTGTCGTGGGCTGCTCGGAGAGGAAGAGAAACTGCCAACAGTAACCATGTCTCAGATCCCAGATGCCTGAACTACACATAATTTACAGAGGACCTGTTTGGACACAGTTTTCTAAGGCAGTTGAGTCAAACAATTTTCATGTTTTAACTTGCTTAATAGCACAATTGAAAATCCCATGGAATTAACTACATAAAATGAACACAGCCACAAATATCTTTTATTATACAAGAAGACATTAAATGTGATTAAGTGTGTCCAGGTGAGTCACAGGCTCCCTGGGGAACATCTGCAGTTGTGCAGGTGACATATCCCACTGGGCGGAAACAACTGGGACTTACTTATAACCTTGGAGCAGACCTGTGATGACTTCACTGAGTCATGGAATAAAATAGCTGTAAAAGGTCGTAGGGGATCTTTCTAAACCCTGCTCAATAAATGGAAATTAAAACAAGATACTCATTTTTTGTCTATTAAATATTAAATTAATCCCTGGATAAAGCCCTTCTTCTTGTAACATTTGGAGATCCAAAGCCCAACAGTCAATTTCCCAGCCCAATGTCCCACCTAATAACAGAGCACCAAATGCACAATGCAGAAACTAATAGACACAAAGGGAGAATTAGTCAGTTCAACAATCATCATTAGAGACTTCAACAGTCACTTTCAGTGAAGGACAGAAAACTAGGCACAAGCTCAACCAGAATATAGAAGACTTTAACAACATTCAACACCAGCTACAGCTCACATACATCTATAGGACACTCTATCCAACAACAATGAAATACGCATTCGTCTCAAGTACACATGGAACATCTCCAATAGAGACCACATACTAGGCCATAAAACAAACCTTGGTCAAGTTTAAACTACTGAAATAACACAAAGTACATTTATAATCACAATGAAATGAAATTAAAAATCAATAACAAAAAGAAAATTGGGGAAACTTACAAATATGTGGAAATTAATCAAAACGCTCCTACGTAATCAAAGAAGCAATCAAAAAGGAAATTAGAAAGCTCTTTGAGATGACTGAAAATGAAGACACAACTTACAAAAACTCAAATGGAGCTAAAGCAGTGCTCAGAGGGAAGTTCATAGTTGTAAATGCCCATATTAAGAAAGAAGATGGATTATGAATCAGTAATCTAGTCTTCCACCATAAGACATGAGAGAAAGGACAAACTAAGTCTAAAACAAGCCGAAGGAAGAAAAAGACAAGGATTACAGTGGAATTTAATGATATAGAGAGAAGACAAACAAGAGAAAATTTGGTAAAATCAGAAGCTGTTTCTTTGAACTCAAATTAGCTAGATTCAGAAAGGTAAAAAGAAGACATTACAACTAACTTTACAGGAAAAAAAGGACTGTAAAGGAATACCATGGACAACTGTAATGTCAATAAATTAGGCAATGAAATGAAAAAAGTCCTAAAAAGACAAAAACTACTGAAACTGACTCAAGAAGAAAGGGACCATCTGAATAGAACAATAATGAATACAGAGATTGATTTAGTAAAAATTAACAAACAAAAATTCCCCAAACCTATCCACAAAGAAAAGCTGAGGCCCACGTGGCTTCACTGCTGAACTCTACTAAACATTTAAAGAAAAATCGATGCAATTATTCACAAATACTTCCTTAAAAAGAAGGAGGAACACTTCCCAACTCATTCTTTGAGGCCAGCACTTCCCTGGTACCAAAACCAGACAAAGATACCATAAGAAAAGAAAACTACACACCAATACTTCTGGTTAAAATGGGTGCAGAACGACTCGGTGAAATGCTAGGAAAGAGAATCCAGCAATACATAAAAAAAAACATTACACAGCATTGCCAAGCGGGGGTCTGTCCCAGGAATGCAAGGTTGGTTTAACAACCACACGTAATTCATAAAATACAGCATATCAATGGAATAAAAAAACAAAAAAACAACATGATCTTCTCAATAGATGCAAAACGAATTTCACAAAACCCAACACCCTTTTATGATAAAAGCCCTCAGGAAACTAGGAACACAAGGGAACCTCATCATTCTGATAAGGGCATTTATGAAATCCTACAGCTAACATCATATTTAAGGGTGAAAGAGCTAAATACTTTCCTGCTAAGATCAGGAACAAGACATAGATATCTGCTCTCACACGTCTATTTAACACTGTACTAGAGGTTCTAGCTAAGGCAATTAGGCAAGAAAAAGAAATAAAAGGCATCCAAATTGGGAAGAAAGGGGTAAAAATACCTCTATTGGCAGATGATATGACCTTGTATAGAGAAAATTAAGAAATCCACTAAAAAACTAGGTAAGTAATTTAGATAAATAAATGGAGAGAGATTCCATGTTCATGGAGAGGAAGGGTCACCATTTTATCAACCTGCCAGTTCTTCCCGGCATGATCTATAGATTCAATGCATGCAAACCAAACTCCCAGCAAGCTAGGACGTGGCTATTGACAAACTGATTCTAAACTTTAGATGGAGTGACAAAATCTCTGTAATGAAGCCTCCATAATTACCCAAAAGAAGGGGGTTTGAAGAGCTTCCAGGTTGGGGAACCAGAATGCTTTCATGTGCCCCCCGCTGGGCCCCAAAGTCCACAAGGACAGAAGCTTCTTTGTTTGGGACCTTGCCCAATGCACCTCTTCATCTGGCTGTTGATAAGCAGCCTTTAAAATCGTGGTAATAAACTGGTAATCTAGTGAGCAAACGGCTTTCCCGAGGTCTCTGAGCCGCTGCTGCACAACTTAAAACAAATGAACGTGAGCCTGTGTCGCACATTCATAAATATAAAAAGCAATGTTGAGTAGAGCAAATTTCATAATATGCTCAGAATGCAAACAATTTCACACAGTTTATGGTTCTATGTATCTACAGATACCACAGAACAGCTCTTCTCTAAGGGTCCCTGAGACCTTTTCACAGGCGTTGTGAGGTTGAGACTATTTTCATAAGAACACTAAGGCCTTTTTTCCATTCTTACTCCGCCGTAAATGTACAACAGTTTTCCACAGGCACACGACATGGGGCAGCACACCAATTAACGCAGAGAATCCGGCTGCCTTTCACTAAGCCAGATGAGAGAAATGTTCAAAATGTAAAACAATGTCATTCTTCTTTCACTTTAAAACGATGGTTACTTTCATAAAAATTCTATTTAAAATATTAATGTGTGATGGGTTTATTATAATTTCAAGTAAACTAATAAATAATTCTAAATTTCCTCAGTCTTTGTTTCAAACGCTGCAAATTGTGGCAGTTATAATCCATCTAAAGAAAAATATTTCGGGGTCCTTAATAAATTTTAGGAATGCCAAAGGAATGAGGCCAAAGTGAGAACGGCGGTGGGAAGACGAACATCAAGTCCAAGGTTCTGCTGACTCTGTGGAGAGGGCACAAAGCGATGGGATCTGGGGGTGGGGGCGGAGACGGGGCGCTGAAGTGTATCTGCAACATTTTTTTCCTTAAAAAAAACCAAAGCAAGGGAAAAGGCAAATACAATTCAACAGAGCCGGGTGCTGGTTATATTGCGTTTTTATACCTTTTGGTGTATTTAAAGTAGTTGATGATACACATAAATCTAGTCATAAGCGTATCCTTTAGCCTGATGGAAGTAATTACCAGAAATACTAATAAAAAGCAAGATCATTTCCAAGGGGATGTGCAGCTAGAGGGGGGCAGTTGGGAAGAGGGGTGGCTCTTTGGTGCCATTTCACTCGTCACTATTACGCCCACTGCACTTCCACAAAAACAGAATCTCCAAGAAAAGTGTATAAAGAAAAAAGAAAAAAAAAACAGTTAACTCTGCAAAACACACAGGTGAGAATAAAATCTGGAGGCACGTGAAGTAGAATTAAATAACAGTTGTGTTGGGCTGTTGGGATAGAGGGTGTTTCGCTCGTTTCCATAGGCCCCTAAGGCGGGGCTGCTGCTCACACGACGTGACAGTGTTTTTAACCTGAGTGATGTATGGAAAAGACACACGGTCCCTTTCCTTCTGGGGGACGAGGCTGTCATTTAGATGCTTTTTAACCTTTTGCTTCGTTTTGACATCAGCAGTTGCCAACCTTCGCACCTTAAAAGCTACGAACACAGAATCTTTCCTCCCCTGTAGCTGCGAGAGCCTTCTGCGGAGATGCAATGGTCACGGAGTGATGCGACACTGGGGCCACATCAAGCCCATGACCACGCCGCCGTTTCTCCAGCGCTCGCTTACAACCACGCTCAATCAAATATTAATTTTGATATAAGTGACTCGGTAATGATCCACGCTGGTGGCCCAAATGGACTGTGGATTGTAGCTTGATGACGCTCCATTTCCTCCGGCTCTGTGGGTAGCGGCCGTGTGCTGGATGCAAGCAGCAGCCCTGGAGTCTGGCAACGGGGGCGGGGGGGGTACTGGGCAGCCTCGTTCTACAGTCCTGGGCGCACACGAAGCAGTCGAGGTGGACACACAGGTACAAAAGGACGACGGACGAGCTCAGAGGGCACTGCCCCGGGCTCCTCCCCCTGTGTCACGAGGAGCCCAGGGGCCAAGGACGTGTCTGTTTTGCTTTGTCTTGAATGTGGAGCATATAAAGAAGGTCTATTGTATCCAATATAAACCAAGGGAAGGCGGTTTCATGGAAGCCCCCAAAAAGGTGGGTGGAAAGGTTTCATTTGGGCAAAATATGAAAGGACCTTTCCTATGCTGTGGCCAGGTTAGATTGAAATTATAAAGAAATTAGCTTCCACATAAGAAATCAGAAGCAAAGAATTTTTGAGAAAGAAAGGAAGGAACATTTCAGGGGGTGATCAAGGGATGTATTAGTCTCCTAGAACCATCAAAGCCAATTACCACAAAGTGGTTTAAAGCAACAGAAATTTATTCTCTCACAAAGCAAGAGGAGAGAAGTCCCAAGGCCAGGTGCCGGCGGGGCTGGTCCCTCCTGGAGCGCAGAGGGAGAGTCTTCTTTCAAATGGACCACAGGACAGGGTGCGTTCCCTACAATCTTCCTAGGATTCCTGAGCCTCCTTAGGTCTGCAACTCCCAGGAGGCGGCCAAGACCAAGGCTCACACGCTGTCCTGCCACCCTGGTGAGAACCAGGACCACAATCGTGAGGTCTCATAGTCCCCTCGTGACTGCAGCCACAGGGGACACCACAGAGAACAGCCCTGAAGTCAGAGCTGTCTTTAGCTATATGGCCCCTTCCACTAGAGACATGTCAGAGTCTCGTGACTGCTCCATCCCCACTGTTCCCTCGGGGACAACGCCTTCTGCCCACGTTCGGACTGAGCAATTTCTACTAAACATTGAGCGCAACCTAAAGTGGCCTCTGGAAGCTGCCCCGGAGCTGTGACAGCCTCCTCCTCGGGCTCCACGGCCCCGGCTCACACCCCGCCTCAGCATCTGTCCACCGATACTTTCATTTCTCTGTTGAGAAGTGATCTTCCCCACCACACTGTGAACTCTGTGCAAGCAGGGATGCGACTTATTTCCATTTTGAAAGACTTTAGTCCTCAACTGCTAGGACACCCTGCTCTCCCGTCTGGGTTTTCTGTCTGTCACCGCTGCCCCTCAGTCTCCAGGGTCAGTCACAGGCCTGTTCTCTTTTCTAACTCACTCCGTGGGTGATTTCATCCCATCAAGAGCATCAAAGGCCTTCTACAAGCTGATGGACCCAGCACACATCTCTTCCCTGAGCTCCAGGTGCCAATGCTCACGGTACCCACCCTCTCCACGGAAATGGCTAACTGATGGCCCAGAACACACTGAGCTCTCATCTCTGTCCCTTCCTCACAGCCTGCTCCTTCCTAATCTCCCCCGGCTGTCGTTCTTGGCGGTCTTTCGTACTCCAGTTCCAACCTGTGAGAATATCTTGCGGCGTCACCTCCAGTGATGTCCAGGATCTCAGCTCTCCTCACCCCTCCACTAACTCGGGCCACCATCCCGTCTTGAGTGGGTACTAAGACAGCCTCCAAGCAGAGCTCCAGAAGGCAGCCAGGACGGTCCCTTTAGAAACTGAATCCAATCCTGTCACTTTCCTACCCAGTCCTCAGTGACTTCCTATCGCATTTTGAATAAAACCCACAATCCTGGCCTTGGCTGCACGCCTCTGGGTGCCTGGCCTGCGGGCTCTGCGCCCTCACCCCGGCCACTCTGGCCAGACACGGGCCTCTCACAGCTTCCCAATAGGCCGAGCACACTCCTGTCCCAGGACTTTTACACAGAACAGAAATTCAAAACTCAGCGAAAGTGTTGGAAAATAACGCTGAAGAGCCTAGAAAGTAGACTAAATAAATGTACAAAGAGGTGGAAAATACAAGAGAAAAGCAAAGACACCTAGAGGATCAGGGCCTGGCTAGGAAACAAAACATTTAAGTAATAGATATTCCGGAAGAGAAAAATGGAAGGGAAGAAATAATCTATGACACAGTTCAAGAAAATTTACAATAGAAACATGGATTTATAACCGCTCAGTTCAATGGATGAAAAATAAACCTGTATCAGAATATAAAGAAAATAAACAAACACACAAAATTGAAACAGACTCAGAGATTCAGAGAACTGACTGAGGGTTGCCAGATGGGGGGGTTGGGGGTCTGGGTGAAAGAGCTGCAGGATTAAGAAGTACAGCTGGGTAGTTACAAAACAGTCCCGGGGACGTAAAGTACAGCATGGGGAGCAGAGTCAGTAATATTGCAATAACTATGCAATATCGGGGGCAACACTTTGCAAAATATATGTGATTTTCTAACCACTATGCTCTACACCTGAAACTAATACAAAATAATACAGAATGTAAACTGTAATTGAAAAATATAATTTAAAAAAGGAAATAAACTCACATGGAGGCATATCATTCTGAAGTGACAGAGGATACTACAAGTGTCAAGAAAAGACAAAAAAACACACAACAAGAACCAGGAATTAAACTGGCTTCAGGCTTCCCAATAGCAACTTGGAAGCTAAAAGACACAAGAGCAAGGATCATTATTCCCAAATGTAGCTAAATTATCCATTAAGTATAAAACAGATTGAAGAATGCTCAGGTGTTCAAGGTCTGGAAAAGGTACTTCCCACACACGCTTCCTCTGCATGCTTCCGGCTGAGTGTCCAAGGAGGGAGTGGTCCCAGAAAGGGAGATGCAGGCCGCAGGGATCAGCAGGGAGGGGGTGACGCCCACAGCGAGGTGCCCGATGACCGCCGGGCATCAGGCAGAGCGGCAACTCCGAGATGGATTTCTCCAAAAAGACCCAACTGTTGGAATGTTTCTGTGTCCTAAATTCTTGAACGAAGCGTAAAAAATTAGTGGAGAGTCTGAAGTTGAATTTGTGCTAGGTCCCAGGAAACAAAGCAAGCCAAAAATAGAATAATTAATTTCAGGAAAAATAAGAGGTCGCTCAGGAAAGAACTAGTAACCGTAATTTTGTATAATTTAGGAGTAAATACGATTTAAGTGATATGAACAAGAATAATGATCTTTAAAAATTATGACATAAGGGACGGAGGAGCACGGACGGCTGGGAAGGCTGCCTGGGGACACCGAGAGGACAGAGCGAAAGGACGGCCGAATGCTCAGTTTTCGTGGCGCGAAGCCGGCAGGTGACGCCAACAGCACAAGATTGGGGGACGAGCACAGGGCGCTGTAGAAACGGGGTGAAGCGCCAGGGGATTCAGCTGAAGGACTGAAGCAGGCCGCCTTTAGGCCGGGAAAACAGGGGGAGGGGCTGCTATTTTTGTCTACAAACCTTATGAAACCGTTCGACCCATGTGCTCTCACACAGGACACCTGCGATTTAAAAAACAGGAGTGAACACGTGGCTCACCCCGGGTCGAGTGGCATCTTAAGGGCTAACGTAGGAAAGGGTGGTGCTGGCAGCTGTGCTCCTGAGACTTTCCCCAGGGACCGATCTATGACATCAGCAGCCACGAGCTCCCTCAGCGACACCCAGCCTGAAATAAAAAAAGCGGGTGATCAGAGGAGACCCCGGTCCCTTCTGAGTGCACACGTGGATGGTGACGTCTCTTCTTCAAAGAAACAAGGACACACAGTATGGAGTGAGAACCAGGGTCCTCTGACCACGTGGGTTTGGGACGGGCACTTGCTGTGTGACTGCGAACACGGGATGCTGTGGGATAGGCCCACAGGAAAGTGGGTGGGCTTGCAGGACACAGATGATTTGAAAGAAGAGGGGACCAGCACAAGGGGCCATCTTGCTGTGGCTCTTTTGGGTGCAAATGGTGTGATTTCCAGCAAATTCTTGTACACATCCTAGCTTTTCTTTTGCCATTCAGCCTCCCTTGACGCGCACGCTGGTAACAGGCCAGGAAAACAACACACTGAGCAATCTATTCCGCTCACAAAAGCAGACAACTGGCAGAGTTGTAAGATTTAGTCTGTCTTGTTTTCCCCCCATCAGATCTCATGTCAAGGCACATGCCACCGACCTCCCTCCTCGCCGTGTGGTTGACCTGGTCACTGGGCGGCAGTGTGCCTGGCAGGCTTCTCTGCTGTCAGGTTACCCCCCTGCCCCTCAACACACCCTCCCCTTTGCAGGGACACCACCAGGTGCGGCCCTCACTGACGGGCGAGGGCCAGGCTCCACCTCCCTGGGGATTCTCCAAGGGAGACTTATTTTTCCAATTATTTATTTACATCAGTGTGAACATTTGCATACTTATTTTATACTTTGTGTTATAATCAAATACTGCTTTATTTATTTCACCGTTCAAATTGTTCCAGCTTTGCCCCTTGGGAGATCTTTCAGTTGTGCTCCTCTGCCCGTGACCTAGCCCCATCAACGTTTGGATTTTTGGGGGGAGCACGCCCTTACTTCCTGTCATGACAGACATCCAAGCTCATCTGCAGGCTGTGACATCAGCATGCAGCCCAGGGGCCTGGTCCTCTTGTTGCAGAAGCGTAGGAGAAATTAGGCCAGTCCCGTTCTTCACCCCTGAGCTCCCTCCAGGCCGAGTGCACCTTGCTCTGCGGTCCCACAGCCCTATGGCGCTGCGTTGTTCTTGGGTGTTTGCTCGTCTGACTCCCCCACGGGACTGAGCTACCTCTGGGCAGCATCTGTTTCCAGCTTCTGAGAAAGAGTTGGACTCAGAAGGGCCAACCACAGGGTGGAAACTCACAGAGTATTTCTTGTGGTTGGGGCACTGATAGATGCCCAACTAGATACCTTGTGTGGGAAACATTTCGTGTTATCCATTGAGGGCAGCGAACACCATCATCCCCAGGTGGCAGTTACTGTTCGACGAGCTTCTCAGGAAAGCCTGGAGCTGACAGATGTGCTCAGGATGTCAGCCAATGCTGCACACTTGGGGGCCGTGGTACAGGAGGGGCTTGGCGCACAAACACACTCTTAGGACATCTCACCAACAATATCTTTTTTTTTTTTTGGTAGATAGAAGCTTGAGCAAATGAACAGTATTTCTGCCCTACGATGGGGGAAACTTAACCAGGAGGCCTGAATTGTACGTGTGGAAGGGCAAGGCCTGTGGTGAGCAAAGGGAGGTTCCAGACCCGCCAGATTCCCAAAGTAGCACACGAGTCCCCAAGCCCTTTCCCGTAGTGTCAACAGCCTGACAGGCATCACAGCCTGATTACCATCGGGTGCCTGCACCCGGCTGGGTTCTCTCCTGCTGGGGACAGGCCTGGTTATCACGCGCTCCGTCTTGTAATACACACTTACATATGGCTCGGATAAATGACCAAGGAGGCCACAGCCAATTACTCAACAAGTCCAGGTGGGAGATAAAATATTTCCTTTTAAAGAAGGGACAAATGTCAGGTTAGGGGCTCTGCCTTAGTGAGGTGGTGAGCAGGTCCAGAGGACAAGGCAGAGCCCAACACAGAGCCCCTTCCTCCAGCCCACTGCTGCCAGTGCCAGATCGGCAGCCTCGGAGGTGACCTTGATGTCCAACGTCCCGAGGGCAATGTGGATGGGTGTGTCTGGCAGGGGTCACAGCTCGGTCCTGGCATCAGGAGACCCACATGGAAGACCCATTCTGCTGCAGGGGCCAGGTGGCTGGATGCATCCCAGGGCCCCCGTAGGCCTCAGCTTCCTCACTGCCAAAGGAGTGGCTGGGGGGGGGGTCTTTCAGAAATCCAAAAGCTCCAGAGCTGTGCCTTTCTGAGGCGTCCTGAGAACCAGCTGCCCATTGGCCACCTCAAGCCTGCATTTCTAGGATCCTGGAGTGGCCACTGAGTGCACAGGGCCACACGCTAGCAGGCGCCTTAAAGAGCAAATGATGAAAAGCCCTTCTCAGCAGGAGGGGCCTAGGAACAGTGCCCTGGGCCCTGGGGTGGGCGTGGTGGCTGCTGGAGACCTGTTGTAGGCTTTAGAAGTCATTTCCCAGCCTACAATCATAGGCCCTTATTCAGAGGAAAGAAAATAATTCACAACAAGAATTCCAGGGCTCTGAAAGTCAAATTGCCGCTAATTAGAATCTTCTAAAAACTAATGTTCCTACTCATTACTGACGAGACAGAATGGACTTTTAGCAAGCTAATCCTCCAACTGCCAGTGCAGAACACAGCAAAAGCACAATTTCTAAAGGGAACAGGGGGAGAGGAAGGAAAGAAGGAAGGGTGGAGGAACAGAGGGCCCGGGGGAGAGGAAGGGGGAAAAGGTAGTGTTCTGCCTAAATGTTTGATTTTCAACTTCAGAAAGAGCAAGGACTTTATAACAATAGCCGGCCTCTGCCATGGTTTTATCTAGATTCCTACGTACAAAGAGAGCATTTGCTACAATGGAAATGGAAATATACTAGAGAATCCGTCCAAGGGTAAATAAATAATTGCAGAAGATGACAGCCAATAAATAATTAATAGGAGCCAAGAACATTAAAAATAGGTCAGAGTGACTGAGACTACAGCGTAATGAAATCCCCTAAGAAAACAATGAAGTAACTGCTCCCTCAAAACTGGGGTTTCAAACCTCCTCTGCCTGGGATGGGCTGGTGACCAGGAGCTCGTCCATGTGGCCGCAGGAAGCCATGGCAACGCGGGGTCTCGCTCCCGACCCTGCTGCCACCTCGGTATCACTGTGCTAAGCACCCATGCTCCCGACCAGGGGCTTCTTGGAGCAGCAGCTACCAGGTCCCACTGCAACTCAGCGTGGCCTTGACTGGACCGCGAGACTCTGTCAGCTGATTCACCCCTGGCTCCTGGCACTGACAGGTTTCCCATCTGTCATTTTAACCAGTCAACCCAGCAGGGGACCCTAACCGCTAACACAGTAGAAATGCGTGTGTTTTCTGAGGCGTGAATGTTAATCACATCAGCTGAGCTAGGGTGTTGGGTCTGAAGACACCCAGTGAGGGAGGCAGGGTGATGGCTAAGTGCCCACTTGCAGAGGCCACGGTGCCAGCTGTTTCGTCAACACCAGTCTAGATGTTGTTGTGAAATAGTTTTTAAATGTGATTAACTTTTAAATCCACAGACTTTGAGTAAAGCAGATTCCCCCTATAATGTGGGTGGGCCTTGCTCAATCATAGTTGAAGGACCTAAGAGCATAAAAACTGACTCCCCAGATCAAGAAGAGATTCTGGCCATGACTGGGTTGGCTCAAGTGGTTAGCGAGTCATCCCATACACCAAAAGGTTGTGGGTTCAATCCCTGGTCAGGGGCAGTATGGGAGGCAACCGATCAATGTTTTGTTTTTTTTCTCTCTCTCTGTCTCTCTCTCAAAAATCAATTAAAAAACATATCCTCTGGTTAGGACTACAAAAGAGAAGGGACTCTGCCAGCAGACTGCCTTTGGACTTGAACTACAACTCTTCCCTGGGTCTACAGCCTGCCCAGCAGATTTTGGACTTGCCAACCTCCCACAATCTCATGAGCCAGTTCCTTAAAATACATCATCTCTCTCTCTGTCTCTCTCTTATGCAGAGACACATATATAATATACATGTGCATACACACACACACACATGCACATCCTACTGGCTCTGTTTCTGTGGAGACCCCTGCCTAATACAGGGAGTGACCCCAGGCATCACCCCATCAATCCTGTAACCACACAGTTAAGAAGACAGCATCCTTCCAGACCATCGGGACATCTCTAGAAAACCCTCGTAATAGAGAGTCCCGGCCGCCCGAAGGCAGCACGGCTGTCAGAAAGGTCCCTCTCAGGCTTGGCTGCGATACGCCTCCCTGTTGTTTGGTGCCGATTCGGGTCGGGCAGACACATGCGAGGCCCACCCTCTGGGCAGGTGACAGCCGTTCCGGCTGCTCAGGTGGGAACCCTGCCGGGTGGGAGCCGGCTCTGGTCTCTTCCATCTGGCAACATGCAGCTGCTACCTCCTGGATGGTCAGCGCGAGTGAGGTGGCCGTCGGCTCCTCTCCGGGGGCAGCATGTAAGCAGCACAGATAACAATGCGAAATTACATTAGAGAGCAAACATACATGTTTATAGGTATTTACAGGAAAATTAAAGAATTTCCCAAACGACACCCTGGACCATGTCGCCAAGACAAGTGCGTCCAGGAAGTATAATTTGAAATGAACTTTGCAGGGATCTTGAATCACCGCTGCTCATGAATGACCCTGTTAACGAGCACGAAGGCAGGTCAGAGGATGTGCCCAGAGGTCTCTGACCGCATTGGGCTCCTGGGATGTTTCTCTCACTTCCCAGTACCTGGTGCTGGGGAGACGCGATGTCTTAAGGCCCCTGCCACCGCTGGTGCGCTAAGCTCACCCTGCATGTGCTGACGTGTGGAAGGCGAGAAAGAAGGAAGGAGAAGAGGGAGAACACGTGGGTGGGAGAGACGGGGGGTGATCAGCAAAGGAAGCCTGGGGTGGGCTCCCCTAGTGCCTCCTGCGTTCCTCCTCAGGCCCAGCTGAAGGGGGGGCTGCATCCTGGCCCCTCACTGTCCTTTTCCAGGAGCATCACAGAGTCCGTGTTTGCAGGTTCACCTCCCTGCTGGCATTTATTTGTGACCCTCAATCACTGCTGGAAGTGCTTTCACAGTCATTTGTGACAAACACACAAAAAAACGAAGTATTTGAGTGGCCCAACACCCACGCTCCCAGCCGAGGTGCCACAAAAGCCACTTGGCCTCTGGTTTCAGCTCTCATACCATAAAGAAATGTCCCTTTTGGTGATCGATTCAGTGAGTCCCAGGTCTTTTTAATTTTCATGCATTTTGGCTGATTAAATTACACTGAGCGCAGTGCTGAGTGCTGCCCACGGCCCCCGAGTGGAGGAGGCGCAGGTGCCCGGCGCAGGGAACACGTGGGTCAGGAAGCTAAGGATCAGCGGAGGCTCCACTTCAGTGTCAACCATACAGTCAAACAGGCTGTGCTTAAACAGACACTCATGCGAACTGAGGCTGTCCATGGAACCGCTGATGACAACGCTGTGACCAGAGGCTGGCAGGACCTACCCTGCGTTTCTGCTCTGTCTTCCCTAACTCGGTGTCCGCGGTGACCTTATGGAGCATAACTATCGCAGACAATGTGAACTGACTGCGCTATTATTCTGATTACTGTGTTTTGCCACCCCCGCCCCGGCCCTGGCACTGGGGGCCATGGGCCAAGTTGGGTCCTCACTGGCTCAGTGTCCATGGTGACTGTGGAGCATGATGACCCCCAATAGCGAGACCTGCCTGCACTTTCACGTACTGTTCCATGTAATCACCGTTGGTAGCTCTGCAGGTATAGACTGTTACTGCTGAGATTTGAGTTGAGAAATGAGGTTTGATGGGATTAAGTGACTTGCCTGAGACATCACAGAGCCGGTCATTGTTGGGACCCAGCAGCCTGACTCCAGAGCCCCTCGTGTACCCTGAGCTGTGCCACCTACTGTCCACCCTCCATTCCTGGGGGTGAGGGTGGGGGGTATGGACCTGAGGGGGCCACAAAGGCTGGTAAGTGTCACCAGGCCAGGGTTCTTAACCTCCATGTGCCACAGACCCTTCGGCAGACTGGTAACCTTCCCAAAACATTGTTTTAGTCTCTTAATATAAACCACTTAGATTACAAAATATATCAATTTTATCAAATTACTAAAAAGTTCTGTGGCATGAAAGCCCATGTGCCCAACACACGCATTCCAGAATGCCAGCTGGCAGGGGTGCTGGCAGGGCCTCTGACTCTGCGTACTGAGTAACTGCATCTGCAGCTACTGCAGTGAGGTATGAAAATGCTGTTTCCACCGGTGACGAAGTCACAGGTCCTGTGATACCACAGTAGTGTGTGCAAACACCCAAATGGAAGGAAATGCTGAATTTCAGATGGACGTTGGCAAAACAGACCTTGGCCTCCATCTGTCCTCTGCTCAGTGCACCTTCCCTTTCTGGGGACCCTTTCCACGGGGGCAGGGCCAAGGACGTCGGCACCAGGGAGTCAGGCCTGCATGTGACGCTTTCAGCATAGAAATAATTTTTCTCTGTTTTAACCAGTCCATCGGGGAATAAATGGTTTTAATCTAGCGCCTGCCATTCCTCTGTCACTTCTCTGTCCCGAGGGCACCGGGTGTGAAAGGACAGAATGGATCAGGAGTGAATGGGCTACGAGCAATTTCCTACCCTTAACATGTGGGGTCTGGGAAGGATTCCAGAGCAACACCCAGTGTGTAGCGGGGGAGGAGGCCAAGTCCTTTCCTGAACATGAGGTGAGAGAACCGCCTCAAACTCCACACTCACACACACACACATGCACACACATGCCATGCACACATGCACACACATGCCATGCACACAAGCATGCCACACACACACACACACTTCACAGGGTTGACAGGATCTACAAGTTAACTCTTATTTTATTTTTTTTGTTAATCTTCACCCAAGGATATTTTTTCCAGTGATTTTTTTAAAGAGAGAGAAATAAACACGGATGTGAGAGAGACGCATCAATTAGTTGCCTCCTGCACACTCCCCGACCTGGGCTGGGGATTGAGCCGGCAACCCAGGTACATGCCCTTGACTGGGAATACAACCCATGACCCTTCAGTCTGCAGGCCAACGCTCTAACCACCGAGCAACACTGGCTATGGCTATTTCTTTGCTTATTAATCCATTGCTTTTTTAGAGAGAGTAAAAGGGAAGGAGGGAGAGAGAGAGAGAGAAATATCGATGTGAGAGGCACACTGATTGGTTGCCTCCCGCCTGTTCCCTGACTGGGGCCAGGGATCGAACCTGCAGCCCAGGTACATGCCCTTGACTGGGAATTGAACCCATGCTACAAGCAAACTCTTAAACAAACAGACAAACATCTGTACAGATTCAACAGTTTCAGCTTCACTATGGTAACATCAGGTTCTTATCAGCGTCTCACAAGGAAGACTGGATTTTTCACAGGGCAGCAGTTTCCATGAACTGCTACAAATATAAAATTAATATAGATCCCACAGAATAACAGGGATTCTTCATGTATCTGAACCCCAAAAAGTGAACACTGTTCAGCGAACTGCACATTCTGGTGCTCGGCTGGACGTGGTCACAGCAAAGCTGAGGAAGGTGGCTGGGGTGGTGTTACCCCCGAGGCAGGACCGAGCAAGTGCTGATCTATGCACCCTGATCAAAAGGGCAGAAAACCACCTTGGACTGGGTAGCAAATTAGGAGAGCTGCTGGCTGAGAGCAGCCCAGCACGAGCATGTCCCCCTTCCCGCGGATGTGAGAGCAGAAAACACAACATAATGAAATCATGAGCACGCACTTGAATCAACTTGAACAGGAAATAAATTGGTAACAAGAATCCAAGATAATTAAATTCCACAGGGATCTGCAAACAGAGCCGCCAGTGGCATCAGCTTGGGAGGTGGAGTGTTTGCAAAACACATGTGAAAAACAGGAGAGAAAGCCTGCGCCCGTTTCCTGCTCAAAGGCCCCTCTTTCCTTAACAAATTAAATGGAAGGATTCTGGTCTACTTTTGTGCAAGAGGCAGGAATTGGGGATCAAACAGAAATAGATCCAGATTCAGTGATTTTAGTGCCATCAAAACAAGGTGCAGTTACAACTAAAAAATGTGTTTAGAATACTTTATGCAAACTGTGGGCGAGTAATCTGACATATGAAAATGAACTTTCACCCTTTCCCTCCATAAAAAGGGGCAAGAGAAAAGCAGGGCTTGGTCTCAGCACTAAGCAAAGGTCTGGCTCCTAAATTACCCTCCTGTCACAGGGAACCAGGAGACATCAAGCAGCAGGCCTTCCAGAGGCCTGGACGTGGGAGAGGACTGAGGACAGGTGTGACCCAGGACTCCTGAGGGTGCTGGGGGACAGCAGCGGCCGCAGAAGCAGGTGCCACGCTGGGAAACACAGACAGGAGTGAGCACCCAGGGCCCCGCTGCCACTTGTCCAGGGTGCCCTCCTCCTCAGCGAGGGTCTGTGGTCAATGACGAGTGAGGTGCGTCCGGGCCAGGACAGCCTGCAGGAAAGGGGACTCCACAGCAGTCTTCACAATCAAACGGCCCTGACCCAGAGGACAGAGGCGACAGAGCAGGAAGACAGCGTGGGCCCCCATACACCTCCAGCCTCAGAGGGGCTGGGAGCGATGCTGGCACTCAGGGGGCACAGTCCTGAGACCGGGCACCTTTCCTGGGCAAACATGACTGGCGGCGATTCAGGAACAAGCGCCTGAAGTGACATCACCACCTGACAGCGTGTGTCCTGTTCCCTGACTCTGACTTCTGGACTCACTCCGCCCTCTGTTGGCATTTACTGTCAGGCCCCCAGAGTGGGATCCTGGGGCCCAAAGCTGCTTCTGGGGGGAGGAAGTGGCGAGAAGGGACAGGAAGGAGGGAAGGAAGGGCTCTGGCGGCCAGAGCCCCTAGGCGCCTGCTCCTGATCTCTGGAATAGAGAGAAAACACATTTTGTCAATCCCAATCATTAAACCTGTTTTTTCCTTAAGTACCTTCATCTCTTCGGTCCTAACCTGGGACTGTCCTGGACTCCTTGCATGCCCAGCCAGAATTTGCACAAGTCCACTCATGAGAAGATATGTCATGGGCCACGCCAGTAGATGGCCCCATGGATGCATTCCTGGGGAAATGTGTGAATCCTCTATGACAGATTTTAAATATTTCCATACTTTTATTTTCTATGATCATCTTTAAAATGTTAAGGAACATATATTCAGAGACCCGCAATGACCACCCATTACCCCAAACCTTCCTGAGTTCCCAGCCCCCGGGGTGCCAACTGCTTCAACAGTTGGAGAGAGAGCAAAGGAACCAAAGCAAGGGACACACAGTGAACAGTCTCATGAGCAAAGGCCAGACGACACCTCCGGCGGGTCCCCACCTCCGAGTGAAAGTACAGCCACGGCCAGCCTCCTTTCCTGCCCTCAGTCCCCGCTCTGGTCCCAACAGCCCCTCATTCCATACAGCCATGCTGGTGTCCCAGTCAGAACCGGGGACCTTGCCTGGCTGTTCCCTCTGCCTGCCACACGCTTCCCTCTGCCCCGCCTGGCTCCCTCACCTACTCTGAACCTTCTCGGTCCACTCAGAAGTGCAGCCCGCGACCCCCCAGGGGAGCTCTGCCTGAGATGCTCTCAGTCTCCCCACGGGATCCACGGAGCCGTGTTCAGCGACCTGGGTGTCCCTCCACCCCTCTGGCTCAGGGGTTTAGAGATGGGGACAGCAATTCCTACCTCTCCCACCTCAAGACTCCAGCCAGGAGGCCTCCTCCTGCCCGCTGAGGTCCTGCAGCATTTGGCAAAGGCTTAGCTATGCGCCCAAATTAGAAATCACCTGTAGATGGTCATTCATGTCACCAAACAGGCACTCAGGGGATTTTTAAATGCTGCCTGCTCTCCACACCACTGCTGCTGCCTCCCCTGATGGGCACGACAAACAAGAATTAGACCGCGGGAGGCAGGAACAGCCCTCCGAGGACGGCGTGAGCATCTGCAAGGAAGGCAGCTCGGGCAGTGACGGGCGCCAGGCTGCCCGCGCCGAGGGACCCGCCGCCCCGCGCCTCGGGGTGGCACGGACATCGCAGGGGGCCTTCGAGTCCCGACGAGTCTCTGGCACACACCACACGCGGCGGAGGCCCGAGACTGCGTTGGCCACGGGACTCGGATGCGAACAGGGCAAACCCGCTTCTTTATCATTGGTCCCCTTTCGCCTTGGAACATGCTGGCGGCCGAGGTCTCCAGGCGCAGAGCCCCGCGGAACGTCCTGGATGGTTCGCGCTCAGCCTGCAGGACCCCGAACTGGCTCGGAGGAAACAACCAGAAATACAAGTTTGCCATTACAGACGGACAGCTCTGGTGAGGGCAAGGTGGGGGCGGGGGGAGGGCAGAGAGGGGATAAATTGTGATTGGAAAAAAATAAAATAATAAAAATAAATATTTGAAAAATAAAATAAAATAGAAGTAAAAAACCAAATTTGCCTTTAAACTTTTTTGAAACGTCTCAAGGATTTTTCACTTCTATTTTATTCTTTTAATCAAGACTAAAAAAATGCTTTAATTTCCTGCTAAAACTTCCTTCTGGATCCTCTTAAATGAATTCCTTTAATCCAAAGATCACCGCTTCTATGATTAATAAATTTCTATCTCACTGCATATTGAGCAGGCTGCCAATCTGCCAGTGGGAGAGAATTCAGGGACTGGGAGGGAAGCATGGCGAAGGCAGGAAAGTCACCGCGACCCATGCGGGAGGCAGGCGCGTTCGCCGGAGCCCCTCATTTCTAACCGAGAAGGCAGGTCCCCTCAGCTAT
Organism: Miniopterus schreibersii; assembly: GCF_964146895.1. Classification (NCBI taxonomy): domain Eukaryota; kingdom Metazoa; phylum Chordata; class Mammalia; order Chiroptera; family Miniopteridae; genus Miniopterus; species Miniopterus schreibersii. The sequence continues at coordinate 14,215,466 of NC_138123.1, read as the reverse complement.
GCAGGGCAGCCCCTGGAATCTTGGCAAATGCGGTTAGAATAACAAATCTGTGTTCATCCGTTTGTGTAATTTCCTCCTGTATAACTTTTTCTTTCCTTTCAAAATTAAGTTTTAATTTTACCATTAATACAGCAATCCGTTTTCCTTATTAAAAATCAGACCATCTCGATATATTTTGCTCCACACCCCCAATGCCGCTCCCTTTCACCATCCCCAGTGGTAACCAATGCTATGTGTTGAGTGTTATCACCCACCCTTGAAAAACACTTTATATCCACATGGATATACAACAGATCAATGATTGCATTGCTCTGTGTTTCATTGCTGTTGCAGTTACTGCTGCGTTACATTCCGCAACTTGTTTTAACTGAGAAATATCTGAGATACATCCATCTCGAAATGCAGACAGAAAATAAAAAGACAGACCACATTCATTCCTTTTGAACGCTGTTTAAATTTTCCATTATAAGCCTCTTCTACGTGCTATTTATTCACCCTTCTAGTGACGGACACAGGTTGTCTCTAAGATCCGCTGTTATGATGACATGAGAACAGTCTTATGGATCCTCCCTAGGGGACTGGCTGCACTCCTCTAGGACACAGGAAGAGCAGTCACAGGGCTCCAAGGTCCCCTCAGGTCACCCTCCCAGCAGCGAGGCCACCCTCCCTCCCTCAGGGGTGCCTGGTATCACTTGCTCTGACCTCCCAGCTCTTCCTGGTCCCATGCTGCTAAATTCCTCGATGACCTGATGGTGAAATCGCAGCACCCCAACCGTGTTTTCATCTGCACACCCCAAGTTATTAGTGAGGTTGAGCATCGTTTCATTACTGACCACTCTGATTTGGGGAACTGAATGCTTATATTACTAATTGTTCCACTTCTTTATCTTTTATTATTTAATAACTTTTAAATGCTGATATAGTTATATCTAGTAACGTGTGCCCTTTATGGGCTTTGTCTTTTGTGTGCTTTGTTTAAGATGTTCCTGCTCCAAGGTTGTGCAAATATCCTGCCACATTTCTTTTTAATAAATGTAAATTTTTTATTTATTTATTTTTTATGTCTGGGTCTTCAACTCACAAGAAGATGTATATTGGTTGTGGACAATCTCTAATTTCAGTTTTGTAAGGCTCACCATTGGAAAATCTCAATTATGGGGTCATCTGTTCTTTCCCAACTATTAGAAAAAGCCATCAATCATAGACTGTCTTCCCACAGCAAACAAATAAAAACAAGAGCTCTGCTCTCCTACTGACTATGGGAGCTCTTGTAACAGTGATGACCTGTTCTCCATGGTCCCTTGCAGCACAGACAGACTATAAAGGCAAATGTCATAATATTTCATACGCTTTAGTTTTCATTCCCCATAAACATATTTTTGTTAAAAATGCAGACATACCTGGGATCCTAACACCACCCTCCAGCAAAGGAACCTGGGATCCCTGGAGAAATGGCTGATTCTAGGACCAGGGCAGGAAACACACAAAATGTCCCAGGAGTAAGGAGGTGCTCAAAACTAAATGATGATCACAACAAACATGCCACCCCATGACGGAGGTGAGCCGAAGTGACACGGGGCCACTGTGAGCTCCCCATGGATGAAGCCGGGACAATCTGAGCATGCAAACACGGAGTGCGGGACTGTAACCCGAAGTACAAATAAATACCTGAGTCCACACGGACGTGAGTAAGTGACGGTCAGTACACGGGGAGGAGAGGCCACTCTCTCCTGCAGGATTCCAAATGTTCGTGTAGACACCCGCCTTCAGGGAGGGGACACAACCCTCCACTCTGTAAGTGTGAGCTGTGCAGTGACATCCTTCCAAAGAGGACAGTGTGGACAGAGGGGAAAGGGAACTTTCCAGAGAGAACACCTGGCAAGCACTCCCTCGGCCAGTGGTTAGTCATGTTGGGAGCGTGCACGCCTCGCGTGATGTGATGACAGTGGCCTCTTGGGTCTTCCTCTTCGAACCCACAACCCGTCTGATCCTGAGGAAAACATCCGACTCCCAACTGAGGGGTAGTCTGCAGAATTCCGGCCCCGTGCTCCTCAAAACTGTCAGGCATCAAACACAAGGACATCCTGAGAACTGTCCCAGCCCAGAGGGGACATGAAGACCAAAGGCCACGTGGTGTCCTGGGTGCGATCCTGGGACAGAGAAAGGACCTCAGGGGATAACTAGGGAAACAGGAATAAAGATGACTTATATTAGTAATGAGGTATCTATAGAGGGCCATGAAGTGGACCAGTGGACTGTACCCACGTACGGCGTTACTCATAGAGAAACGGGGGGTAGGGTCTATGGGAACTCTGTACACTGCACAGTCTCCTCTGTGAATCTACAACTGTTCTAAAATAAAAAGCTTATTTATGTAAAATGGAAAGGTACAAGACTATGTTTCCATGAAGTGAGCTCAGTGACAGGGTGGAAACCCTGTGGCAGAGCTGGCCCCGGGCAGAGGCGGCCCTGCTCCGGGTGAGCCCAGGGGTGCTTTCAGCACCCGGGCCAGGTTCATGGATTCAGGCTGGTCTGCTGTCCTGCTGCTCGTACCAAGCCTGCAGGAACTTAGGACGGCCTGATGACGACCGCCGGTGGGCCACCGCTGGAGACCCCAAAACGAACAGTCACTCAGCGTCTACCTCCCCCACGCTGGGGCGTCCGAGGAGTCCTCAGGAGGCTCCACACACACAGCAGCGCAGAGTGAAACCCGGCTACGGGGCTGCCACCTTGTTTCAGGTAACTTCCACCAAAGGGGAACGTTTTTCTTAAACTTTAGGGCCTAGGAAAAGTGGGCTCCACAGTAATGCCACCTGCACCGCCTCAGTCGTGTTCCTAATAACCGGCCAGCCACAGTCTCCCTGACGGCAACCCCACCCCGTCCACCTGCTCGGGTCTCTGGGAGGCGGCAGAGGGACTGGTTAAAAACAGTGGGTAAAAAGTCTCATAGAGCACAACACAAATGGAACCTTTTGATGGCATGATGGTGACAATTATGACAGGAGCCGTCCACTCGATATCGGAAACACAATCTCCAGCACGTGTGGCTGAGGAAATGAGCAGAGTGCACCGCGGCCTCGCCTCCACCTCGGGCGCTCGCTCAGTAACATCGCTTGTTCATCAAGGGCTGTGTGAGGCCAGAGACGCCCCCCATTACATTAAGAAAAATGTTCCCAAACTAATTTAAAGTCCTCATGTGTCACGAAGCAAGATTAAGCCTCTGTAGGGCGAATGCTCTGAGGCTGGCAGACCTCTGCCCCGCTGCTCATCTTGATCCACTAGGCCAACCGCAGGCATCGCCTGGAAGAAAATGGTTTTATCCAGGGCCTGGGCCTGTGGCCACAGAGACTTCTGGGCCCATCTCCCGGCCTAGGCTCCGTTTTCAAGAAGCCACCCTCTGCAAGCATCAGGTTCTCTGTTCTCCTGCCTCCTGGCTTAGGACTTGCTCCCTCTCTTTGTCTCTTCCTAAATTAAAGTATTAGCCCTCCAGGGGAATGTCACTGTCACTGTCAAACAGCAGCCATCCTCCCTCGATGCCAATTACAGCAACAACAGTCCCAGGAAGTGGAGCCTCTGTGAATAAAGAAATCACCCTCCCCAAATTCCTCAGCCCTCTGGCCTGGCCCCCCAAGGCTCTGACAAGGTCTGACCGCGAAGCTCAAAAAATGTGCTAATTCACTTTTCCACTCCAAAAATCAGAAACAGCTGGATTTTTAATTTCCATTTGCAGTGAATTCAGATCTTTCTTAGCTTCTGTTCCACTGCTATCTTTGGTCACCTAGGGGCACCCAGCAGTTGCTGTTTTAGTCTAATCCAGAAATCAATAGCAAGCCTTATACACAGCAACGGGGTATAGAACCACCTCCTGTGTGGTGTGAGGATGTCCCCATGTCCTTCTGAATAATTCTCTATGGCACCTAGTCCCGGGCCACCCACATCAGGATGTCAATAAGTACATTTCCAATTTCAGAGAGCTTGCTAACCAGCCGTATGTCCCCTGCCATTGCCTAAAATTGGGAACAAGAGTCGGAGGCGACTTTCCTGTTAATGATAACACCAAATCTAAATCTAAAGCAAAACCACATGAAGGGTGAAGACTTAAATTCCTTCTGCAGCTTCTGAGTTGGGCGGCAACCCCAGCTAACTCCACACAGCCTGTTAACTCAGGACTGGGAAGCTGCTTTCATCAAAATGAAAAGCAGCCCCTGGTGTCCACTTGCATTCACGAATTCTTCGCTGAGTCGGGACCTTCGTCATTCACTGCGAGTGTTCATGTTCACTTTTTAAATCTTTAATACCCTTGTGATGTAGAGATTAGGGGGTTTTTTGGTGATTGAAAGGATGTATTTTGTGATTTTATAAACAAAGGGCTTTGCTAGCAAAACTGTCACACTGTCAGTGCAGAGCGTTATTCTCATTATAAGAGGATTCTGCTCCCTAAGGGGAATCACATCCTAAATGTTGACATATTTCCATAAGGTATTCACTGATTTTAACTAATCTTTTTTTTTTTTTTTTTAATATATCTTTATTGATTTCAGAGAGAGGAAAGGAGAGGGAGAGAGAGATAGAAACATCAATGATGAGAGAGTCACTGATCAAGCCCACAACCGGGGCATGTGCCCTGACCGGGAATCGAACCCCGATCGCCTGGATCCTAGTTCGATGCTCAACCGCTGAGCCACTCCCGGCCGGGCATGATTTTAACTAATCTTTAACTCAGGCAGTGTTCAGTATAGAGAGACACAGAGATGAAAACACCCTCCCTTTCTTTGTGGATTTTAAAGTTTAGAAAGGAAACAAATGCACATAAAAATGCCATAAGGCAGTACAAACACACAGAGGTCTGCACAAGCTTGGGACAGAGGTACCAGAGGACTCGGTCCCTGCGCCCTAGGGGCAGCCTCTGAGCTGGGTGAGGGGACAGACCCAGTGGGCAGGAGCGATGGAGAGGTGGCAGCCCAGCACGGAGCAGAGCCAGCAGGGGCAGGAGCAGGAGCACAGGGTGGGCTGCAGGGACAGCAGGCAGACCCGCCGAGCCGGATCGCCGAATCCCTGTGAATAGCAGTGACAGGCTGGGGTGGCACCGAGCACCAGCGAGGGGAATCCAGGCTCTGGCCTCTGAGAACCAAGGAGCTTCTGCGGGGGGTGAGGCAGAAAGGCACAGGGTCCTGGCTGCTCTGGAAAGCTGCTCTCGTGTACGCCGAATGGATGGACGGGGCCAGCAAGAGATGGACACAGGGTGACAAGTCAGGAAAACCTTGAGAAAGGCGGCCAAGAGACTAAGAGTGTTCAGAAGCTCTGCCGCGAGTCATGGTTCAGAATCGGTGCTACAACATCCTGCAGCTCAACCTCTAAGCCAGCAGGTAAACAGGGCTCAGTGGGAAAAGAGGGGTGACCCCAACCTGTCCAGGAACCCAGCCCAGATAAAGGGCATGGCAGGAGTCGCATCTGTCCCATCTGTCTTCCCCCACCCCCATCCCGCTTGAGGTCAAGAACTGGAAGTCAGATCCAAATCTCTAATGCCCAGGACACAGTAATAAAGGATCGATGAGAAGACGGACAGCTGCCACCTTAGATTGAGAGAGGCGGCAGTTAGACAGGCGTGGGCAGAGCAGGAACGACAGGCCAGGTGCGGACTGTTGCCAGGGCAGAAAGTCCCGGGAGCCTAGCAACAGGCAAAACTAGAGAAAACAAATGTTACAGGCTAAGGCCTTACTCCCAGGGTGACCTTTCCTCCCCTAGCACGTCGCTAGTCATGCAGTTTTGACCCCCTGACCTTTCATATTGCTAGTCACATGGTTTAGACGCCCTTAGAGGTGAAACAAGGGCCGGAGAATAGCCTCATATGAATCCCATACAAGCCCTGGCACGGCCACTCCCTTAGGCCTTAAGCCCTCAGGACAATGCGGATCTGATCAGCATCAAATAATCTTAGGAACAAAGCCTTGGTTCTGTTGACCAGGGAGACAGAGTTTTGGTCAAATGAGAGTTAGGCCTCAGTTGTGTTTCAGCTTCAGCCCAGAAAAGCAGCAAAACCAGACAGAGCAATGCCATGGCTGACATGAGGACCAGCTGCAATGACCAATGACCCCCAGCCCCAGAGCTGACCATTCAGTGGAAACCACCAACCAGAAAGGGCACACCTGGAAAGCTAATGAATATTCTATTGAGATCCTCCCAACAACTCCCCTAAAATCCCCCCCTTTAGAAAACAGATTAAAACCTTTAAGGCAAAGGACACATTGCACGCTCTCTCCAGACAAACCCGCACATCTCCCCCGTCTCTTCCCGAAGGTGTGTTACCTTTATCTTTCTCTCTCCTAAGCTCCAAGGGCCCTTCTTCTTCCTCTGTAACTTGTTTCCTGAGTCCACGCAGCCCAGTTGGCTCACTTCTTCTACCTCTGTTACTTTCTAAATAAATGTCTTGTGTTAAAGTTCTTGGCTCTGAATTCTTTCTTAGACAAACTCAAGAACCAAGGTCTAACATCACCATTAACAAAATGAACACTAGGCTGAAAGGCTTTGAACAATTATCTCCTTTAACTCTGTCCAGGATCCTACAAAGCAGGCGTCACAGGCCCCATTCTATAGATGAAGAAACTGTGTGGTACCCAGTAGGCTGACACTTGCTGAACATTTGTTAAGTTGGTGATCATTCATAAGTAACAAAATGGTCATTTAAAGACACAGCAACAAAAAACATTGTGTTTTCCACTATCGGCTGATATCAGACATTTTCAGTGAAAAGTTTAACAGTTATTTAATTCTTTTCCCAGTTTTATTGAGACGTAATTCACAAATATAAATAATATATAATTAAGATGTACAATGTGATGTTTGGCTGAACATACATACTGTGAAATGATTACCCCAAGCAAGCCGATTCAACACTTCCATCACCTCTCTACCATTTTTGTATATGGTGAGAACACCTAAGGTCTGCTCGACACATTTCAGGGCCACATGCAGTGTTAACCATGGTGACCATGCCGTTCGTATATCAGATCTCAGAATTGAGTCACTCTGCACAACTAGAATTTATACCCTTTGACCTACCTCTCCCATTTCCTCTGCCCTCCCCCAACCCGACAACCACCATTCTGCTCTCTGCTTCTAGGACTTCAGCTGTTTAGATTTCTCATATAAGTTATACCATACAGTCCCGTCTTTCTTTAAATCTTGCCTCTAAAACTCTCCAATGCAGAAGCCACTAGCCATCCATGGCTATTTCAATTTGAATTCAAATTTAAAATTTGGTTGCTCAATAAAATCTGCCACCTTGTAAGTGCTCAGCAGTCATGAGACTAATGGCCACTGAGCCCAACAGTGCAGACGTAGAACATTTTCCTTGTTGGAGAAAGTCCTGTTAGACAGCACGGGCTGCCACCTGCTGTGACTTCCTGGGAGAAATACTGTTCTGGGCAGAAAGTCACCACCTGAGTCAGGCACAGCATCTCCTCCAGAGGTCCCTCTACACCCACCCCAGTTACATCACATTAGTTCAGTGAACGACTGTTTTGTGTCTGCTCTGCACCAAGTACAACACCGGTTACCTGTGGGGACATAAACCAAAGTCAAACATGATTTTTGCCTTGAAGGGGTTACTGCCTGGCAGAGGAAGGAGAGATATATTAATTATAATTAGATGTCAAAACACTGAAATGTGAACTATACAGGCATTTGAAACAGCACCAGCAGGAGGATGACTGAAGTGTGGTGTGTTCATAGCATGGAAAACGAGATGTGGCTCAAATCACTGACCCAGAACGACAGGTCAGTACGGGTAGGCCACAAAATCAAAATATGGAGGGAAACTAAAACCACGGAGCAATGCTTATACTATGATATATTAAAATCTAAAGACACAGAACAAGAGTGTATGCGGTTTATGGGTACACAGATCTACCCATATGCTTAGCTTTGTAATTAAAAACAGACCAGAAACAATGAACAGGGTAGCAGCTGTCCATTCCCAACTCAGACCGTTACATTCCACAAAATAAGAGGGAGTGAGGTGCATAGGAAAGAGGGGACAGAGACGCAGCTGTGTTACGGTGGAGGAAGGAATGGGCCCCTGCAGGACAGAAAGAAGTCCATTGTGAGGGTAAGATCAAGAAAGCCTTAAAGTCTGGTGACACTACAGACAAATCATAAAAACAAGTCAAGTGGGAATAGAGATGGAGACAGAGATGAGGAAAGTGATGGAGTCTAGGACACGCCAAGGCAGCTCAGTCTGGAAGCAACGCAGAGGCAGGTGTGGTCAAGGACGTCGCAGAGGTCACTGGTGACCTTAAACAACTCCCCCCCCCCCCCGCCACCCGCCGCCAAATGTGGTCCCCTACCCTGTGGGCAATAGGAGCTCCTGGAGCATTTTAAGCTGTAGGAGAGCAGGACCACATGCTAAAGATTGTCCACTATGGTCTAGAAAGACCACAGAAAGTGCACCTCTGCCCACTGCCAGCAGTCTAGTTGGCTGGGAACTCAAGGTCTAGCGCAAACAAGGCGAGGACAGCAGAGCCGAGGAAGACTGGGGAGTGTGCCCAGTGAAGTCTTCTAGGTTCAGCTCAAATGTCACTGCGGAGCTGTTCCTGGAATTTACCTCCAGGTCGCTATGCGAGCTGGTGCCTCTCAGCTCCAAGCTGCCCTTCACTCTGCTCTGTAACAATGCCGGGAATGAATTCATTTAATTATTTCTCTGTGGCAATGAGCAAGGGGAAGCTTTCTCAGCAGAGGGGCCAGGAGACCCTGCAGGAAGAAGAGATTTCTCTCCCTGATTCCAGGGCTGAGCCAGGGTCAGCGGTGTGGCTGTGAGGACAGGAAGGGGCGAGGAGGGGCCCATCACAGAAAAGGAACATTGTGACAACAATGTGAGTGTGCCAGGGAGCCCACAATCCTCCAGTCTCCCCCTGGGAAGGTCTCCTGGCTCCCCGTTCCTCAGCCGAAGGGACTACCTTTCCCAATTCACACCAGACGGCTGAGCCCTAGAATTGTGTGTGTGCGCACACGCGCACGTTTGTGTGTATGCGTGAGTGCGCATGAACATATATATTATTAATGTGCACCCACATATATATTATTGATAAAACGCTCCACCTGCTCAAACAAGACAGTAAAGTGCCCACAGATGAAAGTGTAATTTAGCTCAGCCGAAAGCTGTGTGGCCATCAGAACAGAGCACCAACAGCAAAGCCTCATTTCCCTTCCTCTTCTCTCCGGCTGTACTTTCCCTAAAGTGCCCAGGAAGAAATGCAAGAACACCACGAACACTGGGGGTTTACCAGGAGGCTGCAGACGCTGGCTTTAGCAGAGGCCCGCGTCCCATCCGCCCGCGCTGGCTCCTGCGTGGCAGCCCTGCCCCCTTGGTGCCGGAGGGAGATGGCCACAGGCACGGCCCCTCCCGGGACGCATGGGCTCGGGAGGCCTGGGAACTTGTGAGCAACGGGGTGACAGGCTGCTGGCTGTTAGATCTGGGCTATTTACCAGGGATCAGCAGGAAACCTTTACATCCCTCCTCTGCTGCTGCTGGTCCCCTGTTGAAGAAAAGCCTCCACTCTCAAGGCATCAGAATGAAAGGAGCTTCCCCATCACGATCAGCCGTCAGTCCTAACATTAAGAGGAGGGCCCAGGCATCACCAACGCCTTATTTACAGTAAAGGGCAGTCCACATAATGCAGGCTGGCACTCCAGCCAGGCAGGGGTTCACACAGCTCCTCGGGGGCTCCCGCCCTCTGGTCCCCACAGCGTTCAGTCACACTGCTCCTCATGGCAGGACCCCGCCATCTCCTTCTGGGCAAATCCCTCTCGGCTCTCACTCGGAAGCACTGGCTGCAAATCCTCACACCACCGTCTCTATCTGGCTCTGGCCCATGGACAGAATGTGTACATGGGTACATTTTAGATATATTCTTAGTATTGAGTCCCAGACTACTTTTTATCCCATATCACAGACTAATAATGATGACAGTGATGACAATGGCCATTTACTACGATGATTGCAGGAGGTGGAACATTCTATTTTTTCAAATGTGACACCTCAGGTTTGTAGAGATTAAGGAATTTGCTGAACTTACAACTAGAAAGTGAAGGTGCAGGGACTCGAATCAAGGTGAGCTGTCTCCAGAGCCCGCCTTGTCCCTAATAGCTTGGGGTGCATTTTATGTTTGGGGGGAATTTTTTTTAAGAGCTAGAAGCAGCTTAGAAATCACCTCTTCAAAAATCTCCCATTTTTGAGGTGAGGAAACTGAGGTCCAGTGATCTACCTTTTCCAAAGTCACATGGGTCAGTGGTGAGTCTGGGCCCCACCAGTCACTCCTTTGCCACAAAGCACCTCTGCACTTACACCGAGAAGCCTCTCCAGGCAGAACCCCCCACTGAATCGAGGGCTGAGGTGGAAGAGGGACCGAGGGCTTGATGGGCTCGCCTTGGCCGAGCAGGCTCTTTGAAGGAGAGCCAAGGGGTCGGGCAGGTCGCTCGTGTTCTGGATGGCTCCCCAGTGCCCAGTGGTTTCAGAGAACGGCCACGTGCTCCTGCAGGAGGATTGATTCACTCACACCCCGTCCTGCTATGTACTGAGAGGCTGAGAAGTGTGGTCAGGAGCTTCTACTCCAGAGCTCCACCAACCTGAGCAGAATTCTCCTTCCAGCTCTTCCCAGGCCTGCCGCCTGGGCTAACCCTCCTCACCCTGCGTTCTCAAATGTGAAGTGAGCACATGCCTCAGACGTTCTTTATTATAAAGGGTCGAGGGTCATGCACTTGGCACCACGTCTGATCCACAGCGAGGGCTCAGGAAAGTTGATTGATCTATCGTTGTCATTATTATTATTATTAATTCTCACCTGAGAATTGCTTTTATTGATTTTTTTGTTTTAGGGAGAGAGGAAGGGGAGGAAGAGAGAGAGAAACATCAATTGCTTGCCTCCTGTATGCGCCCTGACAGGGTATCAAACCAGACCCTAGGAATGTGCCCTGAATGGGAATCGAACTCGCTACCTTTTAGTTTACAGGATGAAGCTCCAACCAACTGAGCCACCCGGCCAGGAGCGATGCATCACTGTTATCAATATGATTGACACTACCTGCTCCCCGGCCTGTCTCTGCATGGGGCTGTGCACAGGTGCCGATGCTTCGGTCAGACAAATGCGCAGAAAGGAGCCAGTGTGTCACATCTGCCGGGGATGTGGCCTCTGACTCCACTTCTCAGACTTGACAATGACAATTAAGTACCCTCCCCCGTGGCCATAGAGAACACAATTACTTTATATTTGTCACTCCGGTAACCAGGCAACTGACAGCCTTTTCTGACAATGAAAACGCTCTAAATCGTTCCCTCTGATTCATTCAGCGGCAGGCTAGGCAGTGAGTCATGTGTGCTCCTGAGAGGTACAATTAGGGACCATGGTTTTAGCAGAAACAGTAATCCTTCCATGGTCTTAGGCTCTGCCTAGGGCAGATGCAGAAGCCCCAGGGCAGACGGACCCCACGTCCACGGCCCGGAGCCGAGGTTTTCGGGAGGGGCTGTGCTATTGAGAATAAACCGCACTAGACTGTGCCTTTGGTCTCCACTCTGCCCCCTGAGCAGCACAATTCTAGACAGGTCACCTAAGAGCCTGGGTCTCCATTTCCTTACCTGCAAAGCAAGGGCATTAGAGTAGAGAGCCTCTCCAAGGCCCTCTCAGTCCTAACTCTGGATGACTAAGAGTGGCTATTTGCATGAGAAAAAATCCGCTATGGGATGCCCTTCAGATTTAAAAAAGGTTGCTGGTCATTTTATTGATAACAAATCCATGATTCTAGCTAGTGGATTGGGGCTTCAAAGCAAGTTCCTCACAAAGTTAAAGGAAGGTCTTCATCTTCAACACACTCGTTCCTCCTCCCAGGGTGACTGTCCAGAAAGACGGACAGGGCCCTGCTCACTGAGAGTTACAGCTATGCGTTTGGTAGGTGTGGCTAGACCATCACCTCTGAAGGGTCTTTTCTTCCATTTGAAGTTAGTTTTGGGCTCTGACGAGCTAGGAATTCCCCATATGAACAGCAAATGACCCATCGGACAAGGCACAGGCTTGCCCCGTGTGCCCGGGTGACAAGTGTATTAGTGAGCGCCTCCGAGTACTGAGCACAGGCATTCAGGGAACCTGCTCTCAGGCCTTTCCCACGGGGACCCGACCCTCTGCCCTCTCACTGTCCTTCCTGTCTCCTGGCCTCGCCCAGGTCCACTCCACATGCCCTGTTTCTAAGATGCTCGTCTAACCCCTGCCCTGAGATGGTTTCCATCCAGATGAGCTCTTACAAGTAGAGTTACATAAGTGGATTGTCGAAGACGGGCTCCTGTACCAAATCAAACATTATTTATTTATTGCATTTACTTCACTGACAGGGGAGCGAGCGGAGGACAGGTCCCTACTGCCCTGTGCCCACAGATCAGCCCTGTCACATGCTGTCCAAAGAGCACCCTGGGCTCCTGAGTTGGGAAGGTTGCTCACAGTCCTGAGGGTCAAGTGTCCATCTATGATCTCCAATGGACCTTACAAATGTCTCCACAGAGTGCCCGGTCTTATCAGCACGAAGAAAGCTGCTAAACATTTAAAGGGAAGAGAAGTCATTTTCTTCACAGCAGGAGAATTAACAGGTTTACATTTTTTATTTTATTCAACCTGGTTTCAAGAATTTGAGGTAGCCCTGGCCAGTTTGGCTCAGTGGTTAGAGCGTCGGCCCTGCACCCAAGGCTTGCGGGTTCGATTCTGGCCAAGGGCACGTACCTGGGCTGCAGGCTCCATCCCTGGCCCGTCATGGCACATGCTGGAGGCAACCAATCGATGTGTCTCTCTCACATCGATGTTTCTCTCTATCTACCTCTCCCCCTCCCTTCCACTTTCTCTAAAAATCAATGGAAAAAATATCCTTGGGTGCGGATTAACAACAACTAAAAAGAATTTGAGATATTTCATAAAAATATGTAAAACAGTAATATAAAATCAAATTGGTAGGGGAATTTGAGCAAAAACAGTACATATGTTTTTAAAGTGGCTACAGGCAAGGATGAGAATCCACATGTACACGGAGAGGTTCCTGTAGAAGGTGAATTATGTTAGCTGTTGAGCTTCTTGGTGGCCAGAGCAGAGAAGAAAGTATAATTAGTTAGAAGATTCACAGAGTCTATAAATAAAAATGTCAGCAGGTGTTTCCTTAAAGATACTCTATGTCTAAGGGGCCCGAGTAACGTGGCAATATCCACACTGACCCCTCCTTGGGTCAGACTGACAGCCAGGCTCCACCTCTAAGGCTCCCTATGAGTGGCCCCTGGAGAAGGGACCTGAGGCAACGACAGGGTTCTGTCCTCAAGAAGGTGGGGACAGGTGGGTGCAGGTGGGAGGCGAGGCTTGTTCCAGTGCCTGTCATCTCTCTTCAGATGCACAGTATCTGACACACCTCAGCCTGTGGTAACAGAGGCGCGGGTGTGGGAGGAAGCTGGGCCACAGACCTGCTTCACCACAGATGGGCAGGTGCCCCACATCCCCATGACATGCTCCTTCCTGTCACTGCCAGGTATTCACTGATGCCACTCACCGAGCAGCTGCTATTTGCTGGGCTTTTAATGAAACACTTTATACTGTGCCCTTATTGTCTGGGTTGAGGAACAATAAATTGAATGTTAATTTTCCAGGGTTCGCAATGCTGATAAGTAACAGCTGAGATTTGAATCTGGGTCAGTCTCCATCGAATTCTTGACTGTAAACTCAGAGTCTTCATTTTTTACTTAGTTTGTACACCCCAAAACTAAAAATAAAATTTCAGTATGCCCTGCCAGTATATACATATCACTTTAAAAAGGAATTAATATATTAATGAATGAATGCCATTATGTCCATCATAAAACTAAAACATACATATTTTTTAAAATGAGAAAGCTAAAGATGAAATAAACAATATTTAAATATTTACTTTACTTATTACCAGTACAATCTTTTGCTATCCTTAATATTCTGACAATATATCATTATTTTTTAAAATCTTGGTTTCCTACTTTATGACACAGTGATCCAAGATCTGATTATCAATTAAGTTTACTCTGACACTTAGATGCTCATGACTAAGAAATATTTTATGCAAAAATATGGTGATAAGAATGCACCCTATCACTGTTATTAAATAATGATATTCATTTTTCAATCTCACCCACCAATTAGGAAAACATTTATTATAATTCAGCTAGTAAATTTCCATTTTTCTTGAACTCAGTTGCAAAATAATCAGAAGGTAAGCTATTTTCATATTTTCACAGACAGGTTCAAAACCTATCTCTGACTGGTTGGAAAACTTGTTTCCAAGCTTTTTTTAAGGTAGGTAGGAATTTAACATGTCACACACTGATTTCAATCAAAATATTCACATATTACCAGAAACATTTCAAAACATTCAGTTTCAAAACGCTCACTGCAGACCACCAGTTCCTTTTAAAAAATGTTATTTTCCTACGCATTGTTAAAACATCCCCTGTGCCTTAACTGGATGGACTGTGCTTATTTATCTGTAGAATCCACTTAGTGTCATATAACAGCCCCTGTGGGAACGGAGAGGGTCACAATTTCCATTGCTTGCCTTCTTGTAAAAGATGCACCTGAATGTATAACACCCTTACGTTTAATGGCATTTCTAAGTGATTTGTTATGAGATAACCAGAGAACGTTGGCAGGGAACAAAAGGCTCTCATAGAAATTCTCTATCTCATTATAAAGCGCAGGAAATGCACTATTTCAGCCCCGTTTTATAAAGTTAGCCAGGCCCAGCTAACTTGTCGCCCTGTCGCAGAGCAGTAGTCCGGGGACAGCGGCGCCCGCCCGCCTGGGGAGCTCCCCGCGCTCCCCGTATCGGGAGCCCCGGGCGCCACGTGCGACTCATGACCATCTCGACAAGTGTATCGAAGCATCGGAATCAGGCCTGACGTTTGTAATTTAACAGTGTTGGTAAAGCTTAATTCTTTCCATGTTTTACATTAAAAACATAAATGGAAATTCTAATGCCTTCCTAACACCAGTGGATCCCCTATATGATTTCTGTGCTGTGAGACCACCACTCCGGGCCACCCTCTCCTACATCACATACCTGACTCTGACAATCCACCAGGCATGGAGCAGAGGTGACACCCCCTTGGGACAGGAAGGGGAGACTTCTGATAAGGCTGGCAGAGTAAACCCATGACTCCTCTGGAAATCTCACTGAGATGATGATAATAAAAGCATAACAAGGGCAAAGCTCCACAAGGAGAGAGAATAGGAGAGAAACTCGTAACAGTCAAGATGTGTCCATATAGTTTTAGAGGCAGAAAAAGAGATGGGTAAACGGCAACGGACTTAGCAGAGCAAGGGACACTGAAGGTCTGCTTGGGGGGGATGGAGGTGTGCATGCTGGATGCTGAGTGGCAGGGCCCCTGAGGGCTCAGTTATCATCAGCACCGGGTGCTTCTGAAGGGATACAAGGGGCAGGCGGGTAGAGAACTTGGGGATGACAGAGTTCTAGTCCCCACGAGAAAGTCTAGACTCTAGGCCACTGAGCGGCCAGGCACCAAGTACAGCTCGCTTGACTGAAAGTGAGAGACCAAGTTCAAGTTTACACAGCCTCTGGTAAAACCCTGCTCGGCCCCCGTCTCCTCTCATTTCCTAAAAATGTCAGCCAGATCCATATTTTTCAGACAGAGAACTGGGTGAATGCTTTCTGGAGAAAGTGGCCTAGGCAAAAGGAAAGATTTCTAGTTAATAACAATTTAGAGCCATGAAACCAATGGGGTCCCGGCCAGTGGCCCTCAAGGGAAGCTCACCGTTTGGTAAGTGCCACCAAGGCACCTGGGGCTCTCGCGTCGCCTTCGTGTGCCTCTGTCTTAAATGTGAACAAACAGTAAAAATCATCAAGACATTAGGGGAGAAAATTTAACATAAAGGCAGAGACTAAATCGAGGCAACAGAGAAAGGAATGCGGCAGAAACAGGATCAGTGCAAGCAGCAGGGGAAAACGTGAAAAATATTTCCTTGGTAACCTTCCAGGATTTGAGAGCTGAGACGAAACTGAAGCAAATATGAAAGAGCTCTTTAAAATTGAAATATGTTATCAGGAGGAAAGGAATGAATAGAAAAGTTAAAAGATAAATTTGGAGAAATCTCCCTAAAAGATAGGCATATGGAAAATAAGAGATAAAATGGAAGAAGCTTATAAAATTAGTACAGGGTCCAACATCTAAGTAGTCGGTAAGCCAAAAAAAGGAAGGGTGTCTGTAAAGTGTCAAATATCAGAGACAAAAGTACTGCCCTCAAAGCTGCCAGAAAGAAAAGGTAAATCAAAGTCAGAAGGTGGGAGTCAGAATAGTGTCAATGGCAGCACTGAGATCCACCTAGAAAACAATGCAGAACGCCTTCAAAATTCAGAGGAAGATGGTCTGTTACCTAGAATCCTACACTTAGCAAATCCTTCTGTCAAGAAGAGGTTGGCAGAAAGGCAGCTGCGTACATAAAGTTTCACAAAAATGGTACCAGTCCCACAGGACTTCTCAAGAAGCTACTGAAGAACGTGGTTCAATGAAATAAAAATGAAATCAGGAAACAGGGGATCTAACACAGAAGAGAGGTAACGGGAACCCCCAGGACGGTGATGGTGATGGTGATGGTGATGGTGGTGGTGATGGTGATGGTGATGGTGATGCTGATGATGGTGATGGTGATGATGGTGATGATGGTGATGGTGGTGGTGATGGTGATGGTGATGGTGATGCTGATGATGGTGATGGTGATGGTGATGATGGTGATGATGGTGGTGATGGTGGTGATGGTGACAACAGAGGAAAATCCCAGGAGGCCTGGAGACGTGTCATCCAGACGGGAGCAGAGCAGAGGGCTCCAGGAGCAACATCTCCACGGAGAAAGTAAAACAAATAGATGCCCTAGAATCAGCGGTGGGGAAAGTTTTCTCCTCCAAGGGCCATTTAGATATTGGTAACATCGTTCTCAGGCCATACAAAATCATAAACTTAAAAATTAGCCTGCTATCTTGGGTCAAACACTTAATTAACTCACCCCTCATACGATGGCTGGAATGGCGGTTGCCTTGGCAGGGCCAGACCAAATGATTTCGGCCCACCCACCCTCGCCTAGATGTTTGAATCCACTGAGGGAAGATTTTCACGTCTGCCGGAGAGTGTGGGCTCAGTTAGTAACATGTAAATAAAATAAGCAACAGCTAAAATGATTTCATTATAAACGTCAAGGGAGAAAAGTTAAACAAGAGCGAGAATATCCCGACCTATACACACAAGATGACTTGGACTTACACACATATATAAACAGCTGAGCTAATACAAAATCTAGATTTTGATTTACTATCTGGAGAATCTGGAGAGTATGAGAGCTAAGTCCTTACTTTCTACACTTCGCAATAAGACAGTTAATTTAAAAACTGGAAAAATATTCAGAATGGAAGTAATTAACAATAACAACAAAAAGACAAGTTGAAAGGGGAGTGTTTTCCTGGTGGGAACCTGGGGGCGAGAGGAGTTGGGTAAAACACACAAGCCTCAAAGAACTGCTTGGATTTAAGGTACACGTTTTGATAAAAATCAAAATAAGAAAAACAAAAATAATATTAAGGGCGGTATGAAAGAGTAACAGCTAAAATACACTGCACACACACTGCATTCGAAGTACTCTACATACATGAACGGTTTTCTATCCCCACCAACCCTCGCGGGGAAGCTCCATTATGACACGACCCGGTTTTAGACCAGGACACCAAGGCTTAGAGATCTTACGTGACTTGCCCAGGGCTGCACAGTTAGGAAGCAGTGAGAACAGAGTTTTAATGCACACAGCCTGGCTCCAGAGCCTGGGTTTGTAACCACGGGATACACTGAAGAGCCTAAAAGGCAGGCGAGGGTGTCCAATGAAAAGTCCACGCACCGAGGCGAGGAGTTCCTGCTGCGGGACGGCGGGTTTCCCAGGACAGGTGAGGGTCTGGGCCCACTCAGGTCAGCAGGCAGCTGTGGTTCCAACAGCCTCCCCCTTCCACTCTTACGCATGATTCCAGCTGAGAGAATTATCTAACATCACCATCTAAAAAGTCTTAACAGAGCAGCCCCAGAAGGTCTGAAGAAAGGCGGACTGCAGGAGGGTGGTCCTGAAAATGTGCCCTGTTACCTTACACAGCGCCGGTGACTGTGGTCAGAGCTAGGAGAAAGGTGGGTCTCGAGAGGGCCCAGGAACCCAGCATGTTCTTCTAAAAGTCACAAAAGTCCCACGCACCTACGTGAGATATTAAAATAAAGACAATCAATCTTGTCTATTTCTAACCTGGGAAGCAGTTGAGAGATTCTCCCAATATTGCTTCAATCAATGCAGGAAGATCAGATAAAAGCAAAAAGTACTGCCTGGCTTCTGTAATATTTAACTCCCATTACAAAGAAAAACCCTCCTGGAGCACTGAGAAGCTGCTCCCCTTTCCTCTGTACACCCCACTGCAGGCTGTTTGGTAAACGTAATGTTTCTGCGAGGACGGCTCATCCGGAGAAGGCACAGTGTCATGTCACTGAGGGTCCCGCTGATTTCCAGGACAGGCAGCTGGAGGAATTCACCGGGGATTCTCTCCTTCACGTGCCACCAGGAGCACCGGCACCATCGATGGCCTCAGGAGCATCTGACACTTGTCAGGATACGTGCTGCTGTCCTGGGGCTTGGGCCCCATTCTGCAGCCAGGCAGCAGGGACGCAGAAATGCCCGTGGTGTGGGAGCTCAGGAGCACAAGAGGAGTCACACGGCCATCTGCACCCCCGATGTGGGAAAACACCACCACGTCACTGCCACAGAGCACCTGTGGGCCCACGTGACCCGATGTCTCCTGACTGCAGCCCAGAGGGGGAAACAGCCTGAGCAAAGGCCGGGGGTGGTGCCGGGGCTCTGGGCATCAGTGAGGAGCAAGCCAATGACTCGGGGACGGTCACCCTACGTCCTGAACTTCCTGTCACAGTCATGACTATCCTGCGTCCTGGTGTCAGACCACGTGGTCTTATTTAGGATCAAGAAGCGCTGGCCCCAAATCTCAAAGGAAACGCACACAGGCTTAGCTATCCCACCTCCCGCGGCTCTTTCCTTGGCTTCTGAAATTTCAGTTGAGAGAAGTGGGCCTTATTTATTGCTTATGACTGAGGACAGCAGCGGCTCTCGCTTTCATCTGCAGCTATGGATCCTGAACTGACTCATCGAATCCTGCTGATGAAGTGCTTTCTAAAGCAGCTCGCGAGGG
Organism: Miniopterus schreibersii; assembly: GCF_964146895.1. Taxonomy (NCBI): domain Eukaryota; kingdom Metazoa; phylum Chordata; class Mammalia; order Chiroptera; family Miniopteridae; genus Miniopterus; species Miniopterus schreibersii. Next base: position 14,196,188 of record NC_138123.1, on the reverse strand, counting down.
AAGTGTGAAGTCAGCAGCCTCGATGGCGAGTGTCAATTGCGAGGCAGTTAAGGAAGGTCACGCGGGGAGCAGCTCTCCCTGCACGCGCGGGGGTGAGCAGGCCGACGCCCGCGCTTCAGGGTCTGCGCTTGGCACCCGCCGCGCTTCCGCAGGTCCCGGACACGTGCAACAGGCTGCAGATGCTCTGTGAAATCACTCCATTTTCAAACGTTACATTCGTATGAGGGATATTCATGAATCCAACTGTTCTAAATGGAATTACCACCTTAGCCCTGTCCTGGGGCACTTGCCCTCAGGTTCAACCAAGGGCCAGGTAATAAAAGGAACACAGATGACTTCCTTCGGCTCGATCGTGCTTTTGTCAGAAGCATCCGCATCACCTGTGCCAGTCACACCTGTTCTCAGTCCCCTCCTGCTTCGGCTCCGGGACTTCCTGGCTCCTGGGTCAGGTGAAGTCCCTCTCACCAACCTCTGTTCTCAGGGCCCCACAGTTCTCCTTCAGGGCCCTTCACAACCACAGCTAAAGCCCTCTAGTCAATGTCCCCTTCCCCACCAGGGTGTAAGTTCTGTGCAACAGGGGCAATAAGGACAGTAGTGACAATGGTGTCATTCCTTGCTGGATGCCCAGGTGCTGGTCAGTACCTTGCACATAGTCTTCAGTAAATGTGGGGATCTGACAAAGGACTCAAACCGAGAATCCATAAATAACCCTCAAACTGAACATTAAAAAAACTAATCCAATTAGACAAAGGACAAAAGAATAAATGTTTTCCATTTTGAGGGGGTAGATAGCCAGAAGAGGGGCTGTTGGGTCATACATATATTTTTTGAGGAGCGTCCCTGCTATGCTCCTTAGTGGCTGTACCAGCTCACGTCCCCACCAGCCGTGAATGAGGGTCCCTTCTCTCCACGACCTCTCCAACGCGACACACAGAGGATGCGACAGAACTGTACACTCGGAACCTCTGTAACTTGATTAACCAATCCCACCCCAATAAGTCACATAAAAAGTTTTTAAAAGCTTAAATATAGTTTGTATGATCCTTTCAAACGTGTAGTATGCAAATATTAAAGGGATAAAATGATTTGTTTAAAGTTTTTAAAAAAGAAAATGGACACACACTGTACCCAAGAGAGTGTAAACGGCCAGCACTGCCCGAGAGGACGTCCACCATCCTCTGCCTCGGGAAACGCAGGAAAAACCAAGGTGGGCCTCCCTGCCTGCCTATTGGAACAGCTAAGGTAAAACACAGTGACACCGGGTGCCGACACCGGTCACTCATGCGTGGCTGGAGGGGCGTCAAAGGGCCCCGCACTGTGGGAAACAGTTTGGCAGTTTCTTCAACAACTAAACGTACACTCGCCACAGAACCTGGAAATCACATTCCCAGGATTCACTCCAGGGAAAAGGAAAACCCTGTCCAGGGAAAACCGCGTGTGAATGTGCACAGGAGCTTCTTTTGCGACAGCCACAGACGGGAAACAGTCCGCGTGCTCCTGGAAGTGAAATGGTCCGGCGACTGTGCTATGGCCACGCCGTGGAGTCTGACCAGAGACGGGGGCAAGGGGCCCGCGGCACACAGCAGGCTGGCTGGCGTCCCGGCGCTGAGACAGCACCGGTGTGACGCTGGACTCCGGCCTGCCTGAAAGCACTCACTCAGGCCGACCACACTCCTTCCTCCAATAAAATCCTGTAGCTGAAATGAACCCAACTGCATCCTTGGGGAACATAACACCTTAACATCGTGTTCTGCAAAAGAGTTGTTTTGTCAAACGGTACCGAGCATGTCTGCACGAGCACTATTTTACAGGCCCTTGGAGAGGTCGCCTGACCATGGAAAACATCACGTGATTATCCCGGGATCAACCGCCGCCCGATGACGAGGGTGTGACATGAGCTCATCTTCATTCCCCAGCCCCACACCCACCCAGCGCCCCTCTGTAAGCCACCCCCGGGCCCCCAGGGAGCTCACGCCACTTTTCTGGTCAGCTCCCTGGTGCACAAGCTCTGCAGGCCTGAGCCTGTCCTCAGTTCGCTCCCGTCCATGACACCGAGACTCAAGAACCTGACAGTCAAGGTCGGGTAACAGTTCTGCTGAGGAGAGAAGCTCATCTCAAAAGGATCGTGTGTACAACTCCACTTGTAGCGCAGCCTCCAAATGACAAAGTCACAGAGACGTGATGGCCGGGTGAGGGATGGCGGGGAGGCGGGATGGGGAGCACTATGCAGGGGGGCTGTGTGGCAACTGCGGTTATGGGGGCTACACACACACACACACGAAGTACGTGACATCTGGGTAAGGCCATGGATCACACGGTGTCCATTTTCTGGCTGCGATGCTGTAGTTACGCATGATGTCAGCGCTGACACCAGGGGAAGGACGCATGGGCTCTACACATGTTCCTTCTGCATCTTCCGTCCAGCTTTAATTATGACCAAATAAAAAGGTAAAAACAGCCAAGCAGAGGGAATGTGGGGAGGGAAGCTGTGGGCCCACAGGCACAGCAGTGTCCCTAGTGAGTAACGGGGGCTTCACATGAGGGTTCATAAAGCCAGGCCGTGGAGGACGGGCTCCAGCAGATGGCGGGGAGAGGGACACGGGCTTTATCACCAGAATAAAAGTGCTCCCGAGACTGTTCTGAGCTTGGGCTCAACCAGCACACCCCCCCTCACCTCTGGGCAGAGGTGGGCAGAGCAGAAGTGCTCGGGTGGAGTTTAGGTGACCTCACACCTCACTGCATTTCCATTTATTTCCAGAGAAGATCAATTAACAGCTGTAATTATTTTGAGCAAATCGTTACACTCAGGAGGGCCATGGGTGACGTGGTAAGTTGTGTGGACACCCTTAGAGGTGACCCTGTCATGGTCTTCCGGGCAGAAACAGCCTGTAACGCAGGATGAGGGTGGGGACATCATCAAAACCCTAGAAAAGGGGGCCTGGCAGACCCAGAGATGGTCAGGGCTGAGCAAGCAAGAGCCACACGAGCCACCATGGGAGTCTGGGGCAAGGCGGAAACTCAGTGACACCAACCCTCTCTGTATTTAAAATTTCCTATTTTGTTCATCATGGATTTGGGGGCATTAATTTTGTTTTTTTTTAAATGTTGCATGAAAATGTAATTGACCCTCATTATTTGCAGATCATGTATTTGTGAATTCACCTACTTACTAAAACTTAGCTATAGCCTCAGCATCAACACCTGCAGCTCCCTGGTCATCGGCGGGCACCTGCCGAGCAGCAGAACATTTGACCCCCGCACCCACCACGCTCAGTGCCTCTGCTTGTCGCAGCTCTCACACTGCAAGCACGCACCCTTTTTGCGCTCTCCTCGCGGCTGCATTTTTCACATTCCTGTGCTTTACACTGGAGATTCGGATGGTTAAAATGACCCCCAAGTTTAGTGCTGAAGAGCTGTCCGTGCTCCTAAGTGCAAGAGGCTGCGACGATGCTGGTTAGAGGAGCTGGTTCAGGGATGAGTCACGCGCCCTGGCCATGAGCCCCATGTGATGGATCGACAACGTACATGCCGACCTGGGAGGGCTGCGGTTCAGTGCGGAACACGGCAATAAAGTCGGCCTTGAGATAGAGCCAGGCCCGCTCATTCTGCCGGTGGAGTGTCTCCTGTTCAATCTGTGAAACAGAGCACTTATGAAGCGCAATAAAGCGAGTTGGCCTGCAGATTAAATAAGGTGTCTTTCAACAGAAACCCAGAAAACTGTACCCAGGGCTGTTAGTCCCTGGGACCCAGCGCCCAGGGCCTGGCATGCGGTAAGTGCAGAATAACTGTGCAATGCCCTCCACGCTCCCTCCAGCCTTCGAGGGCAGGTCGTCTGCTGGTCATGAGGCCGATGTGAGGACTCCCGGAGCAGTGCTCAGACCACGGGCCTCCCTCCCCGCCAGGAGCCACCTGGTGGGGATCAGTGGAGAGGGGGCAGTTCTGTTTGCTCCGTAAGCCCACCTCAGCTGCACCAGGTCACCTGAAGTTGATGGTGACAAGCCTGATGCCACTGCTCACTAGTTCCTTCACCTATCAAATGACAGAACAAGACACTGGCCACAGCATTCCTTTAATTTTCCCATCATTTTCCATGTCGATGGTGCACCTGGCACTGAACCCATAGCCACCACCCACAGGAGCGGTGATCCAGGTGCACGAAACCCACGAGTAAAGAGGGCAAGTCTCAGCAGAATTGGCAGCCACCAACTGCCGAATGTCACGCCTGGTGCATGGAGCCAGGAGCTCCTCTGCTGTCCATGTCCCCTCGCTGAGCTCCCCAACGACAAGGCAATGTGACAGCACAGCACACAACTCTCTAACACCTGCCTCCTCGGTAAGGTCTCATAAGACGAACGAGCCTGCTGCTGTTGCCTGCAGAAGTGAGGGGACAAAGACAGGCTGCCACGCCAGGACCAAGCATCCTTTCTCTTCACATCACGCTGGGTCCGGTGTGGCCCAAGAAACTCCCATATGCCTGCTGTCATTCCCGCGGACCGTATACTGATTGCTCTTCTAACTGCTCGGGGAGTTCAAATCCCCTGGTGTGACAGGACTCGGCCCCTGCACGGAGTCTCTTCTTTCATTTTAAGGGTGAGTCAGGTGTGTCCGCGCAGAGCGGAGCAGTGAGGCAGGTCTGAGGCCAGGTCTTCAGAGACCCCATTCAGGATCCGTGCCCTGAACGACCATTCACCTCATTTACTGCTCGATTACCATGCAAACAGCAGCCCTCCTCCCTCTGCTTCCCGGGTGAAGTGAGACAAGGTGACGGTCCATAAACATCATGATCGCCACAGTGGCCAGGGACAGGATGAGGAGGAGACCCCAGGAGCTGAGCTGGGTGATGGAAATAACTCACGAACCCCACACTCAGGAGCCCTGCATCCCCGGGACCCCGGTGTGCGGCCGCAGTCCTCGAGTCGCCGAGGTTCTATCTGGGAAGATCAGGCACTTAGTGTCATTATATGATTCACTGCCAGGCACCACGGGGTGGCGTTAGTGGCTTTAGGTCACAAGAAGGTCCCTTGGAAGACCGACCTGTTCTGCACACACCAAAGAGGCCCGCCCACACCCCTCCACACACGTTTCCTTAGGAAGGCTTCTCTGCAAACTAAGACGCCCGCAGCGCCCACACTGATGAATAAAGCCGGGGTTTCCAATACAAAAGCCACCCCCATCTCGGTGTGGGGGGGCCTTGGGGACTGATGGTGGCCAAGAAGCAGTGAGAGTGCTGGGCACCTCCAACCAGCCTCCGCACACTCTCTGCTCACCTCCCCCCTTCCTCAGAGGTTCATCTGGATGGGTTGCAGGTCTCTGCCGGCCTCCAGCAACTGGGATCAACCTCCTGGTATATAGCACATGAGACTTCCCAGCCACGGGCAGAAACACTTCACTGATGCATAGATGTCCTGTGGGGCACCTGGCCACATGGCTGAGAGGGAAGCACAAGTTCACGACCTGTCTCTGAACTTGCACCCGGGCAGCCCCTTCCTACTCCTGCCAACTGGGGTCATCAGTCCCTCTTATGTTCAATGTTCAACCAAAAGCACCCACTGACCTAGCCTCAACATCCTGGCTGGACAATCGCATATTTTACCTGGTCCTATAAGACTTGTACCTGCACCCAGAGCTCAGAGCCATGCCTGCAACACACTGGGGGCCAATAACAGAGGAAACTGTCTGCTAGTGAGGGCTAAGGCCCAGGACAGGCTGGGTGCCACAGTGTATGCAAGCAATCAGCCAAAGTGCATCCCGGATGGTGGTGATGTGAGTGTGATTTACAGCACACGGTGACGGTGCCTGAAATGTCAGCCAGAATGTCATGACTGCAAGCACTGCACTGCTGCCCAGAGAAAGACGGCACAGCAGCCGGACCCCATGCCCAGTGCGGCCCCACCCTCCCCCAGCAGGTGCCGACAGGACCAGGCACATGTCGGGTACGCCAGGAGGTGCCAGAGCCATGACCACAAAGGTCGGCTCCCTGTGAATCTCCTCCTGTAGGAGCCAGAGCTGCCACTGTCATCGCACAGGCACGTGGGGGTGGGTGACTCGCATGCAGCCAGTGCGGGAAGAGAAGAGATTCCTTGCGACCACTCATGGCAAGTGCCCTGCTCCACAGAGCAGCCCGAGGAAAGCCGGGGCAAGGATGCGGGAGGGAGCCCGCTCTCGGCTGCAGCGAGGCAGGTGGGCTGGACACAGCTGGGCCAACCGCGGGCACAGGCGGAGTCCCTTTCACCGGATGTTACCCCGCACGCCGTGAACAAGGCTGCTTCCAGAGCTGCCGTAAACCCTGCCAGGTCAACTGTCAAAATGCCACCAGGGTCACATCTGGATGAAGACTTTAGAGGACCATGCCATGAAGTAACGCACAACGTTACATCCCACGTTAAAAATAACTTTCAACACCTGGGAGTAAAGATAAGCTCACAGTGGGACAGCAACTGAGTAACAAGAACTACTTCTCGTTACATGACCCGAAGCGTGAAGGCTCCCAGGGGACAGGGGAACACCTGTAACTGCTCCATGTCAGACGCGTGGGCAATGGGACTCGGCTCCCACTTCTGCCTCAAGTCTGAGATCTTCCATAATAAAAAGTTTAAATGAAAGAAAATATGTTCTTCCCCTCCCCCTCCCCCTTCTCTTCTTTTTCTTTCCTTTTTTTTGGATAAGAAAAGTTACCCAGTATTTTCTTTTGTGTCCTGGCTCACTTACAGGAATGACATTAGCTGTCACGGTGGCCTTTCTCTCTCATGACGCTGACGGCCCATCTCTGGGTTACACACATGAAACACTTGTGTCATTTAGTGATGCACACCTCACGGCCTTTCCGGAATGGGATGGGACTGCGAGTATGGGAAGATGCCAGGCCTCCCCGCTAGCAGCGTGTCCCTCCAAGCTGCACACGGGAGCTGGCCACGGAACCTCCCCACGTCTGCTCTGCATCCTGGACCCTGAGCTGCAGCGCCCGCCGGCTGCTCACCAGCAACCCCACCCCGGTCACTGCAGCTCAGGAGGGGCCTGGGTCCTTCTGTCATCGAGATCGTTCAGAGTCCCATGCTGACGTCATGTCTGTCACTAATGGACCATAATGATGGCCCTTCTGGCACTGCCATCTCCTAGAAACTTCTTTCTTCATTCCTCCCAACACACCAGCCTCCAAACTGACAGGACTGGGATTAGCAAAGGTTTCTGCAGCTCCTTAGAGACAGGGATTCCAGATACCACACAATAAAGTGATTTTCACAAATACCAGCTAACACAGCTGGAGGCCCCATTGAGCAGCACCATCAAAGATGACAGAAATACAGGTCCCCCAGCCACTGCCCTGCAGGGAGCCACCCTTTCCAGCAGCTTCGCTTTTAACATAAAAATGCCTCCCTGTATCTTCCTCACTTCCAGGAATCCTTTAATTACCTACTACACAAAATACGGTTTATGGACCAGCTATATCAGAAGGGGATGGATGGGGCAGTTATTACAATACAGATTCCTAGGCCCGGCCCTGTCTTCCTGACCCTGAGTCTCGGAACAGGACCTGAAAATCTGCATTCCAGCTTTTTTACGGACGATGCTCTGCAGAGAGGTTCAAACCTCTGCTCCACAGCTGGCTCACCACCCATGCTCTGTGGCCCCTACATACCAACTTCAGTGCATCCTGGGACCCTCTCCATTCAGAACCTCTGGCATTCGCACCTTGTGACACAGATTAGGATTCGACAACATAAATTCCCTAAGCACTAACTATTTTACATGGTACCTCCCCCCTTCAAATATTATAACCTCAAAATAACTAAGGTCTACATCTCTCGTGCACAATAAACAACCAAATCCATGTTATCGGGTTTCTCTGAGACGTGGAATAAACTGAACTGTGAACTAAAGGAACCTCAGATGCCTTTGCTGGATGTTCAATATATTAAAGTCTCTGCTCAAAAGAAGAATTTAATTCGAGTCAATAAAAGCAAAGAACTAAGCAGCAGCAAATGCTGTCATCGGGCACACACACGTTTACGAGGGAAAACCCAACACCGAGAGAAGGTGGAAGGAAGATTCGAGGCACAGGAACGCATGTGGGGCACTGAGTGCACCTGGACGTGCATGGGGAGGGGCGCCCAACCTGACCTGCAGGGCGCCCGCTCACATTACTTTCACTGACAAGCAAGAAATAGGTCCTGCAGAGTAATAATCACCTGCCTGTACAATGGGCTTAGCTTCTTCCTGAAAAACTAACTTTTTAGAGAATGAAGAGACTGCTGCCATCAAAGAAAGTTGAGCAAACACGCAGAGTCATAGCAAGAATTTAAGCTCAGCCAGAGGCTTGGAAAAAGACTAAAAATCAATATGCAGATGTTAGAGGGATTAAAATTATTTCTTCAGTCAGCTGTCTAGCCAAGTCTGTAATCAGACTTGTGAAAAATTTTGCACCAGCCATGTAATAAAGGATGGGCTGCACTGGTTTAAAAAAAATGGGCCCAAACGGGAACTGCCACTAAGCCAGGACCTTGCTTCCCTGTCCTGGTGGCCACAGTGACCGCTTGGCAGGAGCCACACGTTACAGCACTTTGCATGCCCAATTCCCAGGAGCTGGGGTGTAAGAGAACTAATTACAAACATCCGGGTACGTCTCGAGGTTTGTCCGCACTCACGGTCAATGCTGGCAAGCCCTGCTCTGCAGTCAGACTTGACCCCCATGACGTTGAAGTTGGTGGGATTGGCCAGCAACTACACTACATGCACACACAGTCCCCCACCCCACCCAGGCCACTGCTCTGGGTGACTCAGGCATCTGCTACCTCTCCTGGGAGCTGCTCAGTCTTCCACTGCGCCTTCCCTCAGCTGGAGGTGCCAGCCTGCGACCTCAAGTTCCACAGCTCTGCTTCCCAACCTGGGCCTCTCTCAGGGTGTCAATTTCAACCCCAAAATATGACATTACTCTAGACTACAGATGACCTGGGAGTCACATTTCTCTGATGACTAATGGGCCTGTGGCCCCTGACTCACATAACTGTGTGGTGACAATGTTGTTAGGCCCTACGGCATATTCATTGCTTGGCAGGGATGACAGGTGATGATGTTTGGACGAGGAGACATGAGTCTTCAGTCCCTTTTTCATTCACGGTGGCGACCACGTGGCAGGGTCAGTGTAGGTTGGGCCACTCTGGGGTGAATTTCATCTCTATCATTTTGTGATATGGCCAAATGGCTCCACTGCCTAAGTCTTACTTTTCTCATCTCTAAAATAAAGTAGCAACAGCTAACCATCAGAGTTAAGTGGCAATTAAATTTTATCATGTATGTAAGTCACCAGGATGCTTCCTTCAATAATCCAGCCCATCCAAGTAATGCCTTTGAACAGAGAAATAATATCTTTACTGGCCATCTTGACCTCTCCTCTCACTCTGTTGTGATGATGATGATGATGATGGTGATGGTGGTGGTGAGGGTGGTGGTGATGAGATGATGGTGGTGGTGGTGATGATGATGGTGATGGTGATGGTGGTGATGGAGATGGTGGTGGTGGTGGTGGTGGTGGTGATGAGATGATGGTGGTGGTGATGAGATGATGGTGGTGGTGATGGTGGTGGTGGTGGTGGTGGTGATGAGATGATGGTGGTGGTGATGAGATGATGGTGGTGGTGATGAGATGATGGTGGTGGTGATGGTGGTGGTGGTGGTGGTGGTGGTGGTGATGAGATGATGGTGGTGGTGATGAGATGATGGTGGTGGTGATGGTGGTGGTGGTGGTGGTGGTGGTGGTGGTGGTGGTGGTGGTGGTGATGAGCACTACTGAGCTCACCACTCTGTTCATGTTTAGCCCATTTACTCCTCTAAATAACCAAATGAGGCAGCCAGTAGCATTATTCACATTTTCAAAGATGAGGCATAGAGAAGACCAGACAGCTACAGGTAGCAAAGCTGGATGCACTCAATCTCTTTACTCTTTACTTTTTGCCTTGGAAAAGGGGGGAAATTTTAAAAAATCAAGAGCTCACATGAAGTGTTTATGATGTGTCAGGAACTACATAAAATGCTTCTGGACATATTATACTGTTGGATACTCAGCCCAGTCCCTTGATGAAGATGTCACACTTTGCCTCTTTGATCCGGGAGAAAACTGAGGTAGGGTTGGAAGCCCAGCAGCCTAATGTCAAAGCTCACGGGCTCACCCCCACCACACCACACAGCTGCATTCCAGGTGCCCACATACCTCACGGCTCCATTGCTCACCCACCACACCTCACCGCTCCATTTCTGGTGCTCAGTCACAGTTCGGAACCAGCAATACTGTCTTTAATGACCAGCTTTTTCACTCTGCCTCAAATATGTCTGACAGGCACCATGGCTGGGACAGAGTGACGGCTACTGGGAGCTCCTCACACTCCAGTGACTGCTCCACACTCACTACTAACTCAGAGGGGCTGTGTGCAGCCACCAGGCCCCAACAAGTCCTCGGGGCCCTGGGAGGTATCCCTTCCCATGTGGTGACAGCCCTGGAACACCCAGGTGTACGTGGATGGTCGGTCCTTCCCAGGACACCCCTGGGGTCATCTCACCCAGCCAGGACCCAAACTCACGAGGCCTGGTCCAAGACTAACTGTGGACCCCCTGCTTACAACCAGGGAGCCAGCAGAGGAGGCCCTACAGCCTTCTGTTGTTGTTGTTAATCCTCAACAAAGATATTTTTTTTCCATTGATTTTTTAATTTTTTCATTATTATTTTTTTTATATCTTTATTGATTTCAGAGAGAGGGAAGGAGAGGAGGAGAGAGAGAAAGAAACATCAATGATGAGAGAGTCATTGATCGGCTGCCCCCTGCACACCCCCGGCTGGGGATCGAGCCCGCAACCCGGGCATGTGCCCTGACCGGGAATCGAACCCCGATCGCCTGGATCCTGGTCGATGCTCAACCGCTGAGCACGCCCGGCCGGGCCCATTGATTTTTTTAGAGAGTAGAAGAGAGGGGAGGGGGAAAGGGAGAGAGTGAGAGGAGAAACATCAATGTAAGATTAAACCCAACATCTTTTGAGAACTCTACTTATCACAGGACTCGACCTGAATAACGATTTTCTCTTCTCTTTTTGGCTGTCACTAGTGGTACATTAGTTATGCTGTTGGCCACCAGCTCTCAGAAACGGTCCTTCCTCTCCGTAATGAGGTCCAGTTGTAGTCTGAGACCTGCGATGTGGTGAGTGTGGGGAGGGGCTCCTCTCCTCTCTGGGTCCCCAACTGCAGGAGAAGGGGCCAGGGACAGCAGTGCCACTGGGATGTGCTAAGCAGTGGAAGTCTGCACATGAGCTCCCAGTGCCCTCCACCAGGAGGCTGGGCATGGGGAGTCCCAGGGCTCAGACATTCAGCCACGGAAGAGGTCTAGAGACAAAGAGGACAGCCACACCCATATAGGTAATAAGGAAACAACTCTGCTTCTTGCATGTCATTGAACAACCTGGCTAAAGATTACTGTGCAAGTTTAGGAACCTCAAAGTCTGTATTCCTTTGCTAGGGCTGCCATACCAACCACGGGTGAGTGGCTTAAACAACATAAGTTTATTTTTTCACAGTTCAGACGCTGAAAGTCTGAGACCAAGGGGTGGGCAGGGCTGGTTCCTCCTGAGGCCGCTCTCCTTGGTGTGCAAGTGGCCGCCTTCTCCCTGTGTCCTCAAGCTCTTCCCTTCCTGTCCCTATGTTGAAAGTTCTCCACATATAAGGACCCATCCGATTGGATCAGGCCCCACCCTAATGACCTCATTTTATCTTAATTACCTCTCTAAAGACCTCACATCTAAAAATAGTCACATTCTGAGGTGCTGGGGGTTAGAGCTTCAGTATATGAACTTGGGAGATACAATTCAGCCCATAACGCTCTGTCCCCCCAAATTTCATGTCCTTCTCATGTGCAAAATACATTCAGCTCCATCACAAAAGACTAAAAGCCTTAACCCATTTCAGCACCAACTCTGAGTCCAAGATCTCACTTGCATCGCCTCTAAATCAGGTGTAGGTGAGCCCTGAGGTGTGAGTCATACTGAGGCTCCTCTTTCTTTGGGCCCTTGAAGTGGGGGGTGTCTTAGAAAGAGCTCACTGAGCATCCCACCCGCGCCTCCCTTTCCCAGCACCCCTGGGGAGGCTGGGGGTTGTGGGATGTCCATCAGCAGTCAGGCTGAGATCAAGGATCTGAGGTGCACAGCCTGGTGCCAATGTCGCCCCAAAGCTGGGCCAGGCTGCAGCAGAGGCCGCCGGGGTCTACCCATCACCCTCTCCCCAATTCCTCACGAGCAGGACCCCTGTGTTTGGAGAGGAAGCAAACTGCCCCACTAGAAACACTGTTCCAAGCCTCCCTAAGAGGTGGGTGCCAGATGAGAGTTAAGCAGAAGCCACTGGAGATGCTGAGAGCCCTGAGAGGGAGTCCAGCTCCCTGAGGAGAGATGCCTACCGGTCCCTGTCCCCACTCATTCCTGCCTGGAGTGCAGATGTCAGGACTAGACAAAGCAATGACGGAGGAGCAGGGACAGGACAACTGTGTCTGGCAATGGCACGGTACCACCTCACCAGCCCTGCACTCCGGTTAAGTGAGAGGAAAAGGGACAGCAATCTTTGCAAGTGGCTGTCTCCGCAGTGTAAGCAGAGCTGGGAAAGAGCAGAGCTCCGACATTAACCAGTGCTCTGGGCTGCGGTCCACCTTCGGTACTCAATTAGCTGTGGCCTTCAGGTGACAGTTCTTTGAAGAAGAAAGGAGAAACCTCTCCCAGTTAATAATCTTCCTCCCACTGTCAAACAGGGGGTGGAGGGCACCAGGAGACAGGACAGGAGGTGGCCACAGAGAGGCAGGAAGGGCCCTGGGGAGAAGAAAGGAAGGCAGTGAGCGAGTGCTCTGTCAGGAGGGCCTCTGCTGCCCTCCTGATGGGAGCCACGGAAGGTCCCCACAGAGGGCCAACTGTGACCACTCACATCCTGCCACCAGGAGTTCCTGCCCTCCTCGGGGGTCCTGTGAACTGAAGAGCTCAGGGACAGTAAACATTCCAGGAGAAGGCTCTCAGGCATGATAAACGTCCCAACTGGTTAGCATAAACATGATCATTAAAATGAGGATAACACTGAATAGAATGGGGCAATGCACCTGCTGAAGTTTAAGGTCGAATTTTACATTTCCTTCTCAAGTAAACAAAGGCTGAAGAACAGGCACTGAGACCCCCAACTGTTCACATTCACAATATTCCGCTGGTCGATCTATCTAAAAAGTAATTCTCATCGAATAAAATTAAATTAAAACTACCCACGGATGCATAGAATTCCTCACACAGCCACTGAAAACCAAAGAGGACGACTGCAGAAAGGAGGGGAAATGAGACAACATCTCACAAATCTGCTTGGCCACAGCGTGCGCACTCTATGTGTTGGATTGAATTGTGTCCCAAGAAAGATATGTTGAGGTCCTAACCCCCAGCACGTCGGGATGAGACCTTATTTGGAAACAGAGTCATTGCAGATGTAATTAGCTGAGATGAGGTCACGTGGCCCCTTCTGCAGCATGCAGTGTCCTCAGAGGAAGACAGACATGTGAAGATGCAGAGACACAGGGGGGAAGCCACGGGAGGACAGAGGCAGAAGTGAGTGATGTAGCCACAGCCAAGAAACACCCAGGACTGCCGGCCACCACCAGGACCAGGGGACAGGCCTGGGACAGACTCTCCCTCAGAGTCTCCAGAAGGAACCAACCCTGCCAACACCTTGATTTCTGCCTTCCAGCCTCCACTGTGTGAGGCAGAAGTTTCTGCTATTTTAAGCCACCTAGTTGGTTGTACTTTGCCGGCAGCCCTAGGAAAATAATGCAGCCTGTATTCCTAAAACTTTCCACTCAGCGATGGAAACTCTAGCTTCAGTTTGGAAGCCAGGTTTTCTTTTCTTTTTCTTTTTAAGTAAAAAACACGACTTAATATTAAAACATCAAAGAACTTAGCTTTTTCAATAGCAATTAAACCTGTCTCAGGCTCCAGAATAAATAAGTGCCTTGCACACTCTAGAGTGGAAAATTTTATCAAGGCTGTTGTTCTTAAGACTGAATTAAATCTAATTTTAAAAGATTCTTTAAAAAAAAAAGTCTTTACTGATTTCAGAGAGAGGAAGGGAGAGGAAGAGAGACAGAAATATCAATAATGAGAGTCATCGACAGGCTGCTTCCTGCATGCCCCCCACTGGGGATGAAGCCTGCAACCCGGGCATGTGCCGTGACCAGGAATGACACAGTGACCTCCTGGTTCATAGGTCGATGCTCAACCACTGAGCCACGCTGGCCAGGCTAAAAGATTCTTTAAAGAGAGATACCACAGAACCCAGCAACCCCTCTTCGGGGTATCTACCTGACAATTTTGAAAACATTATTTGTAAAGATATCTGCACCCCTCTGTTCACTGTAGCATTTTTCACAGCAGCCAAGACACGGAGACAATGCAAGTGTCCTTGGACAGATGACTGGATAAAAAAGATGCGGTACAGACAGACAGACAGCGGAATACTACTCAGTCATCAGAAAAGACAAAACACAGGGGGCTGAGAGCTCTGCCTGGGCCACACCCGGCCCACTTGGACGTTTCTCAGGACGGATGGATCTTGAGAGTATTGTGCTAATAAGCAAAATAAGTCAGACGCAAAAGGACAAGAACCATGCGATTTCCCTCGTATGTGGGATACGAAACAGAAAGCAACAAACAAAGCCATAGGCACGGACACAGAATGGTGGCAGCCGGGGAAGGCGAGGGGGGAGGGAGAAAAGAACAAGGGGGGACAGATATGTGGTGACGGAGGGAGACCAGGCTTTGGGTGGTTAGCACACAGCGCGATACAAGGGCGATGTACAGCTGAAGGTCGTCGACCAATGTCACCCCGTACATTTAACTTAATTAAAAAAGATTTGTGGTATAAAATTTATTCTGATTGGCTTCAATACTGGTCTCAGGTCATGAAATGCGATCCTTTTAACTGATTAGCATAAACATGATCATTAAAATAAGGTTAACACTGAACAGAATGCGGCAATGCACCTACTGCAGTTCAAGGTCAAATTTTACATTTCCTTCCCAAGTAAACAAAGGCTGAAGAACAGGCAGTGAGGCCCCCAACTGTTCTCATTCATGATATTGCACTGGTCAGATAATCTGTCTAAAAAGTAATTCTTATTATGTAAAATTAAATTAAAACTACCCATGGATGCTCCAGCCAGTTTGCTCAGTGGTTAGAGCGCGGCCTGCGGACTGAAGGGTCCTGAGTTTGATTCCGGCCAAGGACATCTACCTCAGTTGCAGGCTCGATCCCTGGCCCCACAGGAGGAAACCAATCCATGTATCTCTCTCACATCGATGTTTGTAGGGTTTTTTTCTCTCTCTCCCTCCCATTATTTCTGAAAAGCAATGGAAAAAATATCCTCAGGTGAAGATTAAAACAAAAACAGACAAAAAAAAGAAAAACTACCCATGGACGCACGATATCCCTTACCAGTGATCCTGTTTTCTTTTTTAAAACCGTTATGAAATGGTGCTTCTAAAAGAGTGCTTAACATACATGTCTTGGGGTGGAGCTCTAATTTTCCAGTGAAGTACCTGATAAATTTAAACTTCAGATCAACAATGAAATTTTTTAGAATAAGTATGCCCCATGCCACATTTGACACAGTGACCCTAAGACATTACCCTGCATTTTCATTTGCTAAGCCCAGCAGCCCTGCTCTGCAAGCGGACCGGGGACGCTGAGTTGCTGCCACCAGCAAAGGGGCTGCTGGTCCAGGCGCAGGCGATGGCAGGGCCACCGCGCACAGAGCTGGAGGGGCGCCGATACCTGTTCATTCGGCGCGGGCGCGATGCTCCTCTTCCAGAGGAAACAAGGGGGCTGAAGCGCAACCAGGCATTTCCTTTGCTCTTCTCTCAAATTCCTGGAACCACCCCCACAAATCTGACCCTTGCCAAGTTACTGTGTGGGAGGGGGAAGCCGCCCACGACTTAGAAAATCCTGCGGTCCCTGTTTGCACGGCGAGTTCTGGTTTCCTCCTAAAGTGCCGGACAGTGCTTTCCTACTTTTATTGCTTTTTAGAGAATCCTTAGAAATTCTTGGAGTTGGCATTCTTGAGGCTGTGGAGCTGGCCAAGAAGTTTCCCGGCCACCGAAAAATCTCCCCCCTTCTCCTGCTCTACCAGGTCACCGAGACTTGGAGGTCGATGCACACAGTGACCGTCCCAGGCCTGTGGGTCAGGAACCCAGAGGCGGCGTCACGCGGGCCTGCTGCCACCGAGGTGTCCTCCGGGCCGAGGGCGGACCCGCAGGCGGCTCCGGGAAGAGCCCACTCCGACGCTCACCAGGCTGTCAGCAGAACTGATCCCCTGGAGGGTGTAAGAATGAGGGCCCAGGGCGCTGTATCGGGACGAACTTCACTGCCCGGGCCCTCTCCTGAGCAGCACTGTTTTCACTTGCTCGCCCCTCTGTCAGGAACTTGTCACCCTGACCCTGCGCCTACCGGGCCCCTCTCAGTGTCCAGGTCTCGGGCTGCACGTGGCCCCTCAGGGCTGCGTCCCCGAGGACATGGGCAGAGGCAGCCCCGCACCGCTGGGCGGTGTCCTCCTGGCTGCCGCCTCCACAGCACCAGCCCCGTCCTCGGGGCGGGCTCGGTCCTTACTCACTCCCTGTCCTCGGACCCAGGCCTCTGTAAACACATCTGCCCTGGGCACGGCCGGGTCCCCTATGCTGCCCACGTGCCAGCCCTCGGGAGGCTCCGGTGAGTATTCCTGGATGAATGGAGAAGTAGCCACAGCCTTCCCTCAACCCCAGGCCACTTCCAAAGGCTGCTGGCCACAGCTCCTGAGTGACAATGCACCTGTTTTGGGCCACAACCCACACGTGCCTCCTGCCTGCTGGTCTTCTCCTTCGGGAATCAGACACATAACCATCATGGGAGAGGTCAAAGTAGGCAGAGTGGGGCCCAGGCAAAGCTCCCAGCTCGCTGGGTTGGAGCCCAGCATCTCTGGATGCACAAGGGGCAATTCCTCAGAATGGCAAGGGAGCAATTCCTCAGAATGGCAAAGGGGCAATTCCTCAGAACAGCAAGGGGGCAATTACTCAGAATGGTAGGAGGTTTCAACAACACAGATATGTCCGGGCACTTGGGAAGTTTTAACTGCATGGTAATGCAGAGAGTGGCATTAGTTTGTGCTGGACTCTCTAGAAATGAGGGCAATTCCTTTAACCTGCTCTAAATGGAAGGAGCCCTGCTCATGGCGGGGAAGTCGGACCTGGGATACAGGCCGCAACAGAACCAGCCAACCTGACACCAGAAGAAAAGAGGCTGCAAACCCAGAGCATCTCCAGCCGCCCTGAGAGCAAATGTCAAGTGCAGATGTGGGGCAGTAACTAGGTTCCCGGAAATGACTGACAGCTGTACCCATTAAACACTGACACAGTTCAGGCCAGTCACCAGCCCGAGGCAAACATGACCTCCACTCCCAAATCTCCATGGCCAAACAGCTCCTGGCAGCCGTGGTCGCCTATGGAACTCTGCCCTTACTCTGCGGCCTCCCCTCCACCTGGACCTGCACTACAGGGGCCCTAGCAGCTGGCAGGAGCCCCCACCTTCCCAAAAGTCTCCCTTCGCTGGGAAGAGGCAGGAGGCCGAATGACTCAGGTAGGTGAAAGGCACCACGGTGAGCAGCCCATCACTTAAGAGGTTGAAAGAGCCAGCCGGTGTGGCTCAGAGGTTGAGTACTGACTCGTGCACCATGATGTTCCAGTTTGATTCCAACACATGCCCGGCTGTGGGCTCACTTCCCAGCAGGGGGTGTGCAGCAGGCAGCCGATCGACGATGTTTCTCTCTCATCAATGTTTCTCTCTCTCTCTCCCTCTCCCTTTCTCTTTCTCTAAAATCATAATAAAAAGATGTTGAAAGAGAGGTCCCAATGGCACCACTGCCAGTTTGCAAGAGCAAATGCAGAGGTGGTTTTGGGGGCAAGAAACAGCGGGGAGGGCTCAGGGCTGACTCAGGACAACAGCCCATCGCTGCTGACAAGAAACCACAGCTTTGAACAAAATTCACTGTGGTTTTCCAAGTGCTAAGCCGCTTTTCTCTGCAAGTCACAGCTTTCTTTGTCATGAGGCCAGAGCAAGGAGTGTGGATTAATTCATCGCCGTCACGCCAAAACTGCAATATTCCCGTCCTGACCTCCTCTTAGTCACAGCTCAAGTGTGAAAGGGGTGCCCGGTAGAGCTGTAAAGAAGGACATCCTGAAAATGGCATGTCTGGGGTCTGTCTGAGATGCTGACCACTGTGCACTTAGCAATGAATTATCACCAGTGTGACCTTCTTTAGTAATCCAGGTTATGTTACCTCTGAAATGTGACAGCTCAAGAAAAGCAACTCTTCACGGTAGAAAATACACAAGAAAAGTGCACAGGACAAAATACGAGCACACCAACCCCGATCTTCTGTAGGAACTACCAAAGAGCTCACCTCAATTCACCACGAGCACCTGCAACGACCAAGCTGCCACTTGGCTTCATTTTGCCTGATCAGCAACTAGTAGCGTTAGGCACAGTAGGGACTCAATAAACGTGACAAGTGCCCTCAAAGGCTCATGGACACGGACGCTTAACAAAATGCCTCTTGTACAGGATAAGAATTGGAAATAAAAAATGAATTTCCCGCAACGAGGACATGGGTAAGCACGTGCGATGCGACCGTTTCACATCGCTTTCTGGAGGAACAGTCAAGGAGTAAGAGAAAGCGCTCTAAGCGCTAGTTATGGTGAAACAGACAGACAAACCCACTTCATACAAATTCCAGGCTTTCCAGAGAAAAGCATCCGTAAGGATGTGCACCAAAATAAAACGTTAGAATGGTTTTCTGTGTGGTGGATATACAGATGGCTTAACTTTCTAACATATACACTGATGTATTCAACCAGGTTCCTACAATGATCATATTTACTCTTTGAATGAATGAACTAACGAGTGAACAGCCCCATGAGGATCCTGAGAACGGCCCCTCTGTGACCTCGACCCCTTGTGACCTCGACCCTCTGTGACCTTGACCCTCTGTGACCTCATCTCTCTATGGCCCTGTCCCTCTGTGACCTCGACCCTCTGTGACCTCGACCCTCTGTGACCTCATCTCCCTATGGCCCTGTCCCTCTGTGACCTCGACCCTCTGTAACCTCGACCCTCTGTGACCTCAACCCTCTGTGACCTCATCTCTCTGTGACCTCATCTCTCTGTGGCCCTGTCCCTCTGTGACCTCGACCCTCTGTAACCTCGACCCTCTGTGACCTCATCTCTCTGTGACCTCAACCCTCTGTGACCTCATCTCTCTGTGGCCCTGTCCAACTCTGATTAGAACAGGCCAGAAGGTCCCTCTGTCCCCAGCACCACCTGCCTCCTTGTCACACTGTCAGCATCGCCGCTCGGGGTTAAGACGCTGTCTCCATCCCCGTTTAAATGCACTTCATCTTCACAGGAGCGTGGCACGTTATAATTATAAGCTATAGAGCTGAGATCTGACAGACGGGGTCCCTAAGAGAGCGGAGAGGGGGACTGTGTGTGATCAGGACTTGGGAGGTGGGGACAGGACTGTGAAAGATCTCCGTAGCAGCGCCTCTCACGGCGTCAGCCAGGAATTCGGAATTCTGCAGGTCTTCCTAAGGAGCCCCAGGTGATGTCCTGTCTGTGGTCTGCCCGCCCACACTGGGTGACAAGCACACAGAGGAAGCTCAGAAAAGCTGAGATAGTCAGAGACCTCAGGCAGTGGGTCCCTGGGCTGGGAAGGATGGTGGTGTCAGGACAGCCACCGCCTGGAGGTGGGCGGTAGAGACAGGGAGAGGCGGGTTGAGTCAAATTCCACGTCCCTCGGTGCCCCTCAGGCCCACATCTGCCCCAGCACTTCATGGGTGCCTTGTCTTTCTGGCCCTTCATCCACTGGAGGCAAAACCGGACACCACTGTGGGTGGTGTCCTGACAATACTGGGGGTGCCAGGAAGGGGTGGGGCAGGGACCAGACGGTAAGCTGTGTCCTGCATCCTTCAGAAGTCAGTCCCGGAAAAGAGAGTGACTGACAGGCGGGCTTTGTCTCTCTTCCACCCGGAGACACGCAGTCCTCTGGCAGCACGCAGCCTCTGTGGACCAGGCCCTGGGAGGTCATGCAGGTGCATGGAGCCCCTGAGGGACACAGGTCACTCCAGTCACCTAGTGACCCTGCCCTTGCTCCCAGGCGGATGGAGAAAGTGAGTTACCCAAGGTCAACATCAAAGGCACTTACAGCTCGTCAAGCAGCCCGTTTCAGACGTGCTTTGGACACCGTGCCTTGTACATCTCTCCCTAAGGGATGCTGGCGGTGGGGGCCTCTGCCCCGGTCATTCTTTTAAACTGGTCTTCCCTGGGAGGGAAAGTGACTGGGACCTAAGGGTGGAATTTACGCTGGAAGCCGGCTGGGGTGATGTGAGAAACGGCAAACCCAAGAAGGCACGTTAATCAACAGCACCGGCCAGCAGCACAGTGGCTGGGCGGGCAGAACCGGTTCCTTTCACATGGGACCAAGTCCGAGCTGGACAGAGGGGTGACCTTTCCAACACAGAATTCTGTTTCTCAGTGATACGGGTGACCTGTCCTTTGTATTGGAGGGTAAAGAAAAAGAGACATTATTTAACTGCCTCACCTGCAGACCAAGCAGCACCTCTGTCCCTGTGTGATCTCCTGGCAAGGTCATGGGCAGGAGGAAGCGAGGGAGCCTGCTCTCGGAGGCGATGGGGACACAGCTGCTCATGGAGGTGATGGAAAGAGAGCCGAGGGTATATGAACAGCAACGCTCTGTGTGCTATGAGCATGCTGTGCCAGGACAAAACCTGCGATCTTCTGCGAGCACAGGACCCACTCCCGAAAGACAGCCTGTGATCTACATTCCGACCATCTTGTTCAGGCCCCAGACCCAGAGATGAGTCTGCAGGAGGCAAGAACGGGATAGGAAGGCATGCGTGCGCTGGACAGGAAACACTGTGACAACTGTCTGCCTCCTGCCACCCACCAAGTCCTGCACAAGACATGTGACGCCGGGGAAAACAGGCTGCAACAGAAGTTTGCCATCTGGGTCCCCAATGTCCAGGTCACCCCTGACCAATCATGACGGAATACCTGGGGCGGGCCCAGGCATCAGTATTTCTGAAACGCCCAGATGGCCGACCTGCAGGCACAGTTAAGAAGCATGGAGCTGGGCCCAGCCCTGGCACCCAGTAAACAATCCTGCTCACGTCACTCAGCGGAAACTCGGAACGTGGGACGGATCCACATGCATGGTCTCCTCCGGCAATGAGGTCCTACTGTTCCACGGAACTTCCAAAGCTTGTCTTTATTTGTCCCCATTTAGTCTCAAAACTTGACTGGCGCGCACAGTCCTCACAGGGCTCAAACCGCAGAATGCCGTTAGTTCCCAGTGTGACTTTCCTGAAAAAAATGTTATCTTACCCTCTTTAATGCTGCTTGCTACTAACCCTCCCTACTCCCTGCTCCCCGATGAAAAGCTGTCCCCTGGGCTGGAGAAAATGAGGAGGTCACCAGGGAGAGGTTTCCATTCTGCGGACTGACTGCTTTTCTTCCTTTCCTACAGCTGCTGCAGTTAATGGCAAAAAGTCTTACGCATTTTGAAATATCTGCTCGTCAAACTCTTCAGTGCTGAACCACAGATAAGCCTGAGCCGCCTTCTTAAAAAAAAACACCAAAAACCTAAATCAGTGATGAGGCACTTAGATGCATGGCTACTGTATGCTACTTTATATCTGGGAACGAATTAGGTGACTAGAAAACGAGAATAAGGTTTAGTGTTAGCTACACATGCAAATTCCATTAAAATGCATCCCATCAGCCATTCGGACGAGTATGATTTTCCACCAGCCCCCAGGGATGACTGGCGAATGGAAAATGGACCATTCCCCTTCAGGAAGCAAGGGCTTCTTTCTTCATTGTTTTTGTTCGTTTTGGAGGTACCTGATCATATCCGCAGTTTAAATATAAACAGCTGTTTTGAAATGGTTTTCTATTTCCTACCATGGAAAAAAGGGTAAGGTTTAGGGCAGCCGCTCACATGTTTGCTTAGTATTTAAAGGTCAAGTAAAACTCAAGTGAGGTTAAAAGAACAGGCTTGTGTGTTTTCATTCACTTATATTCTGTAACTTGGAACTAATCTTTAACTCTCTCCCCTCCAAAATTTCTGGGGTAGCCTTGGATTTAAGTCCTGTGGTACAGCTATCAATTGGTATGTTGAAATCGACAGCCTAACAATATTTTGCTTTTATATTTTATAATTTTAAAAATACTTCTCCACATGCATTTTCTGATGCAATCCACCCTCTTGCTCTTGCCTCAAACTCTCCCCTCTCTTGACCAAGGTTCATAGAACCTTTGAGTTGAAAAGGACCTTAAACTTGTAGGACTGTGTCCTACCAAAATCCTTGCGACGGCCACAGGGCCTCACAGGTATGAACGCGTTTGTTCACTCATTCAGTAAACACTATCTGCCTACTGTGCACCTACCAGTCCCTTTGCTAGCACTAAAGAAACAGGAGTGAAAGTCATGACCATTTGGGAGGTTAGTGACTAACCAGGGAGAAAGTGGCAACTAAGCCAAAAGCTATGTTCAAGACACACAGGAGAAAGTGACCAGACTTCCCTTGAGCTGTTAAGTGCTATTCATAGAAGACTTAGGGACCAGGTGGGATGTATAAGTCAGAAGGGTCATTATGAGGGAAAAATCAGAAACATAAATAGTAGAGTCCTCAGTGTAACCACTGCTGGCCTGGCCTCCGAGAGGCAGCTTCCACTCCCCATACACTGCAATGCTGGAGTGGCCACGTGGAGAAGCGCCAGAAAAAGGTCCTAAAACTTGGAAAAGGGATCAGTCTCCTCAGTGTCCCAGTTGAGCTCCATATTTGTCCAGGCGAGGCCCCCACCTGACCACAACACAGGAGACTCAGCAACACCCAGCAGATCTTCCCAGCAGAGCCAGTTAACCCACAGCCAGGAGCAATCCCCAAGCAGGGGTCATTTTCCTGCCACTGAGTTTGATGTGGTTTGTGACACAGCAACAGATAACCGAAATATTCAGAAAACGCCACATGACTTAGTGAGGCCAGAATACAGGGCATCCTGAAAGGAGGGGAGAAGCGAGGTGACAGAGGCCTCACCTGGCAGGACTCAGACACGGGTCAGTGGGATGAAGTGGGGTCACTTCCTCCCGTCACTGTCATTTCTGTGTTACTACTTGTCATCCCCCTTCACGACTCAGCCTCCTTTAATTAGTAAACTAGCCCAGCTTAAAGCTGCAGTTTCATATATGACTCAAAATAATCTCCTCCCATTCAGGACGCCAGGCCTTGGACTGGGAGTCTTGGGGCAAGGATGGGACTCTTTTACCCCCCTGCCTTTCTGAGCATCTTGGCCCTTCAGGGCAAGGAGAGGCCAGGGGCACAGGCAGACCCTCTACATTTAACTGGGAGCAGCTCTGATCCATCATGGCCAATGGAAGCCGTGGATGCCCTCCAAGTGCTAACTATGCTGTGAGTGGGGCCCCTGGCTGGGGTCCCCAGGGTGCCCCACAAGTGTCCCAGCTACACGGCTCCTGATGGGGAGGCTTCAGCTTCTGCTGCAGCTCTTCCATCCCCCCCCCCCCAGGTAATTCACCCCAGCGGCCTGCTGTTGGAGTCCCCTCCGTGTTAGGCAGTCTCCTTGGTGTTACACTGGCGAGATGTGACAAATCCACTCACCTTCCGTGGAAAACTCCCACATCATCAACCCCTCTCATGGTTGTGCGAGCTGCTCCCTCTCTCGGCCCTGCCTTGTCTCTCCAATTCTCAGTTTTCTGCCCAAACAGGCCCAGTGCCTAAGCAGATGTCCACGCTCTGACTTGGGGAAGGGGGGACACAGTCCCGGCAGGAGCGCGGGCCAGCCCCCGGAGCGTGGTAGCTGCCCACATGGCACACCTGCCTCTCCCGAGTGACAGGAGGGGGAGACCGCAGGACCAGCTCTGGTGCTTCGAGGAGCACGTGGCGGTTGCCTGTGGGGTGAGCGGGGGTGGGGGGGGTCTGGCCCAACATTAGCTGACTTCCTTTAAAATGTAGACTCTGTCACCAAATCCAGGGCAATGGGAAAAGTCACATTCAACTCTTCACTTTTAAACAAACTTAGCAGTTTGGGTGGAGGAGAGGCATGCGGTGGGATTTTCAGAAGAGAAGCAGCAGGAACAACGCGCATCTTAGAAGGGTGACTCGATGTCAGCACGAAGGGTGAGAGGCTGCAGACCAGCTGGAAATGCCCCTTAGCGGTTCACGTGAGAGCTGGTAAGAGCCTTGACCAAGGCAGCGAGGAGGGGACGGGGGTGACATGAAAGCAAGGCCACGCCCTTCACACGTGCCATCATCATTTGTACACTCTGGATCACAGTCCCAGGCCTGGTACGAGACAGGACCAGCCTCAGGTCCAGCAATGAGACGAGCGGGTGGGAGAATCAAGGTGACTCACAGCTTCCCACCCGGGTGACCAGATAGCTGGCAGGGACATTCGTCAAACGGGGCCTAAGGTGGGGGGGGGCACGGAGGAAAAAAAGATAAAGGGAGCCTATCCTATTGCTGAACTACTCCGATCAATAGAAAGGCCTTCTCGATTGAATTTAAATCTTTCTTTCTGCAGCTCAGAATTGTATAGCTGTCTGGGTTACAAATGAATTCAGTTGCAAATAACAGAAAACCAGCTGCCCCGAAAAGGACACGGTTGGTTTTCCTCCTGCGCTAAGAAGACTGGAGACCCGTGACCCTACCCAGGCTGGTGTGGCTGGTAAATCCCAGCCAAGACCCCAACTGCTTCCCCTCCCTCTTCCGCCACCCTGATCAGGGGGCTTTCCACCCCTATGGCTGCAAGAGGGCCATGGCACTGAGTCCCAATCTCGGCAGGGTGGATGGGGTACAGACGACCCAGAACTTCCTCTCAGGGAGCCTTCTTTCTTCTGTTCAGTAGGAGACCCCTTTCCCAGGCACTCCCACCTACATTTCATTGCCCAAAACTATGGCCTGTGGCCACCCCTGCCTACAAAGGATGTTCAGGGATTAAGTTACTGGCCAGTGTAGCCTCCATGCTGCTGGTGGGAGGGAGACAGGCCGGTCACAAAGGCCCTTCAGTTGTCCGAAAGTCCTCCTAACACCTTCTCCTTGTCACTCTCTTTTCCAGGACTGGCTTCTGAAGGATGCAGGGCATAGCTTACCATCTGGTTCCTGCCCCACCCCTTCCTGGCACCCCCAGTATTGTCATGACCTCAGTGTCTTTCTTTAAAAGATGTTCTAGTTTGGAGCTGTGTCTAGATGGAGCCTGACATTGAAAAAGTACCAGGGGCTCGTTACCCGTGATGACTGTCTGGAAGGACCATCGTCATGAACGCAGCCAGGACATGTCTGGGCTTTCTCACACTATTTACACTTTTTATTTCTCATCAATGCACTGTTACAATCTCCTCCTGCCTCTCAGACTTGCCGCTGGCCCAGGTCTCCCTCCTCCTGCCGTCCACAAGCCACTGCTCGTACCAGGTCCCCTTAGTCACTGGTTCTCTCTCACTCTGTCCTGTGAAACTTTGTGAATTCCCCAGCACCTGCATTCACACAGGGGCCACCTCTCTCCTAAATCTCATTCCTGCTGAGACAACTGATGCTGGACACACAGCACCAGCCAAGGCGGCTGGGGCTCCTCCTCTTCCACGGGGACACGGTGCCCACAGAGCCCGGTGCACAGTGAGCGGGGACTCAGCCCCCTGAACGCGACACAAAGGACACCTGCGGCACCTCACTTTGCATCTCCCCGATCTGTCACTTAAAGGAACTGTGCAGACCCACCACGATTACTTCTGTGCTCACTTTTATGTTCACTCTCAGAGGGTAACCCTACTCTCCTTTATCAAAGTATTAAGCCTGGGCCAAATCCCAGCCACCATTCCACAGTCTCATTTATTTCATTTCTCACGTAGCTTCAACTCTTCTTCCCCCATCAAATCTAACAGGCCTTCAAGTCTCATTGATTTTTCCTTCTTAGCATTTCTTGCATTTTTTCTTTCCTTGGCAATCCTGTCGTCACCAGCTCATTTAGGCTGTTACTGTCTCACTCTGGATGTCGCCTTGGGTCTCAGGCTTATCTCCCAGGCTCCAGGGTTTCCGTATCTGAACTGATCCTTAACAACACAGCCGCAGTGTCAATCCTCACGCTCTCTCTCCCTTTGGCTCACTACGCAAAGTCCTCTCCTGGCTGTCATCGCTCACAGGCGAAGGGCAAAGTCCTCCGCTTGGGAGGGCCCCTATTCTCTTTAGGTGGCATAAAGTCAATATTCCCCCTTATCTTCTTGGCAATCACCCCAAAGCAACCAAAAAGAATCAGGAAAAAACTCTATTTTTGGTGAAACTTAAGAGCT
The DNA here is from genome assembly GCF_964146895.1 of Miniopterus schreibersii. Lineage (NCBI taxonomy): Eukaryota > Metazoa > Chordata > Mammalia > Chiroptera > Miniopteridae > Miniopterus > Miniopterus schreibersii. Next base: position 14,169,735 of record NC_138123.1, on the reverse strand, counting down.
AAAATCCCCAACTCCAAAAACTGGTGAAAAGCCTACGTAAATCGATGGCAAATGAACAGGGGTGCATGTGGGAAGGGAGGGGGGCGAGGAATCCGAGGCTGAGGATCTGAAAGAGCCAGCAAAGCATTTTCCTCCAAGCTGAGAGGCACTCAGGACGCAAAACCTTAATGCTGCCTGTGACCCAGGGCACTGCGGCCAAGGGCAGAGGGCGGTGTGGCCGCAGGGGGCAGGGCTGGAGGACAGCCCGGGCGCTGTGCTGGGAGCGCCCACCTCCATGCAGTGGTGGGAGGAGAGGTTTTGTCAGTGAAAACCATTCTGCTGAGCCCCACTGGAGAGGGAGGAATCAAACTTACGTGAATTTAAACATAAGGAATGTTCGGCTTTCCCGGAGCAAAGCCGGTGGCCACCTCGCCCCCAGCTTCTGGTTGCAGGAGAGTCACTTGCGTCCGTGATATGCCATCAAAAAGGGCAGAGGGGCAGAGCGACGGCAAAGGGACATAAGGAATCGTCACAAACAGAGCTTCCAGGGAGCACAGGAGAACGTGACCGTTTCCCATGCATTTAAAAGAATATACTGATGTGTAAGAACATCGCTGAGGAAACTGTCTTTGAGGCCAGGAAAGAAATAGGACAAATTAAAACCGTCACAGAAATACATGTAAAATGGTAAGAAAGGGAAGGAAGAACTGATGAAAGCACAGGGATCCGTTAGAAACAAAAAAACAAGCAAAATGGAAAGACATAGAGGAAGAGCTCATGGGATTCCAGGGGAAACGACAGATGTGAAAGGTGGCAAAGGAGAGCCGGCAAGTATATCACTGCAATCCCCGAGCAAGCTCTGAGGGAACGGGCAGAGTAAATAAAGATATATTTGATATAAAAAAGACCTGAGTCTACATTCAGAAAGGTTACAATAAGTCCCAGGAGAAACTGACACAGAGGAGTCAGCTCTAAGGTGCACCAGGAATATGACTGTTTCAAGGATGGATCCAAACCTGTGGACAGTCATGGGGAAAAATCAAGCCACTTATAACAGAGAAACAAAACTCGGGCTGGCTCAGATTCTCCAGAGCCACACTCACTGTCAGAACACAGCGGGGCCTCAACCACACGATCCCCAAGAGGAGAGCGGACCTGTCCTCACTGCAAGGTCACATCCCTGTCACCCCTCCTCAAGGAAAACACTACAGGACAAACATCCAACCACTGAGCACGGCGGGAGCCTCAACGTGCTCAAATGCAAGAGCAAGACCAGCACAAACGCGGGAGTGAAGGACACGGAACAGACTGCAGACGTCACAGGCCAGGACACTGCAGAAAGCGGACGCGCGTCGGATGCGTGCCTCACACTCAACGCAGGAAAAATGGGCCCAAGATTTAAAGAGAATGAAGAAATAACCAGAAGAAAGCATTGGTTCACGCTTTTTAAAACAGCGAGTGAAACAAGCCTTTCTAATTAACACAAAAAAATGGAAGCCAGAAACAAAACCGAAAAGGACTCACAAATTTAATTATTAAAAATGTTTCTCTATGGCCAAAGCACCAAAAGAGAGCCAAGAGACAAAGAGCCTACGGAGAAAGTTACTTGTAATTTTTATTAGGAATCAATCATTCTATTTTTATTTCAATTATCTATTTCAGGAACAACAAAAAAAAACACCCTACATATTAATGGCTTAAAATAATAACCATTTATTTGCTCGAATTCTCCGAGTTGACCACTCAGGCTGGCTCAGCTAAGCAGTCCTTCCGCTGATCCCTCTGGGTGCACACCCACCACTGCAGTCAACTGGGGGTCCCGGATGACAGGCTCACAGTCTGGCATCTGGTGGTGCTCTGTCACCTCTCATCCTGGAAGAGGCCCTTCCAGGCCGCAAGGGGGTGGGGGCGAGAGAGAGGGCGGGAGGAGCTACAAGTCCTGACGTCTTGCTCACAGTCACACAGGATCACTTCCTCCACAGTCTACTGGTCAAAGCAAGTCACGAATGCAGCCCCATTTCATGGTATGGGGAACCAGGCTCCGCCTCGCAGTGGGAAGAGCCGTGTGGCATTTGGGGGCATCCTGAGTCCCACCACACATTTAACATATATTTTAAAATAACGGCCATAAATCCATTTTTAAAGGCCATCAACTGAATACAAAGAAAGAACTCATAGAAAAGTGAATTCAAGCAGCTCTTAAATATACAGAAAGATACTTAAACTCACTCATAAAAGGAGAAGTGCAGAATAAAAGTCCACCAAGGGATTCGACTTTCCCCCAGTCAGATGGGCAAAGATCAGTGGGATTTCCCTCTGACAGCGTGACGGGGAAGGGCGCTCTGGTCCCCTTCTGCTGGGAGTGCCAGCTGATACGTCTCTTAGCAAGGACACTGGCAATAATTACCAACATTGCAGATGGATAGTCTCGGACCAGCAATTTCACTTCTAGGAGTATATCTCACAGACACATTCGTAAACATGGGAACAGAGCATGTACTGGCATCATTGTCTGTGATCTTAAAAGATTAGCAACAGACTCACTATTCGTCAGTCGGGGCAGGTTAAAGAGGTTACGGTTCTGCCACACAACAGAATATTTAACAGGCAGCTATAAAAATGAAGGAGGAGACGCATTACCTGTGGGCGTATGTGCCACTGTGTGTGTGCCTGCGTGTGGTGTGTGTTATGCACAATGTGGCTCTCTGGTAGGGTAAATAAAGAACCGCAAATATTAATAGGATCGTGTGCTCTCCTGTTCTGCCAGAGTTTTGAGCTATGTGAATTTATTACCTAGTCAATAAATAAATAGTTTCTCCAGCGCCCAGTCTGAGAAGTGAAGCCCTCTCCATTCCGGCAACAGAGTCCTCCCAGCGTGACTTCTCTCCGGCCCCTTCGCAGTGCGCTCGCTTTCAGGACGGTCTAATCACTGTCCTCTGCACTTACCCACAACCCGGCTTCCCAGCTTTGTGTATCTTTCCCTAACCTGCAAGTCCCACCTGAACCCCCCCAGCCTCCCAGATTCATCTTCCTGAGCCCTGAAGCTTTCTTTGAGC